>NC_055986.1:161746403-163141455 GCF_018446385.1 Zingiber officinale | reverse complement strand
TGTGGGGGCGACAGTTGGGATGCAGTCGATAGAAGCGATTCGTGTTTAAAATCGAGGATATTTTCGGTGTTTTACGACAAATTGTTTTCTCCACGTATTCTCATGTGTGATATCTCCTTTCGCTCTCGCTCTTTCTGGCTCGCAGCTGCAGGGGCAAGAGAAAGCGGTGGCCGAGGCGTCTCTTTCTTCTTCTCCTCGTTGCTCGCTGTCTCTTGATCATCCGCGTTTCGATTTCTTCGAATTTTCTTCTCCGTTTTAGCTTGGAAAGGGAGAGTGAGGGAGAGAGAGTTTCTTTGTTTCTGGGTGGATTTTAAGAGTTTGATCGAAGTCTAGTGAAGGAATGCGCGGCGGAGCTGCCGGAGACTAGGGCGTTCGCTTGCAGAAGGTGGGGGCGAAGGCGTATGTAAAATGCGACGTCTTGTCGATGACGATGCAGTCGCGAGTACGGCGGCGGAGGACCTTGCAGAGAAGTCCCTTGTGCAAGCGAGGGGCAGATCTCAGGGTGGGGGTGGGGGAAGACGGGTGACTCCCACGGTCGATCTCGCTGACGACGAGGAGGATCCGGCCTTGGAGAAGGCGCTGCCGAACGGGGATCTGTATACCGGTGGATTCGCCGGCAACGCGCCTCACGGGCGTGGGAAGTACCTGTGGGCAGACGGGTGTATGTACGAGGGGGAGTGGCGAAAGGGGAAGGCCTCCGGGAAAGGGAGGTTCTCATGGCCTTCTGGCGCTTCCTACGAGGGTGAGTTTCGTTCCGGCCGGATGGAGGGGTTCGGCACTTTCATCGGTGCTGACGGCGATACCTACCACGGTCAGTGGGTGGCTGACCGCAAGCAAGGATTTGGCAGCAAGTCGTACGCTAACGGAGACCACTACGAGGGCATGTGGCGGCGCAACCTCCAGGAGGGCCACGGCCGCTACGTTTGGCGGAACGGCAACCAGTACGTAGGCGAGTGGCGTGGAGGCGTGATCAACGGCCGGGGTGTACTCATATGGACCAACGGAAACCGCTACGATGGCCAGTGGGAGAACGGCGTTCCGAAGGGGAGCGGCGTGTTTACCTGGCCCGACGGCAGCTGCTACATCGGCAGCTGGAGCCGCAGCGATCCCAAGGCTCTCGACGGCACCTACTACCCCGCCACCGCCACGCCCCGGAAAGAGATCGTCTCTGGTAGGAGAAGCTCCTTCTCCTTCTCGCCGCTGGACGATGGATCACCGATGGCGCCTTCGTCCAGGAAGCGGTTGTCTGTAGACGTAGTCCACCGGTCGCCTGGGCGGATCAGCTCGGTGGCTGAGAAGAACTTCCCCAGGATCTGCATCTGGGAATCGGACGGCGAAGCTGGGGATATCACTTGCGACATCATCGCCAACGTCGAGGCATCGTTGCTGTACACGGACAGATCATTGCACGATCATGTCAGTGGGACTCTCATAGGTACCGTGCAACGGAGACAGTGCTCCCTCCCCTTGTTTACGCCGGAGGTAAAGAAGCCAGGGCAGACGATATCGAAGGGGCACAAAAACTACGACCTGATGTTGAACCTTCAATTAGGCATCAGGTTAGATGGTTAAAGAGATGAGTTGCGAGCATTGACCTGAGAATACGTTTTCTTAATTGTTTGGTGGTGTTGGTTTTGATTCAGCTACTCAATTGGGAAACCCTGCTCGGCACAGCTGAGGGAGCTACAGCAGGAAGATTTTGATCCAATGAAGAAATTCTGGACGAGGTTCCCTCCAGAGGGATCAAAGAGCACTCCTCCGCACCAGTCACCGGAATTTCGATGGAAGGACTATTGTCCTATGGTCTTTAGGTACAGTTTGTCGTGAGATTTATCCAATGTTCTTTCTAGTTTTTTTTTCTTCTTAACAGCTAAATTGAAATGTTTGATTTGGTTCCTGGATTGCAGACACCTAAGGAAATTATTTTCAGTGGATCCAGCAGATTATATGTTAGCTATCTGTGGAAATGATGCACTGAGGGAGCTCTCTTCACCTGGGAAGAGCGGGAGCTTCTTTTTCATGACCCAGGATGACCGTTTCATGATTAAGACGGTAAAAAAATCAGAAGTGAAGGTTAGATACTTTCTGACTTTTTCCATTTGACAAATTTCCTTGAGACGACTTGTTGATTTTAAAGGTATAAATATCCAACCAACATGTATTTCTTGCTGTGATTCTGAGACTCCATTCTGAGTATTCTTCTTTCCCAATCGTTGACATGTTCATATTTGGAATTTGACTTCTTTCACTGTTTCTCTTAGTATTTTTCCCATGAGTGTCGATGAACTTCAGTCGGTGGATCCACAAATTGTGTATTAGATCAGAAAATTACTGAGTTGTATTGACTGCATTTAATTTGAAACTCTCTCAGGTACTTATTAGGATGTTGCCCAGTTATTACCGGCATGTATGTCAGCATGAGAGGACTCTAGTGACAAAATTCTATGGAGTTCATTGCGTAAAACCCAATGGTGGCCAAAAGGTTAGCAAATGCTAACATATGAATTGATTCATGCATTTGTTATCCTCTGATCTTATCCACATGTTTGATGAAGCCAGGTCCGGTTCGTTGTTATGGGCAATTTGTTCTGCTCCGAATATCAAATACATAGGAGGTTCGACTTGAAAGGTTCATCCTATGGGCGGACAACCGAGAAGACTGAAGAAGAGATTGATGAAACAACTACACTCAAAGATCTTGACCTGAATTTAGTATTTCACCTTCAAAATTCTTGGCGCAAAGAGCTACTTGAGTAAGTTCTCATCTTAGACCTAGAAGTTTAGTTTATTCTCTTGCATCTCTGCTTCATTTGGTCTAAGAGAGCTATGCTGGTGTAGACAAATCAAACAGGACTGTGAGTTCTTGGAATCAGAGGGGATCATGGATTATAGCCTCCTTGTGGGAGTTCACTTCCTATCACCACTTCTTGCTTCACTTCGTGTTGATAGTCTGGAAGCCCAATTTCTTCCTTTAACACTATTGGACTAGTTGACAATTATCTAATAAAATCAATGCTGCTTAATCAGAGTCATCTAAGGAGGAATCATTTCAATGCGGCCTATCTGTCTCAACATTCAAATGCCAAGATATGAATCAAATTCCAGACACACGGTATGTGTTTCCCATTTCAACCTTGATTTTATTTTATTTGTTTAACAAAAAGCTTAGTGGTGGTGCACTCTCCTATAAGCAATGTCAATTTATATATCTATATAGCCATTATAGAGATTATTTCCTTCCTGGTTCAGCTTCCTTCATTGCGTTGAAAATAGCCAATAATGTCTTCTCTCAATGATTTTTTTGCTATTTGGTCAAATGCATTTCTGAATCTGGCTTTAGAAACTTATGGTAGAGTAAATTTAGGAGTCATTGTCTGCTACCATCCAATACTGGGGATTGCTGTTGTCAAATCCTGTCCACGTTTTTATTTGTTTATTTTTATGTTTTCATCCGTCTGTATTGGATCAAACGATTCGATCATCCCACCCACGAAATAAAGGCCTAGCTTTTAAAATTCACTGTCGCCAACTTGTCATCAACCAATGACCAATTCTGTTCCCATGGACGGACTGCCTAATGCAATTAAAAACTCGTGGACTCTACTGCTTCTACAGACCCCACGTCAAAAATTTAAGTGTCGCAAGTGTAGCTTTCATTATGGTGTAGCTCTATTGTCATTGTGGAAACCTGGGTGTTTGCTCCAACGAGAATATATGGTCCCTCTACTAATTTGTTGGATGACCTTCTTTTTATTTCCTAGGCTTTTTGTTTTTGTACATGCTGAATAACAAGCTTTTTTGATGATCAGGAAACCATTGGCCCGGTTGGGTGCGAACATGCCAGCGAGAGCAGAGCACGCTGCAAGAAGCGCAGCAAGCACTGGGATGCCAACGCCTACAGCAAGCGGCGAGCTCCATGACGTGCTTCTCTACTTTGGCATAATCGATATCCTTCAGGACTACGACATCACCAAGAAGTTGGAGCACGCCTACAAATCGTTGCAGGTCGATCCCAACTCCATCTCCGCGGTGGACCCAAAGCTGTACTCTCGGAGGTTTCAGGACTTCATCAGTAGAATATTTATCCAAGATGATTGACACACGGTAAAAGAACACAATTGTAGAGCCTTTTTATTAAAAGCAGCACTTCAGTGTCTGCTACAGTCGGTGGTGGGTAGTGGGCTGAATTTTGAAGCTCAGCCATGGATAGATTCTTATATGTAAGTAAAGGGCGTGTTGAATTCCTTTTATTTTCACATTTCCTTCTTGAAAGAGTGAAGGGATAGTAGAGTTTGATAGGGGATGGATGGAACAATGGTTGTACAGATGGATAGTGATGCTGATTGTGCACATTACAAAGAAAAAATTTTGATGCATGCCAGTCTCGAGCAGCTGCCTGTGCCCTCCTTTTCCAGAACTAAAACGGTGAAAGAGAATGGCTTTTGCAGAGAAGCTCTTTGAAGGATTGCAGGGCAAAGTCAAGAGGATGGTAAATAAATAGCATGAAAAGAAGAGAAAGTGGAAGATGGAAGATGCGGTGGTGATCCAATCTTCTCTTTCCCTCATGTTTCTTTATGTTTTTCTGCACTGCCTAGGCTTTCCCTGTTCCTAGGTCAGGTTGAATAATTCTTCTTTTCTTTGTTCTTTTTGACCGTGGAGCAAATGCGTCATCTCCACGTGGCTGTTCAAGGTGTCTTGACTCTTGAGGTCGATACGTCCCACTGGTCGGGTTAGATTTATTAGTCTAGACGAGTCAATCCAACCAAATCAGGCCTGCGTTGTTCAATGGTTGAGATTAGAGTTCCTCCGGATCGAACGGCTGCACAAGCAGATCAGAGTTGCCTGGCTCCGTACAATTTCGCTCTTTGCGGGTGTAGAATCAGTCTCTATAAAACCCGACAGCAGACCGCGCGCGAAGTGTCTGCCCTGTCTCCACTCTCTGGCCACCCAATAAATACGATGTCGGCATTTGACTCCGCCCCCGTCCTCGCCGGCGACGACGCATCCCGTGACTTTCGCCTCTCTGTCAGGACTCGTCTCCATCGCATGCACGATCGAGCTGTGTTAATGAATCTGCTGCATATTCATACGCAGGATCGGCATTATATTCTGATCTTTCAAAGATCGGCATCATTATTCCCTTTACCATCCGTCAGCTGGCCGTGACGTCGTCGTCGTCGCACTCGAATCGATCGGCGCAATAAATCTGAGAGCTCCTTTAGGGTCACTGTGTGACTTTGCCGCTCTGACGGGCTACATGAAGGGAACCGAGGTTACTGACAGAACGTGAAGGTACGCAGGCATTGAAATGGTTCATTAATGCTCATCAGCCACTGTTGAACATGCATGCGTATTCATGGAGAGATCGAGCTCTTTCTGTCTTCGTCCTGCATGTTCCCGTATCAACTCCTTGCCGATCGAGCTGCAATTCACAGGGGATGTTTGGTTGGATGAAATGAGAATAGAGAATGGAGAAAGAATAGAAAGTTGGTGCTTGGTTGAGGGAAATAGCTAATTTTAAAGTCAGTTTATTTAACTTAAAATGATTTTGATAAAATTTAAGTAATTTTTATAAAATTGTTAAAAGTATTTTAATATTATAGTATTTTATGTATAATAATGTGATTAAATGAAATAGCTAATTTTTTATAATGTAGTAGTTTCAGGGTAGCTATCTGTAATAACTATCCAGTAGCTAGCTAATAAATAAATATTTTTAATATAAAATATCTAATGGATGCTTTTTTATTTTATTTTTATTTTTAGAAGGCATCCTTTACATAATTCAAAATGTCCTTTTAATTATTGTTCTAATTATAATGCACTCCACCAATAAATGCATGCAAGCTTATTTAGAGTGGTCATTGAAACCATCCACACAATAACATTACTAAGTTAATTAGCTATAGTTAACGCTAATAAAATTTAAATTTTGAAAATTTTAAAAAAAAAGGAAAAAGGTTTAAGTCGTGTTGCATCTGGTATTATTATATTGAGCACTTGGAATCGTACCATTTACTTGCTTGGTTTTAAATTGTTGATGGTGTCGAGTTAAGCCCAACAATTCGATGAGTTAAAATATTTGAATAGGGGTGTAAATGAATCAAGTCATTCATGAACTATTCGAAATTCAATTCAATAAAAGTTCATTTATACTTATTTAATGAGACTCGTTAAGATAAATAAACCAAGCTCAAGTTTCATAATACTCAGTTCATTAGCTTGTAAACATGTTCATTAATAAGTTCATAAATTAACTTTTAAATAAAAAAATAATAGTTTTGACATTGAATTTATAAATTTTATAATTTACTTAAAAATATAGATAGATATATTAAATTTATTTATTAGAATAAAATTATAAATTTTAGTAAGAATATTATAATTTTCTCTAAATATATAATTTAGTTTTTAATAAATATTTAAATTTATAATTTATATTTATTAAGCTTGTTTAGGTTCGATAAAAATTCGAATAAACTATGAATATATTCGTTAAATAAAGCTCGACCTCAACTCAATTATAAACAAGACAAACTCAAATATTTAAAAATACAACTTAACTCAACTCGACTTGATTACACCCTACCTCTGAATTTACTTTAGAAGTCATTTTATGTATGTATTCAATGAGTTTGGGTCCGTCTCATCATGTTAGATCTATAGACCCATTTAAAGCCCAATACACATACATTGAATTCGAATTTAAATCCTATTAGGGTGCATTGGATTTGGAGGAATGCATGTTCTCGCGACAAGTCCTGATTCCTGAACAGTCGAAGCACATGACACTCCACGGCATTCACGAGAGCACCGAAGAAACAACAAATATGGCAGATTGAACGCCAGATTTAAGCTCCAACGTCTCGCATTCGTGGGACCATCATCCACAAACTCTCTCATTCCTCGGGTTAGATAGATCTGCAGGTAGATTGTCTCAATTTAAACAGCATTCCAAGTGCACAGGTTGATCTTAAGAGCGGGAGATTTTGATCGATCCAATGGAAGTTTTTGTTGGCATTTGTGGTTTGGAGCTACACTTTGTCAAAGTGCGGCGGATTGTTCTTTTAGAATCCAAATGCGCCGGCGAGAGTTTCCAATTTTAGGTACGTGTTTTGTGGATTTTGCTTGAGGATTCTTTCCTTTTCTGGTTTCTTCGTCTTCCTCCTCTCGCTTTTTGTAAACCAGAAGAGAAGGGAAGCGGCAAAGAAGTAACCGAAGGCAAACTTGAGGGATGCAGCCGCGCAGGCCGACGCCGACTGCCCTCTCGGCTTTCCGGTGGACTCTAATGCGCGCCGTTGGAGCTGTCGCCGTCGCCGCCCTCGTGGTCGTGCACGTGGTCCTCCTTCCATCCGCCACCACCGCCCCCGACGCCCAAGAGCTCCCCCAGGCATCTCCTTCTCTCTCGTCTCCCCCTGTTTTTATGAAACCTCGAGATGAACTTTCTTCTGCGAGCATCGCGTGAGGCAGCTCGATTTCGTGGGCTTGTTTTGGTGTTTAGGAACGTGAAATTGGATACCGGTGGAAAACCAGCGAGCTCAGATGGATGCAGGAGTTCGCTCCGCCCCAACTCCCCAAGCTCCCCATTTCTGCACAGAAGGTGATTCTTGAAATGCCAGTGGTTCGTGTTAGGATGGAAAAGTTCAGTATTGCCATTGATTTTCATTCGTTTTTCCCCCTCACTCTCTTCGTACTCTGAACTCTGCAGGTGGGCAGCTCGAAAGGAGATTATGATCTTGCCAAGCTATGGAAATCATCTTCAAACGGAAACTTTCTGCAATGTGTAGCACCGAGCTCATCGTATCTGCGTAAGGAGCTGCATCAGTTCAGATTTTTTATTTTGTTATTCGTTTAGTCAATGCTTTCTGTAGCTATAAGATTTACACATCCTTATCTTTTTACTGTTTTCAGCTCCTTTGCATTCAAGAGGGTTCTTGCTAGTTCATACGAATGGTGGGTTAAACCAAATGCGTGCCGGGGTACGATTTGCTCTCTCTTTTTCATGTGCATTGTAGGCTTCATCCTTACAGAAGTAAGTTAATTCATATAAGATTTTAGCCACAAATGATAACCATATCGCAATCAAAGGGAATCCATCATCTGCTTATTGGATTCGAATAGCAAAATATCCACGAGTGATACAGACCTAACAATTGCTTTGCAATCGAAGTAGATCCTTCACCTTCTCACTTTTTAGATTCAATACGTGAAGATGAAAAATTCAAGTGGATAAACACCTTGGTACCTCAAAGTCTCCACCTCATTTTGGCACCTGCTTTAAACGAAATCTTTCGATGGGTGGAAATTACAAAGACGTAATTCTAGAAATATCACTTGATGACTTGACTCTGCGAGTCCACCTTACCATGTGTTCACTTATGTTCTGTTATGATAATACTCGAGACTGAGTAAAATTAACAAAAGGATAATCTTCATACATAAAGTGCATTTTAGCTTGGGAGTACTGCAATTTTTAATATTGGTGTCTTCCTGAAAAGCATTATTTTCTGGTTTATCTTTGGAACTCAAAGAATATTGAGTATCATGAAGAAACTCTTGTTTTGCTAAGTTAGTAGTAAAATAGTTTATTTTAAGTTGCTTCAGTGTCACATTCATCAAGATTGTTCAAATTGTTGGCGCAAGTAGGCCTGTAAGGGGGGGAGGAGGTTGAATTGCTTGCCAAATAAAATATACCTTTCTCGATCTTTCAACTCTAATTAGTAGCACAATTATACTAAATTAAATTAACAACTAAAAAGAAGAGGCAAAAAGAGTTATTTGGTTACAACCCAGGTGGTTGTTAATCCAAGGCGTTGAAGGCAGAGAAGCCTCTTACACTCGTTGAATGCTCAGAAAGTTGATAGAAAATGAATACAGAAGTTGTTGCATATTTCCTAGCTCCAGGGGTCTTTTTATAGCCTTCGGAAAACTCTATCCGCAGCTTGAAGGAGCCTTCAAGATGGTCCAAGGCGCCTTCCATTAGATAAGTTTTATCCATTGAGGATACAACTCTATCTGCTTCTAACGGAAGACGCATTCGCACTGTTTATCGAAGGCGCCTTCCAGTTATTGATGGCGCCTTCCAAGTGGTAGATCAACTCCTTAGTGGTTGATCTCTTCAAGTGGGTAATTCTCCGGCTAACTGGAGTTGAGCTCACCCGAACCCAACTCCGTCCTTCTCCTCGAGCAGACTTTCTCCCCGGCTTCTCGTCCCTCGAACGTCGCGCATGTCCTTTTCGTCCACCGGTATACTCTTCCGCAACATCTCATCCCTTAGATGCACCGAACCCGTCGACTCTTTTTCCAGTGCCATCCTTCTCGCTAACTGCATCTTTTGCTCGACTTCTTGTGTTCCTAAGCTCCTACACACTTAGACACAAGGATCAAACACAACAAGACTTAATTGAGCTTGGTTGACCACATCAAAACTACCCAGGGTACTTATAATCTCCCCCTTTTTGATGTGCATCAACTCAAGTTTAAGTTAGGGTTAAAAATGTAATAACATAACTAAAGTAGATAACAAATTGCTTGAAAAACAAGTAAAAATTCTAAATCCAAAAAAATCCTAACTCCCCCTAAACTTGTACCTATTTTTCCCCCTTTGATCACATTAAAAAAATAGGGAAAATACAATAAAGTGTTAAGCAAATATTTTTAGGGGTATAATAAAGCTTCCATTTTGAAACAAATAATATAAAAATTACTTTTCTATTTTGAAAAATCTTGAAAATATTTGTCGAATCTAAATAGAATAGGTTAGATTAGTAGAAAAATGTACACGAAGAAATACTTTGTATTTGAAAAGAAATAAATTATTTCAGTACAGAAAACTAATTTTTAAAAATAAATCTCTTTAAAAATATTTTTTCAACTCTAAAAATTCTATTATTTTTCCTGGATGTATGAGACACATTGTTTAATGGCAGAAAAATAAAATTTTCAAGATTTTTATTTCTTGAATTTATAATATTAACAATTATCTTTTTTAAAAATAATTTGTAATAATTCAGACATTATTTGAAAAAAAATTGACAAAATATTAACAATCATGTTTTATCACAAAAAAAAAAGATTTTAAAAATTTAAGTTTGCAAAATAATTTTAAATTTTAAAGTATAATTTTCATTAATAATTTTATAAGACAAATAACTCAACGGTAAACAATTTTTTTAAAAAAATTATGTTTATAGATTAAATCATCATATTGCATACGAACATTTTTCAACTAGAAATACGAAATACGAACAGAAAAAAAATTCTAAGTAAGACAATTTCTATCCTAATAAAAAGAATTGGAGTTTTAATCTAAAAAAAATTTTGGAACCCAATATAAGTTCCTTCCTACTGGATTTACTAAAAATTTTGGAGGTACATAATTTTTAGGAATTTTCTAAATTTCTCCCTGGTGATTTCTAATGTACAGTTGATTCTACCATAATTTTAAAATTTTAGTTTTTTAAAATCGTTTGAACATGCATGGTCATTTTTTAACTTTTCAATTTTTCATTTTCTATCTTTAAATTATCAAACATATCTAAGGGGCATGAATTTACTAAGTTTAATTTTAACCTAGCATTTTCTCTTTCTAATTGTACTATATTCTTAGATAACATTTTGATAAATTCAAAAGATTGCTTGGGAAATAGCGCACGTACCTCACCTCGTGTTCTGATGCTCCCCCTTCATCGCAGCTTTCTTCTGAAGATTCTCCCTCTTCGTTGATGCTCATCTGTGAGGAACTTTCGGCGTCCCTCTGGTGGTCTGCCATTAGGGCTAGTTCGGTGTAAGCTTCAATCTCAAACTCAGACGATGATGTCTCATCCCATGTGGCTTTCAAGATTTTGTGCTTTGATTTTGTTGGTCTGCTGCCCTTGTCTTTCTCCTTCTTCTTTAGTTTAGGGCAGTCGTCCTTAATGTGTCATTCTTCTTGACAGTTGTAGCACCGAACTTTCCTTTTACTCCAAAAGTGCTTTTTCGTTTGCGACTTATTAAATTTATTAGATCTAATGAACTTACTAAATTTTCTTACCAATAATACTGCTTCATCTTCGTCGATTGATTCTTTGGAGTCTGGATCTGGTTCGCCTTTCTGGTTGGCCTTTAGAGCTATGTTGTGGGTTGTCTTTTCTTCTTTTATTTCGTAAGTTTACACATCTTGATTCGTGATGTTCAAAAGTGAAAAATAGATTTTCTAATGAGCTACTTTCGAGGTTTTTAGATATATAAAATGAGTCGACTATAGATGTCCACTCGGATGTCCTAGGAAATACATTTAAATCGTACCTTAATGAATTTCGATTCGTTACCTTTTTTCCGAGATTCGTGAGTTCGGTGATGAGTTCTTTGATTCTCGAGTGCAGATGTGCGATTGTTTCGCCTTCTTCCATCCGGAGGTTCGTTAGTTGGTTTCGGAGCAGATCCCGTCTCGCTAGCTTTGTTTTGGAGGTTCCTTCGTGTAACTCCAAGAACTTCTCCCAAAGTTCCTTTGCTGATTCGTAATCTCCGATCCGATTGACTTCCTCGGGTGGAAGTACGCTGAGCAGGTGGAACTCGGCTTGTCCGTTCGCTACGAAGTTGGCTTGATCTTTCTTGGTCCACTGGTACTCTTCTTTTTCGACTTCTTGTTGATCCTTGGGAGCTACAAAATCATATTTAATAATTAAGAGTAATTCAAATTCTATTTTGAAAAATATCTCCATGCGTTTTTTTCATATCGCAAAATCCCCCTCAAACTTTGGCTGGTAGATTGTCGATTCGGCCATCGTCTCGGTGCTTCAGTCGATAGTTAGTCCTTCTGAGGCGTTCTGGCTCTGATACTACTTGTTGGCGCAGGTAGACCGGCAAGAGGAGGGGTGAATTGCCTGCCAAATAAAATATACCTTTCTCGATCTTTCAACTATAATTAGTAGCATAATTATACTAAATTAAATTAACAACTAAAAAGAAGAGGCAAAAAGAGTTACTTGGTTACAAGCTATGTGGTTATTAATCCAAGGCAAATAAACATACTAAAAAGTCTCCTTCGTTGAAGGCGGAGAAGTCTCTTACACTCGTTGAATGCTCAGAAAGTTGCTAGGAAATGAATACAGGAGTTGCTGCATATTTCCTAGCTCCAGGGGTCTTTTTATAGTCCCTAGAAAACTCTATCCGTAGCTTGAAGGCGCCTTCAAGAGGTCCAAGGCTCCTTCCATTAGCTAAGTTTTATTCATTGAGGATAAAACTCTATCTGCGGCTAACGGCTACTGGAGGGCGCCTGCAAGAGCTGGAAGGCGCCTTCGCACTTTTCATTAAAGGCGCCTTCCAGCCATTGAAGGCGCCTTCTAAGTGACAGATCAACTCCTTAGTGGCTAATCTATTCACATTGGTAATTCTCTGGCTAATCGGAGTTGAGCTCACTCGAACCCAACTTCGTCTTTCTCCTCGAGCAGGCTTTCTCCTTGGCTTCTCATCCCTCGAACTTCGCCCATGTCCTTCTCGCCCATCGGTATACTCTTCCGCAGCATCTCGTCCCTCAAATTCATCGAACTCGTCGGCTCCTTTTCTAGTGTCATCCTTCTCGATAGCTGCGTCTTCCACTCGACTTTATATGTTCTTAAATTTCTACACACTTAGACACAAGGATCAAACACAACAGGACTTAACTGAACTTGATTGACCGCATCAAAACTATCTCGAGGTACTTACACAAACTTCCACTCAACGCAGCAAAATTATGATTCTTTCAACCTTAACTAAACCTTTGACACCTGGACCTTTAGACTACACTCCTGGCCGCAGATCCAGAATTCAGATTGAATTGCATTCACAGATTAAAATTCCTATATCCTAGGATCTCTCTGTTCATGAGCTATACTTTTTTGTATCTCTTTTTTCCTTATGGATTAAAAAATCACGTGTTGTGATTTTGAATGGCAGATAAGTGACATGGTAGCGGTGGCACGATTAATTGACGCAACACTTGTTATTCCTCGGCTTGATAAGAGATCATTTTGGCATGATTCTAGGTACAGATGCTTAGATTTTATCATTTTCTTCTTTTTTATCTTTTCTTTTCACAGGTTGCACTATCTGAATGATCTTTAAGCTCGCACATAGTGACAATATATATCATGTGCCATATTTTATTTTCTGCAGTATTCCTCCAGTATTCAGTTAACATATTTGAATTCTCGTATGCACGTGTTCTCTAATGCCTTTAGTAAATATGTTTCAGTAATTTCTCTGCAACATCGATGTTTTATCTTTTCTGCAATACTTAACTGGACGGTTCATCAGTTCATATATACATATAGCGTTCTCTGATGCTCTTTATGATCATGTTCCAGCAATTTCTCTAACGTGTTTGATGAAGAACACTTTATCCATGCTTTGGCCAATGATGTCAAAGTTGTAAAGAAAATACCGAAAGAGTTGACACCGACCACGACTGCAGTAATACACTTCCGAAGCTGGTCAGGAGTGGACTACTATCAAAATGAGATATTGCCTATGTGGGATAATCATCTGGTACACTGGCTGCAACCAGAAGTTCATCTTACATCAGTCTATGACAATGTTGCGGTTATAGCTAGTAATGTTTTTCTCATGCCAATGTTCTTCAATTTTCATGGAAGGTTATAAAAGCTGCCAAGTCAGATTCGCGTCTTGCGAACAATAACCTTCCTGCTGACATACAAAAACTTCGCTGCCGTGCTTTCTTTCAGGCTCTCAGATTTGCTCCAAGAATTGAAGCACTAGGAAAAGTATTTGCCCTTTTGCTGTATATTTCTTTTACAGCTTTAAGGTGATCATGGTTCGACATAATATCGTTTTTTGTTTTGTTCAAACTGCAGTTATTGGTGGAGAGGATGAGATCTTACGGTCCATTTATTGCTTTGCACCTTCGTTACGAGAAGGACATGCTTGCTTTTAGTGGGTGCACATATGGCTTATCACCTATTGAATCTGATGAACTAGCAAGGATTAGGCATGCTTTTGATGTTTTAGAGGATACTCATTCTGGATTTCTTTCAAGTTCCACACAGCATGAACATGTTCTCTATTTTGCAGAGAAAATGTTTCATATTGGAAGATCAAAGAAATTGTTGCCCAAGACCAAAGGGCTAAAGGGTATTGTCCTCTGACTCCAAAGGAGGTTGCAATTTTTATTTCTTCTCTTGGATATCCACCAAGCACTCCAATATATATCGCAGCAGGGTCAATATACGGAGGCAGTTCTCATTTGGCTGATTTGGAATCCCGATTTCCTATTTTGTTGAGCAAGGTATTGAATTTGTGTTTGATGTGTTACAATTTACAAACATTGATTTCTCCTACATTTCTATCACTTTGCCTTTGTCTCATCCGATCCGATCCTGTTTATGAACTATTTTTACAGGAGAAATTGGCATCAGCACAAGAGCTTGAACCTTTTAAACATTATGCTTCACAAATGGCAGCACTAGACTACATTGTATCACTGGAAAGTGATGTTTTTATCCCATCATATTCTGGGAATATGGCGAGGGCAGTCGAAGGTCACCGCCGCTTTCTTGGCCATCAGAAAACAATTAAGCCAGACAGGTGACCTGCTTTGAACTCCAGTTCTTATACATCGAATTCGCGAAAGGCTACCTTCTTCATTGAACCTTTATCTACCTTCATGAGTGTAGAAAAGCTCTTGTTCGTTTGTTTGATAAGATCAATCGAGGATCTCTGAGAGAAGGGAGGAAGCTATCCAATATTATTGGCGAGATTCATAAAAGAAGGTAAGTGACTGTGCAAGTTATATCCATGACTACTATGTTTGAATTTCAATACCTCTGGGAAGCTTAATGTACATTTCTGGTACGTTAGGCAAGGTTCTCCTCGCAAGCGAAAAGGGCCTGCTACCGGCACAAAAGGCATGGAACGATTCCGCACTGAAGAAGTATTTTACGAGAACCCTCTACCTGACTGTCTGTGCCAGCAGCAACCCTGAGAATTGGCCATTTAACTTGTGCATAGATCGCTAAATGGCACAATCAGTTCATACACCTGACTGCATAGCAAATTTGATACGATCCAGTTAATGTCCTGACAACAAGACTCGAGAGGAGTGACTGGGGACTCACCTGTTGTAGTAGTACCAGATGAAGTAGTCATTCTTTAGAATGAATAACTGTACTTCAATGCTGCTACTGAAGCTTACTAAATCCTACCAAACAATGTATCAAGCAAACTGCAAGAATTTTTCAATAAACAAACTAACTACGATGATTAGTATAATTGGAATAAACCATTCTAATGATAGTATCACAACAAATCATTCAATCACAAAATGAAACTGAACCAAGCATCGTCTTATTTTAGTGTTTAAATCCTCCTCTTTCTGAGTGTCTAGGTATCACATCTTCGAAATATATGCATATATCCACCCATGTGCACTGGATTAAAAACACAAATTATTTAATAAATTACAACTAGAGAATCATGTTCTTTTCGGGATCGCTAAATACTACCAAGCTAAAACTGAAACTCCGCTGCAAAACCGCAATCCAAAGAGGAAAGGAAATGCAAAAGAAATAAAGTAATCGATCCAACCAACCATTGTCAACCTGAGGGATCTGCTAGTTTCCCTGCTTAAAAAAACATGGGATTCTTCTGATTATCAAATACATCAGAAGCCATTTGCATTGGGCACACTGGCACTGATCATATTGTAGTCGAATGCTGAACTCTTTGGCATTCTTAGCTTTCATGGTATTCCCGTATGAATCTGTATTAGTAACCTCACCAATCATTTGAATCTCTGATGGTCAACTGAAAAAGATACAAGTGAAATCTCTGATTATGGACGACGAAAAGACATGTTTTCTTATGATCTGAATCGGACAACAACACATGAAATGTCATCTTTGCTGTCTCTAGTCAGTGCCTCGGTGGTCAATTGTCTTGCCGCAGTTTGTGGATCCTTGAACCTTCTAGCAGTCGCAACTGCCTCTTCATTGTTCATGACCTAAAATAGAATTTGCAATAAAAAAAGAAATATACATGTTCTTAGATGATTCCCATGCATAATTGGCATTACAATAGCATAATTAGTTTTAAGGTTGAAGAAGAAACCTTCCATATACCATCACTGGCAAGGATGAGTAGCTCTGTCTCTGATGTAATGTTTAAACAACGAATATCAGGATCTGATCGCAAATGTGATTTCAAATTCTTGTCTCCAAAAGCACGGGATACAGCTAACTGGCCATTAACCCTTGGAACGTCTCCTGACAGAGTAAAAAAAGAAGAAATATGTGAATTTTTAACAGATTGCAGCCAAAAAACAATGATGATCTACTATATTTAGGTTTTAGGCTCCAGTCATCACTATTGAAAATATACCTTTTCTTGAACATTGGTGAACTGGGGAAAAAGTAAATTCTAGGAGTAAAGAATCAAGTTATTATGCCTGTCTTTATGATAGTATAAAATAAATTTTAGGTAAGATGTGTAACTATCAAATTCAATTTACTACATTAGATCACAGAAAAAGAAGCCGAATGCTGTTTTACTCAAATTCAAGGTGATTACTTCAATGTCATGCTTAGACACCACAGCATAATTGAGCTAAGATCATGTTCAAAGACAAGGCAAGAGAGATTAATTCAGAATGCTGTTCTGCTCACATTCAAGTTGATTGCTATAAAACAGCACAAAATGCATCAGATGAGATCCTGTTGAAAGAAAAAGAGAAGAGACAAGCTGACCTCCAAATTACAAACCAGAATTTATCGACTTCAGCATCCTATCAATCAAGGTCCAAAAAATTACCATACTTGGTCTTTTCAGCAGATGCCTTGATGATGCTGCTACTTTCCCGAGCTCAAACTATCTAATCTAGATTTGGCTTTGCAGCCATAAGTTTAGCTTGCCCACAATTGCAATTGATAGTTTTTATTTTTTAAGACCGGTAATTATAATTTTTTCTACATATCATCAAATAAAAAATTTATTTGGATTCATTGTAGGACTTCCAAGTTTTCAACATGTTGTTCCAGGAGACTTTGCCAAGTTGTCCAATGTTGGGGCCATATTTCAGCAACTGTATCGATATTTTTCGATGGTTTTATGGAAGATTATATCAATTTCCTAAAAATTTTAGTTTCTTAAATAGAATAGATCAATTGATCCTGAGTCTAACAGTTATGAAAAAGATCACCCATGTCCTCACGTGATGCCCAGTTGGTTAGATGGTGACAGACTTACTACAATGGGGCATCAATTCCCAGCGGGCATGCCATCGGGAAAAACATCCCTCCCACCCCTTAGCCAACTTTGAGGTCGACTATAAATTGACCATGTGATTTTTCTCCTTTGACATAACCTAAGAACGGACTGTGAGGGCTAAATAATAATAATAATAAGATCACCCATGCTTTCAATTTTATGGAGTGGGATTACACTAACCTGAGCCTTTGACATGAGAATAAGAGGATATGAGAATAGGAAGGTCCCTCCTGCCCTTCCTCCATGTCTCATATGCCCACTCAAGATCAAACTCATATTTAGATCGTCATATATACCAATTATACTAACTGAAACAATAATGCAACTAACTGGCCGAAGAAAGCATGTTATTGTTCACACTTACAGAACATTGAACATAGAGTGGAAGAGTTGAAGGGACCTGGCATGTTTGAGACGAAGCCACCTCTATTCTCAATACTTCCACGCTCGGTGTTGGGGTCATGATCAACTGACAATTGTATCACCTGTGGACCTTTTGCAAGAACTGCTCGTGAGTCACCAATATTAGCTATGCATAACTTTGTGCCATTAATGAGGATTGCGGTGACGGCAGTTGATCCACCTCGACCAAGATCAGGACTGTGTGAAAGAATTGCCTTGTCGGTCTTCTCGTAGGCTTTTGAAATAGCTACATCTGGATTAGTCCAAAATTCTTCCTATATTTTGGAAATAAAACAAAATGTCACACTGTTAAATTTCTTGAACTTTTCTATAGTATGTCCATAGAACATACATTCTACAACTCTATCTGTAAATCAAACAGGAAAAATAAATATGATAGTGATGCACCTCTTTCAAAATGTTTGAAAATAGATGCTTCTGTAAATAGGCAGGTACATTATTTCCCAAGTGTCCATCAAATATAGCAAATAGACCAAGCTCCTGTCCTCTCATATGAATGAACTTAGCAACATGATAATCCTCCATGGGATGGTTTGTTTTCCCCTTAACAAGACTAAATCCATAAGTGATTTTTGAGCGACCCTGAGAACTTTTCCCTTTACCAGCATCACATGAAGAACCTGCAAACTACACAAAGAAACTTTAAGACTGGATAATCTAAAACAACAGGGCTTTTCAGCACAACAATCATACTGAAGCTTAGAACTCTTATAATATAGACATTTTGAGGAGACAAATTGGCCACAAGTTAATTTATTTTCAAAAATAAAAATTTATTTGAGATATGATATAAGACTGGATCACAGGGTAAGTCAGAACCCAATTAACCTATATTTTAACTCTTCTTTTTCATAGATCACATGTAAAGTGAGAGAGCGGCAAAAAAGCGTCAATAAAAGAAGTAAACTGAAAATAACTTATTAGAAATGGACTAAAAAATGCAGTTTAGGCACCAAGAACCACAACTTTAAACAACCCAAGAATGTATTTGACTTGCAGAAGACAAAGCAGACTTGGAGAATGTTGCCAACATAGGATATGAGCAGCCAAGGATTAATGCTAGTGCTAATCTGCTAAATTGTCTTCTTTAGGGTTGGATAGACCAAGTTGAGTTGGTCAGCCCAAGTTCAGTGTGTATAACTACAGAAGGCTTGTCAGTGAAGCCTCATATCAAGTGAAAGGCCAGGATAACAATAATACAAGGGGATCAGGGACAGCAGGCCAGTCAAGCCTGACTAAGGCAAGTGAAGAATGAATATCCTTGTCCCAATTCACCAGAAGGATGCTATAGAAGGGATGGAGAAGATGCCACCATTTTGACACAAGAAGAGAAGCCAAAGTTGAATCCTAACGCATTCATGCAATTTTAGTTGCATCTTTTCAATGAGATTCTCAAGATTGTCGTTAGAGACAACAACAACAAGATTATGGTTCAAGTTAAGAGTTTTTGTATATGACAAAGGCCACCAATAAACTCCATTTGAAACAGAAGAATATTTCCATCAGATGAAAGAAAGGACAATAATTTATCTTAATGATGAGAGTAGCTATGCAAATAAAAAAAGCCTTATCAACTACAATGATGGGAAATTTATGCTCGTGCTACTGTTCATTGTTTCTTGTATATCTAAGAGAACATATTATATGGATGAGAAACCATAAAAGGTGAAGACCAGGAAGAAGGATTTACAACACTCCCACTGAAATTGGTAAAAATTGAGTTCTTAAAGTTTCACAAAATCATTCTCATAGCTTTTACAGGCAGAATGAAAAATAGTAAGCTATACTTCATGGATAGTACTATCATTGCTGGTGATTCTGTAGTTCAAAAATCACTTCTATTGAATTCGAAGAGAATCCAATTCTGACATGTGACTTGGTTAAATGAGTCTGAGGAGATTAGAAAGGGATGAACAAGATACATCTCCTGTATAGGCATCATACAAGTGAGTTATTTTGCAAAGAATGTGTGTTCGACAAGATGTAGAAGGTCAGTTTCATGACAAAGAGAATCAGCCAGGACATATTGGATTATATCCGATCAGATGTTTGGGCCTATCTTAAATTCCTTCAAAAGGTGGATATTGATAGAGCAACTTGGAATGAGTATCTAAAAGTGGTGTATCTTGAATTGATTAAAGCTACATCAAAAACGTGTTGAATTCATTCAACGTGTGGGATGTTAAGATGGCCATCACATAATTAGCAAGTCACTTCAAGATATCAGCTTAGGAGATTTGAGTGCATTATGTGAATTGCATATCTCATGGTCCAAGCCCAACATAATTTAGCACATGCACTTATTGTAGACTAGGTATATTCTGATGGAAGTAACACTGATAGATATTGAAATGGATTGTGAGATCCCTATGAGTCAATCCAAAAGAGTGATTGCATTATCACTAGGACTGCAAACGAATTGTGCCGGCTCGCGAGCTTTTCGAGCCGGATCGAAAAATATTCGATTCGTATTCGAATTTATCGAATTCGAGCCGAACTCGAGCCCAAATTATATTGTTCGAGCTGTTCGCGAGCTCGAGCCTTAATTCGAACCGAATTCGAACCAAATATTTTGAATTGTTCGAGCTTCGAATCGAACTCGAACTCGAATATACCTAATTCGAGCCTTAAATTTTTCTACATATTCGGCTCAATTCGATTCATTTACATCCCTAATTATCACATTGAACCCAATTATATGGTGACATTGGATGTGATGAAGAAAGCAATTTAAGTGAAGAGTTTGCCAGTGAACTCGTGTTCCTTGTCTAGTCTTGAACAATGAGAATTGGAGTATTGCATATCTGAGCAAGGAGCCAAGGATTAAATGTTTCATGAACAAGCAAGTATATTGATAGTTGGCACTGCTATGAGCGTGATGTGATATCTAAAAAAGAAGTCTCCTTGGGAAAAAAAAAAAGATAATAACCAGCAGATATGTTTAAGAAGACTCTTTCAACCACCAAGTTATATTCATGTTGGGACTTAGTAGTTGTAAGTTGCAATAGGTGAGTCCCATATGTGGATGTTGGAGGAAAGATGTAGAGAAGAAGTTCAGTTGCTTGAACAGTCAAAGCAAACTTAAGAAATGCTGTGTGTAACTCAAATATCTGACTTGTTGATGATGTTTGAGAGTCAACTGAAGGATATAGGTAATCAGATGTGTTGCTGACCTTAAGGCTGGTAGGTCATACCAGTATGGTAGCAGCCAAGATATCAAGGTTGGCCTTCTAAGTTGTCAACCTAATGGGTCAGGCAGAGTAGGCAAGCTCAAGCAGTCCGAATCAAGTGAACAAGAGTTGCAAAATGCTTAAGCCAATACAGTTTCAAGTCAGGGCATGGTAAGGCAACAAAAATACAAGGGGCATGAACAAATTGACTAAGCTTAGCTAGGATCTGCCAGCAGGCTTCAACATGTAGCAACATATCCATTAGGACACCAGAACCTGAGTATACTATCCCTTAGGGCTTCGTTTACCATATGCGGTTTAGGATTTATGAAGGTGTTGGTGATCGTTATAAATATATGCACACAAGCACCACACAGTTGAATAAGACACAAAATAGACAAAGGTCATTGCGGAGAGCTTTGGCGTTGTAGGACAAATCATCATCCCCTGTGAAAGTGAATCTTGGAATTTCCACCTAATCACAGTGTTTGTAGTTATCTTGAATCTCTGTGTGTATTTTGTGTTCTATCATACGTCAGTAGCAAACTGGCCTTACTACAGCTTGGATCCATAACATCAACTGCAATAAATTCAGCCATCAAAATGTTATGAACAGTATCCAGGTCACTCTTTAATAAATATAGTAAGCTGTACCTTTGACCAAAAATTTCATATAAGAATCATGAGTCTGATGTAATCCACAGTTGTATAGTTGGCATGAGTTAAGCATTTGAAACAATTTTGCCCCCTCTTTTTTTTTTTACATATGAATGTTTCTAAATGATAACTAGAAATCATCTTCTCGAGACTAAGACGAACAACAAACCTATAGATTACAGATAGCAGCAACACGTTAGAACAATAAAAGGATGTCTTTTCTAATACAGCCGATGCCAAGTAACCAAAGAAGAGATTTGAGAAAGCAAGAAAAATTAACAAATCGGAATCGGTACGAAAACGAATCGTTTATAAGGTTAAAAGGTTTCTTCTACCGATTTTTATAAACAATAACTGCAAAAGGAATCCAGGAGATTCAACACAGCTAAACCCTCGAATCGGAAGCAGACAAGATTAGACAAAGGAAAGCATACCAATCGAAAAACTAGTTCAGTAAATCCCAAGGTCAAGGTCAAGGTCAAAGTCAAGGTTCAAATCCCTAACCTTAGAGGACGAGCCTCTGAAGCAGCACAACCACCCCATCAAAGTCCAAAACTTTCTCAGCCCGTCAATCTTCCCCGATCCGGCTCGCAAAAGCTTCCACTTTGACAAGATCGAACCTTGACAAAAGAGCCGATCGCGACGACGAGAGAATGAAGGAAGAGGCGATGTATTGGGCGAGATGGAAGCAATGAACAACGCCTCCGAAGGAGAATCCAACCTCGGAAGAAAAAGGAGAAGAAGACGCAACTACTGCTCGTCTCCGAACAATTAAATAATCAAATAAATTATAGCACGCAGCGAAATGATGACAATGGTTGAAAAAAAAAAAAAGAGAAAAAATTTAATTAATTATTTTCAGGTGGAAGCTTGTAAGACTTGATCATGACGCATGCTCGTGGACCTGACAAAACCACCGGAAACATTTGACTTACGGTTTCACGAACTCAACCAATCAGAGCATTTTGGGGTTTGACCGATAAATATTTTCTGATTTAATATTTACCACATACATTAAATCGGTAATTTTATTATATGGTAAGGATTAAACCAGTAAATATATTTACATGGCAACGTGCTTGGATTAGCCAGGTCGGCTATTTGATTTTTTCATATAAATAAAATAAAATGATAATAAATATTTTAAAAATTAATAAATAGAAATAAAAAACCATAGAAATATTTTTATAAAATAAAAAATATTTTTATGATTCTTTATATATTTTTTAGATATTTTATTTTTATTTTTTTTTAATTTTAAATTAGAACAAGAGGGTGCTTGATTTACTTCTATTCATGATTTATGGTAATTTGATCTTAGACATGTAACATTAAAGTTTCCTCTCCATTAAATAATTTAAATTAAAATTTTCTCAATCCATTTAAAAATAGATTTAAATGGATCAGGGAGTCAACCGATGATGGACTTGGATTGATCTAGGGTTAAGGTAGAGAAAAAAAATTAAAATTAGATTATGAATTTATGATGATAAGTATTTGTTTGCGGTGAAAATTATGATTTTTTTTTGAAACATGTATGTGTGTTAAATTAAGAATTATGAATTTTATTGGAGATTTTTATAAAAATATTTAATTATAAAATGATCAAGTTTGATAAATTATAGAAATTTGATTGTATTAGATTGGAGATTTTTTAATCCGTCTTATTAGATGACAGACTTTTGACGGGTCAACTCATCACATCACGAGTCGATTGAGACAACTCTTCATGGCATGTCCCTAATAATATAGATTGAATATTTCTTCCTAATATTTATGGTCTTATATCTATATCATCAATCAAATATCTCATTCTTTAAATATCTCAAATTTCATGATCAAATATTTCAACAATCAAATATTTATAAGATCCACCTATTAAATATCCCGCTATCAAATATTCTAAATTTAACTATTAAATATATATTTTTAATTTTTTTATTAAAAAAATTAAGAGAAAAAAATCATCGGATATAATTGTATTTTCAAATCTCCTATCTCCTTCCTAATATCCCATTTTAATAAAAGATATTTGAGATTGAGAATATTTAAAGAAATATTTCTTCTAAATATCCCTATATGAGTGTTTTAATAAGATCTAGGTCATGTCATGTTGGATTAGATTTGTTTCGAAAATCAAGTTATGCATGGTCTAGTCCCAAGTTGTGCCCCATATGACCTATGTATATATTAAGCCTAATTGTATATTATTTTTCAAAAAAAATTTCTATAATTGTCATAATTTTATATAAAAAATAAAATATGTTTATTATTTTATTTTAAAAAATGGGCAGGTCCATGTACCAATAATAATTATTATTGTGAATGCGACACTAGTATCGTGGGTCGGGAGCAATAGTTAATGCGACAATAATACATACTAAATCAACACAAACAGTGAATGCGACAAATCGTTCGTACTATAATTCACGCATCCTGGCAACGGTGACAGCTGGCTGTATAACTATAATATAATCTTTGCAATTCTGCATTGTTTGATCGATCTTCAGTTTCTCACATTACTCTTATTCAGTGACTGACTGGGAATGCATCAGAACTCAGTAGGGGTACCGGCCATGGAGACGTAACTGGGATTTTTAAAGTGTAGCCGTTGGATCTCCTGTTGGGACATATTTGATACTATATTTAGTGATTTTTTTTTTGAATATGCACGGACAAACAAACTTCACGAATTTACTTTCACTACTGATTCGGTATTGCACGATCTTATAGGCAGGGACGATGGAGATCGCTGAGGTCAGCTGTCAAGAACTTGATGCTGTGTTTCTATGATTTATGGAAGTTTTATGTGAGGTCTGATCGGTCATCTTCATAATTTAATTGGTTTAGTAATTAAATATTTAAATTATTAAAAAAAAAGTAATTAGTCCATACCCCTGATCTATGATGCAATATTAAAGGATGAGATCGAGAGTTCAAATCTTATCTAGGACACATTATATCTTAGGAGATTGAAAAACTTATAATACTATATCATCCATCGACCATCATACACAGCATTATATGTCCGATACTGCTGGCACTTTGGCTTCCATGCGGTTAAATCATGGGGTGGACTGCAATTAAGATGCTGCAAGCAAAATGACACTATAAAAAATCAATCATTTAGAAACGAATTTCAAAAAAAAAAATTATTGTAAAATGCATTCGCAATGAAATTTACGACGAAAAGTTTTCATCGTAAATCAGTCGTCCCTAAATTTTGCGACAAAAATTGAAAATTCATTACAAATTTTATAATGAAATTTGTTGTTGATTTTGCGATGAAAAAAAATTTGGTAGCAAAACTTTTCTTCAACCGAAAATCTATTTTTTGTAATGAATATAAAAAATTGTCTCAATTTGCAACGAATAACAAAATTCATTGCAAATTGCGACGAATTTAGAATTCGTTGCAACGAATTTTGATATTCGTTGCAAATTGTGATGAATTCAGAATTTTGTTGTAAATCTTTAAAAAAAAAATCTGATTTTGTTACATATTCACAACAAATACAGATTCGTTACAGATTTACAACGAATTCATATTCGTTACAGATTTACAACGAATTCAGAATTCGTTGCGAATTCGTTGTAGATCTGCAACGAATTCAGATTTTTTATTGCAAATCCGCAACGAATCTAAATTCGTTGCAGATTTCGACAAATATTAATTTTTGTTGCAAAATTTCGATAAAAATAATGTTTTACGATAAATTTATAACAAATCATTTTTTATTACAAAACTCATCGCAAAGTAATAAAAATTACTAATAATTTTTCTTTTTCGGTATTTACCATATATTCATAAAATGCAACAAACTGTATTATCACATAAATATAATAAAAATGAGTACAAATATAATAACATAAACGAAAGCATTCATCATCACAAATATATTCAAACATGTTCCATATCTCCAAATACAACTAACAAACAATATGTTTCATCAACCAAGTTTCAATACAGCATACAACTAACAACTAACCAAGTTACAATACAACTAATCAAGTTAGAACCCATACCTAATATCCTTCCCCCTTTGACTCCTCAAGACGCCTCTAGCCATAACTCCAAATTATTAGTAACACCCGATTCAGATAGGGCATTGTTATCGCCATCACCTGAACTTCTTTGTGATAGCGATAGTTGATCATATCTCTCCTATAAAAAATTTAAATTTTAATTATAGGAGGTACAAAATTAAAAAAATCTAAATTATAAATTAAGATTAAAGACTAACTCAAACCTTAATGGTTCTAGCTCGTCTCCGCTCCAAATTTTATCTTTTTTTAGAAATGTTTGAACGAAAGTATCTATAAAATCTGTCTCTTTTCTCAATTCCATGGACTAAAAATAATACCGTTAGAAATAATGTAACAATTTGAAATAAATTAAAAAACTAGATGTAGAGTTAAAAAATTACTAATTTAATTTGCATGAATGTAACTCTAACAATAATTTCTAACTGGATGTTCCATTCTGAGCTCTATGACAATAATTTGTAACTCTAACAAGTTCAATTAATTTAATTTCCTTTCTAACTCTATTACTTTCACTTTATTTAAAATACATCTATTAACTTAGCCATTAAAAATATATATATTTGGTTAAAAAATTATTTGAGGACATTTACATAATTATGAGAACGATAACTGGTCTCAAAATTTTTTTTTCATTACCAAGGTTTGCAACTAATTTCAGAATTTGTTGCAGATTTACAATGAATCTAGATATTCATTTCAAATATTTGCAATTAATCCAGAAATTTGTTGCAAATCTGCAACAAATCCAGAAATTCATTGCAGATTTGCAACAAATTCTAAATTCGTTGCAAATTTTAATTCTATAAGTCCGAAGTCGGTTGATAGGCCCAGAGATGTCGGAATTGGATGAAATTAGTTTTTATGTGTTCATAAATTTGTCTTGATTATATAAATATTCTCAAATATTTTTTTAGTTAATATATTTTTTTCAATGATTTTTTGATCACCTATGTCCGAAAAATATATTTCGGGTTTAAAAATTCACAAATCCAAATCTATTAGATTAAATTGATTTATGAAGATATGCATATAATAAGGAGAACTATACGGATATATAGAAACTAATTTTGTTCGCGTCTCAGCTCGCTGACAATAATTTGTAACTCTAACAAGTTCAACTAATTCAATTTCCTTTCTAACTCTATTATGTTCAACTTCATTTAAAATACATCTATTTGACTTAGCTATGAAAAATATATATATTCAGTCAAAAAAATTATTTGAGGGCATTTACATAATTATGAGAATGAGACGAACACATAGGAACTTATTTCATCTCATTCCGAGCTCCCTAGGTCTATTAAGCGGCCTCAAAGTTTTTTTTTTAATACCAAGGTTAGCAACAAATTTCAGAATTCGTTGTAGATTTGCAACGAATACAGATATTTGTTGCAAATGTTTGCAATGAATCTAGAAATTCGTTGCAAATATGCAACGAATCCATAAATTCATTGCAGATTTACAACGAATTCTAAATTCGTTGTATATTTGTAATGAATTCTAAATTCGTTGTAAATTTTAATTCTATATGTTCGAAGTTGGTTGATAGACCTAGAGAGGTTGGAATTGGATGAAATTAGTTTCTATGTGTTTGTATATTTGTCCTAATTATATAAATATCCTCCAATATTTTTTTTAGTTAATATATTTTTTGAGTGATTTTTTGATCACCTATGTGTCCGAAAAATATATTTCGGGTTTAAAAATTCACAAATCCAAATCTATTGGATTAAATTGATTTCTGAAGACATGCATATAATTAGGAGAACTATACGGACACATAAAAATTAATTTTGTTCCGTTGTGAGCTCTCTAACAATAATTTGTAACTTTAACAAGTTCAACTAATTTGTAACTCTAACAAGTTCAACTTCATTTAAAATACATCTATTTGACTTAGCTATGGGAAAAATTTATATTCAGTAAAAAAAATTATTTGAGGATATTTATATAATTATGAAATGAGATGAATAGATAGGAATTTGTTTCATCTCATTCCGAGCTCTCTAAATCCATTAACCGACCTCAAAGTTTTTTTTTTCATTACCAAGGTTTGCAACGAATTTCAGAATTCATTGCAGATTTGCAATGAATCCAAATATTCATTGCAAATGTTTGCAACGAATCCAGATATTTGTTGCAAATGTTTGCAAAGAATCCAGAAATTCGTTGCAAATTTTAATTCTATATATCCGAAGTCGGTTGATAGACCTAGAGAGGTTGGAATGGGATGAAATTAGTTTTAATGTGTTCGTAAATTTATCCTTATTATATAAATGTTCTCAAATAGTTTTTTTAGTTAATATATTTTTTCAGTGATTTTTTTATCACTTATGTGTCTGAAAAATATATTTCGGGTTTAAAAATTCACAAATCCAAATCTATTAGGTCAAATTGATTTTTGAAGACATGCATATAATCAGGAGAACTATACAGACACGTAAAAACTAATTTTGTTCCGTTCTAAGCTCTCTAGCATAAATTTGTAACTCAAACAATTTCAACTAATTCAATTTCCTTTCTAACTCTAATACGTTAAACTTCATTTAAAATACATCTATTTGACTTAGCTATTAAAAATATATATATTAAGTCAAAAAAAGTATTTGAGGATATTTACATAGTTATGAGAATGAGACGGACACATGGGAACTTATTTCATCTCGGAACCATTAACCTACCTCAATGTTTTTTTTCATTACCAAGGTTTGCAACAAATTTTAGAATTCGTTGTAGATTTTAACGAATTAATCCATATATTCATTGTAAATGTTTACAGTGAATCTAGAAATTCGTTGCAAATGTTTGCAACGAATCTAGAAATTCATTGCAAATCTCCAACGAATTTTTGGATTCGTTGGAGATTTGCAATGAATACTAAATTCGTTGTAAATTTTAATTCTATATGTCCGAAGCCGGTTGATAGACCTAGAGAGGTTGGAATTGGATGAAATCGGTTTCTATGTGTTCATAAATTTGTTCCGATTATATAAATATCCTCAAATATTTTTTTAGTTAATATATTTTTTTCAATGATTTTTGATCACCTATTTGTCCGAAAAATATATTTCAGGTTTAACAATTCACAAATTCAAATCTATTGGGTCAAATTGATTTATGAAGACATGTATATAATCAGAAAAACTATACAGACACATAGAAACTAATTTTGTTCCGTGCTCTTTAGCATTAATTTGTAAATCTAACAAGTTCAACTAATTCAATTTCCTTTTTAACTCTATTACGTTCAACTTCATTTAAAATACATCTATTTGACTTAGCTATGAAAAATATATATATTCAGTCAAAAAAATTATTTGAGGATATTTACATGATTATGAGAATAAGACGAACAAATAGGAGTTTGTTTCATCTCATTCGGAGTTCCCTAGGTCCATTAATCGATCTCGAAGTTTTTTTCTTCATTACCAAGGTTTGTAAATTTACAACGAATTTCAGAATTCATTGCAAATTTGCAACGAATTTAGATATTCGTTGCAAATGTTTGCAACAAATCCAGAAATTCACTGCAAATTCCAAATAAAAATTTATTTAAACAATATTTGCAACGAATTCCGAATTTGTTTCAAAATCTGCAACGAATTTGAGTTTCGTCGCGAAATCTGCAATGAATATTGTTTTCGTTGCTAAATCTGCAACGAATAGTTTTTTATCCCAAAAGTTGTGACGAATAATTTTTTTTGTCACCGATTTTGCAACAAATATTTATTTGTCACCAAATTGGAACAAAATTTAGCGACATAATTTTTTTTGTTGCTGATTTGTGACAAAATATTTCGTTGTTAAATTAGTTGCTAATTAGTAATAAAATTTATTTTTGTCATAAAATTCGTTGTAAATTTGGGACGAAAATTATTGTCGTAAATGTTCGTCCCTATATGACTGATTTTTTGTAGTGTGATATTAATGTTGTCGGAGGTAGCTAGAAGTGAAATAATTTGGAGAAGAGATATATTGATGTACTGCTATTTGTTGAAAAGAATTCGTTTTTAGCATCTAGCTAGAAAAAATAATGAGAAAACATGTACATCAAAACCTTGAAAGATGTTCTGCTATTCACATATGTGTAAGCTGTGTGTAACATTATAGTAGAGATAAAATCTTATATAGTTGGACCTTAATTTCACCACAAAAAGTTTAGAGAGCCAAGAACCATCCTCAATGGCTAGGATAAATAAAAAATCTATGAAAACAAACATTGGTCTAACAGTCAATTTTCAAAAAATCAACGCCGACTTTCAAAAGCATATATATTTTCCTTTCTTCCGTTTGCATAATAAATGGAGTAGCAATTAAGATTGAATACTATGGATGATGAGAGAGATTCTTAAATGAGGTGTCATATCTTAATAATAGTCTTTTAATAGTTTACCATGATAGAAACCATCTATTTATACGGATGTAAACATGAGAAAAATCAAAGTAAATTATAGCGAGATGTATAAAATCATCGTCTTTGCACTATTCCTAAATTTTGAAATTTTTTCATAGAAGATAGGATTTCAATGTCGTATCCTCACCGAATGGAAAAAGTTAAATTCATCGATAACTCTGTGGGTATCACACCCTATATATAGCATGATATTCACTAATTGTTATTAATCCATTAACGATAATGGATAGCGAATTTAAAATAAACGAGTCTACACATTTAATATCCACATCCAAAAGTAAACTCAATAATACATCAATTAGATCACTTTAATGAGTTTGGACTTAAGTGGTAAAATAGTGGATTATAAATTCACGGTAAACCCATTAATGGATTATCAGATATACTTATAAAATATTCAACAATCTTCCATTTGAACTACACATGAAGATAACAAAACATACAATATATTCTTTAGTTACATATAACAATATCAATTTTTATGGGGGAAAAATACTCCGGTAAACAATATAGCCCATTAGTTCCATTAGTAATGACTAAAAAAGTTATAACTATTATAACTATAACAAGTCTCATAGTAATCACAATACGAACTTCATTAATGACATAGATTGGATGTGTATCTATAATATGAAAATTGCATGAAAAGTAAAATACACGTGCACATTCTCAACTGATCCACATAATGACTCAAAGGGTCCATGTCATGTTTACAAATACCTTAAGTTGTAAACCATGACCTATCTTTTGTAACTCTATATATAGTCCATATCATATTTACCATACCAAATGCTAAATTGCATTAGTGATATCTTTATTTTAGAGTAGTAATTAAATTCATTATTGTTGCAACAAATAAGAAATTGTATGTAAAAACTAAACATATATACGTAATAAAGTGTTCATTACATAGAACAACAAATGACAAACATAAATACAAATTCCCATTAAATAAGTACTTCACCCAATACAAGTCCCTTCATATGTGTGACATGCTCATGAAACATCTTGAGTTGCAAGCATTGAAAATTAATTAATTGATCTAATTCAAAATTTAAAATTAATTTTCAAAACTTTAAGTAAAATTTTAAATTAATTTTTAAACCTTAAATTAATTTTCAAAAACTTAAGTAAAATTTTAAAATTTTAATTAGACTTTCAGAGCTTGAAATTAATTTTTAAAACTTAAACTTTAATTTAATTTTTAAAATTTAAATTAGTTTTTAAAACTTAAATAAATTTTTAAAACTTTAATTAAATTTTCATAACTTAATTAATTTTTAAAACTTAACTTAATTTTTAAAACTTTAATTAAGTTTTCAAAACCTAATTAATTTTTTCAAATTACATTTATACTTTGACTTTAGGGCTATACTTGTACATAAACTTTTACCTAATCTTTAATTTTGAAAATTTTTCCCTTAAACAAAATATTTTTTTTCTCTTCAATAAATAAATTACTTAAGAGTTTTTCAATATAAGGCATTAATAGAAGGGAGCTGAAACATTAAAGTTTTTTTTTAAAAAAATAAATATTTTCAAAGCTAAGAATTTTTTTTTGAAATATTTTTTTTCAAAAACTATGTATTTTCAAAACTAATTATTTTTTAAAAAAATAAATTTTATATGTTTTCTTTCAAAGTTTTTCAAAGTAAGTGCTATGAAATGGGAGCTTTTTAAAATTTCAAAAACTAAGTAGTTTTTCAAGGGAAGTATGACAAAAGATGTTCATACTTTAAAAATCTTGAGAAATTCTCACTTTGAAAAAATATTTTTCTATACTTTGAAAATTCTTATGAAATTTTTTATTTGCTGTTAAACTTATTGAAATACAATCTATGCTTAACTTTGAACCATATTACTATAATAAAAAAAAGGAAAGATTATTGGTGCAAGGAGTACTAGATGATCGAACCTGAGTTTTGATATTGGCAAATGGTTCAAAGTTAAGTCTTATTATTATATTGATAATGTTGACTAAGTGTGCAGGAAAGTTCTAAGTGGGCTTGGGCAAGGTCAAAGTCCTAGTGAATACTAAGCATGTAGAAATCCCTAGTTGCAGCTAGGTAAAGAAGTCCTGGTCCAAGGGACTGGATAAAAATTTTAACAAGTCAAAGACATCAGGCGGAAAATCCTACTAGTCGAGGACAGTAGGTGAAAATCCTGGAGGTCGCGGACACCAGGCGAAAGACTGGAAGAATCAGAGATTGGACGTCCAGCAGAAAGTCCTGAAGTCTCGGATGCTGAGCAAAAGTTCAAACGGTCTGGAGGGTCAGTTTGATATCAGATAAACTCTTCTGAGAGGAGTAGGTGAGGACGTGCTCTTTGTTGAAGGAATAGTAGGCGTAGTTTCAACCTAGGGTTTCTAGGAAATCTGAAAGTCAGAAATGGATAGTTCCGAGACTATCAAAATACTATGTTTTGCTTATTATTCTAAGTTTGTGTTGTAGAAAGACGAACATTTTACAGGTTGGGATTTTGCCTTGTTCAGTCGATTAAAAGTTTGGATCAGTCGGCCGAGCCCTAGAGATCATATCAGAATTTTAGCTCATGGTGAAGATTCGACCAAGGGATCGGTTGACCGAACATGGAGATTCGGTTGACCGAATGGTGGATAATAATGGGATGATCGGACCAAATAAGTCGGGGAGGATCAGAAGAACGATCAATCGAACTGTGGAATTAGTCCACCGAACGAAGACTTTATCCAAAGCGACAACATCTAGATAGGAAGTTGGGCTGATTTAGAAGAATCAGTCGACTGATCAAGGAAGATCGGTCGACCGATAAAAGTCGATCCACGAACAGTGATCCTGAGATCAGTGGATCAAATCATGTTCAACTTGGCTATAAAAAAAGGACTCGACCATCAGTTAAGAACAACACTTTAAGCTACAACTTCTACGCTCAAACGCTTACCGTTTACCGCGCTACTAACTTCTGACTACAACACTGGTCCAACAACTAGACTGTACATCAGATTTTTATATTGTTGATATAATTTATATTATAAAAACTTGTAATCGTTTTTTATTAGTTCTTTGTAATCACTGGATTGTCAGTGAATTGCTCTACACCTCGGAGTGGAAATCATCATAAACTAAACCAAATAAAACTGAAAGTGTTAACTTTTTTTTTTTATTTTCATTACTTTTATTTTTCTAAGTATTTTTATTAAAAAAATATAAAATAACCACAAACACTATTTACCCTTTCCTCTAGCACTTTTACCATCCTACCAAATCTACCCATATAATATGCAAAATCCAAAAGCAAATCCAATAACACAAGGATCACTTTAAAATGTTTGGACTTTAAGTGGCAAAATAATGATTTATAAATTCACGATAAATCCACTGACAAATTATCAGATATATATACAATACAATCATTATTGAATTCGACAACCTTCATAAATCACTTATACTGTTACTTGTTGCTTTTCACATACTTTTAAAATTCGATCAATTTCTTTTCTTTAAAAGTTATCAATTCCCTTGCAAAATCCAATAGGTTCACCGTATATTCTAGAATCCAATACAAAGATGCAGAACAGCACTTAAATCTATGTAAAGTCAAGCAGATCTGATTCTATCAATTACAGAAGCCTGAGTTAGTGAAAGTCCCGATATTCCTTCTTGCAGAGGCTCCAATATTGCTTGCAAGAGTGGAAATTTAAAAGAGTTTTACCAAAAGAAATCCACACTAAACGATAGGGGATGATACAATTACCCCTTATATAGAAATATACACAATTTCCCCACTTTCTGGATCTATCGCGATGATGTGCAATACATGTAAATGCATAGAAAGAAGATCGAGGAGTTCAGCATTTTCGTCTCATGGTTACCTTGGGCCAGATAATTCAACCGGACGAAGGTTATCGGTGGAGTCCAATATCCACTCACTGTTGAGATGTCGGGGGATCTCCTCCAGTCTTACCACTTCGACTTTTTGCCATTCCTCCCATCTCTCGGCAAGACCATCACCTTCAAGCATCCTCACTACTTCCGACATTTTTGGGCGTTCCATTGGGGAACCCTGAGTGCATAACAACGCTACCTGTATGAGAGACTCCACTTCAGCTTCGACGTAGTCCTTCTGCAAATCAGGATCAACCAGCATTTCCAGCTTTTTCTCTTTCAGCAATCCTTTTACCTGAAAGGAAAAACAGGGTGTGGGTTTAGTCACTTGAATAGGAACGACAATAAAATTACATGCACTTAATCCCTAGGGTATCAGGAAGCTGGAAGGAAACTTTCTCTGCGTCATCAAGGTTCATCAAGGCTTGGGTTTAATGTGGCTAGCCCTCCTGGAACACACAGACCCAAACCTCAAAGAGGATCTCAATTGCTTTAACCCACGCACAGATAATTACAAGATGGTTCTGGATTCCAAGCAACAAAGAACCAAACACAAAACCTGGTTCATTCTAGCATTCTGAAGTTTAATGTGATCAAAAGGAAATGATAGACGATGCTTACCCAGTCAAGCAACATAACATCATCATCATTTGCAAGTCGGGCAAGGTCAAATGCTCTTTGCCCTGTAATTAATTCCAAAAGCATGATTCCATAGCCAAAAACATCAGTCTTCTCTGAGGATTTTCCAGTCGAAAGGTATTCAGGGGCTATATGTCCTATAGTTCCACGGACAGCAGTGGTCACATGAGTATCCTTGTAGTCCATTAGCTTTGCCAAGCCAAAGTCTCCAACAACAGCTTCAAAGTCCTCATCTAACAAAATATTTGCAGCTTTAACATCACGATGAATAATTTTAGGATCACAATGATCATGCAAGTAGGAAAGCCCTCTTGCAGAACCCAATGCAATCTTTCGTCGAGTTGCCCATTCAAGAGGTGGCTCGGATGGAGGACGCTCTAGAAATAAACATAATGCATAAAATTAGAATCTATAAGAATTTAATTTCCCTTATGAAATTTCAGGATTTATGAGTGATCCAGCTGAACATTAAGATTCTATAAGCAAAAACAGAGATATTAAAGCATAACAGGTACCTCTTAAACGTGATGCAACACTTCCATTGGCCATATAGGGATAAACAAGTAGTCTCTCAGTTGGCGTCATACAAAATCCTCTCAGCCTGAGTAAGTTTCGATGCACAGCCATGCTGATCATCTCAACTTCTGTTTGGAACTGAAGCTCCCCACCTGGAGTCCGTTCTTCTTTTAGCCTCTTTACTGCTACAAGTGAACCATCTGCAAGTCGTCCTTTATATACTTTGCCAAATCCTCCTCTCCCCAGAATATTCTTGTTGCTGAAGTTGTCAGCTGCAACTTGCAATTCTCTTAAAGAAAATCTTTTAAGCTGACCCAAATGAACTTCTGGGTCCTCTTCGGCTGAAACAAAAAACAATACATTCATATAGGGGAGGAGATGACAATAGATTTATGGATTTATATATTTGATACTAACCAGGAACATCAAAAAAGTGTTCTTGTGGTTTACGACGCCGCCACCATGCAAACAATATTGCAGGGGCTGCAAAAATCAAAGCAGCACCTGCAGCAACTCCCCCAGCAATTGCTCCAGTACTAGAGGCACTACTTCCTATTCAATGATATTGAACAACCTTTAGATTTTAATCCAGAAGAGAGTTTTTAATCATATCCATATAAGAGCTAAGATCCATGGAACAAAGCAAGAAAAAGAGTGAAAAATGTCTCCTCAAGAAACAAGTATCCGAAAATTCCCAAACCATCATACATTATAGGCAAATAGGTGGCTGAGAAATTAACATCCAAACTATGAATCTGCTGAAATTCATGATATATTGACCTTCAAGCAGCAACTATTTGAAAGTCATCATCATCAAGGCAAGTTTATCCCAACTATCAATTATTTGTTGTCCATATGAATCTTATCTCTCCATTGAAGACTATACAAGGCCAAATCAGTATATAATTTCAATCAATTAATTTTTTATTAATCATTAACTAAAATTTTCTTTAGTCTCCCTATGCTACTTGCATCATCCACACTAATTAATTTGACTCTTATAATCATAGAATCTAAGGTCACCTTTGAACATTTAAATGCCATCTCAAGCTCTTTTCTCTCATTTTATCATTTCAACCATTGAAAAACAATCACACAAAAGATTCATTGAAACTCTCCATTTTGACCATTCACATAATACAGCATCGGCAAAGAGATGGTTGAAAACAAAGCATTCGCCTTCAAACAACAAATATGTCACCCTATAAGTAGCATGAGTTAGATAAATTATCAAACAAAGCAACATGATGATATTATCCACATTATTCTAAGCAGGATAAATTCAACTTGAGCACATGGTTGACAATATCAGAAGTATTGATGTTCCAAAACCCTAGGTATTAACCATATCAAATTGATTGGAATTGGCATCAGAATTAAAGAGGAAAAAAATTAAACAATAAAATAAATATGAAAAGAAGAAAATAAATTTATTTAATGAAGGAATAACAACATGTATTAAAAAACAACCAGAATATTATTGTATTTTCTTCTCATATAAATTACCAATATTTTTATACCATATTGCATTGTTCAGAATATTAATTGATAATTAACTGATTTTCTTTACATATTAAAGAGAAAATAACTACTGATATTTATCATATTAAATATAACAAAAATTATCTGGATTTTTCTAAGTACATTTTAATAGTAAGTTATTATTGATAGTTAAGTATTAACAATGATCATTAATACAGATATATTTGTCAATCAACATAAAAAATGCTAATAAATATTATTGTAATTCCGTCCATGAATAACCTTTTTTAATAAAAATAGATATCAACAAGAATGTATTAATTATTATCAATTATTTTTAATTAAGTTCATCATCAATTTTGAAGTTAAAATAAATATTAATTTTTTATTTTAATTTCAAGTTATGATACTAAATTATTGATAATAATTTCAAAATATTAAAATTATAAAAAATTTAGAAAACAAGCACTATTTTTAAATCATAATATTTAATTATATAATACTAATTAGGCAAAGTTAATAATAGAAATGTTAGTTAATTGTATTAATATGTATTTATTAAAACATTTTATATTTAGTATGCTTAAAAGCCCTAATATCTCTCACTATCTCACTCCTTCACCTTTCCTCCAAGATACCATCATTATTCCCTTGCCTCACGTTTCAGATCCCTAACACACAATCACATGAGTAGGCAATCTTCCACCAACAACATCGACAACACTCAATTTTACCATCTTTGCTGCTTTATTGAATCGCCAACACATCAAATAATGACTTGAAATTGTATGACCTTCGCGGATGTCAGATCAATTTTAGGTTTTTAATGTTTTTGGTCTATTTTCTTCTTTCTTTTTCCAATCGTTAAGTTGAGATGCCTGAGAAATCTGATAAAATCAGATTGGACTCAGCAGATTGCAATTCAACTCAGCCGATCAGGACTGGGATTGGCTGAGTTTGCCTATCATGATGAATACTGCAACATAATTGATGGAGAAAGAGAAAGGAAGAAGGGGAAGGAACTTTGAATGTAATTGCTAGACAATACAAATGCATTGAAACAATCACAGCTGAAAATATATATCAAGTTCACCTGAAATCCTGAATATGTAAAGCAAAATCACCATAAAAATTCAAAATGATCTCTCGTAAGAACCACCACATTCTACCTTGAGATGAAGGTGGAGTAGGAGGAACAAATGGGGGTGGTGGAGATAAAGGAGGAGCACCAGGACAAGCCTTCGTTGTACCAGGACCACATAAAAGAAGGTTGTTGGCAAAACTGAATAGCAAGTCATCAGTGAAAACAAACAATTAGCAAATCTTATAGCCATTAATGAATCGACAATCTTTTTCATTAGAAAGACAAACACCTGATTGGAGTGAATAGAGAGAAAGATCCAGTTGATGGAACTTCACCTGACAAGTTGTTATTTGATAAATCCCTGAGCGTTCAAAACATAGTCAAAATCATAAAATAGAAAATAGTTTACAGAGGTTAACATATTACATAGGCCCAGATTCCACAACTTACAGAACTTGGAGAGCAGTAATATTAGTCAAAGACTTGGGAATAGGACCAGACAAACTGTTATTGTTAAGCCGGCTATCCTTCACAGAAATTTTAAAAATAAGAATAATTCAAATATTTAAGAAGATGCTTAAAAATGTAAATAAATATGTCAATCATAGGGGAGAAACCACAACTCTTGACAGCAATTCCCTTCTACAGAAAGTCTGAAATAAAACCTTTGTCCTTTCAGCTAATTCAACACAATGAGAAATGCTAGAAGTCAAACACCCTCCAAATTGTTGTGATAAATGAGAAACAAAAATACACAAAGAAAATAAAGCACAAAAAATAAATAAATTCGACAAAATACATATTTTATGTGGTCCAAAAGAATTCCAATGTCCACAACCACACTGAAGAGCCCTATTATGTGGTCCATCAACACAAACATTACCTCACATCCAAAGATGATTTGTCCCTCCTCTAAAGCAAAGGGTCTAAGCATTTAGATATAACTCAGTCGAGGATCATGAGAAAAACCAGATTAATATTTATTGAAATTCAGACCTTCATGTTGAAAACACGTATATAACTGAGACTGGATCAGTATAGCATCAGGTCAATTTGTGGAGCAACTGCTTGGGTCAAAGTCACCATGGGTTGCAAAATAAGAAATCAACTTGGGTAGGAAAAAAGTCTGCTCAAAGGCTTTGGATGTAATCCTTTCTGATTCAGAGTAAGCTCCTATACTCTTAGCAGGGTCATATTGCTGCTTGCACCTGGGTGACCTCACAGGTAAGATCACCCCTTGAATAACAGCATAATGCATCAATCAACCAGTTTCGATTCCGACAATAGGAAGACCATAGAGACACATTTATAAATGATCAGCTAAACTCTTAAGCAGATTAAATGAGGCAACTTAGTTTTTAGACTTGAAATGTGCTGAAGTGCACCAAAGTGAAACTAACCACTGAACAAGAAATTAAGAAAGGGTATGCCCCAATTTGCCAATATTAGCATTCCCTTGTACCATTAACAGGGAAGTGCTACAAAGTGCTACTCCTTGCACCCCAGTGAGCTCACAGGCAATATCACCCCTCGAATAACAGAATAGTACATCAATCATGGGCATGGCTCTACTCCAACAAGAGGAAGAACTATAAAGACACATTTACAAATGATCAAGTAAATTTTTATCAATTCTTGATCAGCCAAATAAGGCAAGTTTCTAGAAGAAACGTACTGACGTGCACCAAGGTGACACCAACCACTAAAATAAGAAATCAAAACAAGATATGCTCCATCTTCCAATATTATATATTTCAAAGTCAATCTGAATGGCTGCAGACCCATCTATACTACTACGAACTGCATTCTTCTAGTCCCAAAACATACCACTCGATAAACAATTTCAAACCATCATGAAGTAACAATACTTTGTCACTGCTTTTTAGTTTAAGATGTTTCAACTTTTTAGCTATATTATCTAACTTTATATCCAAGTTCATGTACTAAAGTACACAGAAGATATTTGTCCTTTCTGTGTACTCAAGGTGCAGATAAAAGAAAAACAAGAATCAATGATTCCCAACTTGTAGCTAGGTACATGGACCTTATCCCATCATTGGATTCGAGGTAAGCAAGGACAGAACTGAGATTAAGTTGGTTTTGGGAAAAACCAAATCCATGCTGAAAAATTCAGGCTTCCAAATATATATATCCAGTTCAATTTGGGTTTGGGGCTTTTAAGGTGCGTGGTTCAATGCCATGCCAACGTGCTTTTGAAGGATCTTGATTAGGTTTTTCAAGCTTTTCAATAAAAACCCCAAAACAAAAGACAATGTTCAGATTCAAAATAATTGAAAAAAATCAGAAAAGAGAATCCAGATCCAATGGGCCGTTTCAGTTCAATTTCCAAGTTGAGTTGGGTAAGTCGGACATTTCTATAATGCTATTAATACCCATATCTTCTAAATCATTTTAAATTGTGTAATAAAATTTTCTTTGATCTTTTATCCTTTACACCTTTAGATGATTCAACTTTCAAGCAATAGAATATATTGGTCATCTTGGAACATATTGGTATTGTCTTATCATATTTTCTTTTACTTTATAATTTATTACAGCCACACCTAATTTACTCTTAATAGAAATACTTTTATTTTATCTTCTTTAAATAGTATACATCAAGGTTTAAAATTTCGACCCATGCCGAGGTTTCGGTTCTCGACTGGAACAATACAGTTTCGGTACCGTATCGTGCCATGCCGATATAATTTCGGTATTTTCTAAATATAAAATATATTAATTAAAAAATAAAATATTTAACATAAATATTTAAAAAATAAACAATATAAAAAAAATCTTAAAAAAAAGGAAAAGATATGAAATAGATAAATAAATAAATAAAAAATTTATTATAATTTTTAAATTAAAATAAATAAAATATAAAATTAATTAGATAATTTTATGAGAGTTTAATAAAGCCTTTTTAGATTATCTTCATCATAGCTACAAGTTGATTAAAATAATTAACCTAAATTTAATTAAAAAAATCTGAAATTCGACACTACTCGTGAGCTCGCGCAACTTCGGCGCTGTCGCAGGATTGCACGACCCCTCGACCATGGCTATGAGGATTGCGTGACTCCTCTAGTGCTACCGCGGTGGTCCCTTTGCAAGGGCCGCAGGGTCGCGCGATGTCTCTACGGAGACAGAGGAAGGGTTATGCGACCCCTCCACTGCTGTTGAGGGGTCGAGCAACCCCTCTGCTACGGCCACGGGGTCGCGCAACATGTCGCAGCTGTTGTAGGTCTGGTGTCGAGGTCGTGCCGGTTGCCGAGCGGAACGAGATGTTTCGCCCGTCTCGACACGACACTTTAAACCATGGTATACACATCCATCTTAGCATTTTGTTCTATTTTCACCAACTTTTGTTTATGTCATTCAATATCCTGACCAATAAGGTATGATTTATCAGCCTATGATTGATCATCCCACAATTGTACTACACCACCCAACACACTACATCAAGGTGCACATAGCTTGCTGTTTTCGTCCTTTAAAACTAGAAAATGCTAGGCAAATTCAATCAATGTTTAAATAACATATAGTATAACTGTATAATACAAATGCCCAACTTAGTTTGGTTGAGATTTTTGACCAGTTAATTAAGTAGCCTCTAGTAGATAGACCTACAAGATTATCCTCCATTAGCAATATTGTGTTGCAATGATGCCCACGAAAACCATTGTTAAGAAGGGATCACCAGTTCTCAAATTTTATAAAGCTTTCAAAAAGTAGCCTGACAAACCAATATAGCAATGCAACATAATATAAACTATAGCAAAGCATTCCTTACAGCACTTATTCAAAAACTAAATGATCATAGTCAAGGAAAAATATAGTCATACAGGAAACGCAGCTTTGTTAGCTTCCCTAATGAATCTGGAATTTCACCAGCGAAGCTGTTCAGGTAGAGATCCAAACTGACCAAGTTTGTCAGATTGCCAAGGTCACTAGGAATAATCCCACTAATGTTGTTACTATAAAGTTCTCTGCCATTCAAAGAAAAATAATTTTAATGATAACAATATATAAAGGTACAATTCTAATTTCTGCAATTAGAGTCATAATTCATTGTTGAAACACATTTCAATATCCAATAAGACTCTATCTAATATTAATGACAACAAAATATAATTACAGTTCTAATTTCAGCAATTATAATCACAGTTCATAGTATGACAACAACATATAAAGGAACAGTTTAATTTCAGCAATTATAGTCACAATTCATAGTTGGCACAGATTTAAATATCCAATAAAACTCTATTTGAAAGGAAAGGAAAAGTGTGACAGATAACTATTTGAGCAAGCTGGGGATAAAATAAGTATAACATAAGAATTTGGTAATTCAGGTTCAAAATTTTCATGGAATAAAAAAATATAAAGGTAGAATTCTAATTTCTGCAATAGTCATGATTCATAGTTGAAACACAGTAATAACCAATAAGATTCTATTTAAACACAAACTATATGCGCGACAGAAAACTATTTGAACAGGCCAGTGATAAGACAAGTATAACAAAGATTTCAGTAGTTCAGGTCATAAAATTTGTGAAAGCATCAGAACTGTATATCAAAGTTGAGACTTGTCAATTATCAAGTTTGATGTCTCAAAAAAAAAATCATGTAATCCAGAACATATAGCACGGAACTTACAAATATTGCAGATTTTTCAATTGACCAAGCTGGGGAACCAAAGTACCAGATAGCTGTGCATTTCCAAGATCACTACAAACAACTAAAGATGGTAAATCAATCGATTTCCATAACAATACATTTGGAGTATAGAGAGATGAGTTCACTTACACTCTGATAACACTATTGTCATTATTGCATGTAACATGAAACCATGTGCACGGATTAACCAGGGTTGGGTCCCAGCTCTGTAGCACATTATTAGGGTCAATTAAGTTTGCCTTCAAGTAGTGCAAAGCATCACCTGTGCACATTATACAAGCATGAGACACATGAAGGATATATAAGTGGTCCAGGTCGAAAAGAAATTCCAGAAACGAAGAGAACTGGCACTGAATTTGACGAAGGATTTAACTACAGTCATTTGAAACCACCCAACCATGCTATATGATTGACGCATTTATAATATCCTCATCAAGAACTTTAACCTTACAGTAACTTTAACATAAAAATTCTTGTAATACAAAATAACACGTATAATTGATGAAAATCACTAAAAAAAATGGAACTTTCTCTCAAAACAACCACAATTTTATCTCTTTAGCTTCGCTGATAATTGACTGTATCATCTAGGATAACAGATCACTCTCAAATCATACGTTAGCGGAAAATTTCACACTCAATTCACCAATTTGGGAAGTAACAAAAGATATCATAATGTCCAACTTTCTCTAGAAGGCGACGTTACAATATAAAATTAATAGAAAATTTGACCGAATTGCAAAGAATAGATAAATTCTTTCGCAAAACCATTCCATATTTGACCAAAAATAACTCGATCGAAATTAACTTACAAATCTTAGTCTCGATATCCTAGTAATTGGTTGAATAATCTTACAAAATGGTTGTGCCAGAATTAGAGTGCCAAATAAGTCAACCAAATCCAAAATTAGGAAAGTCAATGATCCACATGGGTAAGAAGAGCAGCCATGTTTGGATCCGACCTACGATTTGCGTCCCTTTCCAAATCCAGCAGACCATGCCGAGCAACTAAACCTTCTAGCATGTTCCGATCGTGAGACTCGGCGAGAAAAAGAAGTGAGGGGAAAAAAACAAAGCTTGGAATTTTATGACAATAATGCCCACATCCCAATCACTCGACTCAGATCAAGCGAACCACAAAAACTATGGTACAACTAAGGAAGCTATGTATTTCAGAGCACCAGCATCGGTGCCAGAACACAAGGAAAGATCGTTCCGTACCTTCCATATTGGAGAGAACCCTAGAGAAGGGATCGAACACGAGGACGAGCCAGATGAACCCCCGGAGCCATATCACCCATTCCATCCGCGCCATTTCACTCAGAGGAAGATTCGGCGCCCTCCTACAGAAACCGGCTCTGGAAATCCATCCCCAGCTCCAGCGAAAACAGCCCTAGATAGAAGGATCTGAACCGGTACTCACCACCATTCCTCGCGAGAAGCGCGTCCGGAGAGTGGAGACGGAACCGGCAGTTGGCGGAAGCAGTCAGCTCCGAGATCGGAGTGCCACAGGGAGCGAGGAGGAGCCAGGAAGCTGAGATCCAGACGGCGAGCGCTTAGCTGTACCCCTGCTTCGCTTTTATTTTCTTTAACGCAGCACGCTTGAAACAAGCCGAAAGAATATGCTGTGTCTTGTAATACAGGAACCACGACCGAACTAGACTCGTTAAGTGATAGATGACGTCATGTACAACATCAGAACGCCATCCACATTTCACAACCGTCTGATTTGGCGTTTCCTGCACCAATACTCTCACAGTGGGGGGACGTTGGGAATCGCCAAACCAGCTCAGGTCAAACATATTCGGAGCGGATAAAGCAGTGGAGGGCGTGGGTGTTGTGCGGGTAGACGTGGGAGAGTTGACGAAGCCACGAGCGAGTGGAGCATATCTAAGGTTGCTGTGGGGCCCGCCATACAAATCTGGGGGCACCCGTTGGGTCATTCTCAGAATTATCCGTTAAGTCATACGTACGCTGACTAAGATCTTGATTTAAATTTTTTGATAAAATATAATTAAAAAAATACTGATTTACTAAAATTGAAGAGCAGATGTGTGCGTACTGCGTACAAGATAATGTATAAATAAATAAATAAATAAATTGAGAAAAAAAGATTTAGTTCTATTCATTTATGGATAAAAAGTGAATAGTGTGCCTTGCAATATAGATCTTGATCACCTTAGTCGTTTCTAATTTTGATTCATTTTAATTTTCTCATCAATTATTATTTTTTTATATGCTAATTTTAGAAAAAGAAAAATCTTATAACACGTGTTAGTAATCCGCTGTCACCTCTTTCTCATCCCATTAGAATATTAGATGACGTTTCGTTTCCGGAGTCGTCGCCTAAGTCGTGACTTTAAATCGTGCCCCTGTCGTTGCGAGATCAGCGTCTCACCAATCACCACTCACCAACGCCAAGTTATCCGCTCCAGCTCGGATCCCTATCCATCCATCCGTTCTTCCTCGGCCGTTACGGTTCTCCGCCGGTGAGAATGGCCCACCCCGCCGCCGCCGTCGCCGTCGCCGTCGCCGCCGTGGGTGATCTGATCCCTGGCATCCCAGACGACGTTGCGGTGCGTTGCATCGCCCAGGTGCCCCGCTCCCATCACCCGTTTCTCGCTGTAGTATCGCGATCCTGGCGTTCCCTTCTCGGCTCCCCGATCTTCTGCGCCGCCCGCTCCCAACTTTCCCTCCCCGACCCTCCCGCCCTCGCCCTCGCCCTCAACCTCCGCTCACCCACCGACCAGTCCTGGTTTCTCCTCGATCCCTTCCTCCGATTCAGCGGCTCGCGGAAGAAGTCGCCGCCCCCTCTCCGCCTCCCCTCCCCGCCCCTCCCCGCCATCGGTTCCGCTTGCGCCTCCCTCGGCGGTTCCCTCTTCCTCCTCGGCGGATCCGTCGCTGATGTTCCCTCCCTCGCTGTTCAGATCTTCGACGCCCGCCTTCGCAGGTGGTCCTCCGGCCCCCGCATGTCCGCCGCTCGCGAGTTCGCCGCAGCAGCCGCCGTCGGCGGCCGCATCTACGCTATCGGCGGATGCCTACCCCGGGCCGACGCCTGGGCCGAGTCCCTTGACCCCTCTGCTGGAGGGAAATGGGCCGTCGTTCCCAGCCCGATGCTCATCAGGGAGAAGTGGATGCACGGGTGCGCTGTCCTCGCGGGCAGGATCCTCGCGGTGGCGGATCGGGGCGGCCTGGTGTACGACCCGGCGGCGCCGTCGAATGAGGCCAGGTGGGGTCCGGTGCCTCCGGTTCTGGACAACGGGTGGAGGGGGAGGGCGACGGTGGTGGGAGGGATACTCTACTCCTATGATTTTCTCGGCAAAATCAAGGGGTACGACCCGGAATCCGACGAGTGGAAGAAAGTGGAGGGGGTAGAGAATGAACTCCCCACCTTCTTGTGCGGCGCGACGCTGACAAACCTGGGCGGTTTGCTCTGCCTTCTGTGGACAGGCAAGGACTTGGCGAGCAGGAGAAAAGAAATGGTGATCGAGTGGGCTGGGATCGAGATATCGAAGACGACAGATGGAAGGTTGCAGGGATCGCTTCTGTGGCAGGAACCTGTTGTCCTAGACGCTCCCAAGGGATCATACATTGCCCACTGCGTGCCCTTGGATTTGTGAAACTGCAAAAAAGATTCAACCTTTGCGATGTGAGTACCATCCCTTACACCTCCTGAGTTCTGCAACAGCATTTTCTCATTGTCCTTCTTTTTCTTCTTTTCTCCCAGTTCAATGCACTTGATTCGAATTTCTTGGACAAAGCCCCACTAATTTGCATCTAGTTAGCTGCTCGATTCTGGATTGCTGTTAACTTTTTTACAATAACGAGAGTATCCACAGTTGCTTACATCTCTGCCTTAGACACCAATAGGTAGCATGATAAGGAGGAGTTGCTTGAAACATTACTAGGTTTCTTGCGCCCCAAATTAAGAGAAACATCAAATTGATGAGTGCCCCTTTAAAAAAAAAAAATCAAATGGATGCCCCATCAGTGTTTGAAAATACCCTTTGACCTAGTGCTATTGTAGCATCTACTAGTAGCTGCTACAACGTGTTCAAGGTGAGTTTAGGATTTAAGGTTTACAATTACACCATGGAGAAGATACCGAGTTACTACGTGTTTAGGATGAGTTTAGGGTTGTTACAACTACATAATAATTTCTACAACTATTTTAAAATAATTTTGATAAAATTTAAATAATTTTAACCAAGTTGGTAAATAGTATTTTGATATAGTAATGTTACCCTAAATGTTAAACATTAAACCCTAATTCCTAAATCCTAAACTCACCCTAAACACGTTGTAGTTACTGGGTAACTTCTACAGTAGCAGTTATTGGATAACTTTTACACGTTGTAGCATCTACTCAATAGTTTATATACGATGTAAACCCTAAATTCACCATAAACATGTTGTAGCATATACTTGGTAGCTTCTGCATATTGTAGCAGCTACCGGTAATTGTTACAACAATGTATGGTCAAAGGGTATTTTTTGGATAACATCATTGAAGGGACGCCCTTTAGATTTTTTTTTTTTTTTTTTGACGAAAAAGGGAAGCCCTTCTGATGATTTATAACATTTGGGAGTGCTCTTCTCATTTTTGCCCTTGAATAAAAGGGCATCCGACCGTGCATAACCTTACAGGGGCCTTGTTTCTTTTCAGAATGGAGAGTTGCTTCTTGAGGGAACATGTGGATATGCAATGCTGCAATAAAGATACATTAGGAGTAGCTTGGTCGGTTTAGGTTGTGGACCTAACACCATGAAGTCTTGATGATGATGATTTTGTGTTTCTTCATTTCCTTGTCTTTTAATTGTTGCATTGATCGTTGCTACTATCAGTTTGTTTCTGCAATATTCTTCTCTCTATTCTAGATGTATACATGTAGTCAAATGGAAGGCATCAAACTCACAAGAATTTACTTTGTGTTTACAGGTTCTCGATACTCATGCTGGCTGCAGATTGTATAATCCATAAAAGCTAAAAACTTGTCTAGCCAATGCTATTGCAATCTGGAAAGCTACAAAAAGTGACGCAAGTTTGATGCTGCGATGTGTTTGGCCAGTAGTTTCAATGAAGAAACTTATTGCTGCGTGTTTTTCCAAGTTGATTCTTAGCGTAGATTCTATTGGAACCATGCAAATTCGAAATAGTTGGTTCATGCTGAATTGAAAGCATTTATCAGGCCAAGAAAGTGCAGTGCGAAGAAATAATTTGTTTGGTTCAAGTATCATGTGTATTTATTTGCGGGAAGGAAACAATTCGAATATGCCTAATAAACTTGCATTATTTTCCCTACTTACATTATAGCTATCTATCTTCAGAGAAAGATTTGGCTTTCAATGTGGCAAAAGGTGATTCGTTCGCCTCTAGTGCTCCTGTCAACTTATCCCTAGGCCAACAGGAGGTAAATCACGGATGACTACTAGTCATTAGTGCAAATGGTCAAGACTGGGGGAGGTTATGTTCGGTCACGCCGAATTTCGACCCCAAGACCTCATGTGATAACACCCCACGTCTTAACCATCGCACCGCCCCGAGGGGACGAAAGATTTGGCTTTCAAGTATCATGGGATTGTTGACCTCAGATTGAATGTAGACTAGCATTTTTATCCAGACAGAAATAAGCTAGTCACATAAGAAACCGAAGAACACGGCCAAGAAACATGCACAAGGATATTAGAATTGATAGTTTAGTAGCAGGTTAGGTATATGATGATTGAGTATTACATAGAAAGTATGAATAAGTAATATATGGTTAGTTATGATTAAAATTATTATATTTTTATTTTTTAAAAAAATATTCAAAAAATCATAGAATTATCACTTTATTTTTTAATTTATGATATTTTTTTATTCTTTATATTTTTAAATACTTTTAAAATTTATATCTCTTTCTAAAATTTATATCATTTTATTCTTAAAAAAATATATAATTTCTTGATATTTAGAAAAATAATAATTCTCGTAAGTTAAACACGCGAACTTATTATTTGCGTGAAATAATACTTTTATAAGTTTGAGTTGCTTGAAATAATATATTTGTCTTATTGAGATGGTGCGGTGGTTGAAATATAGGATGTTAGGATATTTGTGACTATAAACTTCTTGAAGAGGCTTATGCTCCGTCATATCACTGTCATATTAAAAGGTAAAAACTTTACTCCTTTTAAAAACCTCTATCTACTATCATAAAACCTCTCTCTTTTTAAAACCTCATTTCTTTTAAAATCCTCTCTCCATTATTTTTTTTATAAATCTGGTCCTAAGATTTTTGATGCAAGTTTATAAAAAAAAAAAAACTATAAACTCTAGCTACGTGATGGGGGAGAAGTTTATATTGAGAGGTTTATAACAAAAAATCGCATGCTATAAATCTCTCACTACATATGCTCTTTTATCATATGAGATCTTGAGGTCAAAATTTGACTCATCTGAACCTGTTTCTCCCATACATTGATCATCTGTACTAATGATCAATAGTCATTTGTGATATATCTTATCCGTATTAATCTAGAGACGAATTGACATAGATACGATGAGTGAATTATCTCTTGACTACATGAATTGCAAAAACCGACTCCCAATGTTTTCGTGAGGTCTGCACTAATGAGAGTTTCGTGACTGCTGGTTTTTTAAAAATAATTTAACAGAACTACAAGAATAAATTTAACAGAATACAGAGAGTGGAACGTTTTTCTTTTAATGATAAATTAAAAGAAACGCAAGATTCAGTAAAAAAAATAATCAATAAACAAAAAAAATGTTTTAAATTTTCAATAAAAAATTCGTTTGCTCCAATTCCATTCATTTAATATCCCTTTGGTGTCATTGACATAAGAGATGTCATTTATAATCTATCTATTTCTATATATGGAAATTTAAAAAATTATCATAACTATCATATAATAAGCAAAAAATTGCAATAGAAAAGAAAAAGGAGGGTTTGTAATGATTTTTAAATCTTTTCTACTAGGTAATTTATTATCTTCTACGGTGATCTCATTTCACATGAAAAGGTTAATACAAACACCTATAATATAAACATTTGAGGGGAAAATGAAATTTACTCTGCTCCAAAACACCTTTGGGATAACTCGCAAAGCTTTCAGATAAGCAATCTATCAGAACATAAATTAAATTTGCAGTAGAAACAAATTCAATACAACTGACTTGAAATGATGTAGCGCTATCACACTGAATAGACCATTAGTTCATATAAGAAAATAAATTCTTAATAAATGGAAATAAACAACATCGTCGACAGTTCATACATATTTTTGGTCTTTATAAGTTATGTCTCTCCACCAAATCCTGCGACGGGAGCAAATTATTTGGCACGAAACAAAAAACTTTTCGGCTGTGAACTATGATGACGCCGAGCACCAATTGGTGAAGTATACAAGGCTGTGACCTACACTGAAAACCTCCCACGCCCCATCGCAGCAGAGAGAGATCTATGTAATCAAGAATAATGTGTAAATAAAGAGAAAAAGAAAAAGAGAATCTCGCATCCATAGCCATATATGCACATTTTAAACTCAAGATATCATATGCTGAGTATGATAGTATCGAACTGGAAGGCTAGCAAGGTCCATACACACCAGAGCCAAGAAAAATTCAAAATGCAAGGCAGGCAACTCAATGTCTCTTGCGAGTAGCTTTCAGACACAGTTTGTTTCTTCGTTCCTCATAGGATGCTGGAGTTGACAACAGATGCATTTTAGAATGTTAAAATAAGAGCAAGTGTTCCAGGGAGACATCAAATCTTGCAACTATTGGATTAATACCTATGTTTCCTAACAGAAAGTAATTATGTTACAAATATGAGTTTATCTCAAATCCTTACTCTTGTCACATGTAGTTTGATGATACATCAGCATTATAATTTTAGGAGACGTTGATCAACACCATGATCAATATACAGAGTTAGAGATGTTCAGCAAATGCATTTATAATTTAATTGGCATTGCTTAGTATTATAGATCAAATAAGCAAGTTGTCATTGTATTAAGCAGTGATCAAATCTATGGGTTGAGCAACAACAAATTTTGCATATGCAGACATTACTTGTAAGTGATCAAATGAGCAAGTTGTCACTTAATATATTGAGGAACAAAGTATTTTCCATACACATTCGTGAACCTAAATGACCACATTAGGAGTACAACTTAAACCAGTTTGACTTACGTTCAGTTACTCGAAGCAGTAGCGGCATGTGACCTTTACCCTTCCTCAAGGATTCTGAAGATTCTCCTGTAGAGTCCATGATCCGTGAGGATGCAAAATATGCACCAAACTGTAAAGACTCATGCGTACCAGGGGGCAATAAGCAATTTAGTGCTTCATCAAATATAGCTGCTTGGAGAATGTATCTTTGGACTTCACTCTTCAAGTGTTCATGCAAAGCTCGGTTGGCATCTAGCAAAATTCATTTCAATCTGTATGTTAATTTTATGCAATCACCAAATTAAAAATAACAATGACGACTAGTTTTTTCCTAATCACTTTCAACAAGCTAAATATATTCAGGTATGATGTTCATAAAGTTGTTATGCTAAATTGCACAGAATTTAACTTTTTAGAACTATATGGTTGTGAACTACCTGGTGAACAAATAAATTCAAGATTTTCAAATTCACAAAACCGTAGGATTAGGGGGGCCTCTGGAGCCATATTGTATTGAGGTTTTCTAGGGGTCTTAATGGTGTCCAGTAGTGCATTGATAACCTGTATGAAAATTCACTTCTTGAATGAGGTTACAAAGAGATTAAATTCTGAAATCGAAAAAAATGAAGTAGAATATCAGATAAAATGTCAAACCAACATAATAGCTTAGTTGCATTGCATGGAGATTATTTTACTATATCCAAATTATGGTTTTAAAAAGGCCTTCTTAGGTGCATATCCAGCTGCCTAGGTAAATTTTGAAGGCCACATAACGATAGCATATGGCATATGTGGTCTACATGTGTAGTTAAGAAGCTTATCCAAACTATAAAAACATTAGTACTATTGGATAAGCACCATACAAGATATGACTGCAACAATACTTGCCATTGGCACAAACTAAAATGTGATCACTAAAACCAAGGTAAAATAATCAGTATGCAGGAATAAGAGTGGGAGAAGAAGGGAGAATGAGGGAAGAGAAAGCTGAACAGAAGGAAAGAAGAGGTGCAAATAATTTCAAGTGGAATTATTAGTTGTTCTTGTTGTTGTCCAAATTCAAGACCCATGGATTTTTAGGTCCTGATCAATTGAATGTGATAACAATATCCAAGACAACCTATATGTTTGATAAGATACCTATCATGTACCAAGGCTAACTTTCCAATTCCAAAATATGACTTTGAGATTATTTTGTAAACAAGGCCTAGAAAGTAGAAACTATGCCAAATCTTTCGCGAATTGGAACAACCTCAATGAATCACAAGGCATAAACAATTAGCGGAGCTAATAGGTGCATATTCATACACCTATTAGCGGTGAAATCTATAAATTGAACAAAATTTTCTGGAGCTAATATGTGCATTTCTTTCTATTAGTTATTTAATTTCAGTACCCGTGTAGCATGAAAGGAGATATATAAAGACAAAAAGCCCTTGGAGAGTGAATTACCTATTCATGGTCAGCAAATGTGGGTTTATACGAAACTGAATTACTTATTCATCACAATTTCTTAACTCCTTATGCCAAGAGATATTACCATAATGTAAGAGAGCTCAGAAGGGGATTATGTAGAGGTCAGACTGGCCAACAGCAATCTGACCAAGGTATTGCAGCAATCACAAATTTTATTTTATGTATCTCTTTCTTTTGCTCTAAAATCTCTTTACACTGCTGCTTTCTCTCTGTATGTCTTTTCCAGAGTCCTTTTACTATTTGATTCCTTTTAATTGAAGCAGAAAGCACAGTAACAGTGATCTATCTCCCTCTTTTAACTTTTCATCAGGCAAATAAAGAAACTTCGAACCTCTGCTTCTCTCCCCTTTTTCTTATCTTCCCTCGTACAACTCTCCCATACTCCTCACCTTTCCTTCACCTACTCCTTCAACCTCCTCTCCCGTCCTCCTCTTCTCTCCTCTTATCTCTCCCTACCTTCCCTTTGCTGCTGACTCATACCAATCTACCAACATATGGTATTTTAAAGAAAGGTTGCCCAACCTAAATTTGAGCCAACCAGTCCTAATTTTGACTCACCTAAATATCTTCCATAACACAGCTCTATGCAATGAACAATCTAAGTAAATTTCAAGTATAGTATACCACAAAACAAATCATCAAAATCAATATTAGTATATCTATTCACGTGTCTCACAGATCAATTCCGGCACATTACACTGACAAACAGCAAGTCCATTGAATTCAGTGAAAAACAACAAAAAAATATATGGCATTGGCAGTTTGCCTCACAGTTCAGCATATAGACAGAGTTCCCAGCTAAAGTGCATCTACTAATTAATAAACCAGCAGCCATTATTCTCCATGTTGTAATGAGCCCGTGAGTCATTAATGCGCATATAAAACAATTTATCTAAAATCACAGCTTATTAAAAGAAACTAAACCTGATGAATATTCCTAGGGTAAATAAGCATCAAATGTTGGTGTTGTAAGTACCAGCTAATCAAACCTAGTTTTAATAATGGCAAAGGGTTCAAAGTTAAAATGTGTTGTGATTTAACAAGTTTTCCTGAGTGTGCAGGCAAGTTCTAGTTGAGGCTAAGCAACAAAGTTCTAGTCAAGGGAATGGGCATGAAGTCCTAGTCAAGGAACTAGGCACTCGTGCCCAGTTAAGGGATTGGACACTTAGCATATCAAGACATCGAGCGGAGGTCCTGGGGGTTACGAACACTAGGCGAAAGCCTAGGCGGGTCGAGAATCGGACGTCTAGTGGAAGTCCTGAAGCTCAAGGTCGGATGCTAAGCAAAAGTCCAAACGAGTGTTTGGCAAAAGGTCACTCTCTTGAGAGAAGTAGGTGAGGACGCGTACCCCATTGAGGGAACAATAGGCGTCGGTTCGACCAAGGGTTTCACTGAAACTCTGAAAGTCAGAACCGGACAATCCTGAGACTATTAAAATACTATATTTTTATTATTGTATTAACTTTGTTTTGCAAGGTATCTTTTTGTATTTAGACTAACATGCTTTGTAGGAGTAAAAATGCATAAGTTAGTCTCGGATGAACAATGCCCGAGGCGCCTTGGAGCTGCATGAAGGTGCCTCGAAGCTACACGAAGGCGCCTTGGAGCTGCGCAAAGGAGCCTGAATAGGGGCGGCGGAGGCACCCCCCAGCGGATGAACATTAAGGATAAAGTTCTCGCCGCGGGAAGGCGCCCTTGAGCGCATGGAAGGTGCCTTGGAGCGGAGGCACCTCGGAGCGCTTGGAAGGCACCCTTAGACAGATAAAGGTCGTAGTCCGCTAAATTTATCGCGATCGAAGCTTAAAGGATCAGATTTACACCTAGAGGCACCTCGGACAAGACTGGAGGTGCCTTCAACGTTTCATAAAAGCCATGTTCGACCAGCCCTTTGGATAGAACTTCAATACAAGCGACAACAACTTTCTACATCTTCCATTCTTGAGCGCTGCTCTGAAAAGCTCTCCATGATGCCTGAACGCTGCCCCGACGACGACGACTACGCACGAGCTTCCATTTCAAAGTCGTCAGTATAATTAATTTTAGTTTACTTGTACTTTCATCTCAAACTAATTGTGTAAATGTTCGAAATTTTAGTGGATTGCGTAAACACGAGTGTGGGCCTTGGAGTAGAAGTCGTTAAAGCTCAAAACCCAATAAAAACGTGTTAGCTTGATTTTTGTTGTTCTATTTTTATTTCTTTATTTCCACTGTATTTTCTCTATTGATTTACGAAAAACGTAGTGCTTTTCGATCCTACATCAAAGATAAAAAATAACACCATTTTACGAGCTTCCATTTCAAAGTTGTCAGTATAATTAATTTTAGTTTACTTGTACTTTCATTTCAAACTAATTGTGTAAACGCTCAAAATTTTAGTGGAATGTGTAAACACGAGTGTGAGCCTTGGAGTAGGAGTCGTTGCAGCTCAAAACCCAGGAAAAACATGTGAGCTTGGTTTTTGTTGTTATGCTTTTATTTCTTTATTTCCACTGTATTTTCTCTATTGCTTTACGAAAAACATAGTGCTTTTCGATCCTACATCAAAGATATAAAATAACACCATTTTGCTCAAATGCAGATAGAGACTAAGACATTGATTGCCAGAAATATATGCACACTCACATCAGGTGATTCAAGACCTTGACCGATCATAAACAATACTGCAACCATGCAGCGGACTTGGTGCCACAAGAATGCACTACCCCTGACAGTCATTGCCCATAATTCATCATCAGCATACCTATGCAAAATAGTGACAAGAGACTTTAGAAAAATATTCTAAAATTGGAGAGTTTAGGAAATTGAGTAAAAGCATTTTGAAACAAGATGTAAAGAAAAACAAAGTCTCTGATCTGTATGATAAATGTGCACACCAAACTGGAATATTTCCATGTAAGATGAGAATAACCAGTGTTTTATACCTACAAAGGAAGTTGTATATTTGCGCTACTATAATTTCGTTACTTATTTACATGATTGTTTGATCTAATGAGTTGTAAGTTACTCCTGACTGAGAGAAAAAAATGGAAGCATAGTCAAAAAATAAAAAAGATTCAAAACTATAATTTGAGTTTATTTGAGCCGACTTCCATAATAATAACTTCATGGAACTTAAATAGTGGTTATGAGAAAATTTATATTAGCAACATAATTAACATTTTAGAGGAAGCACGCAAATGGTATTGCATATGGTATTCATAACAGGTGACCACCAACTTTGTGATATATTATCCTTGGTAACCATCTCAAACATGCCCAGCCAAAACAAGTCATCCAACTTCCAAACACAGGAACACGTAAATTTTAATTAAGTGCAGCTCTGTAGATAGAGAGAATACAATTAGAAACATGTTAAAAGGTAGGTCAACTCCTAGTGCATCTCTTATGACACAAGGAGCAAAGTTTTCTATTACTCCATTCTCTAAAGTTTTGTTCAGTATGAGCTTTGGTTGCTCAAAATTTTATTTTTCCATAGAGAAGTGTTAACCATACCTTTTCTTTGAAAGAGATATATCAAAGAATGTAATTTTTCGCCTGTAGTTATTCACATTTGCAGCATCCATCTTACAAAAATTTCTGAAGTCATATTCCCCAATGAACTTTCCAGCAGCTTGCTTCATTGCCTGATTAAAACCGGATAGAATATTTGCTTCTCTCTTTGAATAGATATATGTGTTAATTAGTAGAAATATAGGAACAAGAATAGTATACCAATATGTCCAAATTTCCTTTCCAGAAAAGGTACCGATATTCTCTGCTCAAACAGCTAAACCTGAAATATCAAGTACAAGTAGTAGGTTGACAGAAAACATACTAAATTATTTAGAATATATCACCTTTCAGAATAAGCTAGCAAAAAAATCAGGCTATGTATGATGATCATAGAGAACTATGAAATTGCGATATCAAACTTTCAGTCTTTTAATTTGTGTGTGGTTGTCGAACTGACATACAATTAGACATACAATCAATGAAGATCCACAAACCAATAGACATGCATCTGTAGTTTGTAGGGCATCCTATCAATACCAAGTATATCATTCTCAAAACGACATCTATTGCGACATTCCCGCAAAAGATAAATCATAAAACCGACTGGTATCGCGCCTTCATAATGCACTGGTTGCCTCTATAATGCTGCTGGAAAATCTGCATCAGTCTTCCAGTCATTCATATTGAATATTAAGCCATCTTCTCACCTTGTTCCATAGAACTCGGGTAATGGAACACTCAAAGAAACGTAAATGCATTGTTTCAGTCTTTTAAGCATTTATATGTTGTGGGATGTAGAATCATAAATAATGTAAATGCATTCAATATTTATCCTATTTATGAAATTAATATATTCTATAAACATTGTGCCACACCACTGATTAAATCAGTAAAAGTTATACAATAGGATCCCGTCAAACTTCGGAAACTATTATTAATCACTGATTATGGTCTCCAATATATATTGTAACTTAAATCTTATTTGAAACTAGGATTTTGGTTACATTGAATGCACTAGCTTCCTATCTAACACCTTTATGATCATTACATTGAATGCACTAGCTGCCTATCTAACACCTTTATGATCATCAGATTATGCACTAGAACCTTAAATAATGTACTTCTTTAAGAGGTGCATACAATCTAGCAAACAACCAGCCAATTAACCATAAAATTTGAAATCAAATACGCACAAAAACCTTGAATGGAAATCCGTAGGAACAGGACACCAGCCTACCACTCTTATATCTCCTGGAAGAACTCTATTCAGCACTCTCACATAATCAATTTCTGCAGATGAAGAAAAAGAACAATGAACAAATCGCATGAGGCAAACTACTAAATCAAGTGAATGATGGACCAAAAGCAAATTATCTTTATGAATTAATCAACAGAACTTGGTTCAACAAGTGTTGCCAGGTTAGCTTGCACATTAACAATTAGAAACATACCACATTTCTGTTCCAAAGTACTCATCTGGTTCACTGTATTCCCTCCAGCATCCTTAAGGTTTGATCTTAGATACAAAGAAATTACCTGCCACAAAGATTGCAACTATCAAATTCGATTAAACGCCCACACAAATTAAGCAAGCTTCTTGCAGCGTATAGCACCATCATAGTCTTAAACATACAATTTAGGTATTAGATAAGACAAACGGTAACATACATATTATTTGGAAATAAACCTCCTAAACATTGTGTTGCGCATGTTAAAACAGTGGAAAGAAAAATCAAAACTGTACTTGACCAGACGAAGAAACTCCCTTGTCAGTTCTACCACATCTTGAATATCCCGAACTCTCTTTCGTTCCAACCATAAGTTTTGTCCTCTCAAGTGCTTTAAAAATTTCAGACTGCAAAAAGCAGGAGATGAGATCATTTTAATTGAATATTTTTTTACTTTCTACATCCTTCAAAAAATAGAGCAGAGGTTTATAAATGGAAACCTCAATAGTTGGATCCATCTGAGCCTCCGAGGCAAACCCATAAAACCTATAGAGAAATAATGAATTCGTGAAACCAACTTCATTTGTTATCCATTGTTATGTATTAAGAAATAATTATAGTATACTACAGAAAATTAAATTAAAAAATTGCACATGTAATTATAGTAAGAGATAAACACTAATTGTTCTATTAGTTTTCATGGTTATAACTATATAATTCTAATATTTTTATTTATTTAGTAGTAGAATTATAAGAAAAAAACAATTTTAGTCAATAAAAAGAAAAAACAAATTATACCATATATACATATAGCATTTGAAATGTTGTGCACCTTATGGTGCACACCTATAGTGCACACCCCTCACAAGGCAAACAATGGGGGCGCCCACGATGGGTCTGCACCATGGTATTTAGGGTAACAAACCCGTGTGTGTATGTGTGTGTGACTGTGTGTATATATATTTGATATGCTGCGAACGAAGTGCTACGGACTTCGTCTGCGACAGTGGTCGAGGCGCTTGGATTGAATTCAAGCGCCTCGATTCATATGATACCTTTTTTTAATTTATTTTTTTTAGCTCCGGGATTAAGCCAATTAGTTGTCTTTAGGGTTTAAGAGTTGGGTTGAAATGTTTAAGCTAAAAAATAAAATAAAACTTAAAAAAAAAATTAGGTGTTCATGAGGTATATATTTAGGGTGCCTAATAGCATTTTTTTTTGTTTATTTTTTTAACTCCGGGATTAAGCCAATTAAATTTTATCTTTAGGGTTTAGGGGTTGGGTTATAATGTTCAAACTAAAAAAAAAATTAAAACTAAAAGAATTTTAGGTTTAGATATAATATATGTATTTTGGGTGTTTAGGGTTTAAATTTAAGAAATTTTTTATTTTAAAAAAAAATTGAGCTGCCTGAATCAATTCCAGGCAACTCGGCCAAGGAAACGCGGACTGTTCCGCAGTGAACGGTCCATAGCATAACACAACTGTGTGTGTGTGTGTGTGTATTCAAGAATATGCTAATGAAATAGTTTTTGATTATAACTAAATGGCATTTCATAGTTTCCAATGTTATAAAAAAAATTGATATGATCTCTCAAACATATTTTATTTTTTTAAAATATGAAAACGAATTCCATTTTTATTTCTCTTCTGTTTTTCAATCTAATTTTTTTTAAAAAAAAAAAAACTCCCAGATAGGCCCTAGTACGCTCATGCATTCCAAATATAGAATGGTGTACTCCACAACAGCAGCTTCTTGGCATTAATAGTCACACTCATTTGGTTTAGAATAGATTTAGCAGGGAAAATGCATTTGGTCATAATTAAAAGCTAGGTTATAACCTCTGGCCAAAGTACATGATTTTCAGAGCAACATATCTCCTTGCAGGATGATGAATCTTCTGAAGACCTGTATACCATGCCATCCGAGTCAGCAGTCTTAAACTATAGCTTTGTCTTTACTGCTACAATATTCATAGACCATTTTTTTTTTCTTTTGAATGAAAAGCAGGGGAGAAAAAAGTAACAAAAAAATAGTCATTCTAAAAGAAAGTAAATATATGGCACAATCAATGAAATTTCAAGCCCAGGAAAAAGAAACTATTGATGAATTAAATAGCTTAGTTTTATCACAAAATTTGATTGGTTGACTATTTATCCTGACGCTTAACCTGTTTAGGACTTGGGAAAAAGTCCACTCCATTGTTTTTCTTTCCTATACAATTGCACTCACATGGCTAGAGGTGGATTAACTGCTCTGGTTCAGGCACAACACATGCAATAACTGTGAGTGTACATTTTCTACAGAAAGTAGTACAATTCAAACACAATTCTTCTTTCGGATCGTGTTAAAATTATCCTAAAAGCCTAAGCAATTACAAAGGATCTAATCTATATATTTATTTTATAAACATACCCAACTACAACGAGGAAGCAAATATCTAAACATTTTTATCTTTCGAATTGGATGACACCTTAATCTAGAAAGCAAGTGATGAAGGCAAAATCTCAAATAAATGGGATCAATGACAGAAAATCACATATTACTATGTTAGCTGAGTTCTTTTTAGTGAATAACGGTGATAACGTATGCTATTGGTGCATTTGATAATTATGGATAAAGTAATTGTCACTCCAAAAGGTGGTGGGTCAAAACAAGGAAATGGTTGCTTATATTCTTTAATTTAACTTTTTGTAATTTGGATGTTTGTGTTCTATGATCATTGAGTATTCAGTTAAATTGGAGTATGTGAAATTCAACTACAAGATAACCATAAAACACAAAGGTTATGCTTGGCATTTTCATGTTGATATGCTGTGTGGGCTACTTGAATTTTGTGAATAGAACAGAACTCTTATTGCATACTACAATATAAGAAACAGTGTATTTTATCTTATAAACACAAAACGGTTATTAGCATATGATAGGAAAAACAGAGTTAACCTGGTTCCTCTCCTGTCTCACTGTTCATCAACATGAGTTTCTCCCCAAATCCTGTGATTGCCATATGTCCATTCTGTAGGCAACTTATGTTGTATATTTAAACTTGCATGTACTAAAGGAAAATGTTAACAATACTGTAATGTGTAGTTGAAAGTTTACCTTGACCGAATTATTTGAAGAAGCCGTGAAATTATCAGAAAGACAACCCAATACAGCTTCTAAATTTTCAATATTCCTAATTTCATCTCCTTTTGATTCTTTAAATCCTCCTTGGAAGGCTATGCATGCATCGGTAGGAGACAAAACATCTACCTAAAAAAATAACGAGAACTAGATGACTTACAAATTCTAATGCTGTTAGCAGATTAATAACTTTTGGTATCTTATCCATATGATGGGAATAATAAATATTTTAATTAATCTCTGTGATTTCATTATGAAACCACTTTCTTGAAATAAATAAATAAAAAATCAAAGCATTGAGTAATTACATTTCTAAGCCATTTGATAACTTACAAATCTTAGGTTCCTAAGAAATATTAGTATGGCCTATAGCGCAATAGTCCCCATGGTGCAATAAGGTTTGATTACCACAAAAATAAAGGAAAGAAAAAACGAAATTGCAAAACAAACCAACAATAATAACAAAATAAAACACTGTTGAGGAAGATTTATATAGTACTCCCGATCCACAGATCCATTTATAGCCAAATATAAGAGAGCCTACAAACAGCAATCATTCAGGAATTTAAATTCACTTTGTAAAAGCAATGTCGTCCGCAGCAAACAAAATAAACCTCAACTGTTATAAAACTGCTTCATGCTAAGAAAAAACTAAGACGCGACCTATTAGAAGCAAACCTCGGAGCATTGGCATTTTGATAACCGAAACAGCAACCTCTTGTTCTCCCGCTCCAGTTCCTTAAGTTTTCAACCATAAATTGAAGGTCGAGTGAGGCCACAGAAAGACTGTGAAATTCATATCAACAAAACACCAGATGCTCGATGGAAGCAGGACGTACGCAAGGTCAGTTTTACCTCTACACGGTCGCGGAAGTAGTCCAACTGAGCTTGGAGCCCTGTCACGAGATCTAGACCGCCAAAACCTGCCATCCGAGGGACTCAATCAGTCCCTGCTTCCGCGTTCCTCTCGTCGACGGCGTTCCGTTGCCCACGGTGCGCGAGAGGGTTCTCTCCGATGTTCCTTCCGTGAAATTTCAGATAGCTCCCATAGTTTATCGATCACATTTTTCAAAATAACCCCCGAAATTGTTAAATGTCCATGTGCACCCTTAATTTGTTCATTAAAGATGAAACAGTAAAAATGATATCCTTAAAAACAAAAACAAAAACAAAAGTCAAGAACATCTTCTTGTATATATCCAACAACATAATTTTAACATAATACAATATTATATAAGTATTTGGCTGAATACTTAAAGTAATTTTTTATGACACATGCTTCTGGAGATTTGCCAATTCAAATTTTCCCAAATGTTGTCTTCTTTTTCTAAAATATTTTTTTTTAAAAAAAAATTAAGCTCACTGTTCTTTCAATATCATGATAAAAGTCTTGTGACTCCTGTTTTCTTCGGTTCACCCCACGTCTGATTTTCAGCACGTGCTTTGGGTAGCGTAAAACGACCCAATTGGACAGGTTAATGGGCCGGATCGTACGGAGCGAACCAATTAATTAGGCGCATCGAATGAGGTCAGTGGAGTACTGGACCAATTGAACTAACATGCATCGAGCAGACCAGACCAATTAAATAGGCTAAAAGAGACTAGACAGACCAAAAACATTAAATTAATTAATATAGTAAATTATTTATTCTTTTTTGTGAGCGAATAATTTTATCGTTTGCATAATAAAATTCACCGTATCTATTAAATTCCATTGATTTCTCGTTAGGTCTGAAACGGTGAAATCCTGACCGTACGACGCGGGCACTGTTCGGCCACCTGCCTCCCCCTCTCCCCCTGTTCTCGCAGTCGCCGCAGCACCATCAATGCTCCTCCTCATTCACCGCATCGACAAAGGCACGCAAGCTGTCGCTCGCGGCACGAATTTGAGAGCCGGAATTCCGCAGCTCAGTCTGCTCCCCGTGGACCCCGCCGCCCACGAGTCACGCGGCCGCGTCGCCCGCCAATCGCGACACACCAGGCGACGCTGCGGCAGATCCTGACGCCGGCAGCAGCGCCCTCCCTCCTCGGAGCGCCGATGTCGCGCGGAGTCGACAAGGGGCCCACCCGATTTTACCGTTTGATTACCGCGCGCACCTCCTCAGGCCATTGATGGCGGCAGGTAAATACGTTGGGATCCTGGCGCATGCAGTGTGGTCGCGATGGGGTTTTGTTCCAGCAGAGCGGGAAACCTGCACCAGCTCCTTTTAATGGCGAGGTCCCCCCTCGTCTGCTCCTCCGGGGACACAGATTTCAAGACCCGTCGTTTCAAGGAAAGAGCTAGGCGTTGGAGATGCTAAGTTTAGGCATACCGACTGATAACGATGCTTTTTACTCTGTCTGATCAACACGATACCCTCTAGCTACGTAGGCCTACAAATACAACCTCCTCCCATTTCCCCTTCACTCTTCCTCCCTTTCCACAAGCACATACTTAGACAATGTCGAGCCAGAGAGGAAGGATTACCGACAAGGAAATCAACGAGCTCGTCTCCTCGCTGCAGTCTCTTCTCCCGGAGTCTCGCCGCAGGAGCACGAGTAGGGTACGAATTGAAGAAGTTGCATCCGATCTCTGTGATCATAATTTTGAATTTTGATGTCAACTGATCTTGCATGCATGCAGGCATCATCATCCAAGTTGCTGAAGGAGACGTGCAGCTACATCAGGAGCTTGCAACGGGAGGTGGACGACCTCAGCGGCCGGCTCGCCGAGTTGATGTCGACGATGGACTCCGACAGCCCTCAAGCTGAGATCATTAGGAGCATCTTCCGGTCCTAATTAATAACGGAGTCGATATATATATATATATTTATATAGTCATCTTTGTACCATTTCATCAGCCTATTAGTGTTATATATTAGCATGCAGAAATACTGCTGCTGCTTGATGCCATTGATGAACAAAATTTGCCAACATGATGAAAAAAAAAAATGCAGGCGAGGGGATGAATTAATTAGCATTTTACCAAACAAACAAGACAAAATTAACAAAAACGAAAAAGAAAAAGAAAAACAGAGCCCGGGAGAAGTACGCATGCATGTAGTTTTCAGATATAATTGATCAAATGTGGAAGAAAATGGCTTGGACAAGGAACAGAAAATAGTTGGATGTGGAGCAAAGACAGAGAAACAATTCAAGTGATGAGTGTTCGAGAAGATGACTGATGGAGGTGGACCTGATTGAGGGATGTCACCTGCCGTTTACGTGGGTCAGTGTCCATGGAGGCAGGTGCATTAACAGTAGCGCAGGCAGAGGCTCCTGCTGTCGGGTCTTCGTCAACATCACCACTGGCTACGATTGGGAACCAATATTGAGGATTTTATATATATCTAACACTCGGTTAGAATCTTTGACTGATCTTAGGGGCACGTTGGCATTTCGGCGAGCCAACTCTCATGTTTTGGAAATTAGGCCTTCGTTGTCTCTGCGACCGGAGAGAAGCTATAAATCAACGCCAGTTGGCCGGCCAATCGAGTTGTTGCCGTCGTTGCATGCCTTCCTTATGATAAAGACAATTGGATCGTTGTCAAACACTTCACGTCTATTCCACCATTTTCTTTTCGAGTGGAGAAGAAGTGGAGATGGTTTTGAAGAGGATCGAGAACGACGGCTGATTCATTGATGCAGGGGGAGCTACAGACGGTTCTGGCTAGCGTTGGATTCGCGGAGGGGAAGGAGTTGGATGCGTGCAAAAGAAAGATTCTATGGAGGGGCCTTCCTGGGTTATTTGGGCTGAGTTATTTGGGTTTCTTAGGTTGGGTTTTATCAGAGAAGAAAGTCACCTGAATTATTTTTTAAAAAACATTTAATTAAGATTCTATTTTAAAAACATATTAATTGACAAATAAATAATTTTATGTCTTATATATTATTAAATTAATGTATGAATATTAGCTAATGAGGGAGTTCTTCTAGTGTAAAGGTAAAAAGATCTCAATAAATCATTCAAATTTTTTAATAAAAAATAAAAACACAAAGCTCCACTATAACTTATGTGTATTTTGTAAGTCTTATTTGTCATGTGTAAATTTGAGTACAAAGTACACCCAACAAAGTCTTATATTTTGTCGATCTGTCACATTATAATAAAAAATAATTATATTTATTTAAGAAGTTTTTTATAATTATTCTTAGATTATATATATATAAAAAGATAATTATAGAATCAACTTATAATCAAAGATAATATATGACCAAAATTTATCTACATTATAACTAATTGGTCTAAAAAACATTATAATGGCAAACTTGTGTTATGTGCACTATCTAACTAATTAACTAATTCGATCTTCGTATTATAATTGTGGATCAAGAAATAATGATAACAAAAGTTTTCAACAAAGACACCACGACCACTACAAATTCTCCCACCTGCCTGTGATTTTCACATTTCTAAACAATTCTAACCTAATTAAACTTCTCCAAAATAGATAAGAAACACTCACAATATTAACAAAAATACATATGCTAATATGTATGCACAATTTGCATGTGCACAATTTGTTACTAAAGTAATGGGTAAATAGATTTAATTAATAAATTTAAATTTATTATTATTATTATAATAATTTTATTAACGAAATTAGTTTTCCTTTCCTGTATAAAAGTGTCCTCAGGACTTAGTGCATGATACATCACATCTAACGTAATTATTTGAATCGTATAATCTCCCATTATTGATTTTAATAATTGACCCAATACATTATATTTCAATTTGTAAAGAATGAGCATAATCGAATTTTTAAGGAACTTATAGAGAAAAATTGAGTTGATTAAATAATGTAAGGTTAGATTAGTTTTTTTTAAGTAGAGTATGGAATGTATTGATATGATTTCATGAGATCAAGATCTATTTTTGTTGGATTCAATTAAAGTTTCACATTGAAAAATTTTAATAAAGATCATGGATTTAAAAAAATATGATATCTCTATCTAAAATTAATATTATAAAAATTTAAATTTAAAATAGATAATATTATATTATTATGGAGATATGTAAACATAGATATAACAAAGATGTTCATAGAGACTTTTGTTTTGTATAAATTTAGTTCAGTACTTATAGGGTGCGTTTGGTTGGGGGTTATTCTTGATAATCTTAGTTATTCATCCAAGGTTATCAATAAAAATCTTGTTTGGTTTAGTTAATCGATGATTCCTGAGTAATGTTGCATGCTCGACACATCAGCAAAAGGGGCATGCAACCAAGAATCGAAAAACCTCGGAAAACTGAGGTTTTTCTTGATTCCGGGGTTATAGAATTTTGTTTTACCCAAAATACCCTAAGATAAAAAAATATGTGACAAAAAAATAAAATGTAAAGAAAAAAATGAAAAATAAAAAATCATTAAAAATAATAAAAAAATAAAAAATGGTAAAAAAAACTTTAAAAATAAATAAAATAGAAAAAACATTATAATTTTTTTAAAAAAATAAAAAAAAATTAAAATATATATATATATAACGTAAAAAATTTTAAAAAGTAAAAAAAAATAAAAAATGTTAACAAACATTTAAAAAATAAAAAAATAGAAAAAATGTAAAAAAACCCTAAAAAATTTAAAACCCCCTAAAAAATTAAAAAACATTAAAAAAACAAAATAAAAATATATATAAAAAAACGTGAAAATATAGTAAAATATAATAGAGTTTAAATAATAATAATAATAATAATAATAATATTATTATTATTATTATTATTATTAGTTGGTTTTGCAACTAAGGGTAATCTAGTAAAATATTAAATTAAGTTATTTATTAAAACCTTCAAACAAATGCATTATCTAAATTAAATCAAACAATATTTGACTATGTTTTATTGCATATAATTTTGATTATGTGATTACCATATATCTAATAATTACATAACTAAAATTATACATGATAACTTGAACTAAATACGAATGATTTAATTAAGGTTTATCCAATCATCCCCATACAGCTATAAAGCTATCTTTAAAGCTATGTATCTGTAATCTGCATTAACCTCCGTCTATAAAAGTGCTTCCCATACGCCTGCCTCCACGCCGCTCTCCCTACACGGTTTGCATCTCAAACTAAGCAAATTCATGGCCGGAAAGCTCCACAGGATCAAGTCCATGCTCAAGCGGTGGCACTCCAGCAGCCGCCTCATCGCGGCCGACGACGGCAGTACCCAACGTCACGGCAGCACCCCCGCCGTTCTCCACCCCGTCTACGTCGGCAAGTCCCGCAGACGGTACCTCATCAGCAGCCCCCTTGTCGAGCACCGCCTCTTCCAAGTCCTCGCCCGTCGCTCCGCCGCCGACCCTGGCGCCGCCGTCGTCGTAGGCTGCGAGGTGGTGCTGTTCGAGCACCTCCTTTGGATGCTCGAGAACGGCGACCCCCCGCCGGAGTCCATCGACGAGCTCGTCGAACTGTATGCCTGCTGATGAGCTGACAGATCTTCAGATTTCATTACAGTGACCGAGTTCTGGGACGTTGTGCCTCGATCTCCAGTGTAACGGTTTCTGTTATTAATGGATTTATATATATGCTCGATCATCCATTTGATGAAATATTTATCATTAATGCAAATAAAATAAGCATCTAAAACCCCAAACAAGCAAAGAGACAGAAAACGTCTGCATGATAGAGATTGCGCACATGGTTTTTAGCGGTTCCGTGTATCAGGGAGCCAAATGCTCTGTTCCCAGCTGACACTGATTAAATCTTCTTCATTCAGTTAAATCTAATCAGCAGGAGATTACGTGCACAAGATTGTGCAAATCCGATCTTTGTTGGTTCTTTCTGCAATGGGGGAAGAACCAACGAGAGGAAAGTTGGATTGGATATAGATACAACGACAGAATCGATCGGTAGGAGCAGCATTGACTGCCAGACAACATTTGTCTGCATATATCTGCCAGGTTTATATGTGCTGGCAGCTAACAGCTTGTCCTGTTCTTAGATTTGCATGGTCCAGCAGATTGGATCGGATATCATCAGATCTAGACGCATCCTCAGCGAATTATGGTTTGATATCTATCTCAATGGTTGCAAACCGAACAAGGGATGTGATACAGTGTATATGGAAAGTCTCCAGGTGTCCTTAAGAGTCAAGTAGCAGGTCTAGATGGAGATGACGGTCACGATAAGTCAACAGACAGATCCACTCGGGTAGCTCTCTTGAATCCTGATCGTTCAAGTTTTGCCTCTTAGCCCAGGTGAGTTTCTCCCCGTCAGTCCCACCGATCGGACATGTTGTGTTTCTCCCCCTGTTGATGTCGGTTCCATTGATCGAATGTGCTATCAGCTATGTTTCTCCCCTAGTCGGTCCCATCAACCGGTAGTGCTCCGTTTCTCCTCTGATCTGTCTCGCCAATCAGACGTGTTACGTTTTTTACCAGGTATGTTCCATCAACCGGTAGTGCTCTGTTTCTCCTTCAGTCGATCTTGCCAACCGGTAGTGCTCCGTTTCTCCTTTGGTCGATCCTGCCAATCGGACGTGCTACGTGTTTAAAATTAAACTTAATTTTATTGATAGAGATAAAATATTATAGAGTTAATGGATAAAGATATAAATAATATTAGTAAATAAAGATAGAATAGATGAGATGATAATTGTTGATAGAATATTATGAATAGAGATAAAATAGATGAGGTGATAATTGTTGATAAGAATGAGTGTTCGTGATAAAAAAAATGCTCTAGATTCAATGTATTTGAGATTTGCGGTTATGCAATAAACCTATAAATATATAACCTTTTCAATTAATGAAAGCAAATTGAGTTCACATTTTTTCTTATTTTCTTCTTCTACGTAGAGTGCATTTCTTCTCCCATAATTCTTTTTCCAACAAAGTAGTATGAGAGTTATGACAAATGGAGGTATGACTCACTTCCAAGATCTAGTACCCAAGGCGAGTAATTATGATAATTGGAGAATCAAGATGAAGACATTTCTTGGAGCTCATGATGTTTGGGAGGTTACAGAAAAAAGTTACGTTGAGCCGCGTGATGACTCGATGTTATCTCCGACTAAAAAAGACAATCTAGAGATTTAAGAAAGAGAAACAAGAAGGCTCTCTTCCTCATTTATCAAGCTTGGATAAAGATGATTTTGAGAAAATCTCAAGTGCTACTTCAGCTAAGCAATGATAGGAAAAACTCCAAATCTTATATCAAGGAGAAGACAAAGTAAAAAATGTATGACTTCAAACATTAAGAAATCAATTTGATGTTCTTCGTATGAAGAAAGATGAGTTGATATCTGATTATTTTTCTAAAATTTCTATAATTTCCAATCAACTAAAGAGAAATGGTAAGAAATTAGAAGAAGTAACTATAATTGAGAAAATTCGTCGATCATTGGATTCAAAATTTGATAGTATTACAACCATCATCGAAGAGACCAAAGATTTACAAGTCATTACAATAAAGTAACTCTTGGGTTCATTACAAGCTCATGAATAAAAGAAGAAAATTAATGCAGAGATTACTCAACAACTCATTGAGACTTCTTTTCAACCAACTAAGAAGGATGAAAACTTCTTTAGCAATAGAAGTCAACATGGAAGAGGTTGTGGATATGAACGAGGCCGCGCTAGTGAACAAGAATGGATTTCCAATAACAACAATGAAAGAGGAGAAAATTCAACAAGAGGATATGGAAGAGGGCACACAAACTCAAGGTACGATAAATCTCAAGTTAAGTGTTACAATTGTGATAAATTTGGGCATTATGCTAAAAAATATAGATCACCCAAAAATAAAGTGTATAAAAGAGCAAACTATATGGAAGAAAGGAAAGAAGAATATGACACCCTACTGCTAGTATATAAAGATAATGAAAGAGGTGAAGATATAATGTGATATCTCGACATTGGTGTAAGCAATTATATGTGTGAAAAAGAACCATGTTTATAGATCTTGATGAATCAGTTGACGGTAATGCATCTTTTGGAGATGAATCAAAGATCGAAAGGCAAAGGTAACATTCTCATATGTTCAAAGAATGGAAAACATGAATATACTTCAAATGTTTTCTTTGTGCTAAATATGAAGAGCAATATTTTAAGCGTAGAACAACTCTTGGCAAAATGATATGATATTCATCTAAAAAATAATATCATTACTAGAAAACTAAGCTTTTAAGATAAAAAATTTAAGACAGTGATAAAATTCATCTCAAATGTTAAATAATTAAAACCGTAATAATATATGTCTCAAAATTTTATATGGAGATATTAAATTTAAGACATAATTTAAGATTTTGTCTCAAATTCAACTAAATAAAACACTAATAAAGATGATAAAAAAAATATAATTATATAAGAAATTCAAATAAGACAGTAAAAAACAGTATTTATCTCAAATTATCTTGAATATGGTTCGTTGGAACAGTCGCAACACGGATATATATATATATATATATATATATATATATATATATATATATATATATATATATATATATATATATATAATAGAAAATACATTTACAAATTTAACTTAATAAAATTTTTTAATTTATAATTTGTATTTAGACTATTGATAATTTAAGAATTATGAAAATGAAATATATTAATATTTAATGATGTACTATCTCTTTGATATGCCTCAAAAACTAAATAACATAATAATAAGAATAAATAATAAATTTATTATATATATATATATATACTTATATATATATATATATATAGAGAGAGAGAGAGAGAGAGGGGGGATGATATTAACTAAAAATAATTAAAATTTAATTTAATTAAAATTATTTAGGGAAATAATAATAATAATATAATTAATAGTTAATAAGAAAATAAATTTATATGATTATATAGATTTTTTAAGATTTTTTTAAAATTTAAAATAAAATTTTATTATATTTAATTTTTAAATGACTATATTTTAGAAAATAAATTTTATTTATCAAAACTAAGTTTTTTTTAATTTATATTAACGTCTTCTCATCTTCTCACATTCTTTAAACCCTAAACCACCGCCACTATTGTTGTCACCGTCACCTCTATTGTCTTCCGCCACCTCTGTTGTCGCCGCTTCCACCACCTCCGATATCGTTGCTTCCTTCTTCTTCTCGCCCTGTCGTGCCCGCCTCGTGAGTTGCCCCGATCAGGCCACGCAGAAGCGCCTCCGACATCATTGTCTGATTCATCTGGAGGTAATCATGGCACTATTTTTATATAGGATATATGCCCCCGACCTCAAATTATGCCTCCAATATGTATCTTTTTTTTCTGGATTTTGATATAGGATATTGGAGTAAAACTTGGAACAATATTTGGAAATGAACCAGTAAATTAATTTACATGGTATATCTCTTATTGCCTTTGATTTGATTTTAGTAGTTTGACTAGATGTGAGGAAGAGACAAGAAATTTGGTTTCCCATCCTATTACAATTAAGATGTTCAATAAAAGGTCAATATGATTAATTTTGAGAACCCAGTAATTTTAAGATTACTACTAACTATATACCTACAATGCTATTCTTATGTCATTCTGCTTGATACTACAAGATCAGTGTGAATGATCCAACAATTGAACATGTTCATACTACATACCTTGGACCTGAACCAGGCTTCCAGCATTTTTTGTGCTACTGGTTGCTGATACCAATATCCGATTAATTGTTTCTTTGAGTGTTTTATTTGGAAGGAGGGCATCCATCAATATATTAGTAGCTCCACAGATGCACATCAACTTTGTCATAATATAATCTCTGATGCCTGATTACAAACCAAATAAACTCGACTTAATGAAATACTGACAGGCTAAAATATCTCAACTAAAAATTATAATACTAGAAAATGGACATGCAATAAGACTTACATTTATCATAGAAACCCCTGAAACAGCATTTGCTAGTTAGCACTGCATCTTTCATTACCTCTACATAATTGACACCACAATTCAGGAGGAAGGCCACCAACAGGATGAGTAGTCGGCAAACCCTCAATCCCTTTCTCAAATGCAGCTCTAGATAATAAAAAAAAAAAGAAACAAAAATCATGAGTTCTGAAATATATTCTGTCAGACCACAAACATTATAAAAGGAATTCCTTACTCATTTGGATTTAGAACAACAACTGCACCACTTGGCAAAGAATAGGATCCATCAGGAGTAGCCATTAACATTGATTTTGGAATCCCTGTTGGAGGTTTCACCCTCTTGATATCATAGTTAGGGTCTCCATTTGTGGGGAAATGCTGAATAACATGGCCTACAGAAAAGTGTCATTGGCTTAATTTCAACACGTACTTTAAATGTCAAAAAAATTAGATACTAGGAGATCGTATTGTACCTGGCACTTTGCATCTATGACAGACATACCCAACTGGAGGTGTCCTCCGTTCAAACATACTACATCCTTCATTTTTCAAAGAAACAAATCTTCAGCAGACTTCTTAATCAGCTATTTAAACCAATAATCTAACATACATGAAAAATTGAAATGCTTCTCTGTTACAAGAAGGCATGATGAAATAGACTAGTGATAATTTTTTGCATTACAATTGAAGATGAGTGGCCAATTCTTTGATGTTATGATGGACTTTTAATTTTTTACAATTTTATTGTTTGTAGGATAATTTTGAAGTTAGAACTTTATCATATTGGAGAGAACTTCAAGAAAAGGTGTTATTCTTTCATTAGTTAAAATTTAATTGTACTTGCAAGTGTTATTCGTGTAATAAATATTTAGTTGTGATTTAAGAACTTTTATTCGGTGATATAATGATACAATTGTCAAAATAGATTATTTTTCATAAATGTATAAATATGATAAAATACTTTTTCTTTTATAAATGATTATTTTTATCAGTAAAATGTTCCTTGATGAAGACCAGTGATATGGAAAAAGTTGGATTCATTTAAAGAATAGGAATTAAGAACCATGTGATAGATCGAGTAGTTGCGATAGAGGGGTGAATATCACTTTTTAAAACTCTTCTTTTCGTATATTAAAAATCAAAGTTAAGCAGCGGAGATTAAACAAAGAGACACGTTCTTTTACTTCATTCGGAGCCTAGCTCGACTCCTACTCGAAGGCCCGCGGTCCTTGACCGCACCGATAGACAAATCACTATAACTCTTCTCTCCGATTTCCTCGGAGAGAAGCAGATTGTACAAGTACAAATAGAATAAGATAGTAACAATTCTACTATCTTATTGAAATTAAGTGCAATATCAAAATATACCGACAATTACGTATAGGTTGAAGCTCGGTTGGCACTTTCGGACGGAGTAGTTTTGCGGAGTCGAAGACTTGTAGCACAATCCGTACGCACAGAGAAGACTTGAAGATTATCAGAAAGTTCTATTTGGTCTCTGTCTTCGAGCCTGTTTTTATAGATGTACTGGAGGTTCGGTTGACCGATCCCACTGTTCGGTCGAACGAACCCGCTCCCTTCCTTCCTGGCTGAAGTTCGAAGCTGGCTCGATCTTTTGTATTTACTGGTCTTTAATGGTTCGGTCGACCGATCATGCTTTTTGGTCGACCGAACAACTTCCTTCCCTGTTCGTCGTGATTCTGCCAAGATCATCATTTAATGCTGAATAAATGCTGATTGGATCGGTCTACCGATCCCCAGGTTCGGTCGACCGATCAACTTATTTCCTTTGCTGCTGATCGATGCTGATGATCTGTCCTGTGCTGAGTCACTATGGTTCGGTCGACCGATCTGTCGGTTCAGTCGACCGATCATGCTTTGATCTGACTTGGACTCAGTTCTGATTTGATCTAATTTTTGTGCTGATTCTGCTTGGTTCGATCGACCGATCCTACTATTCGGTCGACCGATCAGTTTAGATCTGCAAAACAGTATTAGGCAAAACATCTTGCAAAACAGAAATTAGTTCAGTAATAGTATAATGCAAGAATAATAATAAGAGACAGTAGAACTGTCTTGATCTCAACTTAGAAACCTTCCCGGTTCCTTCAGTTAGATCAGCGACCTAAGGTTGTTTCCTTCGGGAATCCGATCTCACTGTCGCTCCTCCAGTTTGTTTACCTCAACCTACCTGCCAAATTTAGATCCTCCAGATCTAGTTTGGACTTTTCACTCAGCCTTGATCGGCTCCCCAGGACTTTTCCTTTGATCTCCGGTCCTCCAGACCTCTCGATCACACCGCCAAGCATCTGGTCCCCTCGACTAGAGCCGTCAATTTGGGTTGAGCCTGTTGGGTTGGCCCGCCCCGCCAAACAATTTAAGCGGGTTGGGTTGGAATTTTATCAACCCAAGTCCGCCGTGGGCCGACCCGCCTAGGCTCGCGACTCGCGCGGGTCGACCCGCTCGGGCTTGGGTTGGCCCGCGGGTTGAAAAACACATGTAACCTAAGTTTTAGGTCAATTTATTATCTTTCTTTGTTATAATTTTGAAATAAAAATAGTACTTTTCATTCAACATAAGTACTCATTTGTGTTCATTTATATTTAAAACACATGTTTATGTATACATTTAATTGTAGAAAATTTTTTCGAAGTAAAATGTTGAAGATATGAAATGTTTTTTAATTTTTTTTTAAATTTTTGATGGGCCTGCGGGTTGGCCCGCCAAACCCGCAATCCGCCTTAGAATGGGTTGGGTTGGGTTGGAAATTTCTCAACCCGCCAAGTTGTCGGGTTGGCCCGCCCCGCCCCGCCAATTGGTTAACCCGCCACGGGTCGACCCACCCCGCCATGGGTTGGCCCGTCTGACAGCTCTACCCTCCACCCACTTAGACTTGCACCTGGGTTCCACGATCTGCTAAGATTTCTCCTGCCTAGCCTCCAACTAGGTCTTTCCTGGTTGAGTTAACATCCTGCATGCTCAGTCAACTTGTTAGATCACAACAAGACTTAACTTGAACCTTTGACAACATCAAAACTCAGGTTTGATTCTGGTGCAACTTTGCACCAACACCATGAACCATCATTTCTTATTACGAGATGAATCTATTTTACAAGTGTAACAACTTGAAAGGCACAAAGGTGTTGACAAACACATGAACCATCATTTCTTATTATGAGATGAAAATGTTTGTTTAACTTGGGGTTGTTTGTGTTGTATATATACATAGTGTAAGAAAGAGAATTATGTGTTGATGATGAGATTTCTTATTGGAAATTTTGTTTATTGATTTTTCTTAACAATATATATTATAAATCATATTTACCTCTAATAAGAGTTTTTTTTAATGTTCAGGATTCTGATGAAGAATGATTATATAAGTTATCTCCAGATTATGAGGAGTTATTCTTTAGACTTTCTCTTGTGTAACTTTCATAGAAATAGTAATTTTTTTCTTATCAAATTAATGATGGATATGTAGATATTTCTATTATTGGATAAATGTTGACATGAAACCTGTTGGTTGCTACTCGGAAAACCTATAGGTTCCACTGTACAAAAATTTTGTACAAAGGTCTGAACCTTTTCCTAGCTACCATGTGTTCTTTTAAATTAAATTTTGGATCGCCTGCGGAACTTAACACGTTTGATCCAAAACTTAATCTATTTGTTCTTTTAGGTTTTGACTTGGATCTCCTGCGGAACTTAACACGTTCGACCCAAGTCTCCTTAAGTTATTAATTCCATTAAATATTAATTTCCATAATTGGTTCCCAGTACTGACGTGGCGAGGCACATGGCCTTCTTGGATATGGGAGCAACCACCACCGACTAGACAAAACCTTTTATAGAAATCTAATATTTAATTTCCTAAAATAACTTTAGGTTAACCAAAAGGAACAATCAAATCACAAGGAAAAGAAAAAATAAAAGAACACAACATCGAAAAATATATTCGAAATTCTAGAACGTAAGCCTCTTGTATTTGGTATTATTTCTATAAATAACTAGCATGATGCGGAAAGGAAAAATTACTAGTTATACCTTCTAAAAAGACCTCTTGATCTTCTACCGTATTCCTCTTCTAACCTCGGACGTTGTGTGGGCAACGATCTTCCGAGATGAGAACCACCAAGCACCTTCTTCTTCCTTGCAAGTTTCGGCCACCACAATTCTCCAAGAGAAGTATGTTGGAGCAATCTAGGTGCCCTAGGTTTTGATGTTTGGGCAAAGGTTTAAGTTAGGTTTATTGTTGTATTTGATATGCATTGTGAGTGTGCAGGATACAAGTACAACAAGAAAAGTCCAAGTGTGATCTTGGCAAAGGAGGAAAGTCCAAGAATGAGTCTTGGCGGTGTAAGTCCAAGCATGTAGTCTTGGCAACGTAAGTCCAAGTGTGACTTGGCAATGGATGAAGCCCCGGAGGTGAGGAGCCTCTTGGCAAAGGAAGACCCGACAATATGGACAAGGCCGAAGGAAGCTCCAGAAGGCAAGACGTGAAGGATGGGGAGACATCCGAGGGACGCGAGGCTGATGGAGGAGGCTAGAAGGCTAGGTCTAGGTTGGTCGGGAGAGAACGAGTGCTGAGTGAATGTACTCGAGGCAAAATCCCAAAATTAGGGTTTACTGTAGCGTACTGTAGAAGTACTGTAGCGTTACTGTAGCAGTCGACTGATGATTGTAGCAGTCGACTGATGCACTGTAGCAGAGAGCCGTTGGCACCAGTCGACTGGTGCATTGACCAGTCGACTGGTAACGGGCAAATCAGCTTTCTGATTTGCTCCAAGCTCTATAAGAAGGAGCTTGGGATGGCCGGCCAAGGTGACGAAATTAGACTTGGTTAAAGCCTAATTAGTAGTCACCAAAGTGCTCAAGATATCTTTGTGTGCCAAGAGGTCTTGGTTGGAGTTGTGGTGAGGTTTCTCCACCCACAAGGAGGTTGAGCTAGCCGGAGTTTGCCGGGGACTAATCCACCGACGGATTGAGGGATCGTCCACCTTACGGACACGCCGTGGAGTAGGAGCAAGTTATCTCCGAACCACGTACACGCCTTGTGTTAGGGTTTGTGTTTGGTTTGTTGTCTTCTTTCTTCTTGTTTTAGGTTAACTTTCGTATTTGTTAGTTTGCTTTTGTATTCCGCTGTGCACTAACATTATAGGAAGTAAAGTTTTGGGTGAGACGCTATTCACCCCCCCCTCTAGCGGACGTCAAGGTCCCAACAAGTGGTATCAGAGCAAGGTGAGCTCTTGTTGGACTAATCGCCAAGAGAGCGGCTAGAGGAAGAAGATGGAGTCGGAGGGACCTCTCGGATGGGACATCCGAATCCCACCTCCATACGAGCGCGAGGACTTCGACTATTGGAGGAAGCGCATGGAGATGTGGTTCCAAATGAATTGGGACCAATGGATTGCGTTGGAGGAACCGTTTAAAACTCCAACTGACAAGAAGGGAAAACGTCTCCGACGTCGATATTGGACCAAGGAGCAAAGGGAGCAATCGGAGACGGACAAGGAGGTAACTAGAATTTTAATTAATTTATTACCTCCTAATGCGATATTGAATGTAGGTGAATACGAGAATGTATGTGACCTTTGGAAAAAGGTAATTGCGCTTCATGAGAGTCCTACACAAATCCAAGAAGAGGAGGAACCCAAGGAGAAGGACTCATTGGTCCAAGAAGAGAAGGACCAATCGAATGTTGACACGAGCTCAACATCCGAGGAGGAGAAGGAAGATGAGGAGGTATCATCCACATCTTCAAGGGAGGAAGAAGTGGAACCATCCACATCTTCAAGTGAAGAGGAAGAAGAGCAATCCAAGGAAGAGGAGATCTTGGAAGTTCAACCCTCCACCTCAACTACCAAGAAGAGCAAAAAGGACCACATCAAATGCTTTGAGTGTGGTAAGATGGGGCACTACAAGAGTAGGTGTCCTTCGCTCAAGAAGGTAAAGGAGGTAAACCCTAAACTCACTAAAGTTAATTTAGAAACTAATGTGAGTTGTAGGAAGAAGAAGGAGAAGAAGCACATTAGGTGCTTTACATGTGGTGAGTGAGGTCACTACCACACAAAGTGCCCAAGGAGAGGAGAGCTCAAGAAATTGGCGCACTTGAAGAAATGGGAAAAGAAGAGGAGCACAAGTCAAGGGGGAGCTTCAAAGGTAAAAGGGAAGGTAATTCCTATTTTGAAGCTTGATCCAAGCTCTAATTCTTATATGCTTGTTAGAAATAATGTAGATTATTTACCCAAGCATAATCATGGATTTAGGTATAATGATAGGAATAGGGTTAACACGGTAGATAACCCTAAGAAATCATACACTAAGGGTAGACCTATTAAGACCCAAACCACTTTGCCTAAGGGAAGGAAAGTGGGTGAAAACCTAAGCATTAATCCCAAGAAAGGGAGACATATGCCTAGGAAGGTGGGTAGGTCTAGGCATGTCCAAGGTGGACATGTTGACTTTAGGGTTAGAACCCTAGAATTAGAAAATCAAGTATTGAAGGCAAAGCTTGAGGAAATGGAGAAAGTCCTAGAGAGGTTCATTATTGGACCTAAAGGACTTGACATGTATTTGGGTAGTCAAAAACCTAAAAATGTCAAATTAGGTCCCTCCAAGACCAAAAAGAGGTCAAGTGCTAAGGTAGCACATGACATTGGTAAGGGAGGTGTGACCAAGGATAAAGGAGAGTCATCTAAGGCCAATAAGAAGGAATATGCTAGGGTGGCATATAATTATGGCAAGGATGAGATGTCCAAGGTTAAGGACAAGAAGAAATTAACCAAAGACAATGTGTCTAAGGTTAAGAAGGTGAGTTTTGTAGGCCAAGTGTCACCCGAGGTGCACCGAAGTGGCCTAGCCATAGTGGATGAATCACCAAGGGAGGTGACTAAGGTTAAGATTCCTAAGGTTAGGAAGAGCCTTTGGGACCCATGGTAGATGGGTTATCAAATGTGCCAAGTGGTTAGGAGACGGACTTAAGTCTCTAACATAGTGGGTTGACACAATTGAGTTGAGTTTCATGCATAGAAATATGAATTGGGTTCATATTGCATGAAAATTAGTTTTTGATGTAGAGATGCCATATAAACTAATGCTAGTAATGCATTATGGTTTAGTATGGGCAGATACATCAAGAGGAAGCCAAAACTAGGACTTTAGGTCAAGGTTTAATTGAACCATTTAGCTAGTTTTGAATTTTGTGTCAATCTTGGGATCTGTGATAAATATATTTTTATATATATTTTTCCCAAGTAGACATGGGTACAATAGACCTCTCCACAAAATTTGGGAATTTTTGGAGGTCTGTGGAATTTCTGGTGCATTTCTGAAGTTGGCCTGAAAAGGCTGATTTTTTCAGAAATAGGGTACCAGTCGACTGGTACAGATACCAGTCGACTGGTAACAGTGTTTTTGAGCACAGAATGTTTCTGTAAGCTCATTTTGTCGGTAACAGTAGATTTCGACCACAGAATGTTTCTGTGAGGTTCTGTCGAAGGGGGCAGTCGACTGGTACCTAGTTCAGTCGACTGATACCAGCCTAAAAGTGTTTTTCGACATTTTTCTTGACCGTGTCAACTCGTTTAAATGTATGAGATCAATGGGGGATAAATACATGAGTTTAGGGTCAATTTGGATGACATGTTTTCAACAATTGGGATATTGTTGGAGCTCTTTTTGATGTATGGCAAAGGGGGAGAAGTCTAGGTTTAAGTGGGAAACCTATACACCTTTGCAAGAAATCCTAACTCAAGGGGGAGCTTAGGTAAAGGGGGAGCGATTGTTTAGGCAAAGGGGGAGAAGTTTACCTTTGCGAGAAATCCTAGCTCAAGGGGGAGCTTAGGTGAAGGGGGAGCCTAGGGATTTAGGTTCCATTATTTATGCATGAGTTGATTTGCATATTTATTTGCATATGTATTGAATTTATGTTTCCCTATCTTAAACAGGTTGCCAAACATCAAAAAGGGGGAGATTGTTGGAGCAATCTAGGTGCCCTAGGTTTTGATGTTTGGGCAAAGGTTTAAGTTAGGTTTATTGTTGTATTTGATATGCATTGTGAGTGTGCAGGATACAAGTACAACAAGAAAAGTCCAAGTGTGATCTTGGCAAAGGAGGAAAGTCCAAGAATGAGTCTTGGCGGTGTAAGTCCAAGCATGTAGTCTTGGCAACGTAAATCCAAGTGTGACTTGGCAATGGATGAAGCCCCGGAGGTGAGGAGCCTCTTGGCAAAGGAAGACCCGACAATATGGACAAGGCCGAAGGAAGCTCCAGAAGGCAAGACGTGAAGGATGGGGAGACATCCGAGGGACGCGAGGCTGATGGAGGAGGCTAGAAGGCTAGGTCTAGGTTGGTCGGGAGAGAACGAGTGCTGAGTGAATGTACTCGAGGTAAAATCCCAAAATTAGGGTTTACTGTAGCGTACTGTAGAAGTACTGTAGCAGTACTGTAGCAGTCGACTGATGATTGTAGCAGTCGACTGATGCACTGTAGCAGAGAGTCGTTGAGATAGCCGTTGGCACCAGTCGACTGGTGCATTGACCAGTCGACTGGTAACGGGCAAATCAGCTTTCTGATTTGCTCCAAGCTCTATAAGAAGGAGCTTGGGATGGCCGGCCAAGGTGACGAAATTAGACTTGGTTAAAGCCTAATTAGTAGTCACTAAAGTGCTCAAGAGATCTTTGTGTGCCAAGAGGTCTTGGTTGGAGTTGTGGTGAGGTTTCTCCACCCACAAGGAGGTTGAGCTAGCCGGAGTTTGTCGGGGACTAATCCACCGACGGATTGAGGGATCGTCCACCTTACGGACACGCCGTGGAGTAGGAGCAAGTTATCTCCGAACCACGTACACGCCTTGTGTTAGGGTTTGTGTTTGGTTTGTTGTCTTCTTCCTTCTTGTTTTAGGTTAACTTTCGTATTTGTTAGTTTGCTTTTGTATTCCGCTGTGCACTAACATTATAGGAAGTAAAGTTTTGGGTGAGACGCTATTCACCCCCCCCTCTAGCGGACGTCAAGGTCCCAACAAAGTAGAGGTCCGGCCACCACCACCAAGTTCCAAGGGATGCAAGAAACAAAACCACCTTTCTCTCCTTCTTCTCCTAGCTAGAACCGGCCACCATCAAGAGCTCCAAGAGAGGTTGCCGCCGGCCATAAGAAGAAGAGAAGAGGAAGAAGCTAGGGCCGGCCACCAAGGAGGAAAAGAGAGGAGAAGAATAATAGAGTTGATCACCCGTGAAGGCACCTCTACCCCCTCTTTTATAATCCTTGGTCTTGACAAATAAGGAAATTTTAATAAAAAATTCCTTAATTCTTTTGTCATAAAAAAAAATTATTTTAATTAAAAAACAATTTTCTTCTTTTAATAATAATGGCCGGCCACTTCTAATTCCCCAAAACAAGGAAAATTTAATTCACACAAGAATTAAAACTTCCTAATTTGTTTCTAGAAATTTATAAAAATTTCTCCAATAATTTTTATCCCTTCATGATTGGTTAATAAAAAGGAAATTTTATAAATTAAAATTCTTCTTCTAAACATGTGGATAATTTCCAAAAGGAAAGTTATCTCTAAAAATTAAAATCTCTTTTCAATCTACAAATAAGGAAAGATATCAAATCTTTTCTTAATCTTTTGTAGAAACTAATAAAAGAGAATATTTAATTTTTAAACTTCTCTTTTAAATTATTATCATGGTCAAAAAGGAAAGTTTTTCTTAAAAATAAAATCTCCTTTCAATCTACAAATAAGGAAAGATTTCAAATCTTTTCTGAATCTTTTGTAGAAACTAATAAAAGAGAATATTTAATTTTTAAACTTCTCTTTTAAATTATTATCATGGTCAAAAAGGAAAGTTTTTCTTAAAAATAAAATCTCCTTTCAATCTACAAATAAGGAAAGATTTCAAATCTTTTCTTAATCTTTTGTAGAAAGCTTTAAAAGGAAAGATTTAATTTTTAAACTCTCTTTTAAAACTATGATATCCACATAAGAAATAATTTTAATAAAAAAATCCTTTTTAATATGATGTGGCCGGCCACCTAAACTTGGGCTCCAAGCTATTGGCCGGCCACCTTAAGGCCAACCTTTAGGCTTGGCCGGCCCTAAGCTTGAGCTTCAAGTTAGCTTGGCCGACCCCTATTGGTTGGGTAAGAAGGTGGGTATATGGTGGGTATAAATCTCTATATACAAGAGGCTACGATAGGGACCGAGAGGAGGAATTGGTTTTGGTCTCCCGATGAAATTAAGCTTCCCGTGTTCGCCCCGAACACACAACTTAATTCCATCAATAATAATTCATTCCACTAAAGAACTATTATTGAACTACCGCACCAATCCCAAATTACATTTTGGGCTCCTTCTTATTATGAGTGTGTTAGTCTCCCTGTGTTTAAGATGTCAAATGTCCACTAATTAAGCGAGTTACTGACAACTCATTTAATTAATATCTTAGTCCAAGAGTAGTACCACTCAACCTTATCGTCATGTCGGACTAAGTCCACCTGCAGGGTTTAACATGACAATCCTTATGAGCTCCTCTTGAGGACATTCTCAACCTAGATCACTAGGACGCAGTTTCCTTCTATAATCAATAATACACACTATAAGTGATATCATTTCCCAACTTATCGGGCTTATTGATTCATCGAACTAAATCTCACCCATTGATAAATTAAAGAAATAAATATCAAATATATGTGCTTGTTATTATATTAGGATTAAGAGCACACACTTCCATAATAACTGAGGTCTTTGTTTCTTTATAAAGTCAGTATAAAAGAAACGACCTCTAATGGTCCTACTCAATACACTCTAAGTGTACTAGTGTAATTATATAGTTAAGATAAACTAATACCTAATTACACTACGACCTTCCAATGGTTTGTTCCTTTCCATTATGGTCGTGAGTTACTGTTTATAATTTATAAGGTACTGATAACATGATCCTCTGTGTGTGACACCACACACCATGTTATCTACAATATAAATTAATTGAACAACTACATTTATCATAAATGTAGACATTTGACCAATGTGATTCTTATTTCTAGATAAATATTTATACCAAAAGCTACGCTTTTAGTATACACTCTAACAAAACCTACTTGTGAGTTAAAAAATATTATAATTTTATATTATGTATATCACTTTTTAATTTATAAAGAGAAAGTTTTTCTTTTTGTTTTGAAATGACAATTCAATAAATCTGATCTGGATTAATTTATATAGTAAATATTCTTTTAAGATTATTTATTTTCCACAAATGGTGCATCTAACAAGTCAAAACATTAGGAACAGTAATTTACTGTCTTTATTTCTATTTGAGATAGTACATTACCATCTCAATTTAGTGTCTCTAATTTTCACATGATAAGACATAATATTTGAGATAAAAAAAATAACTGTCTTAAATACTTTTGAGACAATTGAACAACCGTCTCATCACCATCTTAAATAGCATTTGAGACAGTACAATTGTCTCAATATTTTTTTTAGATCCTTGTATTGGGGACGGTTACATCACCGTCTCAAAAATATTTTGAGACGCCAAATTTATAATTTAATACATATTTTGTTGTGTCTCAAAAAGTACTTTTCTAGTAGTGTATGTTCATCTTGAAAGATGATATTGATTGCTTAATTGCTAAGATATCTATGTCAAGAAATAGAATGTTCTTGCTTAATATTCAAAATGATGTTGCCAATTGTCTCAAAGCTTGTTACAAAGACACCACTTAACTATGACATCTTCGATTTGACATTTCAATCTTGGAGGACTAGAATTGCTTTCAAAGAAGGAGATGGTAAAAGGGCTCCCTTACATCAAACATCTTGACTAATTATGTGAAGCATGTCTACATGAGAAGTAATTTAGAAGAGATTTTCCAAAGGAGTCAAGTTCAAGAGCCTAAAAGCCACTTGGACTTATACATATAGATGTTTGTAGTCCAATAAAACCAAGTTCACTTAGTAAGAGTAATTGTTTCATTCTTTTCATAGATGTCTTTTCTCAGAAAACTTGGGTATATTTCTTGAAGTAAAAAATCGAAGGTCTTCGACATATTCAAGAAATTTAAAGCTACTGTAAAAAAGGAGAGTGGTCTCAAGATCAAAGTTATGCATTCTGATCGAGGAGAAGAATTTATCTCAAAGGAATTTCTAGATTTTTGTGAAGCCAATGAAATACGATGCCCCTTGACTGTTCAAATATCCCCTCAACAAAATGGAGTGGTAGAAGAAAAAAAATCGAACCATCCTTGACATGGCAAGGAGCATTCTCAAAAGCAAGAGGCTACCAAAGGAACTTTAGGCAGAAGCGGTTACATGTGCAGTATACTTATCTAACCGATCACCAATAAGGAGTGTATGGGGCCGGGCAAGACACTATAAGAAGCATGGAGTAGAAGGAAGCCTGAGATTTTTTATCTAAGAGTTTTTGGGAGTATAACCCATGTTCATGTGTCTAATGAAGCAAAAAGTAAATTGGATGATAAAAGTAAGAAGTTTATTTTTATTGACTATAATACTAACTCAAAAGGGTATAAGCTATACAATCCAAATACTAGGAAGACAATCATCAGTTGAGATGTCGTATTTAATGAAGAATAAGAATGAAATTGAGAATCTCAAAATGAAGATTACAACTTCTTTCCATACTTTTAAGAAGAAGATGTGGAGCAACCAAGGGTGGAGCAAACAAGAGAGGAGCCTATTATTCCACTAATAATACTAATATCAAGTACTCAAAGAAATTCATCTGCATCAACTTCAAGTGAAAATTCAAGTGAAAGAGTATTACGCTTTAGAAGCTTACGTAACCTTTATAAAGTAACTGAAAATCAAGATAATATTACTCTATTTTATCTCTTTACCGATTGTGAACCTATAGATTTCCAAGAAGTTACAAAGAGCAAAAAGTGGAAAGATGTGATGGATGAAGAAATCAAGGCGATCGAGAAGAATGATGCATGGTAGTTAACTTCACTTCCTGAAGACATAAGGTGATTGTTGTGACATGAGTGTACAAAATAAAGAAGAATGTCAAAGGAGAAGTTGAAAGATACAAAGTAAGATTGGTGGTAAAAGGCTACAATCAAAGATCTAGCATTGACTATGATGAGGTATTCACTCCCGTTACTCGATTAGAAACTATCAAACTAATCATTGCTTTAGTAGCCCAAATAAGCAGAGCATACATCAAATGGATGTAAAATTTATTTTTTTAAATGAAATTCTTGAACAAGAAGTCTATATTTAGCAGCCATCATGTTATGAAGTCAAATGATAAGAAGATAGAGTTCTAAAATTGAAAAATACTCTCTACGGGCTAAAGAAAACACTAAGGGCAGGGAATAGCCGGATAGATAAGTACTTTTAAGAGAAAGGCTTCATCAAATATTTTTATGAACATACACTATACATTCAGAATAAGGATAAAGATGTTTTGATTGTATGCCTATATGTCCATGACTTGATCTTCATAGGAAGCAATTCAAGTATGTTTAGAGAATTCAAAGAAGTGATGACTAAGGAGTTTAAGATTACTGATATTGGACTCATGACATACTATCTGGGCATCGAAGTGAACCAAAGGGAAGATGGAACCTTCATTTCACAAGAAAGTTATGCAAGAGAGATATTAAAGGAGTTCAAAATGGATAACAGTAAGTCATAAATACCCCAGTAGAATGTGAAGTCAAGCTATTAAAGCATGATGAAGGAGAAAAAGTTGATCCAACATTCTTTAAGAGCTTGGTTGGAAGTTTACAATACTTGACATGTATAAGGACTGATATCCTTTATGCTGTTAGACTTGTTAGTCACTACATGGAAGCTCCAATTGTCACCCACCTTAAGATTGCTAAGAGAATTTTACACTATATTAAAGGCACGACAGATTTTGGATTGCTTTATTCAACATATAACCATTTCAAACTTGAAGGATATAACGACAGTAATTGGGGTGGAGATATGATGCTAGAAAGAGCACTACAGGATTTGTGTTCTTTATGAGGGATACAGTTTTCACTTGGATGCCGAAGAAACAACCTATTGTCATACTTTCCACTTGTGAAGCGGAGTACATGGTTGCGACCTCATGTGTTTGTCATGCTATTTGGCTCAGAAATTTATTGAATGAATTAAGTTTACTAAAAGAAGAGGCAACCAAGATTCGAATTGATAACAAGCCTGCAATAGTACCAATAAAGAATTAGTTTTCCATGATAAAAATAAGCACATCTATATGTGCTATCACTATATCAGATAGTGCATTACAAGAAAAGAGGTGCAAGTGGAATACATAAAATCTCAAGATCAAGTTGCTGATATTTTTATCAAGTTACTCAAATTTAAAGACTTCATCAAGATACAATGTTTGCTTGGAGTCACAAAATAAAGTTTAAAAGAGGTATTGAAAGTTAAACTTAATTTTATTGATAGAGATAAAAAAATTATAGAATTAATGTATAAAAATATAATATCGTGGGTTAGTGGATAGAGATAGAATAGCCGAGGTGACAATTGTTGATAGAATATTATGAATATAGATAGAATATATGAGGTGACAATTGTTGATAAGAATGAGTGTTCGTGATAAAAAAAATAAAATGGTCTAGATAATGTATTTGAGAATTGTAGTTATCCCATAAGCCTATAAATATATAACTTTTTCAATGAATAAATGCAAGTTGAATTCACAATTTTTCTTATTCTCCTCTTCCACTTCGAATGCATTTTTTCTCCCATGATGTTTTTTCCAACACTACGTTTCTCCCCCGATCGATCCCATCAATCGTTGGGGCTCCGTTTCTACTGACCGGACATGCTGCGTTTCTCCCCCGGTTTGTCTCATCAACCTCGTGCTTGGTTTCTCCCCGATCAATCCTGTTGATCGGACGTGCACTGTGTTTCTCTTCTGATCATGTCACACCGATCGGACATGCTCCATTTCTCTCTGGTTGATCCTACCGAGAGAAGCACATCACTTGCACCGCTGGGGCCCGCCATGCTTATCTTCACTTAGTCCTAGTGGTCCGATGCTCTTCCACTTAGCATACCATCAACCTCTGGGTTAGTTATCTCATGGCCCAAAGACCTTATTAGCAACATAACATGTGAATTGTTAGAGCACATAAGAGTCATCCTCATATCTGGATCCGTATGATACTAACATATATGATGAGGCATTCCCTTTTATTGTGGTATGATACAAGTTCCATCAGTAATTAATATGCAATTAATATAGAGGAAAGAGATATTAGGTGGAGGTATCCGTATGATACTAACATATAAGAGTCATCCTCCACACTTGCGGATGGAGGTATGCTTGAATCTTTGGACCAGTAGTACTAATGTTCATCTTCTTTGTTTTTCTTTATACTTTCTATCGAAACTTACTTGACGTGAACGTCAGAATGACAACGCCAAAATACCCGGCCACCATTCTAAGAGCATCTTCAATGGGGTGTTAAATGGGTATTATAATGTCCATTTAACATCCTCTCTCCATTGTGAGTGGGCATTATAATACCCACTCACAAGAGAGAGGAGAGAGGGTGTTCAAAGGTTTGAACACCTTTGAACACTCTCTCTCTTAATTTTTTAATTTTTTTTTCTTTTTTAAATTATAAAATTTTTAATATTATTTAAAAAATTAATAAAAAAGATGAATGAGTGGATAGTGGGATCCGTGTTAATGTTAAAAGGGATGTGGGTGAAAGAAAGATGTTGTTATAATGAGTATATGGCAGTGGGCCCCATACTTTTTGATGAGGTGGTGGGTGTTATAACATTATAGTCAGGGGCGTGGGCGGGGGGGGAAAAAAATCGGGGATAGTTCTCCTTTTTCTTTACTTAAAGACAACCTTGTTGTGGATGGTTCTGATTTCCATTGCTACAAGCTCACTATTTTCCTTCTTCACTCGCAGCAGTTAGCAGCCGGAGAAAAAACCACGGTAGGCGGAGTCGCGGAGAAAACGAAGAGTCGAAGTCGAAAGACGAAGACCCATTTGTTGATACAGTCTGACCTGGATGTTGTTTTGATGTTGACACTGATTTAAGTTTGAATCAGATATTAAATTAACTCAGATTAATTACTAATCAAGGTTGACTTGGTTAACCTGATTGACCTGATTGGGAAAAGTCCAAGCGAGGAGCTTGGCACGGGAAAGTCCTGGTGAGTGAAGCCAGGCAGTGGGAAAGTCCTAACTAGGATGTTAGGCAGTTGGAAAGTCCTGGTGAGTGAAGCCAGGCAGTGGGAAAGTCCTAACTGGGATGTTAGGCAGTTGGAAAGTCCTGGTGAGTGAAACCAGGCAATTGGGAAGTCCAAGTGTGGAAGCTTGGCATGTATGGTCGGAGAGGGTTCGCTCTCTGGACCGTCAGGGGTGAGGGCAGCAAGCTTGGAAGCTTGACTCGAGACTCACAGCTTTGGATCGGACCGATCCAATTGGGAACAGAATGTTCCCCAGCTTCGATCGATCCGCAGATCGATCGTGCAACACTCGAGCACATCGAGTGTATCGATCGGTCCGGGACCGACGATAACACTCGAGCACATCGAGTGGATACTGATCGGTCCGGGACCGATCGATGATCCTCGATGGCGAGTGGATACCGATCTTACGGACCGATCCGGTGAGTCCCGATCGGTCCACGCACCGATCGAGCTTCGTTGCGATTCGCGTGAAGGGTGGATCGGTCTTGGGACCGATCGAGACAAGCTGATCGGTCACCAGACCAATCCGCGAGAAATAAGCATGGATCGGTCTCACCGACCGATCCAGCGTATGACTTGTTTTGCATGCGCTTTCTCTTATTGTTTCTGATTCGCAATTGCTTTTACCTATTTCGTTTCTAACCATCTGCTGTAAGCTTTCTCGAAGTTACAGGTTACAGATTACTTGATGTTGGGTGAATTCAAATTAAGGATCATTAGTAGAAGGCGACGAAAAAGCTTTTGCTGTGTCTCGCTGCGGACAAACCAGTTTTGGTAGCAACGTCTCGTTTGCGATCTGCTGGCAGCCGTTTGGTCGAAATCAGCTTGACTTGTGCTGGTAGGGTCAAGCTCAGAGGTACCAGTGGAAACGAGGATGCCATTGGTGGGAGCTGAGACAATCAGACAAGGAAGAAGCGTGATTGGCGACGTCGTGGACGGTTGCAGGGATTTGCAGGGATTTGCTGCAGGTTTGGCAGAGATCCGTTACAGAGCAGAGAGGCATATGAAGGTGGAGAGGAGAGGCTCTCGTAACAATGCTTTTTGTGCTCTTGCTGTGAAAAACACTGTGGAGAAAAACTCTCTGGAAGATTGAAGCAGTGTGCTTGTTCTTCGCTGATTGTGGCTGTGAGCTTCCTTTGATCATTTCACTTGAGCCACTACTGTAAGTCTTGTGCTTAATTTCTTACTGCTGTTAAAGACTTTGTGGAGAGGTTACTCCACCGAGAAGGAGAATCCTTTAGCCGGATAGCTTCCGGGCGGTGATCTACCGAAAGATCAAGAGGATTCGTCCACCTTACGGACACGCCGAGGAGTAGGGGCAAGTTATCCCCGAACCTCGTAAATCTCTGAGTTAGTGTGCTGTGCTTTCTTGTTTTAGTTTTCTAATTCCGCTGTGCTAACAAAGTTCTTGAAGAAATTTGTGTTTAGTGTTTTTCAAAGAGGCTATTCACCCCCCTCTAGCCATCTAAGGTCCCAACAAGTGGTATCAGAGCCTGGTGCTCTTCATTTCGGCTTAACAACCCGAAGAGCAAAACAATGGCCATGAAGGAGGGATTTAGCACCAACCGTCCACCTTACTTCGAAGGAGCAGATTTTCAATATTGGAAGGGCCGCATGGAGTACTACCTCAAAACCGACATAGCCATGTGGTTCTCAGTCAAGGAAGGTTTCACACCACCAAAGGATGAAGAAGGTAAGGAACTCGAGTCGTCAAAGTGGTCTACCGAACAACTCCACAAAGCACATGCCAAGGCTATGGTCACCTTGCAATGTGGAATCGCCAAGGACCAACTCGTCAAGGTAGGTCCGTTCTCAAGTGCAAGAGACCTATGGAACAAACTCATCGAGCTCCAAGAGGGAACTCGAGATTCTCGGATTGCCAAGAGGGACCTATTCTTGAATCAGCTCCAAAATCTAACCATGAAGGACAATGAAACGGTGAGTGAACTTCATGGGAGATTCAAGGAGATCATCAATGGTCTCCACTCCGTGGATGAACGGGTAGAAAACCGTGACCTAGTAAGGTACGCTCTTAAATCTTTTCCTAGGAATGCCTTGTGGTCATCCATGGTAGATGCCTACAAGGTATCCAAGGATCTTTCCATTGTTAAACTAGATGAATTTTTCTGTGAGATGGAACTTCATGAGCTTGCTAACAAAGGTCAAAAGAGAAGGGTATTGCTTTATTTGCAGGACCAAAGAGCAAGGATGGAAGAAGGAAGAAGGAAAAGAAGAAAGAAAAGGAGATTTCCTCATCCACCTCTTCTTCCGAATCCGATGATGAAAGTGGATCATCATCAAGCGAGATGGCGAACTTCGTAAGGAGGATTATGAGAAGAGGCCGAAGATACAAAGGAAAAGGTAAAACTAATGATCAAAATTTTGATAAATCTAATGTTACATGTTATGAGTGTAGCAAGAAAGGACACATTCGGAGCGAGTGTCCGAAACTAAAGAGGAAGGAGGAACGAGCCAAAAGGAAGGAGGAAAGAGCCAAGAAGAAGAAGGCTCTCAAGGCCACTTGGGATGAGTCCTCATCAAGCTCATCGGAGGAAGAAGAGAAGATGGAAAAGAGCACTCGGCAATTGACACTCATGGCAAGGGAAGAGTCAGAATCCGAGAGTGATGACTCAAGCACTTCAACCACGGCTTCATCATCTTCGGATGATGAAGAGGTAACCTCTTCTCATATAGAAAAGTGTTATAAAACTATCACTCACTTATCTACATTGCTTAAAAAGTCAAAAACAGAAAATAAATTGTTGAAAGAAGAAGTAAAACCTTAAGGACCCTTAGGGAAGATGAGGTCGATGACCTACATCTAGAAGTCCTTGAGGATGAGAACAAGGCCTTAAAGGGTGAGGTTGAGAAACTCAAGAAAATGCTTGAGAAATTCTCAACTAGCTCTAAGACTCTAGACATGATTCTAAATGCCCAAAGGGCAGTTTACAACAAAGCCGGGTTAGGGTATCAACCCAAGGAGTCGAGTTTCATTGATCTAAGGTCTAGAACGCAAAATAGTAGATCACATGTTTCTAGAGTTCATGGAACTAGGAAAGGTATGACCAAGGCATGGGTTCCTAGGTTTTTCGTTGTAGAAGCATTAGGTCCCAAGATTTGGGTACCTAAAACCTCTATTTTTCGTGTATTGTAGGCATTGGTCGAGGGGGAGCATCTATCAACTTGGTTTGTTGATAGTGGATGCTCCAAGCACATGACTGGGAACAAATCACTGTTTACTACCATTCAAAACAAAAGTAGAGGTAATGTGTCTTTTGGTAATAATGGTAGCCTTAAGGTTGTAGGAATTGGAGACATTCATATATCCGAATGTCTTCATATCAAGAATGTCCTTCTAGTCAAGGGATGACTTTTAATCTCCTAAGTGTCACCAATTGTGTGATACGGGTTACACAATTGAATTTCATTCAAGTCAATGTTTGGTTAAACACATTGACACACTTGACACTGTACTAGTAGGCACAAGGGTTGACAATATTTATCAAGTATCATTTAAAAGTGCTACTAATGCTTTGATTAAGTGTTTCATGTCGAAAGAAGAAGAGTCTTGGTTATGGCATAGAAGATTGGCACATGTAAACATGAAGAACATCCGGAAGTTGGCCAACCAAGGATTAGTGCGAGGCTTACCAAGCATCAAGTTCCACAAGACCAAACTATGTGATGCATGTCAAAAGGGTAAGCAAACAAAAGCTGTCCATAAAGGTAAAAGCAATGTAAGTACATCTACCGCTTTAGATTTATTGCACATGGACCTATTTGATTGCAGTAGTGTAATATCATTGAATGGAAGTAGATATTGTTTGGTAATCGTTGATGATTTTACTAGATACACATGGACTTTCTTCTTGAAACATAAGGACCAAACTATAGATATTTTTATTTCCTTTTGTAGAAGAACTGAAAATGAAAAATCGACAACAATTAAAACCATTAGAAGTGATCATGGTGGGGAATTTCAAAATCATAGGTTTTTAGAGTTTTGTCAAGAAAAGGGATATAGGCATGAGTTCTCTACTCCAAGGACCCCACAGAAAAATGGGGTTGTGGAGAGAAAGAACCGAGTCCTACAAGAGGCTGCACGAAGCATGCTTCATGAGTACTCACTACCGAGCTACTTATGGGTTGAAGCGGTGAATACTGCTTGCTATGTGCAAAATCGAGTTTTAATACATAGGTTTTTAGGAAAGACTCCCCATGAACTTTGGTTTGGGAAACCGCCTACAATTAAACATCTTAGGGTGTGTGGTGGTAAAGCGGTTATCTGAAACACCAAGGACCATCTTGGGAAGGTCACGGCTAAGGCGGAGCAAGGGATCTTGGTCGGGTACTCTCTTACCAGCAAAGCCTATCGAGTCTACCATGAGAGGACTCAATTGATTGAAGAGTCCTCAGACGTAGCATTTGAAGAACTCCCTAAATCCAATGATCAATCAAGGGATGTAGGAGAAATTCAATTCGAACTTAGAAATCTAAGTTTGAATGATCAAAACATTGGAAGAGTCAAGTTGACTCGAAGATGATGAGCAAAGGCAAGAAAGGGCTCAATCGATCTCTTGCCTGTGCCGAGTGAGACCACTCATGAGGCACCGCCAACTCCAAGGCAATCTAGGATAGTCTCTAGTCATCCACAAGACCAGATTGTGGGAGACATCCAACAAGGGTTAGGACTAGATCATTCTTCAGAAATGAGTCGAATGAGGTTGCTTTGATCTCAGAAATCGAACCTAAACTAGTTGATGAGGCATTGCATGATCCTGATTGGGTCATAGCTATGCAAGATGAGTTAGGACAATTTGAAAGAAGCCAAGTGTGGGACTTGGTTCCTAGACCTAAGAAGACCACCATTATTGGAACTAAATGGGTCTTCAAAAATAAGTTAAACCAAAAGGGAGAGGTAGTAAGAAACAAGGCAAGACTAGTAGCCAAGGGCTATAGTCAAGTTGAAGGCCTCGATTATGATGAGACCTATGCTCCTGTGGCACGATTGGAGTCCATTCGTTCAATGCTAGCTTTTGCTGCACATAGAGGTTTCAAGCTCTATCAAATGGACGTTAAATCGGCCTTCTTAAATGGTTTCATTAAAGAAGAAGTCTACGTTGAACAACCACCGGGGTTTGTGAATACCGAAGCTCCAAACCACGTGTTCAAGCTCAAGAAAGCTCTTTATGGGCTAAAACAAGCACCTCGAGCTTGGTACGAAAGGTTGTCGACTTATCTATTAGAAAAGGGTTTTGTAAGGGGTCAAATAGACCCAACACTATTTCTTCGTCGAGATGGTGAAAATATTTTTGTAGCCCAAGTATATGTCGATGACATAATTTGTGGCTCAAATAACAAGGGCTATTTAAATGAATTTATCACTCACATGGAAAGTGAGTTTAAAATGAGTCTTGTGGGAGAATTGACATTCTTCCTTGGACTAGAAATCAAACAAACTAGAGATGACATTTATGTCCATCAAGCAAAATACACTCAAGAGATGCTTAAGAAATTCAAAATGAGTGATTCTAAGGAAGTATCCACTCCTATGGCGACGAGCACTCGTCTTGACAATGATGAGAGTGGAAAATCAGTTGATCTAACGCAATATAGAAGCATGATCGGTAGTCTTCTATATCTCACAGCTAGTCGACCGGACATACTCTTTGCTGTGGGCATGTGCGCTAGGTATCAAGTCTGTGCCAAGGAATCTCACTTAATTGCAGTTAAGAGAATTCTGAGATACCTTAAAGGCACAATTAGAGTAGGTCTTTGGTACCTGATGGTTGCTACTCGGAAAGCCTAGAGGTTCCACTGTACAAAAATTTTGTACAAAGGTCTGAACCTTTTCCTAGCTACCATGTGTTCTTTTAAATTAAATTTTGGATCGCCTGCGGAACTTAACACGTTTGATCCAAAACTTAATCTATTCGTTCTTTTAGGTTTTGACTTGGGTCTCCTGCGGAACTTAACACGTTCGACCCAAATCACCTTAAGTTATTAATTCCATTAAATATTAATTTCTATAATTGGTTCCCAGTACTGACGTGGCGAGGCACATGGCCTTCTTGGATATGGGAGCAACCACCACCGACTAGACAAAACCTTTTATGGAAAGCTAATATTTAATTTCCTAAAATAACTTTAGGTTAACCGAAAAGAATAATCAAATCACAAGGAAAAAGAAAACAAAAGAACACAACATCGAAAAACATATTCGAAATACTAGAATCGCATGCCTCTTGTATTTGGTATTATTTCCAAAAATAACTAGTATGATGCGGAAAGAAAAATTACTAGTTATACCTTTTAGAAAGACCTCTTGATCTTCTACCGTATTCCTCTTCTAACCTCGGACGTTGTGTGGGCAACGATCTTCCGAGATGAGAAACCACCAAAGCACCTTCTTCTCCTTTCTTCAAGTTTCGGCCAAGCACTATGCTTCCAAGAGATGAAGATCTTTTTCCACCAATCAAGCTCCAAGGGATGTAAGCTTTCTCTCCTTCTTCTCCAAGCTAAAATCCGGCCACCACTTGATCTTCAATGAGGAAGAGAGGTCCGGCCACAAGATGGAGAGAAGAGAAAGGAAGGAGGCCGGCCACACCAAGGAAGAAAAGAGGGAGAAAATAATAGAGGTTATTCACCATGAAGCCTTCTCTACCCCCTCTTTTATAATCCTTGGTCTTGGCAAATAAGGAAATTTAATTAAAAACTTCCTTAATTCTTTTGTCATGAAAAGGAAAATTTTATTTTAATTAAAATAATTTTTCTTCTCACTTAAACATGGCCGGCCACTTATTTCCTCAAATCAAGGAGAGTTTTAATTAAACAAGAATTAAAACTTCCTAATTTGTTTCCAGAAATTTATAAAAATTTCTCCAATAATTTTATCCCTTCATGATTGGTTTATAAAAAGGAAATTTAATAAATTAAAATCTTTCTTTTAAACATGTGGATAAAAGAAAGTTATCTCTAAAATTAAAATCTCTTTCAATCTACAAATAAGGAAAGATATCAAATCTTTTCTTAATCTTTTATAGAAACTTATAAAAGAGAATATTTAATTTTAAACTCTCTTTAAATCATGAATATGTTTAAAAAGGAAAGTTTTCTTAAAATTTAAAATCCTCCTTTAATCAACAAATAAGGAAAGATTTCAAATTTTAAACTCTCTTTTATTCATGTAGATGATTTACAAATAAGGAAAGTTTTTACCAAAAATTAAAACCATCCTTTTAAACTACAAATAAGGAAAGAGATTAATCTCTTCTCTTAATCTTTTGTAGAAAGTTATAAAAGGAAATTTTAATTTTTTTAACTCTCTTTTAAAATCATGATATCCACATAAGAAATAATTTTAATAAAAATCCTTTTTAATATTCTAGTGGCCGACCACCTAAGCTTGGGACCCAAGCTTTGGCCGGCCACCTACATGGCTCATCCACTTGGACTTGGCCGGCCCTAGCTTGGGTTCCAAGCTAGCTTGGCCGGCCCCATTGGATGGGTAAGAAGGTGGGTATGCGGTGGGTATAAATCTCTATATACTAGAGGCTACGATAGGGACCGAGAGGAGGAATTGGTTTTGGTCTCCCGATAAAATTAAGCATCCCGTGTTCGCCCCGAACACACAACTTAATTTTATCAATAATAATTCATTCCACTAGAGAACTATTATTGAACTACCGCACCAATCCCAAATTACATTTTGGGCTCCTTCTCATTATGAGTGTGTTAGTCTCCCTGTGTTTAAGATAACAAATGTCCACTAATTAAGTAAGTTACTGACAACTCACTTAATTAATATCTAGCTCCAAGAGTAGTACCACTCAACTTCATTGTCATGTCGGACTAAGTCCACCTGCAGGGTTTAACATGACAATCCTTATGAGCTCCTCTTGGGGACATTCTCAACCTAGATCACTAGGACACGCTTCCTTCTATAATCAACAACACACACTATAAGGCATATCATTTCCCAACTTATCGGGCTTATTGATTCATCGAACTAAATCTCACCCATTGATAAATTAAAGAAATAAATATCAAATATATGTGCTTGTTATTATATTAGGATTAAGAGCACACACTTCCATAATAACTGAGGTCTTTGTTTCTTTATAAAATCAGTATAAAAGAAACGACCTCTAATGGTCCTACTCAATACACTCTAAGTGTACTAGTGTAATTATATAGTTAAGATAAACTAATACCTAATTACACTACGACCTTCCAATGGTTTGTTCCTTTCCATTTATGGTCGTGAGCTATTGTTTATAATTTATAAGGTACTGATAACATGATCCTCTGTGTGTGACACCACACACCATGTTATCTACAATATAAATTAATTGAACAACTACATTTATCATAAATGTAGATATTTGACCAATGTGATTCTTATTTCTAGATAAATGTTTATACCAAAAGCTAGGCTTTTAGTATACACTCTAACAATCTCCCACTTATACTAAAAGACTAAGCTGCCATATCTGCTGCCATACATCTGATTCCCAACCCTTCAACATGTCCATCAAAAGCTCTCGCCTTAAGGACCTTAGTGAAAAGATCTATAGGTCATCATCTGATGCATTCTAGGCAGCAACAACTTCTCCTCGTTTATACGATTTCTCGTATTGGGTGGTACTTGCGCTCTATTGTGTTTACTTGCCTTTATAGACTTATGATTTCTTCGAGTTTGCTACTGCACCAATATTATTACAATAATTTGTAATAATCTTTGGACAAACCAGAAATCATATCTAAGTCTATCTTGAGGTTATTGAGTCATTCAGCTTTTATGGCTACCTCAGAGGCTTGCCATATACTAAACTTCTATGGTGGAGTCCAGAAAAACACCTATACTTATCACTCTTCCATAGTTATGACTTTACCTCCTAAAGTAAACACAAAACCCCGAGGATGACTTATTATTGTCCCTATCCGATTGGAAGTCAAAATCCATGCAACCCACAAGGACCAAAATAACTGCCTTGTAAACTAGCATATAATCTCTAGTGCATCTAGGGTACTTCAATATATGCTTTACTGCAGTCCACTGTCCTTGTCCAGAGTTACTTTGATATCTGCCAACTATGCCCTTGGCAAAACAGATTTCTTATCTCGTGCATAGCATTCATTAGGCTTCCGACAGCCGAAGCATAAATTTCCTTTATCTCCTTTAATGTCTACAGAGACATATCTTTAGATAAAGTTACTCCATCCTGAAAAGGTAAGAAAACTTTCTTGGAGTTTTGCATGCTTTAAAACGAGCAAGGATTTTTCCGATGTATGAAACTTGGGATAAGTAAAATATTCTTTTCTTGCGATCCCTTATTACTTTGATCTCAAGAATATATACATTCTCCCAAGTCCTTTATATCTAATTGTTTAGACAACCATACCCTTACTTCTGACAACATTTTGATATTGTTTCCAACTACCAAAAATGTTATCTACGTATAGTACAAGAAATATCACCACGCTTCCATCACACCTTTTGTATACACAAGACTTATCCGGTTACTAAATAAATCCATAGATCTGAATTACTTTGATAAACCGGATGTTCCAAGACCTTGAAGCTTTGCCTCAGTCCATAGACTGATTGAGCTTTACACAAGATGCTCTTAGCCCTTTACAATGAAACCTTCTGGTTGCTTTATATGGATGCTTTCTTCAAGACTTCCATTAAGGAATGCTGTCTTGACATCCACTTGCCAAATAGATAAAAGAATCCGGATAGACTTAAGCATGACTACCAGTGAAAAAAGTTTCCTTTTTCATCAAGCCTTGCTTTGAAGGTTTCAACCTTCCTGTCTATCCCTCTTTTCCTATTATAGACCTTTTACACCCAAAGGCTTTTACACCACTTGGTGGTTCTATAAGCTTCCAGATTTTATTAGAATACATATATTCTAATTCTATTATTCATTACTCTTTGCCAAGATGCTGCATATTTATTTTGGAGTGCTTCGTCATATGTCCGGAGATCAGGTTTATGTCCTTCAGGGATCGAGTCCAAAAACTCTCCCAAAACATGAACCTATTTAGGTTGCCTAACAACCCTCCTACTATGACAAGACACTTTATGCAATTGTGTATCATTTGTGATACGTGTTGCAGTTTTCTTGTGGTATCTCATCTTGTGCAGTTGGTACTAGGTTAGACATGTCCTTTATTATTTCCTTAAGAACAAATTTACTTATGAGCACTTGGTTCATTATATAGTCCTTTTCTAAAAATCAGTCATTGATGCTAACAATGACCTTCTGATTTTTAAGACTATAAACCTACTTTTGTTTATCTAGGATAACTTACAAACAAGTGAACTCCTATCCAACTTATCATTGTCTCTCTTTAACATATGTGCTGGATTACCCGAATCCGAATATGCTTCAAAATAGGTTTTCACCTATTCAGCAATTCTATATGAGTAGAGAGTTCTAACTTGGAAGGTACTATGTTCACTTTCGTTTTCAGAGTTTATCCTTAAAACAAATTTGGTAATTTTCTGAATAACTCATCATCTATCTAATTATTCCATAAGAGTCCTTTACCTTCTTTCTACTACACCATTCTGTTGGGGTGTACCAGATGCAGTTAGTTGGGATTGAAATCCAACTTCTAATAAGTGACTCCTAAAATCTCTCAAGAGGTACTTGCCACTACGATCTTCCATAGTGACTTTTTACTTTAACATTTCTCCGCATCAACCTTGTACTCTTTGAACTAATCAAAGTACTTAGTCTTGTGGTACATTAAGTAAATTTATTTGTATCTTGAATAGTTGTCTATTAAATGGACAAAATATTCAATACTACCTCTTGTCTGGATAGTCATAGGATCACACAAATCAGAATGAACCGTTTTCAACATATCTTTGACTCCATACCCCTTGGACTTAAAAGCTTCTTGGTTATTTTCCTTCCAAATAAGACTCGTAGGTTGGAAAGATTTCCACTACCAATGAACCCAAAAGTTCATCAGCTACCAATGAATCCTACTCAAGTATAACCTAGCTTTAGATGCCAAAGATATAATTGGTTCATTTCCGAAGGTTGCTTTCTCTTAAAATTAGAAGATGTGTTACTAATTTTCATTTGTTGCATTGTGGGAGTTTATTGGATTATAAATTGTCAACCATCATACCAGAATAGATAACTTTCCTATTTTTCTTGATAACAACTTTGTTATCAAAATAGACATAATATCTATAATAGTTTAGAAACTGAAATCGGTTCTTTCTAAACTTGGTACGTAAAGACAATTACTTAAAATCCATATTTTATTCTTATCAAAGGATAAACATCTCCCATTGTAACTACCACTATTACAGGAGTGCCCATGTGGACGGTGATTTACCTTTCATTTAGTTGTCGGGTTTCCTGGAACCCTGCAATGAATTGCAGACATGATTAATGACATCTTGTATCTACACTCCAGGTTCTGGTAGATAACACCACTAGACATGTTTCAACTAATGAATTAAATACACCTAAATTGTTCTTAGTTCTAAGAAGACAGTCTACCTTAATGTCCAAGTCCTATTTCCAATCATTACAATTGGGACTACTAAGTCTTTTTCTATAGTATGACTACTAGGGATTGACAAACATCCTAAGAATCACAAAAATATTTGGTCAAGATCAACTCCTTAAAATCTCCATGAATTTTGTGTATACAAAATCGAAGAGGAGATTTTATTCATTAATTTTATTATCTCGTCAACTTTACTTTATGACGAATAAAATTAATAGTTGATCTATCTTTGATCAAATATTTGGTCAAAACTCTTTGAATTTAAAATAACATTGATTCCTCAAACAATATTATTTAAATTTACCAACACCTCAAACACCGTGAATTTTGCATGCCACGTTAGTGTGGACGTATACAAATTCAACATTTGTAAAAGAAGGGTTTTACCCATTAACTATCTTGTCAACGTATCTTTATGACAAATAAAATTATCTCAAACACCGTTAATTTTGTATGCCACGTTAGTATGGACGTATACAAAATCAATCATTTGTAAGAGGGGTTTTAACCCTTTAATTTTATTATCTTGTCAACCTAGTTTTATGACAAATTAATAGTTGGTTTCATTTGGTCACACAAATAATAGCAGTGACTCCGATGGGGAGGATACTATTAGATGTGTCTAAGTGTATACCATTACTTGACACTAAGTCCATTAATAAGATTATGCCCCTTCCGTTGGGGAAGATCACACGCTCTTAATTAACTTCCTATAGTCATCCAAAAATGGAAGTATGTTCTAGTGATCCACAAACAAGCTCATCCGTTATGGAGGAAGGCACTCAGAGCCAACGCGCAAGCTTGTTTGCATCACTTACAAACCAGTAATGGAGACCATGGGATTTACTTAAAAATCCCTCTCCCACTTAGTTATTTATAAATGAGGAATTTTAACTATGCTAGCCTACTAAATATGTAAACCAACATGCACACACAGCACAATATAAAAGCAATAAATAGAAAATCTAATTTTCAACTATTATGGCTTTTATCTCTAGTTGTCTTCCGTGTGTTGTCATCCCAAGCTGCTGCCATATTTGGCCACCGCTACCGGGTCTAGCTGTCGCATCCATCTTGCTCCTAGTTCCGCTGCGCCTCTGGTCCTTAGAAGGTTCCACGCTTTGCAAGATTCGATCCGCGACATAAATAGAATTTTACATTTTTGATCCTATATTCCATAAAAGGAATGTACATGTATCTAGATCAAAAATAAAATCCTAATAAAACTAAATACAGCTCCTGCTGTATTTTATAATACAATCATGCACACACAATAAAATGCCCTTGACATGTCCAAGGGTCCAATCACACACATAATAACTATAAGCCATAATAGTTGGATCCTGCATCCACAAAGTTAGTACATCCTACTATTAACCTGCCTAAATTATGTATGACATGTGCATAATTAAACTAATACCAAATACACAGAGGCAAAACCCTAGCTCTGATACCAATTGATGGTTGCTACTCGGAAAGCCTAGAGGTTCCACTGTACAAAAATTTTGTACAAAGGTCTGAACCTTTTCCTAGCTACCATGTGTTCTTTTAAATTAAATTTTGGATCGCCTGCGGAACTTAACACGTTTGATCCAAAACTTAATCTATTCGTTCTTTTAGGTTTTGACTTGGGTCTCCTGCGGAACTTAACACGTTCGACCCAAATCACCTTAAGTTATTAATTCCATTAAATATTAATTTCCATAATTGGTTCCCAGTACTGACGTGGCGAGGCACATGGCCTTCTTGGATATGGGAGCAACCACCACCGACTAGACAAAACCTTTTATGGAAAGCTAATATTTAATTTCCTAAAATAACTTTAGGTTAACCGAAAAGAATAATCAAATCACAAGGAAAAAAAAACAAAAGAACACAACATCGAAAAACATATTCGAAATACTAGAATCGCATGCCTCTTGTATTTGGTATTATTTCCAAAAATAACTAGTATGATGCGGAAAGAAAAATTACTAGTTATACCTTTTAGAAAGACCTCTTGATCTTCTACCGTATTCCTCTTCTAACCTCGGACGTTGTGTGGGCAACGATCTTCCGAGATGAGAAACCACCAAAGCACCTTCTTCTCCTTTCTTCAAGTTTCGGCCAAGCACTATGCTTCCAAGAGATGAAGATCTTTTTCCACCAATCAAGCTCCAAGGGATGTAAGCTTTCTCTCCTTCTTCTCCAAGCTAAAATCCGGCCACCACTTGATCTTCAATGAGGAAGAGAGGTCCGACCACAAGATGGAGAGAAGAGAAAGGAAGGAGGCCGGCCACACCAAGGAAGAAAAGAGGGAGAAAATAATAGAGGTTATTCACCATGAAGCCTTCTCTACCCCCTCTTTTATAATCCTTGGTCTTGGCAAATAAGGAAATTTAATTAAAAACTTCCTTAATTCTTTTGTCATGAAAAGGAAAAATTTATTTTAATTAAAATAATTTTTCTTCTCACTTAAACATGGCCGGCCACTTATTTCCTCAAATCAAGGAGAGTTTTAATTAAACAAGAATTAAAACTTCCTAATTTGTTTCCAGAAATTTATAAAAATTTCTCCAATAATTTTATCCCTTCATGATTGGTTTATAAAAGGAAATTTAATAAATTAAAATCTTTCTTTTAAACATGTGGATAAAAGAAAGTTATCTCTAAAATTAAAATCTCTTTCAATCTACAAATAAGGAAAGATATCAAATCTTTTCTTAATCTTTTGTAGAAACTTATAAAAGAGAATATTTAATTTTTAAACTCTCTTTTAAATCATGAATATGTTTAAAAAGGAAAGTTTTCTTAAAATTTAAAATCCTCCTTTAATCAACAAATAAGGAAAGATTTCAAATTTTAAACTCTCTTTTATTCATGTAGATGATTTACAAATAAGGAAAGTTTTTACCAAAATTAAAACCATCCTTTTAAACTACAAATAAGGAAAGAGATTAATCTCTTCTCTTAATCTTTGTGAGAAAGTTATAAAAGGAAATTTTTAATTTTTAAACTCTCTTTTAAAATCATGATATCCACATAAGAAATAATTTTAATAAAAATCCTTTTTAATATTCTAGTGGCCGACCACCTAAGCTTGGGACCCAAGCTTTGGCCGGCCACCTACATGGCTCATCCACTTGGACTTGGCCGGCCCTAGCTTGGGTTCCAAGCTAGCTTGGCCGGCCCCATTGGATGGGTAAGAAGGTGGGTATGCGGTGGGTATAAATCTCTATATACTAGAGGCTACGATAGGGACCGAGAGGAGGAATTGGTTTTGGTCTCCCGATAAAATTAAGCATCCCGTGTTCGCCCCGAACACACAACTTAATTTTATCAATAATAATTCATTCCACTAGAGAACTATTATTGAACTACCGCACCAATCCCAAATTACATTTTGGGCTCCTTCTCATTATGAGTGTGTTAGTCTCCCTGTGTTTAAGATAACAAATGTCCACTAATTAAGTAAGTTACTGACAACTCACTTAATTAATATCTAGCTCCAAAAGTAGTACCACTCAACTTCATCGTCATGTCGGACTAAGTCCACCTGCAGGGTTTAACATGACAATCCTTATGAGCTCCTCTTGGGGACATTCTCAACCTAGATCACTAGGACACAGTTTCCTTCTATAATCAACAACACACACTATAAGTGATATCATTTCCCAACTTATCGGGCTTATTGATTTATCGAACTAAATCTCACCCATTGATAAATTAAAGAAATAAATATCAAATATATGTGCTTGTTATTATATTAGGATTAAGAGCACACACTTCCATAATAACTGAGGTCTTTGTTTCTTTATAAAGTCAGTATAAAAGAAACGACCTCTAATGGTCCTACTCAATACACTCTAAGTGTACTAGTGTAATTATATAGTTAAGATAAACTAATACCTAATTACACTACGACCTTCCAATGGTTTGTTCCTTTCCATTTATGGTCGTGAGCTACTGTTTATAATTTATAAGGTACTGATAACATGATCCTCTGTGTGTGACACCACACACCATGTTATCTACAATATAAATTAATTGAACAACTACATTTATCATAAATGTAGATATTTGACCAATGTGATTCTTATTTCTAGATAAATGTTTATACCAAAAGCTAGGCTTTTAGTATACACTCTAACAATGATGAGAGTGGAAAATCAGTTGATCTAACGCAATATAGAAGCATGATCGGTAGTCTTCTATATCTCACAGCTAGTCGACCGGACATACTCTTTGCTGTGGGCATGTGCGCTAGGTATCAAGTCTGTGCCAAGGAATCTCACTTAATTGCAGTTAAGAGAATTCTGAGATACCTTAAAGGCACAATTAGAGTAGGTCTTTGGTACCCTCGTACTGAATCATTTGACTTGATAGGTTATACCGACTCCGATTATGCTGGGTGCAAATTGGATCGGAAAAGTACGAGTGGGGGTTGCCAATTTTTAGGTTCATGTTTAGTTAGTTGGTCAAGTCGGAAGCAACATTGTGTTGCTCTCTCCACGACCGAGGTGAATATATTGCCATGGGAGAGAGTGTATCACGGTTGTTGTGGATGATACACACCCTAGAGGATTATGGACTTTCTTATAAGGGTGTACAAGTGCTATGCGACAACATTAGCACAATCAACCTAACTAAAAATCCAGTCCATCATTCGAGGACCAAACACATTGAAGTGCGTCATCACTTCATAAGAGATCACGTAGCTAGGGGAGACATTGTGCTCACATATGTTGAGTCAAAGTCAAACCTAGCCGATATCTTCACAAAACCCTTCCGGAGAATGAATTTAGTCATTTAAGGAGGGAGTTGGGAATGTGTTTGGCTCCTTAGGTCATTAGAACTTCACCATGATCAATAAGGACTATTAAAATGACAAGAGTAATTGGGAAACTGATTTGGGCAATTTGGGGACATCTCACACAAACGATAAGGTTTAACAAATTGTTTTTGTTTGCTAGAAATGGGGTGAGATGCTAGGAACAACCAATTTATTCAAAATGTACTATGCATCCCTTGAATAAGTAGGTTGAAGAGATATAAATTGAGTATGGGGAAGGTCATTACATAATTCATGTGTATTTGACTCCTAGATCTTACTCATATATTCCAACCAAGAAATCTTGGTTGGACTTTTGTCTAGAAATTATCTAATCATGATTGATGTGTTGATTGATACTTTGGATTGGTATCTTTAATGATAAGATGAGTTGATAATGTAAGAATAGTAATTTAGGATATATTTTGACAAATTTGAAACTAAACATGACAGGGTTGGATATTTCAGGTTTTGAAACTCTGAAATGTCTGAAACTAACTTGTAACTTAATAAAAAAAAAAACCTAGAATGTTAGGACTTTCAGAGCTTGCAATTAGGAAATGTTCTTGTTCGTAGATGTTTAAGTTCTGTGTTCTGAATTTGAGAAGTTCTGAATTTTCAGAATTCTCGAGAGAAACGACTGCGAAATCAGTTGCTCGAATTCAGATATCAGAAATCTGAATTATCAGACACTGATCGGTCTCACGACCGATCAGGAGACTCTCTGATCGGTCCACAGTCCGATCAGGGGTCCTCTAGATATCTTCGTGCTTTCTGTTGGCTCACTGATCGGTCCAGGGACCTATCAGGAGGTTCTGGCACGCGACAATCACAAATGATCGGTCCAGGGACCGATCAGGAGGATCTCACGCGACGATTCACATCTGATCGGTCCAGGGACCGATCAGGAGAGTCTCAACCTCTTCAACCTCTCTGTTCGATCTCTGATCGGTCCAAGGACCGATCAGCTCTCTATGGTTCGCAGGAAGGCCCCTGATCGATCCGAGCACCGATCAGAGGGTTTCCTGATCGGTCAAGGGGACCGATCAGACCCTTTTTGTGTGCGTTAAAATCGATCCTGATCGGACAGCCGTCCGATCAGATTACACTGTGCGCTACCCCTCATTAAATCCTCCTGACCTCCTCTCTTCCCGATCTTCTTCTTTCTCACAACCCTAGCCGACCGACGCCCCGACGCCCCTTTCTTCCTCCCGTATTCTCGACCCATCGTCTTCTAAAAGCCGAAGGTCAAAATGGCACCGAGGTAATCTCTCGATCTCTAATCTCTACTGTTATTGTCTTTGGCAGTTCACGTTATCATGTTTCTTACGGTGACTGTGGTTTGTGTTTGGTGGTTTGCCCATGGCCGGTGCTCTCTCTTTGTTTCCCATTGTCCAAATGGTTAGGAAGAAACCCACTAGTGGTGAGGGTACCTCTAAGGAACCAACCGAGAAATCCAAATCCAAGTCCAAAGCTCCTGCTACCTCCCGACCTCAACCGGCTAGTTCGGGGAGATTCCCCAACCAACAATTTGAAAAATCATTTAAGGAGAGGACTTTCAAATTACTCCCTTGTCGATCTGTTGATAAGAAGTTCATGCAGGAATCTTGTCCCTCTATTTTAGAAACCATTGCCTACTACAAGCTCGATTCTTTGGTTTTTCTAGAAAGGGACATCAACTTTGATCTAGTATCTGAATTCTATAACAACCTTCATCGAACTCCTGATGGTAGTTATAGAACAAGAGTGGCTAAGCAAAACGTTGATCTCAACATAATTGCCTTCTTTGAGTATTTAGGTTGTCGTTTGTGTTCGGGGACGGTGTTCTCCATCTATCCTGTTTTGCCTGAACCCGTACCTCATCCTCTTAATGTCTCTTCTGACTCAATCTATGAGTACTTCTTTGGTCATCCGAGACTGGATGGTTTAGATGAGTTAGATGACGACTTTCCTACATTTGCAGCCCTTAGACTCTCTGCTCCTGACTACATCCTTTTCAAAGTTGTCACACAATGTCTTCTACCTATCACCTCTAAACCGTTGGCAGAAATTCGACCATATCACTGTCTGATGCTTTATGGGTTACGTCGACGTCTAGATTTTGATATTATGTCGAGTGTCTATATGTCTATCATATCCCATAGCGAACCGAGCGGCGACAACATCTATATGCCTTTTGGGCATCTAATTACTGGTTGGCTCGAGTCCATGGGTATTGACGTCTCTAGGGGGAGGATAGTGAAGATGGTCAGGCAGGATTGTCGACTTGGGAAACGTGCATTTTCCAAGTCCGGAATCCTAAGTCAGGATGGGCCGATTAGGTGGAAGGATGGGAGGGCACTGGGTGAGCTACCACTTCCACGACAGGTTGCTCGTCCTCCTGCTGCTGCATATGGCGAGGAGGATCCAGATCTGCACTGGCAGATCGCTGAGCTGGAGAGCCGGTTTGACCGCCACGAGGAGATGGTGGCTGCAGAGTTCGATGGCCTGCGCCTCCAGATTGATCAGCGCTTCGATACTCTACAGAGACAGCAGTTGGCGACACATCAGGCATTTCTAGGATGGATGGCCGGCCATCCACCTCCTCAGCACTCCGCGGGCGAGCTACCCTCAGGCAGCAGCATGCCTCTTCAGGATTCCACTCTTCCAGCTGATGCTGCGGATGATCCTCTTGATGAGGATGTTGGCTGACATTCTCTATGTTTTGATTGTTTTGTTGATACTATGTCTTTGATACATTTATCTGAACTGGATGTTAGCTGTGTTTCTTATATTCATGCTATTTATGATGCTTCACTATTCATGATACACTTATGATGTTTCATATGCCATTGTTTTCATATACCGTTTTTTTTATGTGGATTAAGATTGAGGCGTTATTGGTTAAAAGGGGGAGGTGCTTGTCAGTCTTATTCATTATTTTACACCTTTTCGGTGTTTGACAAAGGGGGAGAGAATAATTAAGTTTAGAGACGATTTGACCTCTTTGAATCAATATAAAAAAAAGAGGAGAAGGTAACTGAGTTATATCCATCTTAGGGGGAGATCTTAATTTCCCTGAAATTATGGATATGAGAGTTTTTCTGATCTAAACTTAAATTGTGTTGTCAAACAACAAAAAGGGGGAGATTGTTGATACAGTCTGACCTGGATGTTGTTTTGATGTTGACACTGATTTAAGTTTGAATCAGATATTAAATTAACTCAGATTAATTACTAATCAAGGTTGACTTGGTTAACCTGATTGACCTGATTGGGAAAAGTCCAAGCGAGGAGCTTGGCACGGGAAAGTCCTGGTGAGTGAAGCCAGGCAGTGGGAAAGTCCTAACTGGGATGTTAGGCAGTTGGAAAGTCCTGGTGAGTGAAGCCAGGCAGTGGGAAAGTCCTAACTGGGATGTTAGGCAGTTGGAAAGTCCTGGTGAGTGAAACCAGGCAATTGGGAAGTCCAAGTGTGGAAGCTTGGCATGTATGGTCGGAGAGGGTTCGGTAGCACGCTCTCTGGACCGTCAGGGGTGAGGGCAGCAAGCTTGGAAGCTTGACTCGAGACTCACAGCTTTGGATCGGTCTGCAAACCGATCCAGTGGCACAGTGGCACGGCTGATCGGGGACCGATCAGGCAAAACTCAGTAGCACACTGAGTGTATACTGATCGGTCCGGGGACCGATCAGATAACACTCAGTAGCACACTGAGTGGATACTGATCGGTCCGGGGACCGATCAGATGATCCTCAGTAGCGCTGAGTGGATACTGATCGGTCTTACGGACCGATCCAGCTGAGTCCTGATCGGTCCACAGACCGATCAGGCTTCGTTGCCAGATTCGCGTGAAGGGGTGGATCGGTCTTGGGACCGATCAGACAAGAACCTGATCGGTCACCAGACCGATCAGTGACGATAAATAGAAGCGTGGATCGGTCTGCTGACCGATCCACAGTATGGCTTGTTTTGCATGCGCTTTCTCTTATTGTTTCTGATTCGCAATTGCTTTTACCTATTTCGTTTCTAACCATCTGCTGTAAGCTTTCTCGAAGTTACAGGTTACAGATTACTTGATGTTGGGTGAATTCAAATTAAGGATCATTAGTAGAAGGCGACGAAAAAGCTTTTGCTGTGCGGACAAACCAGTTTTGGTAGCAACGTCTCGTTTGCGATCTGCTGGCAGCCGTTTGGTCGAAATCAGCTTGACTTGTGCTGATAGGTTCAAGCTCAGAGGTACCAATGGAAACGAGGATGCCATTGGTGGGAGCTGAGACAATCAGACAAGGAAGAAGCGTGATTGGCGACGTCGTGGACGGTTGCAGGGATTTGCAGGGATTTGCTGCAGGTTTGGCAGAGATCCGTTACAGAGCAGAGAGGCATATGAAGGTGGAGAGGAGAGGCTCTCGTAACAATGCTTTTTGTGCTCTTGCTGTGAAAAACACTGTGGAAAAAAAACTCTCTGGAAGATTGAAGCAGTGTGCTTGTTCTTCGCTGATTGTGGCTGTGAGCTTCCTTTGATCATTTCACTTGAGCCACTACTGTAAGTCTTGTGCTTAATTTCTTACTGCTGTTAAAGACTTTGTGGAGAGGTTACTCCACCGAGAAGGAGAATCCTTTAGCCGGATAGCTTCCGGGGTGTGATCTACCGAAAGATCAAGAGGATTCGTCCACCTTACGGACACGCCGAGGAGTAGGGGCAAGTTATCCCCGAACCTCGTAAATCTCTGAGTTAGTGTGCTGTGCTTTCTTGTTTTAGTTTTCTAATTCCGCTGTGCTAACAAAGTTCTTGAAGAAATTTGTGTTTAGTGTTTTTCAAAGAGGCTATTCACCCCCCTCTAGCCATCTAAGGTCCCAACACCATTCACGTTTTTAATTTCTTTTTATAAAGGTTTACTTTTTTGATACGTTTCCATATAAAGCTTTACTTTTTATATTTTTCCAATTACCTTTTTCAATTTAATTGTGAACCACGTGTCCAACCAATTGCTTTTTTAACTGTGAACCAATTTCCCTGCTCTCCTCCGTTTTTTTTGTTTCCGCCGCTCACAAACTTGCCCTTCGTTTTTTCTCTCTGCCGAGCGCCGACCAAGGCGGCAAAGCCTTGCGCCCAAAGATTTTTTTTTCTCTCTACCGAGTACCAATCAAAGAGGCAAAGCACCAAAGCCTAAATGTGAAGCCTTCAGAGTTCAGCCTTCGCCCTTCCGGTAAGTGGATTATTGGATTTTTTTTTTTTAATAATTGTTTGATTGTTTCTTGATTATAATGTATGATACAATTAACAATTTAAAATTTTGATAGTTTAAATGTTTAGTTGTTTTTTATATTTGATTGTTGGATAATTGAAAATTTAGATTTTGCATATTTAATGGTTGGATAATTTGTAATTTAGTTTTTGTATAAACTCCGAATATGTAATTAGTTTTTTTTATTAGCTGTTAGTTAATTGTAATTTGTGAATATTGATAATTTATGCTAAATTAATTTTATGTTTTTTAAAAGAATTGTTGATGAATGATGGTAAATAATTTATTTGTGTTATTGTTAAATTGTTCACATTACTTTATGTTGATAATTTTTTCCCATACATTATAATTTGTAGAAAATGTTGAAATATTTTGCAAAGAGGCCTAGGAGTTCAATTGAATTGTCTAGTGTTCCGGATGAAGCTAAGAGTCTACTCCTGCACCACCACCACCTCCTCCTCCTCCGCAAATTTTATTTGAAAATATTGAAAATCTGAGTAGTGAAGCAGAAATTGTTGTTGATCCTGGTTTACGAAAATTGATTGAAGACTATGATGTTGGTGTTAGAGATCGTATTCGAAAAGAATATGTTGCTATGAGCCCTTGTCAACCTCGAGGCCATAATTTTCCAAGAAAAAAATGGGTAAAGACAATAAATGTTTCAGAGAGGTTTGGTTTAAAGACCGTGATTGGTTGCAGTATAGTGTTTCAAAGGATGCAGCCTTTTGTTTCTGGTGTTATCTTTTTAGACCTAGTAATATAGGGTTTGGAGGAGATGATGTGTTTACGAGATCTAGTTTAATAAATTGGAAAAAAATAATTGAAAAATTCAATGAGCATGTAGGTGGAGTTGGTAGTGCGCACAATGAGACAAGAATACAGTTTGAGGGTTTCAACAATCAAAGACAAAGTGTGGAGTATTCATTTTCATCGGGAAAACATGAGCTTGAAGTTGCTTATCGCAAACGCTTGACTTCCATTTTAAAAGTAATTCGATTTTTATTGTTACAAGGATTGCCTTTTCGGGGACATGATGAGTCTTCAACATCATCCAATAGATGAAATTTTTTAGAATTGCTCAAATGGTATAGCTCAGAGTGTCCAGAAGTTGCGGCAGTTGTTGGAATGAATGCACTTGGAAATAATCAAATGATTGCCCCAAAAATTCAAAAGCAATTGGTGAATGCTTGTGCAGTTGAGACCACAAATGCTATTCTAGTTGATCTTCGAGATAGGTGGTTCACTTTACTACTTGATGAGGCTCGTGACTGTTCAGTGAAAGAGCAAATGGCAGTTGTTATTAGATATGTGAACAAACATGGAGAGGTGATTGAACGATTTATGGCTGTAGTTCATGTTGCAACAACTACAGCTGCTTGTTTGAAGGAGGCAATCGACTCTTTATTTGCTAAGTATGGTTTGCCAGTGGCGAGATTGAGGGGTCAAGGATATGATGGTGCTTCAAATATGTCTGGAGAATTTAATGGCTTAAAGTCACTGATAATGAACGAAAATCCGTATGCATTGTATGTTCATTGTTTTGCTCATCAACTCCAGCTAGTGGTTATAGCTGTTGCTCAAGCAAATCAATATGTTTGTAATTTCATGTGGATTGTTGGTTCGATTGTGAACGCATCTGCATCATCTTGCAAAAGGGCCGACAAACTTCGACAACTTGAACATGATAGAAAAGTTAAACTTCTTGAAAGAGGAGATATTAGTTCTGGTAGAGGACTAAACCAAGAAACTAGTCTAGCTAGACCTGGAGATACACAATGGGGGTCTCATCATTCAACTTTATGTCGTATTGAACAAATGTGGCCATCTGTTATAGAGGTTCTTCCAAATTTGATTGATGATGGTGATCGTTCTTCTAAGGGTTTAAGTAGAACTTTGGTTGAAAGAATGGAGAGGTATGAATTTGTGTTTATTCTACTATTGATAAAACGTATATTTGTAATCACAAATCATTTGTCAACCGTTCTACAAGAGAAAGATCAAAATATTGTGAATGCGATGCATTTGATCAATAATGTGAAATACAAATTACAAAAGTTGAGAGATTCTGGATGTGATATTTTACTTGAGGATGTGAAGAAGTTTTGTAACACTCATTCCATTGAAATAATTAATATGACAGATAACATCAACAGCCGTAGTCGTTTGAAGAGAGATAGAAAAAATGTTAATTTTTATCACTACTACCATGTTGAAATCTTTTGTGAGGTAACTTCATAATTCCTTTTTTGTTTACCGTCAATTAAATTCTTTTAAACAGTAACATATTTATTAAATTTTTTTGTTGTTTGATTTTTAAATTGTAGGCTATCGATATTATTCTACAGGAGATGGATAGTCGTTTCTATGAAACAACTATAGATTTGTTGATTTATATGTCATGCCTTGATCCTAGGAATTCGTTCTCTAGATTTGATGTACAGAAATTAGTACGTCTGACTCATTTTTATGAGGATGATTTTTCTTGGAGTGAGCGTATGTTGGTTGAACAAGAGCTTGAAACATATATTGATGACGTCATATCAGATGAATGGTTTGAAGGCATTTCAGATTTGGGAGATCTTGCAAAGAAAATGATTGAAACAATGAAGAACCGTGTGTTTCCTTTGGTTTATCGGATGATTGAGTTAGCCTTACTTCTTCCAGTTGCCACTGCAACCGTTGAAAGAGTGTTTTCGGCAATGAATATTGTCAAAACAGATTTGCGAAACATGATTGGAGATGAATGGATGAATGATAGTTTGGTAGTCTATATCGAAAAAGATGTTTTTAATACTGTCGACAATGAGCCAATTTTACAACGTTTTCAGAACATGGAGTCTCGAAGAATGCAATTGTCACGTATTCGTTAGTAGATTGCTTTAATATTTTAATATTATTGTACGAGTTTTTTTTCATAATATTGTACTTTTTTCTCCTGTATGCCAAGTTATTTAAAAATATTTTTAAATTACATAGAAGTTATTATTAAAAAAAATTTCGCCGTACTTCGCGGCCGCCCCTCCATGATTGAATTCCTGGATCCACCACTGATTATAGCATTGTGGATGCCCTAACCGGTAGCTGTTGGAGCATGAACTGCAGAATGAATGGAAAATCAAGTAAAATGGGGACAAAACCAACAATTAAATAACAGATTAAGCTGCACAAAATCAGTCCAATTTTCACTGATCATTGTTGCAATATTCATATGAAATTAGTGTTACAGTAGATTATGGAACGTAGCTTTGCTATTGTCGTCCTTCGCCTTCATTTACAGTGGCATTCCGCACAAGAAGAAGATTTTTGGATGCTACTGCTTTTCTCTTCTTCATCTTCTCACAACAAACAACATCTTAATTAGCTTCTTCCATGGTAAAGGAAATAAAACTGTAATCATCTTCAAGGAATAGCACTTAATTAGCATGAAACAGCTCAACTGCGTCCCTTGTTACGCTCCCACCATGTTAATCCTACCAATCAAGAAGGTTGATGAAGTGGCATCCGTCGATCCTACGACTGCTCCACCTCGCCGGCGACGGCGCTAACGATCTCCTCGATGAGCTCTGCCACCTCCAACATTTCAGGCCTCTGTTCTGGGTTCGAGTTGGCACAAGCGGCGCCCACCCTGAGGAGGCGCACCATTCCTTCTGGCGCGCCTGGGCCGGCGGCGTCCGTGTCCACCAGCTCCTCTTCCCGCTTTTCGGCGATGGCCGACGCCGCCCATTGCACCACGTCCGTCCCGCCCTTGGTGTTGTTCATGTACTGCGACGGGAACTTCCCGGTGGCCAGCTCGAGGATGATGACGCCGAGGCAGAAGACGTCGGACTTGGGGGACACGGTGCGGTGCTGCGCGCCCTCCGGCGTCCGGTACGCGAACATGACCTGCGACGACTGCGCCACGCTCACCAGCGACGCGAGGCCGTGGTCGGCGATCAGCGGCTCGAAGTCGTCGCCGAGGAGGATGTTGGCGGACTTCAGGTTCCCGTGCGGCACGTCGAGAGCGGCGAGCTCGGCGTGGAGGTACGCCATGCCGCGCGCGATCCCCAGCGCTACCTTGAGCCGCGTGGGACAATCCAATGCACGGTGCGCTGCTCCCCGATCGCCTTCCATGATCACGCAATGATTAGTTGATCGAAGATCAAATATGAAGGATGATTTCGATCGCCATGGCGTTTGATTGATTACCATGGAGAATGTAGCGCAGGCTTCCCTTGGGGACGTACTGCGAGACGATGAGCTTCTCCTCCTTGCGGTAATGGTAGGCCAGGGGAGTGAGGACGTTGGGGTGCCGGAGCATCCCGAGGCGCCGCATCTCGACTTCGAAGGCCTCCTTGCTCACCCGGTTCATGTCGCGCATGCGCTTGACGGCGACGCTCAAGCCGTTGGTCATGGTGGCCCTGTAGGCGGAGCCTAAGCTGCCGTTGCCGAGCACTTCTGCCGTGGCCTTCATCAGGTCCGTGAGGCCGAACGTTCCCCTGTCTTCGTTAACCATGACCAAGTCGGTGGCCGCCGCCGTCGCCGCCGCCGGGCTACGGGTCGAGCCGGTAGACCGCTTGCGGCTCGACTTCGACCCTGACTCCTGGTCTTGCGGCTTTTGGACGAATCCGGCCGTCGTGGTGGCGGTAGGGATCGCAGTACTGGGCACTTCCGCCGACTCCATGGCTTCTGCGGACGCCGTAAAGCCGACCGTTTCGTTCTTTTCCTCCCCCGATCGACGGCGGCAGAGCATCACAAGTACGGCGATGAGGATGAGAACCGCAGCTACAATCCCGAGCAAGGCGCCAATGACTGTCCCGAGGCGACTCTGTTTCTCTGGAGGCTCTCGATTCGCCGACGGTTGTGTGGTCGGTGGCGGTGTTTCACAGGAGGTGGAGTCGAGAGGAGGCCCGCACAGACCTGGATTCCCGACGAAAGAGGCGGCGCTGAATCGAGCCAAGGTAGCGGGAATAGGACCGGTGAGGCGGTTGTTCGACACGTCGAACGACTTGAGTGAGGAGATGTCAATAGAAGGAATGGCGCCTTCGAAGGCGTTGCCTTCCAACCGAATCTCAATGAGCTTGGAGACGTTGGAGATGGCCGGGATGCGCCCCGTGAATTGGTTGTTGTTGAGCCAGAGCTTCTTGAGGGAGCGCATGGAAGCGAAGGCTCCGTCAGGGATCTCGCCGGAGAAGGCATTGTGAGAGAGAAAAACAGACTTGAGGCTTTGGAGGCTGTCGAAGCCCGGCGGTAGTTGACCGTTAAAGTTGTTATTATTGAAGCTGATGGAATGGAGGCCCTTGAAGTGGGAGAGAGCCGTCACGTTGATGGTCCCCGCGAGGCCAAGCCCGGCTAGGCGGAGGCCGGTGACGACGCCGCTGTCGCAGATGACGCCGGACCAGCTGCAAGGGGAGAAGGTGGAGGAAGAGGACCAGGAGTTGAGGGCGTCGCCAGCACCGGTGAAGGAGTCCTTGAGGAAGAGGAGGGCGGTGGCGTCGGTCATCGGCCCCGCCGTCTCTTGGGCGGCGGATGGCCCCATGAAGAAGGCCAGGCCAATGAGGAGCAAGAAGAAGAAAGCAAAGGCCGTTCGTTCCATTAACGCCGAACTTTCTTCTCGTCTTCGTCTTTTACCGATGATCCTCTCCTCTTCACCTTCTACGATCTTCGGCGTTGCCTTTTCCTCCTCCTTTTTTGTTTAATTTTGCATGGCGTCGGGCGAGAGATGCCAAATTCAGATGGAAAAAAGAAGGGAGGATGAACTAGATTTCGTAGGTCGACAGCAAGGACAAACGACGAAGTCAACGCCCAAATTTAAACATGTCTCATTCAGTTAGAGGTAATACTGGCGTTGACCAGATGTAGCGTGATCAACGAACAGCAATGGATTAAACACTAATTTAACTTTGCATACCTTTAAATAACAATTAAAATTTTTATTTGTCATACGTATGCCAAGAGAATCACACAATCAGAATAAATTTGACATATTGAAGAACAAAACTTGTTTACTCGTAATCCTCGTCGTCATCATCCTCGCCTCCCACACCGGCAGACGCATTAAACGTATTCAACCGTTCAATCAGCCTGTCCTTCCTTTCCTCGTAGGTACGCTTCTTTGGATTGTACCTGTAGACAGAAGTTTCACACATCAGAAAATCTTAAGCTTGGAAGATTTATGATTCTGGCAGCTGAACATTAATTGTAATTAATGTATAAACCTCTGGTCAAATAATAATAATAATAATAATAATAATAATAAATAAAAATATAAAAAATAACAAATAGCTACGGACATATTCCATTGCTAGAGACCTATTACGTGTAGCGATAAAATATTAAATATACATCATTAAATCTAACGACGAATATTTAAATATTCGTCGTTACATTTAACAACGGAAATTAAGATATTCGCCGCTAATAGTCGAACGGAATCAAATTTCCATTGAGGTATTAGCGACGGATATTTTAATTTTCATCGCTAAAAGTAGCGACGGATATATAAATGTTTGTCATTAATTGTTAATCCTACCGTATCGAAGAGAGTATTGACATTCAACCATTAGCGACGGATATTTCAAATATCTATCATTAATTGTAACAGAAATTTAAATTTTGATCGCTAATTGCGATGGATATTTCAATAATTCGTGGTTGATGGCGACAAATATTTGAAATATCCATCGCTAATTATGATGGGAAAATAAATTCCCGTCGCTAAATTATGCTACAGTGACGCGTGACCTGTTCATTTTTCCTATTTTCCCTATTTACATATAAATCTAATTCACTTTAACCATAACTAGCGATAATTTTTACAATAAATTCATAATACATAACAACAAAACTCAGAACAAACTCATTACACATCAATAATTACAACATAACTGATCCTATCTGAAAGTTGAGAGGATGACTAAATGGACAACTCTGCTTTGATGTTGACTGGATGGAGAATGCTCACTGCCCCGCGTGTCATAAAAAGCGTTAGTGTCGGGCCAGTGAAGGGGTCCCTGGCGTTGGCCCTCCGATGCTCAAGTCAGTGATCGAATTTTGGAGAGGAATAGTGAAAAGATTGTAGCAATATGCCCTCATAAAATGAGTCCGCAAATCCTTGTGATTGGATAAGCTAGAAATTTTTAAAGTACAGTTTGCTTGTAGAATATCCCTGTCCTCTGTGGCACAAAAGGTCAAAAAAGGGTATTAGTTTGTTGGGCTAGAAGGTCCACCATAGACTACTTTGACCCCACCAATCACATCATCAATACAGTTCGATCGGCCCTTCTTCAAAAATGATACTCGGCAGGTAATTATACACGTAGTGGGTGATTCAGTTCTCATTCAACTTCGTAATTTGACCCGTAAGCAATCAAGCTACTAGCGTATCCGATGGAACTATGTGTCTGATCGGCTAGAACACTTGACTAGCGTAACTTATACGGGGCTTCACATTGGCATTGTTTAGTACATCCGTCTCTAAGGCTTGGTCGGCCGGAGGGTCCTATCGGATGAGCCCCTGGCTTACTCATGAGGCTGGAAATCAAGGCTCGATCGAAGCAAATGTCCGGTCAATCCAATTAGATATACTCTTGTTCCCAATGATGTCAAGCACCCCTTGACTTCCACGTCAGCCGGTCTTCTCGACTTTAACCCCTCTCAAAGGGGCCCACCTTAAACACCGTATCAATAACAAACACACAATACATAACAAATGCACAACACATCACAAATAACACAACAATCCATATGAACTAAAATGAACAATAAATCCTCCCTCCATATCCGTGGGACCGGCTCTAGGGGCCGCTGATGTGGCGGTTCCACATTTTTTAAAATGAACAATAAATACATAATAGTAAATCCAAATACAGGTCCAAATATAATACAAGATAAAGTGTGTCATCCTAATCAAAATAAGGAACAAGACAAAGTCATCCAATACAATACATTCTAATTAAAATAATCTCTGGATCCTATATGAATTTCATTGAGATTAGTTGTGAATAGAAAATATGATGTTAAACTACAAAAAATATAACTATTTATCTTAAATTGATAAGTAGTTTAGCTAGCAGATATTCTTTAAAAATACATATCTGCGTCCCTAGAATAAAAATCTACAAAATCTAAAAATGTTCATGGAAATGTATAATACAATTATATATTCATATAATTATAAAAAAATAGCATTACTTTTGATTGAAATTATAAGTTAAGATAAATAATAACATACCTCAAAAATGATCTACTCTATAGGGGAATGCTCAAGATCCTGGGTCTCCTAAGACTCCAAACGATGTAGGCGGTAGATCTGTGAATCCGGAGACAACGTCGCTGTAAATGCCTACATATAACAAACTATCTCCTTAGTCTAAGTCTATCATTGCCGCATCTCCCATATCTATGCATCCCTCCCGGTCATCGTCTCCTCCAATGATGATAGTCGAGTCCGCAAGTCCTCATTTTCCTCCCGCAATTCTCGTACCTCACTAGATGAGAAGGAAGAACTAGGGCGATCCTTGATCCCTGGAACCCTCATTCGCTCATAGATAACTTTGGTATGAGAGCCAAACCCGTAGAGGGAGGTCTTCTTCCTTCCACCGACGATATCATAATAAATATCATTAACCGCATCAGTGAAAAGAGGTTGTGACTTAGGGTTGAGACGCCTCAACAAATTACCAAATCAAATCATATTAGTATTTAGATTATTCTAATAATAATTCTGAGTATTATTCTAATAATTATAATAGAATTATTAGAATAATCTAAATACTAATATGATTTGATTTGGTGATATCCGATCAATTTTGATAATTCTCTTTTATCTCTTTTAATTAACCGCATCGGTGGAAAGAAGTTGTGATCTAGGGCTGAGATGCTGGATATTGCTTCCTATGTCAAAATAATAATTTTATTAATCTCCATATAAAGTCTACAAATATATTCATGAAATTTAATATTCTTAAGTTAATTGCTGAAGAAGGTCGAATGACCCATCTTTCTTCTTATGAGTTTTGTTAAATATCTCCCACCCAACAAGTGGGAGATCTCTGTAATTCAATGTATAAAAAATGCAAATATATTAAAATTAATAACAAAACATAGGTAAGAAATATTTATATAACTTAATTTTAAACTTACCAAATCAGAGACATGCTCCACAATCAACAAGATTCAACAACATGCTTTGTGGATCCGGTGCTCGGCCCAGCATGCTCCGATAAATCAATATAGACAAATATTATTAATAATCTAAATTTGATAAATCAACTAACAAATGAATCATGTGAGGTAGTGTCAACTGTGCCCGATCAATGTCTGTCGCACCTGATCAGTGTCGGTGCGGCCAACCAGTGTCGGGCACACCCGATCAGTGCCAGTCGCGGTCGAACAATGCTAGGCGTGCCCGATTAGTGTCGACCGCACCCGATCAGTGCAGGGCACGCTTGATCAGCGCCGGTCGCATTCGATTAGTGTTGGCCTCACCCGATCAGTGTCGGCCTCACCTGATCAGTGCCAGCCATGACTAAGCAGTGTCGGCCACTCCCGATCAGTACTGCTGGATGAGGTCGAGTAGTGTCGGCAATGGCCAAGCAAAGCCCGATCAATGTCGGTCGTGACCGAGGAATGTCGGCCACGCCCGATCAGTGCGAGACGAAGCTGAGTAGTGCCGACTATGGTCGAGCAATGTCGGTGGTGGTCGAGAAGTGCCAGCCACCCTCGATCAGTGCCGGCCACACCCGATTAGTGTCGGTTGCGGCCCTGCTTTGCCAGCCATGGTCGAGCAGTGGCAGTCGCGACCCTGCTCTGTTGGCCAAGACTGAGCAGTGGCGGTCGCGACCCAACTCTGTTGGCCGCGGTTGAGCAGCGGCAGTCGCGGTCTTGCTCTACTGATCGCAGCCAGAGCAGACTGCAGCGAGCATTGCTCGACCAGTGCAATGCCGGAGGAGGAGAACAAGGAAGAGGAGAAAAGGAGGACCTGAACGTCGGAGGAGGAGAAGTTGATCGCCAGAGCAAGGAAGAAATGGCCGAAGTAGGGAGGAGCAATTCGCGTAGGGAACAGATCGGGTGCACGAACCCTAATATCCTAAATATAGCGATGAAATATAATCCAACGTAAATCGCTAGGTTTAGAGTTTGTAGTCAGTAACATGCAAGAACTAGCGACGGAAATAAATAATCTGTCGCTATTGGCGATGAATTATTAAATAATATGTCACTATCAGCGACATGTCAATGTATATTCCATGGCTAATAGCGACGGATTCTAAAATAATCTGTCACTAATAGCAACAGCTGCCTATTCGTCGCTAAACCGACACCAAAAATTGGGGTTTAGTGCCCCGACGGCTACATGCACATGTAGTAGCGATGGATCGTTTTAATCTGTCGCTAATTGCGATAGCTATTAGTATTTTCGTTGCTACTTAGCGACGGAATTTTAATGGCCATTGTCAATTCTGGCGCTATTAACTATTTTTTTTCGGTAGTGTGTGCTCCTTAGTGGTTTCTTTTGTTGATTTCACAGTTATAGATAGGGTTAGCTCGAATGGCAGCATGAACTTTCTTGTACAATTCTTATATGTTATCGGATTCAATCCCTCACTTGATGTATTCGCTGAAGTGAGCTTGGTACTTCTCTCGTCCATCCTCACTTAGAGTCTGAAAAGGAACACAGATCACAAGGTGTCAAAACATTCCTACAAACAAAGAAAATATAAGACTTATTATGCAATGTCTAGTTCTTCCTATGAATCACGGTACAAAACTAAAAGAATATTTATTCTTATTCTATATTATGTTCCACAAGAGTAACTAAATTACAAAAATTAAAAAGAGAAGTTCATAGTAACTAAATTATGAGTCAACTAATGTTAATCAAAAATAATTTTTGGTAATGATGTCAAAAATTTAATATGATAAATCGTAGGTGCATGATTTCATCGTCAAGTAATAAAATATCTATCTACAGAGACTATTGATTAAACACTAATTGAGTTCGCAAAACTATTTATATAGATAATTGAAAGTTAGTTAGAGGCATGAACAAGCTAGGGAGAACGAGAGAGAAAAAGAGAGTGTGTGTGTGAGCAAGAGAGAAAGATAATTGAGAGAGGGCTGATAGTATATAGAAGGCCAATGAAAAGCAAGTGGTCAAGGGAGAAATTGGAATTGTGGGGAACGATTTTAGGATTTCAATTTCACTATGATATTTGTAAACACTCAATCTATGTTTGGTTTCCTATCTTCAATGGTTGTTTATGTATGCTAACTATCCTAGCTTATCCAATGTGGACTTTTAGAACTACACTGGTATATCCATTCTAATTCATCGTCTACTTTTAGAGCAATAGAATTGAGGGATTGCTTTCTTAAGAGATCCTTGTCACATATCCCATAATCCCTGAGTTGTCTTCTGCTATTGTGTGGTGATGAATTTGAGCCGATCCATTAAGATCTATGATAGTCTATTGTAGGACCGTTGGGCCGGCTAGAAGGGGGGGTTGAATAGCCCTGAATAAAACACAACCCTTTCTCGGGCTCTTAAACTAACACTTGCATAAAAATTAACTTAAACAATAAAAAGCAAGAAAAAGAAGCATAAAAACGAGGCACCGGATTTGACTTGGTTACAACCGGGGAGGTTGTTAATCCAAGGAAGATGGTTGCACTAGGAACTCCTTCAGGCGGAGAAGTCTCGTTTACAGCAGTGTAGGTACAAAAAGAATGAAGCTAATCAAAGCAGTGGAAGCACACAAGTGTTGTTACAATTTCTGAACTGATGAAAAACTTCTGGACCAAGGCTATATTTATAGCCTTGGTCGGGGCGCCTAGAAGGGCTCCGGGCGCCCTGGGGGGATAAAGTTTTATCCCCCAACGTTCAGATCGCGTAAATCGCGATCTTGGTCAAAATCAGGGTCCAGGCGCTCGGAAGCATTTCGGGCGCCCCGGAGCAAAAAGTCAACTGCGGTTGACTTTTTGTCCGGGACCACTTCTCCGTTAAGTCCCCGTCTCGGTCCGGGTCTTCTGCTCCGGATCCGCTTGATTGGGTGATCTCTGACATCCGGAATAGGGCTCACCCGAACCCATCTTCCGGTCTTCTCGAGCATGCTTCCCTCCGGCTTCTCGTCCCTCGGAATTGCCGCGTGTCCCTTCTCGTCCACCAGCGCACTCATCCGCAGACTTCGTCCCTCGATCGCACCCCGTGCCGACCTTCGCGCTAGCTGCGTCTCTTGCTCCCCGAGCAATCTTCTGCTCCGGCTTTCGTACCTCGGGACCATCGCGCGCACTTCCTTCTCGTCCGCCGGTGTACTCTTCCGCAGCGCCTCGTCCCTCGGACGCACCGCGTGCCGTCCTTCTCGCTAGCTGCGTCTTCCGCTCGAGTACCTGTGCTCCTAAGCTCCTGCACACTTAGACACAAAGTTAAATACAACGCAGGACCTAACTTAACTTGTTGATCACACCAAAACAACCTTGGGGTTCCAACAATCTCCCCCTTTTTGGTGTGATCAACCCAAGTTAAGCTAGGGTCAACAATAGATATGAAATTAATTGCAATAATATGCAACATGATAGAAAAAATTAAAATTTCAAATTTTAATTTACAATTTTTTCTACCTCCCCCTAGACTTATACTTTCCCTTCTCCCCCTTTGATCACAATAAAAATGGGGTTCCATGAAAAAAATTCTAAGGGTAAAAGACTTAAAAAAATATTTCAATAAATTTCTAAGTTTTTAAGAAATTTAGAAAGTTTTTCTAAGTAATTTAAGCTGAGATTTCTTGTTTAAAAGGATTCTTAACAAAAAAATGATTTTTGAGAATAAGGAGATTCTAAGCAAGTAAATTTCTAATTTGAAATAAAATGTTTTGAATAACCTTTTTCAAGCACTAATTAATTCTTGTATTAATGCTTCATTAGTAAGTTAATTAAACATTTATTTCAATATTTTGGCTTCCAGGTCGTGGCGAGGCACTAGACCTTCTTGGTTATTGGAACAACAACCACTTCCTTAGACAAAGCCTCATAAAGAAATTCTTTGTTTAATTTTCTCACTTAAAGCGCAAATTTTAATTTTAAAATTAATTTAAGCATGATTTAGGAACCCAATATAGGTTCCAACCTACTGGATTAACTAAAAAGTTTTTAGGAACATATTTTCTTGAAATGTTCCTAATTTGTCCAGGGTGATATTTAAAGTACCAATTTAAATTATTAATCTTCTAACATTGGTTTTAGATGAACATGCATGGTTTTTCAAGTTATCTACTTGAATTTTCAAATCATCATTTTCAAGTTTCAATTTTTCATTTGCTAGTTTTAATTTATCTAATTCTTCTAAGGGACAAGACTTAGCTAGAATTACTTTTAAATTTTTATTTTCACTTTCTAATTTGCAGCAATCTTTTGTTAAAAGTTTAACAAACTTAAACATTTTATCGGGAGGAAGAGATCGTACCTGACTTACCTTGTCGATCTCGTTGTCCGTTTCTCCCCATGAGCTGCTGCTTTCTTCCGACGTGTCTCCCCCTTCATCGATGCTCTCGATGCTCATTTCGGAAGAGCTTGAATCGCAGTCGTTGTCTTGATGACTCGCCATCAGTGCGAGTCCGGAGAATGCTTCGACTTCCGATTCGGACGACGTATCGTCCCACATCGCCTTCAGAGCATTTCATTTTTGGATAGGCTTCTTACCCTTTTCCTTGTCTTTGTTCTTCAGCTTGGGGCAGTTGTCCTTGACATGCCCTTCTTCGTCGCAATGGTAGCAGCGGATCGTTCTTTTCTTTCTACCCTGTGGATGGTTAGTTTTTCTAGAATTATATAACTTCTTAAATTGTTTTACCATCATTACCATTTCCTCGTCGTCGAGAGAAGATTCCGATTCAGGTTCGTCTCTCGAAGCTTTAAGGGCGACGTTGTTCTTTGGCTCTCTCATTCCTGCACATCTTGACTCATGTACTTCAAATGTTGAAAAAAATTCTTCTAATGAAATTTTTTCTAAGTCCTTCGAAATGTAAAAGGCATCTACTAATGATGCCCATTTTGAATTTCTAGGGAAGGAATTTAAAGCGTACCTGAGCGAATCTCGGTTACTTACCTCTTCTGCGAGATTCGAAAGTCCGGTGATGAGCTCCTGTATCCTCGAGTGTAGATGTGCAATTGTTTCACCTTCTTCAAGACGGAGGTTGGTGAGCTGGTTGCGAAGTAAGTCCCGTCTCGTAAGCTTGGCTTCGGATGTTCCTTCGTGTAATTCAAGGAACTTCTCCCAAAGCTCCTTTGCCGAATTGTAGGTGCCGACACGGTTGACTTCTTGTGGAGGAAGTACGGTTAGCAGATGGAATTCTGCTTTCTTGTTTGCCACGTACTCGGCCTGCTCTTTCTTTGTCCATTGACTTTTTGTTTTGCCCTCGGGAGCTTCAAAACCGAGTTCCATTATTAATAATAAATCAAAATCGGTACCGAAAAATACCTCCATGTGCTTCTTCCAGCTTGCAAAGTCCCCCTCGAATTTTGGCGGGTGGATGTTAGATCCGGCCATCTCGTTGCTTCGTTCGGCGGTTAGTCCTCCTGAAGCGTCTCGGCTCTGATACCACTTGTAGGACCGTTGGGCAGGCTAGAAGGGGGGGTTGAATAGCCCTGAATAAAACACAACCCTTTCTCGGACTCTTAAACTAACATTTGCATAAAATAAATTAGCAATAAATAAAAAGCAGAAAGAAGAGGCTCACAATTTGACTTGGTTACAACCAAGGAGGTTGTTAATCCAATGAATAAACGTGCATTAAAATATCTCCTTCAGGCGGAGAAGCCTCTTACAGCAGTGTAGGCACAAAAAGAATGAAGCTAATCAAAGCAGTGGAAGCACACAAGTGTTGTTACAATTTCTGAACTGATGAAAAGCTTCTTGACCAAGGCTATATTTATAGCCTTGGTCGGGGCGCCTGGAAGGGCTCCGGGCGCCCTGGGGGGGATAAAGTTTTATCCCCCAACGTTCAGATCGCGTAAATCGCGATCTTGGTCAAAATCAGGGTCCGGACGCCCCGGACAGCTCCGGGCGCCCGGATTGGTTCCGGGCGCCCCGGAGCAAAAAGTCAACTGCGGTTGACTTTTTGTCCGGGACCACTTCTCCGTTAAGTCCCCGTCTCGGTCCGGGTCTTCTGCTCCGGATCCGCTTGATTGGGTGATCTCTGACATCCGGAATAGGGCTTACCCGAACCCATCTTCCGGTCTTCTCGAGCATGCTTCCCTCCGGCTTCTTGTCCCTCGGAATTGCCGCGTGTCCCTTCTCGTCCACCAGCGTACTCTTCCGCAGCGCCTCGTCCCTCGGACGCACCGCGTGCCGTCCTTCTCGCTAGCTGCGTCTTCCGCTCGAGTACCTGTGCTCCTAAGCTCCTGCACACTTAGACACAAAGTTAAATACAACGCATGACCTAACTTAACTTGTTGATCACACCAAAACAACCTTGGGGTTCCAACACCTATTGCTCCTTGTGTCATACCAATCTACTCTTGTAGTCAATTCTCCATGTCTCAAGTTTCTATGGGTCGAAGGATTGGATTCTCCTTTCGATTCATCCCTAAATTCTCATGGGATACAAATCTTGTACTTTTGGCATCAAGATTGTGTGTACATAGTAGGTTCAGACCATAAATAAACATATCATAGAACATAGAAATGATCAAATATATAGTTCATGGATCAACAATCACATCATAGTTACTGCCTACTTCTAGAATCTGGAGATTTACTCCATGGAGAAGGAAATACAACCAAGAGATAAAAAAAATTAACAATCTACAACTTAATACACAAGATATAGAAAAGAGAATGTTTATCAATGTGTTGTCAATTTTCTCAGATGAAATCCTTGCTCTAGAGGTGGACGGTGTTGGAGATCTAGTGGCCAACTAGAAGGGGGGGGGGGGGGGGGGGGGTTAAATAGCTTGGACACCCCAAGTCGATTACTTTTCTACAAGAAGGTTAGTGCGTAGCGGAATATACTAAACAAAAATAATGAGAGCAAACAAGAAAGAACACAAACGCTAACATAATTCTTTTATGTGGTTCGGAGATTGCTTGCTCCTACTCCACGACTTGTCCTTAAGGTATACAAACTCTTAATCCTTCGGTGGATTAATCCCCGGCAATCTCCGACTAGATCTTACTCCTTCTCGGTGGAGTACAACATCTCACAAGGCACTCTTTTTCTTTACAAGATTGAGAATAGGAATTGGAAGAAGAGTGTTAGGCTTTGGAAGCTTGGAGGCAAAGACTAGGAGTGTATCAACAAGATCAGTAACCTCCTTCAATGCCCCAAGCTTCCAATATATAGAGAGGAAAGAGTTGATCACAAGACAACTCATTTCCTACGCACCAGTCGACTGTCACTTCCATCAGTCGATTGGTGCAATCGTTGGACACAACCAATGACTACTTAGCAGGATTAGGGTTTCTACCAACGGTCACTTACCAGTCGACTGGTGAAAGTACCAGTTGACTAGTCATTGCTAGCTAAGTGAACAGAATGCTTCTGTTCGCTCCCAATCGACTGCAACTTCCATCAGTCGACTGGTCCCGGTTACACACATTCATCCTCTCCGAAGTCGCCCTTGAAGCCCTCTTCCTCGGCGTTCGTCCCTCAGATGCACCTTAGCCCATGGCTCCTCTCTGTGCCACCTTCACGTTGCCTTGAAGTCTACTTACCTCGGCTCAACTCCATTGCTCCTCGTCCGGCGGCCTCTCGGATGTCTTCCACATCATCCTTCATCGACTCAAGGATCCGAGCCTTTAGATGAGCTTCCCAAACTTGGCCGCACCAAGCTCCCCATGTGTGTTTCACCAACTTCTGCAGAACTCAAACACACATATCAAACCAATATAAAAGCATAACTTAAACTCTTTGACACACAAATCAAAACCATGATCGTACCGATCAAACTTAGGTTGATTGCACCAACAATCTCTCTTTTTAATATATAGCAATATGTTTAAGTTACGCACAAATAATAACAACTTGAAAATTACAAGCATAGTATAAACATGAAGCATAAAACCCAAGCTCCCCCTTAACATATGCTCTATCACTCAATTTTCAAGTTTTGCACAAAATAGAGAAATAAAAGTTTCTAACTTAAACCTTCTCATTTCTTCCCCTTTGACACCATCAAAAAGATTGCACCTATCTGCCAAGTACACTATGGTATCAATGTTGACTTAAAAATATCCAAAACCAGCTTATGAAAGTACTGAAAAATAGCTACCAGTCGACTGGCATAAGGCCAATCCGAATTTCAACCTTCTGAAGTCAACTTCAGAAATGTATAAAAAATTCTAAAAAATTTAAAAAATCATGAAATATTGAACATGTATTTCTTATAATGTCCTTTAACTAGGAAAAATATGTATTCATGAAAATTTATTATATTTTTAAAGTTTTGATAAAAACTAAAAAACCTTGAAAATAACTCAAATTTATATCACTTTGAAGCCTAGTTTTGCAATCATATGTTTCAAAATAGCTATATCACAGTAAATAAAATATAGAATTATTTTCAAAATATTTAAAATGTCCAACTATGATCTATGGATAAGATGTCCATTAATTAAATATTTGCTTTCCCCATAGTTGACCTATGATCACTAAAAATTGATACATTTCATAATTCATCAAAATGTCATAAGCACATATGAATTATGAGTATCATCCTATCATCTCACATTTATGTTTAGAAATAGAATGCAATTCATTGTGAATTGTAATAAAGGTAACCTCTACTTAGCCTACATAAAGTTATATTCAAGGCTAAGTGCTCCCCCTTTAAGGTCTCAAGTCAACCACATAGGAAAAAAATTAGAATTATGACTTCCATAGTTGATTTATCCCTAAAATCCTCTAATCCTTAAGGATTGATTTTAGTACCCAATAGAGGTTCTTCTTAATTGGGTTAACCAAGTATTCCTTAGGGATCCATTTCCTATCTATGGTTTTTATCTTTGATTGCCCCTATCAATTAGACAATGATAGGATTTTTTATTGTTGGATTCCTTATACTCTAGCCCCTTTTTGTTAAAGCTTGCCCTTTGGCTCCCAATAATCATGCTTAGAGTATTTGAGCAAATTTCAAACTTTCTAAGGGTTTTGCTAAGGTATTCTACCTTTTCCCTTAATTTCTTATTTTCTTCTTCTAGACATGAATCATTTGAATTTGTAGAAGAAGCATGCTTATCATTATCCTTAATAGACATTGATTCTAATTTTTTCTTAAGCATGCAAATATCGTTTTTCAAAGATTTGTTCTTTCTTTTTGTCTTAAACAAATCATCATTTGTACTTGAAATAATTTTAATTAAAACACTAGGAGGAAGATTATATACCTCACTTATCGAGACGTCCAAATCCGATGTTTAACCTCCCCTTCACTTGAGCTCCCTTTTTCATCTTCACTTGAGGTCTTTCCCTCTTCATTTTCAGATGAGGTGGAGGCAACATCATCAATTCCTATTAGAGTAAAATGGGAGACAAGGTATTCTTCTTCTTCCTCCGATGATGATGATAGATCATCCCATGTTGCGAATAAACTTTTGACCTTCTTCCCTTTTTCCTTGGTCATCTTTTCTTCTTCCTTCTTCTTTTCTTTCTTCTTCTTCAAGAGGAGGCATTCATCCCTTATGTGTCATTCTCCTTGGCAATTGTAGCACTTTACCTTCCTTCTTCTACTCTTGCCCCTTAAACTTCTCCTAGCATATGATTTGTTAGAATTAAAATTCTTAAATGTTTTTCTCATCTTCCTTACTATATATGTCTCTTGATCGGTATCCATTGAAACACTTGAATCTTCGGAGTCGGAGAATGATGGGGATGAAGACTTCTTCTTCTTACCCTTTCCCTTGTTTACCACAAGGGCTACTCCTCTTGATATATGAGCTTCTCCACCGAGCCCTTTCACTCTAGTTTCGTGGAGTACCATTGTTGAGAAGAATTCATTTAGAGAAGATTTCTCTAGATCTTTTGAAATGTAGAACGAGCCTACAATTGAGCTCCATGTCGAGATTCTTGGGAAAGTATTGATGGCTTTCATCATAATGTTCCGATTGGAGAGTTTCTCACCTACACTTGTTAGTTCACTTAAAATTTCTTTAATTTTAGCATGAAGTGAAGATATCTTTTCTCCTTTTTCAAGTTTGATGTTGTTGAGTTGAGTTCGGAGAAGGTATCTTCTTGCTAACTTTGCCTCCGATGTACCTTCATGAAGCTCTATGAGCTTTTCCCACAAATCCTTAGCACTTGTGTAGTTCCCAATCCGAGTTACTTCTTGTTGGGGAAGAACACGTAAGAGATGATACATTGCTCTTGAGTTTGCCATGTGCTCTTCCCTTTGCTTCTTGCTCAATCTTACTTTCTCAATTAATTCATTATTTTGAACCCTAGACATCTCAAAACCATTTTCTATGATTAGCATAATATCAAAATCGGTTCCGAAAAATACCTCCATTCTCTTTTCTCACCAAGAAAAATCTCCTTCGAATTTTGGTGGTTAAATGTGTGAGCCGACCATTTGATGATGTTGCTCTTCTAGGCGATTAGTCCGTTGAAGGGCATCCTCGCTCTGATACCACTTATTAGAAATCTAGTGGCCGGCTAGAAGGGGGGTTGAATAGCTTGGACACCCCCAAATTGATTACTTCTCTACAAGAAGATTAGTGCGTAGCGGAATATACTAAACAAAAATAATGAGAGCAAACAAGAAAGAACACAAACGCTAACATGATTCCTTTACGTGATTCAGAGATTGCTTGCTCCTACTCCACGGCTTGTCCTCGAGGTGGATGAACCCTTAATCCTTTGGTGGATTAGTTCCCGCAATCTCCGGCTAGATCTTACTCATTCTCGGTGGACTACAACTTCTCACAAGGCACTCGTCTTCTTTACAAGATTGAGAATAGGAATTGGAAGAAGAGTGTTAGGCTTTGAAATCTTAGAGGCAAAGACTAGGAGTGTATCACCTCCTTCAATGCCCCAAGCTTCCAATATATAGAGAGGAAAGAGTTGATCACAAGGCAACTCATTTCCTGCGCACCAGTCGATTGACACTTTCATCAGTCGACTGGTACAACTGTTGGGCACAGCCAACGGCTACTTGGCAGAATCAGAGTTTATGCCAACAGTCGCCAACGGTTAATTACCAGTCGACTCATGAAAGTACCAATCTACTGGTCACTGCTGGCTGAGCGAACAAAATGCTTCTGTTCACTCCCAATCGACTGAGCAGTCGACTGGACCAGTAGACTACAACTTTCATCAGTCGACTGGTCCCGGCTACACACACTCATCCTCTCCGGAATCGCCCTTGAATCCCTCTTCCTCTCAGATGCAACCGAGCCCGCGGTTCCTCTTGTACCATCCTTCACGTTGCCTTGAAGTCGCTTCCCTCAGATTAACTCCATTGCTCCTCGACTGGCGGTCCCTCAGATGTCTTCCACACCATCTTTCACTGACTCAAGGATCTGAGCCTTTGGATGAGCTTCCTAAACTTGGCCGCACCAAACTCATCATGTGTGTTTCACCAAGTCCTGTATGACTTAAACACACATATCAAACCAATATGAAAATCTAACTTAAACTCTTTGACACACACATCAAAACCATGATCGTACCGATCAAACTTAGGTTGATTGCACCAACAGATGGATTGTTGAGATGAATACAGATGGTTGCTCTAGAATTTCCTCTAGATGGGAAAACCCTCTCCCAAGGAAGGGGGGTCCAAGATAACCCAAAGAAGGGTCTTTCCCACCCTTTTATATCTTCCCTAAACTGCCCAGATCTATCAGATTTACATGGCTTCGTCAAAACACATTTTTTGCACACCTGGTTTTCTCAGGTTGGACCCTGAAGGAAAGTTATAGATCTTAAAATTATCTAACTTTTGATATGTGGAACGACCATGACTCGAACTTAGTGAAAAGTTATGACTATTTTACTTTTGATCCGCAGTGCTGTCAGAATTTGACATAGGCCATGGCTACCACTATGGTTACCTGTGGTAGGCTCTGGAAAATGGCCGTTTTCGACACAGACTATGGTTGGCAATATAGCCAGGCCATGGTGGAAGCTGTTGGCTCAATTTTAATACTATTTTATGCCCAATTTCTTCCGTACGAACACCTCGTGTCATGGGAAACGACCAAAGCATGTTTCTTGATTAAAACTTCATTTTGAAATTCTTTTGAAAGCCTTTGTCTTCATGTATGTTTCGTGTGTTCGACTCGATGATGAAATATGTATAACCCATGTTGAGCCTTTTTTTATTCTTCATCTTTCTTGGCCATAGGAACATGCTCGTGTCATAGGATATGGCCAGAATGTGCTCCTTACTCCAACTTAACATTCCAAGGAATTTATGCTCCAACTTCATATATTTTCACAATGTCATGATATTGTCCACTTTAGATCTAAGCTCTCATGATTTTATTTTTTTTAGCTTTACCCAAAAGGTCTCATGGTAATAGAGACATCTTACATCCTTTTAAGCTTATGATCTTTTTCATATCTTTTTAATGTGGGATTTTGATTGTATCCTAACAATCCTCCCTTCAAATAAAGAACAACTGACCTGCGCTGGGCCTTCCCGAGAGCATCCGATCACTCTTGACATGTTTCGGGCCTCTCCGCGAGCATCCAGCCACCCTGACCTGCTCCGAGCCTCCCTGCAAGCATCCGATCACCTTGACCTACTCCGGGCCTCTCTGTAGGTATTTGATCACCTTGACTTGCTCTTGGCTTCCTACCGAGCATCCGGTCATCCTGACTTGCTCTAGACCTCCGTGCGAGCATAGGATCACTCTTACCTGCTCCGGGTCTCCTTACGAGCATCCAATCATCTTGGCCTACTTTGGGCTTCCCTGAAAACATCCGCATCCAGTCACTCTTGACCTGCTCCGGGTCTCTTAGCAAGCATCTAGTCACCCCTAACATTCTCCGAGTCTCCCCATAAACATCTGATCACCCTGACCTATTTCAGACCTCCTCACAAGCATCCGCATCTTGTCACTCTTGACCTACTCTGGGTCTTTTCACGAGCATCTGGTCACCCTAACCTTCTCTGGGTCTTCACCGTAAGTATCCAGTCACTCTTGACCTGCTCCGAGCCTCCTCACAAGCATCCAGTCATCTTGACCTACTTTGGGTTTCCTCGCAAGCATTCGATCATCTTGACCTGCTCCGGGTCTCCCCATGAGAATCCGATCACTCTGACCTACTCCGGACATCCCTGCAAGCATCCGGTCACCCTTGATTTGCTCTGAGCCTCCCCCATTAACATCCGATCACCTTGACATACTTTCGGCCTCCTCGCAACTTCATTAAAGGTCACCCCACGTAACATCTTATCTGGACCATGACTTTGATATTATTTATTGTGTCTAAAAAGATATTCACATATCTCTACAATGACATAATATTATTCACTTTGGTCATACGCTCTCATGACTTTATTTTTAGGCTCTACCCAAAAGTATTATGACAATGGAGATATCCTATATATATCCTTTTAAACTCATGATCTTTTTTATATTTTTTTAATGTAGGACTTTAATTGTATCCCAACAGCTCTAAAAACACATCCTATCAATGAAATAAGCAAAGCAGTTCTCTGAACTAGGAAAGTATCAAAATGAAGCACAAAGTGATGAAAACATGAAATGTATGCATATAAAATAGGACAAGATCATGTGTGTCAAATTAGATAAAAATCTATATGAAATGTGCTCATTAGGGCACAACCGACCTCACGAGCACAACACAAGGCCAGTCCAAGCGAGCACAAGATGCATCCAGCCTTGCGAACACAGTACGAGGCCAATCGGCTCGAGCATAGGCAGAGGTCGACCTCGTAAGCGCAACTCAAGGTCACGGCTGTCCTCGCAAGCACACGCAACCTTGGTGAGAGCTCACGGTCTCGCCAAGGTCGAAGGGGAGAGGAAAGGGGAGTGAAGGGGGGAGAGTTTTATGTTGCACTAGAGAGGATTACACTGGAGAGCACTCATGTCGGATGCCGGGGTTAGAAAGAGATGAGATTCGAAGAGGGAGAGAGCTATCAAGAGAAATAGGTTGGATCACTAATTTTATCCTAAATTAGTAGGGATGTAAACGAGCCGAACCGAGCCGAACAGTATTAGGCTCGAGCTCGGCTTGTTTAAGTTATATTCGGGCTCAAGCTCGAATCGAACTTTTATCACAAGGCTCGAGCTCGACTCGTTTTAGAATTATCAAGCTCGCGAACAATTCGAGCTCGGCTCGTTATTAACTCGATTATCAAAGTTAATGAGTCTAACTCATTAAGCGAGCTCGGACTCATTTTCAGACTCATTTAGAGCTCGTTTTTGGCTCATTTTAGAGCTCATTTTTTTACTCATTTTAAGGCTCGTTTTAGAGCTCGTTTTAGAGCTCATTTTTTTTTATCGTTAAAGCCCATTTTTTAACTCGTTTTAAGACTCGTTTTTTGGCTCGTGAACTTATAAACGAACATGTTCGCGAACTCACGAGCCGAATATCCTTAAGCTCAAGTTCAGCTTGATAAAACTGTCAAGCTCGAAATCGAGCTCGAGCTCGGCTCGATAAGATAAACGAACGAACTTTTTTTCAAATCGAACTCCGAATAGCTCGCGAATCGTTTGGTTCATTTACATCCCTATAAATGAATAATGAAATTAATTATCTATTACTATTAAAGAGCCTAATAAAATAGGGGCCTAGGTTTTGAGCCAGTCTTACCTAATCTTTCAACTTCATCTCCACTTTGACACAGTAAGAGAGTAAGAAATATAGAAAAGCATCGGAAAACCCAACTTAAACTTGAAGGAAAAAATCTCGAAACTCTGCTCAATCAAGTCTAGTGCACTCACTAGCTCTGGGTGCAGCCTCATCAACTAATGTTGCAGGTTACATGAACTAGCAAACTCTGCTCTTCTGTCATCGCCGCCGCCTTCCATTGCTACGTGTCAATCTTCTGCTAGCTCAATGAGCGGGCTGACAATTTGGGACAAAGACTAAATAATAATTGATAATTTATTAAAATACACTTCTAACCATTAAAACTAATTTTTATAAAAACATCCAGAAAAATATTTACTTTTTGTAAAACACCCTTAATTGCAAGGCATAAATTATTTTATAAAAAAGTTAACGATCTCTTTTCTCATGAAAAAAGACCAATCATGGGAAAATCTTCTATCCTTCTTTTCTTTGTTAGAACTTAAGTATATTTAAAGGTGAGAGAACATGGAGGATCGTAAAGTTCACTTGGAGTCAGTTAATTCTATGAATAAAAGTTACTGTAAACATCAATATTTAATCTAAAATAAAATTGAGTAATGCTAAATAGTTAGAATCTAGTCATCCAAAATATATATATGTATGTGTATGTATGGATATTTTAGTAATATCATATGTAGATATTAATTACATACATGTACATACATTATAATTGGGAGATAAAAATTTTTAGTTGATCAGATTTTGGCTAACAAAATTTACCCAATAAAATTATTGTTATGTTTTAAAGTTTTTGTTTTTATATATATTTTGACTTCTAAATTCTTCTTGCATGTAGAGTGCAAACACAGTAAAAATAATCTGCTCTCCAAATTTCATTGTTGATTCATGTAATTTACTAGTTCTTCTTTCAGTCTTTTTTAAATTTGGCAATAATATAATGTACTTTTATACGTATGTTATCATAGAGTGTCGAGTCAAGACTTATATTTCTTTTCCTAAGTTTTAAGTAATTTACTAATAATCTCTCTTCTAAAGTAGGATTGTAGTAATTACTTGATACTTTAGTTAAGGCCAAAAAGTCATTACAAAAGATTTAATATAATTCTAACTAAATAATTGAAGTTGTTATAAATCTCTCTTCTTTTTGTTGTTTGTCTAATCTTGTGTTTACATCTTTAGCTGTTAAAAGTCTATAAATATCATAAAAAAAATTTAAAATGTTATTGTTCTGTGATGCAATTCTAGTGACTTCTTTTGGAAAGTTTAATTTAAAATCTTAGCATGCGGCTTTGGTTATATCGTCTAAGTAATTTTCTCCTACTTAGATCATAGCATCTCTGGTTTTTTACCAAGTTCATGTATTGCTTAGTAATCTTATTTGACATAGATATCCATTATTCTAAGTATCATATAACTGAGATAACATTCAGTTATATTTAGAAATATTACATCTTTGCTAAAGAAAGTTATCTCTGGTGACCTTCATTTTCCAATAGTTCTAACTGGAAGATTATAGTTGGTGTATGGGTTAATTCTTATTTTAGGAGGATGTCCTTGTTCATAGTCCATGGTTCCTATAATACCTTCTGGCATTATTACTTTGTATTGTGGCCTTATGGTAGAAGTAGTTGTAAATTCTCCGGTATTCATCTGGTCCTTTGTTGATGCGGGGGGATTTATCATCTTTAAATTTTTGAGATATTTTACTTCTATCTTTATCGAAATATAATATTCAATTATGGGGTAAAATTTTATATTTCTTATGAAACGCTTCAAGTTCTTCTAAGTCGGTTTCTATCAGATGAATAGCAGTTTCAGATGATATACATATTCATCTAAATCAGTAAATCTCCAAACAAGCTTGTTACTTTGTCTGATTTATTCATTAAGTTGAAGTGATATGCCTTAGTGATAGCTTGTTTAATTTTTTTCTTTTGTATTATTCTTAGATGTTTTGTTCCAATTTTGCTAAGTACACCAATAGGATTATCATCTTGTCTAATCATGAGATTTAAGCTATCTTCTAAACTTTCTTCATTTTGAGAGGTAGAGGCTTGAAATCCCAAAAATCTAACAAAGATTTTGTCATTGTAATCCTTATGCATTATAGAAGTTGTCGGTCTGAGTGTTATTTCAGGATTGTTGAGACTAATTGACGCTGGGCAAAATAACGAGTATCCTGCTAGCTGACGAGAAGAGGAGAATTGAGGAGAAAATAAGACGAGGAATCTTCAAAAAGAAAACTTTTCATTAAAATTAGAGGTTAATCCCTCGACATCTAAACATTACTCTGATATAGACTATAGCCTAAGACCTAATAAGGAAAAAAAAATACAATTAATAGATCTTAATTCAAATCTTATAGAGAAAGGAAATAGATCTGTGACCCGAAGTGGAAAGAAATTAGAATTAACAAATCTTAATTACAATCTTATAAAGAAAGGAAATAGATTTTTACTTGATAAGGAAAGTAATTAACCGAATGATTTTAACTCAAATCAAGATGTAGATCAAGACAAATCCTCTATAATAAATACTAGGAATATGAAAATTACCCTAAATACTAAAAAAAATAAAAATTACCAAAATAGTAAAAAGACTCTAAAAAGGGTTTAAATAGTGTAATTTGAAGTTAAAATTTGACAGTTACATATTCACCGATAACAAACGTAGGATTTTGAATTCTACACGCATGACGATAAACAGAGTCTGATTTCGAGTACTGAGTCAAAAGTTATGACTATTTAAAGTTTGAAGACTCATATTGAGCTTCAACTTGGTTTGAACCTGCATTAGTCTCCCTGAGTTGAAAAGAACCCACCCTCAAGTTCAAATTAGCTTCATCAGCATCCGTCGAATAAGGAGTTATAGGTGCTTCACATTGAAGACATTAGAAGTCTTCATATGATTAGGAAAGCGTGACCTGTAGACATTGTCATTAATCTTCCACAGTATCTTGCATGGTCCAATTTATTAATCCTTTAGCTTATTATACTCTCTAATAGGGAAATGATCATAAGTCAATACAACTTAGACAAAGTCTCAAATCTCAGAACTCCTGATTGATTCCGACCATAGATAATCTCAAAAGGACTTAACCCCATGGTCATGTTTCTCGATCTATTGTAGGCAAACTCTACTTGAGGTAATGTCAAGTCTCACTGTTTTGGTTTAGTTCCTGTGAGGCCGCATCTCAGATAATGCCCAGACTCCGATTCACCACCTCAGATTGTCCATCTCTTTGAAGGTGGTAAGTACTGCTAAAGTTTATCTACATGCCTAATTTTCCCCATAAGTTTTTCCAGAAGTGATTGATGAATTTGATATCTCGATATGAAGTTATGGATTGAGGAACGCCATGTAAACATAGGATCTCCTTGAAGTAAAGATGGGCAATCTGACCAGAATCCATAGTCTTCCTGCAAGCTACGAAATGTGTCATCTTAGAGAATCTATCAAGAACAATGAGAATTGAATATGAGATTCGTTGGGTGTAGGGTAATTACAATACAAAATCCATACTGATATCTAGCCAAGGAGCTTCAAGAACAGGTAGGGGAGTGTACAAGCCTGCATTTGTTAGAATCTCCTTAGACCGCTAGCATATAGAACATCAGTCAACAAAGTGATCTACATCACCGGTCAACTTGGGCCAATAGAAATTGACAGAGATGAGGGCCAATATTTTATCACGTCCGAATTGCCCATCGTTATGAAGCTCGCTCATAATTTATTGCCTTAGAGAGCAGTTTGGAATGTACAACTGCAATCTACAAAATAGATAACCATTATGAAAAATAAAATCATATTGGTGACCTTCATATACTTTTTGGAATATCCTTCCAAATGATGGGTCAGCTGCATACATATCTAGAAAAAACTCAAAGTCTGTAACGTTGGTACACATGGTGATGAGTACTGAAGAATGCCAACTCAAGGCATCTACAACATAATTCAGACTCCCAACTTGGTGCCTTAGTGTAAAAGTGAACTCTTATAAGTAAGTCACCCATTTGATATGTCGCCTGCTCAGTTTGTGTTGATCATTGATGTACTTTAATACTTCATGATTAGTAAATAGGATGAATTCCCTCTGTACTAGGTAGTGTCATCAATACTTCAAGGACTACATAATGACATAGAACTTCAAGTCATAGTTAAAATATTTTTTCTTGAACACGGAGGGCTTCTCGCTAAAGAAAGTAACTGGTCGCCCAAATTGATTTAGAACACCCGCAATACCTATTCCGGATGCATCACAGTTGACATGAATAATCTATCATAATAAGGAAGGGCTAGAACTAGTACTTCAATCATCCTTTGTTTGACCAGTTGAAAGCTAGCCTTTGCTTATTCATACCACTTGAAATCCTTTCCTTGAGGCACTCGGTGATAGGAGCAATCAGAGTGCTGGAATTTTTGATGAAATGGCGGTAGAAAGAAGCTAAGCTATAGAAGCTTCTGACATCGTACAAGGTCCTTGGTTGAGGCTACTTCATGACTACATCTATCTTTGTTTGATCTGTATGTACACCATCAGTAGATACAATAAAGTTGAGGAAAGTTACTGATGTAGTAAAGAAAGAGCACTCCATTTTTAGGTTTTCGAAGACAAAACACGAAGATGGTTGAAGTGTGATGCCCATGTCAGACTATAAACTAGGATGTTGTCAAAGTATACCACCACAAACTTTCCCATAAAGGGCCACAAGATTTGATGCATAAATCTCATGAAGGTTAATGGGCGCATTGGACAATTCAAAAGTCATGACCATCCACTCATATAGCTCATGTTGCATCTTGAATGTCATCTTCCATTAATCACCATGCCTTATTATGATCTGGTGATAGTCACTTTTAAGGTCAATTTTTGAGAAAACTTTAGAACCGGATAGCTAATCCAACATGTCATCCAAGCAAGTTATTGAAAATTTATATTTCACTATAATCTTGTTGATAGCTCTGCTATCAACACACATATGCCACGAGTCATCCTTCTTCGACCCTAGTAGGGCAGGAATTGCACAGGGGCTCATGCTCTCTTAGATGTGTCCCTTTTCTGGCAACTCCACCACCTGATGCTGCAATTATTCGGCTTCCTAAGGGCTAAGGCGATAAGTTGGCCGATTAGGTAAACTCAATCCTAGAACAAGGTCAATCTGATGTTGGATATCTCGTATAGGCGGTAGCCTAGAAGGACGATCCTTTGGCATCATCCCATCAAAATCTGCTAGCATATGTTGTATTTCGATAATAACTCAGCATCCATGGTAGGAACAACGCTTTGGCATGGTAGCAAAGAATATACAACTCCATTCTCCACCTTATCTAAAAACCTGGATATAGAAAGTAGATTAATTTTTTTAGCTACCAGGATTGGAATAGTTCCATCTCACCGTGGTGCCAATATAATTTTTTCCCTCGATGTTAAGGGTATAGGTATTCTTTCGTCCATTATGAACAACATTGCGATCACACTACCAAGGCCATCCCAACAATATATGACATGCATCTAGGACCACCACATCACACCAAGCACTATCAAAATATTTACCAATTAAAAAGAAACGACTCATCACTGGTCTACTATTACCTCACTTTTTATTCAACTAGGATATCTTGTAGGGTTTAGGATTACAGTCTGTCTTCAGTTATAATTTCTAAATAGCCTCCATGGATATTACATTCTCACAACTACCGCTATCTCATTTTATAGACTTTATCCGCGATGGTGCAGGTAGTATGAAAAATATTGGTTCTCAACCAATCGTTCCCCGAATCACCCTTGGGAGTCAGTAAACTCTTACAAACGACCAAAGTCTCATTGTCATCATCATAAATCACTTCGTTAGATACTTCATACATCGAATCACCAGTTGCTATTATATTTGTTGGTTGCTACTGGGAATATTGTACCGGTTCCCCTGTACAAAAATTTTGTATAAGTCCTGAACCATTCCTAACAACCTATTGTGTTCTTTAGAAATTAAATTTGGAATTACAAACAGAACTTAACATTATTTATTCCAAATTCAACTTATCTGTTCTTAGTGGTTTAGACTTGGATTGCAAACGATGCTTAGCATTATTAATCCAAATCCACCTATGTTACAAATTTAATTAAATATTAATTTCAGAGATTGGCTTCCAGGTTAAACATGGCGAGGCACTAGGCCTTCTTGGGTATGAGAGCATCCACCACTTTCTAGACAAAGCCTTTCAACGAAATTTAATATTTAATTTTCTTATGGTAACCCTAGGTTTAACAAAAAAGAACAATCGAATCACAAGTTCAAAAAATAAAAGAAACACAAAATCGAAAATATAAATTCAATTACCTAGATTCATTAGCCTCTTGTGTTTGGTATTTCAAGATCTAAATAAAAGGATGAACTAGTTATGATGTGGAAACTAATAACTAGTTATACCTTTTATAGCTTATAGACATCACGATCTTCTATCATATTCCTCTTCTTATCTCGGGCGTCGTGTGGGTGATGATCTACCAAGACGAGAATCCACCCAAGCTTCCTTCTTCTCCTTGCAAATTTCGGCCACCAAGAATCTCCTAGAGATGAAGGTCTTCGGCCACCAACCAAGCTCCAAGGGATGCAAAGAAACAAAGCCTCCGTTCTCTACTTCTTCTCCAAGCAAAATCCGACCACCAAGGGTCTCCTAGAGAGTTGATTCTGCCGCCCAAGGAAGAAGAAAAGGGAAAGAGGAAGAAGAGAGGGAGGGTCGGCCACCACAAGGAAGAGAAGAGAGTGTTGGTGCAGCGGAGGCCGGCAAGAGGGGGGTGAATTGCTGAAAACAAAAATTAAACTATACCCTCCTTGTACTTTCAACTCAATTAGTGCAATAGTGATAAATTAATAAAGCAATAAAAACTAAGTAAAGAAATACAGAGAAGATCAGGATTTTAACCTGGTTACAACCAAGAAGGTTGTTAATCTAGGGCAGTAGAAAAAGCGCAGTAGAAAAATTCTCCTTCTCTGAAGGCAGAGAAGCCTTTTACACTTTGGAAGCTCAGAATTATTGCTAGGAAACACTACACAGTTGATTGCTTGAATTATTATTGAATTCCTAGCTCCAGGGGCCTTTATATAGGCCTTGGAAATCTTATCCCAAGAGTCCAAGGCGCCTCCAACAGGGTTCAAGGAGCCTCCAACTCGATCTGCGGATAAAACTTTATCCGCAGCGCAAACGGTCAAACTGGCCTGCTCAAGGCACCTTAAACAATCCATTCAAGGTGCCTTCAAGGTTCCTGCTACAGTAATTTCTGCTACAGTAACTTCCAGCCTCTTTTGACTCCTTTTCTTCTTCACTTTGTCTTTCGAAGCTCCGTTTGTTTGGGTGATTTCGGCCAACCGAAATAGGCCTCACCCGAACCCAATTTCCGGCCTTCCTCGAGCAGCCTTCCGTCCCGGCTTAACGTCCCTCGAACACCGCGCACGCTCTTCACGCCCACCGGAGTACTCTTCCGCAGCTCTCTCGTCCTTCGGACGCACCGAGCCCGTCGGCTCCCTTCCCGTGCCGTCCTTCTCGCTAGCTGCGTCTTCCGCTCGATTTCCTGTGTTCCTAAGCTCCTGCACACTCAGATACATGGATCAAACACAGCAGGACCTAACCAACTTGGTTGATCACATCAAAACTACCACGGGGTCCAACAGAGAGGAATACTATATGTATATTGTTATGAGGTGAGACACCTTTACCCTCTCTTTTATATTCCTTGGTCTTGGCAAATAAAGAAAGTTTTAATAAAAACTTTCTTATTTTCTTTGCCATAGAAAGAAAAATTGAATTGATTAAAAAAATTTCCTTTTCTCTATCAATGTGGCCGACCACCTCAATTCCTCCAAATAAGGAAAGTTTTAAACACAAAATTAAAATTTCCTAATTTGTTTCCGAAAATTTTAAAAATAAAATTCCCTTCATGGTTGGTTATAAAAGGAAATTTTTATAAATTAAAATCGCTCTATTAAAACATGTGGATGATTACAAAAAGAAAAGTTTTCTCAAAATTAAAATTTTCCTTTCAATCTACAAATAAAGAAAGATATCAAATCTTTTCTCTAAATCTTTTGTAGAAACTATAAAAGGAAAGATTTAATTTTAAAACTCTCTTTTAAAATCATGAGGATGGTTACATAAAAGGAAAGTTTTATCAAAAATTAAAATATTCCTTTTAACTACAAATAAGGAAAGATATCAAACCTTTCTCTTAATCTTTTGTAGAAAACTATAAAAGGAAAGATTTAAATTTTAAACTCTCTTTTAAAACTATGGCTTCCATATAAGAAAATATTTTAAAAATAAAATCCTTTTAATTTATTTTGGTCGGCCACCTAAGCTTGGGTTCAAGCTAGGGTTGGCCACCAACTCACCTTGGTTTGGTCGTCCCTAGCTTGGGCTCCAAGCTAGGCTTGGCCGACCACCTTAAGGTGGGTATGGGTGGGTATAAGACTTTATAAATAAGAGGCTATGACAGGGACCGAGAGGAGGAATTGGTTTTGGTCTCCCGATGAACTTGAGCTTCCCGTGTTCGCCCCGAACACCCAACTCAAGTTCATCAATGATATCTCATTCCACTAAAGAGTTATTATTGAATTACTGCACCAATCTCATATTACTATATGGGCTCCTTCTTATCATGATTGTGTTAGTCTCCCTGTGTTTAAGATATAGAATGTCCACTAATTAAATGAGTTATTGACAACTCACTTAATTAATATCTAACTCAAAGAGTAGTATCACTCAATCTTATCATCATGTCAGACTAAGTCCACCTGCAGATTTTACATGACAATCCTTATGAGCTCCTCTTGGGGACATCATCAACCTAGATTACTAGAACATAATTTCCTTCTATAATCAACAACACACACTATAAATAATATCATTTCCCAACTTATCGGGCCTATTGATTTATCGAACTAAATCATACCCTTTGATAAATTAAAGAAATGAATATTGAGTATATGTGCTTGTTATTATATCATGATTAAGAGCATACACTTCCATAATAACAAAGGTCTTATTCTTTTATGCAGTCGTATAAAAAGAACTTTCCTTAAATGGTCTTGCTCAATACACTCAGAGTGCACTAGTGTAATTTTATAGTTAAGATAAACTAATATCAAATTACACTACGCCTATTCCAATGGTTTGTTCCTTTCCATCTTAGTCGTGAGCTACTGTTTATAATTTATAAGGAATTGATAACATGATCTTCTGTATGTGACACCACACACCATGTTATATATAATATAAATTAATTGAACAACTACACTTAGCATATAAATATAGATATTTGACCAATGTGATTCTTTATTTCAAAATAAATATTTACAAAAAGCTAGACTTTTAGTATACACTCTAACAATATCTACTATCACATCTTCCTTGATCAACAAGTTTTTGCCTTTCAGATTAGTATAAGAAGGTTTCCTGCATTGGTGTGTCATATGTTCATGTTCACCACATTGATAACATTTGATAGGGGCCTTAGAGTAAACCTGTGGCGACCGCTACAATGGCCACTTGATGGATGCTATGGTGGTTGTTGCTATGAATGACGAGAATTTTGACGGTAAGTTGGCCAACTATTCTGGTCACTTCTCCCCACTGGTTTTCGATTTTATTGCTTTTCAACCACCAATCCATGCTAAAAGGCCTCTGACACCATCGAGTGTGAATGAAGACTGAGGGCATCTTGCAAGGTTAAGCGCAGACCCCCTAAGTAACGTGCTACCTTCTACTCTTCCATCTCGGATAGGTCATTTCAGGCCATCAGCTGGAAAAAATCTTTTGTATATTCATTAACTAATCTCGTGCCCTGTCTTAATGGGTGAAGTCGCTGGAGCAGAGTTTGAGTGTAGGTGAAGGGAAGGAAGTGTTCCTTCATATCTTCATAGTTAGTTATTTGGGATTTACCTTGTTTGTCTCGAGAGCGTCGTAGCTGTTCCCACTATGCTGATGCTCGCCCCCTGAATATGATGGCAATTAACTTTATCTTTAGCTAGCCTGGAACTCATTTGTAGTCGAAAATCTACTCTACTTTGTTGATCCAGTCAATAAAGTCCTTTGCTCTCAATGAACTAGAAAATTTGGGCATATCTTTAAATCTAAAGTCTTCAGCAGACTCCTCTTGCCCACAACATTCTTGAGATAAGTCTCACCAGTGATATGGGTCCATGATCCGAAATCTCATGATCTTCAAGATCCCGCGCCTCCATAAGTTGGGTTAAATCTGTAACTTGGTTCTGTAAATCTTTAATCATCATTATGTCCTGGATGTTACGACCATAGTACTCAGCTTCCTCCACCGAAGTCTACCTGTTGTTGCGATCATGACTATGACCACGATAACCCACTATTGGATATGATGAGGACCTTCATGTGCTTTGATACCAACTAACACCGAGCAGAATAACGATTATCTTGCAGGTTGACGAGAAGAGGGGAATTGAGAAAAAGATAAAAAGAGAAACTTTCAAAAGGAAAACTTTTTATTAAAATTAGAGGTTAATCTTTCAACATCTAAATATGACTCTTATATAGAACACAAGCTAAGACATAAATATGGAAAAAAATTATAATTAACATATCTTAATTCCAATCTTATAGAGAAAGGAAATAGATCTTTGACTTGAAGAGAAAAGAAATTACAATTAACAAATTTTAATTCCAATCTTATAAAGAAAGGAAATAGATTTTTATCCAAAAGGAAAGTAATTAACTAAATAATTTTAACTCAAATCAAGACATGGATTATGACAAATCCACTCTAATAAATACTAGGAATATGAAAATTATTCTAAATACCCAAAAAATAAAAATTATTAAAAATAATAAAAAAAACCTGAAAAGGGTTTAAACGGTGAAATTTGGAGCTAAAATTTGACGGTTACGATTTCACTAGTAACAAACGTAGGATTTCAAACTCTGCACATGTGGCGATAGGCAGAACCTGATTCTCAGTTCTGAGTCAAAAGTTATGATCATTTAAGGGGGGGGGGGGGTGAATGATGTGATTTTAAAATCGTTCTTTTCTTTTTGAAATACTGAGTTCGCGGCGAAAAATAAAACTAAGGAGAAAGAAGTGAGAATTAAACAAAAAGGCACACCTTAACACAAGTAATTTTTTACTTGGTTCGGAGCTTTCGACGACTCTTACTCCAAGGTCCACATTCGTTGAGTGCTTTCGTTAGATAATCCACTAATAGTTTGAATATTACTGAATTGAAGTATAAGTTATGTATAAGAACTATAAAGAAAAGTTACCGACAACAAAGAGAATGAGCAAAACTTGATCGCTTGTTAATGGGGGAGCATTATAGCATTGTAGGAGCCTTTTCGGAGCAGCGCACAAGCATGAAAGTTAGAGTACTTGTTGTATAGAAGTTGTTGGTCGAATCCTCCTTTTATAATCCCATCCGGGCTCCTGGATACCCTCCCTGGTGCTTGGACAGTGCTAACATGGCGAGCTCTCATCGAAACTTCATCCTCAAAGTTTATCCACGTCCGAGAACTCAAACCCCCTCTTGACGCTTAGACCGTTGACATGGGTCGGCCAGTACTCATTACGCTACAACTCAGCTTCTAGATGAACTTTGTTGGTTCGAGCGCCTGGAGTAACTCTGAGCGCTCAGACCACCCGGGTGCCTGGCCAGGCACCCGCCCGGGCCTCATCGAAGCTTGCCCGGACGCCTGGATCAACTTCGGGCGCCCGGAGTCCGATTGCCCAGAGTCCAAGTGCCCAGATCCCTTCTGAGCGTCCGGACCACCCTTTTTTAACTTTGTCTTTCCTGGAAAAAAGAGTCAGTCTAAGAAACAATATATATAAAGAATAAGTTTTGACAACCTCTGAACTGTCTGGTCCCGACTTTGAGTTTCACTGAAATTCTAGGTCGGACCGACACCTACTATTCCCTTGACCCAGAACGCGTCCTTACTGGATCTCTCCTCCAGTTGCTTACCTCCACTTACTAATTGTAGATTTCCTTGATGTCAGGTCCCTTGACCCATTGGACTTTCTGCCAAATCTCAACCAATTTAGACTTTAGTTAGTTGTCAACGCAACTGGACTTCTTTCTGCCATATCTCAACCAATCTAGATATCATGCCAGCTATCAACCTAGTTGGACTTCAGCTTAGTGTTTTGGTCCTTTAGACTCATCTACACACTTGGTAAAAGGTTAGACAAACAACAAATCTAACTTTAACCTATTTATTATACATCAAAATCTGATTATTAGTGCAATCTGCACCAACAAAAATATCTATTTTTAAAAAGTATATACCTTTAGTGGTAAGAGCTTTAGTCATATTAGTAACTATGATTTTAAAGTGATTATAAATGTGGTTCATTATTTTTCTCAAAAATATGATATTTAGTTAAATATTGTTAACTTGAAACAAACTATAGCCTTTAGTTTGGACATATATCTTGATGTGTTTTACAAAGTCTCTTATAGTCATATTAAAATTATGACATAATTGATTCCTAAATTATTATTCATATCAACTTAGATCAGTTTTATAATTGATTTTTCTTTTTATAAGAGAGACGAATTCATAGAGACCAATAAAGTTTTTCCTCCTATTTTGGTTTTGGTGGGTCCCTTACACCAAACATAATTAATCCTAAATATATATAATTGTATCTTTTGTTAAACATAGCTTTGGCCGATGCTTCAATCATTAAATTAAGTTGATCTTCTCCTCCATCAGGAATGTGAAGAGGTTCTGTTATATGATGTCTAAAGACTGAATTGGAGAAGTTGAGTATTCCTTAGCTGTAGAGTTACTTGGGATTAAGTGTATTTAACTGTTCATTGGAAAAGATATTTGAATCTTGATCAATGTCTATTAGTTCCTCTAATATAATCTATTATTAGAGATACTATTTCGTCTGGTTATGGTATTATCTAGCCAAGTAGTTAGTATTTGATTCTGCTTGTCATCCTCTCACTGTTCGTGAAAGACTTGTAAATGATTCAGTCGAAGTTCTTGTGAGATTCATTTAACTATTCTGAATTATAAGTTAGAAACTTATAAGTACTTGACAATTGCTTTGATATAGTTTTCCAAGAGATAACTTACTTATGTCTTTACTGAGATTTTCCAAAACTATTTTTCAATCAGTTGTTTGGATGTTTCTTTGCCGATGTTTTTCTATGTTTAACAGTTGGTTTTCCAATAGTATTGTCGTATAGTGTAAATAAGTTAATAGGGCTAGCATGATATTATTTTGTTAGACCAAAACTTGGTCTCATTTCCTAGTTATTTTGTCTATATAGATAGGACTGATAGGCTAGGTGACTGTTCGTCTGCGCCTTTGCGCGATTGGTGCTCGAGGTGCCTAGAACTCATCCAGGTGCCTCAAGCTTTATTTTAGCGTAACCCTTTTTTTAATCCTAAATTCCTTAAATCTTATCTTCCTAAATATTATACCCCAAATTTTAAATTCTAAACCCTAAAAAAAATTACACATTTTAAATACTATATCCTAAACACTAAATCCTAGATCCCAAATTCTAAATCCAAAGCACAAAAAAAAAATTTACACGCCCTCAATACCCAATGAGCATCTAATTTTTTTTTAGCTTGAACACTATAACCTAACTCCTAAATCCTAAAGGCAAAATCTAATTGACTTAATCCAGAGTTGAAAAAATAAATAAAAAAATTGTACATGTACTGAGGTGCTTGGATCAATTCCAAGCGCCTCAATAAAAATCTAAAAGAAAAAAAATATATGATTTTACAATTGAGGCACCTGTATATACTTCAGGCGCCTCAATCATGTGTGTATATAGTGTGTGGCAACATCCGCGCCTGAGGGCATGTGCCATGTGGCAGTTAACCCATGTGGGTGCACACCCCTCAATTATATATATATATATATATATCTGGATTCAATTTTTTTTTAAATCAACATCTTCTCAAAGAAAACTATACCCGGTGGTCATTTAAAATTTTTTTATCTTGAATACTATAACTAAGAGGGAAGGTGGAACCCTATAGGGAAAATCTTATTAGCTTAAACTCATTATAACTCAATCTCTAAATCCTAAATACATATAATATACTCTGTAAGTATCTAAACTTTTTAATCTTGAACACTATAACCCAAGAGGAAAATCTAAACTATAGAAAAAAAAATCTTATTAACTCAAACATATTATAACCCAAACTCCTAATCTTTAAATTTTTAACTCTTAATACATATGATATACCCTAAAAAAAATTAAAAAATATATATTCTAATTAATCCAGGACACCTAGATTCAATCCTAGCATCCCATATATACATATATAGTTGTGATATAATAAACTTAATTAGTAATTCAATTCACCCTTATGTAGAAGTTTTTTATAAAAGTGGATTGCCCCCATGGCGTAACATAGACGACAGATATACGGTATCTCTAGTGTAATGGTCAGGGGTCGATTCTCAGGAACTAATGACTTCGATTTTCCCCCACCATGCGCCTGATGCCTGTGTACCTGTATGTACCTCCCTCCATATCCGTGGGGTCGATACTAGGGGATCGTTAATGTAGCGGATCTACATTTTTTTTATATATAAAAGTGGATTTGTGCCCCCAGGGCATAGCACAGACGGTGACTGCATGACATTTCTAGCGTAATGACCAGTGGTCGATTCTCAAGAACTGACAACTTGAGATTTACCCTACCATACGCCTGACGCCTGTGTATCTACATATATCTACCTCCATATCCGTGGAGCCAACACTAGGGGGGCCATTAATGTAAAGGATCCATATCTTTTTTAAAAAGTAGATTTGTCCTCGGGGCTACGGTGCCGCGGTAGGATATCCAAGTTATCATCCAGGTACCCGCGGTTTGAACTCCAGTTATGATGTATTTATAAGATTTTTTCCTCCAAATAAAGGGGGGCATAACTAAAAGATGTTAGACTTTAGGTTGACCGTTATGTGTATTTTTTGATTTATCATGATGTCCAATAAAAATTTTTTATGAGGTGAAATCACTTTAGAAATAATAAGTGAGGTTAACTTGAATTATCTATATTTGGATCAAGATGCAGATGGGAAGAGAATTACGATGGAAAAAATAAATATTTTGCTATATAAGAAAATGTTTTTTTTGGATCACTTTGATGGGTTGGTGTTCCACTTATTGTATTATAATCATAGATATTTAACAATTTCATTGCCATTATTTTTTTCCCACGGTATATAGTAAATAATTAATAGAATAAAAATTAGACAGTACTTTTCCTTTATAAAATTATTATTTTATTTATATATATTGGTGACCCTAATAAGGCAGGGCGCCCTAATTATTTCCCTTGTGAGAGCCGTGGTGGATAAACTTAATAGGTAATATTATATTGGACAGAGATTCAATTCACTGCTATATAGAAACTTTCCTTATAAAAGTGGATTTGGATCAAGATTTAGATAGAGAAGAAAATTATTATGGAAAAAAATAATTATTTTGCTATATAAAAAAAATGATTTTTTGGGAACCCTTTAATCGGTCGGTGATCCACTTACTATATTATAATTATGAATATTTAACAATTTCATTGCCTTTTTTTTTTTTGCCATTGTAGATAGTAAATAATTAATAAAATAAAAATTAGAAAATGCTTTTCCTTTATAAAATTATCAATGGGTATTTTTTTAATAATCATTTATATATATATAGAAACAAGGGACTGTTGTTTTACTCTGAATAAAAAGAGTTGGAAACAGAGCAGAGAGAAGAAATGGCGGCCAAAGAGGTGGGAGACATCGTATCTCTTCTCTCTACCGACGAGAGGGACTTCCTCGTCGACAGCAATGGCGAAAAGGTGGTTCCTTTCTTCCCTACTCTGGTGTACATAGTAACTCCTAATCCAATAGTTCTCCCATACATATGAAACACACATATTCGAAATCTAAAGGAGAAAGCTTTTCTATTTAAGTTTGTTGGGATTATTTATATTTGTTTCGAACATTTCTTTGTGACGCAAACTAGCTGTTTGGTTCATTGAAGCAGGTTCCCATCTCAGATCTTCAAGGGAAGACGGTGGCTTTGTACTTCTCATACCCCTACTTCAGGACCTGCGCTGAGTTCACTCCGGTGCTCGCCCAAATTGATAGGAAGCTCAAGGAAGTCGGACAAAGCTTCGAGGTTGTGCAAGTGCTCCCGGTCGACGAGAAGGTGTCTTACAATGAAGCCATAGAATCCACGTCTTGGCTCGCAGTTCCTTTCAACGACCAAAGCGTCACTGGTCTCCTCAAACATTTTGGGGTCAATAGCTTCCCTACTCTGGTTCTCATCGGATCTGATGGAAAGACTGTGGATGTTAATTTCACTGAACTCATCGAGGAGCTCTCCGGTGAGGCATGGGAAGCATTCCTATTTTCCCAGGAGAAGCTCGATAAGCTGTTGGAGAAAGCAAAGGCCAAACGTGAGGCACAGACGCTGGAATCACTCTTTGTGTCTGGAGACTTGGACTATGTCATTGGAGCACAAGGCTCTAAGGTATTCAATACTCAAACCATGCAAAAACTTTCCATGCATTATATTCCTTTCTCGCGATAATCTTTTCTTTTCCCTTTTACATTTGTTAGGTTCCAGTAAGAGAGCTCGTCGGAAAGACTATCCTCGTGTACTTTTCCTCACTTCAGTGCCCTCCATGCCGTGCTTTCCTGCCCAAACTCGTTGAACATTACCATCAGATCAGGAATGTGGACAATGCTTTTGAAATTATCTTTGTCTCGTCCGACCCTGATCGAGCCTCCTTTGAGGAATTCTTCTCGTCCATGCCATGGCTGGCACTGCCTTTTGGCGACGAGAGGAAGAAATCCTTGGCTCGCACTTTCAGAATTTGTATGCTGCCTTCCCTCGTCGCTCTCCATCCCAGTGGGCGTACCCTCGCCAGGGATGCCAAGCAGCTGCTCACGATCCTCGGAACCGATGCCTATCCATTCACCGAGGAGAAGATCACAGAAGCAGAGCGTCGGACCGAGGAAATGGCAAAGGGGTGGCCTGAGAAGATAAAGCCTGACCTCCATGAGCATGAGCTTACCCTCGCTCGTTGCTCCTCGGTAGATTACTGCCATGCTTGCGAGCAGATGGGAATTGCCTGGCTCTATTATTGTACCAAGTGCGTTTACAGCTTGCATCCACAATGTGCATTGAAGGAGGCAGAAATGGACAAGGAAGGATGTGTTTGTGATGGAGATGTTTGTCGCAAAATCTAATCTGCTATGTGAGTGAAATGTCTTGAGGGCATCTAATCTGCTATCTCTTCAAATAATTTATATTATATTAACACCTCTGTTTTATTAACACACTCATATTTATTTTTAAATTAATATTAATTATTTATAAGTCTCACTATCTATTTATTCCTTATATCACACGGTTAACGGTTAATTTATGAGTGTCATCTATATTATATGCTTATAATCTTATTTGAGTGCCATAACATCTACTTATTAACATAAGGACAGTGTTAAATAGTTAAAATATGTGAGAAGAGATGCACCGGAAGTTCTATCTATTTAAAGATTTTTTTTCTTCTTTTTTTGCAATTCATATCTAAAAGAATTTTAGGACTTTATAGATATCCTCTGGTAATTCTAGAGATCTGAAACAGATTATTATCAGTTTACGAGAACATCAATTCAAACTTTATTTTGGGATTTGTGTTGCGCCTGGCTTTGTCGGATGTGTTCATAGGAAATTTCGTGGAAATTCCCTCCAATGACGTCATTCTGATGACGTATCCAAGGTTCTTTTTTCCTGAATAATTTTATTTAATCTTAGTTAATTTTGAAATTGATAATATTAAATTTTTGAATTTTTTGAACCCCAATTTATCAAAATATATGAAATTTAGAGTTTATAATAGCTTTTGCAAAAAATTCTATAAATCTAAATTTAATTTTTAGAAATACTTTTTTTTTGTAAAAATTTAAATTCATAAAATTCTATTTAAAAAACGTAAGATAAAAATAAAGTTATGCTTTTATGTGAATTTTATGTACAAATTCAGATATCATAAAATTAATTAATTTTTTATTCTTTGGATTGGTACTAATCCTTAACAGCGAAGCAAAGTTAACGGAGAGATAACGGAGGCGTAACGTTCATCTTCCATCGTCTATAAAGTGGGGCGACTGAGCTCTCCCCAGGAACACTACACACACCCACAAGACAACCAACAAGATTGAGGAATAAAGTCATCGAGATAAGAAAAATGGCTGCAGAGGAGGTTGGAGACGTCGAATCGCTTCTTTCCACCGGCGAGAGGAACTTCCTCATACGGAATAACGGCGACAAGGTTTGTTCCCTTTCACTACGCACTCTGATCCGTTGTAGTTTATGAGGAATCTATATCTTTGAAATGATATTGATAATGCATCTGATGTTTTGGCGAGATCGGAGAGTAAGATGTAGGATGCTTACCGTAGAAAGTAGGGTTCTTGTTCTTTTCATATCGATCACTCGAAGCTAAGGCTTGGTTTTGGGGATTTTGTTTGGTTCAAGAGATATGTTCGATGTTGATCTGATTGTCCGTGATTTTGACTAAGATGAGCTGACTGGATTTTGGTTGAGGATAAGTAAATACTCTCTTGGCGTGAACAATTTGACCTATGCTGGCAATCCTATTTGATCTTAGATGAGAGATTTTACAGTAGCTTGTGGGAGTTGGATGAAAAGGGAGGATACAATTGGAGGAACAATTTGATTACTTTAGGAGCGGAGGTGATATATATATTCTTCATTCTTGAACACCCTTTCAATTCTCTTTCCACTTTATTTGCACTTCATAGCCAGTGCCGTGCATGTTAACATGAGTGAGCTTTGAACATTTTTGAAAATCATGCGACTAATCAGCTATTTACTTGTTTAGGTGGCTATTGGTAATCTTAAAGGGAAAACGCTTGCCCTTTACTTCTCAGCCTCATGGTGTCCACCGTGCAGAGGCTTCACTCCTAAGCTGATTGAAGTGTATAATGGGCTCTCCTCACAGGATAATAGCTTTGAAATTGTTTTTGTATCTGCTGATCAAAATGAGGACTCCTTTAATGGGTACTTCTCAAAAATGCCATGGTTGGCAATCCCATTTTCTGACACGAAGACAAGGGAAAAACTTGATGATCTTTTCAAGGTCACAGGCATACCCCACCTTGCCATCGTGGATGCCAATGGGAAGGTTCTTAATAGAGAAGGTGTTCAAGCTGTACGTGAGTATGGTATAGAGGGGTATCCATTCACTGCCGAAAAGATCAGTAAATTGAGAGAGGAAGAGGAGAATGCTAAGAAGGATCAAACTCTTCGAAGTGTCTTGGTTTCATCTTCCCGTGACTACCTGATTGCAAATGATAGATCTAAGGTGATGCAAATGTTCCCCTAGTTTTTTGAGATGTCTAAATTTGCCTATGGCTATAATTAGTATCTTTGGTAATTTTACTGATAAATGCTGATTTAATGCAGGTTTCTGTTTCAAATCTCGAAGGAAAAATAGTGGCTTTGTACTTCTCAATCAATGCTTCAAGGTCTTGCGCTGATTTCACACCAATACTCGCACAAATCTATAGGAAGCTCAAGGAAATTGGAGAGAACTTTGAGGTTGTACTAGTGTCCTTGGATGATGAGGAATCCTCTTATGATGAAGCTATACAAAGCATGCCCTGGCTTGCGATTCCTTTCAAGGACAAAAGCTGTGAGAAGATTGCGCGCTATTTTGAACTCCAGACAATCCCTACTGTCATCTTGATTGGATCAGATGGGAAGACTATGAATGTTGATTTAACTGAGCTTATCGAAGAGCACGGGTTTGAGGCATGGGAAGGATTCCCATTTTCTCAGGAGAAGTTGTATTACTTGTCAGAGAAAGCGAAGGCCAAACTTGAGGCACAGACACTTGAGTCACTTCTTGTCTCGGGTGATCTGGACTATGCCATTGGAAAAGAAGGATTGAAGGTATTGAATTTTTTTTGCTTAACATCTAATCAACTTCTGCATCTTCCTAACTGAACTTTCCTTATCTTTTGCTGGAGTTTATTTTTCCTTATAATCTTGTAGTTGAGTTTGTTTTTTAATATTCTTCCAATAGGTTCCAATAAAAGAGCTTGATGGAAAGACCATCCTCCTGTACTTCTCAGCACATTGGTGCGGTCCGTGCCGTGCTTTCCTCCCTAAACTGATCGAAGCGTATCACAAGATCAAGAATGCAGATACTGATTTTGAGGTTATCTTCCTCTCCAGCGACCGTGATCAGGATTCATTCGACAAATTCTTCTCAGGCATGCCATGGTTGGCACTGCCTTTTGGTGATGAGAGGAAGAAATCTTTGAGCAGTAGATTCAAAATCCGTGGCATTCCTTCCCTGGTTGCCATAGGACCTACAGGACGAACAATTACCAAAGAAGCCAGGAATTTGTTGATGATACATGGAGCTGATGCTTACCCATTCACCGAGGAGAAGATCAAACAGTTGGAGCATGGAATTGAGGAAATGGCAAAGGGGTGGCCTGAGAAGATAAAGCATGACCTCCACGAAGAGCATGAGCTTGTCCTTACCCGTTGCTCGACTTATGGCTGTGATGATTGTGAGGAGATGGGAAATAGTTGGTCCTACCGTTGTATAGAGTGCAATTTCGACCTGCACCCAAAATGTGCACTGGACAAAGAGAAGGAAAATGAAGAAAATGGTGAAGCACATGGCGAAGTGACAAAGGAAGGATATGTGTGTGATGGTGAGGTGTGCCGCAAAGCGTAATCTAATTTGCCTTGTTCGTGTAATGAACTTATGATAATAAGTTGGCTGGTTTTGAGCCCATTAAGCCTTGATTTTAGACTATGTCCACCAAGTCTATTATACTGTATGGATGATGAAACTTGTGCTCGGGTTTGTATTGCAATAGGACTGAGAATAATGCATTACTATGTCTGCCTCGTTTAAGATTTTGTTTTCTCTGTTCGAAAAGCTTTTTGCAACTCTTCCAAAACTTGTTTTCCTTTTTTGTTAATCCATATATTCAGAACCTTACCAATCCGATTAATTCGGTAGATGATTGACCTTCCCTGGATTTGCCGGGTAAATTCGAAAACGATCGCTGCACGGGGGAGGGGCTAGATACTTTCTATTACTTGAAATAAGGATTTTTTTTTAACATTAATTCAAATGCTTACTAAACGATTTATTAAAGTGCGCTTTTGACACAGTGATGCTTTTATAAAAGCAACAGATATTCATTTCTTCCCACCGATTAATAAATCAGAAAGCGCTAGTAAAAACTGAATAAGCTGTAGATTTATTGTTCCATGATAATCATTGCAGTTCGCCATAGTTAGGATTCAAATCTTACCTGATTTATTTGTTTAGAAGACCTAATCACGGTACTATAGCTCCAGTGGTACAAATAGAAATATATTATAGTCAATTGTGATAACTCTTATCCTAGAGCCTCTTCAAGATCCGGAGCTCCTCTAGAATTGATCCATGCGACCTGGGAGGGAGATAAAATGATGGGGAGCTTCGTCAAATATAATGACTCTGTACATAAGAGAGTCAGATGACTCATGATACATTTTGCACATGCTGAAAATCAACCTCATAACATATTACAGCAACACTACATGTAAGTATCAATTATTGTTGTATGTTTGTGCAACTATATTACGGTAAAAAGTGATAATCCTCATCCGAGGGCATCTCCAAGATTGTCCCATGCAATCTGGAAGGGAGGTAAATCATGAAAAAAATTACTCAACATAGTAGCCATTTGCATTGCATGAAGGGCAGATGGCCCACGATACATTTCACACACATTGAGAAATAACCTCATAACTTATTATAGTAACACCATTAAATCACATACAAATACTAAGAGCATCGACGTCAGTTATCCTATCTAAAATTTTTACTTTAAATTTTGTAAAAGGTAGTTAAAAAATCTTTGCACCAGCTATCCTATCTATTCTTTAAATTTTATATTTATGAATAGTATTTTTCTAAATTTAAAGAATGAATTATATTCTTACATGATAAAAAATAAATAGAGAAGTTGATATATAGTATAGTGAAAAATGAATATTCAAATTTAATAAAGTAAATTTTTAACTTTAAATTATATATTTTGGATATGGAATTATTGTAACCGAAGGGCAATTATATTATACAAAAGATGAAATATGTTACTTTATCAGCCCCATAATTGTCTCGTACGGTTAGAATGGAGTAAATTAGATATTGAACAAACTCTCATATAAAAGAGTATTTTTTTACCAATTTAACCAAAATTCAACCCTTACTTCTTCTATAAATATACTATATAATTACCGGCCCAACTTCACTCTGGCTGCAACTATATTGAATCATATCCGGTGCCCCGTATGTAATCAGGCGTATCGTGGGCGCGCACGATGGGCACCCAGTACAGTGTATATATAATTTGTTCAACACTTTTTTATATATATATTTTTTATTATTTCAGCGCTACTTTTCGCACCGCCGCATCCCTGTGGCAACCTCTGAAACCCTAGCCATGGTTCTCCTTTCCGTCTCTGGTTCCTCTACTCTTAACTTCTTCCTCCCCTTCCTAACTCCGCCTCCATCTCTAACCCTATCCCGAACCCCAAACCATCTTGGCTTCCGCCTTCAGCTCCGCCTCCCTTCGAGGCCGCTGGTTTCCTCCCTTTCCCCTCCCTCCCCACCGCACGCCCTCCCCGCCGCTTCCTCGCTCCCACTTGGGGAGCTCGTGGAGAGGGACTGGTCCTTCGTCGAAGAGGATGCCACCAATTCCTACGAGCAAAGGGCCGACAAAGGCCGCCGCATCATCGCTGCCGCGGACGTCGAGACCGGCTCCAGGGTTCTCGCCGCGTTCCCGACTGCGAGCTTCGTCGACCGGCTGGTGGAGTCGGCGCCATGCGAGCACATGGTGGCGATTCACGAGTCCCTCTTCGTGCTTGCGATGATCAAGGAGGGCCATGATCGGGTAAGATGCTGGCAAGGTGGGATCGATGTCATACCAGAGAAGTTTTACCCGTTTGATTCGGTGTTTGTTTGCTATTTCCCTGGGATGGGAGTTACCATCGAAACGCTGTTAGCCTCGCTTGCTGGCAAGTGCTCTCCAGGTTTGTTTCTTCTTCATTTCCTAGGATAATTTTTACCGGGCTTTAAGATTGTGTCTGAAACTCGTTTTATTTAATATGCCCTACTGTATTTGTTAATTGACCTTCAGTGATACTTAAGGTATGCGATAAAAGGCTCAGCTGGATTCTGTAAAGTCAATACCTTGAACTACGACTGCCGATTGCTTGGTTAGTTACCATAGGCAAATGTTAGGGATACAGGGAGTGTGCCAGATAGCTCAGCTAGTAGAGCCTTAGGAGGTTCTGGAAGAATCTTGGGGTTGAAACCTGCCCTAATCCAAAAGGTCGAGACTTAAGGGCTTCTCCTGATTTATCCCAAAAAGAAAAAATCGTTGAGGATACAACCACACAATCACAATTCATGACCTCTTCAAATGAGCCATTAATATTGCAAGCCCAACTAGTGGCCAAATGCAAAAGCCCAAGCCAGCAATAGCTTATTTATCGCAATTCACTATGATCGTTTGTTGGTATTCATTTCACTGAGTGATACTAAAATGAAGTCTTATAATTACCCATTACATGATTACATCCTTGTCAAGACCAAAATTTAAGATATCTCAAAATCATTTTTAATAAACAGCATATGAAGTTTAATGATGGCTCCGCTATCACACAAGGAATCTTTTCCAACACTTATCCAGATTATATTTGCTTTTATAACACCTATGTTACTTGAACTCTGATGCAATTATTTGACATAGGTGTAAAATAATAATTGTAATTTGCATAGATGAGAATCAGAAACTTGTGAGACTCAATCATTAATGTAAAATGCTTTAGACCCAAGTTAATCTCTTGTGATGTCAAGACTGTATTAGATTTGAATTCTAATGAAGATTATGTTATGTAATTGAGATCAAATCGTTTTGTTATTCCTTAGCACAATTCATTTACTAGGATGTTAATAAGAGAGACATCAAGTTCCCTATGACACACCTAGTTTGTATGGTTAAGGATTCCCTTCAATGATTACATCTCTCTCTCTCTCTCTCTCTCACACACACACACAACCATAGCAAAATCGGCCGAACCCAATATGGATTGATCAATTTGGATCAAGGTCAGCTTATGTTGATCCGATTCCCACTGAGAAATTGGGCTTGCCTCTACAGTCTGACCCTAAACTATGACATGCTCAAGGATCTATCCAAATCAAATCTTTGACAAACGGGAAGCATGGCTCAAGAGAAACATTTGTTACTCTTCCATTCAGGTACACGTCTGTTGTGCCATTCTTCCATTTTCAACATAGAAAAGACAAAGTACAAAGGGTTGGGATTGATTTGCCCTCTTAAATCTCCCGATTATTCTCCCCTCCAGTTTTCAATAGCAACACATGTCTTCTAACAGTCTTATTTACTTGTTTATTTTCTTGTCACAAATGTCTTCTCATCTTGCAAAGATGTCTAAAGTAATGTGTTTGACCATCTAAAAGTTGCAAACATAGAATTTTATCGTAGTGATGAATAAAACAAAACTGACGTGCTGACCTCTTTTTCCATGTTAATTTATATTGTGCAGGTGCCAGAGTGGTTCTCAGCTTTGATCAGGGGAGGGAGGTTGTTGAGCAAAAACATAAGCAGCAATTTCCTGATCTTCTTACTAATAACTTGCCCGACAGAATAAGCTTAGAACAAACAGCTAGAGAACATTTGTTCCAGATTATAGAATTTGTTGATGAACCCAGCTTTTATCTTGCTGTTTTGGAATTTCACCACTAATCTCAATGGCATTTGTTTATGCCCTTGGCATGTCTCCCGTGTTGTGTAGTCACCGATCAGTTGTTTTATTCAATATATATATATATGTCATTTTTTTTTGTTTTTTGCAATTTGTATACTTTGTACATGTGTTCGATGATGGGATTAAATTTAGTACGAAGGAATAGCATCTAGCAGATTCCTAATAGATAAGACTTACTAGTTTGTTTTTGCTGCTGTTGTTATTTCTTACATATATTATTTTCTATTTATTGTTTGCCCATAACCCAATAACCCATTATAGTTCTTTACGGAACAGCATAAGAGCATAAGCCATTCAAACAAATCTTCTTAATTGGGAATGATTGAGTTGAACTCACATTTGTGTCTGATTAGTTGACTAATTAGCAGGAGGATTAACTTAAGCCAACAGTTCTACAATGAAGGTGTGATTTGAGCAATGATCAAATTATCTGGAATTCTCAGCTCCTCTAGAGCCGCTCAGTAGAACAAACCATTGGTGGAATTGATCCATACAACTTATTAGAACTAAAATCTACGAACCTCAAACGCTTCAAACCGAAAATTGAGCTGGGAAACTGTCCAGAAATGAAATTATAGCTCGACGGCCAGCTTTCCAGGGACATGAGATTCTTGAGGACATCTTCCTGCTGCTACTACTGATAATGATAACAGATTTTTATTTACAAAGCCCTGGTTGACACGCCCCTACTTTTCTTGAACAAGCATAAATCTAAACGAAGATAGATCACTCTTCTTGTTAAACAATAAAATAGATCACTCTTGCACCGGGTGCAACGATAAAACACTTTCACTGTGATCATAGTTAATCAGATTGATTGATTCCTAATTGTGGCGTATTGCGGATTAATTTCCTTCAGTGGGAAAATAACCTTAGAACGTTTGCTACGAAGTAATGAGTCATTTGTACTTTCGGATTTATCTTGGTTCTGGTGAAAAAACTTTCATGAGATTGAGCAGATTACTTGCAAGATTAATCGGTTTGAAGACCTAGATTACAAAAAAAAAATTATCTCTTGATAAAATTGTCAAGGCCTTCTCCTAGCTGGCTGCGGCAGACTGCGCATTAATTTTCTCCAATGGAAAGATAACCTTAGAATATTGACTGAGAAGCGACAAGTTAATTATACTTCTAAATTTACTCGTGATCATAGAAAACTTCATGAGGCATAACAAAACATATTCTAGATTAGTCCATTCCCATAGTTGAATATCTAAATTTAAAAAAAAAATCACTCTTGACAAAATTGCTTGGATCTTTAATTGTTGTCCAAATATACCAACAACCAAATTTTATCTCACTAAGTAGAGTCAACTATATAAATCATTATTTTATGTCATTGGACTTTATCCTCTACTATATTATCATTTATAGTTAAATAAATTTTATCTTATTTTATTATTATTAACTAAGTCTTTTTTGATCTTCCTCTTCCTTTTTTAATTTGTATATTTATCATAATTTTACACCTCCTAATTAGAATATTAATTGACCGTCTAAGTACGTATTCGTACTATCTTAAACTCCAAGTACCTAGGAAGAATGGGAAAAAAATAAAATAAACATGTGTTTATAATATTTTACACCATAATTCATCCATTTTTTATTTCACCTTCCTCTCCCTTATAGTTTAAAATACTCTTATCGTCCTTGAGACAATGGTGCAGTGGTTAGCTCCTTCAAATGGTTAGGGATCTAAAATTTAATTCCAACTATGGTACCCTGTAGAGATTTTCCTCTAAGATGACAATTCTAAAAACTTTAGTAGTTTAGATGGACACTTTTTAAGTTATATATTCTGATGACTAATAAATTTTTTTTCTAGAATCAGACTAATTATTTCAAGCAACGAGAACTGAATATTTAGATTATATATATATATTATTGCTCCTCAACTTAGAGCATCGGTAAAGGCTTGCAATGGGCAATCCAATAGTCAGGTTTGATTCTCAAGAAGGTACGGGAATGTGTTCATTGGGATCAAATTCTAGATAAAACTTGGGTGATATTGTAACCTGCACTTTTGAATTTGCCTAATGGGCGAATCAAGATATACAGAGTAAGATGGGCTGAATATTAAAACTCTACCTATAACTTTTATATCATGGGCGGCAAATGTCAGCGCCTCTCATAGCTACTGAAACACTTATTTTTATTTTTAGTTTTTTTAAGCTTATTATTGTATCAATAAATTTTTATTTTTAGAATTTAGGAGTTGAGTTATAATATTAAATATAATTTTTTTTTTTAAATCAAAAAAATATTTAGATGTGTATAGGGTATATACAGGATGTGCATGTAAGATGGGTAGAATATCAAATCTATATATATCGATTTTTATATCCTAGGCGACACTGCTGCCATTCACAACTGTCGCTCATATAGATATCCAGGCTGACTCTCCTTGCGCGATTGAGACATCTCGAATTGATTTGAAGCACCTCAATTGTTATCTGCATTTTTTAAAAAATATTTTATCTCGAGTTAAGCAATTAGATTTTGTCTTGAATTATATTATAATCTTCAAACTAAAATAAATAAATATTTAGGGTATAATATATAATAGTTAAGGTAGGTAAATTTGTTTGTTTTTTTTAAATTTTGGATTTAAGATTTGAAATTTAGGATATAATATTTAGGATATGTGTAATTTTTTTCGACAATTTATCAAACAATGCATCTAAAGTTTTAAATTTACTAAAAGGCGTATATTACTTTTCTATTTACCAAAGGGCGTACCTTTTCAAATGCAATTCCTATTTTACCCTCCTGACAATCTAACTTTTTCTACCGTTCTTTTCTCTATTATTTTCTCTCTCTCTTCTCTATTTTACAAGCATACATAACATATGAATAATATTACATAGATTTAGTCAATTTTTTAATATCATTTTAATATATTTGAAGAAGTCAAAATAAACAATGGATAACATATTTGAACTCCTTGCAATCTCAGAAATCCACTGGAACTGAAATGAGTGTAATCGTAACTCTCTAGGTCTATTATTAGTGAGTTTCGGTCAAAATCCACTAATGGACTTAGAGAGCTCCGATTATACCCATTTCAGTTCCTATGGATTTCTGAGATTTCAAGGAGTTCAAATATGATATCCATTAGTTATTTCATCTTTTCAGAGTTATTAACATGTAACAAGAAAGAATCATCAAAAAGGCTCACGTTAGGCCTGATATGGAATCATATCAAGCTCATGTAATGAAATTATATCAGATACAACGTGGGTCTGATTGATATAGAATGATATCAGGCTCACGATGGGCCTGATATGATTCTATATCAGGCCCAACATGAGCTTTTTTGATAATTCTTTCATTTTGCATGTTAACTGTTGGATCGCGGCAGCCGGCTTGAAAGAGGGTTGAATAGCCTTGCGAAAACAAAAAGCACAACCCTTCTCGAACTTTCAAATAAACACTTGCATAAGAATATAAAAACAATAAAACAAAAAGTAGAGGCACAAGGATATTTACTTGGTTACAACCGGGGAGGTTGTTAATCCAAGGAAAGTGTCGTACTAGTATATCTCCTTCAGGCAGAGAAGCCTCTTACAGCAATGAAGCGCACAAATAAAGAAGTTAAACTACAAACGAAGCGCACAAGTGTTAAATGAATGAATTGCTTGGAATGATATAAAGCTTCTAGACTAAGGCTGTATTTATAGCCTTGGCCAGGACGCATGGAAAGGGTCCAGGCGCTTGAGAGGGGATAAAATTTTCTCCCTTTCGCAACGATCGCGTTTGACGTGATCCTGGTCAAAATCCAACTCCGGGCGCTCGGACTACTAAGTCAACCAAATTGACTTTTGGTCCGGGCCCTCTGCTCCGGTGCTGCTTGCCTCGGTTCGGGTCTTCCGCTCCGGCTCCGCTCGCTTGGGTGATTTCAGCTAACCAAAATAAGGCTCACCCGAACTCAATTTCGGCCTTCTCGAGTAACCTTCCGCTCCGACTTCTCGTCCCTCGGAAACACCGCGTGCCTCCTTCTCGTCCGCTCGCGTACTCTTCCGCAGCGCCTCGTACCTCAGACGCACCAAGCCCGTCGGCTCCCTCCCGTGTCGTCCTTCTCGCTAGCTGCGTTTTTTGCTCGACTCTCTGTGCTCATAAGCTCCTGCACACTTAGACACAAGGTTAAAAACATGACAGGACCTAACTTAACTTGTTGATCACATCAAAATTGTTGGGATGTATACTATAAACCTAACTTTTGTATGAACATCTATTTTGAAATATTTTGAAATGAGAATCACTTTGATTAAATGTTTGCATTTTATATTTATATATATGTCAATGCAATTGTCCATTTAATTTGTATTGTAGATAACATGGTGTGTGATGCCACACAAAAGATCATGTTATCGGTTCCTTATAAATTATAAATAGTAGTTCACAACTAAGATGGATTGGGGCAAACCATTGGAACGGTTGTAGTGTAATTTGGTATTAGTCTGTCTTGACTATAAAATTACACTAGTACACTATGTGTGTATTGAGCAGGACCATTTGAGGTTGTTTGATTTGTACTGACTACATAAAAGAACAGAACCTCTGTTATTATGGATATGCGTCCTCTTAATCCCTATATAATAACAAACACGTATACTTAGTATTTATTTCTTTAATTTATCAATGGGTGAGATTTATTCGTTAAATCAATAGGTCCGATGAGTTGGGAAATAGTATTGTTTATATGGTGTGTTGTTGATTATAGAAGGAATCTGTGTCCTAATTATTTAGGCTGGTGATGTCCCCTTGAGGAGCTCATAAGGATTATCATGTAAACCCTGCAGACGAACTTAGTTTGGCATGATAATAAAGTTGAGTGGTATTACTCTTGGAATCAGATGTTAATTAATTGAGTTGTCAGTAACTCATTTAATTAATGGACATACGATATCTTAAACACAGAGAGATTAACACACTCATGATAAGAAGGAGCCCATATTGTAATATGGGATTGGTGCGGTAGTTCAATAATAACCCTTTAGTGGTATGAGTTATTATTAATGGACTTGAGTTGAGTGTTCGGACCGAACATAGGAAGCCCAATCCATCAGGAGGCCTAAACAAATTCCTCCTCTAGGTCTCTGTTGTAGCCTCTATATAAAGTCTCGCATCCACCCATCCACGGGTTGTTGGTTTTGGTTTCGGAGCCACCTCCTCCTCCCTTGCTAGGGCTGGCTCATCTTCTTCTCCTAGGCCGGCGACACACCTTCTCCTCTTAAGGTTGGCTCCACCTCCTCCTCCTAGGGCCGGCGCCACCTCTTCTTCTCCTTGGTGGTCGGCGCCTTGGAAAAGAAGGAGAAGAGTAGAAGGTGCCTCATCCTAGAGTTTCTCTTTGTGGTCGGAGATTTGGAAACAACGAGTGGAAGGGTGTTTGTTATCTTGGTAGATCGTTGCCCACACGACGTTCAAGAAGAGGAGAGGAATACAACAGAAGATCAAGAGGTCTTTGGTTACAAAGGAAAGGTACAACTAGTTCTTTGATTCCACTGCGTAATTAGTTTAGTTTTCTTTGTATCGATTTTGAATATCAACACAAGAGGCCAGCGATCTTGTACTTCGATCAAGGTGTGCTTTGATCTGTCAAGAACTTACTTGATTGACCAAACATATGTCTGATCGAACACGCGGGTTGCTAGTAATAGTTCTGTACTTGTACAATTTTTGTATAGGAAAATTGAAACAGAACGGAATTCCAGCGCCTTCAAAAATAACCTTAGGGTTCCAACATTAACATATATAAAAAGCCGAAATAAATAATAGATATCATATTTGAACTCCTTGCAACCTTAAAAATCCATAGGAACTGAAATGGGTGCAATCGGAGCTTTCTAGGTCTACCAGTGTGTTTTGGTCAAAATCCACTGATGGACCTAGAGAGCTCCGATTGTATCCATTTTAGTTCCTATGGATTTCTGAGGTTGCAAGGAGTCCAACGGTGCTGTCCATTACATATTTTAGCATCTCCAAATGTTGAAATATTATTAAAAAATCAGCTAAAATATAAACTAATTCATATCAAACCCACATTGGGCCTGATATTAAATGATATCAGGCCCACGTGACTCTAAACTATAATTACATGAGATAGACTCCACTATATTGCTATGAAGAAGGAATTTTTTTAGCCATTACTTTTGTTGATGTGATTCTTGCTTTTTGAACTTAGCATTTAGTTACTACATAATTAGAGCATAGATATACTTTCCTTAGTCAACCATAAATTCAAGTATTATCTATATGCAGTTTGAAAATATAATGTTTTGCAAGAAAACATTTTTTTTATTGAAAAGGAGACACTTCGTCTGGTTGGATTCATTTCATAAGTTGTTTATTATATTTGCAGGTTAAAATTGAAGGAATTGTTGAAAATGTTTTTAAAGAGGAGTCTGAGCAATATTTCCATAGTTGTCCTCGAGGAAGTCAACTTAGAGCAATTGTCGGCAAGCATGTATATTCTATTTATCTTTATTTTTTATTAATTCATGGCAATAGAAAACTATATTGCCCAACATGAGCCTGATATGGAATGATATCAGGTCCATATTGGACCTGATATCATTCCATATCAGGCCCAACATGAATATTTTTAACGATTCTTGCTTATTATATTTTAAAATATCTGAAAAGTTAAAATAAATAATTGATAGTATATTTGAACTCCTTGTAACCTCGGAAATCCATAGGAACTGAAATAAATACAATCAGAGCTCTATAGGTCCATAAGTGTGTTTTGACCAAAATCCACTGATGGACCTATAGAGCTCTGATTGTACTCATTTCAGTTCCTATGAATTTCTGAGGTTGTAAGGAGTTCAAATATAGTATTCATTATTTATTTTGACTTTTCAGAGTTGTTACATGTAATAAGGAAGAATCGTCAAAAAAGGTCCACGTTGGACCTAATATGGAATGATAACAACTCTGAAAAGTTGAAATAATAATGAATATCATATTTGAACTCCTTACAATCTCAGAAATTCATAGGAACTGAAATTGGTGCAATCAGAGCTCTATAGGTCCATCAGTGGATTTTGGTCAAAACCTACTGATGGACCTATAGAGCTCTGATTGTACTTATTTCAGTTCCTATGGATTTCTGAGGTTGCAAGGAGTTCAAATATGCTATCCATTATTTATTTCAACTTTTTATAGATGTTAACATGCAAAATGGAAGAATCATAAAAAAAAACTCATGTTGGGCCTGATATGATTCCATATCAGGTCTAACGTAGGTTTTTTTTTATAATTCTTCCTTGTTACCTGTTAACAATGTTGATAAGCTGAAATAACTAATGAGTATCATATTTGAACTCTTTGAAACCTCAAAATCCACTGATAGACCTATAGAGCTCTGATTGTACCCATTTCAGTTCGTATGGATTTCTGAGGTTGTAAGGAGTTCAAATATGCTATCAATTATTTATTTTGACTTTTTCAAATGTATTAAAATGTTATTAAAAATGGATTAAATCTTATGTAATGTTATTCGTATGTTTTATATGCTTATAAAAAAAGAAAAGAGAAAAAAAAATGATAAAGAAAATAAAAATGATAGAAAAAATCATATTATTAAGAGGATAAAATAAGAATTACACTTGAAAAAATACATCATAAATAGTAAAATAACATATGTCTTTTAATAAATTTAAAATTTAAATAACATATGTCTTTTAATAAATTTAAAATTTTAGTTGTGCTGTTTGATAAATTATTGATTTATTAAAAAAATTTAATTTAGAATTCAAAATTTTAAAAATTTAAAATTAACGCTAGAGTAAACTTCATGCAAGAGGTCACGACTTTTTATATATATGTACATATATACCCCTCCAGCCCTCCTCTACCAGCAGCGAAGTGACCATTATTCATCCACAAAAGAGTGATTCGGGAAGAACTTTGTCTAGCGACAATCAACAGTCTGATTGACAGGACCTTATTGACACTTTGATAAATGAGGCACAATTATAATTTTCAAAACTGAAGGACCTTATTGCAGTATTTTGCTCAAGCCAAATAACATTAATAATCAGTCCTTTAAATATCCTACAAAGTTCCTGCATACGCAAAAGAGTCATCGACCTCCTCAGATTCATCATCAGCTACCATTTCTTTTTTAAATAACACTTTGAGGTAAGGAAGAAACTTTGGAAGCACAGGTAGATCCGCAAGATTCACAGTCATTAGATCGAACGCAATACATGTCTTCTGCATGTCTGCCTCATCAAAGACTGGGATTTTTGGATATCTCTGGCTAAAATGGGTGAGGATAACACGGTATGCATCCGCTGATGTGCCCACTCCAACAGCTTCCTTCGTTGTGCTATGGTTCCTCGCAATCGCTTCATCTTCCATGCTATCCTCAAATGTGGCCTGCAGTATTAACCATAGTAAGGTATGTAAGCATTAATCGGTTAGTCGAATATGGCATGGGCAACTTTAATGTGATACAGGATTTTCTGTATTCAGAAACCCAGCTAGATCACAATAAAATATGTTTAGTTTTAAGGATATTTAAGTCTACAAAGTTATTCTGTTAAAACAAATGCAGTATCCATATTCATGAGACCAGTTGCTAATGCGTGGAAAGAACAGCAGCATGCATTGCGAACACAAAGCTTACTACAGCGTTTAGTTCACAGCATGGAATGGACAAGGAATAGATTATTCTTCTAAAATGAAATAATAGGATTAGAATAAGAATATTACTTGGTTCTTCGAATAGAATGGATATCCCATTCCTGTGTTTGATTTGCAGGGATTGTATAATAGACAAGAAATAATTTCTACACGACCAAAATATTCCTACAATTAAAAATTGGCCATGTGAAATTCTCACACACCATATCAGAATTAGTTAAGCAATAATAAGAGGTAATTTCAATTCTACCAGAATTATTGAAAGCATCCAGTTCCTTTCAACGTTGAACACAGGAATATAAAAGCTATTCCATGAATGGAATAAATTTTTTAGTTGAATATTTAGAGACAGTGCCCTTTCCTCTGAGAAGGAATACAGAGCTGGACTACATTTTTCTAATACACAAGGCCTAATATTACTAATTAAGAACTATTTACCAGTACAAATGACTTAACAAACAGTTACGATAATCTTTAAATAGTTGCCTAAAATAGATTAATCCGTGCACATGAGTATGAATATGACCTAGATTTTGCAAAATACATGTGTTATTTCTAATAATTAAGCTATAATTCTCAATGGCAATTGATCGTAAAACATAGCCACATACCACGTGTATAGAATAAATATTTGGACAAGCTAATAGTTTGACAATATTATTTCATTTACAAAAGTTGATGTGTGTAATTATCAAAATTCTTAATATTAGTTAGAACATAAATCTTTAGGCCATATTTAGCAATTAGTTCTTCCATCTATAACCTTCTAACCATTACATACATCAAATCAATTTTTTAGTTCTGCAAGAGTAAAATATTAAACAAGATGAACTTGCAAAATCTCTGACCTCATGTATCAGTAGTGTTGCATCACGTGAAGCATCTATCAGTGCCTGACATGGTCTAGTATCACCTGAATATACTAGCTTCCATCCTGGAATAGTTTTTCCCATAATATTAAGCCTCTCTGCGGCCTTCAACACCACACCGAATGCCTGTGGACAGTGTACAACTGGCACGCTGTATAAGGCTTCCAGACCTGCTTCAGAGAGAAGTTCCTTCAGTCCCATTAAAATTGGCAGAGCAGCAGCAGTGTCAAGAGGACCACCAGGTCTCTTCCAATAGCTCTGCATTTTACTATTCGGAGCAAATAAACTAGATCCAAAGTGATGTAGTGCTACACTCTCTGCTGCTGAACTCACTCTGTCTTTATCTAAATTTTCAGGAGAGTGATCCTCACTAGAACCAAGAGAAGTCTCAAAGATATTCATTGAAGACTCCAAAGTGTGTCTGCAATCTAAGAATTGCATATCAAGATCTTCAAGTCTAGAATATGCATCCAGAAATCTCTTCAATGGTCTTGGCCCAATCACAAGCATAGGCTTGTGGGCTACATCCTTTAATAGTTGACCCCTGAGTGCTAGTATTCTAGCCAAACCAGTATGATGATCAGCATGGATATGGGAAATCCATATGCATTTCAAACCTTTTATAGCATCATCAGCACCTTTTATGCCAAACCTGGATTCAAAATAAACTATGTCAAACTCAAAGTTCATGTACAGCAACATTAAATTGCAGGGATAAATTATGCAACACTTGAGAGCTACCTTCTTTTGAGTTGTGCAAGAGTTCCTTCACCACAATCAAGAAGCAAACTTCCTTTTGAGAAAAGATTAACAAAAATAGAACTGACATTCCGGTACTTAGATGGTTGTGATGAACCAGTACCCAGGAGAACTATTTCCATGTCTTCCCTGTGTATATTTTCCAAGCAAGGTGGGATATCATGTTCATTTTTAGTATCATTCTTACATCTGCCATTCAAGTCAAGAATATTCCCCTCAGATGGATCTCTCCCTTGCCTTTCCATGTGAACATTGTTAATTGAAGAACTTTCATTCAGCCATGGCTCTTCCACCATAATACGATCACTATCCTTCGGAGCATTAACTTTAATTTTTGCAGGCCTTGCCCAAAACTGGCTAATATTCTTAGAAATATCCACTACTTCAGGAGCTTCTGCAAGAAGTTGAGCAATAAATTCTTCATGACTGGATGCGGCTGGGATTGCAGATCTGTCCAATCCCAGTTGCGAGTATGGACGCAAATGGAACTGCAAAAAGAATGTAATATCATGTGTGATACTCTTCCAATAACAAAATTCTATCAGATCTAATTCAATGCAAAATCCTGAAGCACCAAGTTTGCCTAATTTAGAACCTCAACTGCTACATATTACTAATTCTACAAGTGCCAAGCCTGCCTAATTTTAAGCCCAAAGAGAAAAATTACTGATTAAAAATTCATCATCATCATCAAGTCATGCAAGTTACAATTGTTTAGTATCAGATGCATGAATTTTATCCCACCATTAAAGTCTTTAGAAGGCATATCTCCCTATTAATATTGAGATTGATCACTTTGTATTACATTACCTACCTAGAGCTATCTTTGGTCTCCAATATATCCCTTGCACCTCCAACTGAAACTGATCTAACTCGCCCGACTATAGAATTTATCGGTTGCCTAATTTTAAGTGAAAAATGCAAAATTTGTATGATTCTCGAGTCTCAACCAAAAGTGTCAAGTTAGCTGATTTCATAAAGAATCATAAAGTTCTAGAACCAATAGTAAAGAACTTGACAGAGTAAGAGGGGAGTATATACGATAAGAATCTTAGCCAAGAAAGAAGCATAATGAGAAAATCATATCAAGAATTTCAATGAAAATGTACAGAAATTTGGTTGCATACAAATTTCTGATAACCAATGACAAAATTTTCAATAGTTCTAGAATCAAAATGACTTGACAACACTAAGCTAGGATTGCATGAAAATAGTAAGTCTCAAGATGAGAGATAATCCACTTGGAGGAAAGGAGAGATCCTTAGAGAAGTCCACTTGTATAAAAGTGCATAGTACAATATCAAATCCTAGTTATGGAGGTTAGTGGCGAATGTAGGTACTGGCGTACTGCAGAACCACTGTACATATCCTAATATTTGCATTATGATGATTATTTCTTTCTAGTATTTACATAACCACTATTGCATGGGTTATGAATTACCTAAATTGAACAAGATACTGCAACTGTTGTATCAATATCCAGACACAGGTTGTTGAATTGCTAGCACTTGGTTAGATTAAATATACATGTTCCAAAAGTGCTTCAATCTGAGTAATTATAACTTCTTAGAAAAAATTATAATATTGCTTGGAATATTAATTTAAGAAAAAATTTCAACATGCATTTCCCAAAAATTATCTGTTTTTTTTCCATTCCTTATCAATACCCCCAAAACTTTCCATTCCTTATCTAGAGAGACAACCAAGTGCACGAAGCTCCTGTCAATGCGGAGTTATGTACAAGTTTATCAGTATATGCAGAATGAAAAATCACCAAAAATATTGGATTAAAATTGATAAAGATATGCATAGATGCAATATTGCAGCATACCTTAAGCAAATTCTCAGCCAGAATGCTTCTACAAGGAGTTGAAGAAAAATCCTGGTAAGAAAATCCAAGAACTCAATCTGAGCATACTGAAAGCGGTGATAAAAAAAAGTAGAGGATAATTTCTGCTAATCTGTTAAAAACAACCTGACAATGCCCACTAGACTGTAAACAAAGGTCATCAGTCTGACGACTAGACCAACATCCAGGAGCTGGAAAGAACTGAGGGCACAAGTAGTTAAGCTGTGATGAAATTCGTGAACTAGATTTCAAGATAGGAATTTCCATATTGCTCCTATAGAGAATAATAAGTTACAAGTTAAATAATACAATTTAGTAGACTATGCAGTACGAGAACTATACAATTATCAAATAGAATACTCCATATACAACTAAGTACAAAATAGTTGTAGCATGAACAAGAATACAGGTTTGGATAGTGGATCTGGTACCATATCAAATGTTTGTTACAAGTTTACACAGCCCTTATAAATAAGGCAATATTCTCACAGAATAAATGTAATAGAGAATGTTAATTATGAATTTAAGAACAAAACAAATATTTTTATACCATTCTGGTCAAGGAGTTATTTTCTCTAGGCTTACTTCATTTCAATTCAAATTGACATGAAACAGAAAATGAAACATTTCATCTTCCATTGTTTTCTACAAAAAGCAATGATCATTTACTCCACCCTCATCAGCAACTCCAAGTTTAGATGGTATAAATGTGACTAAAGACAGGGCTGAAGATGCTGACAGTGATAAATGGGAAGTAAGAAGAAGAAAAATTTTTCATGGAAAACTACTAGTCAAATATAGTTTTCGGTCAAACAACACTCAATACCCTCCAAGTCTCCACACAGAAAAACTTGTTCTTTTTTTATCACCCTCGCATGTTGACTCCACTGTCGCCAACGACTCTAACTATCCTCACAATAAGATTTCTTCTACATTGACATTGACCCTATGGCTCCACTCTCTGACCTCTCTACTTCTATTATGTAATAGAAGATTGCCTTGTCTTCCAATAATAGGTTGGGTTTAATTTCAAATGACTTTAGTTTATTTTGATTAGTTGGGTTTAATTTTAATGGGTTCCATAATTTTCTTTCTTTTATCAAAATCATATAAAATGAATCAACACAATTCTTTTAGATTCTCTTTCATTTATATGATATGCATTAATATACATCTGAATTGTATTTTAGCAAATGATATTATGATGTCAGTTATGAATCAATCAAATCTAACAACTATGTCTCACATCAAGTCACTGGCATTTCCTGTGAACACACAAAGGGCAAGCTTATCTTTGTTGCTCAAATCAAACAATGCAAATTTTAAGGATGCAAAATTCTATGGGTAAACAAAATAAATAATCAGATAGTAAAATTCTTAAATGCTGATAGTTGTGAGATGGTATAGGGCATTGTTGGAGGGCTGACGCATTGATCACACTTGCCATTTAGATGGACTACATGAACCAAAAAAGGATAATAAAACCTGAAACAATACTTTTCAGTTTAGACACTATCTTGAAGTAGGCTCATACTTTCTGTTGATAGCTGCTTTCTTTCTTTTTCAAAAAAATCATATAACAGCACAATCAAAACATTTTTTTTTCAAAAAAGAGCACTATTAAGACATCTTACAATTCATGCCCAGCCATGACGTGTTGTGCATTACCAAATCTTGTCATCCACTGTTGATAATCGGCACTTTTTGTCACAGAAGCTGGACCCAGGTGAATTACACAATTCACAATTTTGTTATTTGCAGTTGACTGCTGGTCAAGATCACAGTAGTAACAATTAAGAGAGTCTGCAGAAAGTACTTCACGAAGATGAGAAGTTGTGGGGCAGTCAACAAGAAGTATGATTGGACCAGGGGTTGATGGGCCAAGAACATCACTAGGATGAACCTACAAAAGGTATTTAAGCAAACAAATTTATATTAAATATAAAAGGAAAAGAACAATTATATAAAATCAAAATAAAGTGGCAGGAAAATATATTATTGATGGTTGCAGGAAGCCAGAAAGTACTGGTGGTCTATGGAGAAGTACATGTATCAAAATTGAAAAAAAAAAATCAAACAAAGAAAAACAAGGTAAAATCAAGTTGGTTTGATTTAGAATTTGTAACAAATTCTTGAGTTATCAACCATAAAGTCGAGCTGATCTGACATGACAGAATTCCCAAGCTGCAGTTCACGATATTTTGGTCCAGGTCGTAGTCCAAGTGCTGAAGCTTTTACAGGATCAAATTTGCCTTTAATTTCAGGCAGTTCACAAGCATAAATCACAGAGATGTCACCTGGCTTCAGTTTTGATCCTGGGTTTTGAGAAATTCACACAATTAGATATCACTTCACTAAGGAAACTAAAAACTGAATTCCCAAACATATCATACCATTAGAATAGCTTGGATTCAGGGTAATTGCAGATATGCGCACAACCTCATCATCAATTATGGTAATCGGATCTTGAAATTTGTCAAACTCAGAGCTTGTCACCTTAGTTTCCTCTTTTAATTTTTCCCCGAAGCTATGTGCATGAACCACAGCAGCATTTGGTATGAATGAACGCATTGCATCAACTAAGTAATTAAGATCAGAAGACCCCCATATGTTGACCTGATACAAGATATAAATAGATGAAAATATCCTCCAAGGACAAAAAAAGTTGGAGAAGTTACCCAAGAAGTACATGTATTAGCTTAGTAGTCTAGATAAAAGAATGAAGAATTTGAAATGTATGACTCACTGACATTCCTTCTTCTCCTATGCCAGCTAAAGTGAGCAGAAGACCTATCAATAGATAGCCGACAACAATTGTCAGTATTTCTGTCATCCTAAAGAAACATTTGTTATAATATTCATAGGTTTCAGAAAAGGTTATTAGTATCAACTAAACAAATATGAAAATAGACCAAATCATTCAGATAAATTGCTGGGATCGAAATGACTGAAAATCAATTTAAAAACTACAAAATCTTTGAAAATGATTTTCTATATTTTAATTTGAAATAATTATATCACATCATTTCCAACAAATCTATCCTTTTCTTTTGATTGTATCAAATCTCCTATATATATCCCACTAAAAACTTCATCTTACTGCCATTGGCTTTACATTCACATAATCACATCTACCTAGGCCAAGTCCGAGGATCATAATTCAAAAGACACTTTTGTTCAGTGCTCGCCTCCACCTCTGCTGCAATGGTTGTCACCACTCTCAACAAACCTCTCAGTAGACACCCTAGCACAAGAGCTGAGTCAAGGGTACTTAATCTATGCCAAGATTGAAAACGGAATTCTTTTCCACCCCGACAATCATCACCCTTGACAATTCCCTTCTAGCTCCGCTCTATGTTCCTCACACTCCACCAAATCTGGGAACTATATTCACAGTAATAGCAAACTGAAGACTTGTAATCTGTCAATTAAAATAATACTGATCTTTCTGAAAATGAAGTTCAAATAACACAAATAGATAGAACTATACCTGGAAGTCCTCCTGCAGTTTCCGAGCAGACACGTGTGAAAAAAATATGATCTATCTGGGCAAAAGAGAAGAGAATCAAGATAGAAGGTTTGATTCTTAAACAAGTGAAATATTTGGATATGATATAAAAGTATTCTATTACTAAAATTTGTTGTTTCAAAATTTCTCAATTGACAACATAACAACAACAGCCAAGCCTTATCCCACTAGGTGGGGTTGGCTACTCAATTGACAACGTAAAAAATAAAAATAAAATCAAACAGCAGAAATGCAAAGATGTTGAGATTGTGAGGGCAAAAAGGAGAACTATCTTCACCAAACAAACACTAGTTATAGAACGTTGAACCACAAAGTAAAATATTCATGGGCATTCATACCTTTGATAACTTTATCTTGTGCTCCGTACAGAACCTCTGCAATCCCTGATAACCAGAGATATCCCATTAAGGAGGGGATGGATCACGGTAAGAAAAATAAAAAGAAACAAATGTGCAGAAAGTCACAAGAATTTGATCATGAACAATTTGTTCAATTAATAATTTCACTTGGCATTAAAATAGAAACCAGAAGGTAATAGAATCACGAGCAAGATTACTAGGATAAGAGAAGAAACTGATAATAACCATATACACAAAATTGTAGAAGAACTGAAACATCCCAATTGTGATTGAAAATAAGTGCAGCATTGTTAATATATAATAATAGAATTTGCACCATTTCAGAAGTCGTAGTGTATAAAATTATGTTATAGAGCTTTTTAAGAAATACAAAAAATTATAGGACCTGCTAAGTGTTGGGGTTGGAAAGTTACAAACAAAGTCCCACATTGAAAACACATGAGAAAGATCATAGGTTTATAAGGAAAAAATATCTCTATTGTATGAAGCCTTTTGGGTAAAGCTCAAAAACAAAATCATAAGGGCTTAGGCCCAAAGTAAACAACATCATACTATTGTAGAGATATCTAAATTCCTTTGGTCTTAACAATTGGTATTAGAGCTTGGACGGCTAGAAGGTCTAACCGCAGATGTATACAAGAGTTATGGTCTAATCGAGCCATGTGAGTAGAATATTGACCTCGAACAAAGAAAGTGGGGGCTCCCATGTTTAGATCAAGAGGACCAGACACCGGACAGGTGGATAGCCAGGCAGAGAAGCCCTAGTTGTAACTAAGCAAGGAAGACCTGGTAAGTCGGTTGGACTGAGGGGCATGGGAACCTAGTAGGTTGGGTGGACGGAGGGGTTGGAAGACCTAGTGGATCGATTGGATCGAAGGGCTGAAAGACCTGATGGGTCGAGGAACATACGTCAAACAAATAGACTTTCCGTTTGCGGGGGCCTTGTGATCCTTCGTTTGAAGGGGAGATTGTTGGGGTTGTAAGGTTGCAAACAAAGTCTCACATTAAAAACACATGGGAAAGATCATGCACTTATAAGGGAAAGATATCTCCATTGGTATAAAGCCTTTTGGATAAAACTCAAAAACAAAACCACGAGGGCTTAGGCCCAAAGTGAACAATATCATACCATTGCGAAGATATCTAAATTCCTTCGGTCTACACTAAGAAGAGCAAGACAAGCAAAACCACACCAATCATCAAGCATATCTATTTAAAATGATTTTTGTTATAACAAGCATGCTTGAAACTACAATAGCAATGTTCTCATTATCCAACTTAACACCTTAAGGTACAAGCTGAAAACATCCATGCACTACTTATTTCCACATTCCCAAAGACACCCTTTTCTTTGAAGAGAATTCACAGCATGTCAAGCTCCACTAAAATTGTTCGCTTTAAATTCAATTAAATGGTTAAGCCACATGTTCCACCACTTATGTGGGCTCACATCAATTTCTTTTTCCTTCTTGAGAACTGCATATTTATTAATGGTGTTTATCTTTCTCTTCAATCATTACGACTTGAGCTAAGCACTTTACTATTTCATGAATCTCATAGTACTGGATAAACCATAAGAACTTTGATATTCTATCATTTAAGTCAAAATAATCATTCAACAAATCCAAAGCCCAGACTTCTCAACTACTTGCTATAGTTGCAGTCTGATTCTGGTCTTATTACCTGATTCTTTCAACTATCATAAATTGAATGAGACACATTATATGAGCAAGTTTTCAGTTATAAAATTCCTTTTACCTTCTAAGTAGAAGTATCCTTTTTAATTGTTATCATTATCATCCTTACCTGTTATAAGATCTCCCAAATTATTATTAACTTAAGGACTAGAAGCACGAATTGGTTTAATTCTTACATTTAAGCTAATCATACCTCCCCAGCATTGAAGATGAACCTTTGTTTGTCAAAGAACAACAAGACTGATGGCGAAGTATCTTGTGTGTCCATGCCAGTTCCCAAGATCTATGATAAAAAGCACCACACATATGCAACTAATTTCAGAAGAGTTGGCTATCAATAAAAAGAGAGTAAACAAACTTCCAATCATCAAAAGAGACTTAAAAGTAACATGGATATACATTATATTTGTAAAATAGTATATCTCAGTAAGGAGGTGATACATAGTTCCATACTTCCATGCATGACAAAGTACACATTTTTTTCTCTCAGGTTCAAAAGGCATATACAAGCAATATGCAGTAGACTGTAGACCCACTGCATAGTGCATATACAATATGTGGAGGCATATATAATATTTTTAAAAATATATATATTGATGAAAATGAGAAACATGCATACAATGAAGTATATTTCTTTAACCCATCCAATTCAGACCAGATGGAAAATAATATTTCAATCACTACGCAAAACACACAAAATATACCAATCAATATTAATCTACAACATAATATCATATATATGTAATTTGAATATAATCAGCACCTAAAATGTTTATCACTTACAAAACAATCCTGTAAGCCAACACACAATTTACAAGCCGTCAAATAGGGTATCACAGGGTTTAAAGTTAAGATGGCTCAATGTAAATTGATTCAAATGGACAAAATAAAAACTTTAAACAACAGAGGTACACTGCAATTGCAGCCACTATGGATTCCTCTTGAAAATTCGGTTACACAACCGCATAAGGGGTCTAAAAGAGGGATTTAACCTAGAGTCAAAAGCAATAGTTTGAGACAACCTAGCTGTCATGGACAGAAAAAAGATACGAAAAAAATGGATTTTTTACCTGAACGTAGCAAATTGTGTTAATAGGATTCAACTTCCGGACCTTCAGTTGAAGGTTCTTTGGTTTATCGATCTTGTCCCTCCCCTCCGCACGCCTCTTGTTAAACTCTAACGTTTCTTTCTTCTCCTCCATCTCCGGCCTTTTCCCCTGGTTTCTCTGTTCGCTTAGCGTGCTCGCCCACCGCCTCTGGTTGAGAACTCCGCCGCTGCCTTGGCCACGTCCTCTACCGGAGGTCCTTCTCCTAATGCCTCCACCAGAGTTACTTCTACCCCTGGAATCCGAACTGGAGAGGACAGGGAGAGGGAGATGTGACTTCTTCAGGAGCGGCGGTTTGGGATTGGAGAAGAAGGACCTAGCAAAAGTGGAACCAAAGAAGGAAGCTTTGGGGAGAGGGAAGAGGAGCTTGAAGCTTGAAAAATGTAGCATTGCAGTCCGTTGCACCACCGCCCCCCTCCTGTTTTAAGGAATTGGAATTTTTAGGGTTTTAAGAGCGAGAAGGCGGGGCATGCCATGTTGCAAAGAGTCCACCAATCGGGCGCTGATGGGTAATATGGTCATTTGGATCATGTGAAACAGAATCTATTGTTGCGCAAAAATAAATAAATAAATAAAAATACTTTACAAATAATTCGGCAAATGTACTTATCACTAGGGCGGTAAATAAATAAGTCAAATCAAGTCAAGTCAAGTCCAATTTTAGGGTGTTCAAATTTTTTTAATAAGGTAATTAAGCCGAGCTGAGCTAAGCTTAAAATGAATCAAGCTTTTGAAATGAATGTTCAAGCTTGGTTTGATTTATTTTTTATGAGCTTGAGCTTGTTTGAAACTTGACTTTAGCTTGGTTCGTTTAGATGTTATCAAGCTCTCAATTCAAGTTTGGTTTGAGCTTGGTTCGAGCTTAGTTCATTTAGATGTTATCAATTTCTCAATTTAAACTGGTTTGATTATTTGAAACTTTTAGTTATTTTAATAATTATTGAGTTTGATAATTTAAATTTATTTATTTTATTTTATTATTTATTTAGCATATTGAAAAGAATTTTATTAATAAATATGGTTCGTAAACATTGTTCATGAACATTGTAATGAGCGGTTCAAGCTTATTTGTTTAATTAACCTGATGTATATTGAACGAACATAAACAAGCTCTTACCAAACCGATCACTAAACTTGTTCATGAATGTTTGATTCATTTACAGCCCTACTTATCACACGCACAATTTTGAAGCCGCAGTCTAGCCGCCTAATTTTGTTTAACAATTTTTTTTTGTCGTGGAAAAAGATATTTCAGAAAATAAAGATATGTTTTAATAAAATATAAAAATTAGATGTGTGTTTTAACTATTTTTTAAAGTTGGATAACTAATATATAGTAAATTGCCCATAAATACACTAATCAACTCTACTTGTCATTGGCATTATTATTTTTTTTTATTTATATAATTTTTTGCCACTTTTTTTATCTCAGCTAATAAATTGTTTTCTCCCAGATAGACTAAGTATAGGGACAATTATTTTATAAGTGAAATATGAGTTTAATGCTATTGTTGTCTTCCCTCAGATAATGAAAAGGAGAAAGGAATTTCATAAAAATAAATAAATGAAAATGATCTTTTCTTTAATTACCTTACCCAATGCAATACAGTAGATAAAGTGGGTCGGGCATTTGACCCACTTTATCGCTTTTCTAAAGAAAAAAAATCACCAATTACCAAAGGCAACCATGGGTCTACCACATCAATGCAGCGTTAGGCGCCTTCACATTCTTATGTTCACATAACTCGTTTTTTTGGCTTGAAATTGCAATTAAGATACAAGTACATTACTTTTAACATCTACAATATCTTAATTCAACATTGACCACTTGAGATCATTCAAGCCATAATCTAAGCTCTAAAATCAAGTTGAGGTTGGTGCACATCACTGGAGCTTGAGCTCGACCATCCTTGTGTTTAGGACAGCAACCCGATAGCCACCACGTTAGCTCCAGATACATAGCAAGTCATTCATATTCCCGAGGCAAATGTGAGATGAACAGATACATACTAATTTTGGAGCAAAAATGTATAATTCAGGGTCCAGGAGGGCCGGCCAATTGTGCCTATAACCAGCTTCATGACAAAAATTCAATGAATCAACATCACCATAAAGGACCCATTTTTCTTGCCCAACAACAAGAACCTCCCTTGAATAATCACCATTTGATATTGTAAGAACTAGAGCAATGATTTTGATTCCTCCAAACGAGGCAGCAAACCACCCAATTCATAGTTTCAAGTTCTTCCACATGTAAAAGCCCGGAGGGGGGCATGGGGGAGCAATCACGATAACAGACTAATATTTTCCACAACAAACATACCAGAGCTCTTCTGATTTACGCTGCACAAACAGTCGGTGATATCCCTCTCCAGGTTTCCCATCGTGAACTATGTTACCAATAAGATCATATTTTGAACGCAATTTCTAGTCCTTTTGGCGGAGGTAATGGAATGTAATCTTTCAACTCCAGATTCTTCACAGGGAAGTTAACTGAACAATAAAATTATCCACAATCATATATCGCTTTGGAAAAGGTAATATATCTCAAACTGAAGGGGGTTAGGATACCAAGTGTAGGGTTCTTTTCCATGAAGAAGTTATTTCTTGTAAATCGACGCATGTGAAGAATGACATACTTTGGCAGCTGTGTGACCCTATATCTCATCCTAGCAATGCAAGGCCGGACAATCTCTGTGATGGTCTCCCCATCAAACTTTTTCAATATATTGAATAGGGGAACCTACAAAAAACAAATGCCAGATTAGTTTTCCTTTATTGGCCAGTATAGATATTTCAAAGCCAAAAGTCTTCCATTCTTGCAACTGCCAGTGTATTGGTATGCAAAAAAAGCCTACTGTAACTGAATACTCCATTTAAATTTCTGCAATAATCTTGTTGAACTAACAATTCCAACGTAGAAATTAGAGGGTACCTATCCCAACTTAAAGTCTATAATGACTGTACTACATGTCCACTATTCTCAATACTACTACAATAACAACCAAACCTTATCCTGGGTCTTCTTTTCTCAATATCGACTGAAATTTGTAAAGAATCAACAAGAGTTCAGTAGCTAAACTGACCCAATAAGAGGAAGAGGGGAGACAAACAGGGGAAAAGAACCAAAAAGGATTCACTTACTAACCAAGTCTAGCATAAAATGAAATACTAGATCTAGGAAAAACATAAAACTTAATAGATTAGCCATAAAGATTACTCAGTCTTGTACAAAAGCTCAACTAGGTTCAAGAGAATGGAAGCCAGCAGTGCATATTAAAAACATGTGGAATAACTTGCTGATTAAAACTATTATACTTGGAAGTAGCAAAAATATATATGAATGCATAGAAAAGTTGCTGTAGAAAAAATATATATTAATTGCAACATTTCAATGACCTACATTGCTAATTAGAATAGTACAACAGAAGATATTTTCATCCAAATAATCATTCTTCATCAAAGGAAAAAAAAAAAGCTGAAAAATCAACAAAATATGCACTCCTCAAAATACAGAATTAGGTTTCATAGTCAGAAGGTCTGCAACCTTGGCTATAAGTTGCAATCACTGATATGAATATAAAAGATTCTCACATATATGAATAAAGGATTGATACCTGACGGATAATGTTTTTCTCCATCACATCCTTAAACAGGGGAGGTGGCGGAAGATCAAGGCCAAGCATTAGGAATGACACTTTAGATGTTTCCCTAACAATATTGTCATCTGATACCCCACCCTCCATAACACTATTTTTATTTTTCTCATCTTCATTATCCAGTTTATCGACAAGAGATTTATTTGGGGTCTCTTTTACAACCTCCAATTCACCCTGCAACACTAAGTAACCAACATCAAAAACAGGAGTCAAACATACAAATGATTAACAGCGTGAAAGGGAAAATACCTGGAAGCAATCATAAATGATGCTCCGATCCTTTTTCTTTGAGTGTCTAAGTTGTGCATGCAGTGTATTCAATAGCCAGGACATAAATTCAACAGGATCTGATTGAACAACTATTTGGAATCGCTTGTTACTAGCCTTCATGACAGCCTGGGGACTGACCTGAAAAGGAATGATCAATATGGATTGCTGGCTCCAACCAAAACAATAACATAAAGAAACAAGTCAATCAGAAACTAACCTGTCCTTTAAAGTTCCTTGCATGCCAAACTTTTCGTGTAAGTTCTCCAAAGCGATGAACAAGTGGAGATTTGCTGTGCTTATATTTTTCAGGGATTAGGAAAATGTTCCTCAGGGGAGTCACTCTCATCAAGGACTGAATTGTGACGTTGACATAATCAGTGTCCTTAATATTGTTGAGACCCACCTAATAACAAGGGAAAAAATTCTCAAGTTCAAGATAGCAAACAAAATAATTCTCAAGAAAAGAGAATAATTGAACAGCAGAAGAGTCAATATTACAAACTATTTTTCCGTGGAATGTATACATCATCCAGCAAAAGAAAAAGAAACCTAGTAATTAGCACGAATGATAGTCATTGTCAATCAAGAATATAAAAGCCCCAGAATTCCCTCATGGTAACATACAAGCTAGACATATATTTATTGACTAACTCTATTGAAGACTCTTTCAGTTTATCTATTCCATTCAACTCAAAAGGTATCAAGTAACTAGCAGAAGAACTAGTCTATTACATAATTAAAAACATATTTTCAGAAAAGCTTGTATCAGCCATAAAGCATGTAGGCAGGTGGAACATACCATTCCAGGTAGATGGTTAGAACCATCCAGTGCTCTTGACCATTGTCTGTTTTCATCCAGATGCAGAACTTGTTCCCTAGAAAACCTGAATAAAACAAGTGTGAAGTTGGTCCGAGTAAAAAAGCTTTCATTCTGAATGAGAAAAAGACAACATTGACAGAAACAATATAATCAAGTTATCATAAGTATCAAACAAATCAGAGAACTATGAAGAACTACATTTGAATGCTTCGGTTATACAAATCACATCCCCTTTTGTCAAATTAATAACAATTCTTGGCCAGTGGCACATTGGTATCTATTGTTTCTGAAATTTCTTGGTTATGTTACAAAGCATTCCCAATGGATATAAAAAAATTGTATGAATTGCCAATTTACCTTGGGAAAAAACTTATCTGGGAGAAATATCCTATCATGGGAAGTCCTGTTTCATGTGGATTGACATTTCTCATTCTCGTGTTAACTACAAGAACGAAGATCACTTTGCCAAGGTGACCAAATGTCCAAAGGGCCTTTTGCCTAACCATAATATAAGCCATAACATATGTATTATGTTCCTAGAAAAATTGTTCTGACACTACTAACTGCTATTTTCAGTCATCATAAAACCAAGAAAAAAATGACACACTCACAGAAAAAGAAATAAAGAAAAGAATCGACCTACATGAGAAGGTGTTTCCTCACCATTAGTTAGTCATATATACTTCTACCTTGAGTGTTCTGGTTCCAACTCCAGTATATGAAAACTATAGCGTAACTACTTACTCGAACAATACCGAAAGATGAGGCATGCCAATCATTCTGAAATAAATAAAGATTAAGTATGTTGAACATACTTTGTCTTGTTACAACTTACATCAGAGGAAGAGTAGAAAAACTGGATATAATACCACATTACCTTGGATTTAAAACATGCCGAATATCATCAAGTGATGAATCGTCGATTTCATATCCATCAGGAAGGCAGAAAACTTTCTCGGTTTGGAGATTGATGTATATATGGTGACCTACTTCAAGACTGTGTATATGCATGAGAGTTCAAGCCTCATCCTTGGTAGTACTTTCCACAAACCAAGCATGCATATACATTTAAGTTTGAGAGAGATGGAACAAAACTTCTCAAAGTCAAAGTCCAAAACCTACAATAAGTAAATAACAAAGATTAAAAGAGTGCAATAAAGAAAATGAATCTCCATGAGTCTTCTCTTCTCTCCTATTTGATCCATCCACGGATAGAAGATTTGGGCTCAACTTAATTCCATATATCCTTCTTCTTTTACTTGAGGTCTAGTCTTGTTTTTATTTTCTCTTTCCTCTATCTTCTCTCATTATGCAAACTCGATTAGTAAGTCTGACTAAATCAAGAAGTCAAAAAAAAAAAGGTCAGGTGAACAGGGAAAAGATAAAGGTATGTGCATAAGCCAAAATCTGATCAAAAATATCTTTGACATTGTTGCTTAATTCTAATCTCTTTGCCTCAGAAATTAAGACCCTCTAGTCGGCAGGGGGAGTTGTTTGCTAATGAAGGGTGCATATAAACTTGATCGGTGAACTAGTATAGTTTGGATTTGAGCATTTGGGGTCAGTAGTTGAGTCTGGAAACTTAAATTTTTCCTAATTAAATTAACTTGATAAAGAATATATACAATAAGGTATCTACAAGCGCAAGAGCTATTGAGTGTCTCAAACAATTTTCTTATAAGCTCACATCAGGAGTTAGCTCTTAGTTTAAGTTAGTCCTAATTGAACTTGCACACCATATTCAAGATGGCATGTCATTTGCAGATAAAATATGTCTAATTGATGAGTGTAAATAAATTAAATTTGAAGCGTTAACTGTGGAGAAAAAAATCTAAAAATGAAATATTTTAAGTTAGATATAACAAAATTAAAATTTTGGAATATAATTTCATTGATAAGAAAACAAGGGGATAGCTAAGATGGATGGGCATAAATTTTATGTACAATAACAACAACAAAAACCACCAAGCCTTATCCCACTAGGTGGGGTCGGCAATATGGATCCTTTTATGCCATTGAGCTCTATCTCCTACTATATCATCGTCTATACTTAAATTAATTTTATCTTATTTTACTATTGCTAACCAAGTCTTTTTTAGTCTTCTTCTTCCCCGTTTGATATGCGTATTTGTCATAATTTCACATCGCCTAATTGGAGCATTTATTAGTTGTCTACGTATATGTCTGTAAATGTGTCTCTCGGAGTTTTCCCTCAATAGATGCAACTCCAACTTTCTCTCTAATGCTCTCATTTTTTACTATCCTCGTATGTCCACACATCCACCTTAATATCCTCATCTCTGCAACTCTCATCTTCTACTCATGTGCTAGAGTCATAACTCAATATTCAGCTCCATATAACATAGCAGGTCTAACTGCGGTTTTATAGAATGAACATAAACTTTATGTAATAAAAGATGTAGATGCATTTGACAAGAAGATGTTAATGAAGATGGCATTAATAGTATAAAGAATGAGGTTGAAATGACGAGGAGCTAGTACAATCTTCTGTGATTTTTTGTGCCCCTTAGGCTAACACAAGAAATCAAATTGAACAAGTTGGGAATTGGATTGTTAACAAGAAACATAATTTAACATAACAAAAATGAGAATGCTAAGATATATGTTTGGAGTTGTAGCTCCGGTAAATAATAAAATGAGAAAAATAGGTTGAGATGATTTGGATGTGTGCAAAGGCAACAAATAAAGATGAGTAAATTGAATCATCCAAAAGCCACTCATGCACGTAGCGATTAATGAAAAGTTATGTTAACAATCACCCATCTCCTTGTGTGTCACAAGATAGTTAGTATTTGTAAGTTATTGTTGATAACTTTCTAGTGCACTAAACGAGGAAAGCTCATCGAATCTACATCCCAAGTTGATTGCAAACTCAATACAGTCAGTCTCTATAGTCATATTTTATGAAATAACAAAAATTCCATTGTGTATCTGCACTGGTCTTCCATCACAAACTCAGAAGAAGAGCTAGACCCAAAAGAAAATGATTCGTATTCATCGCTCTGAAGTTAAAATGCATAATCTGTTTTTGGATTTTAATCTAATCACTCTAGAGTAAAAAGTTTTGTAGCTCTATAAACATATAACGGAATGTGCAAAATGTGGTCTATAGAAGAACCAGCTGAAAGATAACCTGGCGATTGACTGTATCGAGATAGGGGCAGTTCCTCCGACGCTCCACCTGGCGTTGACGTCTCACCGGTTCCATAAACCGACTACCATCCTTCTGATGCTCCTCTTCCTCTTCGTCGTCTCCTCCGCCCCATACTATTCGACCACCTCCATTCTCATTAGTCACACCGCGACCGTTCCCCAGATCATATCCTCCATTATCCCGACCATTCCACTTCTCTCTCCTGGCCATGACCTCCTCGCTATCGATGTGCTTATAGACAGCGAGGCCGGGGAGAGTCCCGCCGTCTCCTTCTTCGTCCTCTCCATCTTGGATCCGCATAGCCTCCGCCTTATCGTCGAACTCTTCTTCTAGCAATTTCCTCTACACCGGAGCGTCCATGGGCGTCGGAATAAACCGCGTCGCTTTCCGAAGCGAACCTTTTAAAACGGGGGCCGAGAGGAAACGGGAAGATCATAAAGAGTCTACTGGTCACGGCTATTGACACAATTCACAGATTCGGCTACAATCGTAATAGGATCCGATATGTCCTTGTTGGGCGGTGCGATTGAGACATGACTAATTTATGAGATTTTAAGGTTAAAATTTAATGTGTCTGGTCATATCTGTTTTTTTAGGGGTTGCTTGGTTTGTGGAAGGGAATGAGATTAGGAATGGGATTCATTGAAGTAAGAATGGGAATGAGGAGTTTTAAATTCGTGGACCCCACCATTCCCATTCCCCCATTTTACTTGGTAATGGCCAAATCCCATATTTGGGGGTTTGAATCCGTGGGCCCCACCATTCCCATTCCAAATATTAACATTCCAAACACTAACTTTCAATCCCTTTCCCATTCCTCATTTCCATTCCCTCCAACCAAGCACTCCATATCTTATCATTTATACTCATATCTATTAATCATTAATGATTTAACTCTTTAGAATGACAAAGATAATCATCTTTTTATCACACAATATCCGATATAAAATTATAGAGACGAAAACCACAATAAGACCTACTCAGAAACGAATTAAACCACGAAATCTAATCTCACTAAAAGCTTTATTTAATTTTTGGATTTTTTAAAATAATTTTTATTATCCTTAACTTATATATATTAATAAATAATAATATGTACATTTAAACAGCAATATAAATAAATAAATAATATTTTATAACAAATGCTAATATCAATATAATTATTAAAAAACTATTTTATCTTATTTCGAATCCTCGTGATTCTACATCAATTACTTATATATTAATTAATCAGCCATTTAAATCATCTTCCATGCTTATTTTTTAAATTATTTATTATATTTAATACTTCAAATTGATTATTTCTAGAAGTGATAACCTGGTCCATAAAAATTTTCTATGGATCATCAAAGATAACTCTCAAAAACACTCGTAATAGTATATTGATAACTAACATTTATAGTTTATCTACCACTGTAAGTTGCACATCCCTCACCTGGGGTAAGATTCTGTGTTTTACAGGTAGCTGCTCCTCCTAGTCCTCCTAAGGCAATCAACCTTCATAGTTCGTCCTTCATTATAGGTAGCCCATCCCTTACTAATTAGGTTTACAAGATATTGTGGTATACAGACAACCATTCCTCTAGATGTGGTCCTCCTAATCCCATCTAGGTTTACAAGACACAACACTACATTGCATGGTCATTCCGCCATAAATAGAGGATGTGCATGCCCCAATTTAGAATCAAATCATGATACTATGTGAATCATTCGTTCGCCTTTAGCTAGCATCGTGTATCTAGTTCTTCGGGTCGACTAATCCTAGAAATAACCGATTAGATTCATGAAAATTTTCTACCAACTATCAAGATAAATTTAAAAGTGCTCCCAATGAAGGATCCAATAGTCCAACAAAAATACTCTACAATACACTATAGCTAAGAATTGAATCGTGACTATACAAACTCTTCCGCTCCACCGTAGCCTATCTTCCATCCTTTAGATTCTATAAAATTTCATATCATACAATGTATATTAATTAACACTATTAAATAAATATACATAAATATAAATATTTGAAGAAGCTGAGAAAATTTTTCTCAGCTACTTTCTTTAATTTCCTCCCTCCATTTCTTCCCCATGAGATGGAAGGAAACAAAGCGTAGTAAAAATTCTCTGCAAGCTCTTATCATTACTTCTAGGAACCCAAAAGACCACCATCTTCACTCTAACTATATATAGCAAACAACACACGGATCACACTGAGTAATTGAATTGAGATCACACAAAGTACTATGATATACAATAACAACGTTCTCAAGGGGATCAATATCAACGTTCTTAGCAGGATTGGAGCTTCGGCATCTCACGTCCAACATGATGCATACTATCAGGAGCAATCAATCTTCATTCAGAGTGACTGCTAATGATACTGTGCATGCAGCAAGAACTGCAGAAGCTTCAACAATGCTCAGAACCTGCCACTCATGTATCTGTAAATTAGAAACTCCCCAGATAGCTTCCCTCGAAATCTCTTCCTACGTGCAAGATGAAGGAGAGCGGCATGAGGCAAAGTCCTCTACTCCTCAGGTCCTCAACAGTGCTCTCCTGATGCAATGGCAAAAACAGCTAGCCAATTAATACATATGAACATCTTCTCGGTGAGAATGAGGATTGAGAGTGAAAATGTGAAATAACACTCACAGTGGGAGGTTGCTTCATGTTCCCTGAAGTGCTGCTCAAGTATGGTGTGGTCAGAACCTACAAAGAATATACAAAGGATAGGGTAAGCGTAGTGAGAAGAGTTACTGAAGAATACAAAGAATACTTTAGTTTTTTCAAGTGTCATTTATTTATTTATTTTGAGAGAGATGAACTATACCTCAATTTGACTCTGTAAGAACCTGATGTAGCCAATTGCTTCTTGCAACACAGAGGCAGTATCAGTCTGTAAAATTCATCAAAACCAACAGTGTGAGAGCCCCAATTTCATGAGCAAGCAGAGTTAAGACTGAAAAATACATAGGAAAGGAAAGTATCCAATACCTTCCCAAAAGGGGAAACAATCTGATGAAGTGCAGTTATTCTGTCTCCCAATTTTTCCTTCCTCACCTACAATTAAAAAAGAAATCAGCTTGTTGTGCGCAGCTAATTAGCAAAAAGCTTCATATTTCCACTGGAGTTGCTAATTAAGCTGCACATTTTGATATCAACCATGATGTTTGATAGAAGGGAACCTTCAACGTGGAATGAGCTGCGAAGGAGCCTTGAATCTTAGCCCTCTTGAGAGCTCCACCAGTCGCTGTGCTGTTGCACTTGAGAATGGAGAATCTCAAACTATTAGAAAAGTAACAGACAAATAATATTGTTTTAAAAATCTTCTCAGAATTTTCTAACACTTCGATCTTCCTACCTCAGGTGAGCTATCAGCTGGTTTAATAGTGTTTGAGAACTCCAACAGGTTGCTGCGCACAGTGTTGGAGGAGACGGGAGGAGTCAAAACTTGATGACTCCATGAACACCTAGACGCTTGGACGATCACTTCACTGCTCCTGGGGCTCTGGATCATGTACCCACTTCCACAGGATTCATGCTTAGCACCTGTGCTTGCGTCTGCAATCTGATTTTCCCAACAGCTCTCTATAATTTTAGCATCATGCTTCTCATCTTCACCAGCATACGATCCTCCCCTGCAGCAATCAACTCCATCAAATATGTGTTAGAAAAATAACAAGAGATAAGAGATTTAGAGAGCTACAGCAAAAGTTGGCTCCACGAGAGTGGAGGAAATTGGCTATCATGGCAAGGAGTCATAGTGGTCGAAGAAGATGACGGAGGAAGGGAGCAATAGCTTTGCTCAATAGGCGGCCTCATCATCATAGGACTTCCCCCCATGATTTGGACTAGAGGACTTTGATGAAGCAATCCTCTATTCATCTCTACAACCTTAATCTCCTTCTGACCACCAGAAAGCATGGCCAAGTGAAGACGAATGTATCTCAGTGTATATAAAGTGGAAGTATTTTATTTAACTGGATCAACTCTCTCTAAATTACTAAAAACATAAATTCTCCTTTCCCTTTTAACACTTGCTTTTGCTTTATCACAGAGTACGACAGAAAGTTGGATGGTCTTTAATTCGTTTTAGTGTGGAAAAGACCAATAAGTATAGATTTACACTTACAGTCTCATGAAGAAACAAGTGTATAGAAAGAAGATGCCCTGGATCTAGATCCAACCACAAAACAACATATAAACTTGTCTATGATATCATATATATATATTATCATATTGCATGATCTACGTGCCCAGCAAATTCCCTTGATTTGCGTTTACTTTTAAACATTCCCTCGGGGGCATAAACGATTCAAGTCTCTTCTCATAATGAATAACCCTGAGCGAGGGGGTGGGCTTTCGAGTTTAGGGAGGGAAAGGTTCGTCACGACGAGTTTGGTTCCCCCGAGCAGTTTGTCCTTGTCCATAGCCAGGGCCATGCACTGCTCTTTCATGTGTAATTTAATCTTTTTCCCTTTAACTCTTTCTTGGAAGTTTCATTCTGCTTGCCATTGTCTTCATCTTGCCATGCAAATATTCCTTCCTTTCTCCACATGTTGTGCCGCCTCGTCTCTGTGCCTTCTTTGTTTTCGTGAACCGTGAGAGTTCCGATCGATCAGAGATTTTTTGTGAGTTGCAAAGTGATTGCTGGGGAATCGAATGAACCTGAAAAGTGCTGTGCAAGATTTAACATCTCTGATCGACTTAGCAAAGATGCTTTTGACCCAAATTAAAGGAAAAATATTGTCGAAATATTTAAAAAATATATATGATGCTGGCATGCTGCGGCGATAAGTAGCTTACACGTGGCATCATCAGTTCGGTCAAAAGTCAAGATGGATTGTAAATTTAGGAGAAAAAGGAGATCAGCTCGGGTCACGATGGATGTAACACGGGTCAAGCGGAGCACTAATATGCTTGCGTGGTAGGTCAAGTCACGCCCCAATATATTGGGGCAAGTTTAATTTGAGAGGGATTTGACTCCTTCAGTTTGGTCACGTCCAAATCTCTCAACTTGGCTAGCTCGACTACGCTCGACTCTCTCAGCTCAACTCCTTCAATTCGGTCACACCCGACTTCTTCAGCTCGGCCCGAACATATACCTCCGATGTGATCATTAGCCTCCTCTAATCATAGGAACATGGTTATTGTGATAAGCGGAAGACAGGAGTAACAAAAGATATAGAGTGGTTGGGGATGAAGATAAGGATAAAGCAATAGGGCCTTGAACATGGGATTCATGCCTTTTGGGAGAAGGTATAAAGGGTAGCCCGCTTCGATGGATGTAGGTATACACACATTATGTATCCTAAATTTTTACTTTTTAAGGTTCTTCGTCAACTAGCTTATTTTTAACTTGAGTATCGTAGTGACTTCTAACTCGAACGTCGTAGTAGCTGTGCTGAGATCCACCTTGGCTCCTATTATAACTTGTTGCTAAGGCTCTGTTTACTTGGAAGAGTGGAAAATAAAATTAAGGAAAAGTTTTCACGGTGGAAAAGTTTCTGACGTTTACTTCATTAAAATTTTCAGAGGGAAAAGTAACGCAATCCATCAGCGAATAATTTTGGAAGCAAAATCGATCACCTCAAAATCGGACGGAAAGCAGCGGATGGAAAAAAAATGACGCATGTATCCCTTTTGCATTCACAAAATTACACCATATACCTAAAAAAATGATACAGATAGCCTTTTTAACTCACAAAATTACACTATGTACCAAAAAAATGACGCATGCACCCTTTTTTATTTACAAAATTACTTCATAAGTATTCATCTTCCTCTATCAAGGTAAACAAGTGTACAAAGGAAAAGATTTCTTAATCCTTTCTTTTCTCTTTCTCCAAAGATAGCTTTCTATCATTGATTCCTTTCTTTTCTTCATCAACACTCTAGAGTAAACATAGCATAAGTGTTTCAGAAATTTCGAGAGTTTAGTTCGCCGCCGGACCATCATAACCTCTTCATAATAATTGCTCTCGGATGAGATCTATGAAAGGAACACTAATTTCTTAAGAAAACCTGGTATAATGCTTTTGTTTGATGTCAAAAAATAATGATTGAATTGGTCACGAGTTCAAAAGATAATGATTTGAATTATTATTATATCAGCTCAAAATGATTTGAAATGGGAACATCTTGGACTTTGAATTGGCTAAAACTGCATTCGACCAATATCCATTTTTATGATACACCCACCTTTCTTTTCCTGTAATTAAAAACAACGAAAAATATTGATGAATAGTTCCATCCTCCTTTATTGTTATGATCTCAAGTAAACAACTTCTCCTCTCCACTCGACTACAATTCTTCAATCTCAACGTTGAGTGCTATATATGAATAATAATGTCTCAAAAAGAATGCCTTTGTAAGTCAAAATGCTCGCTTCGCTTGCATCGATCGATCGAGATGAGCTACCTTCTTCGAGATGGGAACGAACAGATTGAATGAATATCAATCAGTCCATTTCTGCACAGATCAAGCATTTCTGTTGTTGTTGAGTACGTACGTTCGGAAAAGGGGGAGGAGGAATCCGGTGGTGGGGTCCCGCGTGCCTGCCTGTGATCTGCTGGTCGAGAGCAGCGGGGAGTTGAAAAAGGACGACGTTGACTCTGCCTTGCAACTTTTCCTCCTCCCCCTCAAGCACTGCACGTCCGATCGCAATCATCGCTCTTCCTCTCCCTTTTCCTCCCTCGGCCCTCTCCCAGTTCTCACTTACCTTAATTCCTGCTCGTCTCCCCACGTCACGCATGCATCACGCATGCGTGTGCGAACTGATCAGACAGTGCTAGCTAGCCGCTGTTAATTATTATATATATAATTAATTTCTTTCAGCTAGCTAGCGAGTAGCTATGGATCATTTCTTTGTCAGTTAATCGCCATGATTGCCTTGGAGGAGGATGCGGCGTTTCTTCGATGCTGCAAAATGATGGTGGAGATCTCAGTGTAGATATTTAAAATGATTTTTAAGGCAATGAATAAGCAATCGATCTCATGCGGTGCGGTGACAAGCTAAGCCTTAATTCCCCCATATGCTCATCCTCAGCTTTAATTATTTACAGCTCTTGAGCCACGCATATAAAATCTGGAGCGTGCTCATCATTGCATGGATATGGAGCGTAGGCAGAGATGAGCTTTGTACTGCCTGCTATATATACTCGCCTCCAACTAGATAACAAAACCTTTAGATATGCCAATATATGCTATCATAATTAATCACTAATAAATTTCAACCCACAATAGCATACGTGCAATAATGTAAGTGCCATAGGTACTTGTTATTTATTATATTTTTTTGATATTAGTAATTAGAATTTTTCATTAATTGATGGTAAGATCTACAAAAACAGTACTAGATATAATTTACTTCCCCAAAATTTTATATATATATATATATATATATATATATATAATAAAAAAATTATTATGATTTTTTTTCTTTATTCATAGCATGATCTAATTATTTTACTTAAATTATTTTTTTTTCAAATTTTTTAATAGTAAATTTAATTTTTCTCACTTGATAGATTTAAAAAGGCTCTCTATATATGTGAATACTGTTGAAGATTGGTGGACGGCTAGAAAAAGAGATTGAATAGTTTGGTCATCCTCAAATTACTTATCTTCCTATAATATTAGTTGTGTAGCGGAATAGAACTAAAATAATGAAAGTAAATAAGAATACAAACACTAGCAAGATCGAGGTAATGTGTTTCAGAAATTTCTTACTCCTACTACACGGTTTGTCCTTGAGGTGGATGAATCCTCAATCCTTTAATAGATTAGTCCCTGACAATCTCTGGCTAAATGAACTCCTTCTCAGTTGAGCAAAACCTCCCACAAAGAAACCCTTCTTTACAAGATTGGGAATTAGGTGTAGGAAGAAGAGTATAGATTTTGAAAGTTTGGAGGCAAACATTAGGAGTGTATCAACAAGATTAGTAACCTCTTTCAATGCCCAAGCTCCCTATAAATAGAGTGGAAAGAGTTGATCATTAATCAACTCATTTCCTACGCACCAATAGACTAACAAAACTATCAGTTGACTGGTGCTACCGTTGGATGTAGCCAACAGCTACTCCTCAGAATCCTTAATTCTACCAACGGTCACTTACTAATCGACAGATAAAAGTATCAGTTGACTAGTCGCTGCTAGTTGAGCGAATAGAGTGCCTCTGTTTGCTCCCAGTCGATTGATCAGTCAACTGGACCAATCACTGCAACTTTTACCAGTCGACTAATCTCGGTTACACACTCACATTCATCCTCTCTGAAGTCATCCTTAAATCCATCTTCCTTGGCCTTCGTCCCTCAGATGCACTCAAGCCCGTGACTTCTTTCCATGCACCATTCGCGTTGCCTTAAAGTCCGCTTCCATCGGCTCCACTCCGTTGCTCCTCGTTCGACAGTCCCTTAGATGCATCATCCTTCACTGATCTCAAGGACCCAAGCCATAGAATGAGCTTTTCTAAGCTTGGCCACACCAAACTCCTCATGTGTGTTTCACCAAGTTCTAGATGACTCAAACACACATATCAAATATATATGAAACCTAACTTAAACTCTTTGACACATACATCAAAATCATGATCGTACTCGATTAAATTTAGGTCGATTGCACCCACAATCTCCCCCTTTTTGATGTATGACAATATGTTTAAGTTAGACATAAATAACAACATGAAAATCACAATCATAGCATACACATGAAGCATAAAACCCAAGTTCTCCTTTAACATATGTGTGGGTGCAGGTTGCACTAATAATCTAGTTTTGATGTATGACAAATAGGTTAAAGTTAGATGTGTTGTTTCTCTAACCATTATACCAAGTATGCATGAGTAGACTAGTCTGAAGGACCTGACACCAGGCTGAAATCCAGCTAGATTTGCGGGACCCGATAATTGGTGCGAAGTCCAGATAGGTCCGCGAGACCTAATATCTGGCGGGAAGTCTGGTTGGGTCCGCGGGACCTGACAATCAGTTGAAATACAGTTGAGTCTGCGGACCTGACAATTGGTAGGAAGACCTGGTGGATCAAAGGCAAGTCAAGTGACTGCAAGTGGTAAGTGAAGGTAAGCAACTGGAGGAGAGATCCAGTGAGGACAAGTTCCCTGTTGAGGAGCAGTAGACGTCAGTTCAGCTTAGGTCCATTTGGAAAACCTAAGCTGAGACATTGACTAGATCTTAGCCTCAGGGGGACATGATCTAATTACTACTTATATTTTATTATGTTGTGCTAACTCTATTTTGTAGGGTAAAAATATTTTCTATCGCATGGACTAACCTTTTTCTTGCAGGAGAAAGTTGTTGAAGAAAAGGGGGTCTGGGCGGTTAGAAGGGATCCGGGCGCCCGGAGCTGGTCCGGGTGCCCGGAGTAGGCTCGCCTAGGCGGGTGCCTAGGGCGCCCTAGCGGTCTGGGCGCTCGAACTCGAAAAATCATCCATAAGCTGATGTGGAGCGCGTCGATTGGCCGAACCACGTGGTCCAGGTGCCCGGAGGGGTTCCATGCGCCCGGAATGGACCTATTTAAAGGCCTTCGACCAGGGGCTCAAAAAGAACAACTGCTTCGACTTTCGTTCTTGCTCGGTGCTCTGAAAAAGTTCCTGTGATGCTATGAAGCTCCTCCGACAATCGGCAACCAAGACTTTCCTATTTTCTTTGTTGCCGGTAACTTTTATTTCTAGTTCTTGTACTTAACTTTTGTAACACTTTTTGCGAACTATTAATGGATTACCTAACGAAAGCACTTAACTAGTGTGAGTCTTGGAGTATGAGTCGTCGAAGGCTCCGAACCAAGTAAACCTTGGTTTGTTAGCATTGTTTTCTCTTCTTCCGCTGCATACTTCTTTTCAATTCGCTCTCGATTTTCGACGATCGCTATTCACCCCCTCTAACGTTCTTTCCGATCCTATAAGTGGTATCAGAGTAGGTACCACTTTGAATTGGTACAACCACCAATCATGCAAGAGGGTGATTTTTTTTCTTTTCTCTCTCTTTCAGTTTTTTGAGCTTTTTCGATATAATCCAAACTAGTACAATTACCTTTTTTTTGGATAAATTTTTTCCGTTGCAAACTACTCTGAATTGGTGCAACACCAATCGAATCTTAATACTTTTTCCTTTTTTCTCCCACACTACTAATCCAAGACCTAGTCTTGGGACATCTTCCCTTTTCTTCTTTGTGTCCAAGGTTCATAACCCAAAATGAGGGATACAGTACCGTACGTTCTCTCCTCTTTAACGGTGACGACTTCCCATATTAGAAGAAACGGATGGAGGTGTACCTGAAAACTGACTTTGACCAATAATTTAGCGTCACCAAAGGATACAAGGCTCCCGTCGACAACGCCGAAATTCTAATGGGCCCAAAAAATTGGAATCCGGAAATGAAGAAGAAGGCCCAGATAGACTTCAAGACTCTCAACACAATCGAGTGCAGATAAACAAAGGAGGAGCTAAAATGTGTCGGCCCACACGAAAATGCGAAGGAGCTGTGAGACAAACCCATCAAACTACACGAGGGAACCAACGACGCAAAGATAACAAAAAGGAATCTATTTTTAAATAAACTATTTAATATAAAAATACAGGAAGGAGAATCTATGAGTCAACTACATGCAGGATAAAAGACATCCTCAACGGGCTCCACACAATCGACCATCAAATGGAGAACCGAGATTTGATAAGGTATACTCTAAACGCGTTTCTTTGAAATGCACTGTGGGTATCCATTGTGGATGCCTATAAAATTTCGAGGAATTTATCTAAATTAAAACTAGATGAATTATTTTGTGAACTTACTCATGAACAAACTAACTCAAAGCAGGCCGAGAAAGGTATTGCACTCTTTACAGGTTCCTCAAAAGAAACTAAACACAAGAACAAACCAGAACCAGAATCTAAATCTGGCTCAAAAGACGAAGAAGAATAACTTGTGAACATGGTCAGAAAAATGTTCACAAGAAGAAAAAACAATTTCTCAAAGAAGGACCTACAAAAGGTAATCAAGTCAAATGACTCGAAGGTAAATATCACATGTTACGGGTGCAACAAGAAAGAATACTACAAGCACAAGTGTCCAAAGATGAAAGATGAAAAATCCAAAATAACCAAAAAGAAGAAGGCACTCAAGGCAACATGGGACGAATCATCTTCAAAAGAATTGGATGTCGAAGATCAGAAGCATCACAACTACCTCGCATTGATGGTAACGGAACCGGAATCAGAAAGCGAGTTGGAGCAAGACGACAAGTCCGAAGACGAATCAAGCCATGAGTTCGCACTCATTTCCGAATATTCAAACGAGGCATCTTCTATCCTATCCTCTAAATTTTTTAGAATAATTACATGTTTAAACAAAAAATTAATTAAATATGAAAAATAAACTAAAATTAATTAAATATGAAAAAAAACTGAATCACTTTTTTGAGGAAAATCAATGCATCAAGGAATAAATTGAAAATAAAATTCCAAATCAAGATGTAACACTTGAAGTGGAAAACACAAATTTAAAAAGTGAAATTAATAAACTTAAAGGATTATTAGAAACTTTCACTACTAGATCGAAAAATTTAGATTTAATTCTTAAAACTCAAAAAGCTGTATACAATAAGTCCGGACTCGGATACAAGTCTAACTCAACAAACAAAACCTTTATATCACTAATAAGTCAAAACAAAAATCTAACTAAAGCTTGAGTTCCAAAACGTGCCTAACCATACAAGTAGGACTCAATCAATTCTATGTACCTAAAACTAAAATTCATTATCTAAAACCAAATCCAACTAAATCTATTAACTCAAAACTAAACCAAAATAAACCTTCAAAGTTAAATTCCAAACTTAAGAATAAAATAAAATCAAATAATTTAAACTCAAATAGAGAAAATAAATTTAAATCAAATAACTTTAAGGCTAATTTAAATTACCATCAAGTTTATTTTAACTATAAAAATAATCGACATAAACCTAAAATCTAAATCGAAAGGTTCAATAATTTAGGGGAGACTCTAAATTAGTTAACACCTCCAAAACAATAGGTTACCCAGCAGGGTAATTAGGATTAAATCAAAAAGGGAAAAAAGGTTAATTTGACAAATAGTACTGGAGAAATTTTTGATGATAGTAAATTAGAGAAACTCTGTCTATGCATGTCTAGGAAGATATGACTTCGATCTGGTGTATTTGGCGTAGTGAAATTAACTGAAGCTACCTCTTACTAATCCTAACTGGTTAGGCTAAAGTTTGTTATTAAGTTAAGTGGATAAGACTATTTGGAAAACCTCGAAGGCGTGTTTACTCTAATGATGTTCAGGTGACTCACCACAGCTTATAAATTTATCCAAAGAATTTCTGTTTATTGAACCAAAGCTAAACTTGAATATAATATAAGTTTAAACAAAACCCTGAAATTCAACTTAAACTTATCTTACAAACCATATGATCTCTTTATCTTAAAAGTTAGACTGGTGAGATGAATAAGGTTAGACTAAATTAAATCTAAATAATTAATCTAAAACTAAATAATTAATTCCTTAAAAATTTGCAAATAAACTTAAAGATATTTCTTGTGCTTGAAAAATCTTAGATTAAGGTGGAGGATATTTATTCAGATGATTTTTAAATTTTAGGAAAATTATTTACTTATGTTTTCTAAATTTTTTTTCCCTATTTCTTTAGTATTCCAAAATTTATTTTGGCCTTAGCCTAGATTAAACCCATAGAAAGAATGATCCTATAGATCTAGGTAACGAGCATCTCACAAACATACTAGGTCTAACTTGATTGTGTATTCATAAATATAGAACGGTGTGAGATGCATAGGCATTTTGCCTGGACTTCAGATGTTTACATCAGTGTATTAATATAAGTCTGGACGAAAAATACAACAGTACATTGATCAAGTTAAATAGTCCTCTTTAGTAAATTCTAACTGGACGTTAATACTTAACTTGATTAATCAGGTAAACACTGTTATCTTCTGGTAATCGGTTAGAAACCAAAGGTTAAATAGTTAAGGATCAATGATAGATAAATATTTTTAGCTAAACTTTTATTATTATTTTATTTTAAATTCTTAACTTAGTTTCTTAATCTAAATTAACTTAATCCTTGATTTAATCAATTCCTAACTCAAATTAATTTTCAACTTTATTTATTTAATCAACTCAAATTAATTTCCAACTTAATCAACTCAAATTAATTTCTTCCTCGACATAAATTACCTAACTTAATCAATTAATTCTTAACTTAAATTAATTTTCTAATTAACTTAATTATTTAACAATTAAACTAATTACTTATTAAATAATTTAATTAATCTTTACATTAAATTAATTCCTACCTTAAGTTTAATTTAATCTCTTAACTAAAATTAATTTCTTAACTTGAAATCAAATTTTAAATTAAACTAAATTGTTCTTAAACAATTTATGTAACTTTCTTCATTTAACCAATTTTTAACTTAATTAATTCTTAACTTAAATTAAGAATTTATCTAACCTAATTACTTCTAAACTTAATTTGTCAAATAAATTCTTGAATAAATTAATTAATTTTTAATCTATCTTTTAACTTAATTAAAATTGTTGATTAAAATCTCTCTAATCAATTCTCTACTTAATTTTTTTTCCTTTAAAAAAATCAGCTCACTTTAAACATTTCAGGCTTAATGCTTGCTTTATTGCTTCATTGTATTTTTTATAACTTTTAATCCAGATTGTCATTACATCAAAAAGGGAGAGATTATTGGTGCACGTTGCACTAATAATCTAGTTTTGATGTATGACAAATAGGTTAAAGTTAGATGTGTTGTTTGTCTAACCATTCTACCAAGTGTGCAGGAGTTGACTGGTCTGAAGGACCTGACACCAGGCTGAAATCCAGCTAGGTCCGCAAGACTCGATAACTGGTGCGAAGTCCAGATAAGTCCGCAGAACCCGATATCTAGCGAGAAGTCCAGTTGGGTCGGCGGAACCTAACAACCGACTGAAGTCTAGTTGGGTCTGCGGACCTGACAACTGATAGGAAGGCCTGGTAAGTCAAAGGCAAATCAAGTGACTACAAGTGGTAATAAAGGTAAGCAACTGGAGGAGAGATCTAGTGAGGACGAGTTCCCCGTTGAGGGAACTGTAGGCGTCAGTCCAGCTTAGGCCCATTTGGAAAACCTAAGCTGAGAGCTTGACTAGATCCTGGTCTCGGAGAGATAGGATCTGATTACTACTTATATTTTATTATGTTGTGCTAAATCTGTTTTACAGGATAAAAATATTTTATATCGCATGGACTAACCTTTTTCTTGCAGGAGAAAGTTGTTGAAGAAAAGGGGGTTCGTGCGCCTGGAAGGGATCCGAGCACCTGGAGCAGGCTCGCCCAGGCGGGTGCCTGGGGGGCCCTGGCGGTTCGGGCGCCCGGACTCGATCCAGATGCTCGGACCCGAAAAATCATCCATAAACTGATATGAAGTGCATCGATTGGCCGAGCCACGTGGTCCAGGCGCCCGGAGGGGTTCCAGGTGCCCGGAATGAACCTATTTAAAGGCCTTCAACTAGGAGCTCAAAAAGAATAACTGCTACGACTTTTGTTCTTGCTCGATGCTCTAAAAAAGCTCCTGCGATACTGTGAAGCTCCTTCGACAACCGGCGACCAAGACTTTCCTATTTTCTTTGTTGTTGGTAACTTTTATTTCCAGTTCTTGTACTTAACTTTTATAACACTTTTTGTGAACTATTAGCGGATTGTCCAAAGAAAGCACTCAACGAGTGTGAGCCTTGTGGAGTATGAGTCATCGAAGGCTCCGAACCAAGTAAAACTTAGTTTGTTAGCATTGTTTTCTTTTCCTTCGCTGCGTACTTCGTTTCAATTGGCTCTTTGTTTTTGATGATTGCTATTCACCCCCTCCCCCCAAGTGTCCTTTCTGATCCTACAATATGCTCTATCACTTAATTTTTATGTTTTGCACAAATATAGAGAAAATAAGTTTCTAACTTAAACTTTCCCATTTTCCACCCTTTTACACCATAAAAAAGATTGTACCCAAACAACCATACACACTATGGTATCAATTTTGACCTAATTTGGACTAAGTTAAAAGTCTAAAAATGCACACAAAATGCTGAAAAATACAGTCACTAGTCGATTGCCATTTGATGCAATCGATTGGCATAAAACCAATCCAAATTTCAGCCTTATGAAGCTAGCTTCAGAAATGCATAGAAAAATCCATAACATTCAAAAAATCATGAAATTTTGAAAACATATTTTTTTTTAATGTCCTCTAACAAGGAAAAAAATATATTTTCATAAAAATTAAAAATATTTTTAAAGTTTTGATAAAAACTCAAAAACCTTAAAACATTCAATTGTGTATCGATTTAAAACCTAGTTTTGCATTCATATATTTCAAAATAACTATATCACAGTAAATAAAATATAGAATAGTTTTCAAAATTTCTAAAATGTTCAACTATAATCTATGTGCAAGATGTGTTGGTGCGGTTAGCACTAACGGTCTAACTCAGGTTTTGATGAATGACAAATCAGGTTAAGTTAGGTTTGTTGTTGTCTGACACTTTTATCAAGTGTGCAGGAAAAGTCCAGCTAGGTCGACGGGCTGACCGGATAGCTGGCGAGAAGTCCAAGCGGGTCGACGGGCTGACCAGACGCTTGGCGAGAAGTCCAGCTAGGTTGACGGGCTGACCGGATAGCTGGCGAGAAGTCCAAGCGGGTCGACGGGCTGACCGGACGCTTGGCGAGAAGCCCAGACGGGTCGACGGGCTGACCGGACGTCTGGCAGGTACGTGAGGTAAGTCACTGGAGGGGAGTGACTGCGAGGACGCGTTCCCGGGTAGGGAACATTAGGCGTCGATCCGGCTTAGATCCATTTCGGATTTCTAAGTCGAGATTGTGACTAGATTCCGGTCTCGGAAAGACGGAATCTAAGTCATACTTTGCTCATCTATAAAACTGTGCTAACATTCTTTGCTGCAGGGTACATTTGCCTCGGACTAACCTTTTCTTGCAGGAGAAGGACTTTCTGGAGAAGAGGGGTCCGGGCGCCCGGAAGGCAAATTTCATCCAGCCGAGTCGTCGCCACGTGGAGCATCATGGTTTGTGCAGCTACCTCACATTCCAGGCGCTCGGAAGGGATCCAGGCGCCCGGGATAGCATATAAAAGAAGCCCCAGTCAGGAGCTTCAGAATCAATCATCAACTGAGAACTTTTCGACTGCTGGTCCTGCTGCTCTACGTTCCTGCGACGCTAACAAAGCTCCGACAAAGTGCTTCTTCGTTTTCCTTAATTTCCTTGTCGGTATTACTTTGTTTCATTAGCATTTTCTGTATTCATTTTGTAATTATATTCGAATTGCTAGTGATTGCCCAACGAAAGTGGTCAAGGACCACGGGCCTTCGAGTAGGAGTCGTCACAGGCTCCGAACGAAGTAAAAACAACTGTGTCTACTTTACTTTTCCGCTGCGCTTATACTCGATATTTTCGAATCGATATTCACCCCCCCTCTATCGAATCTAACGGTCTTACAAGTGGTATCAGAGCAGGTACCGCTCTGATTTGGTGCAACTACCAATCAGACAGGGGGTGATTTTTTTTTTAATTCCAAACTGATATTATTATCTTTTTGGAAGATTTTTTTTTCCCGTTACACTTAGAGTTTCTATTTTTTTCCGCACTGCTAATCCAAGACGAAGTCTTGGGATTTTTTTGTTCCAGTTAATTTAGTGTGTGCAGGATAAGATGTCTCAACAAGAAGGCTTCAGCACTGTTCGTCCTCCCCTATTCAACGGGGATGACTTCTCGTACTGGAAGAGAAGAATGGAGGTCTACATGAAGACAGACTACGACCAATGGATGAGCGTCACAAAGGCTTATAAAATTCCAGTAGACAACTCCGGGAAAATAATAGACCCTGAAAAATGGACAAATGATTTAAAGAAAAAGGCATCAATTGAAAACAAAGCCATCAACACTCTACACTGCGGACTAACACGAGAAGAACTGAACCGGGTCGGACCGCATGAAAACGCTAAGGAGCTCTAGGATAAACTGATCGAGCTGCACGAAGGAACAAGCGACGCGAAGGTAACAAAAAGAGATTTGCTGTTAAATAAAATTTTTAATATAAAATGCAGGAAGGAGAAACGGCAAGTCAGCTCCACGCGAGGGTCAAAGATATCCTCAACGGTCTCCACGCGATAGGACACCAAATGGAGAACCGAGACTTAATAAGGTACGCGTTAAATGCTTTTCCGCGAAATAATTTGTGGGCATCAATTGTAGATGCCTACAAAATTTCAAAAAATTTATCTAAATTAAAATTGGATGAACTCTTCTGTGAATTAGAACTTCATGAGCAAACTAACGCCGGGGTCGAGAAAGGTGTAGCTCTATTCGCAGGTTCCTCTAAAGAAAAGAAGAACAAACCCGAATCTGAAGAAGATTCCGATCAAGACTCTGAAGACGAAGAACACCTGGTGAACCTGGTAAGGAAAATGTTCACCAGGAAAAAGAGAAGCTTCAGCAAACAGGATCTTCAGAAGATCAGTTCGCCAGCCGACTCAAGAAATGTCACATGTTTCGGATGTAACAAAAGGGGCACTACAAGAACGAATGCCCAAGATTGAAACTTGACAAACCAAAGTCAACAAAGAAGAAAGCCCTCAAAGCAACATGGGACGATTCCTCCTCAGACGAATCGGAAGGAGAAAGGCAAAAGCACCAAAGTCACCTCGCGCTGATGGCTCGCGAAGCTGAAACGGAAGACGAATCAGAGGAATCGGAAGACGGGTCCGAACCCGAATCGAGCCACGAGTCCGCACTCGTTTCCGAAGGTTCCGAAGAGGTATACCTAAACTTAAATCATAAATTCTTTAGAATTATCTCGTGTTTAAATAAAAATTAGTTAAATTGGAAAATGAAAATAAATCGCTTCTTGAGGAAAATCAAAACCTGAAGGAACAATTAAAAAATTCGAATCCAACTCAAGACCGAACACTTGAGGAGGAGAATTTATCATTAAAAAGTGAAATTAATAATTTAAAAGAATTGTTGGAAAAATTCACAACAAGATCTAAAAATTTAGATTTAATTCTAAATAACCAAAAGACATGCTATAATAAAACCGGACTTGGATATAAGTCAAAATCAAACAAAACCTTTAAATCATTATTAACCCAACACAAAGCAACTAAACAAGCCTGGGTCCCGAAAGCATGCTTAACCACGCAAGTAGGACTTAATCAATTCTACATACCTAAAGATAAAATACATTATATAAACTTGAATAAATCAGATCAAAAACTAAAAAATAAATTTAACTTAAAATCAAAATTCAAAACTCAACAAAATTTAGACTATCATCAAGTTGATTATAACTATAAAAAGAATCGACACAAACCCAAAATCTAAATTAATGGCCAATAATTCAGGGGGAGGCTCCAGAATAGCTGGCACCTCCAAAACTAACATACCCGACAGGGTAACCCAAAACAAACTAACCCGACAGGGTAATCAGGATTAGTTAAAAAGAGACCGAGGTTAACTTGACTCATGGTACTGGTGAAGTTTTTGGATGATAGTACGTTAGGGAAGCTTGGGCATCGCATGTCTAGAAAGATATGGCTTCGATCTGGTGCATTTGGCCAAGTGGAACTGACCGAAGCTACCCTTAAACGAATCCTAACCAGTTAGACCAAGATTTAGTACTAAGTTCCGTGGATAGGACTATTCGGAAAACTTCGAAAGGTTGGTTACTTCTAATGATGTCCCTGTGACTCACCAAGCTTAGAAGTTTATCCGAAGAATGCCTATTTGTGGAAACCAAAACTAAATCTGAATCTAACACAAGTTAAACCAAAAGTCTGTAATCAAACCAATTTCATCTCACAAAATCATAGGATTCCCTGATTGATAATATAGATCGGGTGAGATGAATAAGGCTTAATTTAATTTTAAACTTAAAAATTAATTTTAAAAATTTTAATTTTAAACTTAAAAATTAATTTCAAAAATTTTAATTTTAAAACTTAAAAATTTATTTCAAAAATTTAATTTTAAACTTAAAAATTAATTTCAAAAATTTTAATTTTAAACTTAAAAATTAATTTAAAAAATTTTAAACTTAAAAATTAATTTCAAAAATTTTAATTTTAAACTTAAAAATTAATTTCAAAAATTTTAATTTTAAACTTAAAAATTTATTTCAAAAATTTAATTTTAAACTTAAAAACTAATTTCATTAATTTTAATTTTAAACTTAAAAATTTAGTTCAAAAATTAATTTCAAAAATTTTAAACTTAAAAATTAATTTCAAAAATTTTAATTTTAAACTTAAAAATTAATTTCAAAAATTTTAATTTTAAAACTTAAAAATTTATTTCAAAAATTTAATTTTAAACTTAAAAATTAATTTCAAAAATTTTAATTTTACACTTAAAAAATTATTTTCAAAATTTTAAAACTTCAATTAATTTCAAAATTTTAAAAATTAAATCAATTTCAAAATTTTAATCTTAAAACTTAAAATTCTAAAACCTAAATTAGTTTTAATCTCAATAAATATATATATATATATATATATATATATATATATATATATATATATATATATATATATATATATATATATATATATTTAACTTAAATGATTGATTAAAAAATTGATAAACTAAGACTAACATAAAAATCCTACTTGTTGTAGGAAACCAAGTGGATTTTGGACAGTGGTTGCTCCAAACATATGACTGGAGATCACACCAAGTTCACTCAATTAACCTACAAAAGCCTAGGAACAGTTGCCTTTGGAAACAACGGTAAACTCAAGGTAATTGGTATAGGTAATATTGAATTAAAAATAGATTTCATAATTTCAAATGTTCTACTTGTTGAAAATTTTAAATACAATCTTCTGAGCATAAGTCAATTGTGTGACACTAGGTATAAGGTAAAATTTCTATCCACAGAATGTTTGATCAAACATCTAGATAATCCAACTATAAGCTTAAAAGGCTTTAGAAAAGACAATATCTATGCCATCAACTTAACCACTTCTTCAGTCAAGTGTTATTTAACGCAAAAAGAAGAAACCTGGTTATGGCACAGAAGAATGTCACACACCCATTTCAGAAACATAAGTAAATTAAACGGTCTAGTTAGAGGTTTACCAAAATTACCTAACTTAGATTCAACAATATGTAATGCTTGTCAACAAGGCAAACAAACAAAATCTACCCACAAACCAATTAATGAATCCCAAACCAACTCAGTCCTAGAACTTTTACACTTAGATTTATTTGACTCCCACGGGGTCAAATCAATAAATGGAAGTCTGTACTGTTTAGTTATAATAGACGACTATTCTAGGTTCACTTGGGTCAAATTCTTAAAACATAAAGATGAAACTTTTGAAATTTTTACGAATTTCTGCAAACAAATTGAAAATGAAAAAGACATAAAAATTAAAAGAATCAGAAGTGATAATGGAGGAGAATTTAAAAATCATAATTTTGAAAAATTTTGCCTTGAAAATGGCTACCATCATGAATTTTCTTGCCCTAAAACTCCCCAACAAAATGGAATTGTAGAAAGGAAAAATAGAACCTTACTTGAAGCATCTAGAACTATGCTAAATGAATACAACTTACCTAAATATTTTTGGGCAGAAGCTGTTAGTACAGCCTGCTATGTACAAAATCGAACAACACTAAACAAAAACCACAATAAAACATTTTTTGAAATATTTTACAACAAGCAACCTAATATAAAATACTTTAAGGTATTTGGTTGCCCAGCCTTTATCCTAAATACTAGAGAACACTTAGGCAAATTCACTTCCAAAATAGAAAATGGAATTTTTCTAGGTTACTCTCTGAATAGCAGAGGCTACAGAATTTATAATAAAGTCACTTTAAGAATTGAAGAAACCACCAATGTAAAATTCAAAGAATCCAATCAAAACCTAGAACAAGCCCAACCTCAACCAGTTGACTCTGTTCACGAACATATCAATTCTGAGGGAACAAACCAAACCCAAAATAATGAAGAAGAAGAACAACTACAAGAAAGTCAACCTCCTAGAACCATAAGAGTCAACCCAAACCATCCTACTAATCAAATAATTGGTGACCCAGACCTGAGGGTTCAAACTAGGTCATCTTTCAGAAACCTAAGTCAAATCTCGTTAATCTCAAATATTGAACCCAAAACTGTAGCTGAATCTCTACTTGACCCAGACTGGATCATAGCTATGCAAGAAGAATTAGCTCAATTTGAGCGCAATGAAGTTTGGGACCTAGTACCTCAACCTACCGATAAGAAAATAATAGAAACCAAATGGGTATTTCGAAACAAATTAAGTGAAACTGGAGAAATTACTAGGAACAAGGCCAGGTTAGTTGCCAAAGGGTTCAGTCAAGTTGAAGGACTTGACTACGATGAATCTTATGCCCCGGTAGCTAGACTAGAGTCCATTAGAATGTTACTAAGCTATGCAGCCCATAAAGGATTCAAACTATACCAAATGGATGTCAAGTCTGCCTTTCTTAATGGATTGATAAAAGAAGAAGTGTATGTAGGTCAGCCGCCAGGTTTTGAAAGCCTAGAACACCCTGATTATGTCTACAAATTAAAAAGGCATTATATGGACTTAAACAGGCACCTAGGGCATGGTATGAAAGACTAACCTCTTACTTAACCTCTAAAGGGTTCAATCAAGGTCAAATTGACCCAACACTATTTGTGAAATCAATAAAAGAAGATATTTTTATAGCTCAAATTTATGTAGATGATATCATCTTTGGTTCAACCAACTCAGAATTTTTAAACGAATTTACAAACCTAATGGAACACGAATTCGAAATGAGTCTGGTAGGAAAATTAACTTATTTTCTAGGGTTACAAGTCAAACAAACAAATGAAGGAAATTATATTTATCAACAAAAATATACTAAAGAGTTACTTAGAAAATTTGGAATGGAAAATACTAAAGAAATAAAAACACCTATGGCCGTAAACACAATCCTAGATGATGATCCTAATGGAAAATCAGTAGACTTAAAACATTATCGGAGCGCGATAGGTAGTCTACTTTACTTAACTGCAAGCCGACCTGACATTTTATTTGCAGTTAGTATGTGTGCTCGATACCAAACCTGTACTAAAGAATCTCATTTGACTCAAGTCAAAAGAATCTTTAGATACCTCAAGGGAACCACAAATGTAGGTATTTGGTATCCTAGGACCAACAACTTTGAATTAATAGGATATTCTGATTCAGATTATGCTGGATGCAAATTAGACCGCAAAAGCACAAGTGGTGGATGCCAACTACTTGGTCCATCCCTTGTCAGCTGGTTTAGTAGAAAGCAACACTGTGTTGCACTATCTACAACTGAGTCAGAATACATAGCTATAGGCGAGTGTGTTGCACAAATATTATGGATGATGCATACTCTAAAAGATTTCAACTTAAATATCACAAATGTAAAAGTATTAATTGATAATATAAGTTCGATTAACTTAACCAAGAATCCTGTGCATCATTCAAGAACCAAACATATTGAAGTTAGGCATCACTTCATCAGGGATCATGTTACTAAAGGTGATATTGAACTCAAGTACATTGAGTCTAAATCAAATTTAGCTGACATTTTTACAAAACCACTCCCTGAAAGTGAATTTAGCAACTTACGACGACAATTAGGGATGTGCTCAATAGACTAGGATCCTTCATAAATACTTTCAAAACTGATTTTATCAACTTATAGGCTAAACTTGTTTGTTTTCAAAATTTCCATTTTTAAACTTTCAAAAACAGTTTTGGCCTTAGACTAGTCTTACATCCTTAGAAAGCATGTACCCATAGGTTTAGTTCTTGAGCATCTCACCAACACCTTAGGTTTACCTTGCTTGTGGTTGATAAACATAGAAAGGGGTGAGATGCATAGGCCATCTGTCTGGACTTAAGATGCTTATTTCAGTGCATCAGTATAAGTCTGGACGTTAAATACAATTCAAATATTAATCAGATTAAAGTTCATCAGTCGAGTCAAACACTGACTGATTATAATTAACTTAATCTGACTAACCAAGTGAAAGCTACTATTTTCTAATAGTTAGTTAGTACCTAATTGGTTAGACAGCTGGTTGAAGTTAAATATCAAATTCAGGGGGAGAAATAAAACTACTTTAGTTTTCCAAATTGAATTTTAAACTTAATTTTGAAAATCAAAGTTTAAAAATAATTTGTTTAAAATTGTGAAATTTTTAAACTCACAAACTTTTTATCCTTTTTACCTATTCTTTGAAAACTGAACTTTTCAAGTATTTTAAACCATAGTTTTGAATCTAATACTTTTAAACTTTGAAAATTTGATTTTGAAAAGCAAACTTTACAAAAACATTCCAAAAATTTTTTTCTTACGTTTATCAAACTCCTTTGAAAACTAAAAGTAAAGATTTAAACTTAATTTTACTTTGAAAATTGTCCTGAGTCTACTTCTTAAAGATTTGACTTTACTTAATTTTGACAATTTAATTTGAAGGATAAATTTTACAAAATTTAGTTTACAAACTAAGCTTCTCAAAGTTATTTTCCTTGTTTTGAAAATTGAATCTTGTACACTTAGTGTTGAAAAATAAATTTCAATTAGTTTTGAAAACTAGACTTTTCAAACTTAGCGTTGGGATTTTGGTTTTGAAAACTTATGTTTAAGTAGCATTTCAAAGTTGAAACTTGTTTTGAAAAATTTTTTTTAGACCTTATACACTTATGTTTGAAAATTAACCTATCTAAACTTAGCAATTTTTTTCTAAAAGCTAAAAGCTAATGCTTTAAACAAATTTTCAAAACCTTATACCCCCCCCCCCCCCAAGTCAATTTGATCTTCTCTTGGATTTAAAAACTCAGTTATTGTTCAAGGTATTATTGTTTTCAGTATTTCTCGCTATGATTGTTTACCCTTGTTGTTTGATGAATGCCAAAGGGGGAGGGTTAGGTTGGTTAAGTTAGGGCAACTAAATGCAAACTTAAAAAAACTAACTTAAACCTTAAAAACCTCAAAAATCATGCTTGATTTTTGTATACTTTTTATCACTAACTTAATCAAGTTGTCATTCCATCAAAAAGGGGGAGATTGTTGGTGCGGTTAGCACTAACGGTCTAACTCAGGTTTTGATGAATGACAAATCAGGTTAAGTTAGGTTTGTTGTTGTCTGACACTTTTATCAAGTGTGCAGGAAAAGTCCAGCTAGGTCGACGGGCTGACCGGATAGCTGGCGAGAAGTCCAAGCGGGTCGACGGGCTGACCAGACGCTTGGCGAGAAGTCCAGCTAGGTCGACGGGCTGACCGGATAGCTGGCGAGAAGTCCAAGCGGGTCGACGGGTCGACGGGCCGACGGGTCGACGGGCTGACCGGACGTCTGGCAGGTAAGTGAGGTAAGTCACTGGAGGGGAGTGACTGCGAGGACGCGTTCCCGGGTAGGGAACATTAGGCGTCGATCCGGCTTAGATCCATTTCGGATTTCTAAGTCGAGATCGTGACTAGATTCCGGTCTCGGAAAGACGGAATCTAAGTCATACTTTGCTCATCTATAAAACTGTGCTAACATTCTTTGCTGCAGGGTACATTTGCCTCGGACTAACCTTTTCTTACAGGAGAAGGACTTTCTGGAGAAGAGGGGTCCGGGCGCCCGGAAGGCAAATTTCATCCAGCCGAGTCGTCGCCACGTGGAGCATCATGGTTTGTGCAGCTACGTCACATTCCAGGCGCCCGGAAGGGATCCAGGCGCCCGGGATAGCATATAAAAGAAGCCCCAGTCAGGAGCTTCAGAATCAATCATCAACTGAGAACTTTTCGACTGCTGGTCCTGCTGCTCTACGTTCCTGCGACGCTAACAAAGCTCCGACAAAGTGCTTCTTCGTTTTCCTTAATTTCCTTGTCGGTATTACTTTGTTTCATTAGCATTTTCTGTATTCATTTTGTAATTATATTCGAATTGCTAGTGATTGCCCAACGAAAGTGGTCAAGGACCACGGGCCTTCGAGTAGGAGTCGTCACAGGCTCCGAACGAAGTAAAAACAACTGTGTCTACTTTACTTTTCCGCTGCGCTTATACTCGATATTTTCGAATCGATATTCACCCCCCCCTCTATCGAATCTAACGGTCTTACAAGATGTTCATTAATTAAACATTTTCTTTTCCCATAGTTAGTCTATGATCATTATATTATCACTTTTCATGATTCAACAATATGCCATAAGTATAAGTGAATTAAGAATATCATCCTATCATCTCACATCTATGTTTAGAAATATAATGTAAGCCATTGTGAGATGAAATGAAAGTAACCTCTACTTAACCCCTCTTATTATAAATTTATATCCAGGCTAAGTGTACCCCCTTAAGGATTTAAGTCAACTATTTTTCAAGAATTTTAAATATGTCTTCAATGGTTGACTAACCCAGAAACCCTCTAACCCTTGAGAATTGATTTTGGTACCCAATAGAAGTTCTTCCTAATTGGGTTAACCAAATATTCCTTAGGGATCTATTTCTTGTCTATAGTCTTTGTTTTTGATTGTCCTCTAGCAAGTAAATAATGATAAACTATCTCATTTTTGGGTTCATTGTATCCTAATCCCTTTTTATTAAAGCTAGCCCTTTGGCTCCCAATGATCATGCTTAGGGTATTTGATCCAATTTTAATGTTTTTAAGGGCTTGGTAAGGTATTCTACATTTTCCCTTAAAGCCTTATTTTCTTCTTCTAAGCATGATGCATTTGAACTAGAAGAAGAAACATGCATATCATTATCCTTAAGAATCATTGATTCTAATTTTTCTTCAAACATACTAATATCATGTTTCAAGGCTTTGTTTTTCTGTCTAGCTTTAAACAAATCTTCATTTGTACTTGAAATAATTTTAACTAAAGTATGAGTGGATAGATTGTATGCCTCACTTATCGAGAAGTCCGAATCCGAAGTTTGACCTCCCCCTTCACTTGAGCTCCCTTCTTCTTTACTTGAGCTCCTTTCTTCTTCTCTTTCGGATAAGGTAGAGGCAATGCCATCGATTCCCATTAAGGCAAAATTGGATACATGGTACTCTTCTTCTTTCGATGATGATGAATCCTCTCATGTTTCTTTTAGGTTGTGAGTCTTCTTCCCTTTTTTCCTTTATCTTTTTCTTTTTTTTCATTCTTCTCTTCCTTTTTCATCAAGAAAGGACATTCATCCCTCATGTGTCCTTCTCCTTGGCAATTGTAGCATTTTACTTTTCTTCTTCTACTTTTGCCTCTTGAACTTCTCCTAGCATATGATTTGTTAGAATTAAAATTCTTAAATGCTTTTCTTATATTTTTTTACTATATACACTTTTTTATCACTATCCATTGAAGCACTTGATTCTTCGAAGTCGGAAGATGGTGGGGATGAAGACTTCTTCTTCTTACCCGTTCCCTTATTTGCCACAAGGGCTACTCTTGATCTATGAACTTCTCTATCTAATCTTTTAACTCTAGTTTCGGGGAGCTCCATTGTTGAGAAGAATTCATTTAGAGAAGATTTCTTTAGGTCTTTTGAAATGTAGAATGAATCTACAATTGAGCTCCAAGTTGTGGTTCTTGGGAAGACATTTATGGCTTTCATCATAATGTCTCGGTTGGAGAGTTTCTCACATATACTTGTTAGTCCACTCAATATTTCTTTAATTTTAGCATGAAGTGAAGATACCTTTTCTCTTTTTTCAAGTTTGATGTTGTTGAGTTAAGTTCGGAGAAGGTCCATTCTTGCTAATTTTGCCTCCGATGTACCTTCATGAAGCTCTACTAGATTTTCTCACAAATCTTTGGCACTCATGTAGTTTCGAATCCTTGTTACTTCTTGTTGAGGAAGAACATTTAATAGATGATGCAAGACCTTTGAATTTGCTAAGTGCTCTTCCTTTTGCTTCTTGCTCCATCTTGCTGTGTTGATTATCATGTTATTTTCATCCCTAGGTATCTTGAAACCGTTTTCCATAATTAACATAATATCAAAATTAGTATCGAAGAATACCTTCATTCACTTCTTCTACCAAGAGAAATCTCCTTCGAATTTGGATGGTTGAATGTGTGAGCCGACCATTTCATTGAAAGTGCTCTTCTCGACGATTAGTCTGTTGAAGGGCTTCCTAATACCACTTGTTGAAGATCAGTGGCCGGCTAGAAGGGGGTTGAATAGCTTGGTCACCCCCAAATCGCTTGCCTTCCTATAATGTTAGTTTCGTAGCGGAATAGAACTAAAATAATGAAAGCAAATAAGAATATAAACGCTAACAAGATCGAGGCAACGTGGTTCGGAGATTGCTTGGTCTTACTTCATGGCTTGTCCTTTAGGTGGACGAACCCTCAATCCTTCGGTGGATTAGTCCCCAGTAATTTTCAGCTAAATGAGCTCCTTTTCGGTGGAGCAAAACCTCCCACAAAGAAAACTCTTCTTCTTTAAAGATTGGGAATTAGGTATAGGAAGAAGAGTATAGACTTTGGAAGCTTGGAGGCAAAGGCTAGGAGTATATCAACAGGATCAGTAACTTCCTTCAATGCCCCAAGCTCCCTACAAATAGAGTGGAAAGAGTTGATCACTAATCAACTCATTTCCTACGCACCAGTCAGCTGATAAAACCATCAGTCGACTGGTGCTACCGTTGGATGTAGCTAATGGCTGCTCCGCAGAATCCAGGATTCTGCCAACGGTCACCAACGACCACTTACCAATCGACTGGTAAAACTACCAGTCGACTGGTCACTGCTGGCTGAGCGAACAGAGCGCCACAGTTTGCTCCCAGTCGACTACAACTTTTACTAGTCGACTGGCCCCGGTTACACACTCGCACTTATTCTCTCCGGAGTCACCCTTGAAGTCATCTTCCTCGACCTTCGTCCCTCTGATGCACTCGAGCCTGCGGCTCCTCTCCATGCATTCTTTGCGTTGCCTTGAAGTCTGGTTCCATCGGCTCCACTCCATTGCTCCTCGTCCGACAGTCCCTCGGATGCACCATCCTTCACTAATCTCAAAGACCTGAGTCATAGGATGATCTTTTCCAAGCTTGGCCGCACCAAACTCCTCATGTGTGTTTCACCAAGTCTTACATGACTCAAACACACATATCAAACATATATGAAACCTAACTTAAACTCTTTGACACACACATCAAAATCATGATCGTACCCCATCAAACCCAGGTCAATTGCACCCACAAATACACACCCCGACTTCCAATAATTATAATAAAATGTTGAGTTGATTATAGAATATTTAATTGTATAATTACACTTTATTCCAATTGCATCTTAACGATGGTTTAAGCACTCTTTAGTTTTCAAATTACAATGTGATTGAAGAAGGAAACTGAACCAATAGTGTTTGGCACCAACCTGAAGAGATTTTCCCAGTGAAAGAAATTCCACAAGTCTAACATGAATTTAGAGGTGATAATGATTGTTATGAAGCTGAAAATCTCTAATATTTTGCGATCAAAGCTCTTTTGCCATCAGGAACGAGTGCCTTTCATGGCTCTTCACAGTCAAAATGTAGTTACTGTTTTCAGTTCATTATGAATCTAATGGCACACAGAAAGAAGAAACTTTATTGACATTATATCTCAAGGTCCTGGCATAATACCAATAGGATCGAAAGGAAGAATTATTTTTTTTTGACAAACAAAACTATTGTTTCTAGTGCAATTCTTTCATCCATATAACTAGTTATGCAAAGAGAATAGCATGGTAGTTTCTTCTTCCCAAAATAAGCGATGGAAATATCTCAAGAAATACCAATGGAATGGCTCCATCCTCATCTATACTTCATATGTGCAGAGATCTTCGAATCCCATGTACGCGTGATGCTCAATCTTGTAAATCATGTTGGAAATGCCCACCCCACCTGTTGACCAATGGGATAGATTATATGAGCACATGTTTGAGAATGGCGACAACTTTGTTCTTAAGAGAATGTTGATTATATGAGCTGTGGAAGATGACTACTAACCGAGAGAGATAGCGCTGACGAAAATTGTAAAAGAAAGAATGAAGATAATAATAGAAGCTCTCCCCAGTATTTCGATAATCTTCCTCACTATGTGTTGGCCAACGAATGCGGCAACTAGTGAGACTGCCACTAAATATAATGCTGCCCAATTGTGAGAAACAACGTAAGTGTCAACTAGCACAAATTATCGATTCAGAGAATATAGCCAGATGAAAGGCGAAACTGTTAGACATTACCATATGGGACGGGGAACCGCTTCAAAAGGTAATACTCCACAACAGACATGGATGAAGAAAATGTCATTGCAAAAGTTGCGGTGGCACTTGAGACCTGAGGAAAGATTAAGTTATACTTCAGTAATTCAAGCATTTTGATCCAGAAAACTAAGCTTTAATCCAGAACAGTGGTTAGTTACACGATATCAATTGAACAAATGTTATAATCTCTAAGATCAAGATATCTTCTTATAATTGATCGATTGAATATTGTTTTACCACATGAATTCTAGTCCCACTCATATTTTCTAGCTCAGTCAAACAAATGTGTTAACTTGCTCAAGAAATAGGCTTTAGAATTCTTATCTTATGAAAGGTTTATTCCTAGAACCATATTTTGGTCTTTGAACTCCAGAATTAATTCCACCATTGGACTCATAAATGTGGTTATGATGACTTAACAACAAACTCAATCACAAACAACCACAGATCAAAGTTAACAAATTCATCAATAGTTTAACAAAACACAAACCTGAGGAGGAACGCCGAGTTCCAAGAAAACAGGACCCAAAATGAAACCTCCTCCAAGTCCAAGAAGCCCTCCAACTACACCGGCAAGGACACCGATGAAGCAGTAGAAAACGAGCTGCAAAACTGTAAAACCTGTTTCTTCATCCCCCCTTGATGAGATTGCTCTCTTTCCCTTGTATAAGTTAATGGCTTCATATCCTGCTACTCCCAGTGATACAGGAACCTGAACAAGTTTATGTGCACATTCATGTGAATATAGAAATCTAATCAAAGAAACAATTTCAGCTCAAGAAGTGCAATGGGACTACCTGAAGAAAGTTCAGAATCCAATACCACAGAGAACATGTTGTTGTATAATTTTGCTGGAGGTTCAAAAACAACTTGCACCGGTGAGCGACTAATTGTAAGATAATGGGCATAGTTAATGCTTCAGAACAGATTGGTTCACCTTTACAACTTGGAGGACAAGGAAAGCTACCCATACAAAGCAAACGAGACCAAGCTCCTTCCAGCAAACATTTTCCAGGATTGGAACCTGCAATGATTATTTGTACATTCTAGTATCATGTTGATAGATGATGGTAGAAGGTTTCTGAGTGCTTCCTTCATTACCTCTTTTCGTAGAACCTTCTCCTCTTCTGTACTTGTATTCCCAGGACCAGATGGGAGGGCTTTGTATTCTATTTCTTCACTCCCTACTTGATATAAAAGAGCAATTTAGTCCAAAGTCAGTCATGTACCATGGCAAAAAATAAAAAAAAAACTGACCAGCATACCATTTGACTCTTTATGCATCTTTGCCTCCTAGAATTCAAAGAAAAAATAGAATGCAAACTGTGATTCAACAGAATAGAAGCAAAAGTTACATTCTAATAAGATAAACTAGGAACATTCATATTACTCTCTTCATAATTGTTTCTTTCTTCCATGTCTCAACACCCTTCAAAAATGCCTTAGTTGATGTACCTATCGAAGAAAATCCATACAACATAAATTTCCACAAACACTCAGGACGACAAAGCTGAAAGGAACTAGAATAGCAGAATTACCTATGAAGAGGATAATCAGAAGAACAGTGACCATCCAATCCGCAAAGATAACATTGAAAGCGACTCCAATACTAATCCCCAGCATAAGCATTGGTTGGAAAAGCAAAGCCAAATCGTAGTCGATGATCGGCATGTCCAGAGTTGGATGCCTAAGCTTGAGGTTGTACCAAACTGTTGATCCGGCAGCACCCATGATCATACCTATCCACAGCATTGTGGACACAAACAAGAAGAATAAGCGATCGATAAACTTAGTAAAGACAGAATAGTTAAACTAATAAGAAAGATAAATTCTATGAAGTCCAAAAACATGAAAGTTTTTCACTTAAAGGTCCCTCCAAAACAAAAGTCATGTTTTCCTTGTAGATTCAAGAAAACACCATTGACTGGTAGTTATGCACAAATTTGTCAGAATAGGACTCTAGAACTCAATAATGCAGACAGGACATGGCCTCACATTTTGATATGGCTGTGGAAGACTTAGCGTCGAATCCAATGATGAGAGTGAGCATGGGAACATATATTCCACCACCCCCGACTCCTCCGACGCTTCCAAAGGCTGAACCCAAGAATCCGATGATGGTTCCGACCACGATTTGCCACCCAAATTTCATAGACTTTAAGAAGAAACCAACAGAAAAATATCTTTTTAACCAAAATGGCCACGAGAAGACAGAAAGGAGGCAAGAATAAGCGATAGGAAAAAAAATATAAATTACCGGCCAAACGTGTTGGTAGGAGGATTCCTTCGGCTTCCACAAGAAGTCGACCACCATAAGCACGTAATCGGACAGTCCGACCTCCTCAGCTTCAACAGCCTCTGCCACCGCCCCCACTGGCCGCAGTCGACGCTCAGCGGAGACCGCCAAAAAAGCTGCAAGAGCGACCAGAACCGCGGCCAAGAACTGAGCGCTCCGCCACTTGGGTTCCATTTCCCCTCTTCCCGCTCTCCCTCCCTCGCGCGCGCGCGCCTAAAAATCGAAACTTTAGTCCCTTACTCAACTTCCCAGCTACAAGCGCGCCCTGACAAATGAAAAAGCTCCCGCGCCACCAGCCAAAGCACGCAAACTCGAGGCCAACGCCCCCGCTCTCCGACGTCGGAGCAAGAGAGAGCAGAACAGTCCGCTTCGACGGACCGGTTACCACCCGCACGAGACAGAAGACGCAGCGCCGTCTTTTAAGGTGTCTCTATTACTAACAACCCCTTCAATTACTGTTATTTACATTTACGGTAGCGTTAGCTAAGGCGGTAAACTAGCATAGCCGAGTTTAAAATGAACCAAGCTTTTGAAATAAGTGTTTAAGCTTGGCTTGGTTTATTTTTTATGAGCTTGAGTTTGTTTAAAGCTTGACTTAAACTTGGTTCGTTTAGATGTTATTAAGCTCTCAATTTAAACTTGGCTTGAGCTTGGTTCGAGCTTGGCTTGAACTTGGTTTGAGCTTGGTTTATTTAGATGTTATCAAGCTCTTAATTCAAGTTTGTTTGATTATTTGAAACTTTTAATTATTTGATTAGTTATTAAGATTGATAATTTAAATTTATTTATTTATTTAGCATATTGAAAAAAGTTTTATTAATAAATATAGTTCGTGAACATTGTTCACGAACGTTAACGAGCTGAACACATATGTGTTCAAGCTTGCTTATTTAGCTTAACGAATTGTTCAAGCTTGTTTGTTTAATTAATCTAATGTATATTTAACGAACATAAACAAGCTCTTACCAAGCCGAACACCAAGTTTGTTCACTAACACTTGGTTCATTTACAACCCTAGTTAGCGTGGCGAATTTTCCAAAAGACGAACTGAGTTTAAATTTATGTAAATACCCCTGGCGATTCATCTATATTCACTAAACACCCCCTTAGGTTAATTAATGCTGTCATTTTCGTATTAGTGCTATGGTAAGAGTTAATTTCACATAAACTAATCAAACTTGTGATGAATTTAGCACCAAATTATAATTAATGTTAAAGGGTCAATTCCTACGCTCATCAATTCAACGGTTTTGGTGGAAATATAAAAGAATATTCAATACTGAATTGCCACTTCAAAATGTGACCAAATCTAATTTGGCCGTTCTAAAGAGAGCAAGATTCTCTCTCATCTTTACAAATAATGTGATTGGATTTGCCTCGTGAAAAAAATAGCAAAGAAATGAAATGAAAAAGTGTTTGGGTATTTTGATAATATTAAAAATATAATATATCTAAAGGCATTGAAATATTAATTATATATAAATAATGAATAATGGTGGATGGAATTAGTCGATGGAGTGTAGAGGATGTAATCAATTGAACCAATCTCAATCGCTAAGTGGAATATTATTATATGATTGATTTTATTTCACAAACTGAGTATACTCGTCCATTCAATTTCCCATCTTCTCTAATTTACTTATCCAAATAAACAATAAATAAAAAAATATTTTCTCTATTGTCCATTTGCTTGTGATAATATTTAATTTTCTCTATTGTCCTTAGGAGATTTCTATATTGTCGTATTTTTGCATTTTCAAATATCATTGATTTCCATTTTTTTTTTCTCCAATATAAAATTCCATTAGATGGCAGCCATGATTTCAATCAAATTTGGATAGAAAATGACTCCATTCAACTCTCATCGCAAGAAAAGTAGTTGAGACCTCCAACCAAATCTATGAGAGATACATTTAGATATTCATTATGTTTTACATTAACATGATTGACATAGATAATCATTTGTGCAGCAGCTAATTCACTATCATTGAAATATATTAAATAACTAGAGATGAAGTTGCATATCTTATTATTCAGTTAAGAATGGGGAGTTTTTAATAATAACTCTTAATTAATTTAATAAAATCTAAAATTAAGTTATCTTAATATTCTTTTTTTTCTTTGTGTATCAAAAATAATTTTAAGACCTATTAGTAATTTTAATTTTTTATCATTCTCAAATCACATATGCATTATCTACATCGCTCCTTATCACTTCAATTCTCATTGGTTTTTATCGTTCTCTCCTCGCCTCTCCCTCTCTAATTTTTACTACAACTTTCTCATTTTTATCCTTTTTTATATCACAATACATTAATTTATCTGTTTCAGCTCTTCTGCATATCGATACAACAACATCAATCTATCCGTATCTCATCAATTCTTCGGAAAAAATCACAACGACATCTATCCATTTCTGTATCTCATCAGTTATCTCATTGGTTCTTCGGAAGATATAAGACATTCTCGTTACATAACTTGAGGTATGCTTAATAACCTAGTTTCTATTTTATTTGCGGATTAAAATTTTTATAGAATAAATTATGCTAGCATTGAATAATATTGTTTAATTACTTGACAATAAATATTTATTTTATATAATTTATGTGTATTCATGCATTATATTATATACGTAACACGTGTGCACGATGGCTAGTCTAAATAAAAGATGTCTAGATTGGCTTCGCTTGTAATGTATATTTTTTTTTTAGTTAACATCAAGTATTCAATTCTTTGAGCCGACTAACCTTGGAGGTATTCGGACCGGCTCCGCAAAATTTTTTCATGCGCATGTGCACAGATTGGGCACTTTAGGATGCACTTTGCACTTCTTAGGACGGGATATTGTGTTTCTTGAGAAGGGATATGATTTATCGATTATCCAATTCAAGCTAAACGGATCAGATCTAATTAAATCAACAAATTCTTCTAACCATTTACAAAGTATAAATAAGGCCTCCACTTTGTCATTTCACTCATTCAAATTAGAATACAAGAATTGCATTTCATATTTGTATTATAAAGAGTTCAGAAAACTTCTTAGATTTGAAAGTCTTGCGGTTTACAATGCTGTTATCGTAAAGTAAAATTATTATATCTTAGGAGACGATTATTTTATTCCGTGAACATCATGTTCAAGATAAATTTATTTTAAAGAAATAGAGTCCAACTCTTATCTCAACTTCACCTAAATAATGTTATATCATCATTTTAACCCCGTTCAAATTGCACCACATTCACCGACTCTTACCACATTTTCATAATTAAATTTTCTATTCGGGAGATAATTAATAATATAGTTAAACTCTTTCAAAAACAGAGTATTGTTATATAGATTATTATATTATATGCAAATGATCAAGAGATGTTTATATAAGATTTTCAACTTCAAATCCCTTTCGGTCATAAATTCATCCTAAGAAAATAGGCCTAAAAGTGGTCGAACACTCGATGACAGCAACAAAAACAGGTGACCTTTGGTGGGTCAAATAGATAATGAATGGCTCAACAGGAAAATAATATTGTTGTTTCTTCCGGTTAAATCCAATAGATATTTGACCATCACACTATTAAATTAATATCAATAAATATTATTTTTTTTCAAAAGATTTAATTCCTGATTTTTTTATTGAACTCGTGCTATATATATATATATATATATATATATATTGGAGTCTATTTCTTATGACATACGTAATTACAATGTCCATTTAACTTATATATAACTCTGATAGCAACATAAAAGAAGACTAAGGCCACATTAAAAATTAATTGATACAAGGGCAAACATAGAAGAGAGTTGGATGGCTCTTGCATCATTTTTAATATATTTTTTTCCTCTCTACCAGATAAAAATTTGCACACAAAAAAGTAATATAATTTGTTTGAATCATAAGTCTAGCTACCACTAGGAATACATATCATTAATTATATCTTGAGGCTTTGGAAAGACAAAATTCATACGCATCTGTGAGGCCTATATTTTAGAGTGGTGACACAATATATATGATTGATCACATGCATATGAACAATAGCCATAAATGTAGCCACCAGTGGCCTTCAAATAATTGCAAAAGACAGAGCTCATGCATCACTCTCAACCCATGTTCAACCTAACTGTTTTGCATCTAACATCGTGTGTTTTTTTGGCTCCTGCTAAATGTACCAAATGGTCGTTTAAACCAAACTTCATTGCTGGAAAATCTCAATGAGACATCAATAAATATTTGAGGAACATTTTACGGCAGGCCATGGCGCTTAGTGTCCTTTGATATGTTAGAAGAACACATTTCACGTGATCGTTTGAAGAATCATTGATGAAGAGGCGACTGGCTATGAGGAGCTTAATTGCAGCAAAAAGATCCATAGGATCGTAAATGAATCAAATATTTTTGAACAAGTTTTCTTTTTAATTTAGTAAGAATTTATTTATATTCATTTAATATATATAAAATTAATTAAATAAATAAGTTTGAAGATCTCGTTAAATTAAACAAATAAATTTGAACACATATGTATTCAGCTAGTTCATATCCGTGAATAATTTTCATGAATAACGTTCGTGAACAATATTCACAAATCATATTTATTAATCAGACTTTTATCAACCTGCTAAATAAATAAAAAAACTTTTAAAATGAATAAAAAAGATTTAATTATCAAACTCAATAATCAATCAAATAAGTAAAAATTTCAAACAATCAAACAAATTTGAATTGAGAGCTCGATAATATCTAAACAAACCAAACTCAAGCTAAGTTTAAACCAAACTCAAGTTCATAAAAAATAAATCAAATCAAACTTAAACAATCATTTCAATAACTTAGTTTATTTTAGACTCAACTTAGTTTGACTCAGTTACTTTATCAAATAATCATGAACACCCTAAAATTTAGCTCAAGTTAACTTGTTTACCGCTCTGATCCATAGTTGTATCAACACTTATTAGTCTCCAATTGACGTGAGTTTTACGCCCTTGCTTTTATGCACTTGTAGTGTGACAAATTCATGGCTCGGTAGTATTCTAACCATATAATTTAAAGAATAATTGAGGGAGAGTAGATCTCCTGGTCCACTTTTTTTGGACCAGGAGGTGGCCCACTCCCAATTACGGTCGAATCATAATTGCGATACGACCACAATTAGTTGCGATTTCTCCTTGAGTTCATCGTCCTTACTGGGTTATAGTTTGGGTTGGAGCGGGCGGTCGGAGGTTGCCCCTGCTTAGCGCCCGACAACTTGGACACTTCTCCACTTTCAACAGCCTCCGGGCGATCTCCGGCCGCCCTCTCCGACTCAAACTATAACTTGGTGGAGACGGTGAACCCAAGAAGAAATCGCAACCAATTGTGACCGAATCGCAGTTGTGATCAGGTCGTAATTGGGAGTAGACTATCCCCTGATCTACTTTTTTTATGAACCAAGAGATCTGATCTGTAATTGAGGATGCATTCAAAGTTAGGTTTTCCAAAAGAAGCATTTATTTTTTACCCTCCCCATCAACCACACTGTAATGCTACATTTAAAATAAAATAGTAATGTAATATTGATATAATAGATGATGATATAATAGGAGATAGAATTCAATGACGTAAAATGATTCATACAGTCAATCTCACCTAGTAGGAAAAAATTTGGTTGCTGTTATTGTGACACTGTAATGTTGAATTTCACATAACACATTAAAAAATATCTGATTTTTAAAAATAAATACTAGAGTAGTGACAATTTTAGGATTTATGCTGCGCTAAAGCGCTATTGATTTTTGAAATGTAAAACTACTGAGATATTAATTTTTAAAATATAGCATCATGATAATGTTCTTTGAAATCCCTATTCTTTAAAAGCAACAATACATTAATTGGCGAGTGGGATAAAATATGAAACAAGTACTCTCTTCGACAAATCTCAAAATTAAATGTGTCTGTTGAGAATTCCGTAACTGCAAATGTGCATTGTAATTTAAAAAAAGTGGCTACTGTTCTTTTCAGTTCACAGTGAGATGAAGAAGAAGGTATGTGAAGAAAAGTCTTTTCACTGCATCTTTTTCTTTTCTTGGTGAAGCTTCCTTGTCCATAGCAATAAGCATGAGTATTCATTCTTTTTGAGACTTGGATTGATCCTTATCCAGCTGCAAGAAAATAATGAATTTGAGTTAAATTGAGCAAGAAGCTGATAAAATTCTTAGAAGGCTAGTCATCTTCATCAGAAGGTTTTGGGTCAAAAAATAAAAAAAGCTGAGAGTTGGAGTCAATCACAAAACTGAACATTTGATAGAGAAAATGGTGTTTTCTTCTGATGTGTGATATGTGTTGGACAATCTTCGTTCTGAGATAGAGGGGAATTTACTGAACTGAAAGTACCCGAAATTAATTTTAGATTTATCTGACAAGATGACCTGCATTGATAATTACATATGGTTAAGCTCCTTACTGCTTGGTTATCCAAGTGAGCGACTGAGTCTGAGTGGGAAGTGGAGTCTAAGTCAGCTTATCACCCAACTGTCGAGGTTGAGTGCCGAGCTGCTAGGTCGGTTGCGTCAGCCGAGTTCCACCTCCCAAGTATAGAGTCAGCCGAGTTCCGAATGGGCTTCCATGCTGCGAGTAGGGAGAGCTGTCGAGCCACGCCCCAAGCGGGTAGATGAACACTAAGTCAGGATGTCAAACCGCCCAATTGCTGAGTGGTCGGAGAGTGAAGCCGAGTGGTGACGGCCTTATCTGAGTCATCATCATAAATGGCCAGTGCCTCTGCTACATTCTTTGATGGGAGGCCTATCTCGCAGAGAATGTTGTACCCTTTCACAAATTCCCTCATCTGTTGAACCATTGTTTCAAATTCAAATATATTGTTTCATATTTTTCCAAAAAAAGAAAAGAAAAGAAAAGAAAAGAAAAGAAAAGGGCTTAAAGAAATGGAGAAAGACAATGTCATTCATTTGGGAGACAGCCGAGAAGTAAAACTTTAGCTTACACTCTGTATCTAGTTCCTCCATTTCGGTTATGAATCACTTTATTACATCCACACCAAAGATGAAGTTTGTAACAACACAGTAGGATAAGAAACGCAGTTGAAATGAGAAGAATAAAAAGAAAACAGCGGCAAATTTTCATCACAAAAGGAGTTAACTAATACCAGATGTGTAGTTGTATCACTTTTATGATGGGAGAGATTTTTTTTTTTAAGAAACATTAGGTACCTTTATTGGATTGTCACTAATTTTATCCGAAAGTTGAGAAGATGGATGATTAAAAATGTGGCTCTCGCATTAATTGGATGGAGACTCCTTACTATCCCACATGTCACAAAGACCGTTAGTGTCAGGCTAGAGAAGGGGTCCTAGTCAGTGATCAATTTTTGAAGAGGAATAGAAAAAGGAACAGTAGCAACGAGTATGTAAAATTACGTAGCGTCGAGTACTTCTGCCTATAGATGGAGATCCATTTTTATAGTATTTGTGTCTATGCATGAATCTCAAAACGTTTTTAAGAAAGGATAGATCATAAAGTGACTCTGACATCTTTCCTAAAATGAGCTTACAAATCCCTATGATTGGATAGGCTGGAAGCTTCGAAAGCATGATTTACCTGCAGAATATTCTCTATCCCCCGTAGCATAGAATGCCAAAAAAGATTAGGAGGTCATTGGACCACGGGACCCACAATAAGCCCTCCTGGCCCAGCGATCAAGTCCCTAATATAATCTGACTGGCAACTACTCGCGGGAGTCACTAGCTCGGCTTTGTTAAGTATAGTCGGCGACTTGGCCTTCATTCAGCTTCTTTACTGGAACACCTAACGAACAAGTCAAAGCGTCCATGATGTTCGATCGAATCATAAGTTTGATCGGCTAGAACACTTGGTCAGGCTAGTTGACACCGGGCTTCAAGTCTTGTCTAATTGGTCATCAGTTCCAACCGAGTGAGTTCTTGATCCACCTCAAGATTCGCCTATGCGAAAGGAGATCAGAGATCGAGATCCGAGGCCTGACTCGATCGACCATAAGGCCCGATCGGCGATCGATTGAGCTTTCGTTCATGTTGGTGGCTTAAAAGGTTGACTGCCCCTTGACTTTGACCGTCCTGTTAGTCGTCCTCCTGGCTTTTGACCTGCGTTTGGAGGGTTCATCTTAACCACCATATTATAAGCCTCCCCCTCAAGTCTAGTCGAAGGAGGTTGCAAGTCTGACTGAGACCTTTGGTGTTGTCTGTAATCCTCCAATCGAGCGTTCCTCTGCTTTGACAAGTTATTGTATTTATTCTCCAATGTTTGTGAGGTTCCCCATGTTCGACCGGTTAGTTCAACATTGTCAAGTAGCTTAGGTTGATGAAATACTCCCGATCGGATATTCACTTGTAAATGCGACCTGGATTAAGCTGATGTCATATTTGTTAGAGTGTATACTGAAAGCCTAAGCTTTTGTAAATATTTATTTTGAATAAAGAATCACATTTGGTCAAATCATCTACATTTGTTGCAGTTGTTCAATTAATTTAAATTGTAGATAACATAGTATGTGGTGTCACATACAGAAGATGATGTTATCAGTACCTTATAAATTATAAACAGTAGCTCACGACCAAAATGGAAAGGAACAAGCCATTGGAAGGTCGTAGTGTAATTAGATATTAGTTTATCTTAACTATATAATTACACTAGTACACTTAGAGTGTATTGAGTAGGACCATCAGAGGTCGTTTTCTTTTATACTGACTTTATAAAGGAACAAAGACCTCAGTTATTATGGAAGTGTGTGCTCTTAATCCTAATATAATAACAAGCACATATATTTGATATTTATTTCTTTAATTTATCAAAGGGTGAGATTTAGTTCGATGAATCAATAAGCCCGATAAGTTGGGAAATGATATCACTTATAGTGTGTGTTGTTGATTATAGAAGGAAACTGTATCCTAGTAATTTAGGTTGATAATGTCCTCAAGATGAGCTCATAAAGATTGTCATGTTAAACCCTGCAGGTGGACTTAGTCCGACATGACGATAAGGTTGAGTGGTACTATTCTTGGATTAAGATATTAATTAAATGAGTTGTCAGTAACTCACTTAATTAGTGGACATTCGACATCTTAAACACAGAGAGACTAACACACTCATAATAAGAAGGAGCCCAAAAATGTAATTTGGGATTGGTGCGGTAGTTCAATAATAGTTCTCTAGTGGAATGAATTATTATTGAAAAAATTAAGTTGTGTGTTCGGGGCGAACACGGGATGCTTAATTTTATCGGGAGACCAAAACCAATTCCTCCTCTCGGTCCCTATCGTAGCCTCTTATTTATAGAGTACTATACCCACCTATACCCACCTTCTATACCCACCTAAAGGGGGCCGGCCAAGCTAGCTTGGAATCAAGCTAGGGCCGGCCTAATCAAGGTTTAGGGTGGCCGGCCCTAGCTTGAACCCAAGCTAGAGGGGGCCGGCCATAATTAAATTAAAAAGAATTTTAATTTTAATTTTTATTATGTGGAAGATATAATTTATTAAAGAGAATTAAAATTAAAATATCTCTTTTAAAAAGGATCTACAAAAGATTAAAGAGATTAGATCTCTTTCCTTATTTGTAGATTGGAGAGATATTTTATTTTCTCTTTGAAACTTATTCACATGTTGAAAAATTAAAATTATAGAAATTTCTTTTTATCAACCATGAAGGGATTTTTGAAGAGAAATTTTATTTTTAAAATTTCCGGAAACAAATTAGGAAGTTTTAATTTGTTGATTGAAACTTGTCTAATTTGCCTCTCTATGATGTGGCCGGCCATTAAGAGTTTAATTGGGAAATTTTATTTTATTTTTCTCAATTAAATCATGTCAAGAAAATTAAGGAAATTTTATTGTAATTAAATTTCCTAATTTACCAAGGCTAAGGAATATAAAAGAAGGGGTGGGGTGCCTTCATTGTGTACAACCTCTATTATTTTTCCTCCCTCTCTTATTCCTTGGTGTGGCCGGCCAACATCCTCTCCCTCTCTTCCTCTTTGTGGTGGCCGAAACATCCCTCTTGCTTGGAGCTCTTGTGGTGGCCGGATACTACTTGGAGAAGAAGAAGAAAAAGGAGAGAAAGCTTGCATCCCTTGGAGCTTGGTTGGTGTTTTTCTTCTTCCTTGGTGAAGCTCTCTTGTGTTGGCCGAACCTAGCTAGGAGGAGAAGAAGGTTCATTGGTGGTTTCTCATCTCGGAAGATCGTTGCCCACACAACGTCCGAGGTTAGAAGAGGAATACGGTAGAAGATCAAGAGGTCTTTCTAGAAGGTATAACTAGTAATTTTTCCCTTTCCGCATCATACTAGTTATTTATGGAAATAATACCAAATACAAGAGGCTTACGATTCTAGTATTTCGAATATGTTTTTCGATGTTGTGCTCTTTTGTTTTTTCTTTTCCTTGTGATTTGATTGTTCCTTTTGGTTAACCTAAAGTTATTTTAGGAAATTAAATATTAGCTTTCCATAAAAGGTTTTGTCTAGTCGGTGGTGGTTGCTCCCATATCCAAGAAGGCCATGTGCCTCGCCACGTCAGTACTGGGAACCAATTATGGAAATTAATATTTAATGGAATTAATAACTTAAGGTGATTTGGATCGAACGTGTTAAGTTTCGCAGGAGATCCAAGTCTAAACCTAAAAGAACAAATAGATTAAGTTTTGGATCAAACGTGTTAAGTTCCGCAGGCGATCCAAAATTTAATTTAAAAGAACACATGGTAGCTAGGAAAAGGTTCAGACCTTTGTACAAAATTTTTGTACAGTGGAACCTCTAGGTTTTCCGAGTAGCAACCAACAATATTAACCTCTTGGAAGTTGAGAAAATCACCTGTCATTAATGCCCCCCATGCTGAGCATGAATCTTTGTCATAAGTCTACTAATTACTTCTCATCCCTCATAAATGAGTCATATGATTTATTACCACATGTTGTATGCTTGCACTGCCAAATATTCGAAGTGACAGGCGATTGTTGAGATGTGATGTGACAACTGTTGATCCCTTTAGCGACCGACTAGAGGAGCGTGAATAGCCTGCACAATAAAAGCACACAAATATCTTTCTCAAACTTTTACAGCTTTAATAAATTTAACACTCGCATAAAAAAAAAGAGACTAATTAAAGAAAGAAAGAGGCACAACGAGATTTACTTGGTTACAAAAGGGGAGATTGTTAATCCAAAAAAATTGAAAACACACTAAACTCTCCTTCAGGTGGAGAAGCCTCTTTACAGCAATTAACGCACTAGATCAGAAAGCTAAACGAAAGAGAAATGATTACAAGTGTTTTGTCTAAGCTTCTGGGACCAGGGCTGTATTTATAACCCTAGTTGGGGCGCTTGTAAGGGTTCCAAGCGCCTGGGAGGATAAACTTTTATCTCCATCGCAACAGAATGCACCACGTCGCATTTTGGATAAAAACCTACTCCGGGCGCGCGGAAGGGTTCCGGGCGCTCGGATTTGGAAAGTCAACATTCTGTTGACTTTTTATCCCGACCTTCTGCTCCGGCTCCGGTTCCGGTCGCATTGGTCTGAGTCTTCTGTTTTGACTCCACTCGTTTGTGTGATTTCGGCCATCCGGAATAGGGCTCACCCAAACCCATTTTCCAGCCTTCAAGCAATCTTTCGCTCCGGCTTCTTGTTCCTCGGAAAACACTGCGCGCCTCCTTCTCGTCCGTCAGCGTACTCTTCCGCAGCATTTCGTCCCTCGGACGCACCGAGCCAGTCGACTCTCTCCCGTGTTATCCTTCTCGCTAGCTGTGTCTTTCGCTCGACTTCCTGTGCTCTTAAGTTCCTGTACACTTAGCTTGATTGATCACATTAAAACTACCACGAGGTACTTACAATCTCCCCCGTTTTGATGTGAGCAAATCCCAAGTTAAGTTAGGGTAAAACCACAAAAAAAAAATAGATTTTTGCAAATACAAAAATTAAAAATTATACTACCCTCCTCATAGATTTAATCTTTACTACTCCCCCTTTTGATCACATAAAAAATGAGGTACATTAAAAAATTCTACTTAACAAAAAAGTCTAAGGGACAATTAAAAAAAAAACCTTAAAGTTTAAGCTTCAATTTTTTTAAAACATATTTAAGGTAGAAAAAAAATTTATATAAAGTTGAAATTATCATTAAAAAAAATTCTAAAAAATTTAACATTCAAACAATTTTAAGATTTGAAAATTTTCTTACAGTTAAGTGATAAAGTTCTCAAAAAAGTTAACTTTTAAATAATTTCTAACAAAATTTTTGACAAACATTTGAAAGCATTTTTATAACAACTAATTGCTTAATATTTAGTTAATTAAATACTTATTTCATAATTGACTTCCAGGCTATGACAAGACACTAGACCGTCTTGGATATTGGAACAATAACCACTTTCTAGATCAAATCTTTTAAAGAAATTAAATATTTAACTTTCTATCTGAAACCCCAAAAAAATAACTAATCTAAATATGATTTTGGAACTCAAAATAGGTTCCTTCTTACAGGATTAATAAGAAATTTCTTATGGTCGATTGCATCAGGTATCAAAATAACATTGGATAGAACTCCTTGGCATCCCCTCATCATGAGTTTCCTTACACTGATGCAAGAAATGAGGTGCAACCTCTGTCTGTTCCTGGTTGCCTCAAAAATAAACAACTCCCCGCGGAGTGGTTGGACGGCCACTGACCTCCGTCGGAAGTCGATTGAAGCTCCATTCTGCGATAACCAATTCATTCCTAGAATAATGTCGAACTCAGGCATTGGCAACACAATGAGATCTGCCTGAACCACATGCTCCTGCAGTCTAAGCTCCATGTCCTTCGCTATCCTGGTAGATAACATCTGCTCGCCAGAAGGTCCGGTGACTCTAAATCCAATCCCCCTATCTTCTGGTAAGATTCCTAGTCGCTCTACGAAGGTCTCATATATAAATGAGTGTGTAGCTCCCGAATCTAGCAAAGCATAGGTAGCTACACCTGCGATGGATATCCTACCTGTGACAGCAATACCATTATACCCACCTAAGCATAACAATTATCGAAAATTACCCGTTAAGCCCCTTAACATTTCTAATCGATCAAATTTTCGGCCTTATTATGTTTGGAGCTCTATATTTTTTGTCTATATTTCAGTTATTAGAGGTCCCATCTCAGATCATGTAAATCGGTCATGCTTAACATTTTATGCGATATACAATAAATACATTAAATTAGTTGTATTACATGTGACAAGCATAGTGTTTGGCTCTGCTTCCTTAGCATGCATCACAAATGCTCGTCCGGTCACCAGTTCTCGCAACTTTGGACATTCTTTAGCTTTGTGTCTGTCTCCTCCGCATTTGAAGCACTTGTAGGTACCCCACAGGCACTGGCCATAGTGTTGGCGATTGCACTCCTTGCACAATGACTTTTCCTCTGTCTTTGGGGCAGTTGCTTCCTGTGGTTGTTGCTTCATTTTCCCTTAAGGCTTCGACTGTCCTTATCCTTTCTATGGTCTGATATATGATTCTTATTCTGCTGTTGTTGCTGTTACGAAGGAGGCCTCTTCCTATGCACTTCCCACTCGATATATTTCAAGGATTGCTCGGCTCTGAAGGCTCTAGTGACAGTGTCCTGGTATTCAGTCGGATCGTCCAACAGAATGTCCCGGCGGATGGAAGGCTTGAGACCATTGAAAAAGTGTCTTAATTTTTTAGTAGCATCATTTGCAATTAGGGGCACAAAATGGCATCCTCTATCGAACTTTTTGACAAACTCAACAATAGACAAGTCTCATTGTCGGAGACTCATAAACTCCCTCTTCAACCTCGATCTCACATCAGCGGTAAAATACTTTTCATAGAAGATCCCCTTGAACTCCTCCCAGGTCAGGGTATTCTGATTAATCCCCTTTTGAGCTCCCTCCCACCATAGAGAAGCATCATCCTTAAGCAGATATATGGCACATCGAACTCTGTCAGTGCCATCCATATCCATATATCGAAATATCACCTCCAAGGATCGGATCCACCCCTCAGCAACAAAAGGGTCGGTAGTGCCAGCAAAATCCTTAGGGTCCATCCTCCTGAAATGCACATACACGTCTTCCTATCGTCCCTTATGGGAATTACTAGTATGCCACTCCAGGAGTCGAGCCATTCCTTCCAGTATAAAGGTAGCAACATCTGGTAGCGGATATGGGGGATCAAGCGCGACATGTCTCTCCTCCTCACGTTCTCCTCCATCACGACCATCTGCCCTACGCCTTTGATAGGCCCGTCTTGGAGGCATACCTGCACATATCATCCAATCCCACTCGTAATCATCTTACACTCGTTTGAAACATTTAACCGCCTAACTTTTATAACATATAAGCATTTAAATTTAGCATATACAATTTAAAGAGGTAACAACTCACATACTTGGAGCTCAGCTCTTGGACTTCCCGAAACTGACAGTACACATCCCTTACAAGATCCTTGCTCTGATACCAACTGAAACAACTCTAAGTTTTTTTTATTCATGCATCATATAACATTCCAATAAATAAGAAAATTGTTTGTAATTAATAAACAAGTTATACATCCTGGGGATCTAAATTAAAAACTACTTTATTCTCTAAATCATAAATGTTGTTTATTTATTCTTTATGCGGAATTGGAAGGTCCTCGGGAGTGTACTGTCCAACCAATCTGGTCAAGGGTCCAAGTCTCCAACGTCGTCCGTTTCTACACCTGCCACAAACTAAACCTAGTGAGTTTAACTCAGTACCTCCAAACTATAGCAGCAAAATTTCTTAACTAGTCGCATGCATCATTAAATCTACCTTTACTTGGAACTTGTTGTCAAGCATACAAGTAGCAGATATATAAGCATTTTTCCATAAAATATTAAACTATGAGTATCACATAATATTATTTTGAGTATCCTTCAATCATTACATTATGGAGCATTTTCCTTTTACATTTATCGTATATCATTCTTAGGTGGAGATACATTAGTCATCCTTTGTTCGATTGATCAATCTGTTTAACCATGATACCAAGTGGCGAGGTGTCAACAACTCTTGTCACTGGGCCATGGCCAAATATGGAAATATGATATCGGGGTCCTTCTGGGGCCTTGTCCCGTAAATGGGGTCCCTCTGAGGCCTTGGCCCTCACAGAATTTCCTTTAATCCTTCTCATTATTATTTATATATATACATATCCTTTCCATTAAGGTAATCATGCATTATAACTCTAGCACATCCTATTAGACTACGTAAAGTCTAATAAATATACAGGTATTGATCCTCTGGACCACTTTTTGCGGTCCAGGAGATGGTCCCTTAGCATGGATTGGTGAAATGAATGGTCCCCATTCATAAAATAGGTGGGGACCATTCATCCCCACCAATCCACATCAAGGGACCATCCCCTGGACCGCAAAAAGCGGTCCAGAGGATCCGGGCTGTAAATATACATATCATTAAACGTTGCAATACTCAATAAACATGCACATCATTAATCTACAAAAAGTCTAATAAACATGTATGCCACTACTCTACGTAAAGCCCAATAAACATGCTTATCATTAATCTACAAAAGTCTAATAAACATGCATAACATTAATTTATGTAAAACTCAATAAACATGCTTATCATTAATATACAAAAGTCTAATAAACATATATAACATCAATTTATGTAAAGCCCACTAAACATGCATATAATTATTCTACAAAGAAGTCTAATAAACATACATATCATTAATTTACGTAAAGTTCAATAAACATGCATATCATTAAACTACATGAAGCTAAACAATTATTTACAGTACTCATTTATTTTATTGTGTTGCGATTACTCATGTCAATGCCACGACACCTATCTTCCGCAGAGGTGGCCAACTATTCGTCAAACCTACTGTTTACTCTTTCCAACAACCATACGAAAATCTTTAACATACTACCCTCGAACACCCCTCGAAATATTCTGCCCACGATCTCAAACAACCCTCCAAAAAAAATCTGCTACATACCACTCTCAAGCACCCCTCAAAAAATGCTACACACGACCTCAAACAACTTTCAGAAATCTGCTATGTACCTCCCTCAAGCATCCCTCGAAATCTACTGCACATGACCTCGAACAACCTTCCAGAAATCTGTTACGTACCCCCTCCAGCACCCCTCAAAATTTGCTACACACGGTCTCAAACAACCCTCCATAAATCTTCTACTCCTAGCCTTCAAATCCCCTCCAGCACCCCTCAAAATTTGCTACACACGGTCTCAAACAACCCTCCATAAATCTTCTACTCCTAGCCTTCAAATCCACCTCGAAAACCTGCTGTAAATAATCCAAATATCTTACAAAACCTACTACTTGAAGCCCTCCAACCCCCTTGAAAACCTGTTGCGTATACATGTTCAAAGACATAGAAAGAAAAGTCGAAAACTTGGCGCGTTTATAGATTTAAAGGTATAGGAGGAAAACCTACTACATGTATAGATTCAAGGTGTAGAAAGAAAAGGGTTTAAGAGGTGCCTTGCTCGGAGGCTTGTTGTTGGCGCAGGTGACGACGAGGGGTAATGGTGGGGCATCTCTTTGGCCTCGTTCTTCCTTCCAAGGTCAAAGCCAAGAGCTCTCCCTCCCCCTTTCTTTTCTCCCCCGAGACTTCTCCCTCCCCCTTTCTTTTCTTCCGCCGAGAGCCCTCCTTCCTCTTTTCTTATTCTTTTTTTTCCCTCTTCACCGCCCCTCTTATAAGAACTAAGCCCAGGGTTAGGTCTAGTCCTCACTAATTGGGTCGATCCCATGTGCCCATTAGTTGATTATTAGCAAATTAGCCCCCCTTAAGTAAATAAAGAACCTATTATCATGCTCCCCCTTGTTTTTTTTTTTAAAGTTGGGCCTTACATGAAGGCTCCCTCCATCCGGATTGGAACTGTGTCAATCAATCACGGGGAAAAGTCAGAGAAGTTTAGTGGAATGAACTTCAAGAGGTGGCAGTAGAAGATGCTCTTCTACTTGACCACGCTCAATCTGACTCGATTCTTGATCAAAAACCCTCCTAAACATGCTGAGGATGCTGATGCACAGACCATCAGTGTAGTGGAGGTATGAACTTATTTTGAGTTCCTTTGCTGAAACTACATCCACAGCTGTCTTGTCGACTCGCTGTACTCTATGTATAGCATGAAGAGAACGACTAAGGAGGTATGGGAGTCCCTGGACAAGAAGTACAATACGGAGGATGCATAAGCCAAGAAGTTCATCGTGGGCCGATTCTTGGACTACAAAATGGTTGACTCCAAGACGGTGATCAACCAAGTCCAGGAACTTCAGGTGATCTTACACGAAATCCACTCAGAAGGAATGATTCTAAGTGGAACCTTCTAGGTGACTGCAATCATTGAGAAGCTGCCTCTAGGCTGGAAGGACTTCAAGAACTACCTGAAACATAAGCGAAAGGAGATAAATATGGAGGAACTCATTGTTAGACTTTGTATTGAAGAAGACAACAAGAGTTTAGAGAGAAAGTTGTTCTCTCAGGCTACTATGAAAGCCAACATGGTTGAGCACGGTCAAAACTTGAAACGAAAGAACACCAAGTCTTCCAAGATGGGATCTAGAGGAGACATTAGCAAGAAGAAGTTCTCTGGAAAGTGCTTCAACTGTGACTGAGTCGGTCGCAAATCTTCGGAGTGCAGAAAGCTAAAAAAGAAGCAGGAGGCCAACCTGAACGAGGGACCAGAAATGGATGACCTCTGCACTGTGGTCTCTAAATTGAACCTAGGGGGTTCAAACTCGCAACAATAGTAGATCGATACTGGAGCCACCAGAAATGTTTGTTGAAACAAAGAGTTGCTCCATAACTTTGAAGAAGTCAATGGAGACAAACTGTTCATGGGGAACTCAACAATCTCGGACATCATGGGCCAAGGAAAAGCAGTGCTGAAGATGAACTTCGGTAAGAATCTTACTCTAAACAATGTGTTGTATGTTCTGTAGATTCAAAAGAATCTAGTGTTCGGATCACTGTTAAGAAAGCATGACTTTCGCATTATTTTTGAGTCAGACAGAGTTGTATTGTCCAAGAATGGAATGTTTGTAGGAGTGAGCTATGCATCTGATAGACTATTCAAGCTCAATGTAATGGCCATTAGGCCTAAGATAAATAAAAATTAAAGCTCTTCCACTTATATGCTTGAGTCTTCATGTTTGTGGTATAATAGACTAGGATATGTTAACTATGATGTGTTGTATAAATTACTAAACATGCAAAACATACATACATTCCACTTTGACCCGAAACACAAGTGTGAAATTTATGTTGAAGCTAAAATGACAAGGTCATCATTTTAACATATTGAAAGAAGTAACAAACCACTTGATCTAATCCACACAGACGTGTGCAACCTAAAAGGTACGCCAATACATGGTGGTAATAAGTACTTTATCACTTTTGTAGATGATAACACAAAATACTGCTATGTGTATCTTTTCAAAAGTAAGGATGAAGCTATAAAGAAATTTGCTCTCTGTAAGAATGAGGTTGAAAATCAACTTAATAGGAAAATTAAGGTGCTTCAAAGTGACTGAGGTGGTGAATATGTATCACCATTCGCTGAATTATGTACTGAACATGGATCAGACATGAAACAACGACTCCTTATACACCTTAGTAAAATAGAGTTGTAGAGCAGAAGGATTAAACTCTAAAGGAGAAGATGAATGCTCTTCTATTGAGCTCTGGGCTGCCAGAGTTCATGTGGGGGGCAGCTGTGTTAACAACTAATTACTTTTTAAATAAGGTGTCCCGGAAGAAAATAGATAAGAGCTCTTATGAGTTGTGAAATGAAAGACAACTATCCTATAAATATTTATGAATATAGGGGTATCTTGATAAAGTTTTGGTTCCTAATCTGAAAATGATTAAGATAGGAATAAAAATTGTTAATTGCATATTTATTGGATATGTATATAATGGCAGTGCGTATCAATTTTTTATATATGAGTCACAAATATCGGATATACACATGAACTCGATAATAGAATTGAGAAATACCTCGTTCTTTGAGCATGTGTTTCCTTATAAGACTTGAGAGGAAGCTAGCTCCTCAAAATGGGCATGTAAAACACAAGGTGAAGAAGAAACTGATGAGGAACCAGTCGAGGTTGAGCTTAGACGGAGTAAAAGAGCTCGGATAGAAAAAACTTACGGATCATATTTTATCACTTTTATGTTGGAAAGTGAGCCTTAGAGTTACTCAAAAGTCGTAAGCTCTTCTAATGGATCTCACTGAAGAGTGGCAATTGCATTTGAGATAGAATCAATCTTGCAAAATCACACTTGGGAACTTATGGATCTTCCTCTTAGGAGTAAACCACTAGGTTGCAAGTAGATTTTTAAGAAGAAAGTGAAGTCAGATGTCACAATTGATAAGTATAAGGACAGATTGGTAATCAAAGGATACCGACAACAAGAAAGTTTTGATTACTTTGATACATATTCTCCTAGGTCGAGAATAACTTCCATTAGAGTATTGTTAGCTATAGTCGCTCTATGAAATCTAGAAATATATCATATGAATGTGAAGACAACCTTTTTAATGGGGATTTAGAAGAAAAAAATCTACATGAAGCAACCTAAGAGATTTTCTATGCCAAGATAGAAAAATAAGGTTTGTAGATTGGTGAAGTCATTATATGACTTTAAACAAGCACCAAAGCATTGGTATCAGAAATTTGATAATGCCATAAAGGAATGTGGATTCAAAATTAATGAATGTGATAAATGTGTTTACATGAAAATCACTGAGAATGACTATGTCATCTTGTGCCTATATATAGATGACATACTTATCATTGGGAGAAATTATAAGATAATCAAATCCACTAAGGACATGTTAAACTCAAGATTTGACATGAAAGACATGAGCCTAGCTGATGTGATTCTCAAAATCAAAATTCTTAGAACAACAAAAAGATTTATTCTTAGTCTGCCCCATTACGTGGACAAGATTCATGAGAAATTCACCAATGATGATACTGCGTTGGCACAAACGACAATAAATATGCGTCAACATCTATCAAAAAATTGAGATGACAGTATCTCTCAAATAGAATACTCTTAAGTGATTGGAAGTCTAATGTAACTGATGAGTTGTACACGACCAGACTTGGTCTACGCAGTAAGTAAACTGAGTAGACACACGAGTAATCTCGGTGTTGAGCACTAGAAAAGAATAACAAGAGTACTGAGATAGTTGAGCTATACTCATGAATATGGACTGCACTATACAAGATATCCTGCTGTGATCGAAGGATACAACTGTTGGTTAGTCCTAAGAAAATCATACTGGTTCCACTGTATAAAATTTTTTTGTACAAGTGTCGAACCTTTCCTTAAATAACCTATTGTGTTCTTTAGAAGTTAAATTAGGAATCACAGACGGAACTTAACATCATTGATTTCAAATTTAATTTATCTGTTCTTAATGGTTTAGATTTGAATCGCAAGTGGAACTTAATACTATTGATTCAAATCTACATAAGTTATTAATTCCATAAATATTAATTTCCGAAATTGGCTTCCAGGACTGCATGGCGAGGCACATGACCTTCTTGGATATGGGAGCAACCACCACCGCCTAGGCAAAGCCTTTTAAGGAAAGCTAATATTTATTTCCTTAAATAACTCTAGGTTAACCAAAAAGAACAATCGAATCACAAATTCGAAAAAGAAGAAAACACAAACTTGAAAAAAAAAACTATTTCGAAAACTCTAGAATCATATGCCTCTTGTGTTTGGTATTTCCATAAATAACTATACAAAGAAAACTAGTATGATGCGGAAAATAATTGCTAGTTATACCTTTCTTTGTAAGCAAAATAACCTCTTGATCTTCTACTGTATTCCTCTTTTTATCTCGGACGTTGTGTGGGCAACGATCTTTCGAGACGAGAACCACCAAGCTCCTTCTTCTCCAAGCTAGATTCGGCCACCAAGAATTCTCCATGAGAAGTAGAGGTCCGACCACCACCACCAAGCTCCAAGAGATGCAAGAAACAAAACCTTCTTTCTCTCCTTCTTCTCCTAGCTTGAACCGGCCACCAACAAGAGCTCCAAGAGGGGATAAAACCGGCCACTAGAGAAGAAGAGAAGAGGAGAGGGAGAACCTCTAAGGGCCGGCCACACCAAGGAGAAAAAGAGAGGAAGAAAAGAATAGAGTTGTTAGCCATGAAGGCACCTCTACCCCCTCTTTTATATTCCTTGGTCTTAGCAAATAAGGAAATTTTAATAAAAACTTCCTTAATTCCTTTGCCATGAAAAATAAATTTTAATTGATTTAAAATCAATTCCTTTTTCAATTTCAATGGCCGGCCACTTATTTCCCCAAAACAAGGAGAGTTTTAATTAAAACAAAAATTAAAACTTCCTAATTTGTTTCCGAAAATTTATAAAAAATTTCTCCAATAATTTTTCTCTTCATGGTGGATTATAAAAAGGAAATTTTATAAATTAAAATCTTTCTTTTAAACATGTGGATAATTTTCAAAAAGGAAAGTTATTTCTAAAAATTAAAAACTCTTTTCAATCTACAAATAAGGAAAGATATCAAATCTTTTCTTAATCTTTCGTAGAAACTAATAAAAGAGAATATTTAATTTTTAAACTCTCTTTTAAATCATGAACATGGTTAAAAAAGGAAAGTTTTCTTAAAATTTAAAATCCACCTTTTAGTCTACAAATAAGGAAAGATTTTAAATCTTTTCTTAAACTTTTGTAAAAAGTTATAAAAGGAAAGATTTAAATTTTAAACTCTCTTTTAAAACCATGGAATCCACATAAGAAAAAATTTATAAATAAAATCCTTTTTAATATGATGTGGCCGGCCACATCATGCTTGGACTCCAAGCATTGGCCGGCCACCAACTTGGCTCAACCTTTGGGTCTTGGCCGGCCCTAGCTTGGGTTCCAAGTTAGCTTGGCCGACCCCTATAGGTTGGGTAAGAAGGTGGGTATGTGGTGGGTATAAATCTCTATATACAAGAGGCTACGATAGGGACCGAGAGGAGGAATTGATTTTGGTCTCCCGATGAAATTAAGCTTCTCGTGTTCGCCCCGAACACACAACTTAATTCCATCAATAATAATTCATTCCACTAAAGAACTATTATTGAACTACCGCACCAATCCCAAATTATAATTTTGGGCTCCTCCTTCTTATTATGAGTGTGTTAGTCTCCCTGTGTTTAAGATGTCGAATATCCACTAATTAAGTGAGTTACTGACAACTCATTTAATTAATATCTTAGTCCAAGAGTAGTACCACTCAACCTTATCGTCATGTCGGACTAAGTCCACATGCATGGTTTAACATGACAATGCTTATGAACTCCTCTTGGGGACATTGTCAACCTAGATCACTAGGACACAGTTTCCTTCTATAATCAACAACACACACTATAAGTGATATCATTTCCCAACTTATCGGGCTTATTGATTTATCGAACTAAATCTCACCCATTGATAAATTAAAGAAATAAATATCAAATATATGTGTTTGTTATTATATTAGGATTAAGAGCACACACTTCCATAATAACTGAGGTCTTTGTTCCTTTATAAAGTCAGTATAAAAGAAACGACCTCTAAATGGTCCTGCTCAATACACTCTAAGTGTACTAGTGTAATTATATAGTTAAGATAAACTAATACCTAATTACACTACGACTTTCCAATGGTTTGTTCCTTTCCATCTTGGTCGTGAGCTACTGTTTTTAATTTATAAAGAACCGATAACACGATCTTCTGTGTGTGACACCACACACTATGTTATCTACAATATAAATTAATTGAACATCTACATTTGGTATATATAAATGTAGACACTTGACCAATGTGATTCTTATAAATGTTTATATAAAAGCTAGACTTTTAGTATACACTCCAACAACAACGATACGAATTGGATAATTTACATAAAAGACTCTAAGTCTACGAGTGGATGTGTATTCACTCTAGGAGGTGCAGCCATTTCCTGAAAATTTTCTAAGCAAACAGTAATAACCATATCCACGATGGAATATGAGTTTGTGGCTCTTGACAAATATGGTGAAAAGGCTGAATGGCTAAGATAATTCTTAGAAGATAGTCCGGGATGGCTGAAACCTGTACATGCAATTTACATACATTGTGACAGTCAATTAACAATCGGTCGGGCACATAGCCATATGTATAATGGCAAGTTTAGACATATACGTCGTAGACATAATACCATTAGACAACTACTCTTAACGGGAGTTATCGCAGTTGATTATGTAAAGTCAAAGGATAACCTAGCAGATCCGTTAACCAAGGGGTTAAATAGAGAGTTAGTTGCAAGCTCATCGTGAGGGATGAGCTTGATGCCAATGAATGTTGGTGCAAAGGAAGCCCAACCTATGCAGAATCAAGCATGTTCATGGCCAAGAACGAACATACTCATGAGAACTGAGTTGTATCAGGGAGAGTCTTGAGTGAGATATGCCAATGCTTGCACAGACGGTAGAACAATTCAAGGACATCGTGTCTACTTTCAACCAGTAAGAAAACAGATCTTCACAAGGGAAGGTTCAAAGGGTAAAATGTACCTGTCCTATACTAGACTCAACTACTGAATGCTATCACATACATACCCTATCTCTATTTATGTGGGGGATTGTTGTACATATGTGAATGAAGAAGATGTAGAAGAGGAAAGAAGCTCTATTGTGAATGAGACTTTAGTTTTACATTGGGAGTTTCAAGGCATATTGGTTAGTTTATATTGATTAACATGCATTGATGATGTGAAAAAATACAAGGGGAGAGGCTCTCTCTCACGTGTGGGTGCGCAAGGGGGGGGGGTGTAAATCCAGGGCCCGGATTGCATTGAACCAAGTTGACTCGTATGCGAGCACGATCTGGCCGTGCTGAATGCCAGACCGGTCGAGGTAAAATTTGCCCAAGTGGAACAACCAACATTTTACCACATAAATCTTTTTGATACTTATTTAATGGATGCATTAATTTGAGATTAATGCAGCTGAGTGAAATGTTGACGTTTCATAGCTCGACGAATAATGATCATTAAACGATCATTAACGTTGCTCATTGGTCTAAGCTCCTATATAAGGAGACTGCGACTACAGGCAAAAGGTTACACACACAAAAAGCAGAAGCTCTCCACCTACGTTCCCCTCTTCCTCTGTCATGCAACTCTTGCTCGGCATAGTGCCCGTGATAGCAGTTGGGTACCAGTTCACCGTGACCATCAGTGTTTGGTGGGAATCACAGTTAACCATTGTATCCTGGGAAACAGACGACCCGAGTAACGAAGCACAGTTGGAGGTGGGGCGAATCTGTTTTAAGAAAACTACGACCATCGCAGGCCTTAGTCTATTTGCCCACTCAGCCTCGTTGCCCGGCCGACCACATGCTCGCCCGACCGCTTGCTCACTCGATTGCTCGATTTTCTGCCCTACCAATCAAATATTCACTCGGTCGCTCACTCGCTCGGCCTATTCACTCGCTCGACCGCTCACTTGCTCGACCTCTTCGTCGGCTCGTCTGACCACTCACCCTCTCGGTCTCTTCGTCCGCTCGTTCGGTCACACACCCATCAGGCCGCTCACCCGCTTGATTTCTTCGTTCGCTCAGCTGCTCACCTGCTCGACTCTGTGTTCGCTTGACTGTTCACTCGCTCGACCTCTTCGTATGCTCGACTATTCTGCTCGTCTGGCCGCGCTCGCTCGACCGCTTGCTCACTCAACTGCTCGGTTTCTCTACCCGTTCGACCGCTCGCCCACTTTGCCGCTCGACCATTGTGCAGTTTGCGTTTGACACTTAGCAGAAACCAACCCCTACTGGTAGCCTGAAATTATTTGCTCAGGTCATGTCGATAGATATAAGTTGAATTTAATTCATTGCAGTTTAAATTTAGCTAATTCTCAAATATCTCCGGCAAATTATCCAACACTTGACACTTCCCGTATGCAACGTATTCACGCGACCTAATTGCACGTGACGCAGGCCTAATCGTACTCGACGTCAGCCTAATCACGAAGTGGCTACTGCCTTGCCACTGCCGCCTTGCCTTGGCCATTTTGGTTGCTGCCTTGGCTATCGTAGCCTTGGGCACTTCACGTATGCAGAATTGGATGTGGCATCAAAAGATGATAAAGGTTATCTTCATCATGAGTTTATTGAATGTGGCATCAAACAAATATGATAGGCTTACTTAAATGATATTCCTTGTGAGTTCATGTATCATATCAACAAGAAAGCTTGTGCGAATTTGTGAATTTAGTGCATAGTTTGTGTGTGATACATATAATTATTGTGTGTATTATAGATTAGAGAATGGCATAACTTCATTGGCAAATGGATGCTGCCATTCTTTGGCGGTGTTTCTGAGCTGCAATTATGATGACGCTAACATCATTGGCAACATTTTATATGCTAGGTTTAGTTACATACGGATATTACTAATGATGCATTTTATATTCTGCCATTTTATATTCTTTAGATGCTACCCTTCAGTTACATACGGATAAAGCATTCCAGGTTCTAGAAGATTTGAAAATGGTTCTGTGATTAATTTTATATGATAACTCCGCCCATAATGACCGATCATGGTCGATCCTAAGTCCGGATAAAAGAGGAGGGTTGCGTTAGGTTGTCAGTTAGCGTCAAACTATGGTAAATATTCAATGAATAAATCTATTAAACTATTGTGCTAATGCTAGGTTGTTCCCTGGAAGGAACGCGTTGCAGGATCCTACTGTAACGTCTCGGCAATGACCGCTATATCTCCAGAACTCGGGTGCAGTGATAAATATGCAAGAGTTCGCGTTATAGGGTCCGACTGTAACATCTTAGCAAGGATCGCTACATCTCCATGAAAACTTGGGTGTAGTGTTAAATAGGCAAGAGTTCTCACACCATAGGTTAGATCAGAACAAATATGATAAGAAAACTAATAATCTAAGATTTGGAACATGGAACATAGGAACTCTCACTGGTAAATCAATGGAGGCATAGTAGTAGATATGATGATTAGGAGAAAAATTAATATTTTGTGTGTACAAGAGACACAATGGACAGGTGAAAAGGCAAAGATGATAGAGAACTCGGGTTTTAAGTTATGGTACACTGGAAAGAGTAAAGCAAGAAATGGAGTGAGTATTATTGTAGATAGTTTGTTAAAAGCTGAAGTTGTAGGAGTAGTTAGAAAAGGAGATAGAATTATAGCTCTTAAAATAATAGTGACGAAAGAAACTATGAACATAATTAGCATATATGCACCACAAGTAGGATTAGATGAAGCTACCAAATCAAGATTTTGGGAGGACTTAGATGAAATATTACAAAATATTCCACAAAATGAAATGATTTTAATAGGAGGTGATCTAAATGGGCATGTCGGAGTGGAAAATGAGGAATATGAGAGAGTACATGGGAGTTATGGGTTTGGAACGAGGAATGAGGAAGGAAAAACTATATTAGATTTTGCGATAGCATATGACCTTATATTAGCTAATATGTTTTTTTAAGAAAAGAGAAGAACACTTAGTCATATTCAAAAGTGGGAATAATAAATCTTAAATTGACTTTCTTATGGTTAGAAAAAGGATAGAAAGATTTGTAAAGATTGCAAAGTCATCCCTGGAGAAAGCTTAACTACCCAACATAGGGTAGTAGTGTTGGATATACGTCTCAAACATAGTATTAATAGAAAGAAAATATATACAATTCCTAGAATTAAGTGGTGGAAGTTAAAGGATGGAAAACAATATATATTTAAGGAGAAGGTAGAAGTACAAGCATTAGGTGAAATATACGATGACTCTAATACAACATGGGATAGATGGTATCAAAGTTGAAAATAGTAGCTAAGAGTGTACTCGGTGAGTCAAAGGTGTTGGTGCAGGAAGCATCCGACGATCGAACCTAAGTTTTGATAATGGCAAAGGGATTCAAAGTTAAGATTCTCTGTTATCTAATATGTTGAATGAGTGTTTCAGGAAAGTCCTAACTACAGTTAGGCAAGTGAAAACCCTAGGGGGTGGTAACCCTAGGTCCTAGGGGGTGGTAACCCTAGGTCCTAGGGGGTGGTAACCCTAGGTGGAGAAAAGTCCTCGCTGCGGTTAGGCAAAGGGAAAACCCTAGGGGGCGGTAACCCTAGGTCATAGGGGGTGGTGGTAACCCTATGCGGAAAGTCTTGGCAGGTCGATGGCTTCAGGCAAAAGTCCTAGGGGGTGGTAACCTAGGTGGAAAGTCCTGGTGTCGCGAACCAGGTGAAAGACTGGACTAGCCGGGGAAGCGGATGTCCAACAGAAAGTCCGGAAGCATCGAGTGCTGAGCAAAAGTCCAGTCGATCTGGAGGATCGACTGGCAACAAGTAAATCTCCTGAGTGGAGTAGGTGAGGACGCGTTCCCCGTAGAGGGAACAGTAGGCGTCGGGTCGACCTAGGGTTTCCGGATGGAAATCCGAAGTCACAGTCCGGAGACTGTCTATACTTCATTTATCATGTTTATTGTGCTAACTTTGTGCTGCAGGATAGTGTTTGGGACTAACGTATCTTGCAGGTGCAAAAGAGCAACCTAAAGCCTCGGATGAACAGTGTCCGAGGCGCCTCCATGGAGCTTGGAGGCGCCTCGGGTGCAAAAGCTGAGCTGGCTTCGAAGCACCACTGGAGGCGCCTTGAAGCAGGCAGAAGGCGCCTTGAGAGGGCTATAAGGCGCCTTGAATGGATGAAATTCGACCAGGTCAGTTTTGATCCACGCGGAAGACCAGACAGCATGGAGGCGCCTTGAACAGCCTTCAAGGCGCCTTGAACACCCTTTATAAGGGGGTTTCGACCAGCACTTTAGGACAACGCATTCCAAGTCTTCTCTCTTCAACGTGCTGCTCCGAAAGACGCCCGGAAGTGCTGCTACAAGTCTCCGACGACTCGAAGCTTTAAAATTCTACTCTTGTCGTCGGTATAACTAGTTTTTCCATTTACTTATACTTCATCTTGTAATCCTTTTATCGAGCTTATAGTTGTTGCCCATTGGAAGCGATCAAGGATCGCGGGCCTTCGAGTAGGAGTCGATCAAGACTCCGAACGAAGTAAAAATCCTTCTGTCTCTGTGTGCTTGTTTTGTTTCATTCCGCTGCTTAATTACTCCGATAATTCTTACGATTTCGATAATCATATCGAATAAAATAGCCATGAGCGCTATTCACCCCCCTCTAGCGCGATCTCGATCCAACAATTGGTATCAGAGTGGGGTCGCTTCGAATAGGTGAAACCACCGTTCAAGCATTTCTTTTGTGGCTTTTTCGTCTTTATAGGGTAAAAAAAAACCTTACGCCTTTCGTTTTTTCCCTCCAAAATTATTTTCGAAAAATTCATTTTCATCCTTTCACGGTTTGTTAGTATTGATAAAATATTGAATTTGGCAAAATTTGAAATAATATTTTTTAAAAATATTTTTTAATAATATTTTATTATTATTTTATTATTTTTTCTCGAAACTTGTGAACTTCTATTTCTATCCTTCCATACCGCACTGCTAATCCAGGATCAAGTCCTGGTACATTTTTTTTGCTATTTTTTTGTGTGCAAGGTTCTTTTAAAATGGCATTCCAAGAAGGATTCTGCACCGTTCGACCGCCGCTCTTTTCTGGCGAGAACTTTGGATATTGGAAGAACCGGATGGAATACCACCTCAAGACGCAAGTCGAGATGTGGATCATCATCCAGACCGGACTCGAACTTCCACGTGACGTCACTGGAAAACTTATCTCATGCATCAACTGGGATTCTAGCACAATGAGAAAAGTTGAAGCCGATGCCAAAGCGACCTGCATGCTACAATGCGGCCTAACCGATGAAGAACTGAACCGCATCGGCCCCTTCGCAAGTGCAAAAGAGTTGTGGCAAAAATTGATTGAACTACACGAAGGTACTTCCGACGCTCAAGTAAGTAGGCATAATTTAATAAATGATTTATTTGAATTAGATGAGCAGAAAAATACTACTTCGGTCGAGGAAGGTATTACGATGGTTGCAGGTACAAGTAAAACAGAGGAAAAGATGTTGAAGGCGATATGGTCCGAGTCTTCAGATGAATCCGGGTCCGACCAAGAAGAACCGACGAGCTTCCTTGCTTTACCAGTACTAGCAACTGTGGTGGAAACTGAGTCCGAGTCCGAATCCGAAACCGAGAGCGAGTCGGACACCGAGTCCGAGCAAAGCCACGGATCCGCATCCGTTTCTGAAGGACCGAACTCCACTGTAAGTTCACTACTCGCAGAATTTTAATTAGATAACTTGCATGAATTATTACCTTACTTAGTAAAAAAGTTGGCTAAATCCAACGTCCGGGTTAAGTCGCTCCAAAAGGAGGTAACAACCCTTAAGGAAGCGACTGACTCGAGCTCTTTAACTGAGTCAGTTCAAACTGGAAGTTCAACTCAAGTCCAACAACTTGAGAAAGAAAATTCTAATTTGAAAGCTCAAATTAAAGAACTCAAAGACACGTTGGAACGGTTCACCATGGGCTCCAAGAATCTGGATCTGATTCTTGGAAAACAGCGAGCCGTTTACAACAAAACTGGACTTGGATTTAAAACTAAAATAAAATACAAATCATATTTATCGCTAGTTAATAGAAATAATAGAAAAATTCTCCAAGCATGGGTGCCAAAATCTAACTTGGTTAATCAAGTTGGAACTGGTCACTATTAGGTCCCCAAGGATCAAGTCTATTACCTTGATAGACCATATCGAGGCTATGATCCAGGGGAGCTAATAGAAAAACAATATTAAGAACATAATTCAAATTAATATTCAAATTAAATTTGAAATTAAATTCAAAATTAAAAATTTGAAATTAAAAATTCAATTAAAAATTCGAAATTAAATTAAATTCAAAATTAAAAATTCAATTAGAAATTCAAAATTAAATTCAAAATTCAATTAAAAATTCGAAATTAAATTAAATTCGAAATTAAATTAGAAATTAATTCAAAATTAAAAGTAAATTTCAACTTAAGTTAAATAAAAATAGATGGAGGATCCAGACTCGCTGGCACCCCCAACTGAACTACCCGACAGGGTAACTGAACCTAATCTACCCGAAATGGGTAAAACAAGAGTAGATTACCCGGCATGGTAATTAAGGTTAGATCAAAACGGGCTAGGTTTAACTTGACCCACAGTACTGGTAAAGTTTTTGGATGATAGTACGTTAGGGAAACTTGGGCATCGCATGTCTAGGAAGATATGGCTTCGACCTGGTGCATTTGGCCAAGTGGAACTGACCGAAGCTACCCTTAAATGAATCCTAACTAGTTAGACCAAGGTTTAGTATTAAGCTCAATGGGTAGGACTATTTGGGAAACCTCGAAGGCATGGTTACTTTAATGAGTACCTTGTGACTCACCATAGCTCAGAAGTTTATCCAAAGAATGCTTACTTGTTGAACCCAAAGCTAAACCTGAATCTAACACAAAGTTAAACAAAACCCTTAAATTGAACCTCAATTCATCTCACAAAAATTATAGGATTCCCTGATTGAAAACATAGATGAGTGAGATGACTAAGGAATTTAAAAAATTCAAACTGATTTAAATTAAAAAAAATATATATATCTAAAACTTAATTTCAAAATCATTTCAAAATCTTTTAAACTTAATTTCAAATTCATTTTAAAAATCTTTCAAAATCATTTTAAATCTTTTAAAACTTCTTTTCAAAATTATTTGAAAAATCTTTCAAAATCATTTTACATTTTTAAATCTTTTAAAACTTCTTTTCAAAATTATTTGAAAAATCTTTCAAAATCATTTCAAAATCTTTTAAACTTAATTTCAAAATCATTTCAAAATCTTTTAAACTTAATTTCAAATTCATTTTAAAAATCTTTTCAAAACTTAATTTCAAATTCATTTTAAAAATCTTTTCAAAATTATTTGAAAAATCTTTCAAAATCATTTTAAATCTTTTAAAACTTCTTTTCAAAATTATTTGAAAAATCTTTCAAAATCATTTTTAAATCTTTTAAAACTTCTTTTCAAAATTATTTGAAAAATCTTTCAAAATCTTCAAAACTTAATTTCAAATTCATTTTAAAAATCTTTTAAACTTAATTTCAAAATCATTTCAAAATCTTTTAAACTTAATTTCAAATTCATTTTAAAAATCTTTCAAAATCATTTTAAATCTTTTAAAACTTCTTTTCAAAATTATTTAAAAAATCTTTCAAAATCATTTCAAAACTTAATTTCAAATTCATTTCAAAATCTTTTCAAAACTTAATTTCAAATTCATTTTAAAAATCTTCTAAACTTAATTTCAAAATCCTTTGAAAAATACTTGAAAAACTTATTCAAAAACCTTTGAAAAGTCTTTGGAAAACTAATTTCAAAAACCTTTGAAAAATCTTTGGAAAACTAATTTCAAAATCCTTTGAAAAATACGTGAAAAACTTATTCAAAAACCTTTGAAAAATCTTTGGAAAACTAATTTCAAAAACCTTTGAAAAATCTTTGGAAAACTAATTTCAAAATCCTTTGAAAAATACTTGAAAAACTTATTCAAAAACCTTTGAAAAATCTTTGGAAAACTAATTTCAAAATCCTTTGAAAAATACTTGAAAATTTTATTTCAAAATCCTTTGAAAAATACTTGAAAAACTTATTTCAAAATCCTTTGAAAAATACTTGAAAAACTAACTTGAAAATCTTGCTCCCCTAAATTTACTAGACTTACAAGAATATGGAATTAGCCCTAAAGGAAATGGAGATTTGAAGTTTGAGCATGCTCATACTTTAGGGCTCTGATACCTGAACAAAACAATCTGGATAACTTAAAATCTATTTAACCTCATGCTTGGAATTAAAGACCAACTAAAATAAATAACCTAAATTAAACATTTAGTCACTCCCTCTTTATAAAAAAAAAAAAAAAAAAATTCTAGCTAAGTTTTTCTAACTTTAGTTAGGTATGTCTTTCTAAAAACAACCAAGTCTCAAAAGTGGCTAAAGGCATCATTCGAAATCATCCATATATTAGCCTTCTTCTACCTTCTCTCAAAAAGATTGTTTTCTTAAAATCTTAAAACTTGCTTTCAACTGATTTTTGATATATGGCAAAGGGGGAGAGTAGAAGCAAATTCAAAGAATTAAAGAATTAAAGAATTAAAGAATTAAAGAATTCAAAGAATTAAAGAAAATTGAAAGAAATTCAAATTTTAAAAAGTGAGCTTTTATTAAGGGGGAGTCTTTGTATTAAGGGGGAGCTCTGCACTTAATTTAGCTCTGCACTTAACTATCAATATGCTTGTATTTTCATGCTTATCTTTTAATGACATTATTTTCTTAACTTTGAATTTTTGTTGCCATAATAAAAAATGGGGAGATTGTTGGTGCAGGAAGCATCCGACGATCGAACCTAAGTTTTGATAATGGCAAAGGAATTCAAAGTTAAGATTCTCTGTTATTTAATATGTTGAATGAGTGTTTCAGGAAAGTCCTAACTGCGGTTAGGCAGGTGAAAACCCTAGGGGGTGGTAACCCTAGGTCCTAGGGGGTGGTAACCCTAGGTGGAGGAAAGTCCTAGCTGCGGTTAGGCAAAGGGAAAACCCTAGGGGGCGGTAACCCTAGGTCATAGGGGGTGGTAACCCTATGCGGAAAGTCTTGGCAGGTCGATGACTTCAAGCAAAAGTCCTAGGGGGTGGTAACCCTAGGTGGAAAGTCCTGGTGTCGTGAACCAGGTGAAAGACTGGACTAGCCGGGGAAGCGGATGTCCAGCAGAAAGTCCAGAAGCATCGAGTGCTGAGCAAAAGTCCAGTCGATCTGGAGGATCGACTGGCAACAGGTAAATCTCCTGAGTGGAGTAGGTGAGGACGCGTTCCCCGTAGAGGGAACAGTAGGCGTCGGGTCGACCTAGGGTTTCCGAATGAAAATCCGAAGTCAAACTCGGACAGTCCGGAGACTGTCTATACTTCATTTATCATGTTTATTGTGCTAACTTTGTGCTGCAGGATAGTGTTTGGGACTAACGTATCTTGCAGGTGCAAAAGAGCAACCTAAAGCCTCGGATGAACAGTGTCCGAGGCGCCTCCATGGAGCTTGGAGGCGCCTCGGGAAAGCACCACTGGAGGCGCCTTGAAGCAGGCAGAAGGCGCCTTGGAAGGCGCCTTGAGAGGGCTATAAGGCGCCTTGAATGGATGAAATTCGACCAGGTCAGTTTTGATCCACGCGGAAGACCAGGCAGCATGGAGGCGCCTTGAACACCCTTTATAAGGGGGTTTCGACCAGCACTTCAGGACAACGCATTCCAAGTCTTCTCTCTTCAACGTGCTGCTCCGAAAGACGCCCAGAAGTGCTGCTACAAGTCTCTGAGGACCCGAAGCTTTAAAATTCTACTCTTGTCGTCGGTATAACTAGTTTTTCCATTTACTTGTACTTCATCTTGTAATCCTTTTATCGAGCTTATAGTTGTTGCCCACCGGAAGCGATCAAGGATCGCGGGCCTTCGAGTAGGAGTCGATCAAGGCTCCGAACGAAGTAAAAATTCTTCTGTCTCTGTGTGCTTGTTTTGTTTTATTCCGCTGCTTAATTACTCCGATAATTCTTACGATTCCGATAATCGAATAAAATAGCCACGAGCACTATTCACCCCCCCTCTAGCGCGATCTCGATCCAACAAAAGGGACATGCACCACTAAGTAAAGAATCTTGGTGGTGGAATGAGAAAGTACAAGAGAAAGTGAAGGAAAAACGAATAGCTTATAAGGAATTATATATTTGTAAGAACGAGGAAAACTTAAAAAAATATACAATAGCCAAGAAAAAAGCTAAGAAAGTAGTGAGTGAAGCAAAAAAATGAAACTTTTAAACGGTTAAATAAAAAATTAGATACAAAAGAAGGGGGAAGAGATATTTATAGAATAGCTAAAGTGAGAGAAAGAAAAACAAGAGATCTTAGCCAAATAAAATATATTAAAGATGAATGTAATAGAGTATTATTAAATGATGGAGAAATAAAAGAGCGGTGGAAGTGGTATTTTCATCAACTTTTTAATGAAGATTTAGGTGACTAACTTAACTTAGGTAATTTAATTAGGTCAAATGAGCATAGAAATTTTAATTTTTATCGTAGAATTCAAACTTCAGAAGTAAAACAAACTTTAAATGAGATGCACAATGAAAAAGCCGTTGGACTAGATGATGTTCCGATAGAGGTATGGAAGTGCTTAGGTAAACAAGGTATTGAATGACTTACAAAATTATTTAACATGATATTGAAAATAAAAAAAAATGGCTGATCAATAGAGGATAAGTACTCTAGTTCCCTTATATAAGAATAAGGGAGACGTACAAAATTGTGCAAACTATAGGGGTATTAAACTAATAAGTCATACTATGAAACTTTGAGAAAAAGTAATAGAAAAAAGATTAAGGAAGGAGACCACAGTGACAGAAAATCAATTTGGGTTCATGCCTGGAAGGTCGACAATAGAAGCTATACATCTTCTTAGACAATTAATTGGAAAATATCAGGAGAAAAAACAATATTTACACATGGTATTCATTGACTTAGAAAAAGCTTATGATAGAGTCCCAAGAGAAATTATATGGAGAATTTTAGAAAAGAGAGGTGTTAACGTAACATATATTGAACTAATTAAGGATATGTATGAGGATGTAACGACCAGAGTAAAGACTTCAGGGGGAGTAACTAAAGCATTTTTAATAAAGATAGGGTTACATCAAGGATCAACTTTAAGTCCCTATCTTTTTACATTAATTATGGACGAACTCACTGCACGCATTCAAGATACAGTACCATGGTGCATGCTGTTTGCAGATGATATTATTTTGGTAGATGAGACACGTGAAGGAGTAAATGCTAAACTAGAATCTTGGAGGAAAACACTAGAAGGGAAAGGTTTTAAGCTTAGTAGATTAAAGATAGAATATATGAAATTTAAGTTTAGCAATATTAGAAGTAATGAAACAATTGTTACAATAGGAGAGGACGAGTTGATAGGAACCGAGAGATTTAAATATTTAGGATCATTTTTACAAAATGATGGAGGGATTGAGAGAGATGTCTTACATAAAATACAAGCAGGATGAGTGAAATGGAGGGGAGCGTCGAGTGTTTTATGTGACCGTAAAATACCTCTTAAACTTAAAGGTAAGTTCTATAAAACCGTAGTTAGACCTGCTATGTTATATGGAGCTGAATGTTGGGTTATGACTCGAGCACATGAGCAGAAGATTAGAGTTGCAGAGATGAGGATGTTAAGGTGGATGTGTGGACATACGAAGATGGACAAAATAAGAAATGAGAGCATTAGAGAGAAAGTCGGAGTTGCATCTATTGAGAAAAAACTCTGAGAGACACGTTTAAGATGGTTATGGGCATGTACTTAGACGACCAATAAATACTCCAGTTAGGCGATGTGAAACTATGATAAACATGCATATCAAACGAGGAAGAGGAAGACCAAAAAAGACTTGGTTAGCAACAATAAAATAGGATAAAATTTATTTAAATATAGATGATGATATAATAGGAGATATAGCTCAATGACGTAAAAGGATTCATACAGTCGACCCCATATAGTAGGAAAAGACTTGGTTGTTATTGTAACTTTTTCCTAGACTAACATTTCAGTAGGCATGCATTGCTTGACATGGATAAAGCATTCTAGGATTATACCATGTTAGTCTAGCATAAACTAATGATGCATGCGATATTCAAATGGATTAGTAGGTGGTTTGAATTTACTTGAGTTTTCAAAGAACCCTGCGCTGCATCGGCAAAATGACTTCTAGAGTTTGAGAAATTTGAAGAGTAGGTAAACTTTTCAGGTTGAAATGAATTTCCCTCATCAACATTGTAGAGATTCTTTTGTTTTTTTTTTGGTGCTACCAGGACTACCCAATGTTGATTCAATTTAGCCTCATACAATTGTCTTTGTTATTTCCAACACATGCTTATTATGGTCATTATTACTATGAAAGAATTTTGGTAAGTACTAAGTAATCTGAAATACTGAAAGATTATCTCGATGGGATTTAATGGACAATGCTAAATGATCAGAATTTGATCAGTTAGAATATACTTTGTAAATCATTATTAATAATATTTTAGTAATATTTTCTCTATATATCAATTACATGCATATATTACAATTCAATTTTGAATAGTCAGAGTCTGACTAAATAGATTTATCAGAATTTAATATGAATCTCATCCCATGCATGTATTGGTTGCACTATGTGAGTAATTGCCAATAAAAATAAGGGTATGATAATCAAACTGTGTGAGTGAAAAGATCTATTTGGAATGAGAGATACTCTTTGCATCATTATTTATTATCAAATCATATTATGTATAAGAAAACAATTCAACTATATGGTTTTTTTCTCTCATTTCAGTTCTGTATAATAACTATTGATTATTTATTCACCTATATTATTTATAGCCATTGATTACTTAATTGTGGGATTTGATGCAATTGAAATATAATTAGGATAATTTGGCCAGCTAAAGAAAGTGGCATTATTATCACAAGAAGATTTAGGAAGAGAACTAGACAGATTAGATATGATAAGTAGGGGACTTGATTAGATGGAAGCTAATATATAGAATGACTTAGTTAAAATTCATCGGAATAAAGAAGATCACAAGATCAAATGTGAAATTACACGTAAGAATAAAATGACAACGAAGGATGTGTCTACTACCAAACATACCGGGGGTTCAATCTCTTTTGGAGCACACTGTGAGAGAATGATAAACCTATTTTTTTAACACGTTTCTTCCAATAATTTACACATATCATAAATTTATTAAAATTCTATATTTAGATATCAATTCAATGTAGTTCATTTATTCTATTTTAGGTTGATATATATTATGTATGAGTGTAGAAAAAAGATTTGGGATGAGAAATTAATGGATTTGAATTTTTTTTAACGAATGCATAGAAAAAAGTAAGGTATTGGAGAGTTTGTGGACAACAAATCGGCTCGAGTTAGTGTGAGTGAACGAAATAATTATTTTCATTAATTTTTTTATTATCTTGTATTAATTCTTACTTGTTTGTTTTTATATTTATTAAACTAATATAAGCTATTGTTATATGTATAGGAACAATATAAAGAGAAATAAAATGTTGATGATCACTTTACTAAGCCTTTATTCAATTTCAAATCATGAATTGATATGGTGGGATATCCATGTAAGGGGAGGGTGTATGAATTTGGATGCAATCAACATTTTAGAAGAGCATACAATGAAAGTTCCAATGAAATGTGCTCCAATAAGAAGAACAAAGAATTATCTCAAGAAATTGGAGACATGTCTGCTATTAGCAAGAGGATTGAGGAAGAAATTATTGAAAGCAAAAATAAATTGGAACTAGTTATCACAGAAAATAGATAGAGAGAAGAACTACTTATCGAAGAAGGTAGGCAAAGAGAAGAAAATAAAGGAGATGGTTCATAAAATGATTTAAGAAGCAGTATATACAAATCATTTATATCCAGTTGGATTTAGTCTCTGTTAGAGTCGTGATACATGAAATAAAGATTAAATTATTTTATCTTTGATTAGTGGTTAAATGGATTTGGATGATGTAAATATTTATTTATTTCAATGTTAATTGTAGGATACTTTTGCATTAAAAATTAATTATTTTAAATATTTTTATTTTTTTGAAATGTATAATGGTTTCTTGTAGAATATTATGTAGACGAGAAATATATATGAATTTGTAGACAAATTAAAATTATATTTGATATGCTAGTTGAGAGGGATTAATAACGGATTTAATCTAAAATTTGAGACGGAATTTATATATGAATTTATAAATAAAATTATAAATGGATTTATAGATTAAAATTTTATTTAATATATAATTTAAAACAGATTAATGATGAATTGAAAACAAAATTAGAAACAGAATTTGTATTTAAAATTAAAGACGTAATATTTTCGTCTTAAATTTAGTCACGGGGCTTTCATTAACAAATTTTTGAGATGAAAAGAAACTATAATTTATACACTCTATACCCTAAACTTAAATAAAGGAAATAAATCATAATATATAAACTATAATTTTAACTTGTAAATAAAGAAAGAAATTCTAAAAGAAACTAAAAATTATTAACATACTTACCATCCTTAAAATTTTGAAATAGACTCAAAATCTAAAAAAAATAAATGATAAAAATGATCAAAATAAAAAAAACAAAAATTACAAAAAAAATACAAAATAATTTACTAAAAATAATATAAAAAAAAATCCAATGAGTCCTACATCACAACCCACAAACTTAAAATGCCTATATAAGTATATAAATAATACTTTTTATTAATCCACAAACAAGGTGGGTTCACATCAAAATGACTTCATTATTTGCTCATTGAACTGAGAACTAGCAGTCAAACAAACTTTTCTTGTGGGTAGGCCGTAGGAAGAAGATTCTAAGAGAAACCAAGAGGATAAAAGAGGACGAGGACATGTTGTTGAATAAGTGGATGAAGAATAAATGGAAGAGGAAAGATGTTTCATTGTGAATGAGATTTTAGTTCATATTGAAAGTTTCAATGCATTTTTATTGATTTATATTGATTCACATACATTGAGGATGTGAACAAATACATGGGTTGAGACTCTCTCTCACGTGTGGGTGCGCAGAGGGTTGCAAATATTTTCCTCCTCTTCTGTCGTGCAACTCTTACTCGGCGGAGTGCCCGTGGTAGCAATCGGGTGTCACTCAGTTCACACTGACCACCAGTGCTTGGTGGAGTCCACGGTCAACCGTTGTATCCTGGGAAACAGACGACCCTTGTAAGCCTCGAAGCACAGCCGGAGGTGGGCGAATCTGTTTCAAGGAAACTACGACTTGTAGGCCTCAGTCAGCTCGCTTGATTGGTCTCTTCATCTGACCGTCAAACTTCTCTGCCCGCTCGGGATCTTCGCCCGGCCTGTCAGCTAGCCCGGTCGGCCAATCTCTCTTTGATAACCTGACCTATCTACTTCACTCGGCCTGTCTGCTCGACCCGATCTGTCTGCTCGACCCGGCCGACCTCTTTGACAGCCCGACTTGTCTGCACTGCTCGACCAGTCTGCCTCGTCCGACCGACCACTCCTGCTCGGCCTCTCCTGCACGACCTCTCCTGCTGGGCTTGTCTGCCTCGTCCGACCGACCTCACTGCTCGGACGCTCTGCTCACTCAGTCACTCTGAGGTTGGAACTTGATAAAAACCAGCCCCTGCTGGTAGCCTGAGATCATCTGCTCAGGTCAACTCAACTGTAAGTTGAATTTAAATTCTATGTAATTTTAAATTCAGCTAAGTTCCTAAAATCTCCGACAACATATTGTTTGTGTCCTAACACATGTGGTTTACTAAAGAGTCCTTATATATTTTGGTGGATTTTTTAAATGCATGTTGGTAATGACCCTATCCGAAAAGGTCTTCTCTTTCAACTATGATAAGCATTGACATTATATTTTCATTTACAAACAAGTAAATAACTTATGATCAAATTGCCATATGGTATGGAATTAGATTAGATAAACAATTATTTTTCTTTTACAAGATATTCTTTTTAACTTTTTTGATTGCAGAAGATGCTTCCAATATGTTAATCATGCCCCCAAGAATTGCATTGATACTTTGGTCTATGTTCAACAATTGAAAGAATTAAAATTTACCTTTAGGCTTCACTTGATGACTAAAATTGCTGAAGGACACATTAGGTTATACAACAACTGAAAATTTTAAGATGATATTTCTAAATGAAATGAATATATGAGTAAGTTTTGATCAATTGGAGATTGCTTTGAGTCCAATCATATTTAAACTAAGAATCCAGATGGTAGCTCAATCTACGTATCTATGATGCATTTGCAATTTAGCAACACTCAAGTCATGGTATGGACAACTCAATGCACTTACTCCACATAGATATATGATCTAAGCATATCTAGACTAGAAACGGTGGCAAACCATTGTTAAACAACCCCACCCAAATGATATTTTAGCCCTTGAGTTGCTTGGTGCGTTATCTTCTAGTTTGCAATCATATTTCTCAGTTTGCATTATAGCCATAGTGATTCAGAACTAACTATCATAGTTTATATCGCCTAAATGCAACAAAAATGAAATATAAAGGTTTTGTATGAGAGTAGATCGATGATAGTTCACAGCACCACAAAAAATAAATTATTTTAGAAAATTTTAACATGTATCCACAAAAGAGTAGAACAAATGAAAGCACCTTAAGTAGCCTGGTCCACGGTTATTAAATGATTTGTGGACCATGCTCAGGGGCTAAATCACAAGTTACATTTACATCAACAAGCTAGGAAAATAGTCATAAGTGGAGATATGAGAAAAGTAAAAGTTATAACAAGCATCTCATATAGTTACGCTATTGTATAATTAAAAGTCGTGCAAGTCGCTCCATTCTAGCACAAATGAAGTAGCTAGGAAAGTATAAAAAATTGTAGAATATTTATTTTGTTTTAACATAAGAAACTTAATCATGTTCAAATTAGATTCATCTCAACGCCAAATTGAATTCATGTTTTAATTCAATTGATACCAAACAAGGTTCTATGAATTTCATGGGTATTTTATTTTATCAAGAAAAAATTTATCATGTTTAAATAAGATTGATTTCAGAGGTAGATTCAATATATATTTAATTCAATCATTAATGAAATAAGGTTCTATAAATCCCACGAGCGATGATAGTTATTGCTTGTTTGTAGAAGAGACACCACAAGCTCTCCTATAATTAGCTTTCTTCCACTGGGAGATGCAAGTGAATGCTAAAACCTAAGGGAGATAAAAGAGAGAGACTTTTGGTTTATAATGTTCATTTACACATGAGAAGTCAGTACAGGAGAAATTCAAGAGTCTATAGCCCTTTATATGTCCTTATTAAAGATGCATTTTCATCTCCCAAAGATGCATTAACTACTGCAGATTTCACATTCTCCCTTCTACAAACTAATATGAAATATAGACAAATAGTTACTCGTTGTATTTAATTAAATTACATAAAACTTTCTAGTTTCATTCATTAAATTGAGAGAGTTAGATCCAAGTATCTATTACATGATACAGTCTCATGGTATGTGAGCGATATAATGTTCAACACTTATAGGAAACTAAAAGACTTATTTCTCAACCAAAAAAATGTGAGTATATGGATATCAAATAAGAAAGTCTAATGAAATATAAGGAGAGAAAGTAGCTAGTGATTGAAAAGGTCACCTACCTACCCATTTCTGTTGCCACCTCTTTGTGGAAAACAAGCTTTTGAGTGTCAACACCTCTCAGGTGGAAGAGTTTTAACGGAAACCATTTAACAAAATGTTATATTTAAGAGACGTCTTAATGCTATATGGCATGTATTATTTATTAAATAAATAAAAATTTATTATTTGAGTGTACATTTTCTATGTATATAATTAGATCTTAAACTTATTTACTGAATGTTCATAATACGATTCATAGCATGAGAGAACTTGTGATCAGATCATAACTAGTGAGCATCTCTACATGTGTAATTATGAATGTATTGAAACAATCCCTAGTCGTGAAGTGATGAGTTTGGATATTATCAATTCTATGAGACTAGCACATATTATACTCTTTGATTTATCCAAGCAATTGCTCCTCACTGCTGAAGACATTGGGATTGTTGGTGGGGAAAGCATCCGACGATCGAACCTAAGTTTTGATAATGGCAAAGAGATTCAAAGTTAAGATTCCTTGTTATCTAATGTGCTTAAATGAGATTGCAGGAAAGTCCTAACTACGGTTAGGCAGGTGAAAAACCCTAGGGGGTGGTAACCCTAGGTGGTAGGAAAATCGTAAGGGGCGGTAACCTTAGGTCCTAGGGGCGGTAACCCTAGGTGGAGGAAAATCCTAAGGGGGGGTAACCTTAGGTCGTAGGGGGTGGTAACCATAGGTGGAGAAAAACCCTAGGGGGCGGTAACCCTAGGTCCTAAGGGGTGCATGGTAACCCTAGGCAAAAAGTCCAGTCGGTCTGGAGGACCGGACTGGCACCAGGTAAGCTCTCCTGAGGGGAGTAGGTGAGGACGCGTTCCCCATAGAGGGAATAGTAGACGTCGGGTCGACCTAGGGGTCGTGCTTCATCAATCAAAGTAACAAAGTACTTTATGCCTCCTTTAGTTTGCATGAATTTTAAATCACATATGTCATTGTGAATTAATTCTAGAGGGGTCGTGCTTCTTTCTACTGAATGGAATGACAATTTTGTCATTTTAGCTTCGACACATATTTTACATTTATATGTTGAATCAATATTAAATGGTTGACAATAAATTTAAATTCATAAGTCATCGTAAAGTGTTATAATTTACATATTAAGTCTAGCACGCCATAAATTGGAATATTTGACCAAATAAGTAGAATTTATAATTTTATTGTCATTGAATTTACGGTATACAACCATTACATTCATTTTGAATAAATCGTTCTCTATAAACCCTCTGCTTATGAATTGACCAATTTTTGTCAATACATACTCATTTGACTCAAACTCTAGCCTAAATCTAGCTTTGACAAGAGCCGACCTTTGACACTAAATTCTTCCAAATGTCGAGAAAATGAAGTACATCAATTAGTATCACTTCTTTGCCTGATGTCATCTTTAGTACCACCTTCCCAAGACCAACAATGTTAGAAGTTATAGAATTGTCCATGATTAATTTTCTTGTATTAATAGAGGTATAAGTTGAAAACTGGACCTTGTCAGAGCAAATGTGTCGTGTAGCACCAGTATGGACCCACCACTACCTTGGATTGTCCACTAAATTGGCTTCAAATACAATAGCAGTCATGTCTAATTTTAAAATATTTATTGACACTGACTTATCTTTAGTCATGTGCACTTGAGTGACTTTATTTAGACATCGGCAGTCTTTGGCCTTCGTAATTTGATTTTTCATAATTATGGCATGCTTTTTTTGGAACTTCTTGGCCCTCCCTTGACTCTACCCTTTGCCAGGATACTTTCTTTTCTTACTAGTTTTTGGTTCTAGCAAATTTACCTTTGCAAATATAGACATTTGTATTGATTCTGATTGCTTTCAGTTGTCTTCTTTAATCCGTAGTCTTACAATCAGATCCTCAAGTTCCATTTCGTTTTGCTTGTGCTTTAGATAATTTTTTAAATTCCTCCATAAAGGTGGAAGTTTCTCGATTATCGTAGCAACTTGAAAGGACTCATTCATTGTCATGCCCTTAGCATGCAGATTATGTAAGATCAACTGCAACTCTTGGACTTGAGTTGTCACAGTTTTGGAATCAATCATATTTAAGTCTAAGAATTTGTCGACAATGAATTTCTTCAGTCCAACATCTTCTATTTAATACTTCCTTTTGAGAGATTCTCATAACTCCTTTGCAGTTGTCATTGGAATATACATATTGTATAACATGTTGTCCAACCCATTGAGGATATAATTAATTTTGATATAAGAAGTCAGTATGTCCTCAAGCATCATATGCCACCCTCTTATGTTTATCAGTCTAGCATTGAAATATGGAGGGTGCATCTTCACGTATGAACCTCACAAGGTTCAACGTGGTTGGGTAAAATAACATCTTTTGTTGTTACCTCTTGAAATCTATACTTGCAAACTTCTCTGGCTTCTCGCTATGTGCCGGTGGAACAAAAGGCACCGATGATGAATCCATTAAGATGCACGAATAAATTTGTATTAAAATTATATTGGTATATGATTGTGGTGCAATCTGAGCACGGATAGAATGATGATATAACACCACTTTGGCGAAGTCGAGACTAGATTTAGACTCTATCTCTTTAAGATGAATTTACCTTGCACATGATGCTCATAGAATACGACAATCGTCTCCCAAGACTTAGAAGACTTTAAGTCACTCCTTTCATAATTTTCTATTTTCAATGCATATAAATTCTATCAAGAAGCCCCTGGCCGTGCGATTAATGTAGATGTTTACATTTACTGCAGTACACAAATAAAACATTAGAGCTTTATAAATAAATAATCAAATAATATGATTTTCGTTAAATTAACTTAAACTATTTAGAAGACCATACCACTCCATTAAACAATTCGTTAATAATAAGTATATATGACATAAGAGTTAAAATAAATTATATATATAGCTAGCTCACCTGGATATAATAAACAAACTTAAATATAAACTAAATATGACAACTAATAATCATAATAATTGATGGTACAGATCAAACCATTTGTAAACAAATAACTACTAAGTAGATGATGATACTGAGATAATGTATTCTTTTTTATTAAGCTCGATGACTTAACTATATCATACTACTTAAGCTAATTGAATCACATAACTTTTATGAAATTAAGTTAAACTAAGTATATATTTTGTTTAAAATTTTTGAAAACATAAATCAAAATAATTTCACTTGCGAAGTTTTATGTAACCTTGGAGTCAACCCTCACACGGACTTATTTATTTTGGTGAATAAACACTAGGTGAAGGGATGAAAGCCTTATATTAGAGGGAGAGCACACGACGTTGGTGAAGAGCTGAGAGCTACTATTTTCAATTTTGTCGATGAGGCGTGAGTCAGGCTAGTAAAAGCGTCAGTGAACACTAAATTGAGGTAGACCGATAAAGTAAAAGTAGACTTTTAAATAGTTATCATCGATGGGAATTAGGATTTTTCGTTTTGCCAATGAAGCGGGAGCGAGACAGTGTCGAAATTTTTTTACGAGAAAATAAGTGAATAGTTTGGTGAGATGCAGCCTAGGACTACCGTTTAAACAACAATGCGATTGGAAAAAATGAAAAATGAATTCATGGGAGACTAAGGGGACGTTTGGTACGCGCGTTTTTCATTTTCATTTTCTGAAAAATGCACGTTTTCTGAAAAATGGTATTTGACTTGCGTTTTCCACACGCGTTTTCTAAAAAATTGACTATCGTTTTCTAGAAAAACAGAGAATGACAAAAAGTCGTTTTCTATTTTCTAGAAAACGCACGTTTTCTAGAAAATAAAAATGAAAACGGTGCAAACCAAACGTACCCTAAGTGATTTGGACAATCCCAAAACAACTTACATGATTGGAAAAAATGCATAATCACCCATGCGATTTGGGAAATCGCCAATTCTTTTCATAAAAAAAGGGATTAAAAATTAAAAAACCTCCTAAATTATACAAATCATTAAAAAACAGATGTCTTAAAAAATAAAAAAGAAAAATTCCTTACATTTTTTATCTCTAAAATATTTTTATCCAATATAATATATCTTTTATCAGACATTATTATAGGCGATTTTTTATCTCTAAAAAATCTTTTATCCAATATTATTATAGAGTAGTTATTACGATATTATTTCTTATTTCTAAAATTATTGTACCAACTACAATTAACTATTATAACGTGTACAGATTGCATATAACGACTACAACTATGAAAGATATTAAATAGCTGTTACCCTATTACAATAATATTATATTAAGTATTACATGTTAGCTAGTTGAATGTAAAGATTTTTTCAACATAAAATAGTTTATGGAGTGCCTTTTTAATTTTTTTTTTTGAACAGCCTATTTTAAATTTACTTAATTGGGAGTGTCATTTTGACTTTTGCGTCCCAAAAAAAATCAAACAGCTTAACTACTCCATTCTGAATGTTACCGTGCCTACGTGTGACAACGAAATGAATGTTAAAAAAAAACCAAGTTATTTTGGACAAGGATATGACTTAAGAAGAGGATAAGCCAATTAGAAAAATCAAAACTTTCTTGTCTACGCTGATATTTATTGATGTTTTTATTAAAATTTTCTAGAATGGGAAGACTTTTAGTACATAAAATGAGTTTGATGATCACATCAAATATTCATAGATATTTATTGAATATAATAGGAACACTGTCGGTCGGGTTGACCATTTAAAAAAATGGAGAGACTTTGATAATTTCGAAAATTGTTAGGAGTAAGTTGGAAAAGGCAACAAACTCATATGTAAGGCGGTGGCTCCGCATAAAAATTTAAAAAAGACAACGTGGTCTATCAGAACCAGAACAACAGATATCAGAGTCTCGTTGCCATGGAAGAAGGACAGAGACGCTGCAGAGTGTGCGTCACCGGTGCCACCGGCTTCATGGGATCTTTGCTCGTCAAGAAGCTCCTGGAGAAAGGCCATGTCGTTCATGCCACCGTCCGGAATCCAGGTCCTCTCGTCTCCTCCGCAGCACTGATCTGCGTTGATCTCTTAGCTTAATTAGACAGCACAAATGGCACAGGGGATGAGTCCAAGGTGGGATTTTTAAGGAACCTAGCCGGCGCCGGCGCGAGGCTCTCCCTCTTCTCCGCGGACCTCTACGCCGCCCACACCTTCGCGCCGGCCATCCACGGTTGCGAGTTCGTCTTCCTGGTCGCCACCCCCTTTCAACACATCCCTTCCTCTCAGGTCTTCCCGATCCCCTACGTCGTCATCCATTTTTTTTTTTTCAGAAATACGGCTGTATCTTGAATTACTCTGTTCTGGTTTAGTTCAAGGACATCGCCGAAGCGACGGTGTCGTCCGTTCGCACCATACTGCAGCTATGCGAGCGATCGAGGACGGTGAGGCGGGTCATCTTCACAGGCTCTGTCACCGCGTCGTCCGCCATGAAGGAAGACGGCTCCGGCTTCAAGGAGGCCATGGACGAGTCTTGTTGGACTCCCCTCCATCTTCCCTTCCGTTACTGTGAAGATTTCGAGAAGGTACAACAATTCATTTTAAAATGATCATCTGAGGCATTCGACCAGCTTCTGCAGTCCTCATCCTGATCTGCAAATCTAGGATTACACTCGTTCAAAGACGCTATCTGAAAAGGAAATACTATCGTACAACGACGAACGGCGAGAGACATCAATGGAAGTTGTGAGCTTAACTTCCGGCTTGTTCGGAGGCGACACGATTCTGTCACAGTTACCGTTGAGCTCCCAAATCGTCGTCTCGCCGATGACCGGCAATCCGGTGCATCGAAGGCAGCTAAAGTTTCTCCACGCGTTGCTGGGCTCGGTGCCCGTCGTGCACATCGACGACGTTTGCGAGGCTCATGCATTCTGCATGGAGCCGCCTTCCATGGCCGGGAGGTTTCTCTGTGCGGCGGGGTACCCAGCACTGCAACAGATCGCAGACTATTATGCCAAGAAGTTCCCTGATCAGCTACCAGTGATCACCAAAGAGTGAGAACATTAATTTTTGTTTGATCGCGAGGATCTTCATCTTCTTTTTGTTCTTAGTGCAAGTGTTCGATTTCAGGGAAGATGAAGAGGCTGCCAAAGTGAATGTACCAGGCAAATCAACTAAGCTGACAGATTTGGGGTTCAAGTACAAGCACACTGTGGAGCAGATTTTGGATGATAGTTTCGAGAGTGCCAACAGGTTTGGAGTACTCCTCGACAAAACTACAAGCAATCGATATTAGGGCTTCAGCGTAAGGTTTGTGAAAAGTTTGTAATATCAAAAAAGCTGAATAAAAAAATTTGAACAAATAAAGTTTGAGATTTATAATTTAAGAGTAATAGTGAAAATTAAAATATACTTATTTATTGTGAAATTGATATAATATGTATGGAGTCACGTAACTATATATTATGAATTAGACCATAAATTTTTTTTCTTATAATTCTAATTATTGAAGATATTCTAATAAGTTTTTAAAATATTAATGTGACATATTTTGAACCTTTCGAGTAGCTATTTTCGAATAATAATTTGAATAGTTTGTAAATTCGAACCCGAGTCCTAATTCGAATCGAATAGAACAAAATTTTTTGAATTTTTCGAACTTCGAATTGAGCTCGAACTCAAATATACCTATTTCGAGTCGAATTCGAGCCTTAGATTTTTCTGGGTTCAATTCGGTTCGTTTACATCCCTAGGTCTCCTCTAGCTATCATGACTTCATGAATTATACCTCCAAGTCCCATGGCATTGTTAAAATGGTAACCACAGATAGAATTGTTGAATGGTGAAAGGGTTGAATTTCGGTAAAGTCATGTGATAATATTCTCTCTTGTGGAGACTATCTATAATTTTTTGATTTACTCTCTTCTAATGGTGTGGGATAATCATGAGGAGCCGTTAGGATGACAGATTCACTTTGCTGAACGAATTATATCTCCAAGTGGGACGGTAAATAAGCATCGAGGTAAGTCGAGTCAAATTTTATGATGTTCAAATTTCAAATTTATTTGATAAGGTCATCAAGTTAAATCAAAATGAGCCTAAAATAAATTAAGTCATTGAAATAATTATTTAATTTTACATTTTAAGTTTGTTTGATTGGTTATTTAGTTTGATAATATAAATTTATTATTCAATTTTAAATTTTTTTTATTTATTTAGCATGCTGATAAGAGTTTTATTAAAAAATATTATTCATGCTCATGAGCGTTTTTAATAAACGTTGTTCATGTTGTTCATGAATATTAATAAGTTGAATACTGATGCGACAATTGAGGTGGGGCCCTGAGTCTAATCAAAGTCAAGAGGTTCAGATGACATGGCAGTCAGAATTGAAGAAGGGGCAGCCTTTGAAGCTAGTGCAGTTGATTACTTCGACCGAGAGATAGTTAATAGGACCGTCAAGCTAACCGGACTGAGGGGTCGGTCAGACACTCATCCACGCGACATTGATGAAGCTTTGAGCCAAGTCAATATATTGCAGAGCCTTTCCTATCCTTGGTTCAGAAATAGCACAGTTAACCAGCTTGGCAAACTAAGCTAATCGATTGGACCATCCGTTCGATCGGACCAGCCAGATACTCAGTCTGCTTGAGCTTTCTGACTTAATGAGGAGGTCGAGTGAAGGATGAGTCTCTATCTCTAGCTATAGTTCTCTAATCTGATTGTTGGTTGGTCCTAGGAAGATTATACCGGTTCCACTGTACAAAAATTTTGTACAAGTGTTGAACCTTTCCTAAACAACCTATTGTGTTCTTTAGAAATTAAATTAGGAATCGCAAACGGAACTTAACATTATTGATTCCAAATTTAACTTATCTGTTCTTAATGGTTTAGACTTGTATCGCAAGCGAAACTTAACACTATTGATCCAAATCAACCTATGTTACAAATTCAATTAAATATCTATTTCAAAAATTGGTTCCCAGGACAAACATGGCAAGACACATGACCTTCTTGGGTATGAGAGCATCCACCACTGCCTCGACAAAACCTCTTAACGAAATTAAATATTTAATTTCCTAAAATAACATTAGGTTTAACCAAAAGGAACAATCGAATCACAAATTCGAAAAATAAAAAAAAACACAAACTCGAAACAAATTCGAAACTCTAGAATCATATGCCTCTTGTGTTTGGAATTCATACAAAGAAAAACTAGTATGATGCGGAAAACAATTATTAATTATACTTTTCTTTGTAAGCAAATAACCTCTTGATCTTCTACCGTATTCCTCTTCTAATCTCGGACGTTGTGTGGGCAACGATCTTCCGAGATGAGAACCACCAAGCTCCTTCTTCTCCAAGCTAGATTTGACCACCACCAATTCTCCAAGAGAAGTAGAGGTCCTGCCACCACCACCAAGCTCTAAGGGATGCAAGAGCAAAGCATCCTTTTGCTCCTTCTTCTTCTAGCTAGAACTGGCCACCGACAAGTGCTCCAAGGGAAGGATGATCCGACCACTAGAGAAGAAGAGAAGAGGAGGGAATAGGGCCGGCCACACACCAAGGAAAAGAGGAGGAACAATAGAATAGAGTCGTTACCTATGAAGACATCTCTACCCCCTATTTTATAATCCTTGGTCTTGGCAAATAAAGAAATTTAAATAAAAAATTCTTTAATTCCTTTGTCATGAAAAGGAAAATTTATTTAATTAAAAAATAATTTCCTTTTCATTATTAACATGGCCGGACACCTATAAGCTCTAAACAATGAAAGTTTTAATTAACACAAAATTTAAAGCTTCTTAATTTGTTTCCGAAAATTTATAAAAAAATTCTCCAATAATTTTTCCCTTCATGGTGGGTTATAAAAGGAAATTTTATAAATTAAAATATTTTTTTAAACATGTGGATGATTTTCAAAAGTAAAGTTTTCTCTAAAATTAAAAACTCCTTTCAATCTACAAATAAGGAAAGATATTAAATCTTTTCTTAATATTTTGTAGAAACTTATAAAAGGCAATTTTTAATTTTGAAACTCTCTTTTTAAATCATGAACATGGTTACAAAAAAAGGAAAGTTTTATCAAAATTAAAATCTCCTTTCAATCTATAAATAAAGAAAGATTTCAAATCTTTTCTTAATCTTTTGTAGACACTATAAAAGGAAAGATTAAATTTTAAACTCTCTTTTATAAAACCATGTTATCCACATAAGAAAAGATTTTAAATAAAATCCTTTTAATTTTATTAAGGTCGGCCACATCATGCTTGGGCTCCAAGCATTGGCCGGCCCCTCCATCTTTGCTCAACCCTTTGCTTGGTCGGCCTAAGCTTGGTCTCCAAGCTTGCTTGGCTGACCCCTTTAGGTTGGGTAAGGAGTGGGTATGCAGTGGGTATAAATATCTATATACAAGAGGCTACGATAAGGACTGAGAGGAGGAATTGGTTTTGGTCTCCCGTTGAAATTAAGTTTCCCGTGTTCGCCCGAACACCCAACTTAATTTCATCAATAATAATTCATAACACTAAAGAATTATTATTGAACTACCACACCAACCCCAAATTACATTTTGGGCTCCTTCTTATTATGAGTGTGTTAGTCTCCTTGTGTTTAAGATATCGGATGCCCACTAATTAATTGAGTTACTGACAACTCATTTTAATTAATGTCTTAGTCCAAGAGTAGTACCACTCAACCTTATCATCATGTCGAACTAAGTCCACCTGCAGGGTTTAACATGACAATCCTTATGAGCTCCTCTTGGGGACATTATCAACCTAGATTACTAGGACACAGTTTCCTTCTATAATCAACAACACACACTATAAGTAATATCATTTCCCAACTTATCGGGTCTATTGATTTATCAAGCTAAATCTCACCCTTTGATAAGTCAAAGAAATAAATACTAAATATACGTGCTTGTTATTATATTAGGATTAAGAGCACACACTTCCATAATAACTAAGGTCTTGTTTTTTTATTAAATCAGTATAAAAAAAACTTATCTTAAATGGTCCTGCTCAATACACTCAGAGTGCACTAGTGTAATTTATTAGTCAAGATAAACTAATACCTAATTACACTACGACTATTCCAATGGTTTGTTCCTTTCCATCTTAGTCGTGAGTTACTGTTTATAATTTATAAAGAACCGATAACACGATCTCTTGTGTGTGATACCACACACCGTGTTATCTACAATATAAATTAATTGAACGACTACACTCAGTATATATAAATGTAGATACTTGACCAATGTGATTCTTATTTCTAAATAAATGTTTATACAAAAGCTAGACTTTTAGTATATACTCTAACAATCTCTCACTTATGCTAAAAGACTATGCTGCCATAAATGCTGCCATACATCTGATTCCCAACCCTTCAACATTCCCATCAAAAGCTCTTGCCTTAAGGACCTTAGTGAAAAGATCTACAGGTTATCACCTGATGCAATCTAGACGGCAACAACTTCTTCTCGTTATACGATGTCTCGTATTGGGTGGTACTTGCGCTCTATTGTGTTTACTTGCCTTATGGACTCGTGGTTCCTTCGAGTTTGCTACTGCACCACTTATTATCACAATTCATTGTAATAATTTCGGGCAAATCAGGAATCACATCTAAGTCCATCATGAAGTTTTTGAGCCATATAGCTACTATGGCTATCTCAGAGGCTGCTACATACTCAGCTTCTATGGTGGAGTCTGAAAAACATCTATGCTTAACACTCCTCCATTGTTATGGCTTTACCTCCTAAAGTAAACATAAAACCCTGAGGTTGACTTACTATTGCCCCTATCTGATTAGAAGTCAAAATCCTTGTAACCCACAGGGATTAAATTATCTGCCTTATAAACTGACATATAATCTCTAGTCTCTCTAAGGTACTTTAATATATGCTTTATGGCAGTCTAGTGTCCTAGTCCTAGGTTATTTCGATATCTGCTAACTATGCACTGGGCAAAACAGATATCCGATCTCGTGCATAGCATACATTAGGCTTTCCAACAGCCAAAGCATAAGGAACTTGCTTTCATGTCCTTTATCTGCTTTGATGTCTTCGGAGACATCTCTTTAGATAAAGTTACTCCATGCCTGAAAGGTAGAAAAATCTTTCATGGAGTCTTGCATGCTAAAACTAGCTAGGATAGTATGAAGCTCAGGATAAGCACATCATTCTTTTCTTGTGATCTCTTTGATCCCGAGAATATGTGCGCATTCTCCCAAGTCCTTCATATCTAATTGCTTGGACAACCATACCCTTACTTCCGACAACACTTTGATATTGTTTCCAACTACCAAAAATGTCATCTACGTATAGTACAAGAAATACCACTACGCTTCCGTCACACTTCTTGTATACACAAGACTCATCTGGACACTGAATAAATCCATAGGTCTGGATTACTTCATTAAACCAGATGAACCAAGACCTTGAAGCTTTTCTTCAGTCCATAGACTGATTGAGCTTGCACACAAGATGCTCTTTGCCTTTTGCGATGAACCCTTATGGTTGCTTTATATGGATATTTTCTTCAAGACTTTCATTAAGGAAAGCTATCTTGACATCCACTTACCAAATTTCATAGTCCATATAGATAAAAGAATCCGGATAGACTTAAGCATGTCTACCAGCGAAAAAGTTTCCTTTTTCAACAAGCCTTGCTTTGAAAGTTTCCACCTTCCTGTCTATCCCTCTTTTCCTATTGTAGACCTATTTACACCCAATGTCTTTTACACCATTTGGTGGTTCTACAAGCTCCCAGATTTTATCAGAATACATATATTCTAATTCTGTATTCATTACTCTTTGCCAAGATGCTGCATCTTTATCTTGGAGTGCTTTGTCATATGTCCGGGGATCAGGTTTATGTTCACTAGGGATCAAGTCCAAAAATTCTCCCAAAACATGAATCTTTAGGGTTGCCTTACAACCCTTCCACTACGACGAGGCACTGTCTGTAATTGTGTATCATTTGTGATACGTGTTGCAGTTTCTTGTGATATTTCATCTTGTACAGTTGGTACTAGATTATGTCACGCCCCGGAGGAGTCTCTGTCCGAAGAAATTTCGGCAGCATCTCCCCTATACGACGGACAATCTGAAACTTTTCTACAAACACTATATACCTCAGCCACATGCGGCTGGAATAATAACAATAAAAGAAAACAAACACCACGCAGTTAATATCAAATTCAGCCTCTGGCTGACACAACCACGCAGTTAAAAATAAAGCAGCCCACTCGGGTGTACCAAAACCAAAACACAAAACTGCTAGCCGGCTAGACTTACACAACCAATAACATAAATACAAAATACCACATAACAACGTCAACACTCCAAAAATAAAACCAGAGTACAGAGCTAAACAAACTGATACAAAAAACAAACAAAACATACGTGAACCGATAAGTCTTCTGATGTGACGTGGGGACCAGCAGACAGGATGCTCCAAGCGACACCATAAATAACCTGGTACCTGAAAAAGATAGTGTCAACGGGGGTGAGTTCAACAACTCAGCTAATACCAATGGACATGAGTAGTAAGATATATCTAACAGCAACAAACATGGAATACAGCTTCCTAATCATATATAGGGAATATGCAAAACTGAAAGGTAACTAAGGAAGCTGTACTCACTAGGAACTCCTATCCAGACAAAAGGGTCGTTAAACCGAAAGTGTCAATAATCCTGTATGCAGGTCAAAGGTATGCATCCAACTAAAATGCAGCAACCAAATGCAGCAAACACAATCACAATAATATAAATACATCAATGCATATGATGCTAATGATGCGTCCTGGTCACCCCTGACGCCAGTCAGTCCTCTCACACACAAATGGCGAGACCGAGTGGGTAGGGCTATGACAAACTTGCACTCTGTCGTCACTGCTCCTGATGAGTGACAGAGTGGACGGGATGCTGTTGGAGTACTCCTGTCCTGTGACCCCAAATCATAAATGGGGGAGCTCAATGCTCTCAACTCCCGGTACACGATAACGGGGAGGTATCTCTGCCGGCTACCACGCTGACCAACGGAGCCAAACAGACGGCTACTACGCTGCTACACTAAATGCCAGCGGAGCCAAACAGAGCGGAACTGTCTGCCGGCTACCACGCTGAGTCCTCAGACCAACGGAGCCAAACAGTAGAACCGCTACACACCTGTCTGATATACCACTACCCCATGAGTGGTGGTGTGTGTAGTACATGTAACTGGCGATGTGCTCAACCATAGTGGAGCCGACAATCGCACAGCATGCAATCATGATGCATGTCACTATGCATAGCAAAAACTGATCAACATAACCATATCCATAAATACAAAATGGGTACTGTAAAAGCGATGGCCACATACCAAAATATAGAGTACACAGGTCAGATAGAATATCAAAACATATGTCCTGAACATAACAAGTATGATATATCCTGATCAGCATAGAAAAATCCATATATATATAATATGAGTATCACACTATCAGTAGGTCAAATCCACAGATCTAGGGCATACAGGTCCTCTATGGTATAGCAACCTAGATCCTAAACATATCTCCTTCCATAACATATGTACCAACAATATGCACATATCAAGAATCAAGGTCTAGGTACACGAATCATATATGATATACAAATAGAGGTACACAAGCCAGTCATGGCATAAAACCTAAGTATCAGATAATCTCGATACACATAACTGAAACCAAAAGTCCAGAACCTAGTCCTAACCTCAGTAAAACATGGTATGTCACTTATTCTAGAAACTAAGATACTCATTGTAATACAGTACTTATGGCAATAAATCACATGATATAAGCACGGATACGTCACAGGCGATAAATCTAACATGCTATGGATATCAAACAGTGACATACCAAAGACAAACATGTTCATTGCTTATAGTTATAAAATACTATGCATATCCAAAGACAATATCATAAAAGATAAGTCAAGAGGTACCCGCCTTCATACGCAGGTCGTATCAACCGTCCTCAACAAGTCCAAGAGATCGCATCCAACTCAAATCCTACAAATACAGGGTATTCAACAAAACTAAGGATCTATGATCAACATATCAACTATTAATCCCTCTAATCTGATCCAACCCTTTCCTTCACATCAATTTAATCCAAGAACACATAAACTAATGATCCACTTATCCAATCAAGTTCACTACCATCAACTACTAAGCATCATGAATCAACCTCAAAACTTACCCGAATTCAAGTGGGTTGCTGATAGCTCACCATCAAAGGATGACTTAAGATCGGAAGGTTGGCCGAAGCCAAGGATCGTCCACGAACAGCACAGCTTGAGCTGCAATAGGTAACAACACCTACAAAGATACCAAAACAAGTCACTCCTTGAAATCCTTATTCCACATCAATTGACGTTAAAGCTAAATACCAACAATAACCTGTTCTCACCTCTTCTTCTTCTTCAACAGCTAGGAAGCCATGGATCGGGCAGAGTCAACAACAAGCTGCCAACACAATGGTAGCCGGAACCAACCGAATACCCTTGCTCGGTCGACGATCCACTGGAGTAAAGGTAAACCGACGCTAGGGCACTCCTCAGAGGGTAACCAGTGACAGTGCTAGGGCATGAAGATCGGCCGTGATGGTCGGCTCTGGCAGCACAGAGGGAAAGGAGAGCGTCCACGGTGATGTTGCTCGGCTAAGGCACGGGATACTAGCCGGAGACCGGTGCTCGGGAGAGGAAGAGAAGGAGAGGCCGGCGGTAGACTCCTGTAGCCGGCGATGTCTCGCGAAGAAGGGGAAAGATGGCCGGCGTCAAAGAGAAGCGTCGGCACGTTCCTGACCTTCCCCAATCTAGGGCTCGACCTCGGCGGTGCTGAGACGTCTGCGGCGATGAGGCAACGGCAGGGGAAAAAGGCAATCGGCGTTGCTCTCTTCCACCGGCGTCGGCTGTGGCAAAGGAGGCGATCGGCGTCGTCGCTCGACAAGGAGGAAAAGAAGAAGGGGAATCGGCTCTGCACGCGCACGGGGAGGGAAGAAAAAGAAACGGCACAGTAACGGGGAGAGAAAAAGAAATTAAATAAGAAAAAGGAAAAGAGAAAAAAGAAATAAAACTTTTCCTCATTAAAACGGGATAACCTAAACAGGCTTTTTCCGGACCCCTTTTAATCCCCGATAACTCATCCGTACGAGCTCCGAAAAATTCCTGAAAAATTTCCAAAAATTACGAAAAATTCCCTTATTATTATTCTCTATTTTTTCGGTATTTTACATTCTCCCCCACTAATAAAAATTTGGTCCCCAAATTTCGTTATCTACCATCAGCAAGTACTAACAACAGGTAAAGTGTATATATGCTGAACGGTAAACTAAATCACATACCTCAAGTGAAAAGGTGGGGATATCGAGCTCGGATCGTATCCTCAAGCTCCCAAGTAACCTCCTCGTCTAAATGATGCTGCCATCCGACTTTAACCAGCCGGATAGTCTTGTTCCGCAACTAATGCTCCTTCCGGTCCAAAAATCCGTACCGGAATCGGCTCATATGAAATGTCAGGCTGAACTGGAACTGGAATATCAGCCAGCACATGCGTCGGGTCGGGCACATATCTCCGTAACATAGATACGTGGAATACATCGTGGACTCCTGCCAGGGACGGTGGTAGTGCCAACCGGTAAGCTACCACTCCAACCCTTTCCAAGATCTGGAAAGGTCCAATGTATCGCAGAGTTAACTTACCTCTGAGGCCAATCTCTTCACCCCTTTCGTGGGTGAAACTCGCAGAAATACATGGTCGCAAATAAAGAACTCTTAGAGTCTCCGACTCTGGTCTACCTAACTCTTTTGGCAGTCTTATACCTCTGACATCCTTTGTCTAATAGTACGGACCAACTCTGGCTCATGCTAGGCTCTATGAGGTCCCAACAACTAGGCCTTCCCAACCTCATCCAGAGGGTGGGTGTCCGACAAGGCCTACCATACAACACTTCAACGGTGGCATTTGGATAGTCGAATGCAAACCGTTGTTGTAGGCGAACTTTACCAATGGCACATGGTCCTCCCAACTGCCTCCGAAAATCCAATAAACAAGACTTCAGCAAGTCCTCTAGAGTCTGAATGGTCCGCTGTGACTATCCATCTGTCTGAAGATGGAAAACTGTATTGAAACAGAGCTGCGTGCCCAAGGTCTGCTGCAGACTCTGTCAAAAACGAGACGTGAATCGGGGTCTCTATCCGAAATAATAATCAATGGAACACCACGTGATCTGATGATCTCCCGGCAAAATAGATCTACCAATCGATCCAGGAAATCTGTCCCCCGATTAGCTAAAAAGTGCGCGGATTTGGTTAATTGGTCAACGATTACCCAAATCGCGTCATAGTCTCGTCATGTCCTTGGCAAACTCACCACAAAGTCCATAGTAATATGTTCCCATTTCCACTAGGGAATAGGAATCCGCTGAAATAAACCGACAGGTCTCTGGTGCTCGGCCTTCACCTGCTGACAGACAAGACATCTAGCTACAAAATCCACGATGTCTTCCTTCATGTCGTTCCACCAATAGAAACACCTCAAATCCTGGTATACACGGGTACCGCCTAGATGGACAGCAAATCATGAGCGATGAGCCTCCGGAAGTAACTCCTATAAGACCGGATGAGACTGAAGTACACATAATCTGCCTCGGAAGTGTATAACACCCTCCTCGTCTCGTGTGAACTCGGTCTGCTACCCGGAAGCTACCTGGCTGCAAATAAACTGCAAATACTGATCAGCAGCATAGGGCTCTCGGATCCTCGTCCTGATCGACGACTGAACAACCATGGTAACAAGAATACCTTTCTCTGTCCATTCTTACTCCTCAAGGCCTAACCCGGAGAAACCTTGAATCAAGTCTGTGACCACAACTCGGTGACAAACTAGAGTCCCTCCGGACTTCCTACTAAGTGCAACGGCAACAACATCAGCTCTCCTCGGGTGATAGCTAATGGTACAATCATAATCCTTCAGGAACTCCATTCATCTCCTCTGTCGGAGATTAAGTTCCTGCTGAGTGAACAGACATTTGAGATTCTTATGGTCAGTGAGAATCTCAATTGTAACACCGCACCGATAATGCTGCTAAATCTTCAAGTCAAACATACTGGCGTTCAGTCACAAGTCATGTACTGGGTAGTCCTCCTCATACTCCCTCAACTACCGAGAAGTAGGAGACTACCCTGCCGTGCTGCATTAAAACAACGCTCAACCCTGTAGAGATGCGTCGGTATAAAGCACTAATCCGTCCTCTCCAGAAGGTAAAACCAAAAATCAGAGCCGACACTAGTCTCCGCTTCAGCTCCTGGAAGCTGGTCTTGAAATCCTCAGCCCAAGTAAACTTCACGCCCTTTCTGGTCAGACGTGTCAGTGGCATAACAATCCGAGAGAAACCCTCAACAAAACGTCGGTAATATCCGGCCAATCCCAGAAAACTACGGATCTCCTGAGCTGACTTCGGCTGCCCCCAACGGTAACAACCTCTATCTCCTGTGGAACCATGGTATACTCCTACCGGTGACCGTGTGTCCCAAACATCATCACAAAAGACAATCCAAATCAGCACTACTGATAATCACATATACATGTTCTCGTCGAAACATCTTTAGATCTATGCAAAGGTAGTGTACGTGACTCACCTCAGATCCGTAATAAATCACAACATCGTCAACAAAGACAATGGAAACCGATCCAAACATTCTAGGGATACCCAAATCATCGAGTCCATGATAACATCTAGGGCACCGCAAGCACTAATGGTAAAACCAAGACACATAATGTCCGTATCACAGACATTCCTAACCATAAGATCCTCAACAATAAACAGATCTGATCACCAACGATATATAATCACCAAAGAATAGATCCTCTAGTGTGAGAGAAATGCTCCATCACACGAAACACCACATATGTGGGAGCAACGCTCTACCACAAGAAATCCTCCATATGTGGGATAATCCGAAATATGTATCCACAATAAATATGGGAGCAATGCTCCGCTACAAACAATCCGCAATATGTAGGAGCAACGCTCCACTACAAAACAATCCCTAAATATGTGGGAATCCAGAATATGTGGAAGCTACGCTATACCACAAACGATCCATAACATGTGAGAGCTACGCTCTACCACAACAATACATAAGTGCCCAAGCACCTAACTATCTAGCTAGAGACTGCACAAGATCTCTCTACCACAGATCAATGTGGTTAGCCTAGGGTATAACCACCCAGTAAGCAAATCAAATCCATAGTCAACTTTATCATCCTCCTAGTGGGTAAAACAACCAATATCATAATGTAGACATTTTACATTCTACTTTAAACATAGGTAGAATCATCATGATGCTACCAACCATACATCTGACACACGTGCACACACAACATATGTATGGTCGACATAATCCTCCAATTAGTACACACCAAAAATACTCACATCATAGGTATAATTCACCATGATACCTCCAAAAATGTATACCGAACCCGTGTGCACATATCATGACACAGATTTAAATCGATAAGATACCTCCAACATGTCAATCAGGCACGTACAACTAACTAAATAGTTATAATCCACAAGGAACCTACAATAACCACATCAAGATGGGAATACCCACACTATCTGCAAATGAACTATCCATCATAGAATTCCTTCAACTCATAACAATCATATCTACACACCACATAAATATGCATAATCTACATATTTTAAATCCAATCTACCACACAAACCCTACGCCACCTTCTAAGTTATCCTACAAGATACATACAGTCTAAATTTAAGGTACCCACGGAATAGGATAAATCAATCCTCTAAAGACTGACCAAAATCGACAATGATATACGATCAACTCAGTCTTTTCCACGTCAGTACAAAACATGTACTCAAATGTGCTCTAGATACCAAACTAAGCACAAACAACCCAAAGATCAGCATCTCCATAAAAATAGGGTATGATGGTCCTCTACTGATCGGTCCAACAAAACTAAATCGGTCATCTACCAACTGATCAAAATTACATTAATCCCCTTCAAGCAACTATGGTAAATCAAACTTCTACTGACCGATCTCACAAGAGTAGATCAATTATCTACTAATGAAATTAACTAAGATAACATGGTATACTACTGGTTAGGTCATCATAAAGATATAAATACTATCCATTACCCAGCTAATAAAAGCAGAGGCCAGTATGTGCCTCAATCTGCTAACCAACTGGTAATAACATAAGCTAAAAAAAACCACTGGTGTATGATATAATAAATCACCAGAACTGTAACCCTTAATCTCTATTAAGGTCAATCAAGATCAGTGGCTAACCTAATACATAAAATATATGCTATATCAACTAGACAGGTACCAGTAAAGAGTGCTAATACAGGTCATAAACAGTAATAGTCAACAGTGCATATACTAACAAAAATGTAGGAAAACATATACCAACATACCTCCTATAGCTTGGAGATGTCCTGCTGCTGCCAGGTCCCAAAACCCGAAAAAAATCACATCGAGAAGACCAAAACACGAAATCCGAAACACCGAAAATAAGACTCGTAAGTCGATCTCTGATACCAAATAAATTGATATTAGATAAATCTCGAAAATCCAGAACACATAGCAAGTATCGTATACCTGCTCTGATACCACTAAATTGTCACGCCCCGGAGGAGTCTCTGTCCGAAGAAATTTCGGCAGCATCTCCCCTGTACGGCGGACAATCTGAAACTTTTCTACAAACACTATATACCTCAGCCACATGCGGCTGGAATAATAACAATAAAAGAAAACAAACACCACGCAGTTAATATCAAATTCAGCCTCTGGCTGACACAACCACGCAGTAAAATATATATCATCAGCCCACTCAGCTGGAACAAAACCAAAACACAAAGACTGCTAGCCGGCTAGACTTACACAACCAATAACATAAATACAAAATACCACATAACAACGTCAACACTCCAAAAATAAAACGAGAGTACAGAGCTAAACAAACTGATACATAAAACAAACAAAACATACGTGAACCGATAAGTCTTCTGATGTGACGTGGGGACCAGCAGACAGGATGCTCCAAGCGACACCATAAATAACCTGGTACCTGAAAAAGATAGTGTCAACGGGGGTGAGTTCAACAACTCAACGAATACCAATGGACATGAGTAGTAAGATATATCTAACAACAACAAACATGGAATACAGCTTCCTAATCATATATAGGGAATATGCAAAACTGAAAGGTAACTGAGGAAGCTGTACTCACCAGGAACTCCTATCCAGACAAAAGGGTCGTCAAACCGAAAGTGTCAATAATCCTGTATGCAGGTCAAAGGTATGCATCCAACCAAAATGCAGCAACCAAATGCAGCAAACACAATCACAATAATATAAATACATCAATGCATATGATGCTAATGATGCGTCCTGGTCACCCCTGACGACAGTCAGTCCTCTCACACACAAATGGCGAGACCGAGTGGGTAGGGCTATGACAACCGTGCACTCTGTTGTCACTGCTCCTGATGAGTGACCAAGTGGACGGGATGCTGTCGGAGTACTCCTGTCCTGTGACCCCAAATCATAAATGGGGGAGCTCAATGCTCTCATCTCCCGGTACACGATGACGGGGAGGTATCTCTGCCGGCTACCACGCTGAGTCACCTGACCAACGGAGCCAAACAGAGTCCACCGTCTGCCGGCTACTACGCTGCTACACTAAATGCCAGCGGAGCCAAACAGAGCGGAACTGTCTGCCGCTGAGTCCTCAGACCAACGGAGCCAAACAGCAGAACCGCCACACACCTGTCTGATATACCACTAACCCATGAGTGGTGGTGTGTGCAGTACATGTAACTGGCGATGTGCTCAACCATAGTGGAGCCGATAATCGCACAGCATGCAATCATGATGCATGTCACTATGCATAGCAAAAACTGATCAACATAACCATATCCATAAATACAAAATGGGTACTGTAAAAGCGATGGTCACATACCAAAATATAGAGTACACAGGTCAGATAGAATATCAAAACATATGTCCTGAACATAACAAGTATGGTATATCCTGATCAGCATAGAAAAATCCATATATATATAATATGGGTACCACACTATCAATAGGTCAAATCCACAGATCTAGGGCATACAGGTCCTCTATGGTATAGCAACCTAGATCCTAAACATATCTCCTTCCATAATATATGTACCAACAATATGCACATATCAAGAATCAAGGTCTAGGTACACGAATCATATATGATATACAAATAGAGGTACACAAGCCAGTCATGGCATAAAACCTAAGTATCAGATAATCTCGATACACATAACTGAAACCAAAAGTCCAGAACCTAGTCCTAACCTCAGTAAAACATGGTATGTCACTTATTCTAGAAACTAAGATACTCATGGTAATACAGTACTCATGGCAATAAATCACATGATATAAGCACAGATACGTCACAGACGATAAACCTAACATGCTATGGATATCAAACAGTGACATACCAAAGACAAACATGTTCATTGCTTATAGTTATAAAATACTATGCATATCCAAAGACAATATCATAAAAGATAAGTCAAGAGGTACCCGCCTTCATACGCAGGTCGTATCAACCGTCCTCAACAAGTCCAAGAGATCGCATCCAACTCAAATCCTACAAATACAGGGTATTCAACAAAACTAAGGATCTATGATCAACATATCAACTATTAATCCCTCTAATCTGATCCAACCCTTTCCTTCACATCAATTTAATCCAAGAACACATAAACTAATGATCCACTTATCCAATCAAGTTCACTACCATCAACTACTAAGCATCATGAATCAACCTCAAAACTTACCCGAATTCAAGTGGGTTGCTGATAGCTCACCATCAAAGGATGGCTTAAGATCGGAAGGTTGGCCGAAGCCAAGGATCGTCCACGAACAGCACAGCTTGAGCTGCAATAGGTAACAACACCTACAAAGATACCAAAACAAGTCACTCCTTGAAATCCTTATTCCACATCAATTGACGTTAAAGCTGAATACCAACAATAACTTGTTCTCACCTCCTCTTCTTCTTCAACAACTAGGAAGCCATGGATCGGGCAGAGTCAACAACAAGCTGCCAACACAATGGTAGCCGGAACCAACCGAATACCCTTGCTCGATCGACGATCCACTGGAGTAAAGGTAAACCGACGCTAGGGCACTCCTCAGAGGGTAACCAGTGACAGTGCTAGGGCATGAAGACCGGCCGTGATGGTCGGCTCTGGCAGCACAGAGGGAAAGGAGAGTGTCCACGGTGATGTTGCTCGGCTAAGGCACGGGATACTAGCCGGAGACCGGTGCTCGGGAGAGGAAGAGAAGGAGAGGCCGGCGGTAGACTCCTGTAGCCGGTGATGTCTCGTGAAGAAGGGGAAAGATGGCCGGCGTCAAAGAGAAGCGTCGGCACGTTCCTGACCTTCCCCAATCTAGGGCTCGACCTCGGCGGTGCTGAGACGTCTGCGGCGATGAGGCAACGGCAGGGGAAAAAGGCAATCGGCGTTGCTCTCTTCCACCGGTGTCGGCTGTGGCAACGGAGGCGATCGGCGTCGTCGCTCAACAAGGAGGAAAAGAAGAAGGGGAATCGGCTTTGCACGCGCACGGGGAGGGAAGAAAAAGAAACGGCACAGTAACGGGGAGAGAAAAAGAAATTAAATAAGAAAAAGGAAAAGAGAAAAAAGAAATAAAACTTTTCCTCATTAAAACGGGATAGCCTAAACAGGCTTTTTCCAGACCCCTTTTAATCCCCGATAACTCATCCGTACGAGCTCCCAAAAATTCCTGAAAAATTTCCAAAAATTACGAAAAATTCCCTTATTATTATTCTCTATTTTTTCGGTATTTTATAGATTAGACGTTTCCTTAAGAACACATTTACTTATAGGCTTGTGGTTCATTACATATTCCTCTAAAAATCGGGCATTGTTGCTAACCATGACCTTATGATTTTAAGGACTATAAACCTCCTTTCGTTTCTCTAGGATAACTCATAAACAAGTGAACTCCTGTCCATCTTATCAGTGTCTCCCTTCAGCACATGTGTTGGACTACCCTGTATCCGAATATGCTTCAAATTAGGCTTACGCCTATTATGCAATTCTATGTTAGTAGAGAGTTCTGACTTAGGAGGTACTATGTTCACTTTCATTTCCAGAATATATCCTTAAAATGAATTTTTGGTAATTTTCTAAATAACTCATCGATCTAATCATTTCCATAAGAGTCATATACCTTCTTACTACACCATTCTGTTAGGGTGTATCAAGTGCAGTTAGTTGGGATTGAATCCCGACTTCTGATAAGTGACTCCTAAACTCTCCCAAGAGGTACTCGCAACTACGATCTCAGTGTAGTGTCTTGATACTTTTACCTTGATGTTACTCCACATCAGCTTAATACTTTTTGAATTTATCAAAGCACTTATACTTACGGCGCATCAAGTAAATGTACCCGTATTTTGAATAGTTGTCTATAAAATAGATGAAATATTCAAAACCACCTCTTTCCTGGATAGTCATAGATCCACACAAATCAGAATGAACCAATTCCAACACATCTTTGGCTCTATACCCCTTGTCCTTAAAAGGTCACTTGGTCATTTTACCTTCCAAGCAAGATTTACAGGTTGAAAAATTTTCCAACTCTAATGAACCCAAGAGTCCATCGGCTATAAGCCTTTGAATCCTACTTAAGTTAATATGACCAAGCCTTAGATGCCAAAGATATGTTTGGTTCATCTCTGAAGGTTGCTTTCTCTTATTAGAGTTAGAAGATATGTTATTAATTTCCATTTATTGAATCGTGGGAGTTATTGGATTTATAACTTGGCAACCAACATACCAGAATAGATAACTTTCCTCTTTTCTTTGATAACAACTTTGTTATCAAAAGAGACAGAATATCAAGTTCTTTGATAGTTTAGAAACTGAAATCAAATTTTTTCTAAACTTGGTACGTAAAAATAATTTCTCAAAATCCATATTTTATTCCTATCAGAGGATAAACATCTTCCACTGTAACAGTTGCTACTTTTGCAGTAGTGCCCATGTAGATAGTGTTTTCCCTTTTATATAGTTGTTCAAGTTTCCGGGAACCCTGCAATGAATTGCAGTCATGATCAGTGGCTCATCGTATCTACACACCAGGTATCGGTAGATAACACCACTAAACATGTTTCAACAACTAATGAATAAAATACACTTATATTGTTCTTAGTTATGAGAGGACAGTCCACCTTAATGTCCAAGTTTTCCAATCATTATAATTGGGACTACTAAATCTATTCTATAGTATAACAGCTAAGGGATTGAAAACCTAAGAATCACTAAACATTTGGTCAAGACTTTAGAATTTAAAATAATATTGATTCCTCAAACAATATCATTTAAATTCACCAACACCTCAATCACCGTGAATTTTGCATGCCACGATAGTGTGGACGTATACAAAATTGAACATTTGTAAGAGGAGGGTTTTACCCATTAATAACCTTGTCAACCTATCTTTATGACAAATAAAATTACCTCAAACATCGTGAATATTGTATGCCACGATAGTGTGGACGTATACAAATCCAAACATTTGTAAGAGGGATTTTACCCATTAATTTTATTATCTTGTCAACTTGACAAATAAAATTACCTCAAACACCGTGAATTTTGTATGCTACGATAGTGTAGACGTATACAAAATCTCAACATTTGTAAGTGGGGGTTTTAATTTTATTATCTTGTCAATTTATCTTTATGACAAATTAATTAATAGTTGGTTTTCTTCGGTCACACAAATAATAGCAGTGACTCCGATGGGGAGGATACTATTAAGTGTGTCTAAGTGTATACCATTACTTGATACTTAGTCCATTAAGTAAGATTGTGCCCCTTCCGATAGGGAAGATCACACGCTCCTAAATAATTTCCTATAATCATCCAAATATGGAAGTTTGATCTAGTGATCTGCAAATAAACTCATCCGATATGGAGGAAGACACTCAAAGCCAACGCGCAAGCTTGTTGCATCACTTACAAATCAGTAATGGAGATCATGAGATTCATATACTAATCCCTCTCCCACTTAGTTATTTATGGTGAGGAATTTTAACCTATGCTAGCATACATCACATGCACACACACATCACAGTAAATAAAAGCAATAAATATGGAAATTAATTTTCCAACTATTATGACTTCTTCCATCACTGTCCTTCGCGTGTTGTCAGCCCTCAGGTTCATGCCGTCGGGTCCATCGAGCTTCCTTTTTCCACTGCGCCTCTGGTCCTCTGATAGCACCACGCCTCGTAAGGATACGATTCATGACAAAAACAGGGTTTTTACATAAATCGATCTTATATTCCATAAAGGAATGTACATGTAATCTATATCGAAACAAAAATGTAAAATTCTAATAACTAATACAGCTCCTGCTGTATTTAATTTTACAATCATGCACACACAATAAAATTCTCTTGACATGTCCAAGGGTCCAATCACACATAATATCTATATGCCATAATAGTTGGAGCATGCAACCACAAAGTTAGCACATCCTACTATTATCCTGCCTAAATTATGTATGACATGTGCATAATCTATTTGAAAACCAAACACACAGAGGCAAACCCTAGCTCTGATACCAATTGTTGGTTGGTCCTAGGAAGATTGTACCGGTTCCACTGTACAAAAATTTTGTACAAGTGTTGAACCTTTCCTAAACAACCTATTGTGTTATTTAGAAATTAAATTAGGAATCGTAAACGGAACTTAATATTATTAATTTCAAATTTAACTTATCTGTTCTTAATAATTTAGACTTGGATCGCAAGCGAAACTTAACACTATTGATCCAAATCAATCTATGTTACAAATTCAATTAAATATCTATTTTGGAAATTGGTTCCCAGGACAAACATGGTGAGGCACATGTCCTTCTTGGGTATGGAAGCATCCACCACTGCCTCGACAAAACCTCTTAACGAAATTAAATATTTAATTTCCTAAAATAATATTAGGTTTAACCAAAAGGAACAATCGAATCACAAATTCGAAAAATAAAAAAAAAAAATACAAACTCGAAATAAATTCGAAACTCTAGAATCATATGCCTCTTGTGTTTGGAATTCATACAAAGAAAAACTAGTATGATGCGGAAAACAATTACTAATTATATCTTTCTTTGTAAGCAAATAACCTCTTGATCTTCTATCGTATTCCTCTTCTAATCTCGGACGTTGTGTGGGCAACAATTTTCCGAGACGAGAACCACCAAGCTCCTTCTTCTCCAAGCTAGATTTGGCCACCATCAATTCTCTAAGAGAAGTAGAGGTCCGGCCACCACCACTAAGCTCCAAGGGATGCAAGAGCAAAGCCTCCTTTCTCTCCTTCTTCTTCTAGCTAGAACCGGCCACCAACAAGTGCTCCAAGGGAAGGATGATCCGACCACTAGAGAAGAAGACAAGAGGAGGGAATAGGGCCGACCACACACCAAGGAAAAGAGGAGGAACAATAGAATAGAGTCGTTACCCATGAAGGCACCTCTACCCCCTCTTTTATAATCCTTGGTCTTGACAAATAAAGAAATTTAAATAAAAAATTCCTTAATTCCTTTGCCATGAAAAGGAAAATTTATTTAATTAAAAAATAATTTCCTTTTCATTATTAACATGGTCGGCCACCTATAAGCTCTAAACAATGAAAGTTTTAATTAACACAAGAATTAAAACTTCCTAATTTATTTCCGAAAATTTATAAAAAATTTCTCCAATAATTTTTCCCTTCATGGTGGGTTATAAAAGGAAATTTTATAAATTAAAATATTTCTTTTAAATATGTGGATGATTTTCAAAAGTAAAGTTTTCTCTAAAATTAAAAACTCCTTTCAATCTACAAATAAGGAAAGATATCAAATCTTTTTTTAATATTTTGTAGAAACTTATAAAAGAAAATTTTTAATTTTAAAACTCTCTTTTTAAATCATGAACATGGTTACAAAAAGGAAAGTTTTATCAAAATTAAAATCTCCTTTCAATCTACAAATAAGGAAAGATTTCAAATCTTTTCTTAATCTTTTGTAGACACTATAAAAGGAAAGATTAAATTTTAAACTCTCTTTTATAAAAACATGTTATCCACATAAGAAAATATTTTAAATAAAATCCTTTTAATTTTATTAGGGCCGGCCACATCATGCTTGGGCTCCAAGCATTGGCCGACCCCTCCATCTTTGCTCAACCCTTTGCTTGGTCGGCCTAAGCTTGGTCTCCAAGCTTGCTTGGCCGACCCTTTTGGGTTGGGTAAGGAGTGGTTATGCGGTGGGTATAAATCTCTATATACAAGAGGCTACAATGGGGACCGAGAGGAGGAATTGGTTTTGGTCTCTCGATGAAATTAAGCTTCCCGCGTTCGCCCGAACACCCAACTTAATTTCATCAATAATAATTCATACAACTAAAGAATTATTATTGAACTACCGCATCAATCCCAAATTACATTTTGGGCTCCTTCTTATTATGAGTGTGTTAGTCTCCCTGTGTTTAAGATATCGGATGCCCACTAATTAATTGAGTTACTGACAACTCATTTTAATTAATATTTTAGTCCAAGAATAGTACCACTCAACCTTATCGTCATGTTTAACTAAGTCCACCTGCAGGGTTTAATATGACAATCCTTATGAGCTCCTCTTGGGGACATTATCAACCTAGATTACTAGGACACAGCTTTCTTCTATAATCAACAACACACACTATAAGTAATATCATTTCCAACTTATCGGGTCTATTGATTTATCAAGCTAAATCTCACCCTTTGATAAGTCAAAGAAATAAATACTAAATATACATGCTTATTATTATATTAGGATTAAGAGCACACACTTCCATAATAACTAAGGTCTTGTTCTTTTATTAAATCCGTATAAAAAAAACTTACCTTAAATGGTCCTGCTCAATACACTCAGAGTGCACTAGTGTAATTTATTTGTCAAGATAAAATAATACCTAATTACACTACGACTATTCCAATGGTTTGTTCCTTTCTATCTTAGTCGTGAGCTACTGTTTATAATTTATAAAGAATCGATAACACGATCTCTTGTGTGTGACACCACACACCGTGTTATCTACAATATAAATTAATTGAACGACTACACTCAGTATATATAAATGTAGATACTTGATCAATGTGATTCGTATTTCTAAATAAATGTTTATACAAAAGTTAGGCTTTTAGTATATACTCTAACACTGATCAGGTGCTGCTCAAGAGTGATAGATGGTTAGGATACTCGGGAGGCTCAGTCAGATTATCAACTAAGCACATAGTATGCCCCTCAACCCAATGACATACTATTACTCTTTTAGTATTTTGTGCCATGGAGGACAAAGAATATTATGCATGCAAGCTGTACATTTGAAGTTTTTTCTTTGACAAACGTAGAAATTGAGGGTCCAATTTGAGAAAGGTGTCAGAGCATATTTATGGTCTATCCATTTCTGGAAACTTTTTGATATTCATGTATAAACATTTACACTGTAAAAAGGGTCTCTATTTACAGGCGATAATTTTACACGCTTATTTGCTATTGTTGATTCCATTGCTCATCACCCCTAAATTGATCACCGACTTGAGCGTTGGAGGGACAACACTAAGGACCTCTTCCCTAACCCGATCACTAACGCTCTTTTTGATACGTGGGACAATGAGAAGTCTTCGTTTGGTCAACATCACAACTATACTTCCCAGTAAGGCATCTTCTTCGCTGTCAGACATAATCAAATATATACATGTTCAACCTTGTTCTTTTAATTTAATAATTATTTAAACTTATTTATTTAATTATTCTTGTATATATTAAATGAACATAATTAAACTCTTACCAAATTGAAAATCGAAGTTTTTTTCACAAACATTAGACTATCTCGAAGATGTTGATAGTGGGCACACGTGGCGATGCATTGATTGTTGGCACACGATGCCTAGTAATGGACACATATTGTCTTCCCTTTCTCTCCTTTATTAATACGTCCAAGTAGAAAAGAAAGGGTGTCCTCTCGGATGGATTTAGTGGTTAGCACATGAGATGTTGTCATAATGAGGTCTGAGGTTTGAATTTCCGCAAAGCTGAGGTAAATACTTCCCTTATGTGCTAGTCACTATTACAAAGGCTAGTAGTCGTCTGTGATTTACCTCCTTCGTATTGATCTTGGGACAAATTGACAAGAGCACTAGGAGCAAGAATATTCATCTTTTGCCACCAAATAGAGAAGAAGGGGTTGTTGATACCTTAGGATTTTTGGTGACTTAGAATCGTCCTCCTCTCTGTGAGAGGGATATCCATAGAAGAAGAGGGGATTTGATTCGTTAACACTAAAGGACTATTCGATCTGGTAACTGCTCTTCTGATCTGCCGCCATTGCCAGATGAGATCGTGAGCATGTCACTATCTGCCATTGTCACTGGCCCCGAGTGCAACAGCTAACATCCACGAATTTAGTCTGCGGACAAGGGGGCCGCACGGGGATGATGGCATCGCAGGTGTTGGGCTGTTGGCGGCAGAGAAAAAGCAGAAGCGTCTTCTGCTTGCTGGCGTCGAGTTCGAGACTAGGTTCACCGGATTTATTTCATGAAGAAACCCGATGAAACGTTTTTTATTTGATGCATGCACGATGAAATAATTTTATTTTATTGCAGCAAAAAAATGAAATCCTCGCCCCAGGATCTTCATAACATCCGAGCTAATATGGGACAGATCAGATGGGATACAGGGATAGAAGATTTATTCTCCCGTTGAGTTTCGACCCGATGACCTCATTGTAACAATTTCTGTCTTATACCATCTCGGATGACCCAGACGATCAAAATAATTTTATTTCATGCTTCACGTACTGTTTGCAATTAATTGGGAGCGTCTTGTAATTAATGCAATGCATGTTGAAATTACTGTAATGTTTTTAGTTAATGCAATGCACGTTGAAATCAATTGGTTGTGCTTCATGCTTCACCGATTCAATTAATTGGGTTTGAGCTTGAAAAACTGAGTTTCGGTATAGGTCCAAGTTCTTATGAGGTTACTGAACCAAGCTATTACTCAGATTTGGCTGGCTCACAAAGTCGATATTATCTTCAAATTGAGTGACTCAGGCAATGACGTAATCAGAATCTTCAACTGCCCTGAGTTAAATTATGATAATACTAGGGTTATAAATAAGCCGAGCCGAGCCGAGCTTTGGGGTATTCAAGCTTGTTTGATAAGATAACCGAGCCGAGCCAAGCCGAGCTTAAAATGAACCAAGCTTTTGAAATGAGTGTTCAAGATTGGCTTGGTTTATTTTTTATGAGCTTGAGCTTGTTTGAAGCTTGGCTTGAGCTTGGTTCGTTTAGATGTTATCAAGCTCTCAATTCAAGCTTGGCTTGAGCTTGGTTCGAGCTTGACTTGAGCTTGGTTTGAGCTTGGTTCGTTTAGATGTTATCAAGCTCTCAATTCAAGCTTGGCTTGAGCTTGGTTCGAGCTTGGCTTGAGCTTGGTTTGAGCTTGGTTCGTTTATATGTTATCAAGCTCTCAATTCAAACTCTCAATTCAAGCTTGTTTGATTGTTTGAAACTTTTAATTGTTTGATTGGTTATTAAGATTAATAATTTAAATTTATTTATTTTATTTTATTATTTATTTAGCATATTGAAAAGAATTTTATTAATAATATTGTTCGTGAATATTATTCACGAAAGTTGTTCACGAACATTGTTCACGAACGTTGTTCACGAACGTTATTCACGAACGAGCTGAACACATATGTGTTCAAGCTTGTTTGTTTAGCTTAACGAGCTGTTCAAGCTTGTTTGTTTAATTAATCTAATGTATATTGAACGAACATAAACAAGCTCTTACCAAGCCGAACACCAAGCTTGTTCACGAACGCTTGGTTCATTTACAGCCCTAATAATAAGTCAATATACATGCATATTGACATTTAACAAACATATAATATTTGTAAACGTACCAATATTCTTTTATATAGTTTAAATTTTATACAAAATACCTTAATATCTACTTAAGCTTGACAAGATTCTAGAGTATTAAACTTATCTTTCCAAGTCTATTTTCTTAGACAATTGTTATTTTATGTAGGGAATCATGCAATCAAAAAGTAAATCATCATCTATCTTATTGCAATATGTCGTTTTGAGAAATTTCATGGATGAAAAGGTTCTCTCTGTCGTTGCAGTTGATACAAGAAGAGTAAATACAAGACGAATCAATCTCTGAATTATAACATAACTCAGCCTTTTTGGTCACTGATCCTGTCTGAAGGGTAGGGAGATGACGCGCTAGCTCAGATGGATGGTCTGTTGACCGGTGGAAGACTTCTTTAATTGGTGATGGAGCTTCTCAATGATCCTACGCACAATCCAATAATTCAACAAAGCGTTAGTGACTAAAGACCAGGGAAGGGGTCCCTGACAAGGCCCTCCGAAACTCAAGTCAGTACGTTTTTCAACAAGTGGGTGAAGAAGAACAGTAGAGGATATGCGTGAGAGTAAAGTTTGCATGATGTAATTGCATACCTTGCCAACAGAGAGGATTCCCTTTTATATACCACCTCTCACAATCTCCATGATCATGAGGTGGCCCCTTGCGTCGAAGCTTGTTAGGTGATGGAAAATGTTAGTTAGAGCCCTAGAGCAATCATTTGATGATTGTATGGACTCATGTATATCATATTCTTGTATATTAATAAAGGCATTTGTTTGGTTATCATACTTATGTTGGATCGAGACGCGCTAGAGGGGGGGTGAATAGCGCTCGTGGTTAAAATCGTTATATTATCGGAATCGTAAAAACTATCGGAGAAGTAACGCAGCGGAAAGTAAACAAACACACAGAAAGACAAGTGAATTTACTTCGTTCGGAGCCTGTGACGACTCCTACTCGAAGGCCCGCGATCCTTGATCGCTTTCCGTGGGCAACAACTATAAGCTCGACAAGAGTACAAGTATTACAGTTAAGTATAATGAAAAAGTACAGTTATACCGACGACAATATCGTAATCTGAAGATTTCGGAGCTCCGGGTCTTCGGTGTCTCGTAGCAGCACTTCGGGATCGTCTCGTGAGCAGCTTGTAGCAGAAAGATCGCTTGGAAGTTGTTTGTTGTCTAGAGCTGCTGGTCGAAACCCCTTATAAAGGGTGTTCAAGGCGCCTTCTACTGTTCACCAAGGCGCCTTGAACAGGCCGAGTCACCCGCGGAGATCAGCACAGACTTGGTCGAACTTCATCTAGTTCAAGGCACCTTCAGCCTACCCAAGGCGCCTTCAACCTTCGACCCAAGGCGCCTTGAACTTCATCTAAGGCGCCTCCAACCTTCTGCGCTGGCTTTTCCTGGTTCGCACCTGAGGCGCCTCCAAGCTCCATGGAGGCGCCTCGGACACTGTTCATCCGAGTTGTAACTTGCTCCTTTGTTCCTGCAAAATGTGTTAATCCCAAACACATACCCTGCAAAACAAAGTTAGCACAGAAACATAATGAATGATAATAATAAAAGTTTTGACAGCATTCGAACTATCCGGGTCTGACTTCAGGTTTCCCTCCGGAAACCCTAGGTCGACCCGACGCCTACTGTTCCCTCTACGGGGAGCGCGTCCTCACCTACTCCACTCAGGAGATTTACCTGTTGCCAGTGCGATCCTCCAGATCGACTGGACTTTGGCTCAGCACTCGACGCTTCCGGACTTTCTGCTGGACATCCGCTTCCCGGCTAGTCCAGACTTTCACCTGGTTCGCGACACCAGGACTTTCCACCTAGGGTTACCACCCCCTAGGACTTTTGCCTGAAGCCATCGACCTGCCAAGACTTTCCGCATAGGGTTACCACCCCCTATGACCTAGGGTTACCACCCCCTAGGGTTTTCACCTGCCTAACCGCAGCTAGGACTTTTGCCTAAGTATCACTTAGGACTTTCCTGCAAGCTCCATGAACTTTGTTAGATAACACCACCACTCAACTTTGAGCCCTTTGCCATAATCAAAACTCAGGTTCGATCATCTGGTGCTCACTGCACCAACAACTTATTTATATTAGTGCCAAATAGACTAAGTATAATAGCGTCCTTGAGTAGAAGGTTCATACCTATATCAATCGATTAGTTGAATCGATAGTGAGATGATATAGGGAACACTACTCTAAATCATTCCTAGTCGAGTATTAGCATTCAGGGACAATGTTAATACAATAAGACTAGCATGTAGGTCAACTCGATGACTTGATCTCACAAGTCATGGATATAGAGATATCAAGCTGACACATGGGTATGCATTAGAGAATGTATACTGAATGACCCGCCATGAGAAAGTATCATGGATCGTTATATGAGTGTCATATACTTTCTCATGTGGCTATTAGTATGACTATTAGTCCTTAGACCTGAAGTCACCATGGATCCCTACATAAGGAGTTATGTACTTTAGTTTCGTCAAACGTCACCCGTAACTGGGTGGACTATAAAGGCGATTACTGGGTATATAACGAATTATGTAGAGGGATGTGAGTGATGTAGATGAGATCTATCCCTCCCATATGACGGGAGCGACATCGGTATTCTTGATAGAGTGAGACCACTAAGTGCATGGCCATGCCCAAATGAGTCAACATTAGATGTTGAGCTCATTTGATCGAGTGAGTCTACTTGGAGTTCAAGATTTAGATTGATTAGAGGATGACACGGTCTATGCCTCACATTGATCAATTTAGATGTCTAGGATAGAAGGACACTTGTCATTATTTTGTGAGTAGTCACAATTGGTAGTCACAAGGTGATGTCGGATCTCGACATTCTTGTAACTTGGGTAGTAATGACGTGTTGCTAGATACCGCTCATTACTTATGCTCCTAAATGGGTTTAGGGCATTGCCAACGTTACAAGAACCTATAGGGTCACACACTTAGGACAATTAGGTGGAGATTAGGTTCATATGATGAACCAAGAGGATTAGATTTATTTGATAAATCAAATTGGATTAAGAGTAATCCTAATTGGGCTAACTTGAGTTCGACTCAAGTTGATTCATGTGTTAAATGAGTCTAATTTAGATTTTGACTCATTGAATCAATTTAATTTAATGAATTAGATTCATTATATTAAGTTGGCTCAAATCAGATGGTTGGATTAGATCCACCATGGTAGAGATTGAGTCAAGTTTGACTTGACTTGAGAAGGAAGACCAAAGGTCAATTTTGACTTGACCTTTTGCCACTTCATTGGTGAGTTGGCATTAGGTGGACCAATAATGATGTTCCACATCATCATGGGTGCCACCTCATGGAAGTTACAAAGCCACTCTCTTAATGGTTTCATATTAATTGCAATTAATGCAATTAATGTGAATTTTGAAAGTGGCCGGCCACTTGTTTTGTGAATGAGAATTTTGATTTTTCATTCAAGGGTTGCATCTTCTTCCTCCTTCCTCTCAAGCTCTCCCTCTCCCTCTCCTCCTTACTTGGCCGAACCTTACCAAGGTGCTAGCACACCTTTGTGTGAGGTTTTCTCCACCTAAGTTGTCCGTGTGGATACTTCTAGAGGACCGGCGCTTGACGGTCTTGAGATCCGGCAACACCTTGGAAGAGCGGGATTCGCGTAGGGCGCGCATCAAGGGTAAACACTTTTTCCTCATAGATCTAAGTAGTAGATCAGTTTTTGAACTCGTACAAGAAATAGTTTTCCGAATTTTTATACGAATCTTTGCACGGATCTACGGCTTTGGGTCCTTCGGGGTTTCCGCGACGCGAAAAAGCGGTTTTCGCGGCTCGAAAAACCCAACAGTGGTATCAGAGCCACGTGCAAGGCTTGTACGAGTTTGATTTTTTGGTTTTATGAAAACTAAAGTTTCTGTAATTTTCTGTAAAATTATGATTTTATAGTTTTTATGGGTAATTTTTCCGTAGAAGCGAAGCACAAGTGTCTCGGCTCTCGTAGGCTTCGGCTACCGGAAAGATTTTCCCAAAACGGCTTCGTTTTGCCCCAAATCCGTTTGGGACAGCGGGCTCGGGTGCCATTAGATCGCAAAGGAGCAACTCACGATGGTTAGAACGTGGGTAGGGGTACTGCCCCTAACCCCGCAAGGATTTGCTCGCGATTGCACCCAAATCGCTAAAACGAACCCGCGGGAAGATTTTCGAAACGCAATGTCTCGCCCAAATCGTTTTGGGACAGCGGGTTTAGGCGCTGTTGGATCGCAAAGGAACCCTCGCGATGGTTAGATCGCGGTAGGGGCGCCCCTGGCCCCGCAAGGGGATCCGTTCCGCGATTGCGCCCAAACCGCTAAACGGACCGCCGGAAATTTTACTCGTAAAATTGTAAAATTAATTTTAAAATTATAGAAAATTATGAAAATATATAATTTTGAATTATATATATTAATTTGTGATAGTCATGGCCCAAAGTCCAATATGATTGGTTGTGTTGTAATTCATAATACGGCCTGCGTGCTGTTCGAGTGTTGTATTATATTCGCGACCTGCGCGTCGTGCCTTCTCTTATTTTCTTGTTGTTAATTAGATTTAGACTCGAATGTAACTCGAGTTTCAAATTGTAATGTACAAATTGGAGCGGTGGAGGGTCCACACGAGACGGAGTTCCGAGGCGGGCACGAGCAACACAAGGTGGTCAAAGGGAGGCGCTTGGAGAAGCTGTTGACCCTAGTTTGACCAATCGATCTTCTCATTGGCTTGAGAAGATCGTAGTAGGGCCATGACTAAATCACAAATAGATTAATTAATTAATTATTATGTATTTGATGCATGTTTAATAATTAATTAATTAATTAGTGCCTTAACGATTAGATTAGATCTAAGTCGTGCACATGATGCACCCTTGCGATTAGATTAGATCTAAGTCATGCACAAGATGCATCCCTTTCGATTAGATTAGATCTCAATCGACTCAACTCTAATGCCTAACCGTGCCGTGATACCTATCACTACCTCGATCACATGTATTGTTGAATCTGCCAAAGCAGAGCAATACATATTATCTTGGTAGGGTACGGAGGGACAATCTTGGTCCCGTCTATCAACGCATGGGTGAATACAAACTCAATTTGATTGAGTATTCATAGTTACTCGATTGGATCGAGTCAACTATAGGCATTCTTCCAATAGTTGGAATGATAGGTCAAAATCACATCTATATTAACTCTCGGGCGTATTAGCCAAAACTAACTCGAGTTTTAATATAAATGCGGATATTGATTCTATAAATAAGAGTTGCATAGAGATGTAATTGGTAATCGTTACCTACCGATCATACTAAGCCTTGGGCGTATTAGCCAAAGCTAACTCAAGGGTTAGTATGATGTGGATCTTGTCCCACAAGAATTATAGAATTCAGTGGGAGCATCATTTAATTAAAGGCTTAATTAAATGATTTTTAAAGAATATGATATTTATTTCTGCAAATTTTCTGTTGTAGATAACCATGACGTCGAACACGAATTCCTTCTCCCTGCGATCTGTCCTTGAGAAGGACAAGCTCAACGGAGCGAATTTCCTGGACTGGTACAGGAACTTGAGAATAGTTCTCACCCAGGAGCGTAAGCTGTACATTCTGGAGCAGCCCATTCCGGAGGCTCCTCCTGCCAATGCCCCGTGAGCCGACAAAGATGCTTACAAGAAGTATCAAGACGACGCATTAGATGTGTCCTGTCTAATGCTCGCGACCATGAACTCAGAGCTTCAGAAGCAACATGAGTTGATGGACGCTTTTGATATGGTTGAGCATCTTCGCCAACTATATCAGGGACAAGCGAGGCATGAGAGATTTGAGATCTCGAAGGCACTGTTTCAGTGCAAGATGTCAGACGGGGCTCCTGTAGGTCCTTATGTACTCAAGATGATTGGGTACATAGAGAACCTACAAAGACTGGGGTTCCCACTTGGCCAAGAGCTGGCCACTGACTTAATCTTGCAATCCTTGCCGGATAGCTATAGTCAATTCGTTCTGAACTATAACATGAATGAGATTGACAAGCCATTGCCCGAGCTCCTTAGTATGTTACGAACTGCTGAGATTAACCTTAAGAAGGTTAAGCCCATTCTGATGGTCCAGAAGCATAAGGGCAAAGGCAAGCCCAAAGGCAAAGGAAAGTCCCAAGCCAAGGGCAAAGGCAAGGCAAGGCACTGAAGCCTAAAGGAGGGGTCGCCAAGGATGCTACCTGCTTCCACTGCGGTCAGACCGGCACTGGAAGAGGAACTGCAAGGTATACTTGGAAGATCTTAAGAAGAAGCGAAGTGAGACTTCCACTTCAGGTATATATGTTATAGAAGTCAATCTATCTATTTCTACATCATGGGTATTAGATACTGGATGTGCTTCTCACATTTGTACTGATGTGCAAGCGCTGAGAAATAGCAGAGCATTGGCAAAGGGCGAGGTGGACCTACGAGTAGGCAATGGAGCACGGGTTGCTACTGTTGCTGTAGGAACTTATCAGCTATCTCTGCCCTCTGGGCTTGTACTAGATTTAGATGATTGTTGTTATGTGCCTGCTCTTACTAAGAACATAGTTTTAGTTTCTTGTTTAGACAAGAAAGGATACTCTTTTATAATAAAAGACAAATGTTGTTCTGTTTATTTAAAGGATATGTTCTATTGTAGTGCACCACTAATAAACGGACTCTATATTCTAGACCTTGAGAACCCAATCTATAACATTAGTACCAAGAGGTTCAAGTCAAATGACAAGAACCAAACCTACCTCTGGCACTGTCGCTTAGGTTATATAAATGACAAGCGCTTATCCCAGCTCCATAAGGATGGTTTGCTAGATTCATTTGATTTAGAATCATATGAGATATGCGAGTCATGCCTACGAGGCAAGATGACCAAGACTCCCTTTAGTGGGCATAGCGAGAGAGCAATCGATTTGTTAGGACTCATACATAGTGATGTATGTGGCCCTTTCAATGTTCTGCTAGAGGCGGTTATAGGTACTTCATCACATTTCTTGATGATTTCAGGAGATACGGTTATGTGTACTTGATGACATAAGTCGAATCCTTTGAAAAGTTCAAAGAATTCAAGAATGAAGTCTGTAACCAACTTGGCAAGAGTATTAAGGTACTTGATCAGATCGAGGTGGTGAATACTTAAGCCATGAGTTTCGTGACTACTTAGGTGAGTGTGGATTTTATCTCAACTCACTCCTCCTGGAACACCACGGTGGAATGGTGTATCCGAAAGGAGGAATCGTACCTTATTAGATATGGTACGATCTATGATGAGTCACATGATCTTCCGACATATCTATGGGGATATGCTCTAGACACGGCAGCTTTCATACTCAACCGAGTTCCATCAAAGGCGTGATAAAGACACCATATAGGATATGGACCGGGATGCCCAGTGTCTTTCATGAGGATTTGGGGTTGTGAGGCTTACGTTCGACGCCAAATCTCGGACAAGTTAGGACCCAAATTCGACAAGTGCTATTTCATTAGATATCCCAAGGAAACTAAGGGATATTATTTACATTCCCGTCAACACAAGGTAGTTGAAGACTGGGGTCTTTCTAGAAAGGATTTTGTTTCTAGAAAGACTAGTGGGAGGCCTTCGATCTTGAAGAAGTTCAAGATGCGAACAATAGCACTGATGCCTCGATGGAAATTGAACTGGAACCACAAAGTGTTGTGGATGATGTTGTTCCACAAGGAGTTGAGGAACAACAACCAGTTTAAGTAGACATACCTCTTCGCAGGTCTGATAGGGTACGTCGTCAGCCTGAGAGATACTCATTTCTCTTGTCTGACCATGATGACATTGTGCTCATAGAGGATGAGCCTACCACCTATCAAGAAGCTGTGATGAGACCAGATTCTGAGAAATGGCTAGAAGCCATGAGATCCGAGATAGAATCCATGTACACCAACCAAGTATGAACTTTGGTTGATCCACCTGAAGGGGTAAAACCCATTGGGTGCAAGTGGGTCTTTAAGAGAAAGACTGACATGGATGAACTTATTTATAAGGGTCGCTTGGTAGCTAAAGGTTTCAAGCAGATTCATGGTATTGACTATGATGAAACCTTTTCTCCAGTGGCGATGTTTAAGTCCATTCGGATCATGCTTGCTATTGCAGCCTACCATGACTATGAGATATGGCAGATGGATGTCAAAACCGCGTTTCTGAATGGAAACCTACTCGAGGATGTGTACATGACACAACGAGAGGGTTTTAGAGTGATACAAGTAGAGTATGCATGTTGCATAGGTCCATTTATGGACTAAAGCAAGCTTCTCGGAGCTGGAATCTTTGATTTGATGATGCGATCAAACAGTTTGGTTTCATCAAGAACGAAGATGAGCCTTGTGTCTACAAGAAGGTTGTAGGGGACATAGTTGTCTTCCTCATATTATATGTGGATGACATACTACTCATTGGGAAGGACATCCCTATGCTTCAGTCTGTCAAGACATGGCTAGGGAGTTGCTTCTCAATGAAGGACTTAGGTGAGGCATCCCACATTCTAGGGATACAGATCTATAGAGATAGATCTAAGAGATTGCTTGGCCTAAGTCAGAGTACATACATTGACAAGGTACTCCTTCGGTTTGCCATGCAGAACTCCAAGAAGGGATTTCTGCCGATGTCACATGGTGTGAGTCTTTCGAAGACTCAAGGTCCCTCTTCTAGAGAGGAGAGAGACTGCATGGATCAGATCCCTTATGCCTCAGCCATAGGATCGATCATGTACGCCATGCTATGTACTCGACCTGATGTCTCGTATGCTTTGAGCATGACGAGCAGATACCAGTCAGATCCAGGTGAAAGTCACTGGATAGCGGTCAAGAATATTCTTAAGTACTTAAGAAGGACTAAAGAATATTTCTTGATATATGGAGGTAATGATGAGCTAGCTGTAAAGGGTTACAGTGATGCTGACTTCCACCGATCGGGATGATTACCGATCGCAATCGTGGTTCGTATTTTGCATTAATGGTGGTGCTCGGTGGAAGAGTTCGGTGATCGATGGTCGATTCTACAATGAAGTATATTCTGCATCGAGGCAAAGGAGGCGATTGGATCCGCAAGTTCATCATCGAACTTGGGGTGGTTCCTAACATCGCTGACCAGTTGAGCTCTATTGTGACAACAATGGAGCTATAGCGCAGGCGAAGGAACCTCGCTCACACCAGCGGACCAAGCACATACTACGGCGCTTCCATCTCATTCGAGAGATTATCGATAGAGGAGATGTGAAGATTTGCAGAGTACCTACAGAGGCTAACATCGCAGATCCCTTGACCAAGGCTTTGGCACAGAGGAAACATGATGGTCACACTAGGTCTTTAGGCCTTAGAGCCTATACTGATTGGCACTAGTGCTAGTGGGAGATTGTTAGTTAGAGCCTTAGAGCCAATCATTTGATGATTGTATGGACTCATGTATATCATATTCTTGTATATTAATAAAGGCATTTGTTTGGTTATCATACTTATTTATATTAGTGCCAAATAGACTAAGTATAATAGCGTCCTTGAGTAGAAGGTTCATACCTATATCAATCGATTAGTTGAATCGATAGTGAGATGATATAGGGAACACTATTCTAAATCATTCCTAGTCGAGTATTAGCATTCAGGGACAATGTTAATACAATAAGACTAGCATGTAGGTCAGCTCGATGACTTGATCTCACAAGTCATGGATATAGAGATATCAAGCTGACACATGGGTATGCATTAGAGAATGTATACTGAATGACCCGCCATGAGAAAGTATCATGGATCGTTATATGAGTGTCATATACTTTCTCATGTGGCTATTAGTATGACTATTAGTCCTTAGACCTGAAGTCACCATGGATCCCTACATAAGGAGTTATGTACTTTAGTTTCGTCAAACGTCACCCGTAACTGGGTGGACTATAAAGGCGATTACTGGGTATATAATGAATTATGTAGAGGGATGTGAGTGATGTAGATGAGATCTATCCTCCCATATGACGGGAGCGACATCGGTATTCTTGATAGAGTGAGACCACTAAGTGCATGGCCATGCCCAAATGAGTCAACATTAGATGTTGAGCTCATTTGATCGAGTGAGTCTACTTGGAGTTCAAGATTTAGATTGATTAGAGGATGACACGGTCTATGCCTCACATTGATCAATTTAGATGTCTAGGATAGAAGGACACTTGTCATTATTTTGTGAGTAGTCACAATTGGTAGTCACAAGGTGATGTCGGATCTCGACATTCTTGTAACTTGGGTAGTAATGACGTGTTGCTAGATACCGCTCATTACTTATGCTCCTAAATGGGTTAAGGGCATTGCCAACGTTACAAGAACCTATAGGGTCACACACTTAGGACAATTAGGTGGAGATTAGGTTCATATGATGAACCAAGAGGATTAGATTTATTTGATAAATCAAATTGGATTAAGAGTAATCCTAATTGGGTTAACTTGAGTTCGACTCAAGTTGATTCATGTGTTAAATGAGTCTAATTTAGATTTTGACTCATTGAATCAATTTAATTTAATGAATTAGATTCATTATATTAAGTTGGCTCGAATCAGATGGTTGGATTAGATCCACCATGGTAGAGATTGAGTCAAGTTTGACTTGACTTGAGAAGGAAGACCAAAGGTCAATTTTGACTTGACCTTTTGCCACTTCATTGGTGAGTTGGCATTAGGTGGACCAATAATGATGTTCCACATCATCATGGGTGCCACCTCATGGAAGTTACAAAGCCACTCTCTTAATGGTTTCATATTAATTGCAATTAATGCAATTAATGTGAATTTTGAAAGTGGCCGGCCACTTGTTTTGTGAATGAGAATTTTGATTTTTCATTCAAGGGTTGCATCTTCTTCCTCCTTCCTCTCAAGCTCTCCCTCTCCCTCTCCTCCTTACTTGGCCGAACCTTACCAAGGTGCTAGCACACCTTTGTGTGAGGTTTTCTCCACCTAAGTTGTCCGTGTGGATACTTCTAGAGGACCGGCGCTTGACGGTCTTGAGATCCGGCAACACCTTGGAAGAGCGGGATTCGCGTAGGGCGCGCATCAAGGGTAAACACTTTTTCCTCATAGATCTAAGTAGTAGATCAGTTTTTGAACTCGTACAAGAAATAGTTTTCCGAATTTTTATACGAATCTTTGCACGGATCTACGGCTTTGGGTCCTTCGGGGTTTTCGCGACGCGAAAAAGCGGTTTTCGCGGCTCGAAGAACCCAACAGAAAGTATAGTTTGGGTGATCTGCAATGATAATCCGAGGAATCTTTTTTCTACCCACAGATATACCTCTTTTGTTGTTTAGGGCTTAGACCTTTGATGGAGTTGTTGGAATACGCTGTTATAACGGATCAATTAGTGAAGAAAGCCCCCAAGGAATATTTCCTAACAATTCTGACAGGTTGTTAGAATGTGGCATGCTATTTGTCTGCTGAATATATCTCGGTCGATCCTTAAATCGGTCGCTCGATTGGAATGCCTTTTATTGAATATATTTCAGTCGATCTCTCACTTGGCTGGGCATTTATGGTAAGCCTTATGAAATGGAGCACATTTAACCCATATCGGTATCAATCTGTTCTTTCATGTGCTAAATACTGTAAAGATCTATTCAGAGACTAATATAGTGCTCACAGTATGCCAAAGATTCATTCAAGTAGCTATATGATAAACCATGCATGGTAGAGCTTTATTTTAGGGATAATATGACATCAGGTAACTTAAACCCGGTCGACCTTTGCCTAGTCGACCGTATATATAGAGTTTCTTAAGGTTAAGTGTCTTTAAGCCCTCCCGGTCTTTGCCCGGTTGGACGTACACAGAGAGTCTTATGTTCAACTGGCCTTTATCCAACCGATCTAGTATAAAGAGATTTATGAGGCTAAGTGTCTTTAAGCTCGCCAGGTCTTTGCTCGATCGGACATACACAGAGAGCCTTATGTTCGACCGCCTTTTATCCTACTGATCTAGTATAAAGAGGTTTATGAGGCTAAGTGTCTTTAAACCCGCCCAATTTTTGCCTGGCTAGGCATATACAGAGAGCCTTATGTTCTATTAGCCTTTATCCGGCCGATCTATTATAAAGAAGTTTCCTAAGGCTAAGTGTCTTTAAGCCCGCTCGGTCTTTGCCCGACTGGGTGTACACAGAGAGATTTATGTTCGACCGACCTTTATCTGGACGATCGTATGAGGCTAAGTGTCTTTGAGTCCGCTCGATCTTTGCCCGGTCGAGAGCACTCAGAGAGCCTTATGTTTGACTGGCTTTTACATGGCCGATTGTATATCAACAGCTTTATGAGACTAAGTGTCTTTAAGCTCGCCCGATCTTTGCTCGGCCTAGTGTACACAGAGAGCCTTATATTTAACCGACCTTTACCCAGCCGATCATATATTAATAACTTTATGAGTCTAATTGTCTTTGAGTCCGGACGATCTTTCATCCGACTAGGCTCATTTAACCCGACCCACCATTTACTATCCAAGCGCCTTATTTTTTTGTTTCGAAGTAAAGCCCTAAAGTCCTTATATCCAACCAGGTTTATAGTCGGTCAACCTTATTTGAGCGTCCTACTTTAGGGCTGCACGAGCAAGACTCGAGAGCTTTGATGCTGGGCGATCAATAGAATCAGATGGGAGTACTCCTCTATCATGAATTTGACCACCGCATCACCTTGACTTTGACCGCCATATCATCTTCTAGACCTACTCACCATATCTCATATTAGTCACAATCACTTCTCTATATAATGTAGAAAGAGTAGAAATTTGTTGAAACTCACGATCACAAACTATGTCAAGTTGATAGTGTTCCAATTCAACTTTCAAAGCATGAATTTCTTGTTGAGTAAAATCAGCAGGATAAAATTTTGATGCAAGCTTGCAAATGTCACCCACATTAAATTTTTTAAATGAATCAGTTGGATCCAAAGTCGAACAAAGAGCAAGAAGTTCCATTATTGCCTCACTGAATCTATAATTTAGTTCCAATACTTGAAAATCTATTGCAACATTAAAAATACCATAGTGATAATGATGCTCAACTGTGACGATCCCGTTGTTGACAATAACGATTAACTTTATAACCACTGCTCATATCAACATCTCAATATTATGTCGTTCACAAAAAGTCTTTACTTTCTCAAAAGATTCATCCCAACCTTCTTCTCTTAATTTTAAAAGGATGACATTTGTGGTTCAGACTAGGGGTGTAAATGAATCGAGCCGACACGTGAGCTCTTCGAGCCGGTTCGAAAAATATTTGATTTGTATTCAAATTTATCGAATTCAAGCCGAACTCGAACATATTTGAACTTTTTTAGAGCCAAACTCGAGCCCAAATTATATTGTTCGATAGTTCGTGAGCCGCTCGCAAGCCTTAATATTTTATTAATATAAGTTAAATATATATTAAATAAATAAATTTTGAGCCTTTCGAGTACCTATTCTTGAGCAATAATTCGAATAGTTCACGAACAAGTTTGAATCTTTAAAGCCGAACTCGAACCCTAATTCAAACTAAACTCGAACAAAAAATTTTGAATTTTTTGAGCTTTGAATCAAGTTTGAACTCGAATAAACCTATTTTGAGCCGAATTAGAGACTTAGAGTTGTCTACATATTTACCGAATTCGGATCATTTACACCCATAGTTCAGACAAATTTTAAAGCATTCACAATATCTTGTGATTTATTTTGTAGAGCTTGATAAAGAATGTTAGTGGTTTCTAAGATATTTTCCATCAAAAACAACACAAATACAAATTCAAAACTCATAATTATGTTGTATAAACCACAAGCTTGCTAACGTATTATACCATTTGGCCCATTTTCATAGAGATTTCTAAGGATTTTACAAGTTCTTGCATATATGTTGATACGAGTTATGGTAAGCGGGTTCAGGAGATGACATGAATATTAAAGTCAAGGTGAGGTGGTGGTCAAGGTTAGGATAGGGTGATGTTCGTTACCTGGTTCTGTTGATTGCCCCGCAGTAAAATCTTGGAAGCATGCTCGTGCATTTCCTGAGTAGGATGCTTAAATGAGGCCAATCAATTATAAACCCGATTGAACATAAGGCTGCCTGTGTGCGTTCGACCAGGCAAAGCCTGGGCGAGTTTAAGGGAACTCAGCCTTATAAAACTCTTAGCATACGATCGATCGGGCGAAGGTCGATTGAACATAAAGCTGCCTGTGTGCGCTCAACCGGGCAAAGCTCGAGCGAGCTTAAGGGAACTCAACCTTATAAAACTCTTAGCATACGATCAACCGGGTGAAGGCTGAGCAAATATAAGGTTGCCTGTGTGCGTTCGATCGGACAAAGCTCGAACAGGTTTAAGGGTACTCAACCTTATAAAACTCTTAGCATACCATCGGTCGGGCAAAGGCCGAGTGAATATAAGGTTGCTTGTATACATTCGACCGGGCAAAGCCCGAACGAGCTAAAGGGTACTCAGCCTTATAAAACTCTTAGCATATGATTGGTCGGGTGAAGACCGATTGAACATAAAGCTTCCTGTGTACGCTCGACCGGGCAAACCCCAAGCGAGCTTAAGGGTACTCAGCCTTATAAAACTCTTAGTATACAATCAGTCAGGCGAAGACCGAGCAAACATAAGGTTGCCTATGTGTGTTCGACCGGGCAAAGCCTGGGCGAGCTTAAGGGTATTCAACCCTATAAAACTCTTAGCATACAATCGGTCGGGCGAAGGTCGATTGAACATAAAGCTTCCTGTGTGAGCTTGATCGGGCAAAGCCCGTGCGAGTTTAAGGGTACTCAGCCTTATAAAACTCTTAGCATACGATTGGTCGGGCAAAGGTCGATTGAACATAAAGCTTCCTATGTGCGCTCGACTGGGCAAAGCCTGAGCGAGCTTAAGGGTACTCGGCCTTATAAAACTCTTAGCATACAATCGGTCTAGCGAAAACTGATTGAACATAAAGCTTCTTGTGTGCGCTCGACCAGGCAAATCCCGAGCAAGCTTAAGCATACTTGGCTTTATAAAACTCTTAGCATGCGATCTATCGGGCGAAGGTTGAGTGAACATAAGGTTGCCTATGTGTGTTCGATCGGGAAAAGCCTGGGCGAGTTTAATGGTACTTAGCCCTATAAAATTCTTAGCATACGATCAGTCAGGCGAAGGCCGATTGAACATAAAGCTTCCTGTGTCCGCTCGACTGGCAAAGCCCAAGCGAGCTCAAAAGTACTTAGCTTTATAAAATTCTCAGCATACGACTAACTTATTGACTGGCCGAGATATATTCAGCAGAAGGTATTCTCAATATATGACCGACTTAATGATTGGCTGAGATATATTCAACAGACAAGCTGTCAACAATGTTAGAACAACTCGAGCAATATTCCCTCGAAGCTTCTTCATTAATTAAATCAGTTACAACAATACACTCCTTTGGGTATTTCATTAAGGGCCCAAGTCATAAACGAAAAAGGATGTATATCTGGGGTAGAAAAAAGATTTCTAGCTCGGAGGATTATTGCACGATGTCTAGGTGGTACTTCTCTCATCTTCTAACAAACTCTGACGTACCGGGGACCAAGTCATGATCATGAAGGTTTGTGAGGTGGTATAAAAAGAGGAATCCTTTCTGCTGGCAAGGTACGTAAACATTTGCATCTAAAGTCCTACTTTTTGGCATTTTCACTACTGTTCTTCCACTTTTTAAGAGAAGGGGCTGACTTGAGCGTCGGAGGGCCTAGCTAGGGATTACCATCTCGATCTTAGGTCACTAACGCTTTGTTGTCTCGTCTAACTGTGTGCAGGATTAAGGAAGAGCTCCTTCAGATCTCGAGAAGCTTATTGTTCTTTGATCATCGGAACCAGTGCACCATCTCATAGCTTTCAGACTGGATCAAGTTTGGCGCCGTCTATGGGAACCTTCGCTTGAATCTAAAGCTTTGCGATGAAAAGGTTGGAAAACTTAATATTGTCACCTTAACGCAAGAAGATTTGAAGTTGCTCATCAACACTAGAGCGCAGAAGTGACTCCAATAATAAAAACAAGCCAACACTGGTGGTATGCCGCCACCACCAAATCTGGAAGCATCAACAACTGCTCATCAAAGGGAGAGGGGGTTTAGGAGGAAGCCCTTGCTCGATTGCTCCCTGCGCCTCTCTCACCAACTCAACGCCCGCGAGTACTTTTTCATACACCATTAGAATAGCTGGGCCAAGGAATAATACCCCAGGAGTCGTTTGGAGAGGTACCTATGCGAGCGAGTACAGAGGAAAAGTTGTGGCTAGTGATAGCTCCCCTAAGCGAATTTCTACTCCATTCTCTCAGAGGGTGTGGGATGATCCATTACCCATCAACAAAAGCAGTTGATGGAGGCAAAGATATTAATCTCAGAACAAAATGCACGCATCATCGAACAAAATTCACACATATCAAATCAAGATGAACGCATACAGAAACTTGAAGAAATGTTCAAAAAGGGTGCATGCGACTTAGATACTGATGAAAAAGGTAGTTGCTCAGTAAAGTTGCATCCCATGAGTGACGAAAATATCAAAATTGAAAAGTGTGTCCCAAATATTGAAACATTGGATGATGATGACATGCAAATTTTGAACAATGATGATTTTTTCCAGGTATATATTTAGTTGTCATTATATTACTTAGTATTATTGAAACTATGAGTTGCATCAATTTATAACATGATTATTTATCTTCTAGGGTAAACTTGTTGCATTGACATTGGGTTCTAAGAGTAATATTGTTGTCTATGGTATAATTGTTCATGTCAATGGGGTTGATAAATTACTTTATGGTGTTCCATTACCTATTAATTGTACGCGTGTCTCCATTGATAAGGCCGTGGATGAATTAGCACATTTGTCATTTCCAATTCCAAATCAATGTGATACAATTGGTGATGTTATAGGAACACATGTGGGATGATCGACTAACTTGGTAGTTATGCAAGATGAGGTAAATGTCATATTATATTTATAGTTAAATTGTCCAACAAATATTAGTGTTGCACCTAACATGTGTACATTTGCAATTTTTAGAATCCTCAAAGGAAAAGAAGTGTTGTCCAAAGAAACAACCCAATTATTTCATCAACTATGCCAAAATCATTGCATCTATTGTATTGTTATTGTAAGCATGTTCTAAATGATGAAACAAATATATCAATTATTTGTGAGCATGGTTTCTTTGACAATGATTACGAAATCCTTGTGCACCTTGAAGATATAATTCCTTTTTATCATTTGGATCCCATATCTGCAAATTGTATAGTAATTTACATGTGGTAAGTCTTCTGATTCTATTTGTTTACCATATAAATTATATAAACTTTATTAATTTAGCATTGTAACATTCTTCTTTTTGAAATGGTAGACATCTTTATAAAAAGCTAAAATCAGATAGCAATGTCCACAAAATAATATTTATGAATCCACACATTATCCCATACGTGCCATGTGTGACTCGACTGGACAAAAATAATAAAATCGAGCAGTTGAATGAAAGAGCTAGTGTTTTGACAGATAAGCTAAGTCAAGCATCAAGAAATCAACTAGTTTTGGTGCCACATAATGTTGGGTAAGTAAGACTTATAATATTAGTTTTAATTTATTATTTCAAGAAATATACATGCAATAATTATGTGATTTGTACATAGTTATCGTTGGATTCTCACTGTCATTGATCCATATAAGGAGACAGTTTATTTGTTGGATTCACTTAGTCATCGCATTCGTGACGAGGATTGGAAATACGTAGTGGATATGTGAATACATATTTTAATTTTATTAAGTATTTTTTTAATTAATAAAACTCTCATATGTCCATTCTTATTGATGTAAAAAGGAGCATAAGATTGTTTAATTCAAACAAGGAAAAGAAAGGAAAAAAAACTTGTTACATGAGAGTAATAAAGGTATGCATGTCTACTTATGATTAAATAATAAAAAATTAAACATGTATATTAAGCATTCACAATTTGTTTTTTATATAGGGTCCTCGCCAACCAAATTCAAAACAATGTGGTTTTTATGTAATGAGATATATGAGAGATATTATTGAAGAAGTGAAAACTATCGAGAGAGACTCACTTTGATCAATAGTAATATTTGACATTCAATTCTCAATCTTCTCAAATATTTGTGTGTTTATCAGTTTGCACTTATCATCTTTTGACTATTTTTTACTAATCTGTTCTATGTCTTTGTTCATAGTTCATCAAAACACAGTACTCTAGAGACGAAATTGATGAAGTGCATTTCGAGTGGGTAGAATGCATACAAGACTATATTTATGACTAGGTATGTAAAGTCATACAATAATCTCGTCCTAACAGATATGCCCCTGGAAACATCATGATTATTAGTGGTAAACACATTTCTAGTACTAATAGATATGCCCTTGCAAATTACATAATCTGGTCCTAAGATTTTGAGATGTTCAAACATATATATCATTTGCTGGTAAATACATTTCTGTAGGACTAACATTTTTGTGAAGATTATCAGTTAAGTTTATAGTGCTTATAAGTTTAGATGGTAGTGATTATCAGTTTTGAAAATCATATTCTGGACTGCATAAAGTGATTCATAATTTAGATGGTTTAGTGGATTAGTTTGTTCTTGTTTTTTTATAGAAATAAAGTAATGTTGAAGAAGGTTTTGTATACTACTTTGTGATTTTTATGCAAATTGTGCATCCGCAAGATTTGAGATCTTACTTGAGTGTCGCTGTTGTAATGTTGAGACATAAGGTACATGACTTCTGATTCCTTCTTCTGTTGCTGTTGTCAGCTATTCTAGATGCTTGCACGTAGTACATGGTTTAAGATATAATGTCAAGTTTATATATTCATCAACTTTTCTCGTGCTCACTTGCTTGACTACTCATGAAAATGTGAAGTTGCAACTTTTCTCGTGCTTATTTGGCCATTCTTTTACTTCAACATTTCAAAAGGTCCAGATTCATGTGACTTCACTTAATTTGGTTTCTACTGCGCAAAAGATGTAAAGCTGCAAGAAGTTTATAATTGTTTATACATGTTGATAAGTTGTCTACTTTTGTGGCTTGTTTGTTTCAATTATCACTTTAGTTTATAGTGATTATCAGATTATCCATTTCAATTATCAGTTTGCAATGATCAGCAGTGTATGTGTTATACATGCATGTTTCTACTTTTTTCTATGGCTTTAACTATATTTTTTTTCAGAAAAGGGGGCAATTTGCAAGCTAAGTCTGAAATTCTATATGTAGAAAAAGGACCGGTACGTGAAGAATGTTGCACATCCTGACTTGATCTATTCAGAAAAAGAACTAGTTTTGCATGGTTGTGGATCTAATTCTCTATATAAGCTTAATTTTGTGGTCTCATCTTTTGTGGTTGTCGTGATTATATTGGATACTTGTGGTCATGTTTGGATAGCTTGTAGTAATTATAGCAGTTTATAAACTTAAACTGAAGTGAATGTATATATGTTGTACCATTTTTTGGTTGAGACAATATGTATATAAAAGACAACTGAATATATATATTGAAGATATATAATAGTTTTTCTTACAAACATAATTATTTATAACCATAGATGTTTCTTATGAAAGACAACGGTTTTGAAATATTGTGTGCAAAAAATGTTTTTATCTATTCGCAATGCATTTTCTAATCAAGATAGACAAAAAAATTTTAACCGTTGTGAAAAGTATTTAAAGACAACAGTTTTAAACTAAAATTTGAAGAAAGACAACAGTGTTTATTTGTTGTCAAAAGCATATTTACTGTGTGTGATCTAAATTATTGCAAAACTGGCAATTTACAATGGTTTTATACCGTTGTAAAACTATTATCTTTGGTATTAAAAGGCAACACTTTAAATCCGTTGTATGACTGTTGTCTATTATGTTCAAAGACAACGGTTTTAAATTGTTGTCTTTTACCACACATTTAACAACACTACCAATTACAACGGTTTTAAAGGGCCTACGACAACGGATAAAATTCATTGTCTTTTAATATTTTTGTTGTAGTGGTGGGCTAAATTTTGGATCGTAGGATGGTAAAATGAAATGATGGGTATGTGAAAAAGTGTACATTGATAATAATATGTATACACACATGTTACCAATAGAAAGCACACGTTTCTAACTGATGTGACAAGTACTTAGCTTGAAACATCGGCGAATTTACTAAGGTAAACTTTGATTTTTATGTAAGCCTTTAGGGAAGCTGGATTGGTCCTAGACTCGATCGAGTTTTTGAGACTTGTCCAAAGCGACAATAAATGAACATCTGACCAGATTCATTCTAAATTAGTTTTAACTCCGAGTAGAGCTAATCTGAAATGGATTTAATCATGGACAATTTCTAATATTGCCATGTTGAGCTAGATAAACATCATTTGTTATAGTCTGTCTCGCCTTAAAGTTTGGACGAATTTGATGCTGAACGGTTTTCTAAAATTGCTACCTTTCCCCGAGTAATCCTCACCTCACTGTAGCCTGTCCGGACTTTGGCCCAGACAGATTTACGTAGTTATCACACACTCGGGGAAAACAAAAGCTATTAGGCAAGCAAGCATTAAAGTGAAGACAAAGGACAAATTCAACAGAAACTTAACTGTATATACGGCGAATACAAACATCGAGTTCTGGTTCATTAACTAAAAGAAGAAAGGAAGACAAAGAAAATCATAGTAAATTCGGAAACAAGCCGGGCAAATGATTCTGGGTCAATTTATTACGGTCAAGGAAGCAAGTAGGGGGTTCAGACACAAGATATCCTCCCTCCCGTAGTTGCTCCACCACACCATCAGCTCTGAGAAGAAGGGCTTTATTGATGGAGCTGTATATACGGCTTTTTTTTTCTGTTTTCAAAGCCATTGTCTTCCCCCTCTTGGTAGGCTAGTGATACAGGATGTAACGAGAGGACCCAAAAGATGGCGTAGCAGTCAAAGTCAATGGAAGAAAACATTCCCCACCTAGCTTTGGTATTCACTAAGTGTTAAGACCAACCCGACAGAGTTACAAGTCATTCAGAATAGAGACGACTAGCCCTTATGTCGATCGACCCTTATGCAGGTCATACATGGGGTGTTTAATGATTTATGATCTTGAATTGGAAAGCCATCATGTCCGGTCATTCAATAGCCTACTAAGTTTAGGGGATGTTCGACCTGTTGGTGCAGCAGGCCGGCAAGAAGGGATGGGTGAATTGCCTGAAACACAAAAAGATATCTTCCTCGATCTTTCAACTCTTAAAGTGCAACAGAAATAAATTAAAGAAAAATAATAGAACTTAAGAAGACTCAGAGTTTGACTTGGTTACAACCTACGTGGTTATTAATCCAAGGCGGTTGCAAGAGCTCAGTAAGAATCTCCTTCTCTGAAGGCGGAAAAGCCTTTTACACACTATGAAAGCTTAATCGTTGCTAGGAATTGAGTACAAGAGTTGATTGATTATTTTCTAGCTCCAGGGGCCATTATATAGCTTCTGGAAATTCTATCTCGAGTGTTGAGAATGCCTCCAAAGGGGTTGAGGGCACTTCCAAGGGGATAAGCAGATAAAGTTTTATCCACTTTCCAACGACCAAATTGGCCAGGTCGAGGGCACCCTCAAGGGCATTGAGGGCGCCTTCAATGTTGTTGAGGGCGCCCTAAATCTAATGAGGACAGAGGTGCCTCCTACGGTTGTTGAGGGCACCTCCAGTTGTTTTTCCAACATTTCTTCATCTTCACTTTAGCTTCCGAAGTTTTGATTGCTTGGGTGATTGTGGCCAACGGAAATAGGGCTCACCCGAACCCAATTTCTGGCCTTCTCCTCGAGTAAGCTTCTGCCCCGGCTTCTCGTCCCTCGAACGTCATGCATGTTCTTCTCATCCACCGGTGTACTCTTCCGCAGCTCTTTCGTCCTTCAGACGCACTGAGCCCGTCAGCTCCCTTCTCGTGTCGTCCTTCTCGCTAGTTACGTCTTCCACTAAACTTCCTGCACTCCTAAGCTCCTGCACACTTAGACACAAGGATTAATAACAAACATGACCTAACCTAACTTTGTTGATCATATCAAAACAACCACAGGGTACAATAATATTCCCCTTTTTGATGTGCATCAACCCAAGTTCAAGTTAGGATAAAAACAGGCAAGTACTAATTTAAAGAAATTACTAAAATAATATATATTAAACTAACATTTTAAGCATAAAGTTTGCAATAATAGAATTTGCAACACTTAAGTAAAATTAAAAAAAAAATAAAAAAATATTAACTCCTCCTAAACTTGTACCTATCTCTCCCGCTTTGATCACAACAAAAACGGGGTAAAAAAATTATAGTTGATAAAATATTTTCAAAAATAAATTCTAAGTTAATAAGGAAAGTTTCAAATGATAACTTTCAATTTCTGAGTTAATAAAAAAAACATTTATAGTATGAAATTTTCAAATGATTGACAAAAGTTTAACAGCATTATCTTAGTTATATGATTATCAGTTTATCAATTAAATATTCAATTCGATAATCGACTTCCACGCTGTGGCGAGTCACTAGGCTTTCTTGGTTATTGGATCATCAACCACTTCTAGATAAAGCCTTTTAAGGAATTTAATATTTAACTTTTTCTGAAAGCCTTTAAAAAAACATTTAGCCTAAATAAGATTTTGGAACTCATTATAAGTTCCTTCCTACAGGGTTAATCAAAAATTTACGAGGAATATATCCTTTGGGAATTTTTCTAAGTTATCCCTGATGTTTTCTTATGTACCAGTTTAATTTTCCATAAATCTTAAGTTTTGACTATTGAAAGTTTGGTTTAAAACATGCATTTATTTTCAAAATTTCAATTTGCAATTTTAAATTATCATTTTCTATTTGTAAACTATCTACCAGTATTTTTAAATCAGCAATTTATTTTTCTGATTTTACTAAGTCTTTTGTAAGAACTTTGATAAAATGAAAAGACTGTTTCGGGTTTAGAGTACGTACCTCACTTACCTCTATTTCTGATGCTCCCCCTTCATCGCAGCTTTCTTCTTTTGACCTCCCCCTTCATCTATGCTCATCTTTGAACTGGTCTTATCTTCTTCTTGATGGTTGACCAGTAGTGCTAGTCCAGAGAAGGCTGCTACCGCGGAATCAGAGGATGAAGAATCATCCCATATGACCTTCATGGTCTTGTATTTGAGGAAGTTGGTTTTTTGTGCTTGTCCTTTTCCTTCAATTTTGGGTAGTCATCCTTGATGTGCCCTTCTTCATTGCAGTTGTAGTATCAAACAATTCTTATGTTTCAATGATGCCTTTTTGACTGCGATTTAAACTTATTAGACTTAAGAAATTTATTAAACTTCCTTACCAATAGCACTGCTTCAGTTTCATCGATCGATGCTTCGGAGTCAGGATCATCCATCTCGGCTTGTAGGGCAACATTGAGATTTGATTTCTCTATTTGTTTAACTTCTGTAATTCGAGACTCGTGAAGTTCGAAAGTAGAAAATAAGTTTTCTAGCGTACTTACCTTAAAGTCCTTAGAGATGTAGTATGTATCTACTAAGGACGCCCATTCTGACGTTCTCGAGAAGACGTTGAGCGCATACCGAATCGAATCTCGATTTGCTACCGATTCTCCGAGGTTATTCAGTTGAGTTATTAGTTCTTTGATTCTCACTTAGAGTTGCGCTATCTTCTCTCCATTGTTCATCCGGAGATTTGTAAGCTGAGTCTGGAGGATGTCCCGCCTTGCTAACTTCGCTTCTGAGGTGCCTTCGTGGAGCTCTAGGAATTTTTCCTAGAGGTCTTTGGCAGAGTCGTAGCTTCCGATCCGACTTACCTCCTGGGGCGACAAAACACTGAGCAAATAGAACTCTGCCTTTCCGTTGGCCACGAAATCGGTTTGCTCCTTTTTAGTTCAGTGGTATTCTTCCTTATCTTTTGGGACTGCAAAACCGTATTTCATTGTTAATAAAATATCGAAATCCATTTTAAAAAATACCTCCATTCGGCGTTTCCATATAACGAAGTCTCCGTCGAATTGGGGGGGGGGGGGGTGGGTGAATACTTGTATCGACCATCGTCTTGATCTTTGTTGCTTAAGACGACGGTTAGTCCTTTTGAGACTATTGGGCTCTGATACCACTTGTTGGTGCAGCAGGCCGGCAAGAGGGGAGGGGTAAATTGCTTAAAACACAAAAAGATACCCTCCTTGATCTTTCAACTCTTAAAGTGCAATAGAAATAAATAAAAGAAAAATAATAGAACTTAAGAAGACTCAGAGTTTTACTTGGTTATAACCTAGGTGATTGTTAATCCAAGGTGGTTGCAAGAGCTCAGTAAGAAACTCCTTCTCTGAAGGCGGAGAAGCCTTTTACACACTATGAAAGCTTAATCATTGCTAGGAATTGAGTACAAGAGTTGATTGATTATTTCCTAGCTCCAAGGGTCATTATATAGCTCTTGGAAATTCTATCTCGAGTGTTGAGGGCGCCTCCAAAAGGGTTGAGGGCGCCTCCAAGAGGATAAGCGGATAAATTTTTATCCGCTTGTCAACGACCAAATTGGCCAGGTCGAGGGCATCCTCAAGGACATTGGGGGCGCCTTTGATGTTGTTGAAGGCACCCTCAATGCTGTTGAGGGCGTCCTCAATCTAATGAGGGCGGAGACGCCTCCTACGGCTGTTGAGGGTGCCTCTAGCTGCTTTTCCAGCATTTCTTCATCTTCACTTTAGTTTCCGAAGTTCCGATTGCTTGGGTGATTGTGACCAACCGAAATATGGCTCATCTGAACCCAATTTCCAGCCTTCTCCTCGAGCAGGTTTCCGCTTCGGCTTCTCGTCCCTCGAATGCCACACACGTTCTTCTCGATCATCGGTGTACTCTTCCGCATCTCTTTCGTCCTTCGGATGCACCAAGCTCGTCGGCTCCCTTCCCGTGTCGTCCTTCTCGCTAGCTGCGTCTTCCACTCGACTTTCTGCACTCCTAAGCTCCTGCACACTTAGACACAGGGATCAATAACAAACAGGACCTAACCTAACTTCATTGATCACATCAAAACAACCAGGGGTACAACACGACCTACCTCGCAATCGATCAACCATAGGTTCAATTGAGAGGAAGGTCAAACTCCTTACTCTATACGAGCCTCTCTACACATGCTAAGTCGACCCTATTACTGGTCATCCCTATGGGTTTCCACACGCCGATATGCCTGTGTATCCATTCGATAATAGAACTGGATGGATTTATATGGTTCGATACCCGTCTTTAATATGCACAAATGTAAGATATCTTTCTCTATAGATCAGGTCAGAATCTCAGGTTCACTTTACTTACGAATCATTATACGGACGATCGTCTTAAAGTACTGACGAACCTCTCAGAACACAATTTCATTTCTCTGGTAGCCCATTACACACCTGGCCAGACAAAAGGCCGACTGGGCCTAAATATTTTAGCTTCATATTGTGCTTGTATGGATTGTCAGCATGCACAAGTTATCATATTGCTTCTCAAACATACTTCCAGTAAACATAGAGCATTATATTTTTCTCTGAACAGATGGCTAACACCATGCGACACATCACCAAGCAACTTAATGTAAGGACAGACATAAAGACGGCCGACCTTATAGGCCGACCGAGATATACTCAGCAGACAACATAAGCAGAGAATCCCAATAAACTATCAGAATAACAACCATAAGTCAGAGAATATTCTTCTAGAATCTTTTTTAGGGATTATTATGTTTCTCATCAGTCGACCACATATGACAACATATTCCTTTAATCACCTTGTCAAAGGCATGAGCTATAAACGACAAACGAGGTATACATGTGGGTAACGGAAGATTCTTCGGACAATTATTATACAAGTTGTATCCTTTTCGTTACCTGACATCCTCTGACATTTTTCGTCACCTCATGATTATGAAGGTTATGAGAAATGGTATATAAAGAGGGGGTCCTCTCTGTTGGCCAGGTACGTTCTTTGAAAATTTGAAGCTTACTCTCGTGTGCATGTTCTCTACTGTTCTTCATTTACCCGTTTGGAATTGTACTAACTTGAGCGTCAGAGGGTCTTCACCTAGGGACTCCCCCTGGTTTCTGGGAAATGACATTGTGTTTGCTCATCTCAGTGTGTACAGGATCAAAAGGAAGTCTTTCTGTGGAGGAAAAAGTCTTCTCTCAGTCAATAACCAATCCATCGTTGTTAGCACATCATCTCTTCAATTTTCATACAGGATCATATTTGCCATCGTCTGTGGGAATTTCTTTGCCTGAATCTGAAGTTCTGAGATGGAAGAAGCTGGAACACTCGCCACTGTCACATTGACTCGAGAGGAGTTGGAAATGTTGATTAATGCTTGAGCCGAAAAACTATTGTAGCAGCAATAACAAGAAGCTACTGGTAGTAATCTGCCACCTAATCCCATCATGCCGACAACAACACATCAAAGGGAAAGAGGAGCTTGGGAGGAACGCCCTGTCCATCTACCTCCCGCGCCCCACTCACCAATCTTGCTCCATCGAGCACTCTTCTGTACGCCACTCGAGTACATGAGCCAAAAAGGAATTCACCTAGAATCCTTTGGAGAAGCACTTGTCCGAGAGGGATGCAAGGGAAAAGCTCCAGTAACTAGTAGCTCTCCCAAACAGATTAGCACCCCATGTCAAAATTATAAACACCATAGGATTTAGAAATACCAAATTTATTCCAAACCATCATTTCACTCATGAGAGCCTTTTAAGTGTAATCATGCCCTCAGATTTGGATTCTACAACCTATTGAGAGTTATAGGTTTTTAAAATTCCACAATCTTAAGACAATTTAACATAAGCTTATTAAAAGAGTTTAGGTTGGTCACACTTACTCATCATCACTAATAAAGAGTTTCTAAGACTTCTCCTAGTTCCTATTATATCAAAATTTTAAAAATTATAAGGTCATCAATGATTTTGGCCAAAAAAATCATTGATAATGATTAACAAATTTTGACTTAGGAACATGACTCATTTCAAATTAAAACCATTACACTCGTAGGAGTAATCATGTCCAATTTCACCGTCTAAATTGAGAGATGAAAGTTTTTGAAAGATAGGCCAAATTGTCACATGTTGTAAAAACTTTAAAAATACACATCTATTAGCTAATCTAATTTCAGGTATTGAGTGTTAATGGAAAATGCCAAACAAAGTAGAAACAACAAAAAAACACAATCCTAGCTTCACAAATTCTCTCAAAAGCTCATGCTTGAAATTTATTTGGCATTTATCATGCAAAAAAAATCGAAGACGTGAAGAATGTTGCATACAAAGACATGTTGAAACACCAAGATATAATTAGAAGTTCAAAATATTGGAAATCTCCCAGTATGCGAGAACAAGAACATGAAGGTAAGTATTGGGAGATTGTTAGTATAATTGTCTTCGGATTAAGGTTGACCAGTTTCACTAAGCTAGAGTAGATTCGAGCTTGAATTTCAATGTTTGGGCAATATATGAGAAGAGGCTAAGTATGTCAAGGTTGACTGGATATTTGACAATTTGTGAGAGAAGTCAAGTAGGTTACGGAGGACCTAACACTTGAATAGGAAAGCTGTAACTGGAAGTTAGGGAAGGTAAAACCCTAACTCGAGAGTTAGGCAAGGGTAAAGTCCTAAATCAAGATTAGGCATGGCAAAAACCTAACTACGGTTAGGAAAAAAAAGTCCAAGTGGATCATGGAGGATCACACGTTGGCAAGAGGAAAGCCCTAACTGAGGTTAGACAGGGTGGAAGTCTACCGAGTGACTAGTCATAACTAAAGGTTAGACAAGTGAAAATCTAAGTGGGTCAAGGAGGATCTAACTTGGTGATCAGAAGTTCAACGGGAAGTTGACAAAGAAAAAGTCTAAGTGGATCAAAGGTTAATCGGACACTTGGTATAAGAGAAAGTCTAAATAGGTCAAAAGGTTGACCAGACACTTGGAGGGGAAGACCTAACATGTCACAGTTGATTGGATGTTTGGCAAGGAGAACCCTAAACTCAGATCAAATGAGTTAGGGTTAGTCAATCGATTGAGACATGACTAATCGATTGGTTAATCGATTAGAGTGACATTTCTCGCGAAGGTGCCAAAATTGATTTGGGCAATCAATTATGACCATGTTAATCGATTGGGCCGATTGATTAAGAAGATCTTAATCGATTAGACAGTTTGCTAATCGATTAAGAGCTGTTTGTCGCGAGAAGCACGGTGAGTTGAAGAATTGATTGGATAATCAATTCAGCACAAGCCAATCGATTGGCACAATCGATTGGGAGAAGTTTGTGAAGCACAGTAGGATTTGGAATCAATTAAGACTATCTTAATCGATTAAACTAATTGATTAAGGCTTTTTGTGAGAAACCAGAAGGTTGGAGAATCAATTGAGTAATCAATTAAAGCCTTCTGAATCGATTGAGATGACTCATCAATCAATTGGGGTTCGAAACAAGAGTCATTCTGTAGGTGTTCGAATGGTCGGATGATGCGACAATCGATTACGGAAAAGCTGAATCGATTGGGAGGTGTCGAAGAACCCTAGAAAAGGGTTTTTGTGGATATTTCGAAGGCATCAGCTCTTGGACGATTTAGAGTGAAGTGTGTAGGATCGAAAAGAATATAGATATCTCTACAATTGCATGATATTGTCCACTTTGGGCCTAAGCCCTGATGGTTTTGCACTTGGGCTCTCCCCAAAAGGCCTCATGCCAATGGAGATATCTTTTCTCTTATAAATCCATGATTTTTCCCATGTGTTTCCAATATGAGACTATGTTTGCAACCTTGCAACCCCAACAATCCCCCCCTCAAACAAAGGACCATAGGCTTCCCATGTCCGATCCTCGACCCACCAGGTCTTCCTGCCCCTCGGTCCACCCGACCTACTAGGACTTCATTGCCTAGTCGCAACTAGGACTTCCTGCCTGGTGTCTGGTCCTCTTGATTCGAACATAGGAGCCCCCACTTTCTTTGTTCGAGATCAATATTCTACCCACATGGCTCAATCAGACCATAGCTCTTATGCACAGTCGGCGGTTAAACCTTCTGGCAATCCGGGCTCTGATACCAATTGATGGATTGAAAGCGCTAGAGGGGGGGTGAATAGCGCTCGTGGCTATTTTAACGATTTTTACTTACAGAGTTTCAACGCAGTGGAAAGTAAAAGCAAAAACACAACAGACGCAGATGTTTTACTTCGTTCGGAGCCTATGGCGACTCCTACTCGAAGGCCCGCGGTCCTTGACCACTTTCGGTGGGCAACAACTATAATATCGGAAAGATTACAATTTGAATTACAATTAATGCAATAAGAAAACTAATACCGACAACAAAAGATCGAAGAGTCTGAGCTTTGGGTTGTCGACGTCGAGTAGTAGCACTTCAAGGTCGTCTAGTTGGCAGCACTTCACAGAAGATAGCTTAGAAATCGTTGTTCTTTGGCTGCACCCTCGACCCTCTTTTTATATGACATTCCGGGCGCTTGGATCCCTTCCGGGCGCCTGGAGTGTGACGTGGCCAACCGACCAGGATGCTCCACGTGGCGAAGTCGCGGCAGGGATAAAACTTGGTCCCGGGCGCCCGGACCTGTTCCGGGCGCTTGGAGCTCCGGGCGCCCGGATCCATCCCGGGTGCCCGGACCACCTTTTTCCAGCAGGTTCCTCACCTGCAAAACCAGGTTAGTCCGAGCAAAATCCCCTGCAAGATAGTGTTAGAATCTGATAAAACACAGTAAGGAATAACTGACAGTCTTCGGACTGTCCGAGTCTGACTTCGGATTCCCAACCGGAAACCCTAGGTCGACCCGACGCTTACTGTTCCTGTTGGAGTGTATACTAAAAGCCTAGCTTTTGGTATAAACATTTATCTAGAAATAAGAATCACATTGGTCAAATGTCTACATTTATGATAAATGTAGTTGTTCAATTAATTTATATTGTAGATGACATGGTGTGTGGTGTCACACACAGAAGATCATGTTATCAGTACCTTATAAATTATAAACAGTAGCTCACGACCATGATGGAAAGGAACAAACCATTGGAAGGTCGTAGTGTAATTAGGTATTAGTTTATCTTGACTATATAATTACACTAGTACACTCAGAGTGTATTAAGTAGGACCATTTGAGGTCGTTTCTTTTATACTGACTTTATAAAGAAACAAAGACCTCGGTTATTATGGAAGTGTGTGCTCTTAATCCTAATGTAATAACAAGCACATATATTTGATATTTATTTCTTTAATTTATCAATGGGTGAGATTTAGTTCGTTGAATCAATAAACCCGATAAGTTGGGAAATGGTATCACTTATAGTGTGTGTTGATTATAGAAGGAAGCGTGTCCTAGAGATACTAGGTTGATAATGTCCTCAAGAGGAGCTCATAAAGATTGTCATGTTAAACCCTGCAGTGGACTTAGTCCGACATGATAATAAGGTTGAGTGGTACTACTCTTGGACTTAGATATTAATTAAATGAGTTGTCAGTAACTCACTTAATTAGTGGACATTTGATATCTTAAACACAGGGAGACTAACACACTCATAATAAGAAGGAGCCCAAAAATGTAATTTGGGATTGGTGCGGTAGTTCAATGATAGTTCTCTAGTGGAATGAATTATCATTGATAAAATTAAGTTGTGTGTTCGGGGCGAACACGGGATGCTTAATTTTATCGGAGACCAAAACCAATTCCTCCTCTCGGTCCCTATCATAGCCTCTTATTTATAGAGTTCTATACCCACCTATACCCACCTTCTATACCCACCCAATAGGGGCCGGCCAAGCTAGCTTGGGATCAAGCTAGGGCCGGCCTAGGTATGAGATTGGGTGGGCCCTAGCTTGAACCCAAGCTAGTAGGGCCGGCCAAAATAAATTAAAAAAGAAATTTAATTTTAAATTTTATTATTATGTGGAAGATATATTTTAAAGAGAATTAAAATTAAAATATCTCTCTTGTAAAAGATCTACAAAAGATTAAAGAAAGAGATTAGATCTCTTTCCTTATTTGTAGATTGGAGAGATGTTTTATTTTTTCTTTAAAAATTATTCACATGTTGATAAAATTAAAATTATAGAAATTTCCTTTTATCAACCATGAAGAGATTTTAAAGAGAAATTTTATTTTTTAAAATTTCCGGAAACAAATTAGGAAGTTTTAATTGTTGATTAAAACTTGTCCTCTTTTGTTATCCAATGATGGCCGGCCACTTGAAATTAATTGGGGAAATTTTATTTTATTTCTCTCAATTAAATCATGTCAAGGAAATTAAGGAAAATTTATTGTAATTAAATTTCCTAATTTGCCTAGGCCAAGGAATATAAAAGAAGGGGTGAGGGTGCCTTCACAAGACACAACATCTATTATTCCTCTCCCTCTTTTGTTCCTTGGTGTGGCCGGCCAACCTCTCCCTCTCTTCCTCTTGTGGTGGCCGAACCCTACCCTTCTATTGGAGCTCTTGTGGTGGCCGGATACTACTCGGAGAAGAAGAAGAAGAAGGAGAGAAAGCTAGCATCTCTTGGAGCTTGGTTAGTATTTTGTTTTTCTTCCTTGGTGAAGCTTCCTCTTTGTTGGCCGAACCTAGCTAGGAGGAGAAGAAGGTGATTGGTGGTTTCTCGTCTCGGAAGATCGTTGCCCACACAACGTCCGAGGTTAGAAGAGGAATACGGTAGAAGATCAAGAGGTTTTTCTACAAGGTATAACTAGTAAATTTTATTTCCGCATCATGCTAGTTATTTATGGAAATAATACCAAATACAAGAGGCTTACGTTCTAGAATTTCGAATATGTTTTTTCGAAGTTGTGTTCTTTTGTTTCTTTCTTTTCCTTGTGATTTGATTATTCTCTTTGGTTAACCTAAAGTTATTTTAGGAAATTAAATATTAGCTTTCTATTAAAGGTTTTGTCTAGTCGGTGGTGGTTGCTCCCATATCCAAGAAGGCCATGTGCCTCGCCACGTCAGTACTGGGAACCTTTTATGGAAATTAATATTTAATGGAATTAATAACTTAAGGAGACTTGGGTCGAACGTGTTAAGTTCCGCAGGAGATCCAAGTCAAAACCTAAAAGAACAAATAGATTAAGTTTTGGATCAAACGTGTTAAGTTCCGCAGGCGATCCAAAATTTAATTTAAAAGAACACATGGTAGCTAGGAAAAGGTTCAGACCTTTGTACAAAATTTTTGTACAGTGGAACCTATAGGTTTTCCGAGTAGCAACCAACAGTTCCCTCTACGGGGAACGCGTCCTCACCTACTCCCCTCAGGAGAGATTACCTAATGTCAGTCCGGTCCTCCAGACCGACTGGACTTTTCGCCTAGGGTTACCACCCCCTAGGACCTAGAGTTACTACTCCCTAGAGTTTTTCTCCACCTAGGGTTACCGCCCCCTAGGACCTAAGGTTACCGCCCCTTAGGGTTTTCCCTCACCTAGGGTTACCGCCCCCTAGGACCTAAGGTTACCACCCCTTAGGGTTTTTCACCTGCCTAACCGCAGCTAGGACTTTCCTGAAACACTCATTCAAACATTTTAGATCACACACTAACTTAACTTTGAATCCTTTGTCATTATCAAAACTAAGGTTCGATCGTCGGATGCTTCCCGCACCAACAAAGTGCTGGTGCATTTATGAGTCAACAAGAGGTTAAATCAAAGTAAGAAAAGAGTAAGAAAAACAAGGTTCCTCATTGTAATTATTTTCGATTTCTTTTGTAATATAGTTTGCATTCCCTATTGCATTTCTTGTATTTCAGCTTGTGCGAGGGTTCTTCACCTCCGGATTATTTTCGAGAAGGAGTGTGTTCATAGTGGAGCTGTGTGCATGATGTGGATGTTTGGATTAGTCACCTCAAAGAGGTGAAGATCAAGTAAAATAAAGATGTTAGCATTGTTTCGAGTTTTTCCATGCAACATCAACAAGAAGAAACAAAAGAAGATATTCACTCCCTTTCCCTCTAGCTCCCTAAGTATCCTAACAGTAATCTCTAGGAAAAATAAAATAGCATATGAATATATGATCAAACATTTAATATCTTGGGAGATTCCTCATCTGTCACTTATAATAATAGATTAGAGTAAAAGTGACTTATCCAGTTATCCTCAAATAATGTGGGAGATCAAAGAAAATGAATCCAAGGTATGATCAGGCAATTCACAGTCCAGAAAAACATTTTATTTAAAACTTGTTAAAATTTTCAAGAATCATTAAGCCTATTTTATGTGAGTAACCAATCAGATAGTATATAGATTCTAGACTTAAAACTTTAGACCTTTATCAGGAATTTTGACATAGAAAGAAAATAATTAAAAATTATAGGCTATCTAAAGTTTCTTTCTCCCTTTGTGTTCAACTCCTAATCAAAATCACACATTGAGGCTAAAAATAAAAAAAAAACTTGGAACCGTCACGTCAGTGATCTCTTAGAGTCGATCCCACGGATATAGAGGGAAGTAAATATAAATACACAGCTAAAAGCATATGGCCGGGACGCTAACCCCAGACAATAACACTCTGAGGATTGAACCCTGGATCTCTTGGCCACGAAACCATGTGCCCCCAGCTTTACTATGCCTTGGGGATATTTTATTTACATCATTTACAACTCCTGTAATCAAAATCACACATTTAGGCTAAAAACAAGAATCGAGATAAGACAACTAATACGTAACTCAAACTTTCCATATCATGAGAAAAGAAATTGTCTTTTATCAAATGAAACAGATGAACCATCACAGACCAGAAATTCCTTTATTAAACCAACAAGAGATCAATTCAATTGAGGAACAACACGAAGTGAGCCAATATAAAATCAATCAATCTAATGACAAAACGATTAAATATTAATATTATTGTTTATCAAATAGTTATGATTCTATATTATTTTATATTTATATTATCATGTCAGTCAATTTTATTATGATGTGTTGTAATATAGCAATAATCTCTTACAAAAAGTAGGGTAAGACTGTGTACAATAGATCCTTCCCCGGGATTCCGCATGATGGGAGCTTCGTGCATCGGACTGTCCTGGAATTATGACTGAGCAGCAGGTAGTAGCGCTCCCTGGCTACAAGATTCTGTTGGAGACTCATAAATATTTTTTGTTATTAGTAATTTAAATTCATAAATCACTTCATTTATAATATTTCTCTTACCCTAATTTTTTTTTTTGTAGGTTTAACCTTGATGGCCACGAGGTTGCCACATATATCACAGGCAAATTCAAGGAACCAGTCCTTCTGATACTACATGAAGGCATGTAGACCAAGAGATGAAGTTGTTTTATCATAACGAATTTGTCGTAAGTATATTTAATATACTTTGCATTCTATAATATATTTATCATTTAATATACTAAAGGTTTAATTTACTTATAATTGAAGAAAAATATAGCACTAATTTAAATATACTTGGAATAGTTATCATTTCAAACTTTACAGAGATCTTCTTTATTATATGAGAAAGAAGAGCACGAGGCCAGTGTATGTGCCAGCCGAGATTAGGGCTGGGAAAAATACCGAATATCGAAATACCAAAAAATTGTACTGAAAAATACCATATATACCAAAATTGTCGGTATACATTAAAAATTTGGTGTGGTATCATACTGTATCGAATTTTTTAGTAACGGAAACGATTTAAAATATTTTTGTATACCGAAATACCGATAAAACTCATATATTAATTTAGATTCCCCCTAAACCAAACCCTAAACGGCTAAACTCTTCCCCCAAACTAGATTCACATTGTGATTCTTCTCCTTGTGCAGCCGACCACCACGCGCAGTTACTGGAGAAGAGGCACAACAACTTAGAAACTTTCTTGCATTGAATCTAAAGAAATTCGAGCACCGAGCTCTGTTTTGCGAGCTGTGCTTGCTCAAGTTCTTGTTTGATTTTTCGATGAGTTTTAGCTTCGTCTCTTTGGTGGATTTGTGGTATTTTTAGTAGGGATCGAAGCCTATATGTTTCTCTTCTTTTGCCAGCTAGTGTTTAGCTATTTTCGACGAGATTTAATGAGTCTCCGGCGAGTCACCACCCTGGGACCACTAGCTACTGGTTTAAACTTCAATCTTGCATATTTGGGTCAGAAATCTCAGCTCCTATTCTTATAAATAAGTTGCCGAAACTAATTAAATGAAAAATATAAAAATCGATCAATATAGAGTTTCTTCTTCTACTACTAGAGTTTCTTCTTAACTCATAATACTTACATTAATGTCTTCTTTTCTTGAAAGAACCGTACAATTTATACTGAGTTGAATTTGAGAAAAAGAACCGTGGAAACCCTAAAGAGGGGACAATTAGTCGAGGCTACACTAGATGACTATTGTCGTGAACCTTTACATTGCTGAGCTTGGCCTAGTGTGAACTCCAAACTTGGGGTTTTATAATTTTATCCATTTAGAATTGCAGCATAGCTCTTTGCCCTTATGGATTCACATTCCTGCATGCATTTGTAATGTTTAAAATAAGCAACTGATCTTTACATTTATAATGCGCACACACACACTTGCATTTGTACTAGTATATAAGGCTATAAGTTTAACATATGAAAATGAAAAACAATATAAAATACATCAAATAGTTCATTTACAGTTTGTACGATTAACAAATTTTGTGATTTTTTTATTGGAATTTTATTTCATAAATTTATCTACATTGCAAGTTTAATGGATCTATTTTGGTAATTGTATGTATATAATTAAATTAGAGAAATGAATTATACCTTCCATATACAAGAGAGCTTTAAAGCATTTTAATATTCAAACCATACATAAAATAATATAATGATTAATTAGTGTGTGATTATTTTGATAACATAGTTGCTATTACATGTTATCTTGATTTAAAAAGTTGACAGATTCTATTAAATCTTCTTCATGTAGTATGATTTAATTTCTTTCTAGTTTATGTTGATATATCAAATAAATTGGCAATTAATATTGTTATCTTGGTTTTCTTTCAGGATGGAGTCTAATACCCTTCAAAGTTCATCACAAACATCAAATACAATTGAACATGAAACACAACAGTCCACTGCTGAAAAACAACCAAGGTAGCCTCCTAAACATATTAGGAGTCAATTTTGGGAGTATTGTATAAAGGGAGCAAAGAAGTTGAGTAATGGGACAGAACAACTAATAGGGATATGCAAATATTATAAAGTTGAGATTCCAACAGTTTACGGAAGTACTAGTGGGTTAAAAAATCATTTAGTAAAGAGGTGTAAGTCAAGTCCACTCTACAAAACAAGGGGATGATAAAAGTCAAACTTTATTGACGAATGAGACAATGGGGCAAGGAAATGCATTGGTTCCTCATACTTTTAATTTAATAAAAAAAAATGTGAATTGAAAGTGACAAGGTATGTGATTGTCGATGAAGTGTCTTTTAGGATTGTCGAAGGGAAGGAGTTTGCAAAATTATTGTATGAATTACAATCGAGATTCAGAATTCCTGATCGAAAGAAAGTTACAAGTATGGTTTATAATATTTTCTTAGTTGAAAAAGCTAAGATACAAAGTGTGATTGGCGACCAAAGGGTAAGTATCACTACTGATACGTGGACATCCATTCAAAACAAAAATCACATGGCACTGACAAATAATTAACTTCACAAAAATCACTAGTCATTATGGAGAAGAAATTGGAAAGATGGTTGAGGTTTGTTTGAGAGATTAGGGAATAGAAAAAGTATTTTCAATTATAGTTGACAATGCTTCATCTAATGACACTACAACTGATTACTTGAAAAGAAGAATGAAAACTAAAAATTCATTGTTGTTTGAAGGGAAATACTTGCACTTGAGGTGTGCTTGTCATATAATTAACTTAATTGTTAAGGATGGCTTGAAGGAGCTTAATGTTTCAATTAAAGCTATAAGGAATACAGTTGTTTTTATTCATTCTTCCCCATCAAGATTGAATAAATTTAGAGAGTTTGTCATACTAGCTAAGTTTTCTAGTACATCAACAGTACCAATGGATGCCAAAATGAGGTGGACTGAAACTTATAAAATACTTGAAGTTGTATTAAAGTATAGAAGGGTGTTCGAAAGTATGACCGAAGAATGATTGCCCTTTATAAATTATTTCCGTAAAAAAGATGATAAGGGTAAAGAAAGGATCGGGCCTCCAAATGTTGAAGATTGGGAGATGGCAAAGGCTTTTGTACACTTTCCGAAAAAATTTTATGATGCCACTTTGGAGCTATAAGTGCATCAAAAAGTCTTACCTCCCAATTGGTTTATCAATCAATGATTGCACTACAAGTTGAGATTGATAGAAAGAGACATGATGATTTAGATCCAATTCTTAAAGAGGTAGCATGTGCAATGAAGTTAAAGTTTGACAAGTATTGGGGAAATTGGAATAACATGAACCCTTTGATATTTATTGGTAATATTTGGGACTCGAGAAACAAACTTCAAATGATGAAAGTTACCGTCAGAGAAATTGGGAAGTACTCCTACAAGTGTCAAAGAGTTTGTTGATAGTGTCAAACAAAGCTTGGTAACTTTGTGGACGGAGTACAAGGGAATGAATGATATATTCAATGTTCAGAGTCAAGATATGCAAATAGAGTGTGATGATGGATATGACGTTACTAGTGGTGGTGGTGGACTTTGTGATGAATTGTTTAATGATGTGGAAGCACAAAATGAAGAAGAGCAACTTCAAGAGATATCCAATGAAGTGGATAAGTACTTGACCGATGAGATTGAAAAACGATTTAATCAATCTTTCAATCTTTTGGAGTGGTGGAAAGGAAGTGAAACTAGGTACCCAATCCTTTCAATGATTGTCAATGATGTTTTTTCAATTCCATACTCAACCGTTGTTAGTGAGTTTGCTTTTAGTTTGGGCAAAAGAGTTGTGGATCCTTTTATGAGCAATTTAAGTCCTAAAATGGTAAAGATATTGGTATGCACTAGTGATTGGCTAACAACGGAGGAGTTCTCTTTTTGGAAAGATCCAACCGATGATGACCTTAAATTATATAAGGAAATTGAAGAAATTAAAAAAAGTAATAATTTTTTATTAAATTAAGTTTACATTTATATAATATTTATTATTGTTAATCTAACATGAATAATAATGTTTTTTTAACATATGCAAATGCCAGTCAAGGCCACACAAACACTTCATTTTCTCCCTCCACTTTGGTCTAACTTGAAGAGTAAGACTATATTTATGTTTACTTATTTCAATTCTAACATTTGTAACTAACTTTAGTTTGTAATTTTGCAGGTCCTTTGAGATGTTGGAGTTTCAACAAAAATTATAGTTAGTAAGACTGTATTTATGTTTTCTTATTTAAATTCTAATATTTGTAACTAAATTTTAGTTTTTAACTCTTGCAAGTCTTTTGAGATGTTGGAATTTCAAAAAATTTACAGACATGACACTATTTTTTGCAACTAATCTATAGCCATTAGAGTAACAACTTGTGATAAATTTGATGTGACACTTTTGTTTTGACTTTTGAGAATACTCCTGCTTTTGTTTTGATTTATGATTCGTTAAAAGCAATCGTAACAAACAGCAGGTTCATGTTCATCTTGTTATGATTCGGGGCTATACAGGGGTTTCTTACCGGATGCATTTAAGACTTTACCAAACAACAAGTTCATCTTTTTACATTCAATTGCCCTGGATTGAATTGCAGCTGACCCTATTTGTTATTCCATTATTTTCTTCTCTTTTTAGGGTTCGTTCATAGCAGCTATCACTGTAGATTATGATTACCTTTGATGGCACCATTTCCTCTGTTCAAGAACATGACCTGTTGTCAGTTCTTGATATATAACCACAGGTTTCCTATAAGTGCAGAGGATGGTTTCTGGTTTGGTAGGTTATATCATCTAAAATTCTTAATTATTTTATATGGTATGCATTTTCTTATAGTTTAATCTTCTTTTGTTAAATCATTTGGTAAGAAGTCAAGACTCATGAGATAGTGGTTCCGTATTTGGTATAGTAGTTCATCGTGAAACCTATGCTCTTGAAAAAGTGCTAATAAAATTGCTCCTTTGAGGAGCAGGGTCATGCCTTTTGGATTCCTTGAATTCCATGTAAAAATGCACTGATGTTTATTAGGACAATCTGTATGTCCTAAAGCAACTAAAAATGCTTAAGCAAATTGCTCCAATCGATAATACATAGGAATAGGTCACAGTATCTCTTATGTTATTTGATTGCTCCACGGTTTAAATTCTCTGTTATTGCTCAAGCAAATTGCTCCACGGCGGTATAAACTTCATATTATTTGATTGTATATGATCCAGTGAATCCGTGCTGCCATACGATGTGCTCTCGACTCGAAAACATGAGTTTTTGTCTTTTTTTTTTAATTTCTATTCACTGTTGGTGTTTATTGTTTTGAGGAATTTGTTTAACTTCATATTATTATTTTTAATTTCTATTCACTGTTGGTGTCTATTCACAGTTGTCGACTCGAAAACATCTGCCTAGTCTCTTTGAGTATCTTGAGGGATTTGTTACGCTTCCCTTGTATTACAAGAAAATGATATATATACAGAGATGTTAACCTGCGCGACTTCGTTTCCGCGCTTGTCCGCGCCTGCACACCTGGCTTCTCCACGTGGCTTATTTGCTTTTTTACTTAGCTTTTCCGTGGCTTCATTTTGCTTTTTCTGCTTTTTTGACTTTTAGTTGGCTTTTGCTTCTTCACAGAACGCGTGAAGCTAGGGCACGCCGCGACCTGTTCTCCTCACAGCGACGCTGCAAAGCTAGGGTAGCATAGCTTGGCCAGCAAAGTTTCTCCTTCATTGTGGTTCCGCCAAAGCTGTCCTTCCTTGCCCCTCGCCTGATTCCGCTGGATTTGCGCTGTGGTTCCGCCGAAGCTGTCCTTCCTTGCCCCTCCCCTGATTCCGCTGGATCTGCGCTGTGGTTCCGCTGAAGCTTCCAGATCCTTCTTGCCCCTTCCAGACTGTGGTTACGCCGAAGCTTCCATAACCTCGCTCGCCGCCATCTTGGTTTCCTTGCCCCTCACCGTCGCGACGCTGAATCTGCGTTGTGGTTCCGCCGAGGCTTCCAGATCTCTCTCGACTAACCTTCGTGGAGAAGCTTCCAGATCTCCCTCGCTGCCGACCTCATGCCACGAAGCCTTTGTTCTCGCTGCTGACCCCTCTCTGTGAGAATGCTTGTTTATAGTTTTCCTCTCTTCCCATCTTAGGGCTTAAAATATTATCTGATTTAATCACATTGGTTATGGTGATTTAATCACATTGATTATGATGAATTCCTTTTGCACGTTTCTGTAGGGTTGTTGTCCATCTTGTGTTATCTGTACTATTCTAAGGTGAGTAGGGTGATCTTCTGTGTTACTTGATTGAGCAGTGCAGTGCTGAATTTTGGATTCTCATGTTTGACTCTTGCTAGCTGCTGCAAACTTTGGAAAAGTAGCTTGTATTTGGACTTTTCAGAGTTTTTTCAAGGAAATTGGCCTATTCAGTAGATGCCTTAATTTATATGCTAAGGTTTTATGTTCCACCGACCTCACAATGCTTGAAAATTTAAGATGTTTGAATAATATAATTCATTTTAGTTATTTACTACCATATTGAAAATTAGAGAATTGAAGAGTTATCTAAAATAGTTGAAATATTCCTTGTATAAGAAACTAGTGATAGCTAATATTCTTTTGGTTCTACAATTTACAGGAAACTTGCAAAACTTCGACTGACAATCTATGGTAAATCATTTGATTTAAGTTATAATATTTTGTTTATATAAGATTCTGAATGTTCTTTAAAATGCAGGGGAAAACATATGTTGTATTTGTTGAGCGTAAAACTGGGAATTTATGAAACGTGGGTAGAAGCTTCTGATCATGTTAATGGCTTTAAGGGCGTCATACACAAATCATTCAAAACTAGAGAGGAGGCACAAAAAGCTTATGAGGAATACTTTGAAAAAAGATCTGCACCAACTTCCTTTGCATCTAGTCCAAATAAATATCATGTGCAACTTCAAGTTCAAGTTCAGATTTGGAGAGAAAACTTTCAAAAACTGAAAAAATTATTAAGTTGAAAGATGCATTAAAAGAGATAGAGCATCAGTTAAATTCTCTTATGATCAGTGATGATAATGATGATGATTAGGCATGTTGTTACAAGTGTCGTATTGAAATTAAAACGATGATTTAATCTAAATTGCTTTATCTACGTTGTTATAAGTAATGTGATTAAGTTGTGGATTTGCTTCATGGGATGTGCTTTAAAAACGTATTACAACTGTACTAACATGGGATGTGCTCCAAAACCTTATTCAAAGATCTTCATATGCCATTATATACCATTGATTATTGTATATTGAAAGTGCAGTTAATATTGTTCTCTGTGAAAGAGCTTCAGTTTATTTATGAATTGAACAGTTGTGTTTGTCATTACTTACCACATCAAATGAAAACTAAATCTTGGAAATTACTTCTCATTCATTGGTTCAATTGCATATTTCAATGCTAACGGAAGTTCCTCACGTAAGGTGGTGAATCTGGTACGGTTCTTCATATCTATGATATACATCAAAAGTCCCTTTGCATCCATCTTTTCGCAAAGTTCCTTCAACTGAGGCTGAACCTTAGTATTTGCACAATGATATTTGTCATGCTTTAAATATGTTAAATTATCACTATAATGCCAAAAGAAAACCATGAAACAAACTACAGCCACCTGGATATTTCAGTAAAACAATGATATTTAAACTCAGAGTTTTGAGATTCGCCGCACAGTTGCAATATAATAAAGCTATATAAACTAACGAAAAGAATTATCATTTCATTCCTTGGTGAACTCACTGCATATCAACTAAAACAAACAACTGAAGAAATATAGTATTGAATTTTTATTGGAAAACTTGATAAAATTCTCCAAGGTCAAAACTGTAAAAAGGAACTACTTTAAAAACATAAAAAATTGTCCAAAAATTCAAAGTTTAATGAATAAATAATCTCCATCAATATCTCAGAAAAAAAAAAAACAAGAAAGGTCATATTCTGAGCAACCAATTCTATACAAACATTATCCAGCTATGTGTCAAGATGAATAGTGGCTTTGTTACTCAAAAAAGGGAAGACTTTACTTCTAAAGGGGAATTATAACTTAATAGGATTGAACACCATCAGAATAAAACATGGACAGAATTCTAAACCATCCCGGCAGTTCTTAATTTAATCCAAACCATCAGTTTAAGTGGGCAACAGAAGGTCAGATCCTAGAAAGCACCATCAGAATAAAACATGGACAGAATTCAAATTAAAGCAGTAATATTAAACAGAAGAAGAATATAATTTTAAGAAGTACGTAAACATTTTACATTATTGTCCCAGAAGTTACTTAAGACTGAGTGCTAATATCATCTACAATATCTAAACACTTCAGTGTCAGCTATCCTATTGGACCTGTTTCAATGATAACTTGAGGACAGTTGCACACTGTAAGGGTTCAAATTATGCTAGAAGAGACAGCATCCAGTAAATCCACAAGAAGCTTACATGCATACATGTCTGTAACAGATGAATGTTTGATAAAAAAAAAAACTACATAGAGAAGCAGCAACTTTAGATTTAGGTGCTTGTCTTTGCAACTCCTCCATGATGCAGCATACATCGTCTTCTCCACCTTTAGAACAGCTTCAGATTTAGGTCTCCATGAGCATCTATAAGCACAACTAAAGCTAACATAAGTGTAATAGCTAACAAATTAAAAATAAATTGTACATGCATCTTCTATGGAACTAAGTAGACATAATTAACAAAAGTAAAAATAAACCTTCAATACGAATTGTCCATTGAATTATTTGCTAGCGCATATTGTTAGAACCTACAATAATAAAGACAATTATTATTTGTAATAAATGTCTTTAATCAATCAGCATATTGTCTTTAATAATTGTCCTTGCCTGCTATTGATGCCAATTCTTCTTCGTATGGGTCGTCATCGTTGTTATGATGATTATCCAAAGTTGATCTGTCAATCAGCACATTTTCATATTTATACAATTTAATAAAGGTAATTAATTTGCAAATACAATTAACATACAAATAGAGAATTAATTGACACATACCCTTGTTGCAAATTTGGACAATTACGCTTATCATGTGACACACCTCGATGCCCACATCCATGACATAACCGAGACTTTGAGGTTGACTTCTCCTTTGATGATTTCAATCTCTTCCCACATCCCTTTGTTCTTACTAAAGAAGGATCCATAATATTAGGGGACTCATCCATAGATTTTTTCCTTTGACCTCTATTGTCACATATTCTACTAATGTTCATCTCTTGAATTTTACTGTAGATACAATCCAATTGTTCATCCAAGAAGTTTGTTCCTTCATCAGTCAAAGATGCATCACCAATTAATAGTGAAGCTTTATAGGATAACCTTGAGTTCCTTGACATCAAAGCCCTATTTGGATCATCAATGAAATTTTGTACCCCCAAAGCATATATTGCTCCAACCTTTGCATCTCGTGTCCATCGTTTGAGTATATACTTATCAGGCAAAAGAAATATTTGGTTGATATGAAAAAAAAACTAACATATGCCTGCATGGAATGCCATCAAACTCAAATTTTCTACAGCTACAAAATATGTTGTCCCTATGTTTGTCATGCGTAAGCACCCTTGGTTTGGAGGAAGAACAACTTTGAAAATTCATCACATGGTAAACTACTGAGTCAACTTCCATAGATACTTGTTGCACATAATAACCATGACTCTCATTCATTTCACTTTGAAACTCCATCCATTTTTTTTTGTGTATAACTTAACCATTTGAGTTTCCATTGGTCAGTTTGTCTTAACCCTGGGATGCTCATTCAAATCAATATGATCTGAAACTAACTCATTATGTATTTGATGTCTCAGTGCCCTATTGAAACGGGTGATAAAGTCCATCAATGAATTTTTATTTGAGACATATCTCTTGAAAAATGCATGTGAGCCTTCAGATCTCTGACTACTAGACATTCCAGCACAAAATACATGACTAAAATAAGCTGGCACCCACTTATGTCGCAATTCATACATCAAAGACAACCAATCATTGTTCTCCAAGTTAGCACACTTGATAACCTCTTCCCATGAATTCTCAAATTCATCAGGTGTTGAAGAATTTCTAATTACATTGTTTATACTTTGATAGTAGTCACGAAAAGTCAAATGATGCAATTTTTCTGGAAATTTGTTCAGTATATGCCACAAACAATATCGATGCACTGTCTGAGGAAAAACTTGGGCAATGACTTTTGTCATAGCAGGATCCTGATCAGTGATAATCACATTTGGTGCACCTTTAGGCATGACTTCTATAAACTTGTTGAACAGCCAAATAAAAGATTCAGTTTTCTCATCACTTAAAAAGTCACAACCAAAAATAATTGTTTGGTGATGATGATTAACTCCTACAAATGGTGCAAAAATCAACCCATATTTGTTGGTGTTATATGTTGTATCAAATACAACTACATCGTCAAATACACTGTATGCCGTTCTTGATACATGATCAGCCCAAAAACACCTACTGAATCTGTTATCTGAATCAGTTTCATATTCAAAGAAAAAAACTGAATTTTTCTCTTTCTCAGATGTAAATAGCTCAATTAGTGTTTCGACATCGATACCCTTTTGTTGATCCCTTAACTCTTTTTCAAAGTTTCTAATATCTCTTTCTGTGCAACCTACTTGCTCGGACCCTCCATACTCTATCTCTAGTAATCGCATTTGTTGACAAGTTGGCACATTAGCATCTGAAAACCGTTGAGTCAATGCTTTTTTTGCTTCTGAAACATTGCGATGTAAGCGTAGCAAATGCACGTTTGAAGGTGTCGAGAGTGGATGGTTATGACCTTCTATAAAGTTAGTGACAACCCATGAATGCCCAGTTTGTTTTTTGACAAGTGAAATCTTTGACTTACAACCAGTTCTAACTTCCCCACGTGCTCTTTCCCTTGTCCGTTGATCACCTTTTGCTTGTTTATTCCGTTGATCATCCGTATGCCCTTCTTTAAAGCATACAAATGTTTTCCACACGACTTCATTTGTCATTTTATTTTTCTTGCTACTATTTATCCTGGCACTAAATCCAGATTCACGTGCATATTGGTTATAGAATGCAAATGCTTCATCTATTGATGAGAATTCCATCCCATATTTTGGCTTTCGGTCATCTGCAACTTGAGGAATGTATAACTAATCTTCACCGTAATTTTCATCCATTGCTAGGAAATTTCAGATTCAGATGAAATGAGACTCTGCATATCATCATCATATAGCCAGAAAAAAATATTCTAAATCAAATATACATAAAAAAATGCTGCCAGTAATCTAACACAGTATTATCATGTGGAACAAACAAGTATAATGCATCCACTAAAGACTCATGGAACTAGAAATCGTAATTGTAATTTCAGCAACAGTTGTATAGATTACTTGCTATCCTGAACATAACCAACAGTTGTAATTTCATATTTTCCAGCAGTTGTTAATTTCATAAATGAACAATGGGAAGTAGAAGAGGGACCAAACATTCTTGCAAAGAGGGGTTGCGGCGTGAGGTCGGCAGCAAGAACAATGGGGCAGTGCAGTTCTGGAAGGGGAAAGGACAGCGAGGTTCTGCCTAGTTGCGGCGTGAGGTCGGCACGAGGATCTGAGAGTGAGGTTATGGAAGGTTCGGCGGAACCACAGTCTAGAAGGGGCAAGGAAAGCGAGATGGCGGCGAAGAAGGATCTGGAAGCTTCAGCGGAACCACAGCGCAGATCCAGCGGAATTAGGCGAGGGGCAAGGAAGGACAGCTTCGGCGGAACCACAACGCAGATCCAGCGGAATCAAGCGAGGGGCAAGGAAGGACAGCTTCGGCGGAACCACAACGCAAATCCAGCGGAATCAAGCGAGGGGCAAGGAAGGACAGCTTCGGCGGAACCACAGCGCAGATCCAGCGGAATCAAGCGAGGGGCAAGGAAGGACAGCTTCGGCGGAACCACAGCGCAGATCCAGCGGAATCAAGCGAGGGGCAAGGAAGGATAGCTTCGGCAGAACCACAATGAAGGAGAAACTTTGCTGGCCAAGCTGTGCTACCCTAGCTTCGCAGCGAAGCTTCCCCGTCGGGGAGAGAATGCTATCTGATTTTGCGGCGTCGCTGTGAGGAGAACAGGTCGCAGCGTGCCCTAGCTTCACGTGTTCTGTAAAGAAGCAAAAGCCAACTAAAAGTCAAAAAAGCAGAAAAAGCAAAATGAAGCGGCAGAAAAGCTAAGTAAAAAAAGCAAATAAGCCACGTGGAGAAGCCAGGTGTGCAGGCGCGGACAAGCGCGGAAACGAAGTCGCACAGGTTAACATCTCTGTATATATATATATATAATTTCGGTATCACGGTATTTTACTGATACCATATTGATATTTCGATATACCGAAATATTGGTACGATATCAGTATCATTTCTTAGAATACCAATTTTCTCGGTACGATATCAGTATCATTTCTTAGAATAACATTTTTCTCGGTACGGTATACGGTACTCAATTTTCGATATGGTATACTGTACCGACCCAGGCCTAACCAAGATATGGAGTGCATAAATGACCCACCTGGTTGTAGAAAGGTATCAAACAAATGCTGAAGAGGCTAGAGCAAATAGAAATACAGAGTCAGGTGACCCGAGCATTGGAACGGCTAGGCATACGTCAAGTTCCAGATCTATTGTTGAGCATGTCATGGATCTGGTGAGTTTAATTTAAAGTTAAATAAATAAATTTTGAATTTATTATTATATTTATAAAAATTTGTCCTAAATTATTTGTGTACGCAGGAACGCGAATTAACTCACAAACCTACATGTATAGAGGTATTTCTTAAGACGCACAAGAAAAAGGATGTCGCATTTGTTGATACTAGATAAAAAATCATAGACGTAAGATTATTTAATTTATTATATTTAATTATTTATATCTTAATTAACTTTAGTAATTGTGATCAAATTGAATAATATTTATATTATATTTTGTCAAATTAAATCAAATGAGGATAGAGTGGCTCACGTATCTTAGCCACCAGCAAAGGGGGGAGTCACAATCTTTATCCATCGAGATACTAAATGAAATTTATTATGATATTGTCGGTGGACTGATAAAAAAAATTCACCCTCTACGGCCTTGGCTCCCAGGTCAAAGTCTCATTTGATCGTTTGAGGAGTCCTAGGGGTCGTGATGATTGCTCTTCCTCTTCTTCTTCTAAGATGTAGTTTTTAAGATAGGAAAATCAAGATTTGTGCACTCAAATCCACTCAATAAATAAGAAGATGGAACAGTGGATGACTATTGAGACACAGAGGAGAGCTATGGAGGATCAAAAGCATTTTAAGTGAGAATCATGATGCTCTCATTTGATTTTGATTCACAAGAGACTTAGGATCCATCATATCCTGTTTATTAGTTTTTTCTGAGATTTGTTCAACAAAAATTATTTTTTTAATCATATATAAATCATACAATATATATATATATAAATTAACTAAATTATAAATATTATATTACTATATCTTCTAAAAGTTCAGACCTATTGATATTGAAGATTATCATTTCATCATTTCTGTTATGTAGTATCAAAATTGGTTATATATATAATATTTTTATGTATACATAAATATGAAATAATCTATCATATTTGATTTTGTGCAAGAAATTTTCTATTAATATTTTATATATGGATGTATGGATGTATGGATTATGAATAGTGTAGTTCGTTGTATTAGTTTGTTGGTATGAATGTTTAATTATTGGATTATGTTTAGATTTTATTTATTTTAGACGATTGTAATTGTTTCTATTATGGACGGTAAATAAATGTGTTTTTGCTGTGAAAATATGTTTGTGTGTGTTGATTGTGAAATGTGATTGTATGGATAAATATGAAATGTCATTATGTGAATTGTGAATGTTATCGTTTGTGATGATTTTATTTGTATATAAAAATTGTAAACAGGGGACCTTATTCAAATTTGCTGATTTAATTTCTTGTTAAATTACCGACGGAATACCGACATAATAATGATTTCGTCGGCAAATATCAAAATGATTTATCAACGGAATCACTGATTTTGTAGGTATGTTTATAAAGGAATTATTGACGAAATCATGTATTCCGTCGATAAATTCTAAAGGAATTACTGCTGAAATATATTATTTCGTCGGCAATATTTTCTATGAAAATAAATTTTCATTGGAAAACACAGATGAAGTTTATTTTTTACCCATAAATTATTTGCAAACTAATTATCTCTTAATAAAATATATTTCATCATAATTTTGTCGCTTAATCTTGTACCGACAGAATTATGAAAGAATTTTTTTTTGGTAAAGCAGTTTATATTTTTACAGCGACACAGAATTCGCATGCAAATTGAAAAAATAATAACAATAAAATAAATATAAATATAATATTCATACATCATAATAAAATTAAAAATTCAAAAGTTAATGTATCATTAGTTTATTCATAATTAAATCCTTTTATATTTTTATTAGTATTCTTTTAAGTAAAATAAAAAATAAAAAAACCTCATAAATTATATAAATCATCCGAAGAAGGCTCTGTAAGATATTTTTTTCTCTAAAATACTTTTTTATCAAACATTATTATAGCAGTTATCCATAACTACTACCACATATAATAATTATTCGACTTTCGACCATCCGCTCGTCCATCCCCTGGGCCACAAGAGATCCTGGCTCGGACAAACATATCTTTCTTTTCTCGAAAAAAACAAAACTTTCTTGTCTACAATTATATTTATTGATGTTTTTTTATTAAAATTTTGTAGAATTCGAGGATGTTTAATAAATAAAATGATTTTGAGGACCATATCAAATATTCGTAGATATTTATTGACTATAATAGCCACTGTTGGTCGGATTGACCTTTGAAAAAAGGGCGAGACTTTGATAATTTTAAAAATTGTCAGGAGTAATTTGGAAAAGGTAACACAGTCATATGTGAGGCGGTGGTTTCGCTTAAAAACAGACAACGTCGTCAATTAGAACCAGAGACGTCGTCTATCAGAACCAGAGCAACAGAGATCAGAGCATCGTTGCCATGGAAGAAGGACGGAGACGCTGCAGAGTGTGCGTCACCGGTGCTACCGGCTTCATGGGATCTTTGCTCGTCAAGAAGCTCCTGGAGAAAGGCCATGTCGTTCATGCCACCGTCCGGAATCCAGGTCCTCTCGTCTCCTCCGCAGCACTGATCCGCTAATTACTCTGCGTTGATTTCTTAGCTTAATTAGACAGCACAAATGGCACAGGGGATGAGTCCAAGGTGGGATTTTTAAGGAACCTCGCCGGCGCCGGCGCGAGGCTCTCCCTCTTCTCCGCGGACCTCTACGCCGCCCACACCTTCGCGCCGGCCATCCACGGTTGCGAGTTCGTCTTCCTGGTCGCCACCCCCTATCAACACATCAGTTCCTCTCAGGTCTTCCCGATCCCCTACGTCGTCATCCATTTTTTTTTTCTTTCAGAAATACGTACGGCTGTATCTTGAATTACTCTGTTCTGGTTTAGTTCAAGGACATCGCCGAAGCGACGGTGTCGTCCGTTCGCACCATACTGCAGCTATGCGAGCGATCGAGGACGGTGCGGCGGGTCATCTTCACCGGCACCGTCACCGCGTCGTCCGCCATGAAGGAAGACGGCTCCGGCTTCAAGGAGGCCATGGACGAGTCTTGTTGGACTCCCCTCCATCTTCCCTTCCGTTACTGTGAAGATTTCGAGAAGGTACAACAATTCATTTTAAAATGATCATCTGAGGCATTCGACCAGCTTCAGCAGTCCTCATCCTGATCTGCAAATCTAGGATTACACTCATTCAAAGACGCTATCTGAAAAGGAAATACTATCGTACAACGACGAACGGCGAGAGACATCAATGGAAGCGGTGACCTTAACTTCCGGCTTGTTCGGAGGCGACACGATTCTGTCACACTTACCGTTGAGCTCCCAAATCGTCGTCTCGCCGATGACCGGCAATCCGGTGCATCGAAGGCAGCTAAAGTTTCTCCACGCGTTGCTGGGCTCGGTGCCCGTCGTGCACATCGACGACGTTTGCGAGGCTCATGCATTCTGCATGGAGCCGCCTTCCATGGCCGGGAGGTTTCTCTGTGCAGCAGGGTACCCAGCACTGCAACAGATCGCAGACTATTATGCCAAGAAGTTCCCTGATCAGCTACCAGTGATCACCAAAGAGTGAGAACATTAATTTTTGTTTGATCGCTTGGATCTTCATCTTCTTTTTGTTCTTAGTGCAAGTGTTCGATTTCAGGGAAGATGAAGAGGCAGCCAAAGTGTATGTACCAGGCAAATCAACTAAGCTGACAGATTTGGGGTTCAGGTACAAGCACACTGTGGAGCAGATTTTGGATGATAGTTTCGAGAGTGCCACGAGGTTTGGAGTACTCCTCGATAAAACTACAAGCGATCAATATTAGAGACAAAAAAAATTGTACGAGTTGTGGGGTAATCATCCCTAGGGTTACTTTATGCATGCAACATCAATCCCTGTAAGCTCTCCCAATTGTTTCAATGAGGGAAATCTAAAATTTAAATGGATGGAAGGGAAGGATTAAGTCACTATCAATAGATGGATAAATATGATATTAATAATAGATTTTGTTATTAAGAAATTAAAATTTAATTAAGTGATGGAATACTTAAAGTAAAGGAGGATTTAGATTATTAGATGTCATTCAATATGTAAATTTAATAATTCAGTTTGTTAACATTATTAGGTTGTTAACAAGTTAGGGGCGTTGATTAGATTATCTCTACCATGGTTCGTCAAAACTGATGTGGAAAGGCCGGAAGAGGCGTTCTGGCACAAGAACACCTCATGTTGTTCCAAAGTTCTAGCATATAGTATGGTTTTTTTTGGAACATCATTCTTCAATGTTGTAACGGTTGGAACGGAACAAAACATCGATTGATTAAGAAGTTTTATATTTCAATGTTTTACCATGTGACTTTGCTTTTTGTTCAACAGATGGCTTGATTGATTGAATAAAGAGCCTTCCATTCCAATTCTTTACAAACCTCTTGATTAATGGATAAGAAGTTTTGAATTCCATTTTTACCAATTATACTTTTTCATTCGATCTTTTAATATTTTATCTGTATTGATAAAAAAAAAGCAATATCACATCATATTTTTAATCCCTTAGCCAATACTACATGTGCACGAGTTCTATTGATCGAGCATCTCTCACTATTTGAACATATGCAATGTTTGTTTATTGTCATCAACTTCGTTTGATTAATTTATTTCTTTTATCATTTTCATCATATTAGTAAATAAAATAAGTTTTTTTAATTTTTCATCCAATTCTATTAAATAAACATCTATATATCTTAATCTTATCCAAATGATGAAAGCTGAAAAGCCAAGGATAAGATAACTATTGAGAGGAGAAAGACCTCAATCCTGTAAAATAAAACTAAACCAGAGAAGGGGTTTCTAGCGTTGACCCTCCGACGCTCAAGTTAGAACAGGAAGAGAGAATGAGTAATTCAGAAATAGATAAATCTTACCTTTCTTCATACTTGGTGTATCCTTTTCTGCATTTCTTTGTGATTGTTGATCTGTCCTTATTTAATGATATTAATTGCCAGAGAAAGACTTCTTTGTCTTGACTTCCGTGCATTAATGGTAGATGGAGTGTTTTTCTTTATCTTGGTTTCTTCATGTTTAATGATAGACGAAGTGTTCTCTTTTGTTTTCTCGTCCCCTCCAGTGTAATGTCATTCCTTGCACCGGACGGGCGGTCCGAGTGGCTTGTTTTCCTATCGATCGAAACAACCGGCTACGGGTTTATCCATTCGTCGGACTGACCCATGATGTCCATTATTCTGACTGGCCGGGTGATCCGCTCGACACTCCTTTGCCGATCGGGATAACCAGACAGCCACCTTTGGCCGAGGCTCTTTCCATAAATCCCGGCGTTGACCGCCTTGACTTTGACCAACACCGTGTCAATTGACCCGTGACAGGTGGGCTCTCCTTTATCGTCGTATCACAAGCCTCCCCCTCAAGTCTAGTCGAAGGAGGCTACAGGGCCGACTGATTAGACAACTAGTTTTCTTGGCGATTTATACATCTGATCGAAGTGTTCGATCCCTAGTATCTGATCGGTGCATCAACCAATGCCAGTTGGTCATTGTCTAACCATGGCAAATGGACGATCAGTCCGATAACTCGTTCTCAGAGCGGGATGATGAACGGCAATACTTTGAGAATTCTCCAAATGTGATTCTTCAAGCGAGTGCGATCGTTGCCGATGTCATCCATATTTCTCGAAGTCCGTGCAAATCCTTGACAATTATGACCGAGCACGCGGTCATCCCTTTTAATTAAATTCATTAAATGTTGTCTGGTAACAACATGCCACATATCCCTCTTTCTGCCGCCGTATGCCTGACAAGACAAGCGGATATCCTCTGCTGACATGACTAGCGCCTTTTCAAATTCCACGGTCAAATCTTCTTCTAGGTTTTTGAAACCTTGGATCGAACGGTTTTGAACGACCGCCCATGAGGTTTATAAGCCTCGTGTGTGCCGCCATCTTCTCCACTTCGTGCCTTCGTCTTCGAGCTTCACCGCTGTAGCATTCCGCTTCTTCGCTGGTGGTCTCCTTGTACTCCGGTGGTCTCCCTGGAAGCTTCTTTGATCGATTCTATGTGATCTTCCTTATAAGGTTCTTCGATCAATTTGGTTTAGTGTTCATTTATCGTTCATCTTCGATCTTGTTCTTTCGTTCTCTCGATGGCAAGCTCATCTTAACCTCCCGTCGTCGTTCCTGGACTTTGGTACACCTCCATTTAGTCTAGGTTCGACGCAGGCGATGCGGAGAGTTTGAGGGTTGAATATGAAATTCCGCCTAACTATCAAATTGGTCTTCCCTCTACCTTTAATCGTCTGAATGAACCGCCACCCGGTTTCGTAACATTTTTTTGGGACCAATTTACCGCTGGTCCGCGGTTTCCGATCGACCTTTTCTTTTCTACTGTTTGTAAATATTTTCGTATTTCTCTCCACCAATTAGTGTCGAACTCCTTTCAGCTGCTGTACGAGATCGTCGTTCTATTCTGCCTGCACCGCATTCCCCTCACTCCTCAGCTCTTTCACTATTTCTATTACCTCAAACTGTCCGAGCCGGAGACTTTTCTCTTCCAAGCCCGAGTGGGCCTAGTCTTCTTTGACAAGATGTCGTCCTCTAACAAGCATTGGAAGGACTACTACTTTTTCATTCGCTTTCCCGAGCGGTCGGATTTCCCAACCGGATGGCAATTAGAGGCGCTGAACTCTCTAGAGCTCAAGAAATACAAGAGCTGATCGAACTACCTCCACGCAGCTTCACAATTGGTCGGACAAAAATATCATATTCACAAATTACTGCATGAGGGAATCCTCTACGTGTTCGGCTTGAGCCCAATCCACACGAAGCTCCCGACTAGCTTAGGTATGCTCTTTGTCATCCTTCTCATTGAATCTAACTGATTGTTTCTCCATTTTTGCAGCTCACATAATGCTAAGGGCACGTTTGGCCAACAAAGCCAAACTTGTGAACGCAGAGATCAATGTTGCGGTCGTGGCTGAGTTGGAGAGCAACGGTTTGCAGCCGATCGACTCACAAGAAGACCCGCTTAGAGAGAGCGAGGGAGCACCAACCCTAGTGTGTGAAGGGATAGCCAGCTGGACGCCCAGCGGTGGAGTGGTTGGTGCATCGAATCCTCCCTCCGCATGATTGCTGGTGATTCTGGTTGAGGGGGCGTCCGACTCAGCCTCTTCTGGGGAACCACTGATAAGCCGCAAGAGGCGTCGGGCAGAGACTACATCGCGATCCGCTTCCTCCATGGTGCAGACCCCCACCAGAACTAGCTCGTGCCTTCCTTCTGCCGAGCGGGTTGAAACTTCGACGCCAGCTCCCGCCATGGCGATCGTTCCCCCTACATCATCTGATCGGACACCATCCCTATCTGGTCTAATATAGGGAATTATTTGCGCACCGCCAGTTGCTTTCATGTCGTCTCCACCGAAGATTCAAAAGTCCAGCATCCGGTCGGTGTCAACGTCTTAGTCGTCCTGCAAAGCGACCTCGACCCAATCATCCCCAAGCGACGGGTGTCACATAACAGTGGTTATCCATCTTCCGACTGAGGAATGGCGTGAGTCGAACGACGCTAAATCTTGAGCCCCCGAGCACCAGATAATCATTCAGGGGTCGCTCGTATAGATATGGGCTAACGCCCGAGCCTGTGCAGCGGTCATGCCTCCAGGGGCGCTCACGGACATCCATACCCAGATATCCATTGGGATAAGTTTTTGTATGTTCTTAATTTATCTCCGATTGACTCTTATAATTTCCTAGTTCCTCGCAGTATTGGGTGGAGAGTCTGGCCATGTGTCAAAGGCTTTCTTTTTGAAGCAAGAAGTTAAGCAACTGAGAGTGTCGAGCGGCCAATCATATGTGTTTTAGGCACAGTTAGAGCAGATGAATGTTGAAATGGCTCAACTAAGAGTCGATCTGGTTAAGAGTGTTGAGCAGTTGGAGGCGGAGAAGGGAAAAAATGGCAAGCAGGCCACCCAATTAGCTCGGTTTAATAAACAGGTTAGCACCTTTAAATCCAAAATCCATTCGGCCAACACTAGGAAACTTCAGGTTATTGAAGATCTGCAGATCAAAAATAAAGAGTTTCGAGTGTTGGCCCAGAACTTGAAGGAAGCTGAGGCTACCTTGAAGGAAGAGTGGGATGGATAGTCAGATGAGCAAATGCTGTGAAAACCCAGTTCACTGTAAAAGATGAGGAGCTGGCGACACTAAAGGCAGAGTTGGTGTTGGAACATGGCGGCCAACTAGAAGGAGGGTTGAATAGCCCTGTAAAAACAAAACACAACCCTTCTTGATCTTTCAAATAAACACTTGCATAAACTAAATAAACAGAAAGAGGCTCACAGACTTGACTTTGTTATAACCAAGGAAGTTGTTAATCCAAGGAATGAAACGCACATTAGAATATCTCCTTTAGGCGGAGAAGCCTCTTTACAGTAGTGAAAGCACAAAAAAATAGAAGCTAGACTAGAAATGAAAGCACACAAGTGTTGAATTGTTAATTCTTGAGTTGATTGAAAGCTTCTGACCAAGACTGTATTTATAGCCTTAGTTGGGACACCTGGAAGGAGTCCAGAAGCCTGGGAGGAGATAAACTTTTATCCCCTTCGCAACAGATCGAGCTTAACGCGATCCTGGTCAAAATCCAACTCCAGGAGTTTGGAATGGCTCCAAGCGCCCGGAATGGTTCCGGGCGCCCGGACCAGTAAAGTCAACAAGGTTGACTTTTGGTCCGGGTCCTCTACTCCAGTGCTGCTTGCCTCGGTCCGGGTCTTCCGCTGCAGCTCCGTTCGCTTGAATGATTTCAGTCAACCGAAAAAAGGCTCACCCGAAGCCAATTTCGACCTTCTCGAGCAACCTTCCGCTCTGGCTTCTTGTCCCTCGGAAACGTCGCACGCCTCCTTCTCGTCCGTCCACGTACTCTTCCGCAGCGCCTCGTACCTCAGACGCACCGAGCCCGTCGGCTCCCTCCCGTGCCGTCCTTCTCGCTAGCTACGTCTTTTGCTCGACTCCCTGTGCTCCTAAGCTCCTGCACACTTAGACACACGGTTAAAAATACGACAGAACCTAACTTAACTTGTTGATCACATCAAAATAACATTGGGGTTCTAACAATCTCCCCCTTTTTGATGTGAGCAACCCAAGTTAAGCTAGATTAAATGGACATAAAAAGAAATAGCTAATATTGCAATAAAGTGCAAAAAAGATAGAGAAATTGTAGAAAAAATTGGTCTACCTCCTCCTAGACTTATATTTTTCCTTCTCCCCCTTTGATCACATAAAAAATGGGGTTCAAAGAAAAATCTAAGGGTTAAAACTTAAAAAATTATTTCAAAAATTTTCAGAAAACATTTCTAAGTGAAAGAAAATCTTAAAGAAAATTTCTAAATTAGAAAATTTTGCATAAAAAAATATTTTGAAAAATTTCTAAATTTTTGCAATCAAAATTATTTTTGAGAGTTTTTTAAGCAGAAAACTTGAGCAAGAAAATTTTTCTAAGCAAAAAAATATTATTATTATTATTATTATTATTATTATTTTCTAATTTCCAAAAAAATATTTGAAAGACTTTTTAAAATAGTTTTACTTTAATGCTTTATCAGAAAGTTAATTAAATATTTCATTTCAATATTTTGGCTTCCAGGCAGTGGCGAGGTACTAGGTCTTCTTGGTTATTGGAGCAACAACCACTTTCTTGGACAAAGTCACATAAAGAAATTAACTGTTTAATTTTCTCGCTGAAAGCGCTAAAAATTATTAGTTCAGGTTAAACAAGACTTTGGAATCCAATATAGGTTCCAGCCTACTGGATTAACTAAAAATTTCTTAGGGACATACCTTTTTGAAATTTTTCTGATTTGTCCCTGGTGATATCTGTTAGAGTGTGTACTAAAAACCTAGCTTTTGGTATAAACAATAAGAATTACATTTGTCAAATGTCTATATTTATGATAAATGTAGTTGTTCAATTAATTTATATTGTAGATAACATGGTGTGTGGTGTCACACACAGAGGATCATGTTATCAGCACCTTATAAATTATAAACAGTAGCTCACGACCAAGATGGAAAGGAACAAATCATTGGAAGGTCGTAGTGTAATTAGATATTAGTTTATCCTAACTATATAATTACACTAGTACACTTAGAGTGTATTGAGTAGGACCATTAGAGATCGTTTCTTTTATACTGACTTTATAAAGGAACAAAGACCTCAGTTATTATGGAAGTGTGTGCTCTTAATCCTAATATAATAACAAGAACATATATTTGATATTTATTTCTTTAATTTATCAATGGGTGAGATTTAGTTCAATAAATAAATAAGCCCGATAAATTGGGAAATGATATCACTTATAGTGTGTGTTGTTGATTATAGAAGGAAACTGTGTCCTAGTGATCTAGGTTGATAATGTCCCCAAGAGGAGCTCATAAGGATTGTCATGTTAAACCCTGCAGGTGGACTTAGTCCGACATGACGATAAGGTTGAGTAGTACTACTCTTGGACTAAGATATTAATTAAGTGAGTTGTCAGTAACTCATTTAATTAGTGGGCATTCGACATCTTAAACATAGGGAGACTAACACACTCATAATAAGAAAGAGCCCAAAATGTAATTTGGGATTGGTGAGGTAGTTCAATAATAGTTCTTTAGTGGAATGAATTATTATTGATGGAATTAAGTTGTGTGTTCGGAGCGAACACAGGAAGCTTAATTTCATCGGGAGACCAAAACCAATTCCTCCTCTCGGTCCCTATCGTAGCTTCTTGTATATAGAGATTTATACCCACCACATACCCACCTTCTTACCCATCCTAATAGGGTCGGCCAAGCTAGCTTGGAACCCAAGCTAGGGCCGGCCAAGACCAAGTGGATGAGCCAAGTTGGTGGCCGGCTAAAGCTTGGGTCCCAAGCTTAGGTGGTCGGCCACTAGAAAATTAAAAGGAATTTTTATTAAAATTATTTCTTATGTGGATATCATGGTTTTAAAAGAGAGTTTAAAATTTAAATCTTTCTTTTTATAGCTTTCTACAAAAGATTAAGAAAAGATTTGAAATCTTTCCTTATTTGTAGATTGAAAGGAGATTTTAATTTTGAGAAAACTTTCCTTTTTTAACCATGTTCATAATTTAAAAGAGAGTTTAAAAATTAAATATTCCCTTTTATTAGTTTCTACAAAAGATTAAGAAAAGATTTAATATCTTTTCTTATTTGTAAATTGAAAAGAGATTTTAATTTTTAGAGATAACTTTCCTTTTTGAAAATTATCCACATGTTTAAAAAAATATTTTAATTTATAAATGTAACGACCCGACCCTTTGGCCTCTTGGGCGGCCCTTATGGCGGCCCAACTAGCGGCCTTTATGTCGTCAGCCCATTTGGCGACCTCTCATGTCGTCGACTGACGACCTTTGGCCGTGTCGTTACTCACTAGGACTTTCCACCCCTGGCGAGTGGATTTTTGCCTCCACCAGGATTCGAACTCTAGACCTCCAGGCTTAAGTACTAGAGTTTATGAATCCTGGTAACCAAGTGAGATCATCTCACTTGTTTACCAGGATTCATAAACTCTAGTACTTAAGCCTGGAGGTCTAGAGTTCGAATCCTGGTGGAGGCAAAAATCCACTCGCCAGGGGTGGAAAGTCCTAGTGAGTAACGGCACGGCCAAAGGTCGTCGGTCGACGACATGAGAGGTCGTCAAATGGGCCGATGACATAAGGGCCGCCAGTTGGGCCGCCACAAGGGCCGCCCAAGAGGCCAAAGGGTTCATAATCTCACTTGGTTATCAGGATTCATAAACTCTAGTACTTAAGCCTGGAGGTCTAGAGTTCGAATCCTGAGGGAGGCAAAAATCCACTGGCCAGGGGTGGAAAGTCCTAGTGAGTAACGGCACGGCCAAAGGTCGTCGGTCGACGACATGAGAGGTCGCCAAATGGGTCGACGACATAAGGGCCGCCAGTTGGGCCGCCACAAGGGCCGCCCAAGAGGCCAAAGGGCTGGGTCGTTATGTCATCGGCCTATTTGGCGACCTCTAATGTCGTCGACCGACGACCCTTTGGCCGTGTCGTTACTCACTAGGACTTTCCACCCCTGGCGCTCACTTGGCTACCAGGATTCATAAACTCTACTACTTAGCCTGGAGGTCTACAGTTCGAATCCTGGGGAAGACAAAAATCCACTGCCAGAGGTGGAAAGTCCTAGTGAGTAACGGCACGGCCAAAGGGTCGTCGGTCGACGACATTAGAGGTCGCCAAATGGGTCGACGACATAAGGGCCGCCAGTGGGCCACCGCAAGGGCCGCCCAAGAGGCCAAAGGGTCGAGTCGTTACAATAAAATTTCCTTTTTATAATCCACCATGAAGGGAAAAATTATTGGAGAAATTTTTTATAAATTTCCGGAAACAAATTAGGAAGTTTTAATTTTTGTTTTAATTAAAACTCTTCTTGTTTTGGGGAAATAAGTGGTCGGCCATATAATAATGAAAAGGAAAATTGTTTTTAATTAAATAAAATTTTCCTTTTCATGGCAAAAGAATTAAAGAAGTTTTTATTAAAATTTCCTTATTTGTCAAGACGTAGAATTATAAAAGAGGGGGTAGAGGTACCTTCAAGGTGAACAACTCTATTATTTTTCTTCCTCTCTTTTCTTCCTTGGTGGTGGCCGGCCATATTGGTTTTCTCTTCTTCCTTTTCTTTCTTCTTCATTGGCCGAACCTCATCATCTCATGGAGCTTGAAGGTGGCCGGATTCTAGCTTGGAGAAGAAGGAGAGAAAGGAAGCATCCCTTGGAGCTTGGTGGTGGTGGCCGGACCTCTACTTCTCTTGAAGAATTATGGTGGCCGAATCTAGCTTAGAGAAGAAGGAGCTTGGTGGTTCTTGTCTTGGAAGATCGTTGCCCACACAACGTCCGAGATTAGAAGAGGAATACGGTAGAAAATCAAGAGGTTATTTTTGCTTACAAAGAAAGGTATAACTAGTAATTGTTTTCCGCATCATACTAGTTTTCTTTGTACAGTTATTTATGGAAATACCAAACACAAGAGGCATATGATTCTAGAGTTTTCGAAATAGTTTTTCGAGTTTGTGTTTTCTTCTTTTTCGAATTTGTGATTCAATTGTTCTTTTTGGTTAACCTAGAGTTATTTAAGGAAATAAATATTAGCTTTCCTTAAAAGGCATTGCCTAGGCGGTGGTGGTTGCTCCCATATCCAAGAAGGCCATGTGCCTCGCCATGCAGTCTTGGAAGCTAATTTTGGAAATTAATATTTATGGAATTAATAACTTAGGTAGATTTGAATCAATAGTATTAAGTTCCGCTTGCGATTCAAATCTAAACCATTAAGAACAGATAAGTTAAATTTGGAATCAATGATGTTAAGTTCCGTCTGTGATTCCTAATTTAACTTCTAAAGAACACAATAGGTTATTTAAGGAAAGGTTCGACACTTGTACAAAAAAATTTTATACAGTGGAACCGGTACGATTTTCTTAGGACTAACCAACAATATCTAAAATACCAATTTAAATTATTGTATTTTCTAAAATTTGTATTCGATGAACAAGTATGATTTTTCAAGTTATTTACTTGTATTTTCAAATTTTCATTTTCTAATTTTACTTTATCTAATTCTTCTAATGGGCAAGATTTAGCTAGAATTACTTTTAAGTTTTTATTTTCTTTTTCTAATTTACAACAATCTTTTGTTAATAATTTAACGAACTTAAATAATTTGTCGGGAGGAAGAGATCATACCTGACTTCCCTTGTCGATCTCGTTATCCGAGTCTCCCCCTGAACTGTTGTCTTCTTCCAACGTAGCTCCTCCTTCATCGATGCTCTCGATGCTCATTTCGGAAGAGCTTGAATCACAGTCGTCGTCTTGATGACTTGCCATTAAGACAAGTCTGGAGAAGACTTCGACTTCCGATTCGGACGACGTATCATCCCATGTCGCCTTTAAGACCTTGCGCTTTTGGACAGGCTTCTTACCTTTGTCTTTATCCTTGTTCCTTAGCTTGGGGTAGTTGTCCTTCACGTGCCCTTCTTCATTGCATTGATAACAATGGATCATCCTTTTCTTTCTACCCTGCGGATGGTTAGTATTTCTAGACTTGCATAGTTTCTTAAAACGTCTTACCATCATAACCATTTCCTTGTCGTCAAGAGAAGACCCTGACTCCGGTTCGTCTCTCGATGCTTTGAGGGTGATGTTGTGCTTGGACTCCTTCGTACTTGAACATCCTGATTCATGCACTTCAAATGTCGAGAATAATTCTTCTAAAGTAAAATTTTCTAAGTCTTTAGAAATATAAAAGACATCTACTAGTGATGCCCATTTCGTATTTCTAGGATAAGATCTTTAACTCTCAAGTGCAGATGCGCAGTTGTTTAATTCGTCTTCTCCAAGTCGCAGGTTGGTGAGCTGGTTGCGAAGTAGATCCCGTCTTGCGAGCTTGGCTTCAACCTTCGGGCGTCCCTTCATGTAGCTCAAGGAACTTCTCCCAAAGTTCCTTCGCGGAGTCATAGTTGCTGATTCGGTTGACTTCTTGTGGCGGAAGAACGCTTAGCAGATAGTACTCTACTTTACCGTTTGCCACGTAGTCGACCTGCTCCTTTTTTGTCCACTGATATTTCCCTTTACCTTCTGGTGCTGTAAAACCAAATTCCATAATTAAGAATAACTCAAAATTTATTTTAAAAAATACCTGCATTTACTTTTTCTAGGTAGTGAATTCTCCTTCGAACTTCGGTGGGTATATGCTCAGACTGGCCATCGTCTTTGCTTCGATTGGCGGTTAGTCCTCCTGAAGCGTCCTGGCTCTGATACCGCTTGTTGGAACGTGGCGGCAGGCTAGAAGGGGGGTTGAATAGCCCTGTAAAAATAAAACACAACCCTTCTCGATCTTTCAAATAAACACTTGCATAAACTAAATAAACAGAAAGTAATAAACAGAAAGAGGCTCACAGACTTGGCTTGGTTACAACCAAGGAGGTTGTTAATCTAAGGAATGAAACATGTACTAGAATATCTCCTTCAGGCAGAGAAGCCTCTTTACAGCAGTAAAAGCACAAAAAATAGAAGCTAGAATAGAAATGAAAGCACACAAGTGTCGGATTGCTAATTCTTGAATTGATTGAAAACTTCTAGACCAAGGCTGTATTTATAGTCTTGGTCAGGGTGCCTGGAAGGGGTCCAGGCACCTGTGAGGGGATAAACTTTTATCCCCTTCGCAACGGATCACGTTTGACATGATCCTAGTCACCGCTCGACCGCTGATAGAGATAAGGGTTTAAGGTCACTGCTCGACCACTGATGGAGACAAGGATTTAAGGTTGCTGCTCTACCGTTGATGGAGACAAGGGTTTAAAGTCGTCTCTTGACTACTGACGAAGATAGGGGTTTATAGTCGCCGCTCGACTTTTAACTTGGCCTAGTCGACCCAAGAGTCTGGAAAGTTTTGTTTTTTATTCGTGTCGGCCCTGCATCCAAAAGGCATATACACAAGTATATTTATATTTGCTCATGCACCTCTCACCTAGGCCTGTAGGATTGGAGATGATTTACGCTCCATGACCGATCGAGTTGTCTCCCATTTTCATCTTCCAAGTAATAGGCCCCCGAGCAAAGTTTCTGTATGACCTTATAAGGTCCCATCCATGGTGCCTCGAGTTTGGTGGCGTCGCCAACCGACTTGATTTTCTTCCATACCAAATCACCGACCTGGAAGGACCTTGGGATCACCCTCCTGTTGTAGTTCTACCTCATCCGCTGTCTATAAGTCATTAGCTGAACAACTGCTTTATCCTGCACGTCATCCACCAAGTCGAGCTCCATTAACCTTCGCTCACCATTTCTCTCATCGTAGAGTCGCACTCGGTCGGATTATACTCCAACCTCTACAAGAACCACCGTTTCTCCTCCATACACCAGTTGGAATGGTGTTACATTGGTCGCCTCCTTTGGAGTCGTGCAAAGTGCCCATAAGACCCTTGAGAGCTCGTCGACCTAGCTACCTCCTGCGTGATCGAGCTGAGTTCGTAAGCCTCTGAGGATCTCTCGGTTTATGACCTCCGCATGGCCGTTGCTCTAGGGGTAGGCGACTAAGGTGAAGGCCTGCTGGATGCCATAGCCTTTGCACCACTCCCTGAGCTTTTGACTAGTGAACTACCTCCCGTTATCCAAGACGAGCTGACGGGGGATGCCGAACTGACAGAGGATGTTCTGCCAGATGAACTTGATGACCATCTGCTCACTTATCCTTGTCAGGGGCTCAACCTCTACCTATTTTGAAAAGTAGCCCATAGCAACGAGCAGGAACCTTCACTGACCAGTCGCCATGGGAAATGGTCCCACGATATCCATTCCCTAGTCGAACAGGCAAGATACCGTGGATGACTTCATCTCTTCGGCCGGTCGATGCAAAATATTGTGATACTTTTGGCAGGACAAGCAAGTGGTTGTCGTCTGAGCAACATCCTCTTGGAGAGTTGGCTAGAAGTATCCAGCCAGGAGAATCTTTCAAGCTACCGAACAGCCGCTTGGATGGCTTCCACAGGAGCCTTGGTGCACTTCTTGCAAGATGTACGATGCGTCCTCTGGTTCAACACACTTGAGCAAGGGTCTAGAGAAGGTTCTTTTGTACAGCTGATCTCTGACCAAGGTGAACCATCCGGCCATCTTCTTTAATAGACGCACCACCTCCTGCTCTGCCGGCGTACTACCCGATCAGAGAAATTCAATTAACAGTGTTTTCCAATCTCATGGAAAGGCAACCCCCTCCATCCAGTCAATTCGCGCCACCAAAGAAACATGTTCGATCAGCTGGCTAATCACGACCGGTGATAATGAACTAGCTAACTTAGCTAGTTCATCTGTTGCTTAATTTTCCTATCGAGGGATCTTTTGTGCAGTGACTTCTTGAAAATTTGTCTTTATCTTCTTAAAGGCTTCTGCATATAACTTGAGTCGGGGCTACTAATCTCAAACACCCCTGCCAGCTGTTAGGCGGCCAACTGGGAGTCCAAGTGAATGAGGACCTTTGTGGCTTCGACATGCCGCGCTGCAAGCTGACTATCAAGGTTTCATACTCAGCCTCATTGTTAGTGGCGCGATAATCCAGCCGAACGAAAAGTTACATTTGGTACTCTTCCCTTGGGGAAATGAGCAGGATGCCGATCCCACTGCCTTATCGGGTGGAAGAGCCATCAACATATATTCTCTAAGTTGCTTCTAGCTCGTCATTCTGGATTTCTATGATGAAATCAGCTAAGCCCGAGCTTTTATAGCTATTCGGGGCTGGTATTGGATGTCGAACTCACTTAGTTCAGTTGTCCACTTGATCAGTCGACCAGATACTTCTAGGTTGAGGAGGACTCTTCCTAAGGTACTGTTGGTCATCACGACTATTGGATGGGAGAGGAAGTACGGGCGGAGTCTCCAAGTGGCTAGTACTAAAGCGTAAGCTAACTTTTCTAGACTAGTGTAGCGGGATTCGGTGTCTTTCAATATATGACTTAAAAAATACACGTGTTGTTGCTCTTGTCTATTCTTCTTAACTAATGTTGAACCGACCGCATTTTTGGTGGACGACAGATAGATCCAGAGCGGCTTTCCTATGCTCGGCTTAGCTAATATAGGCAAGGAGTTGAGATAATCTTTGAGTTCTTCAAATGCCCGGTCGCAATCCACATCCCACTGGAATTTTGTCGCCCGACGCAGCACCTTGAAGAACGGTAGGCTCCGGTCGGATGATTTGGATATGAATCTGGACAGAGCAGTAATACACCCGGTCAGTTGTTGGGCTTCCTTCAAGTTGTGTGGCGATGGCATATCTTGTAGAGCCTTGACCTTGCTCGGATTCGCCTTGATCCCCCGCTCAGTGACGATATATCCCAGGAATCGGTCGCTCTTGGTGCCAAACAGGCACTTGTTCAAGTTCAGCTTCATTCCATAAGCCCTCAGAGTTTGGCAGGTCTCCTTGATGTCTGTGTAAAGATTAATAGCTCTTGGAGATTTTATTAATATATCGTCGACATATACCTCTATATTGTGGCCGATCTGCTGCCGGAACACCCTGTTCATGAGCCTCTAGTAGGTGGCATCGACGTTCTTTAATCCGAACTGCATGACATTGTAGTAGAATGTTCCGTCGGCCATGATAAAGCTGACTTTTTCTTGATCTTCTCGGGCAAGCGGCACTTGGCGATAACCTTGATATGCGTTGAGCATACAGATCAGTTCACAGCCTGCCGTAGAGTCCACCATCTGATCTATTCGGGGCAGCGAATAAAAATCCTTCGGGCACGCTTTATTTAGGTCAGAGCGAATAGAAATCCCCTCCTGTGCAATGCCATTCCTTGTGCCAGACGGGCGGTCCGAGTAACTCGTTTTCCTATCGATTGAAACAACCGGCTACAGGTTTGTCCATTTGTCTGACAGACCCATGATGTCCATTCGTCTGACCGCCCGGGTGATCCGCTCGGCCACTCCTTTACCGACCGAGATAACCAGACAGCCACCTTTGGCCGAGGCTCTTTCCGTAAGTCTCGACGTTGACCGCCTTGACTTTGACAGACACCGTGTCAATTGACCCGTGATAGGTGGATTGTCCTTTATCACCTTATCATACCTTAAATTTAAGAATATGCATCATTTTACTTACGGTGATCAACTCCTTCATTTGATTAATTGATTTCTTCTTTCATTTCTATTATATTATCAAACATGTAAGTTTTCTAATTTTTTAGTTTAATTTACTAAGTTATTCACATCATGTTTTTTTAGCCCCTTTATCCAAAATGCATGACTGCAAGAGTACCTTCCTGTTATATTAATTGAGTATCTACCATTAATTTAAGCATTTGCATCTTTTGGCTATTATCATAAGCTCCTTTTGTTTAATTAATTGATTTTTTATCATTTCCATCATATTCACAAAGAAAGTAAGTTTTCTAATTTTTCATCCAATTCTATTAATTAAGCATCTACCGTAAATTTGTGCAATGCATCTTTTTACTTATGGTCATCAACTCCTTTAATTGATTAATCAATTTTTTCTATCATTTTTATTATATTCACAAATAGGTGAGTTTTCTAATTTTTTAGTTTAATATACTAAATTATTCACCTCACGTTTTTTTCTAGGCCTTTGCTAATAATGCATGACTGCATGAGTACCCTCCAGTTCTATCAATTGAGCATCTATCATTAATTTGAGTATTTACATCTTGGCTATTGTCATCGCCATTAATTGATTTATTCTTTCATTTCCATCATATTCACAAACAAGGCAAGTTTTCTATTTTTTTACCAATTCTATTAATTGAGCATCTACTATAAATTTGAACATATACATCTTTTGCCTCATGGGTCATCAACTTCTTCATTTGATTAATTAATTCCTTCTATTATTTCCATTATATTCACAAATAGTAAGTTTTCTAATTTTTTAGTTTAATATATTAAGTTATTAAGAATTATTTATTTTTATGTGCTTCATTCTCATTATCATAATTTTAATTATTATCATTAAGTTAAAATTATTCATTAGTATTTATTTGTTTAGAATTACACCAAACCATACTATTGGTTGGTAATTTGGTCAAATAATGGGTGATAATCGTAAAATAATACGATGTAATTTTTATGGAAAAGTGATAGTCGAAGGAATTACGATATTAAAATAGCATATGGTACATGTTACGAGAAATGTTGAAACATATCACAAAGCTATTAAGGAAATATCATCAATGTTAAGAAAACATCTTCAAGACTCTAAGACAAGTAAAAGTTCAATGCAGAGAAAATAAATAAATAACCTTAGATTCAATTACACAAAATATACTTGTATCAGAAAGCGGAAGTAATGGTGGAGATGATATCGAAGATATAGAAAATCGAGAACTACAAAAAAACCATAAAAATTCATAAAATAAGAGTCATTGAAATGTAGATCCGCTATATTAACGATCCCGTAGTGTCAGTTCCACGGATATGGAGGGAGGTAAATGTGGGTACACAGGCGTTAGGTGCATGGTAAGGTAAACCCCAGGTCGTTAGTTCCTCAGAATCGACCCTTGGTCATTACGCTAAAGATGTCATGTGTCTACCATCTATGTTACGCCCTGATGGCAAATAAGAGTCATTGAAGAGGAGATGTGTAATCACTATGGTTAAGGTAAAATATATTAATAATATTTTAAATTTGTGTGTATATATCTTATCAATTTAATATACTTAACTACCCTAAATTTTATAATTGTAGATATTTTGGTTCTTCATTTGGCTTAGATCCCAATGTGAAAAAAGGGGTGTCTCGAAGCTCTAGTGTAAGAGAAGATTCTTGATTACCTTCAAAAGGAATTGATCCTTTTATGTTTCCCACGAAACATAAGAGTCTCAAAAACTGATTTAGTACTAAAAAAGTAAAAGATGTTGGTAAGACAATATCAAAATGATTTATATATAATGATATTCCATTTAATACAGCAAATAGTGGTCCATACTATCAATCCATGATAAACACCATTGTTGAAGCTAGAACAAGAATAAAAGGTCCTACAAGATGCCAAATTGGGTGATATTTATTTACAAGAGGAGGTGGATGAGATAAATGAATATTTGACCACTTTAAAATCAAAACAGTAAGTATGGATGCACAATAATGTGTGACAGTTAGAGCACGTACAACAAGCATTCAATAATAAATTTTATGATATATTGTGACTGCATCATGATATTTTATAGTTTCTTTGATTGCAACAATAAAGTCAAAATAGTTTATTTTATTTTTTCTTTGTTAAATAATATTATTGAGGAAATTGGGGAAGAAAATGTTGTGCTGTGGTCACTGACAATGAAGGTGCAAATAAGGTTGTTGGTGCCAAATTGATGATAGAAAGACAACAATTGTTTTAATCTCCTTGTGCAACACATTGTATCAATCTTATGCTAGAAGATATTGGCAAGACAACAAAAGTAAAAAAAAAAAAAAAGTGTGCTAAGAAAGTTAAGCAAATAACGAGCTTCATATATAGAGCAATAAAGTTGTGAATTTGATGAAAACATTTACAAATAACCGTGGTTATTGAGACCGGAAATAATATGATTTGCGACAGAATTTATTTTAATTGAAAGTCTTGTTCAACATTCTTCAGATTTAAAAAGAATGTACACTTCTGTGATTGGGAAGCATATAATAACACAAACAAAAGAAGCAACAAAAAATTGCAAGTATCACAATGGATGGAAGATTTTTGAAGAGGGTTCGTGATATTTGTACTGCAATCGAACCATTAATAAAAGTTTTGAAATTAGTTGACCAACATAAAAAAAAAACCAACAACATCAATTATCTATGAAACTATGAATAGAGCGAAAATGATAATAAAAGATAATACTAGAGATTGGCAAGCACATTGGATATTATTGATATTTGATGATACAATCAATTACACCAATATCTACATACTGCAAGTCACTATATAATTTATTTTTTTAAATTGTAGAGTACAAAGTATGTTATCAAAATCATTTAGAAATTTATCATTTCTAATTTCTTATTATCTTATTAATATTTCATCATATTTCCTAAATCTGTTACTTCAATATTCTGGAAATTGTGTTTATAATGATGAAGTTAAAATAGGATTAAAGGTTGTAATTAAGAGATTGGAGCCAAACTTAAATGTACAAGCTTCAGCTATTAGTGAGGTATTTTTTTTTATGTTCTTATATATTTTTTCCAAACATTAATAGTATTATTTTGCTTTTCTTATAATTTTCAGATTAAATTATTCACAAATCAAATAGGCAAATTTGGGTCTCCACTAGTCAAAATGGCAGTTAAAAAAGTCTCCCAGGTTTGTACGTAATTTAAGTTTTACAAATATTTATAATTAAAAATATATACGTTATTGATTTTTTTAGTATCAACTTAATGGTGGAGCGACTATGGTGAAGATGCCCCACTCCTTCTAAAAATTACAATAAAAGTTTCAAGTCAAACATTCTCATCTTCAGGATGTGAAAGAAATTATACATGATCTCTTATACACACAAAGCTCCATAATCGCTTAGCTATCCAAAAGTTGCACAAATTAGTTTATGTTCACTACAATATATGGCTTGGGGTACAAAACATGATGCGTAAAAAAGAAGATAACGATTTTTACTATTGGATAGACCTCAATCACAATTTTCATGATGATGACATCTTAAATGAATGAACAAGAGATAATGAACCACTAGTTTTAGAAGATGATGATTTGACATGGTTAGATCAAGCACTTCGAGCATCAAATGCTGAAGAACACAACACAGCTATAAGAGTTCAAAGTCATTCAAGAAAGAAGAATAATGTAGAAAAGTCAACATAATTGAAAGGAAAAGAAGTTTTATCAAGAGATGATAATGACAATAGTGATGAAAGTGATGACAGTGATGATTCAAATGATGAAAATAATCAACAAAGTCATGGTGAACATCATGTTCAACAAAGTCATGGTGAACATCATGTTCATCAAAGTCATCAAGATGATCAACATGACACGGGTATAACATGGGCACAAGGTCATGAAAATTATTACGCAACACAAGCTATTAATCATGGGTAGCATCCCAGGATGGAGAAATAATGTCACTTTTTGGCAAGTTTAAATGAATCTCCTGATGCCAATGATAAAGAACTAACATTCAATTAGATCTGTTGGTGCAGTTCACACTAACGGTCTAACCCATATTTTGATGAATGACAAGAAAGTTAAGTTAGGTTCCATCGTGATCTAACCACTTAATTGAGTGTGCAGGAAATTCAGCTAGGTCGACAGGTCGACCGAATGGATGGTACAAAATCCAATTAGGTCGACGGCCCGATTGGATAGCTAGTACAAAATCCAACTAGGTCGATGAACCGACTGGATAGCAGGTATGAAATCCAGCTAGGTCGATGGGTTGATCGAATAGCTCGTACGAAGTCCAGCTAGGTCAACGAGTCGACTGGATAGCTGGCACGAAGTCCAGACAGGTCGACAGGCTAACCGGATGTCTGACAAACTGGTAAATTAATGTAAGTCACTGGAAGAGAGTGACCAAGTGAGGACGCGTCCCAATTGAAGGGGCAATAGGTGTTGGTCCAGTTTAGGTCCATTTGAGATCCCTAAGCAGAGACCTTGACAAGTTCTTGGTTCTGAAAGGATATGAACTAATTACTATTCTGTATTATTAAATTGTCCTAATACTTATTTTGCAGGGTATTTTGGACTAATATTATTTTACAGAGCTAAGAGAAGAAAATTGCCTTTGGATGAACAGTGTTCGAAGGTGCCTTCAAGTTTGATGGAAGGCGCCTTCGTACTGTTCATAGAATGTGTCTTCCATGACTATGGAAGGCGTCTTCCGCGGGTAAAGTTAGCCGAAGTCGTGGATAAGCACCGGGATGTTCGAGATCGAACTTGCCTCATTGGAGGTGCCTTCCATGGCTATGGAAGGGGCCTTCCATGCCCTTTATAAGACTATCTCGAGAAGACATTCAACAACAACACACATACGAACTACTATGTGTCCATTTGAGGCTCCAACTGCTCCGGGCTCCTGCTACGACTCTGCTACGAAGTTGCTGTGTCCGACGATTGCTCCGAGGACTTCTGATCGTGACCAGCAGACTGATTCCAACACACAAGTGCCTTCACATAAATTCCTAAAGTGTCGATAACGAGATTTCTATTTGTACTTAAATTCTGTAAACAGAAAGTGTAGTCTATTACACTTCTCCGAACTCTCTTTGTACTCAATTCCCTCTTCCGAAGGTACCAGAAGAGGCTTTTAGTGGATTACCCATCGATATATCCGCGAGACTTGGGTCTTGGAGTAGGAGTCGTCGAAGGCTCCGAACCAAGTAAAACCACTAGCATTTTCTGGTGATTGGATTATCGTTTTTAAGTTTTCCGCTACGTACTTTACTTTGATTTCAAAACACACAAAAAATGAGTTTTTGAAAATCACGTGATTCACCCCCCTCTCACATGCATAATCAATTCAACAAGTGGTATCAGAGCAGGTTATGCTCTGAATTGGTGCAACCACCAATCAAGCCGGCGGAATCGTTTTTAGATTATTTTTTTTTTGTTTTTCGCATTCCATTTGAATCGTTTAAAATATATCTCAAACACTACTAATCCAAGACCAAATCTTGGTACCCTGTTTTAGTTTTTCTTCTACAGGTGTCAAATGGCACAACTTGAAGGGTACAACACCGTTTATCCTCCCCTATTCAATAGTGATGACTTCTTGTACTGGAAGAAGCGATGGAAGTATATTTGAAGACCGACTTCGACCAATGGTTCAACATCATTAGAGGTTACAAAGCACCAGTCAATAACGTCAGAATCCCAATGGACTCGGAACATTGGAATCCAGAAATGAAGAAAAAGGCACAGATCGACTTCAAAGCTCTCAACACAATTCAGTGTGAGCTAACAAAAGAAGAGTTGAACCGTGTCGGCCCACATGAAAACACAAAGGAACTTTGGGACAAGCTAATAGAACTGCCTGAGGGAACCAGCGATGCCAAGGTAACAAAGAGAGATTCATTTTTAAATAAATTATTTAATGTTAAAATATAAGAAGGTGAGACTTCCAGTCAGCTGCACGCGATGATAAAGGACATTCTCAACGAACTCCACACAATCGGCCACCAATTAGAGAATCGGGACCAGATAAGGTATGCCTTAAATGCATTTCCTTAAAATGCACTGTGGGCTTCCATCGTGGATTTGACTAACGCCAAATCCGAGAAAGGCCTTACTCTTATTGTAGAATCATCAAAAGACATGTCCAAATCCAAGCTAGAACCTAAAGACGAGTCTGACCCAAACTCAGATGATGAAGAACACCTGGTGAACTTGGTAAGAAAAATATTCACTAGGAGAAAGAAGAATTTCACCAACAAGGACTTGCAGAAGATCAACTCCGCCTCCAACTCTAACAACAAAAACATGACTTGTTTCGGATGCAACAAGAAGGGGCATTACAAGACCGATGATGTGTGTAGATCTTATAATCTTTTATGCATGTTTCGACGTACATTCATGTATTTTATTTATGATGGATTTATGCATTCTTACACTCCTTATCATCTTTACATCATAATTACTCTTCTATTTCAGAGATCTACTCTTTGTGTGCATTTGTGTGGATAGGGATAACTTTTGAAGCAAAAATAGTGATCATCAACGTACCAGGGAACAAAGCAGAAGGCTAATTGACACTAGCCATGTGACCCTACACGACCATGCAACACATCCAGTGGAGAAGGAGAACATGACCGTGTGACCCTACACTATCATGTGAAGCATCTAGATCCAAAGAAGAACGTAACCGTGTGGATCTCATACAGCCGTGTCACTTAACCCGCAGCCAAGAAGGAGTTGGTCGTGTGATCCCGCACTGTCGTGGCACGAGTCGTGTTGCGCCCGTGACCTACCATATAAAAGAGGTTCTAAACTTCTTCTCAAGGGGAGGAGGTGGGCGTTAGAAGAAAGATCACCTTGGTACCGTTTCCATGCCATCCTAGACCTCCGTTCAACGATCCGAGAGTGTCTTCATAATCACATCAACTCCGGAAGCAAATAGTTCGATCCAAGGATCACTCGACACCATTGAATAAGCGTTTCTCTTCCTTCCTAATCTTAATTTGGAATTAAATGTTGTATATCATGATGTTTTTGGGTTCTCCTCTTCGTCTATGGAGTAGATTCATTGTTCTAGGATTAGGGAGTAGTTGTGGTTAAGGATACGATGTAACAACTCATGTTTATGCCTTTTACCTATTATGTGATATTGACTTGCTCTTATATCTATTTTATTTGACATGCATGAGAATTGCTTGCGTTTGATTGCCATGTAGATTGAATGTTTGTGTAGGGATTGTAAATCTCGCAGAGAGAGTACTTTAGATAGTATACCCGAGGGGCCCTAGTGACAGGGGTAACCTGTTCACAGATGTCTAGGATATTCCCTTGAAAGGAGAAGCATCTCCTTCATAAGGAAGTAGGAAACCGTGTTGAACTCATATCTTTATCTTTATTGTTATTAACTATTCATGTGTTCTTGTGATCTATGATCGAGGTGCCCTCGTGACAAGGGTTAATCATTATCGGATTTCACAGGGATCATCTCTATTCAATACTTAGAGATAATGACTCTAATTTCCTATAAGGGCACATTAATTGAAGATAGGAAAATGGTAGATCGTGACACATTAATACACACCACAATGAAACTGAACTCCTAGAATACTCCCCAAACCGAGATAAACAACTTTACCTCTAGCTCTTTTATCTTCCTTTTAGGTTTCATCTTTCCTTCTAAATAGATAACAACCGACCATTGATAGTTTAGCTAATTCTATGTGAGTGATAGCTAGTGCTTATAATCAGTTCCTGTAGGTTCGATATCTTTTGTATTACTGACGACGTAACTGTGCACTTGCTGTACGTAACAAGTTTTTGACGTAGCTGCCGGGACTGCACTTATAACATTAGCAATAATCATATTGAGTTAGAGTAAATCTTATTTTCTTTATTTTTCTCTGCATTTTACTTTTTGTTTTTTTTCCAATTTCTATAATTTTATTTCTACATTATACTCTCTATTTTGAAAAAAAAAAAAAAACCCTTCATTTTCTTATTGCACATAGAATATTCAATACCTTGTTCTTGCATGTAAAGAGTTAATCTTACAAAAGAACTTCTATCGTTCGACCCAGAGATTGATAGAACTTTCCTGAGGAGAAGAAACTTGCAAAGACTCCAAGCATAATAAGAAGCATATGAGATGAATGACAAACCTTTGAAAGACTACGCAGCACATTATGTACGCGGGCTTCGGTCTAGCATCACTAGACCATCAATTGAAGCTAACAACTTTAAGATAAAGCCTGCAGTAATCCACATGGTTCAGTAAAGTTAATTTGGAGGAGGACCACATGATGACCCGAACCAATACTTGGAACACTTTTATGAGATCTGTAGCATGATTAAGGTGAACGGAGTTCCACCAAAAATGGTGAGACTACTTCTCTTTGGATTTTCTCTGAGGGACGGAGTCAAGCAGTGACTTAATTCCTTGCCAACGAACAATATTGCATCCTGGGAATAGTGTGAGCAGTGATTTCTGGATAAATTTTACCCACCAAGCAAAACAATTCACATGAGGAACTTAATAGGGAGTTTCAAACAGACAGACTTAGAGTCGTTATTTGAAGCATGGGACAGATTCAAGAGTATGCCCCGACAGTGTCCCCATCATGGGCTTGAGAAGTGGTTGGTGCTACATACATTCTATAATGACATCAACTATCACACGAAGGTGTCCCTCGATTCTACAGCAAGAGGGGCGTTAATGAACAAAAGCTTAGATGAAGTCGAAGACATAATAGAAAATGTAGCCCAGAACCATCATCCGTGGCCATCTGAAATATCTAGAGACCCTTTCTCTAGAAATCCAATCAATGCATCAGGAAAATTTGATGTAGATGCAGTCACGCTCATGTCTGCAAAGTTGGATGCTTTGACCAAAAAGTTTGAGGCCATGGGAAACATCATGACCGATGCAATTGTATGTGTATGCGAGACCTGTAGAAGTTTAGACCATGCTCAAGAAACTTGCCCCCTAGGGCCATTATCTGCACAAATAAATCAACTTTAGCAATGCTATGCAATAGTCAGTTATAACTAAAGGTAGAAAAATACATACTCCACCCTGGGTGGAGGAATCATCCAAATTTTTCTTACCAGGGTAATCAAGACCAAGGAACATCTACAGAGGAAAAGCCAAGCTACCAACCTGGGCATCAAACCTATCAACAACAGTAGCCTTCACAAGGCTATCAGTTGTCCAAGATAGAAAAAATGCTTGAGGAAGTTCTCGTTGAACAAAGGGAAATGAAAAATGTTCTCAAACAATTGAATCAAATAATGGAGAACTCTGAGAAGCACCAAAAGATGCAACATAGCCAAATTGCTCAGATAGCTCAGTCCTTTTCAAGAGCACCAAGAACATTGCCAGGAAAGCCTGATATCAACCTAGTGGAACATTGTATCCTCATTGAGCTAAGGAGCGGATGAACTTTGGGAGATCCACAAATGACTGCTCAGAAAGGAATTGACTCAAAGGAAGAGCCCTCTCCTTTCACACCGAATTTAGTTCAGACCAAAAACAAAGAAGAGATCACTAAGAAGGGTGAAGGGACTCTTCAATTTCCACCATATAGTCAAAGAATTCCTTTCCCCCAAAGACTAATAACGGCCCAAAGGGATGAGGAGTTCCACAAGTTCCTCAAAAAGGTTAAGGAGATTTGCATTGAGGTACCTCTTATTGACGTCCTTCACCAAATTTCAAAGTTCGCCAAATTTCTGAAGGGAATTCTGTCCAACAGAAGACAGAAGGGCGATTTCGAGACCGTAGCATTGATAGGGAAATGTAGTGCACTGCTCATGACAGTCATTCCCCCCAAACACTAAGATCCAGGAAGTTTTTCTATACCTTGCAAATTAGGATCAGAATTTATAGATAAGGATTTTTGTGATCTGGGGGTGAGTGTCAGCCTTATTCCATATTCTATTTATAACAAGCTATGCCTTAGGAACATTAAACTGACTACTATGGCACTGGAGTTAGCTAACCATTCATGCAGATACCTTATGGGGATAGTAGAAGACGTGCCAGTGGAGGTGGATGGATGCATCATACCCACAGACTTTGTTGTTTTAGACATGGAGGAGGATCCCCAAATCTCAATCATCCTTGGAAGACCATTCCTTGCGATTGTTGGAGTCATCATTGATGTAAAGAACCACAAGTTATTTGTGCATGCAGAATTTTGCTTGAATAATTCTATTTTTTCTTTAAATTTTTTATTTTATAACTTTAAACTATCAAATAATTCTAATGGGCATGTCATGACTAATTGTCTTTTCAAATTAGTATCTTCATTTTCTAATTTTCACACATTTTTAGAAAGTATTTTGATAAATTAGAATGATTGTTCGGGTGAAAGAGCATGTACCTCACTTACCTCGTGAAATGATGCTCCCCTTTCATCAGAGCTTTCCTCTGATGATCCTCCCCATTCATTAATGCTCATTTTTAAGCTACTTTCATCTTTTTCTTGGTGGTCAGCCAGTAGAGTTAGTCTGGTGTAAGCTTCGATCTCGGACTCGGAGGATGGCGATTCATCCCATGTGGCCTTCAAATTCTTGTGCTTTGGTCTGTTACCCTTGTCATTCTCTTTCTTCTTTAGTTTGGGACAGTCATCCTTGATGTGTCCTTTTTCATTGCAGTTGTAGCATCAGACCTTCCTTTTATTCCGATAGTCCCTTTTCGTCTACGACTTAAATTTATTAGATTGAATAAATTTATTAAATTTCTTTACCAATAGTGTTGTTTCATTTGCGTCGATGGATGTTTCAGAGTTTGAATATGGTTCACCCTTTTGGTTGTCTTTTAGTGCTATGTAGTGGGCTATCTTTTCCCCTTTGTTTCGCAAGTCTGCACATCTTGATTCATGAAGTTTAAAAGTGGAAAAAAGACTTTCTAATGAACTAACTTTGAGGTCTTTAGATATGTAAAATGAATCGACTATAGCTATCCACTTGGGTGTCCTAGGAAATGTGTTTAAAGCATACCTTAATGAATCTCAGTTTGTTATCTTTTCTCCAAGATTTGTGAGTCCGGTGATGAGTTCTTTAATCCTCGAGTGCAGATGTACAACTGTTTCACTTTCTTCTATCCGGAGGTTCGTCAGTTGGTTCCGAAGCAGGTCCTGTCTCGCGAGCTTTGCTTTGGAAGTTCCTTTGTACAGCTCTAGGAACTTCTCCCAAAGTTCATTTGCTGATTTGTAATCTTCGATCCAATTTACTTCCTGGAGTGGAAGTACGCTGAGTAGATGGAACTCAGCTCATCCGTTTGCTATGAAATCTGCTTGCTCCTTCTTGGTCCATTGGTACTCTTCTTTTTCATTTTCTTGGGGGTCTTTGGGAGCTACAAAATTATATTTAATTATTAATAAAATTTTAAAATTAGTTTTGAAAAATACCTTCATGCGTTTCTTCCATGACACAAATTCTCCCTCGAACTTTGGTGGGAAGATTATCGGTCTGGCCATCGTTTCAGTGCTTCAATCGACGGTTAGCCCTTCTGAGGTAGTTGGGCTCTAATACCACTTGTTGGCATAGGTAGGACATGTTGGTGCGGAAAACAATAGACGATCGAACCTGTGTTTTGATTATGTCAAAGGGTCCAAATTTAAGTTATCTTGTAATCTAACAAGGTTGGTTGAGCTTGCAGGAAAAATCCTAAGTGTTTTTAGGCAAAAGTCCTAGTGGATTCTAGGCAGGTGGAAAACCCTAGAGGTGGTAACCCTAGGTCCTAGGGGTGGTAATCCTAAGTGATGAAAAGTCCTAGCTGTGGTTAGGCAGGTAGAAAATTCTAGGGGGCGGTGACCCTAGGTCCTAGGGGGTGGTAACTCTAGGTGGAAAGTCTTGGTGGGTCGAGCGCTTCAGGCAAAATCCTAGAGTCGAGGACACTAGGTTGAAATCCTAGTGGTCACGGACTGGGAGGAAGTCTAGACGAGTCATGGAACGAACGCCCAGCATGAAGATCGAAAGCTTCAGACGCTGAGTAAAAGTCCAGTTGATCTGGAGGATCAATCTGGCGACAAGTAACTTCTCCTGAGAGGAGTAGGTGAGGACGCGTTCCCCGAAAATAGAATAGTAAGCGTCGGTTCGACCTAGGGTATCCGAGAAACTCGATATCAGAATCGGACAGTCCTGTGACTGTCAAATACTTGTATTTATCTTATATTATTATGCTAACTTGATTTTACAAGGTATACTTTGTTTGTGGACTAATATGCCTTATATGAATGAAGTTGCACAAGGGAATGCTCGGATGAACAGTGTCTGAGGCGCCTCCGAACTGTTGGAGGCGCCTCGGGTGCCTTGGTCGAAAGCCTCATGTAGCAAGGCGCGAAGGAGCCTTCCAAGGAGATGGAAGGCGCCTTGGATGATGAATGGAGGGCGCCCTCCATGGAGCTTGGAGACGCCTTCGGGTGGATAAGCAGCAGACGTTGTGGAGGTTATCGATGCTGTGATTTCAGGATAAGTATCCCTGCTGAAGGCGCCTCCTATGGATGCTGGAGGCGCTCTCAATGGGATACTTAAGGCAGTCTCGAGCAGAGGATGACTTACACTTGATTTTGGCAATCTTTTTACTGCGCACTGCTCAAAGGACGATCTGACAAAGTCGTAACTCGACTCCGACAACTAGAAGCCTTAAATTCTCTTTTCTTACTTGTCGGTATACTTTTAATTATTACATTACAATTGTACTTCAAGTTGTAATTTTCCGAAGCTATAATGATTGCCCATCAAAAATACTCTTACGTGTGGGCCTTGGAGTAGGAGTCGACACAGGCTCTGAACCAAGTAAATTCTTGGTGTTTGCGATTGATTTCTGTTTATTCCGCTGTGTGTTTACTCAAATATTTTAACTAACGAATTAGCCACGAGCGCTATTCACCCCCCCCTAACGCTTTTTGATCCTACAATTAGTATCAGAACGAGGTCACTCTGATTTGGTGAAACCACCAATCAAGTAGGGGGATTTTTTTTCAAAAATAAAATTACATATCGTTTTGCTTAAAAAAGATTCTTACGCCTTTCATTTTTTTTCCTCCAAAACTATTATTGAAAAATTCATTTTCATCTCTTCACCATTTATTAGTATTGACAAAATATCGCATTTAACAAAATTTAAAATAATATTTTTTATTAATATTTTATTAATATTTTATTATTTTTTTCTTAAATTAGTAAATTACTATTTTTATTTTTCTCCCGCACTACTAATCCAAGACCAAGTCTTGGAACATTAGTTTTTTTTTTTTTGCGAGATTCCTCTTTAATGGCCCACCAAGAAGGGTATAGCACTACACGTGTCACGCCCCGAGGGAGTCCCTGTCCGAAGAAATTTCGACAGCACCTCCCCTGTACGGGTGACAATCTGAAGCAATTCTACATACAAAATATACATCAGCCACAAGCGGCTGGAATATACACACAACCACGCAGTTTATATCATCAGCCCACTCGGCTGGAACAAAATAAACAACCACGCAGTTATATATATATTTAACAGCCTACACAGCTGTACTAAAACCAAAAACACCGCGGAAAAAGACAACACATACAACCCAAAACGAAAACTACTAGCCGGTTAGGCTTACACAATAAACAAAGCAACATTTCCAGAAACAAAACCGGAACACATAACCAAAAACTCACATATCATATACCATGATAAAACAGCAAAAGACAGCGACATGTCTTCTGATGTGACGCGGGGACCAACAAACAGGATGCTCCAAGCGACACCATAAATAACTTGGTACCTGAAAAATATAGTGTCCACGGGGGTGAGTTCAACAACTCAGCGAATACCAATAGACATGCCTAGTAAGATATATCTAATAGCAATAAACATGGAATACAGCTTCCGAATAATATATAGGAAATATACAAACTGAAAAGTAACCAAGGAAGCTGTACTCACCAGGAACTCCTATCCTGAACTAAAGGGTCATCAAACCGATACGCAGTATGTCTCCTGTATGCATGTCAAACAAATGCATCCACCAAAATGCAGCATATAAGTGCAGCAAACACAAGCAAATAAATACAATCAATGCATGTGATGACCGTGCACTCTAACATCACTGTTCCTGAAGAGTGACCGAGTGGACGGAATGCTGTCGGAGTACTCCTGTCCTCTGTCCCCAAATCATAAATGGGGGAGCTCAATGCTCTATCTCCCGGTACACGATGACGGGGAGATATCTCTGCCGGCTACCACGCTGAGTCACCTGACCAACGGAGCCAAACAAAGTCCACCGTCTGCCGGCTACCACGCTGCTACACTAAATGCCAGCGGAGCCAAACAGAGCGAAACTGTCTGCCGGCTACCACGCTAAGTCACCTGACCAACGGAGCCAAACAGCAGAACCGCCACACACCTGCCTGATAAACCACTAATCCATAAGTGGTGGTGTGTGCAGTACATGTAATTGGCGATGGGCTCAACCATAGTGGAGTCGACAATCGCACAGCATGCAATCATGATGCATGACACTAAGCATAGCAAAACTGATCAACATAACCATATCCATATATATAAAATGAGTACTGTAAAATCGGTCACATACCAAGATCTAGAGTACACAGGTCAGATAGAATATCAAAAATCTATGTCCTGAACATAATAAGTATGGAATATCCTGATCAGCATAGAAAAATCCATATATACATAATATGGGTACCACAGTATCAATAGGTCAAATCCACGGATCTAGGGTATACAGGTCCTCTTTGGTATAACAACCTAGATCCTAAACATATCCCCCTTCCATAGCATATGTACCAACAATATGCACAGATCAAAGCCACAAGGTCTAGGTACACGAATCATATATGATATACCAATAGAAATACACAATCCAGGCATGGCATAAAAACCTAAGTATCAGATAATTTGGATACACATGCCAGAAACAAAAATCCAGAGTCTAATCCTAACCTCAGTAAAGCATAATATGTCACTCTAGAAACTAAGATACTCATGGCAACAAATCACGAGATATAAGCACGGATACATCACAGGCGACAAACCTAACATGCTATGGATATCAAACAGTGACATACCAAAGGCAAACATGTTCATTGCTTGTAGTTATAAAATACTATGCATATCCAAATGACAATATCATAAAAGATAAGTCAAGAGGTACCCGCCTTTATACGTAGTCTGTATCGCAATAAATCCCGTATCCAGACGTTTGTCTCCCAAACAAAGTCCTGCAACACATAATGTATTTTTAGCTAATACATAAGAAGTAATAGCTAAATAAATTTTCCCTCCTAATAAGAGTAACTCAAATCAAACATGGTTATGGATTAATCCTCCACTTAACCTTAACCATAGTACAACCTAATTAGATTAGGCTTTATACATGATTCATCTCCAAAACTCACCCAAATTCGTATACTTCGTCGTTAATTTGTCGATGGAGCACCCTCTGTCAGAACTGTGGTCGTATCTAGATTGAGCCACTGACCTACACATCAAACACCCAAAATTTGTAATTCAATACATCCACCTCTGTGAATTAAACCCTAACATTACATCCACAGTTTTAAACCAACAACTTACCATAAACCAAAGGTTCGGTAGAAGGTGTTGCTGGAACAGTAGCCCAATTCAACACTTGCTATCCCAATTCTGTGCCAAAAATCCCTTCCTCTCTAAGGATCGACAGCCAAATCTCTGCCGGCAATATCTCAAATCAGGCCGCCGGCAGCAACCACAGCCCGAGCAAAGATGGCGCCTCAGAGCAGAGGGAAACGACGACGATGCAGGATCGGCGGTGACAGATCAGTGGTCTTCAACGCTGAAAAAAAATCAGGGAAGGAGAAAGGAATATCGCCGCGATTTAGCTATTCGCGGTGGAGATGTTGAATCGAGGGAGAGGAAGAACCTCCGCTTTGGCTGGTTGCGTGGATGAACGACAATCGCGGTGTCGGGATCACAGCTAGGGCAGAGATGACCGGCGGCGTTAAGTGGCTAGGGCACGAACACTATGCAAAGGAGAGGTGCTCGGCTGCCGGCGCTCAGAAGAGGAGAATGAGGGTCGGCGCTAGGGCTGAGAGGCCGGCGGATCGAGGTCAGCGTCACGTCGGCCAGAGGAGAGGAAGAGGAGAGGGAACCGTTGCGTGGCGGTTTGGGCACGGGAGGAGAAGGCATCGCGAAGTTTAGGGCAAGGGACGGGCTCGCGGGGAAGAAAACAGGAAAAAGGAAAATAAGAAAAGGAAAAATAAAACAAAAACAAATAAATAAATTCAACTTTTCCTCATTTAAATGGGGTAGTCCAAACAGGCTTTTCCGGACCCCGTTTCTATCCCCGTAACCTGAGCCATACGAGCTCCGGAAAAATCCAGAAAAATTTCTAAAAATTCCCTTATCATTATTCGCCATTTTTTCGATATTTTACATTCTCCCCCACTAATAAAAATTTGGTCTCCAAATTTCGTCATCTATCATCAGCAAGTACTAACAACAGATAAAGAGTATCATTGCTGAACGGTAAATTAAATCACATACCTCTAGTGAAAAGATGGGGGTATCGAGCTCGGATAGTATCCTCGAGCTCCCAGGTAACCTCCTCGTCCGTATGATGCTGTCATCCGACTTAAACCAGCCGGATAGTCTTGTTCCGCAACTGACGCTCTTTCCGGTCTAGAATCCGTATCGGAACCTCCTCATAGGTGACATCAGGCTGAATAGGAACTGAGATACCTGTCAGCACATGTGTCGCCAATAGAGAATTCCAGGAGTATGCGTCTCTAATCAGCATAACTCTTCTGGCGGTCCTGCGCCTTTGACATCCTCCGTCAGATAGTACGGACCAACTCTGCCTCATGCTGAGCACTATGAGGTCCCAACAGCTGGGCCTCCCCAACCTCATCCTAGAGGGTGGGTGTCCGACAAGGCCTACCATACAACGCTTCAAACGGTGCCATCTGAATAGCCAAATGCAAACCGTTGTTGTAGGCGAACTCTCTACCAATGGCAAATGGTCCTCCCAACTGCCCCTAAAATCCAATACACAAGACCTCAGCAAATCCTCTAGAGTCTGAATGGTCCACTCTAACTATCCATCTATCTACGGATGGAAAGTTGTACTGAAACAGAGCTGCATGTTCAAAGCCTACTGCAGACTCTGTCAGATTAAATTAGGGTGTGAGGCACGATGGTGGATCAGCTCGTCTCAGAATCACATAATCAGCAGCCTTTTGCAAGACCCCAAGCCCAATGATGGATTCATCATCAGAATGAAATCCCTTTCCAAATATCTGTCTTTGTGGCTATGATTATGTCCATTCTAAATGTCATTTGTCAGAACTTACTTGAGCAGTCAGAGAAAGATCTAGCTCATTAGCTTTGTTTGGCTCAATCAATGAGCCAATGCTTAAGCCCAAATTATAGTAGCAGACTAACCTAATACTTAAGCCCAAACTAATACTAGCAGACTAACAAAAGACTAAAAAGTTCATTGATTAATTAACAATTTTCTCAGTTAGACTAAAGTAGGGTGTCAGATCAGTAGATTCAGATCAAGGTTAGTGTTAACCAATAGAATTTTGGTTGCAACTTTTGACATGTATACATACAAAGTGAGAGTCAATATCAGTATGGTCAACTATTTGATGGCTTAAGAAAGAAAATCAAGATTACAAAGAATTGATTCAAATCTTAGAGACAAGACACATCAATATCGGAACCATTGATACGACAATTTCCATCTTGGGCTTGTAAAAACAACTACTCTCGTTTTGTCTGTCACAATAAGGAGGCACCTTGATACACTTCGAAAGAGATGGATTGTTCATTTGAGAATCAAAATGAAGCTTAACTTCTCAGTGTTGGTTATCCATACTCATCCCATGTTTCATATCGAGCCCAACAGAATAGTTATAACTGGAATAGTTGATGTAGATGGACAAAGCACAAACCACCAAGCCCAAATTTTTCACTGGTCAGGGACTGTGTCAATCCGAGGGTCAATACTCAATACCACATCATTATTAATTATCGGTCCTGAGGACAAAAGCACTGGTAATTGCGTCCGTCACCCGATTGCTTGGGTGATTGCGTCCAACCGAAATAGAGCTCACCCGAACCCAATTTCTGGCCTTCTCCTCGAGCAGGCTTCCGTCCTGGCTTCTCGTCCCTCGAACATCGCACACGTTCTTCTCGTCCACCGGTGTACTCTTCCACAGCTCTTTCATCCTTCGGACGCACCGAGCCCGTCAGCTCCCTTCCCGTGTCATCCTTCTCGCTAGCTGTGTCTTTTGTTCGACTTCCTGCGCTCCTAAGCTCCTGTACACTTAGACACAGGGATCAAAATCAAATAGGACCTAACTTAACTTGGTTGATCATGTCAAAACAACCATGGGGATTAACACAAATAATATTGTAAGTTCCCTAATTTCTAGCACTAAAATTGATGAATTACAAAATTTAGTTTCATATTTGTTAAGAAAGTTGGCAAAATCTAACCTCCGAGTCAAGTCACTCCGAAAGGAGGTAACAATCCTTAAGGAGGAGACTAACCTAAGTCCTTTGACTAAGCTAGTTCAAAATGGAAGTTCAACCCAAGTCCAACAACTTGAGAAAGAAAATTCCAATTTGAAAACTCAAGTTAAAGGACTTAAGGACACGTTGGAACGCTTCACCTTGGGTTCCAAGAATCTTGATCTGATTCTTGGAAAACAAAAAGTCATTTACAACCGATCCGGACTTGGATTTAAGGCTAAACAAAAATACAGATCTTACTTATCACTTATAAATATAACAAATAGAAAATTAATCCAGGCATGGGTCCCCAAGTCAAGCTTAATTAATCAAGTTAGACTTGGTCAATATTGAATCCCTAAGGATCAAATCCACTACCTTGATAAACCCTATTGAGACTATGATCTAGGGGGAGCCTATAGAAAGACCATTTTTATCGATAGATAGATTTGTTTAATGCTTTCTTTACTGCTTTCACTATACATGCTTAGACTAGGGTAGATAAAGACCTAGGCTTAATTCACACTTGACTAGTTAGACTGAAGAATTTCAGAAAGAAAATTAAATATCTAATTTCTTTGAAAGGCTTTGTCTAAAAGTGATGGATGATCTCATACCCAAGAAGGCCTAGTGTCTCGCCACAACATGGAAGCCAATTATTGAAATAAATATTTAATTGACTAACTGTAAAACCTTAGTCTAACTCAATTGTAAATCAATCCTTAAATTAGAATTTAAATTGAAGATTAAATTAACCATCTCACAAAACTATTAAGGTTCCCTGATTGAAAATCTAGAAAAGGGTGAGATGAACCAAGCTTTAAAATAGTTAACCAAACCTAAATTAATTAAATTAAAGATAACTCAATTAAAATTCATAATTAATTATAAAATTATAATTAATTTCAAAATCTAATTAATTATAAAATTTTAATAATTTCAAAATCTAATTAATTACAAAATCATGATTAATTTCAAAATCAAATTAATTATAAAGTTTAATTAATTTCAAAATCTAATTAATTATAAAATCATAATTAATTTCAAAATCAAATTAATTATAAAATTACAATTAATTTCAAAATGTTAATCTTAATTAATTTTAAAATATTAATCATAATTTTAAAATGTTAATTATTTTCAAATCAAAATTAAATTATAATTATTTTTAAATCATAATGAACTTCAAAAATCTTAATTATTTGATTATTAATTTTCAAATCATGATTAAATTTCAAATTATTAATTCTTAGATTTTTAAAATCTTAATTATTTTTAAATGATAATTAATTTTTAAATCATAATTAATATGTAAGTTTATAATTTCAAACTTAATTAATTTTCAATATATTTTTAACTTCAAAATTTTAATTATTATCAAATGTTTAAATCTAATTAAACTTATATTTTAAAATTTGAAATTCAAACTTAAATATTTAAAAATTCAAAATTTAATATTTTTGAAATTCAAATTTAACTTCAATTATTTTTGAAATATACTTCAATATCATAAATATTTTTTCAAAGTTAAAAATAAAATCAACTTAACTAAACTCCGTCTCATACAAACTCATAAGTTTTACATGTTTGATAATTTAGAAAATGTTAGATGGAAAATTAGGAAAATAGAAAACAACCTTGGGAAATTAAAAAAAATAGATAATTTCTTTTATCTTATACATGCTTGGACTCTAGGCCCTAAAACTTAAAAAAAAAAATGATATTAATTAAGGGGAAGTAAAAGAAAGGTTAAGGCATTAAGTTTTTTTTGTTAAAACATTATTTTTCAAGATTTCAAAGTTTTTTAAAAAATAAAGGAGTTAAGTATTCTTTCTCAAAATTTCAAAGTTAAATTTTTTTAAAAAAAAAGTTTAAAATATTTTTGAAAAAGGAAGTTCAGTAAACCTTATTTGAAAAAGTAAGTTCAAATACTTTTGAAAAACTTTTAAGTTTGTGGAAAAGTACTTAGCTGTGCTTTTTATCTACAAATTTTTTTAGCTAAGTTTTCATCAAATTAAGTTTTTTTTAAGATAAGTATTTTTCAAGCTAAATACTTAACTATGCTTTTATAAACATCTTGTTTAAGCTAAGTACTTAACTAAGCTTTTTATAAAATTTATTTTAAAAGCTAAGTACTTAACTAAGTTTTGATAAAGCTAAGTATTTGATAAAGTTTCTTTTTAAAATAATTCATCTTCTTAGCTAAGTAGTTTTACAAGGAATTCTTTTTAAAGTTAAATGTTTTATCAAAAAAAATTTCAAACCTAAATGTTTATCAAAATCCTGTAAAAGCTAAGTCCTTCTCTGACTCTTTTTCAAAAGTAATTTTCAAAGCTTAAGCTCAGCTAAGTTTTTGTTGAAAAAACTAAGTATTTTCAAAGCATTTCTAATTTAGCTAAGTGTTTTTCAAAGCAATTATTTTCAAAAGCTAAGTTTAGCTAAGTTTTTTTTAAAAGCTAAGTCATTTTCAACTTTTAAAAATTAGCTAAGTTTCTTTTTGCTACCTTTCAGGGGGAGCTTAAAGTTAAACAAAGTAAATTTTTTACTATCTTTATATATTAAACAAACTTTCTCTCTACTTATTTTATTTTTGATTTATGTCAAAGGGAGAGAGAAAAGTTAAAAATTAAGAGTTAAACATAATTTTTGTGAAAGGGGGAGCATAAGGAAGTTTTTTTTACAAATTATTGTATTTATGCTCATGCTAAAATTCCTTTAATTGTCATTATATTTTACTTAACTTTGAACCAGGTTGTCATAATAAAAAAGGGGTAGATTGTTGGTGCGAGAAGCACTAGACGATCGAACATATGTTTTGATTATGTCAAAAGGTCCAAAGTTAAGTTGTCTTGTAATCTAACAAGGTTTGTTGAGCTTGTAGAAAAAGTCCTAAGTGTGCTTAGGCAAAAGTCCTAGTGGATTTAGGCAGGTGGAAAACCCTAAGGAGTAGTAACCCTAGGTGATAAAATGTCCTAGCTGCAGTTAGGCAGATGGAAAACCCTATGGGGCGGTAACCCTAGGTCCTAGGGGATAGTAACCCTAGGCGGAAAGTCTTGGCGGGTCGAGCGCTTCGAGCAAAATCCTAGAGTCAAGGACTCTAGGTTAAAATCTTGGTGGTCGCGGACCAGGTGGAAGTTTGGACAAGTCGTGGAGCGAACGTCCAGCATGAAGATCGGAAGCTTCGGACGCTAACCAAAAGTCCAGTTGATCTGGAGAATCAATCTTGCAACAAGTAACTTCTCTTGAAAGGAGTAGGTGAGGACGCGTTCCCCAAAGAGGGAACAGTAGGCGTATTTTCGACCTAGGGTTTCCGAGAAACTAGAAGTCAGAACCGGACAGTCCGGTGACTGTCAAATACTTGTATTTATCTTATATTATTGTGCTAACTTAGTTTTGCAGGGTACACTTTATTTGTGGACTAATATGCCTTGCAAGAATGAAGTTGAACAAGGGAATGCTCGGATGAATAGTGTCTGAGGCGCCTCCGGGCTGTTGGAGGCGCCTCGGGTGCCTTGGTCAAAAGCCTCGCGCAACAAGGCGTGAAGGCACCTTCCAAGGAGATGGAAAGCGCCTTGGATGCTGAATGGAGGGCGCCCCCCAAGGAGGTTGGAGGCGCCTTCGGGTGTAGAGCCGTCAATTTGGGTTAGGCCCATCGGGTTGGCCCGCCCCGCCACACAATTTAAACGGATTGGGTTGGAATTTTATCAATCCAAGTCTGTCGTGGGCCGACCCGCCTAGGCCCGCGACCAGCGTGGGTCGGCCCGCTTGGGCTTGGGTTGGCCAGCGAGTTGAAAAACACATGTAAGCTAAGTTTTTAGTCAATTCATTATCTTTCTTTGTTATAATTTTGAAATAAAAATAGTACTTTTCATCCAACATAAGTACTCGTTTGTGTTCATTTATATTTAAAATATATTTTTATATATACATTTAATTGTAGAAAACTTTTTCGAAGTAAAATGTTGAAAATATGAAATGTTTTTTTATTTTTTTAAAAAAATTTGATGGACCCGTGGGTTGGCCCGCCAAACCCGCAACCCGCCTTAGAATGGGTTGGGTTGGAAATTTCCCAACCCGACAAGTTGGCGGGTTGGCCCGCCCCGCCCCGCCAAATGGTTAGCCCGCCACAGGCCGACCCGCCCCGCCACGGGTTAACCCGTCTGACAACTCTATTCGGGTGGATAAGCAGCGGACATTGTGGAGGTTATCGATGCTGCGATTTCGGGATAAGTATCCCTGCTGAAGGCACCTCCTATGGATGCTGGAGGCGCTCTCAATGAGCTACTTAAGGTAGTCTCGAGCAGAGGCTGACTTACACTTGATTTTGATAATCTTTCTACTACGCACTGCTCAAAGGACGATTTGACAAAGCCGTAACTCGACTCTGACAACCAGAAGCCTTTAATTCTCTTTTCTTACTTGTCGGTATACTTTTAATTATTGCATTAAAATTGTACTTTAAGTTGTAATTTTTTGAACCTATAGTGATTGGTCATCGAAAGCACTCTTACATGCGGGCCTTGGAGTAGGAGTCGACACAAGCTCCGAACCAAGTAAATTCTTGGTGTTTACAATTGATTTTTGTTTATTCTGCTATGTGTTTACTCAATTATTTTAACGAACGAATTAGCCACGAGCGCTATTCACCCCCCCCCCCTCTAGCGCTTTTCGATCATACAGGACCGGCAAGAGGGGGTGAATTGCCTATCAACAAAAACAACACTTTTCCCGTTCTTTCAACTCTAATTAAAAGCAACAATAATAGAAAATTAAATTAACAACTAAAAAGACGAGGCACAAGATTTACTTGATTACAACCTAGGTGGTTGTTAATTCAAGGACAATGAAAAAGCTCTAAAAGATTTCCTTCGGTGAAGGCGGAGAAGCCTCTTACACTCGTTAATTGCTCAAACAGTTGCTAGGAAATGAATACTGGAGTTGATGTTTATTTCCTAGGTCCAGGGGTCTTTTTATAACCCATGGAAAATCTTATTTGGGGCTGGAAGGCGCCTCCAATAGGCTGGAAGGCGCCTCCAGCAAGGCGCCAAAGGTTAAAACTTTATCCTTTGTCAACGATAATATTTGCTTGGTCAAAGGTACCTTCAAGTAATTGAAGGCACCTTCCATGGTGGATTGAAGGTGCCTTCAACCCTGTTGAAGGAGCCTTTCCACTGAAAGGCGCGGAGGTGCCTTTAACTCCTTTGAGGGCGCCTCCAGCAGCTTCGCAGCTCCCTTTCAGTTCTCTTGTTGCTCCGATCGCTTGGGTGATTTCGGCCAATCAAAATAGAGCTCACCCAAACTCATTTTCCGGCCTTCTCCTTGAGCAGACTTCCTCCTCGGCTTCTCGTCCCTTAGACCTCCACGCGCGTCATTCTCGCCTACCGGTATACTCTTCCGCAACATCTTGTCCCTCGGATGCACCGAGCCCGTCGACTCTCTTCCCGTGTCATCCTTCTCGCTAGCTGCGTCTTCCGCTCGATTTCCTGTGCTTCTAGGCTCTTGCACACTTAGACACAGAGATCAAATATTAACAAGACCTAACCTAATTTGATTGATCATATCAAAACAACCACGAGATTCCAACAGAAACCACCGGATCTCACATTGGACGACACAACACCAAGCTGTTGGGCCTCACGCCGATTGGCACGGTGCGAGCCAATCATGCCTTATGCCAGACAACAACCCTCGTGGCTACCGAGCCTCGCGTCATACAGCACTATGCGAGGCTATTGGGCCTCGTGCCACACCACACGAAGTGGTTTGCCTCAAGTCAGTCGACACCTCACTACGCAGCCTATGACTACTCAAGTAACGATTACTTCTTCATTTTTTTTTCTTTTCCTCTTCCTTTATTTTTCCTCGGCTCCATGAATATCTTTCCTTAGTTGATTTCTTTCCCTTCCTCATCCATCTGTGCAAATAAAGAGCATTAATCTCATGTCATCCCATGATGAAAACCTGTTGGCCAGAATCTGGCCAGCTAGAAATCTGTATCCCCCAATTATAATACATGCATGTGCATGCATGTAATTAATATACACATCTGATATTACTAAAATGTCCCTGTATATACATGCATGTATACATTCTAACTGGCCAAATTCTGACCATTTAGTACTACCCTTATTCTTAATGGTTAAATCATTCTCTGGGAGAGATGTATTTAAGAGTTATTTAATATTAAGGTTTTGTTTATTTTGCTAGAGATAATAATTAGTTTTTAAATAAATTAAACATTTTTTTTATTTGGTCAACGGAAAATATAAATATTTTGTAAGATTTTTTTTCAAAAAATAGAAGTCATTTTAAAGGAATATACACATTACAAAATAAAAAAAATATAAAGTAAAGAAAATTTAATCTAAAATATTTGAAGTAACTTTTGTTTTACTCCAAAGTGCCTCCGATATATTTTTTCATAAAATTTTTTTTTACTTCCCTTTCACATTTTTTTCTAAGTGTTGCTCAAAATCGTAAGGAAATATTATCTCTCTTTATCATGACTTTAGAGGATAAAAGTAGCTCGTTTATCTAAAGTGTTATTCTCCTCGATGCTAAATGAAAAAAGTAAATTATAATGATAAAATATTTTATTTCTTAAGAAATTGCTCCTCGTAAATTATATGATAGAAGACCAAAATATAAAAATCAACCCAACCAAAGAATTTAAAAGGTAAGAAAATTTAAAAAAAAACATCATTTTTATTGATATTATAAAAGTACCTCTATTTTAGAAATTATCAATATAATGTTCACCTATAATTTGATACTTGAAACTTTAGACTAATACAAAATAATACCACTTTAGTGCAATTTTGATCAAAGCAACTTTAAGATAGTAGTGTTTTGTACAAAAACAACTTTAAGAGGTATTATTTTGAATAAAACCGTCTCAAAGTGGAACATAGAGGTCAGAGGAGTATTTTATGAATTAAATTATAGATAGAGTACTAATTTTGATAAAAGAGCTCAAATAACGATATAGAAAGAAAAAAAAAATGCCCATTGAATTTTTATCACTTAAAACATGACTCCATCGAAAGTTTAGTGGCCCATTCCCACTAATATTTTTAAAAATTATGCATGGCCCAACTAAAGAATTGAGTTGAAGTCTTATGTTTGCTATTGATAACAATTGGCAATGACTAATTGCAATTAGTAAGTTATTAGGTTTTTGTTTGACATCATTATATTTTCTACTTTCATCATTTTATTATGTATTTCATTTTGTATTTATAAAAAATCTTTTATTGTAATTTTAAACTACTTGATGTGCTAAGATATAGCAATATGTTATAAATGATATTATATAAGGACACATTATTTAATATTGCATAATATAAGGGGCCATGATGATAGCATTGTGTGTAATAGACCAATTGAAGCTTGACAAATCAAAACTTTAATCTTTACCCAATTTGTTTGACTTTGTTGATTTACTAAACTTAGTCAACCCACTTAGCCCATTTGACTTGGTTAATATGACACAATTGACGTCATAATCTCATTAAGTGAATCTTTTGTAGGACTAGAAAAATAAAATGGAAAAAGACTAAATTTTTTATTTCGGTTGTTTTAATATAAAAATAAATAAAATGACTATTTAATCAATATTTTATTCAATTCATCTCCTTTTTACGGATATACGACATCGAAAATATCTTAAAATATTTTGAATTTAGTTCGAATTTAAGGCGAGAATAGAATGTCGCTCGCAAATAAATACATTTTTAATTAAATAAAAAGTAAAAAAAATTAATAACTAAACTCAAAACTTTCTATAGCAAACGCATAAAGTGATTTGGATGAGAGATTAATTTATAATGATCATGATTTAACTAAATTTGGAAGAGAGAAATTTAATTAGGATGACAAATTTTTCAGAACGGTCCTCTGATAGATTAGATTGCATCAAAAGGGCCCTTCGGGGGGAAGAATATTTTGGTTAAGTGTACTGGGGGGCGATTCCAAACTCGGCGAGTTTGAGCAGGCGACTCAGCTAGCCGTATCTTCACGCGACGAGTCGTCGCCGCCTTGTTTTATATTCCCACCTCGAACCATCTCTATAAATACGGCGCCTTTCTCTCCGTCTTCCTTGTGTTCTTCTTCACTGTAGAGAGAGGGAGAGGGAGAAATGGATGCGGCGGCGGAGGAGATCCGCTCAGACTTGGCGCAGTTCACCGCCATGACCGTGGCGGATTACGGTGAAGCATGCATTAGAGAGCGGAGAAGGGATGGCAGTGAATCTGGAGGAGTCGTTGAGGATCCTGGAGCAGGAGAGGCGGAAGATGGAGGGCATCGAGCAGGAGCTGCCTCAGTGCATGAATCTGCTCGCAGATGGTTGGTCGTTAATTTGCCTCCCTCTTTTCCGCAATCATTTTACCTAAAAGAGGGATTTTTATGTGTTCTTTTTTTCGATTGGTGTATTTGATCTCCTGGTGTTTCAGTGATGGTGGGGTTAGAGAAGGAGCTCGAGCCATGGAAGGGCGAGAGATTCGCACGCGAGTTCGGGAGTTCCATCCCCGTTAAAAGAAGATTCGAAGAGGCGGAAACGAGGGTTAATCTGGAAAGGGGCGGCGTCGAGAAGAAGAAATGGATGAGATCTGCTCAACTCTGGGTCGACAATCCCGGAAGCAGCGATCAGTGGAGCGGTGAAAATGCGAGGATTGTTATTAACAAGGTATAAAAGTTCGATTTTGCGAACGATTTCTTGCAAAAGATGACAGTTTTCTTGTTTCTTGATCATCAGGGCGGCGGAGAGCTCAATCTTCCGATGAAGCAGAGTATCTTCCAATGTGGCGGCGGCGGCGATGGCGCGTTGGCGGTGTCGAACGATCACCGCAGCTCACATGTACAGCATCAGAAACCGCGAAAGGCGCGGCTGTGCTGGTCGCCGGAGCTACATCGGCGGTTCCTTTCCGCCCTCCACCAGCTCGGTGGTGCCCAAGGTTGGATCGCAATCCCGCCTTCTCTCAAAATCTCAATCAAACAAGAAACAGGTTAACGTGTAATATTTGTTGCGATCTCTTGTGCAGCGGCAACTCCTAACCAAATCAGAGAAGTGATGAAGGCGGACGGTCTCTCCAACGTCGAAATTAAAAGTCATTTGCAGGTGACTTTACAATCAAATTCACTGCCAACCAATCTCATCCTTCAACTTCCTAGTTTCTGCCTTTCATCATTGTAATCTCTGAGACAAACTTTTTGCATTTTCCGCAGCAATATCGGCTGCAAACAAAGAGAAGACCTATTGGCTCAGTTTCAGAGAAGGAACCTTCAGCAATGACAGGAGTTGAATCGGTTGCCGGAGAGCAGCTCAGTGGTCCTTCACATCCAATACTTTCTCTATCCAGTTCTCCGTCGTCCTCTTCCATGTAACCGAGAGTAAAGCTGAAATTTGAAATTTGTTTAGGTGTTTTGTGCGAGTCGTGGATTTTTTTTTTATGGAATAAATGAAAGAGACGATGACGTGGTGGATCCTGTGGGTGTATTTTTATCGGTTATGGAGATTTTTAAAAAGAAATTTTGTCATATATGATTTCAGATCAATTTATTATATGAATTATATTTTTTAAATAAAGGATTATTAAAAAATCCAGAAATATATATTTTAAAAAATTAATAATAATAAAGAGAGGGATGGTATAAATTCTAGCATAAAATATTAAAAACTTCTATATAAATTATAAATAAAAATTATTAAAATCATAATTTTTTAAACATGTAAATTTGTTTCTTAAATTTTAAACTTGGATATACATAAATACAATTTAAGAAATTATTAAAGTTTCATAATTAAAAAAGATTTATACAATATATTCATTTTACAAGCTAGATCCTCTAATCCTGCCTATCCTAGTCTGCTCTTTGACAAAGGATATTGATAGATGAGATTCAATAGTCACCACCTACTATCTCCAACTTTTATTTGTCATTTTTATTACTTAAATATATTATAAAAGAATATCATAGTAATCACATTTTCAAACCGGTAAACATGTTATTTTAACATCTGTCATCCGTAGCAGCTACAATATTCTATTGATCAATTTTACTTGAATGAGATTTCACCTATGCATATTTTGTAGTAGAATCATAACTATAACAACTTTGATTTATAACTATAACAATTTGAATAAACTAAAGCATCTTATTAATGATTAAGGAAAAACATTCAGATGCATTTCCATTTCTTTCACCTCCCCCTGCTCGTTAATACTTTGTTTAGTTGAAGTCGTGCATCAAAATATTTCCTGGAATGAAAAAAACTGAAAGAAATAAAGTAACTCGAAGCAGAGAAAGGAAAGAAGCGACACCTCAACCTCGTTGTGAAGGCTAAAGCCAGGTACATACTTGCCCGGGTTGTAGTCCGGGAGCCAGTTGGAAGTTATTTTAATTTTTAACCGTTTATTACATTGGTTTTGAATTTCCAAATTTTAAAAAAAAAAACAAGCCTTTATAGCCCGCGGCCCATTCAAAGGTCATTTTTAGCCGGACAGATTATAATTACTGGCTTTGTCATGGCATCCACAATGACATTAATATCTTACCGTACATTTTTTAGGACACTGTAACATTAACAGTTAATGTTACAGATTTCATTAAAAAAAATAAAAATATGCATTAACACTTTCACGCGTTCACTCATTGTCAGACTTGCAGTGAGGCCACGGCGGCCATCATCATCCCATGACCTCTCGGTGACGTCATGTGCCACCAAGACAAGGTGGCCGCGCGGCGACCTCATGGCGAGGTTGCCCGCGGCCTCGAGGCAACGTTGCTCTTAATCTAGCGACAAGGTCGCTCACGGCCTAGCGGCAACGTCGCTCTCAATCTCACGGCCAGTCACCTTGCCGCACGCTGCCTACGACCTCACAACCAAGTCCCCTCGCCGCGCACAACCCGCTAACCCACGGCGGCGAGGTCACACCTCGCCCATGAACTAGCGGTGACGAAGTCGCACCTCGCCCTCAAACTAGCAGCGGCGAGGTCGCTCCTTGCCCACGAACTAGCACCGGCTAGGTCGCCCCTCGCCGGCGAACTGGCGACGGACAAGACTAGGGTCGATTTGTTGCTCTATCGTCGAGATGTTGCGACGACAAGGTTGAGATTAAGACACAACCGATGAAAAGTTAGTTCCGTCTGATTTGGACGGATAAGAAAACGAGTTAAATTTGATCAGCAGATTAATTAAAAATCTAGTTGTCCCTATTTTTTGTCGGGAGTAAACAGGCACAAACCTCAAGTAAGGCCCAGGTGGCAAATGTCTCAGGCCCATTTCTCAGTGGGGCTCAAAAATTAAGAATTTATCCAGCCATTTTATATTAAAATTATAATTTGAATGAAAAGTGCTCGTCTCCTAATTTCATCGTGAGTTCCTCATCCTCTAATTTCACTAATCCTCATCGACCTAATTTCGCTGTGAGCTCCTCTTCTTCAAGGATGCTCATTTCTGTAGGATCAAAGATCTTACAGAAGGATGAATAGTATTCATGATTTTCACGTTCATTTTTCGAAAAATAAAGTAAACATAACGGAATAGTAAGAAAGAAAACCAAGTAAACATTTTTTGTTTTACTTAGTTTAGAGCATGTGACGACTCCTACTCTAAGACCCACACTCGTTGAGTGTTTACTTTGGGTAATTCATTATCAATTTAGATAATTACAAAGACAAGTGCAATTACAATTGAGTAGATTAAGTGCAATAAATGAAAAACTATACTGACAACTTAGAGGGTTGGTGATGCGAGCTTTCGGTCGTCAGAACAACATTATAGCTTTGTGGACTTGTCTTTGGAATAGTGCACAGGAGCAGGAGATATTTGAATTTGTTGTCTCGAAGTCTTGGTTGAGGCCTCCTTTTATAGTCGAGCTATACTTAATCCAGATCCACTGATCTCAGGATCAGTGCTTGACTTGACATTGATCGGTCTACTGATCCCCCTGATCGGTCAACTGATCTTGCCTGAATCAACCCGGCTTCCCGTCCAGATGATGTCACTTCAGATGAGTCTTCGTTCGATTGACCGATCCATCCCTGGCTTATCTAATCCGATCAACCCTGTCCGATTAGTCTGCTGCTTATCCACTAGTCGGTCGACTGAACCCGACGTTCGATCAACCGATTCCTTAGTTGAGGGTGGTCGTGAGCTGGTCTGATCACCAAGGTTCAGTTGACTGATCCCGACTTTTGGTCGACCGATTAAGGCCAAAATCCTAACCTACAAAATATTAGTCTTCTTGCAAAACAGAGTTAGAATAATAAGTAAACAGTATATATAAAAATTAACTTTTGACAGCCGCCGGATTGTCCGGTCCTAACTTTAAGTTTCCCTAAAACTCTAGGTCGGGCTGACGCCTACTGTTCCCTTTTCGGGAAACGTGTTCTCGCCTACTCCTCTCAGGAGAAATTACCTTTTGTCAAACCGGTCCTCCCGATCATCTGGACTTTTGCTCAGCATTCGAGATTTCAACACTTCACGATGAACGTCCGATCCACGCCCCGTCTAGTCTTTCACCTAGTGTTCGTGACCCCAGGATTTTCACCTAGAGTCCTCGACACTAGATTTCGCCCAAAGTCCTTGACTCACCAAGACTTTGCCCAATCCCCCAGAGTAGGACTTCATTACCTAACCACGGCTAAGACTTTCCACCTGTCTAGAATCCTCTAGGACTTTTCCTTAAGACAACTTTGGACTTTCCTGTAAAGTCAATCACATTTGTTAGATAACAAGACAACTTGACTTTGAACCCTTCGTCATTATCAAAACACATGTTTGATCATCTGGTGCTCCCTGCACTAACAATCTCCCCCTTTTAATTATGACAATCTGGTTCAAAAGTTAAGTAAAAACATGTAGCAGTTCAAAGAAAAAACATAGCAATTTTAACACTAAAGCGAAAACCTAGCAATTTTAACACAAACAATTTCACTTTAGCTCCCCCTTAATTTAACACTCTCCCTTAACGTTCTCTCCCTTAACTTTTGATCATTCTCTCTTCCTTTGTTATATATCAAATACAATTTAAGGAGGAAAATGATTACTTATTTTCAAAATCAAACATTTTAGCTTTTCAAATACTTAGCTTTTCAAAGTTTAAAAAAAAACTTAGTCTTTGAAAAATACTTTGGAACAATATTTAATCTTTTCAAATTACTTAGCTTTTTGAGATAGTAGAATTTTTGTTTTGAAAAACTTTTAAAAAAAAAGAGTTATAAAATTTTCAAGTAGGGAGTTTAACATAGCTAAAAACTATAAAAAAAAGCTTTTGAACAATATTTAAATTTTTAGAAGGAACTTAGCTAAAAACATATTTTTTGAAACTTTGTTTTTTAAAATTTTAAAGCTTTTAAAAACTTAGCCTTTTTGTAAAGTCTTGAAAAAACTTCTAAAGGATACTTAAAGACTTTAAAAAGAAATTAGATTTTTTTTAAAAAAAAAAATACTTAAACAATTTGACGTAGAACTTAGTTTTGTTAACTTTTTAAAATTAGTTAACTTTAAAAAAAATAACTTAGTTCCGAAAAAAACACTTAACTTTTGAAAAACCTCTTTCTTTTTCTTCTTAGTTTTTAAAAAAGAATTCAAAAAATTAATAAATGGGCAAAACTAACATCATGAGTATAATCCTAGAGTCTAAGCATGAGTAACAAAAGTAATTATTAAAGTTTTGAAATAATATTTTAATATATTTCATCTAACAGCCTTAAAGAAATGTCCAAACTTTAGGTTGAACCTATATAACTATTCTTTCTAGGGGAAAAATTAAACTTTCTGATAAAAATATTATTAAAACATGTTAAGCTTATGAGTTTATGTGAGATGAAATTAATTTAATTTTGAAGTTGATTGAAAAAATAATTAAAAATAATAATTTTAAATTTTAAAATATTTAAGTTTAAATTTGAAAATTCAATTTGAATTTTGAAAATATAAGTTTGAATAATTAGATTTGATTTTTGAAAATTTAAGTTTGAATAATTAGATTTGAATTTGACAATTTAAGTTTGAATAATTAGATTTGAATTTTGGAAACATAAGTTTGAATAATTAAATTTGAATTTTAAAAATATAAATTTGAATAATTAGATTTGGATTTTGAAAATATAAGTTTGAATTAAAGATTAAGTTAGGTTTAAGTTTTAATTAACTAATTTACACTTAAATCTATCTCACCATTTCCTATTTTATGAGATGGTTAATTTTATCTTCAATTTAGATAAAATTCTAAGCGTTGATTTACATTTGAGTTAGACTAAGATTTAACAGTTAGTCAATTAAACATCCATTTCAATAATGGACTTCCAAGCTGTAATGAGGCACTACACCTTCTTAGTTATTGGAGCAATAATTACTTATAGACAAAATCTTTTAAAGAAATTAAATATTTTTTTTTCTGAAAATCCTCGGTCCAACTAGTCAAGTGTCAATTAAGCCTAGGTCCTCATCTACCCTAATCTAAGCATGTATAAGGAGAGTAGTAAATCAAACATCAAACATCAAACAGGTTTATCTAATGAAAATGATCTTTCTATTGGCTCCCCCTGGATCATAGCCTTGATAAGATCTATCAAGGTAGTGGATTTGATCCTTGAGGATCCAATATTGAACAAGTCTAACTTGATTAATCAGGTTAGACTTGGGGATCCATACTTGAACTAGGTTCTTAGTTGATCGATTCACTAAGGATAAGTAAAATTTAAATTTACGTTTTGCCATATATCCGAGCCCGATTGATTGTATACGGCTCTTGATTTTCCAAGGATCAAATCAATATTCTTGAAACCCAATTGAATTGTTCCAATGAGTCCCTAAGTTCCTTGACTTGACTTTTCAAGTTAGAATTTTCTTTCTCAAGTTGTTGGACTTGAATTGAAGTTCCAACTTAAACAGATTCGGTCAAGAATCTTGGGTTAGTCACTTCCTTAGGGGTTGTTACTTCCTTTTGGAGTGACTTGACCCGGATACTAGATTTTGCCAACTTCCTTAATAAATATGAAACTAAATTTTGTAGATCATCTACTTAAAAGCCAGCAACTAGAGAACTTACAGTATTGTTTGGCCCTTCGAAAACTGCTACGGATCCATGGCTTCTTTCAAACTCAGTTTCTGATTCAACTCTAGTTTCAAACTTAGACTCGATTTCAGTAACGTAAGATTATACTGGTAGAGCAAGGAAGCTTGCTTGAGCGTGTTCTTCTTCCTCTTTAAAGTCTTCTAACGACTTGGACCACGTATCTTTTAGGGCCTTCCTTGTTCTTTGCTTCTTTAGAAATTTTTGAACTCGATTGACTAGCTCAAAGGTGATCACCTTGTTGTCTTTTAATTCGAATTCGGATTCGGGTCAGAATTTGAGCTTTGATTTCTTAGTCTTGCTTGTGCCTGTAACCAAAGTAATACTTTTCTCGACTGGACATGCATTAGCTGTTCGTGTAACTCAAAATCGGGAAATAATTCATCTAATATAATAATTGAAAGATCCTTGAAAACCTTGTAGGCATCTACCATGGATGCCCATAAGGTATTCCTAGGAAAGGATTGTAGTGTATACCTTATAATATCATGATTTTCCATTTTGTGTCCAATTGAGTGGAGTCTATTGAGCATATCTTGGATCCGGGCGTGTAGTTGACTTGTTGATTCTTCATTCTGCATTTTGATATTTTATAATTTATTTAACAACAAATCTTTCTTACATACCTTAGCGTCAAAGGTTCCTTCGTGAATTTTGATCAACTTTTGCCAGAGATCCTTTTGCGCCGCTGAATGGTCCAACTTGATTAAGCTCATCTTTGGTTAGTTTGCATTGTAGGGCTTGAGTCACCTTGGCCTCAACCTCGATCTTTTTTATCAACTGTGTGTCCCAGTTTTCGCATGACACATGTACTCTAGTGTTATTGACTGGTAGGGAGAAGCCTGTTTAGATGATAATCCACACTTCTATCTTGGTCTTCAAATCACTACAACAAAAACTTTCATAGACATCGGTTTTCCACCGGTGTCTATTTGATTTTCGACTGATGTCTATGAAGACGATGTTAAAAGTCTGCCACTTTAGACATCGCGTTAAAACCGGTGTAGTATCACTTAACGACACCGGTCTTCGAATCGGTTATTAACCGGTGTAGTATCACTTAACGACACCGTTGAATCAACGGTGTAAAACTGATGTAATATTGTATGTTAATAACACCAGTTTTGGCAGCGGTAAATGACCGATGTAATATTACTTTATAACACCGGTTTTACATCGGTGGAAAACCGATGTAATATGTATATTTTTTAACAGCACAGATTTGATTTTAAAACCGACAATAACAAAAAAAAATACACAAATATTCACAAATTATACAAATATTCTTCATTCAACAATATCCATAAAATACACAAATATTCACAAATTATATAAATAATCTTCTTACAACAATATCCATAAAATACTCAAACATTCTTTTTACATCAAAAGCTAGCTAATAGATATCAAAATCAAGGTAGAACATTCTTTTAATAACACATCAAGGTAGAACCGCACTTCAAATGTAATCTAGCATGTATTCAGCCCACTCGAACCGCACTTCATCAATTTCAACTCTGGAGTACTTGAGATTTGTAAACTGTAAAAACACATAAATAATATATTAGTAAACCAAGACTAAAAATCATAGTTGAAAAAATAGTAAGAGCATCAGGTAATAAACAACAACAACTCGCTCGAGGTTCCTAAGAACAGCTCCCGCCCGCTCAATTATCACTTTCACTCGTCGCCAATACCACTGGACCAGGATGCAAAGGAGGTCATGGACAAGGCGTTGAGGCGGGGAATCGTGCCATTTGATCTCAGAGGGCATGCAAAAACCAGGTGGAATGTGGGCATCTTTGTCTCCGTGAGGTTCTGGACGCACATCTCGTGCCAACTCCATTTCTTCCAGACAAATGGCAGTACAGTTGAGTCAGGTTGCAGCACCACATCCCATTGATTGCCGTCAAATCAGATTGAATCCATTTCCCCTAAACAACAACAACTCCATTTCACATAAATTTACAAAATCTGTATAATCTAACCTTGTTCTTCATGTTTTTGCCTCTATTTTCTCTCAATAGCATCTTCTCCATTTCCCTCAAGTTTATGACATCTGTATGTTACTAGAGCAATCTAGATCTTGCTTGGTGATAGTTAAACAGAGATGCATAGAATGTGGCTAATAATGGAATAAGAACAGAAATTTTGTGAATTCATCAATAAGAACACAAACCTTGTTCTTCATGCTTTTGCCTCTATTTTCCCTGAACAGCATCTTCTCCATTTCCCTTAAGTTTACATAATCTGTATGTTACTAGAGAAATATAGGTTTTGCTTAGTGATAGCTAAACAGAGATGCATAGAATGTGGCTAATAATGGAATAAGAACAAAAATCTTGTAAATTCATAAAAAAGAACACAAACCTTGTTCTTCATGTTTTTGCATCTATTTTCCCTAAACAGCATCTTCTCCATTTCCCATAAGTTTATGAAATATGTATATTACTAGAGCAATCTAAATCTTGCTTGGTGATAGTTAAACAGAGATGCATAGAATGCGGCTAATTATGGAATAAGAACACAAACCTTGTTCTTCATGTTTTTGCCTCTATTTTCCCTCAACAGCATCTTCTGATCTTCTCCATTTCCCTCAAGTTTATGAAATCTGTATGTTACTAGAGAAATGTTGTTATGAAATTGATCTATTCATTACTTTGGATACTGAGATAAGAACTTATATTAATAAACAGTACAAATAAAGGACCATGTGATCATAGACAATAGAGAACTCATTACATCGAATGAAGGGGAAAACATAGATAGTGCAGTGTGCACATTATGATGAGCAAGAACAATACTTAAGTAACTCTGACTATTGTCTGCCATTAGTCTAGTTCTAACCCTAGATCAAGGAAATGGTACTAAAATCTATAAAGTCTCAATTATTTCAAACTACATGCTGAATATTCTTTCATAACATAAAGGAGACACTTGTTGGCAAGATGTGTTATACACATAAGCCTTAGCACAAAGGGTCATAGCTCTCTTCAAAATCTCGATAACAAATTGAGGGATCAAAGTGAAAGGACTACATTCATACAAGAAGTGAAAGATTTTTTACAGCATTAATCAAATGAATCCTTATTAACTCTATTCTTGCTGTTTCAAAAACTTTACAAGTTAAGCTTCAAGACACTCCAATTCGGTATGAATGGTTTTCCATGCTAAAAGTATATGTTCTCAATGTATCGATCTTTGTCATCTTTTTATTTTTTTACAAGGATAAAAATAATGAAGAAATCAGTTCTAAATTAAGGCAAGACAACAAACAGATAAGATCTATACTTTTCGCATCTTTTCAGAAGCTCAACATGTGCAGACTTTACATTATAATCACTTCTAGTTTTGGTCAAACCCTGCCAAAGAAGGTAGAAAAACTTGAGTTCATACACAAATGTTAAAATATGATCTTATATCACCGAGATGGTAATGTTGTCTGCAGTTGGAAATTGCCTTTGTTATAACCAAAAGAGACAAATCCACACGGTTCATTAAAAGATCTGAAATTGTGTTCTTCACATATTGAACTGCGCCAGGAATATCTCGGTCAATTAGTATCTTGTGTAGGCATTCGTTTACCAGATTCTTTACCAACAAACAGTTGTCTCTTCTGACTGTCTCGATGCCTGTTGTTAAGAAATTGAATGCCACTAAATCATGTTTTTTCAATAACTATTAAATAGTTCAAATACTTACCTTTTGTGTCCATTTTGTCTCCCAAAGCTGATAGAGACTTATTGATGAATTGAGATTCCTTAGCTTCTCTCCTTCTACTTCAATCTTGCCAAGACATTCACTACCAGCTAAAAATGTCAGGCAGAAATCTAACAATCTTTCTATAAATGAGAATGTAAAGAAGGATCATAATCAAACAAAAAAGCATAATTTGAATGGAAACAGGAAGAAACTCACGAGTGAGAGTGGCTACTCAGCATGCTGACCATGGCCTTCCGCATGAGGCTGGCCTGCGGCGTGTGCATGAAGCGTCTGGGCGTCCTCGGCATGCGTGGACGCCCAGCACAACTTCATAAATATCATTCTTTAGATATGCATCCCATCTTGATGGCCATCTGATGTCACTTTTAACAAATACAACTTCATAGGTAAAAGAAATCTTCTCCTGCTCCCGAATGGTCTGAGACTTGTCAAGCTCCAATGGACAGCTCAGACTCAACTTTATCATACATGTTCAATTTCAGCATTACCCGTAGATTGTCAAGTATCATGTTCACTTGGTAGAGATCATGTGTCCTCTGCTTCAAAAGTTTAACCTCGTGTTCATTCAATGCATTAGTGGTGCACAAGTAAAGTGATTCATTAACATTAACATGGAATCGGTATGGAGAGTTATCAATCTGGTCACCCATGAGATGCTCACCCAAATTCTCTGCACTCCTTTTGATTCCACCTTGTGGATGGCAATATGGAAGGTTGTAATAGCTATATGGGAGCTCAGTCTCAATGGAGGTGAGGGAATTAACTTTGGCATATATTCTCTCACCAGGTATGTAGGAAAATAACTCCATAAGTTTTCATATGATGTATGCCAATAGATTAAAAATATATAGTTCAGACTAACATGTGTCTACTTCATCAATTAGCAGCCATTTTTACTGCATAAGGTAACAACACAACAACAGAAAATGGAATAGGAAAAGAGAAACTATACCTACAAACGTAACTCAGATTCAGTGAATGCTCCTATTCGACGAAGATGCGCAACAATCCGCAGACATTCAGGCAACTGTATGACATTTTTGTTTTCAAGAACTTAGTTATGTGATTCCAATGAAAAGAATTGTCTTATAGGAGATATGAGACAAGTAAAATGGAATGAACCAGCATGATGCACTATAAAACACTAGAGAGATCTTAAAATGTTTAGACAAAACCTGAATGTTTGAACGAAGTTTCTGAAGAAGCTGGGATAGCATAGATTGCATCGTCTTTCTAACTTTTGCTTCCAATGCCTGAGTGACAGGTAACCTTCATTCCAAATATCAATGCATAGGTATTATCATGAATGAAACCAGCAGACTATTTCATTACCCAATAACAATGGTGCAAGTTTTGGATCAGAGAGAGACTTACTCGACATGCATTTTTGAAAACTTGCTGACGGAAGCTTCAAGGTCAAGGGCTTCCTCATAGTTGCCATTCCTTATACATCTGGATCACATGAATGCATGATTACATTTTACAACAATTAACATGGATTCACCAAATAAGCATATGATTAGAGTATGGGTGATTGGCTTACAAAGACAAAATCCTTATGTTTTCATGAAATATAATCCTTTTTGCTCACAAATAGATTAATAATGAAGAAGCTGCAACAGAAGGGATTTGAAGCAACCTGCATTTATAGTTATTTAGACATTGAAGTAGTAGTCAACAAGCTTCATTATTTTATATGTGAAAGTAAAATAAAATTGCATAAATGCTTTGGATTAAAAGAATATTCCTACTTGCATACTCAACCTGAAAATCTAAATTATCTTCCTTTTTCATGCAACAAAAACATAGAATTCAAAGTATAACAGAGCATTAATACAGACATTGGGAACCAATACCAAGATGATAGGTAAGAAACAGAGAAGATTTGTCGATTAAATGAGATACGGACTACACATTGTTTCTTCAAAAGCTTAAAATTTCCGATATAAGAACTAGATATCTTGTTCTTAATGTTCAGGTTGCTAGTACGGAATGAATGCCTTAAAATTGTCAAAGCAAAGCTACCGATAATCAGGTGAAAGAAGAGGACTACTTCAATACCCCTTTTCGAGGAGGAGAAAGAGGAGGCTTGGGAAGAAGAGAGGGCGAGTCGTCTCACAGCTACCTGCATCTGTGCTCCTGGACGAGTGGCACATGAAGATCATAGACAAACAGCGGTCATAAGCTGAAAGAGCATCAGCATGAGAGCACACTGGTGATGGAGATCCACGCGAAAAAGAGACTAGCTATTCCCTGACGCCGACTAGAGTTGTCGTTCGCCGCCGCTAGTTGGAGGGAGAACGATTCATAGCAAGCTAGATAAATTGAAAAGCGAAGTGCTGGAGGCGAGGGGTAGCATGGCGTAGGTCGACGATTCGTTTCTCCTGGAGGCGAGCAGAGGAATTGTCACGCCCCAGAGGAGTCTCTGTCCGAAGAAATTTCGGCAGCATCTCCCCTGTACGGCGGACAATATGAAACTTTCTACATATCACAAATACATCAGCCACAAGCGGCTGGAATGATAACAAAAATTAAAAAAAAAAAAAACACCACGCAGTTTATAAAGATATTCAGCCACTGGCTGTCACAACCACGCAGTTAATAATAGTAAACAACAACAATAGGACTCTGACTCGAAATCCACCCTACTCCACTACACTCGTAAAGCTCAAATCCAACGAACTCACCTCTTCTGCCGTCCAGGCAGGCACGTAGTAGAATGAAATCCAATATCATATCAAAAATCCATCAAAAGGTATCACTCCATACAATATCCATAATAAAAATCCAAAGACAATACTAAAACAACGTCTGATATAGAAAAAAAACCAAAATAAAACAAATAACGAACTAATAGAGAACTAGCTCTACGTGCAGATGGGGGGTCAGCGACTGGAACTGCTCCGGACAGCCTCAACCTGAAAATATCAACAATGGAGTAACACTCCAACACAACTGATATGCATAATAAAACAAATAACAGACAACACTAATCATGCGTACAGTCTCCTGAATACGAGAAGGAATAAATGCAACTGAAATGAAATCAGGAGATAACTGTACTAACCGGAATCAAGGTACAAAGGTAACAGGTCGTCAAACCGAAGAAATCATAATCCTGTATGCATGTCAATCAAATGCATCCATACAAATGCAGCATATAAGTGCAGCAATCACAACAATAAAATGCAATAAATGCATATGGTGACCGTGCACTCGGACATCACTGCTCCTGACAGTGACTGAGTGGACGGAATGCTGTCGGAGTACTCCTGTCCTCTGGCCCCAAATCATAAATGGGGGAGCTCAATGCTCTCATCTCCCGGTACACAACGACGGGGAGGAAAAATCTCTGCCGGCTACCACGCTGAGTCTCCTGACCAACGGAGCCAAACAGAGTCCACCATCTGCCGGCTACCACGCTGCTACCCTATATGCCAACGGAGCCAAACAGAGCGGAACTGACTGCCGGCTACTACGCTGAGTCACCTGACCAACGGAGCCAAACAGCAGAACCGCCACACTCCAGCCAGATATACAACTAATCCATGGGTGGTGTGTGCAGTACATGTAACTGGCGATGGGCTCAACCAAAGTGGAGCCGACAATCGCACAGCATGCAATCATGATGCATGACACTAAAAACATGGCAAAGTCCATATAACTAGATACAAGTGTGTACCACTGGAAGAAGTATCAAATAGAAGGTACACCAATCAAATAGGGTATCAAATAAACCCTAGATCCAGAACATATCATAGTATGTGGTTGGTTCACTACCTAAAGCATATGTGATCAGGTAGATATCATGCAGTGCAGCATAAATAAACAAACAAACATGTAACTAATCATGTAGCGACCAACCGAAACAAACAGATAACACAATTATTGTTATATGTTAAACATATTATCATGCATATCAAAAGACATAAGTCAATGTACCCGCCTCCAATAAAGTGGTCCAATCCGGTAATCAAAATACTCGTCGAGATACCGTCCCGAATCAAAGTCCTGTGTCGAACATATAGATATATTTTATTTAGCTACAATTCAAATGAATTTAAATAGCTTAATAAAATCCACGAAACTAATATCAGGGAAAGCCCTAATTAACATCACCAATTGCCTACCCAAAATTAATTCTAACCATTGACTAAGGTTAATGGTCTTAACCCTAATCGTTCCATTAGATTCATTTAAAACCCAACTCAATCTACAATAAGGATCCGCCATCAATGTATCATCTTATAACCAAATTATGTATGTATCATTTCATACCTAAACAACATGTATCAAAAGCGTGCCAACTCAATCCATAAACTAAACCCTTACCTTACTGATCTCTTGGTTCAATCCGTATCACCAACACCTGCAAACATTCTAACAAGCATAAAGATTCTGGTGGAGCTAAAAGTGATCAGACAAGAGATCGAATCTATGCTTACCCCTAAGTGGCTACTATTGACTCCCAGCAAAAACACAAATTCAGGCAGCCTGTACCAACCAACAACAGCAACACTGAAGTCTCAAACCACACAGAAACCCTAGGTCAGCGCTGGCGAAAAGAAGAAAACATTTTTCCGGTATTTTACAGGAATGGAGGCCGAAGAAGGAGGACCTAGGGTTTATGGAAGAAAGTAAGGAAAAATTACCGGAATGCGAAGAAGGACTCCAGCGGTGGGTTTAGGTTTAGGTTTAGGCTGAGAGAGATGGTCGGAGGTTAAGGTTTAGGTTTAGGCGAGAGGTCGCGCGGAGGAAGGGGTGCGATATAGATTTAGGTTGGAGGGAATTCACAGTGTTGCAAATTTTGGCTGTGGGAATATTAAAATATTTTATTTTGGTTCTTTAACACCGGATTTTAAAAACCGCGGTTAAAATCGGTGTCTATTAACGAAAAAAAGGGCGCTCATAGACATCGTCTAAAAAACCGATGTCTATGAGCTAAAATCTGCGCTCATAGACACCGGTTTTTGGAAAAACCGGTGTAAAATACTCAAAGACATCAGTTTTTGCTTAAAACTGTTGTTGTTCCACTGATGTCTATGAGGGTTTTTGTTGTAGTGAATAATACTCCATTCAGCCCTTCTAGTAACCAAAACCCTCGCTGGAGAAAATTAAAGGGGCGGGCGGGCGGGCGTGCGGTATTGTAACTTTCTTGGTAGGCCATTGATAGAAAATCTTGCACAGACAACAACAATGAAATTTATTCCAAGTCTTAGACTTGAATTAGTAGTGCGGTAGGAAAATAAGGCAAAAAATTAGCTCGAGTGGTGTTGCACCAATTTCGAGCAAAAATTTAACAAATCAATAAATTTATCAAGAGAGGTTATTAGGTCAATCCTAACTTATGGAAAAAATTTGAAAATGAAAAAAAGAAGCATAAGAATTTCTTTTTACAAAAAATGAACGAAAAAACAATGAAAAAGAATGCTCAAATGGTAGTTGTATCGATTCAGAGTGGCTCGGGCTCCGCTCTGATACCAATTGTAGGATCAAAAGCGCTAGAGGGGGTGAATAGTACTCGTAGCTTTCACGTTTATTTTTCAAAAAATAAAGTAAACACAGCGGAATAGTAAGAAAGAAAACCAAGCTGACACTTTTAGTTTTACTTGGTTCAGAGTTTGTGACGACTCCCACTCCAAGACCAACACTCATTGAGTATTTACTTTGAGCAATTCACTATCAATTTGGATAATTACAAAGACAAGTGTAATTACAATTGAGTAGATAAAGTGCAATAAATGAAAAAACTATACCGACGACTTAGAGGGTTGGAGATGAGAGCTTTCGGTCGTCGGAACAGCGTTACGACTTCGTGGACTTGTCTTTAATTTGGAGTAGCACACAGGAGTAGAAGATGTTCGAATTTGTTGTCTCGAAGTGCTGGTCAAGGCCTCATTTTATAGCCAAGTTGGATTTGATCCAGATAACTCTGATCTTGGGATCAATGTTTGACTTGACGTGATCGGTCGATCGATCCCCTTAATCGGTCGACTGATCCTGCCTAAATCAGCCCATCTTCCTATCCAGATGTTGCCGCTTCGGATGAGTCTTCGTTCGGTCAACCCATCTCATCATTCGGTCAACTAATCCATCCATGGCTTATCTAATCCAATCAATCCGCTGCTTATCCACTATTCGGTCGACTGAACACGACGTTCGGTTGACCAATCCCTTGGTTGAGGCTGGTCGTGACCTGATTTAATCATTGGGGTTTGGTTGACTGATCCCATTGTTCAGTCAACCGATCCCTTGGTTGAGGCAGGTCGTGAGCCGATCTAATCATTGGGGTTCGGTTGACTGATCTCATTATTCAGTCGATCGATCAAGGCCAAAATCCTAACATGCAAAATGTTAATCTTCCTACAAAATAGAGTTAGAATAATAGGTAAATAGTATATATAAAAATTAACTTTTGATAGCCTCCGGACTATCCAGTTTTGACTTTGAGTTTCGCTAAAACTCTAGGTTGAATCGACGCCTACTATTCCCTCTTCGGGGAACGTATTCTCACCTACTTCTCTTAGGAGAAATTAGTCAAATTACCCTTTGCCAGATTGATCCTCCCGACAGTGTTAAAGAGATTAATTGATGTTGTCTATAGACTTGCAAAAAATAATCTAGCATATTAAGGAAATTGTGAAAAGCTTTATGTTGAAAATAATGATATTTTTTTTTGCAAATGGTTGAAATGATTACTGATTTCGATCCAATAATGCAAGATCACATATGATGTATTCAGGCACATGAGACACAATACATATATCTTAGTTCAAAAATTCAAAATGAATTGATTTAAATGTTGGTATTGAACTAAAAAATATGTTGAATGATCTCGAGCTTAATATTGATGATATAAGAGGACAGGGGTATGATAATAGATTTTTACAAGATTTCATTAGGTTATCATCATTAGCAAAATTTAATCTCTCTGGATTTTTACAAGAAACATTGAGATATAGTGGCAAGCTAGATATTGATGGAGATGATCTATATATAGAGTTATCAATGTTGAAACAGTCTTTATTGGTCGAAGCAAAAAAGAGCTATAGATGTTTTGAATTATCTAAAAAATATGAATGATTGTTATGCAAATACTCATGTTGCATATAGAATTTTATTAACCATACCAGTCATAGTGGCATATATAGAAAGGAGTTTTTTCAAATTGAAGTTGATTAAAACACATCTTCGATCAACCATGTCACAAGAAAGATTGAATGGATTGACGATGTTATCTATTGAAAAGAAAATAGTTGGGCATCTTGATTATATAAGTTTAATTAATATTTTTTCCAACTAAAACAGTAAGACGTATTGTGTTCAAATGATTATTGGTAATAGTTATCTTTTTATTTGATTATATTTGCAATATTAAGTGTTTTTTAACTTCATATTTTACTTTACATGTTACAGCCTCACGAAAGCAATATGCATTATACTTTTATAGCTAAAACGGAAGCAACGTATTATGTTAAATGATTACCAATAATATTTATTTTTTATTATATTTTAAATTTTAATATTATTCAACTCTTTATTTTATTGTATATTTTGTAGCCTTATTAAAAAATTTTGATTGCATATTGGAAGGAGGATCATATTTTGAAGTATAAATGATTTTTTAAGTTAATATAGTAGTAAGATGGTGTAAGGGGGCCAAATTTGACTCAAGCCATCAAAATCTCAAGTACGACGCTAGGAGTAAATAAAGAAAAGTATGTCCATTCCGGTAGAATGTAGATCCATCCTATATATTTTCCGTGTTCTAAAGTAAAAGATATATCATAATCCATGTAAACAAATGTTTATTTGGCAGGTGCATATGGGCTGGGAAAAAGTGTTAAATTTTTGGTATATCGCACTTCCATACCGGAATGTACCGACATATATTGATATTATGAATATATCAAAACTTTCAATAAAATATTATATCATACCAAATTTTTTGGTATTGGTATAGAAATTTAGTATTTTCGATATGATATCATACCGATATCGAAGTTTTAAGATAAATAGTATGAATTTATATCATACTGAAATTTTGATGTCCCGAGAATTCAGTATATTAAAATTTTTGTATAATATTAATATGAATTTTCTTATACCAAATTTTTTCAGTACAGTACGATATATGATTTTGATATTAGTATACAATACCAAACCATCCCTATGTATCTCTTATCCTTTTCCATCAGACCTCAAAATGGTACATAGAGATGTGCGAGAATGTCAAGCTAGCAGTCGAAGCCTTTGCCGGATGTGCATTTATTCAATTATACCAAAAAAATCGATCGAACTGATTTATTTAGGAAATTAAATTCGATCAATTCGAAAATTTAATTTTTATTTTTTAAAATATCTATTAATAGTTAATTCAGTTTGATTTCAATTTTTAGATTAAAAAAAATTCAGTTAACTGAATTTTTAAAAATAAGAATTTTATTTACGAGGCTTTAGATATATAATTTATAATATATGTTGAATATTTTATATTTAATATTGTTTTTTATTTTTGTTATTTTAAGACCATAAAAATATCAAATTTTAATTATTAATTTTATATATTTATTATTAATTTTAAAATAAATTTAGTTAATTCAATATTAACTAAAATAATTAATTTTTAATTCAATTTGATTAATTCAATTTTTATAAAATTTTAATTGGATTTACTAATTAAAATTAGATCAGTTAAACTAATTTTTTATTAATTCAGTTCAATTACCGTAGGACTACCTCATGCAAAGAGTTCATCATGAACAAGGAAATGAAGATACGTTTTCTTAAAGAAAAACAAAAAGTACTAGAGATCTAGCAATGTGCGTGATGACACTACATGCAGATGCACGGTGCTCTGCTCAGTATTGCCGTGCCTGCCAACCAGTTCACTCTTTTCAAGCATCATGTCATACAGCTTTACTTTTATTACTTCGCCTTAAATGTAAAATAACTTCATGTAAGAACAGTTAGTTTTAAAGTGGAATTTATTTTGTATGTGGGTATGAACAGTGATAGTTATATTTGTTAGTTGTTACTGACATGTGCACGTTGCTTGGTTTTGTTTCCTCCAACAGGAATGCATGTGGTTCCATTTTCATAACGCGATTCAATCACATCCCATTTCCATGAAACAAAACAAAATCCAAGTACGTTACCAGGCAAAGAATATCAAGGTCTAATGTTACTTATTGATCCGCATGTGTCCTATTCTTGAACAAACAAGCACTCAAACAACAAGCAATCAAACTGCAAAAGAAAATGGCAAGTGTTAAGGTAGTCTCCAGTTGATATCTGCTAAACAAAGCTTTCTCCTTTTCTTCCTCGACAAGTTGGAGGGCGCAATTTCACTGGCATCGGTGTTGCGGGAATACACTTCCTCTGGCGAAGAACTCATCCTCTTTGGTGCTCTTCTCTTGCCATCATCATTCTTTGATGAATCCTGGGTCATAATTTTGTAGCAGAAAAATACATGTTCCTGAAGCAAAAGAGGGCATTTAAGCAACTGATGATTGAATTCAAGGATGACGAGCAATTAATTACCTTCTCAGAACAGGAACCAAACATGGACACAGTGCTGATCTTTGATTCCAAGGCTTGTTTCGAGTACAGTTTGCTGGATGCAGCCAGTATGGCAGCTGCAGCAATAATGGCGGACGAGCAATACGCGGGTAAATTTATCACTGAGATAAATGAAGATGAAGATTAATGCGACGAACTAAAACATATCAGAGAATTAATGGCTGGCTGACCGTCAATGGCTCGGAAAATGAAGTCAATGGCTCTGCACAGCAACTCCTCTGGAGAAGAATCGCACTGGAACTTGGAGACGAAATAACTAAAGTAATCAAATGGGGTCACGCAGTTCATCCGCCATTGCAGGGTGTCGAGCAGCAGCAGCTCCATCCTCTGCACCGAACCGGCGTCGAAAGAAAGACCGTCGGACTGGAGATCGACGAGCGTCGGCGCACTGCATTCCTCCATCTTTGCGGCGACAGAGACGCTGGCCAAAGACAGAAGTCGCACCGCCCACGGCTTCCCGTTCTAACAGAAGATAACGATCGAATAATTAAGAATCGAGCAAATTCGTACGAACAATCAATGGCGATGGGATGTGGAGCTTTCGATTACCCCGATGCTTCGTTGCGCCAAGAACCGATCGAAGTAGGTGACGGCGAGGTAAGCGGTCCGGAAGCTAAATCCGAAACAGAACTTGGTCTGAAAAGTATGGCAGATCGTTTAGATGTTAGCGATTGTTTGTTCTTGGTTTTGTTTAACTCACTCGTAGGATCCACCGGATGGCATCCGAGCGGGCGTGGCTGAAGCAATCATCACGGCGGGAGGAGAAAGTTTCTTGGCGCTGCGGGCGGAAGAAGATGGAGTCTCTTGCTTCGAGCTTCCTGACGTAGTCGTCGGAGTCGGAGTCGGAGTCGGCGGGAGGCTGATGGACTTGGGCGGTGGATTCTCCCATGGCAATGGAGAGTTGGGCGATGGGGAGAAGAGAAGGATAAGTGAGCTAGCTCATGGGTTCATCTCGTGGTGGAGTAGTTGATCGATGCCTGTGGCAGAGGCCTCATGCGTTGGAACACACGCTCACATTTGCACAAGTTTAGGGGAATATGTTTCTGCATTCCCCCAACTCTGACTTTTCCATGCAGGGCAATGCAAAGTGTTTGAAATAGTGATCTCCATTAACGAGCTAGAAATCAGTACTTTTGTCCAATGGAAACCTTACGTAGTAAGAGCGATGGGCCAGTTCTTGCCTCAAGATTCTGTTTCAGAATGCCTATTTTTCTTCAAGTTGAGCTTCTTGTTTCCTGACAACCAAATTTGGGTGTAATAACAACAAAACTCCATGACATATATAAATATATCGCTAAGCCTAACTTGGCTAGCTCATTAGAGTACAGCCAAAAGGTTATCGACTTTTGAGTTTTGACTGCAGATGGTGAAGTGCGGAGCAAGCAAGAAGAGACAAAGTTTCAACAACTTAAAAGTTACTAACAGTAGGGGAACTTATTATTTTGTGTTTCACTGTTTGGCTAACAAAAACAAAGACTAGGACCATGAACGGATCTTGAGGTGGCATGGAAGAGAGAGAGGGGGGAGGGAGGTGTTTGTTTGGTTTTGGGTGAATTCCCAAAGTTTGACCATTACTGACTCTTGTAAGCTGCATTTGCTCTTCTCATGTCGGGATGCTCCTGTTTAGTGAGCGTGCCGTATATGAGTATTGTAGCCTGCCTTAGAAGGGAGCTTTTGTGGTGTTCCCTATGCCATGGCATCCAATGGAACAGTGCATGTGGTCCTTTGGACAACCCTCTCTCGTACGTTCGTAAGAACGCAGAATACATATATCCCTTGCTTTTGATTCAAACAATTGAAAAGAATTCTAATTCTTTACATTTTATTGTGCAAAAATTGTCCGACTATTGATAAAAAGTAAAGGATATATATTAAGTTAATCATATTATTAGATCTTAAAATTGATACAGAGTATAAGGTCTTATATAGTTAAGTTAAAAAATCCTAAACTCTATAAAAAGTAAAAAAAAATTCAAATTACCTTAAAAGCTATAAACAAATAAATATACAATCTAACATTCCCTCTCAAACTCACAATGTTACAGTTAGAAGAATTTGAGAGTTTGTCAAATAAAAATGAAAACGTGAAGCGAAATATGTCTTGATAAACATATCAACAATATGTAGCTTTGAAGGAACAAGAGGTAATGTGACAGTGTCAATCTGAAGATGGTGACGAGTAATGTGACAATCAATTTCAATATGTTTCGTCCGCTCATAAAAAACTGAATTACGTGTAATTTGAATAGCACTCTGATTATCACAATATAACGGAGTACGTTGATGAAGAGAGACACTTATATCCGTAAGCAACCAACGCAACCAAACTATTTTACAAGTAGTTGAGGTCATGACACGATACTTAACTTATGTGGAAGATCTAGAAATACTATCTTTTTTACTCTTCTAAGAAATGAGGGAATCACCAAGAAAAATGCAGAAGCCAGTGGTAGATTTGCGATCCATAGGATCACCAGCCCAATCTGCATCAGAGTATGCACACAGCTCAAGAGATGAAGTAGAAGGAAATAAAAGGCTTTGAAATTGAGTGTCCCGAAGATACATGAGAATACGAAGAACAACATCCCAATGAACTATAGTTGGTGCAGCAACAAATTGACTAACCACATAAACAACATACACAATATTTGAACGAGTCACGGTGAGATAAACCAAGCTTCCAACAATCGTTTTGTACAAACTAGGATCCGGGAAAGGTGAGCCATCAGATGGAGAATATTGAGCATTAGTATCAACAACTCTACTATCAGTAAGATAAGCACGCTCAAAAAGATTAGATATATACTTTGACTGAGATAAATGATAACCTTTCGACAATGCCCAAAAAGTAGCGTAGTATACTCAAGTCTTTCATAGCAAAACAATGAGCCAATTCAGAATTCAAGGAAGTAATTCCATCAGAATCATTACCAGTAATAATCATGTCATCAACATATAATGATAAAAGAATACAACCTGCACTCGTACATCTGACAAACAATATTGAATCCTGATTACTAGGATGAAAATCAAACGAAGGAATCACTGTAGAGAACTTCTCAAACCAATCACGAGGTACTTGTTTGAGACCATAAAGCGCTTTACGAAACCTGTAAACTTCACCAGGTTTGTGTGAAATACGAAGAGGAGGTGTCATATAAACTTTTTCATGAAGATCACCATTTAGAAATGCATTCTTGACATCCATCTAAGATATTCTCCATCGACAAACAGAAGCAACAACAATCAGAGTACGAACAATTGTCATTTTGTTAATAGGAGCAAATGTTTCTTCATAATCTATGTCATACTCATGAGAATAACTTTTAACAATAAGACGAGTTATGTATAGTTCGATAGATCCATCAGATTTAGTTTTGATCTTATATACCCAACGAGAACCAATAATATGTTTTCCTGGTGGCAATGGAACCAAATCTCATGTATGACTTTGATGCAAAGCAGTTAGTTCCTCAACTACAACACTCTGCCAAAATGGGTTACAAACAACTTCTCTATAGGATTCAGGCTCAGAAAGACAATGAATAGATGCAACAAATGAAGCAAAAGAACGAGAATAACAAGAGTAAGCAAAATCTAGTAGTTTAGTAGACTTACGAACACGAGTCGATTGACGATGGTGGAGAGAAAGATCATCCGCAACCTCAGGAGATAATTGGGTAGTGGCAGAAGGAGGAATATGTGGAGCGGATATCTCGAGAACCAAAGTACCAGATTTAGTTGAACTACTAGTAGGATTTGTGGGTGAATCTTCTTCAGTATCGGTATTGAAAGGATCAATGTAAAGTAGATCTGACTTTGTCATATTATGTGAACTAGTCGGAATAAAAAAGAATGAAATATGCTCAAAAAACACAACATGACGAGAGACATACCTTTTTTGACTAATAGAATCAAAACAACGATATGCTTTTTGACTAACTCCATAACCTAGAAAGACATAAAGAGCAAACTGAGAGGCTAACTTATTACGCTCTGCATGTGGACGAAGGATAAAGCAAGACAACCAAAAACACGCAAAGAGGAATAGACAAGAGCATACCCTATACAATTTTTCAAAAGGTGGCAAACCTGAATTGTGTGAGGTTGGAATTCTATTAATGACATAAGCAGCAGTAAGAATTGCTTCCCCCCAAAAGGCACTAGAAACACTAGCAGACAATAAAAATGAACGGGTTGTTTCAACAAGATGTCTATGTTTCCGTTCAGCTACGTCATTTTGTTCAGGAGTATCTGTACACGAGGTTTGATGAATAATACCATCAGAAGTAAGTAAATGTGAAAATTGATTCAAAGTGTATTCACCTCCCAAATCACAATAAAAATACTTTATGACACTAAAATGTTGAGTTTTCTTAAGAGTTCTAAAGTTATTAAAAATTGTAAGAAAATCATATATGTATTTCATAAGATAAACCCAAGAGTAACGAGTGCAATTATCAATAAACGAAATATAATACCTTGACCCCCCTTTTTATAGGAATAGGAGAGTGTCCCCACACATCAGAATGAATAAGATCAAATGGAGCAGAAGAAAAAAAGACTTTTAAAAAATGGTAAGGTGGAAAATTTGGCCAGTTTACAACCACTATAATCAGAAACATACAACAACTACAATTAGAAATATCAGAACTTTTTAAATGTCCTAATACTCCTGTAGATGCTAAAAACTGCAAACGAGGCGCTGAAACATGACCTAAGCAACAATGCCACAAATAAAAATCAGAAGATGAATGACTTACATGAAAAGATGATAAATCTACACTCGAAGCTACAACTTCTGGTAATTTGAGTTGATCTAAAACATAGAGTCCTCCTTGTTTATGGCCTGCCCCAATCAGCCTCTGAGATTGCGGGTCCTGAACATAACAATTAGATGAAGAAAAAGAGAATAGATATTCAGACTCATATAATTGACTAACAGAAATAAGATTTAAAGTAAGATTCGGAATATAATAAATATTAGTAAGAGATAAAGAAGATGTAACAATTGAACCAACACCTACTAATAACATAGGAGTATCATTAGCAGTCACAATAGATATAGATAAACTGGGAGAAAAAGAAACAAAAGATGATAAATTGGATGACATATGATGGGAGGCACCAGAGTCCAAAATCCACAAGGATGAAGATATACCTGAAATACCAGACAACGACAAACATATATGAGAGGAAGCTGATATGGCAGAGGGCTGTGAAGAAAGGAACTGTTGAAACTGCTCAAACATATATGAATCAAATTTTCATGAAGCATCTACACGACCAGGCATGATGACAATAACCAAACTTTAAGGATACATATTTGTATGATCCACAAAAACTAATGTTAGGACGACCCGTGACCACACAAAGATCTGAGGCAGAAAAAGATGTCAATGTTGAAATCGGTTACATAGGGTTTCGACATCGAAATCGGTAGAAAAGAGTGTTGGCGCCGAAATTGACAGCACGGGACGTCGGTGTCGAAATAAGCAAAAAATAGCGTCGACGTCGAAATCGGTAGAAAATAATGTCGGCGCCGAAATCGATAGGACAGGACGTCGGCGTCGAAATCGACAGAAAATAGATGTCGGCGTTGAAATCAACAATAGCAGGATAGAAAATAGATGTCGACGTCGAAATCAATAGCAGCAGTAGGAGACGACAGCAGCAACAGGAAACAATAACAGGGGATGGTAGAAAAAATTAGGTCAGAGAATGAGAACCGCTCTGATACCATGTAGAAATTAAAAAAAAAATTAATCATATTATTAGATCTTAAAATTGATACAGAAAGTATAAGGTCTTATATAATTAAGTTAATAAATCCTAAACTCTATAAAAATAATTTAAATAATTTTAAAAATTATAAATAAATATATAGTTCCTAAGAACGCAGAATACATATATCCCTTTTTATTCAAACAATTGAAAAGAATTCTAATTCTTTACATTTTATTGGGCAAAAATAGTCCGGCTATCGATCAAAAGCGCATTTCAAATTATAGAATTCTCAAAACACATACTTTATATTTTCCATTTTACTCCGTCTGTCAACCGCTAACCAAATTTCATTTTTTTTCTCAAAAAAACATAATTACACTTCTTTAACTTTACCGTCTTTTAACTTTTACTTCTTCCAAAAATAGCGTCATGCTGATTTTTAAAATACAATACCATTATAATATTGATTTTAATATTTATAGAACATCAAAGTGATATTAATTTTTAAAATGCAAGACCTCAGTAACATTAATTTTTATAATGCAATAGTACAATGATTGATTTTATAATATAATAGTAAATTGTTTTTCCCCCTCCCTGACATGCACACCTCCCCTCCCCTCTCTCTCTCCCCCCTTTAAATGTCTGTTCTGCCCCTCTATCTTTTTTGATTTTTTTTTGATTTTTTTTAGTTTTATTTTTAAATTTAATTTAATTTATTAATTTTTTCATTCATACTTATATATTTTTAAATTTTTATTTAATTTTAATTTTTTAATCAATTTTATTTATTATTTTTCATTAATACTTATATATATTTATTAATTTATTTAGTTTTATTTTTTAATTAATTTTGTTTATTATTTTTCATTAATACTTATATTTTTAAATTTTATTTAAGTTTTATTTTTAATTAATTTTATTTTTTTTTTAATATTTATTTAGTTTTATTTCTTTAATCAATTTTGTTTATTATTATTGTTATCAAAATTTTTAATTTTTTATTTTATATAATTTTAAATTACTCATTTCCTGTAAATTACCTTCCTAATTTGACATTTAAATTATCCTCATCCAATTATTGACATATGTCATAATCTTCTCTCCCTTTAAATCATCCATCCCTTCAACCATTGACACATAACACATGTCAGAATCTCTCACCCTCTTTAAATTACCCATCCTCCAACCATGTCAATGGTTGGAGTGAGGGATGATTTAAAGGGAGAGAAGATTATGACATGTGTCAATAGTTGGATGAGGAATAATTTAAGTGTCAAATTAGGAAGGTAATTTACAGGAAGGGAGTAATTTAAAAATTATATAAAATAAAAAAAATTAAAAAATTTGATAATAATAATAATAAACAAAATTGATTAAAGAAATAAAACTAAATAAATATTAAAAAAATAATAAATAAAATTAATTAAAAATAAAACTTAAATAAAATTTAAAAAATATAAGTATTAATGAAAAATAATAAACAAAATTAATTAAAAAATAAAACTAAATAAATTAATAAATTAAATTAATTAAAAAAATAAAAACTAAATAAAATTTATATAAAACTAAAAAATAAGTATTGATAAAAAATAATAAATTAAATTAATTAAAAATAAAATTTAAAATATACTGAGAATTATTTTTAAACAAAATTAATTAAAAAATTAAAACTAAATAAAAATTAAATGAAATTTAAAAAAAAAAAAAGGTGGAGGCTACATGCGTCCTTTGGCAGGGAGAGAGGGGAGAAGAAGAGGGGTGTGTGTCAGACCGAGAGGGGAAAAAACAGCTCTCATGTAATATTACAATGATTGATAAGATGGATAAAATAAGAAAAAAAATGTTCCCTTTGCAAAATCTAAAAGTTAGATAAATTTTCGAGAATTCCATAACTATAAGTGCCTCTTTGATCAATTACCTAGATACTAAATAATGCATAAAAGGATAAAAATACTCTTATACCATAAACAACAATAACAATTACTAAGATTTATTCCATTAAATATTTTTTTCTCTTATGATTGTTTGACTCATCTATAATATATGATCATCTATATTTAATAATTTTTTAAAATCTCTTTTTTCGATTAATATGTATATTTATGATGATCTATCATAACTAATTAGGATATTTATTGATCATCTAAGTACTTTTAATATCCATACAATTATTTTTAAAATTTAGCGTGGACTCTATATATGTTTGATTTGTTCCATTTTCTTGATTCACATGATTAGTCTTACATATTTGATCTACTTAATACGTGTGATAGTCCATCCAATCTATATCCTTGCAAGCTACAAATATATATTTTTTTAAAATTTGAAATATACCTTAAATCGTGGAGATTTGTTTGATCTAGTCGATCCATCTAAACTAGTATATACAATCTATAAAGCATTTAGAGATCTATGTTGATGTGGTGTAGAACAAGCAACGTATCTTAAAGTGCAAACTTTGCCTCCATAATTGTCCTAAAAAATAACATGTTGTTTAGCAATCCATGTAAGATACACCTTAATAGCATTATTAGCATCTATCTTTTAATTCAGCGTCATTTGATAGTACTATTTATAATATAATTTAATAATATTTAAATAAAACTTAATCATAATTGTCATATAATTTAGTATCACTAATATATTTATAGTTGTAATCTAAACAATCATATGTAACAAGACTTTCAAAGAGAAGAGAATAGCAACATTTTTTTTTTTTTTTTACTTCCAAAGAGAGTAGCAAGATCGCGTTTACTACGCGGTTAAGGATCGATTTCCGACAATTTCTCCTCTCCCTTGGAACTCTGCGGCTTAGTCCAAGCGGCGCAGACAACAAAAGCCGCCAAATTAAGAGCGCTCAGCACCGCCAAAAACCCGTAGAAGCAGTCCAGCCTCCCGTGGTTGATATCGTCGCCGAGCCACCCTTGTCGCCCTCCCTCTCCGCCGCCGGTCATGCTCTTGACTACCGAGACCAGGAAGGTACTCAGGAAGAACCCCAGCGAGAGCGTCGTCAGGAACAGCCCCGTGCTCATCGTCTTCATCCCCTTCGGCGACTCCCTGATGAAGAAATCGAGCTGTCCGGTGTAGATGAAGGCCTCGCCGGCGCCCACCAGCAAGAACTGCGGTATCAGGAAGAACACGCTTATCGGCACCGTCGCGCCGCCGTGGAGCAGTACTGTTTCCTTGGCCACCGAGAGCCGTTTCATCTCCGCGAGCGCGGCCGCCACCATGCCGATTGACGACAAGGCCAGGCCGATGCCGATTCTTTGAAGGTTCGTGAATCCTAAATACATCCATTAGATCAACAAATTAAGGAGTGCACGATCAGTAGAATTAGAATATCAATGCAAATTAGTTGTACCCTGTTTGCCCAATTGTTTCTTCATTAAAGGCATGATCACGCGGTCGTAGACGGCGAGGGTGATCAGTATCGCGCCGACGAAGAAGACCGTCAGTGACCCAGCCGGAATCTGGAAGCTCCCTATCGACCTCTGCATCGTCGTCGCCTGCTCCACCGAGAACGTGATCATCTGCGCGTAAATTGTCCAGAACATGATGGTCGTGGCCCAGATAGGAAGCAGCCGGATCATCATCTTCACCTCCTCGATCCTTGTCACCGGGCACAATTTCCAGGGGTCGTCGTCGGCGCACTTGCTCTCTCCGTCAACAATTATTGCAGCTTTATCTAGAAAACTTTATGCATATATACAGAATTTTGCAATCAGGCGTAAAATGAAAAAAAAAATCCCAATGATGAATAATTCTTTCATGAAAAAAACAGAGAGATACCGGAATTGATCAGTGTGCTGGATTTTGGAGTTCTCCGGGAAGTTATCGAACATGAATTGCGCATCCGACGGCAACGCGAGCTTCCTCTTCCTGACGGCGGCGACGATGACCTGGAGAATGTGGACGATCGGGCTGCCGGAGCTCTGCTTGTACCGGTACCTCCTGGTGCCGGAGAGGAAGACGAGGACGGCGAGGAGCATGGCGATGCAGCAGATGCCGTAGGCCCAGCTCCGGCTGACGTTGTCCTGGATGTAGACGAGGACGGTGACGGCGAAGAGGGTGCCGATGCTGATGAAGAAGAAGAAGCGGTTGAAGAAGAAGGCCATTTGGCTCTTCTCCCTCGGGTCCTTGTCGTCGAACTGATCGGTGCCGAATCCGGAGACGCTGGACTTGAGCCCGCCGGTGCCGAGGGCGATGATGTAGAGGCTCAGGTAGAGGAGGCCCATCTGGAGCCCGTTGGCTCTCTCGCAGGAAACCTGCCCGGCGGCGGCGGAGCCGCATGGCGGCGGTCGGAGCTGCGGCAGCTTCGTCGTCACTGTGAGCATTCCTGTTCCCTGCATGCATTACGCGACGATCGATCGATCCATGCACGTTGGAAATTAAAATCCTCTCATTTCTAAGATCGAATCTTCACTTTTGGCGATTGGAGGAGGGCAAAGATCGAATCGCAAACTTACCAGTGATTGGAGGAGGGCAAAGATGGCAATGGTGAGGAATCTGCCCAGGAAGGAATCCGCGAGGAATCCCCCCAACAAGGAGAGCAGAAACGACGTGCCCATGAAATCCGTCACCATATTCGCCGCCTCTGCACTCGCCACATGCATCGTCCCTCCCAAGTACGTCACCAAGTTCACCGCTATCCCCATCGTCGACAGCCTCTCGCACACCTCAATTCCTGCTCACCATCGATCCCTCATTAGTTTCGATCGATCGATATCATATATATATCAGATATCATGCAGATTTATATATATATATATATACAGACCTAGAATAAGAGCTGCAGGCACCCATCCACCAGTCCTCGATTTGTCCGCAGGCAATCCTTTGTAGTCCACTGCATCTGCCACAGCGTTCGAGTTGTTCTCCTTCATTTGGTCCTATAAATGTGAAAAAAAGATCATATTGAGGATAACCAATTGAAGAATATAATGCTAGCTAGTTCATTAAACAGTTAGGCATATGCATGAAGAATGAATGATTGAATGACACACTACACCATGTTTTATATAGATTCTTGCGAGTAGTACTGCAAGAGCTAGCATTGGATCTCAATATATATATAGGTGTGGAGTTCTTCCCTACACTTCACATGCAAAAACGACCTCCACCGATCGAGCACTAGCATTGAGAAGAAGATATATAAATAATAAAAGAAAAGAAACTGAGAGTACTGTTCGTAGCTAGATTTCTGGACATCGATCCGATCCAATCGAATCAAATATGAGGATGGTGTTGGTGAGGAGCTAGGAACTCAAAGGAATCACGTAACGTGACTTGTTCATGGCATGGATTTGTGAGAGAGTGAGGAAGAACATGCAATGCGGTTCACCACTTCGAATTGTGCTTCTCCTGCCCCACGCCACCTTCTTTTGTTCCTTTATAATTAATTCCGATCCCCTGCCTCTTTTTGCCATTGACCCCTCGTTGATGGATGAGAAGGAGCTAGATTAAGGGAATCTAGTCCCACTTCTTTTGCTTTTAAAGATTGACTGGATTGGTATCGACCACTTCACGCACGCATGTATTATGGGCTAGCTGCTTTTAAAATAATGCATGCTATCGATCGATCGATCTCCTGATCATGGCAAAATGAGCTTAATTTGACACCACAGCATTTCCTGTGCCGCCTTGACTCTTTGATGCAAATTAATGCTGTTGGAAAATTGGTCTTGAACCAATAATTTAAGTGCGTGGCCCGTTGAAATTATAATTTGAGTAGATCATTATTAAAGTGCTAAAGTCATATTTTGGGAAACAATTATTGTATATTCCACGAGCATCTACAACTCTAATCTCGACTTTACCTAAACAGTACTATACAATCATTTTAACCCTGCTAAATTGCACCATCTTCATCGACTCCAAAAAATGCTTGTCACAACTGCAAAAGGTTTTGTTGCATGACAAGAGTTCTGTTTGTGGAGTGGAGCATGGGCCGAGACTTTCTTTACCGTCTAAATCTAACCTAGCAGAAGAGTAGACATGAGTCACATGACCTTTCATCTTTCATGTTCTTGGAGTAGGAGCTAGGAGACAGAATTGACCGCCCTTTCTTGTGAGGCTTCTGAAAGTTGGGTAACAACTGCTTGTAAAGTTCGCATCTGCTCTGCTACACTAAGATTCTACAATAAGAATAAGATCGACAGTAAAAAGAAACACCAGTGACAACTCTTTCCGTGATCCTTCCACTGATCACTTCTCCACCCTTTGGGAGAGTCCCTTCCATTCATGATATGGAAAAATGAAAAGTGAGAGTAGACATCAAAAGCTCCTCACGCTTCACCGTTGGATAGGTCATAGGGCCAGGACCATAAGACTACAGGACCAGAAGCGTTGACGTGGAAATCCATGATCACCCAAGTTGAGTCCCAAGGAAAAGCCTGAAAGATCCAAAGTCACGAGCCCTTTCACCTTCTGTTCTACTGAAGGAATGCATAGGACTACAGTTTGATCGACAAGAGTGTGGCTGTTGACTGTGTTACAGAGTTATAGCGTTGGTATGGGAGATCATCTCATTGTTAACTGAACCGTAGTTTGAGTTTGATATTTTGTGTGGCAAAAACAAGTTGACTCGCTCTCAAGTGCTTATTCGATCCCTCGTGATAATCTACCACAAAGTACTAGTGAGTCAGATATTTTAGGAACCAGGGGGAGAATAAGGTCTTATTCGCATTGCCAGTCCAGAATTGATGCGCAAAGACCGGCCGTGCAAACTGGTCACATCACCGAAACCGAATCTTAGAGTATTAGAATTTTATATATGCTAGATAAATATTGGATAATTATCCTTTATAAAGCTTTTTTGAAAGTTAATCATTGTCTCCCCAAGTCTTTGTTTCATTTAATGATATTGATTGTTTCATTTAAAGTTAATCGTCTCAAAAGTTTTGAATTATCACTTTATCTTTGGCATTTATAAATTTTGGACTTATCCAAATCACATATTTAACTTTCATAATACTCAAATCATATATCATATTCCTAAAATATCTCTTTTCTTTCTCTATGGGTTTATCAATCAGTTTCATTCAAAACTAACTCATAGATTTAAAAAAATTTAAATCAAAATCAATGTATTTCAAATCTTCTTAATGCATTTATGCTCTCGAATTTAAGCTAGATAGCATAAATTGAGAATAGTGAATTAAATTGAAAGTATATTTCTAAATTTTTACTGCTCCTAATTATAATATTGAATTTTGATATGAAAGAATAAATATATCAAAGAAATTTTTAGTAGTATATGGATTTATATTTGAAATAATTTAGAGTTCTTTAGATCCACTAGCCAATTTCGAATGAAATTGACTATTGACCTATACCATTTAAAAATTTAAAAATTTAAAAATAAAAATTTTCAAACAAGAGGAGTCATAAGAATCCATTAATGTTGTTAGTGAGTGGATATCATTGCCTATGCCTTAAAATGAATTCATAACAAATTTTATCAAATCTTTACAAGTTCTTAATTTACACTATCAAATTTAGATATAAAAGCATAAATACATTTAAGAGAATTTGGTATAAAAGCATAAATACATTTAAGAGATTTTCAGGAGCAGGTCGATTTTATGAAACCAATTGATGAACCTATACCATTCGAAAATTTAAAAGTTTAATATTTTTGAATCAAGGGAATTTGGTAGAGTTGGTTAATGATTATTATTTTCCTAAACTTTATAGTTAATTTGTGATAAATTTTATCAAATCTTTGTAAGTTTAAAAATTCAATATCTTTAATTTACGCTATCAAATTTAGATCCGAGAACATACCTACATTAAAAAAAATTTAAGAGAACATTAATTTTAATTTAAAGTCATTCAGAATTTTCCAACTCCATCAACTAATTTTAGACGAATCTAGACGATATATGATTTAAATATTATAAAAATTAAATACACCATTTGAATAATATAAAAAATTTTACTTACAAAATACAGTTTTATCTTATATCAGTCTATTCCCACTCGATTAATAAAATTACTAGGAGGCATAAACATATTTTGAGACGAAGGAAAAAGAATCCAATAAAATACTAATAAATCAAGAATCTTAGCAGAATAATGATCAACTTTAAAGATCTTTTCCGCACAATTGTCTGTGGCAGCACCACTATCAACTACCTGTTTCTGCTCGCTTATCCTCTCCTGTTTCTGCTCCTTTCCCACTCCCCCCTCAGCCCTACACTCTGCTCTGTGAACGTATCATTCGGTCAGTTCACCTGCCCCCACGCGTACCTGCCCGTCTTGCTAGTTCACCAACACACTTGATCCGAATCATCCATAACACACAGTCCTGTCATCGTCGTATCTTAATCTGATCCACTTTTTCCCCTTATAATTGCATCCTTTTGCCTCCACTGTTATGGCCATCTGGTTGGCTCCAACTGATCATCCTGCAAAATATTCTCTCCCGAGTTATTAGCATAAAAGAAGACAGTGACCTGTAGTAAACAGCGCAGCAGGAAGGAGGCCAAGCTCGACGTGAGGTGGCACGTTTATCCAAAAAGTTAGTGCACAATGGTTGACAACCAAAAATGGGCCAAATGTGGACATGCCTAACCCATGATCAGCTACAACACTTACACTCGCACCAATATCTCTCCTGCCGCGGATTAATTTAACCACATTTTTAATGTTCGGTTAGTATTTGTGAAACAAGAAACAAAGGAAATTAACGTGGAATTTGATTTAGAGATTTAAGAACGAGGGGATGAATTTATTTTCAAACTTTGTGTTTGATTGATAAGAATGAAATCAAGATTTTAGAATGAAACTAAAAAATTTGGATATGGATGAAACTCACCTCTCCCTTGAGTTTTGATGCAATGAAAATGAAAATCAAGTTTTGGACAAAAATACTCTCAGTATATTTGTTCAATTTTATTTCATTTCTCTCTATTTCCTTATTCTCTCTCATCAGATTTTCTTTCTTCTCATTCTATCGTCACATTTTCTCTCTCAATATATTTTCTCTCTCCTCATTCTCTCTCATCGTACATTCTCTATCATTTTCTCTCTGTATTGTCTTTCATCACACACACTCTCTCATCATTTTCTCCTCATTTTTTTATCATACTTTCTCTTTCATCTTACTTTCATCACATTTTCTCTCTCACTATATTTTCTCTCTCCTCATTCTCTCTCATCACACATTCTCTACCATTTTCTGTATTCTCTTTTATCACACACTTTCTCTCTCTCCATTCTCTTATCATACTTTCTCTTTTCTTAATCTCTTTTACCATACTCTCTCTACATTTTCTCTCATCACTCTTTTCCTCTCTTTATTTTTTCCCATCATACTTTCTCTCTCATCATACTTTTTCTCTTCAATCTCTCATTTTCTCTCATCACACTTTCTCTCTCTTCATTTCTTTCTCATCACTCTTTCTCTCTCAACACACTTTCTCTCTCATCATATTTTTTCTCTTTTCAATCTCTCCTATCACGTTCTCTCTTCTCATTTTCTCTCATCACACTATCTCTCTCTTCATTTTTTTTCATCACAATTTCTCTCTCATCATATATTTCTCTTACATTCAACTTTCTCTTCTATCTAATTTTTTCTCTTATTTTCCTCTAAAGGTAAAAAAAGAAATTTAGGTTCATTTCGATTGAAAAATATTCAACTAACCAAACATTATTTTTAAGAATGATACTCAAACTCATACCCATTCTCATTCCACAATACTATGATACTCATTCCCATTCTGATTCCTAAGGAGAAAACCAAACACCACCTAAATTCAGCTTTTCTCCTCGCCATCTATCAGCTCCCTCTCTTCAGCAGCAGCAGCCATCAGTTCATCGAAGTTCTCCGTCTTCCCCAAAAATATCTCAATCTAGATATGTATGAGCAACCATTACACAAAGATCATTACAAAGTACTTAGACGACTACGAGAGAGTAAAATGCATAATCACATGATACAATTAAACCACCACCATTAGTTTGACTGTAATGAATCAATTAATTTATCTTGGCCGCTAGGAATCCCTACACCATTGGATGTAAAAGTGACAAGGTTAAATCACTTCACTCCCAATAATACAGACAGATTCAAATTCACCAATCTAGCTACTTTACCACTAGAACAAGCAACTGCTAGCAATAAATATTATTTAAACGGTTCATATAGCATAATTAATGAGACTGTCTGCGACAAGGTAGGTGTCAATTTTCAGAATTGGGAAACCCTTTGAAAGTTGTTAATAGGTGTCACCTTCCCAAGATGGTACCACTTGGGAAGGTCCTAGACTCAGAACCAGCCTCCACGATATACTTATGCAGCCACAATAGTTTATTTTAAAAAAAAACAAAAATTAAAGCAATGGCTAGGTTGCTCTAATACTTCATGTTACATGCTCTAATATTCTCCAATTGTGATTCCTAAAGTTATGTGGCATTCAAGTCAAAAGATGCAAGTGGCATGTGGAATCTCAAGCGAAAAGTCAAACATGCAGCCGTGCTTTGATTATGTTTAAAATAGCACCAATTAGATCACTTTGGATGAACCAAATGAAATTGCTGAAATATATAGATTTAAGAAATCATCAAAAGAAGCTCCACATGCATTACTACAAAATGTAAATTTTCAGAGTAAATTGTAGTTTTGGGGGCAATTATAGTAACCCCACATAGGGCATCAATTCACAAAGAAATCATATTCCTGCTCCTACATCTGAAAGTACATTTGTTTAAATAGTATTGGTGCAGCAAACACAGCAACAAAACACTGACAGATTGGAGAGGCATACTAAAATTATGAAGTGAAGGTGTAGTATCTAGCAAGCATGAATTTACCAGGATGTTTTCAGATGGAAAGAAAAACAATGATAGGGACAACAAGGTTTTAGAACAAAATAAAAAGAATTAAGCCAATACAAAGACTATCATCCTTGAAAGTGAAGCGGGGGGAAAAACAGCACATACACGACACTCTGATTTATCAACCTTAGATCAATTCAGTATCTGAATATGGAATTTTAGAACAGCTAGAAAACAAGACGACTAATTCAATGAGGTCGTCTGGTAGAGAACGTAACTGATATGCAAGGACAAGCTAATATGTCAAACAACAGAATGATATAATATGTTAGGTGCTTTGACACATTTGAAGCATCCACGCATTGCAATATTTTAAGCATAAAGGAAAGAAAATTCCAAATTGCATACAAGTTTGATATTAATTAATACTCAGACCACTACTGTATGTATACAATCTACATAAGATAATAAGATTAATTAACAGTATGTTTATTTGGACAAAAATAAAGGAAAAAAAAGATAAATTTAATAAAGTTATCAATTCCTCTTGTTTAGTTGGAAGAAAATAGAGAGAAGGAATTTAACTTCAACCAATTACCTGACTTTAATTCCCCTAAATCAAGCAAAAATGAAGGAGAAAATGCAGTTCAAACATCTAATAAGCACAAGCAATGATATAATTTCCTTTCTGTTGATCTATTCAAGTAAACATGATAAATGGAATCAATGTGGAAAAAAAAGATAACATACTTCTTTACATTTCTTTTCCCTTCACTTAAATTACTTTATTTCCAACCCACTACCTGTCCTCAAAGTAAACACAGCATGAACGTGGAGATTCTGTCATTCAGACAAGCTCACAAGATACCAAAAGGCTTCGTACGCAAGTCATATCCCAACAAGAATGGGTATAGAAATATAAATATCATAATAAAGACCATGATAATCGAGTTGATTCAAGAACAAAATAGAAACTGATCAAGAAAAAAACATTTTTTGCCAATTAAAGAATAAAAAAAGAAGAGAAGAAGAATATAACTTGTGTAGTGTACTAATATATGTACTATCTTCCTCTTATTGTAAACAAAATAGAATGAAGAGGGATGAGTGTCAATCCTTGTAAAGGATACGAAAGCTTGAAATAAAGATGCACAGGAACAAGTGTATCACATTTCTAACTCACAATATATAGCACCATGTTTATCATGTCTAACTGCTAAATCTTGCCAGACATTTGAACTCTAATGAAATAGTCTGAAAATTCAAATACAAACAATTTAAGCTCCATCATTTAATATTGCAACTAACCTTGTGAGCCATCAAGTCCCAGGATGATCACATAGTGTAAAGGCGTCATATACGCCATCTTTTTCAAAGTGGAGACAAGGGAACTTGTTGAAAAATTAATCTAATATAGCTAAGCCACATATGATTGATTTTCTTATCCAAGTGAAAGGCATAATTGATCTTCTAATTTTCATTTCAAATCTTATTCTCACCTTAAATACTCTTCCAAGTTTCACAGTCCCATGAACATAAACTGCACTCTGCAATTACTAGCAAGACGTACATTGTGCATCCTAGTACAACTTCTCTTGCAATTGCAATTGAGTACTTAAGCTACATTTGTTTGCTAAAAGATTATTTGTGGAAAATATTTTTCTTGGAATAATCTTTTAAACAAAAATAGATTATTTTCTGCTGTTTAAATGTGATACTAAAATCCACTAGCCCGGACCCATCAGAGTAATCCAACCAGCTCATCGAGCATCCAGATTGATGGAACCAACTGGCACACCTGGTTTGACCAGATCGGCCCACTTGACTGGACAAGACCAGTGAACCTGCTCCATGCAACCTGTCTGGCACGTCCAGCTCGACCGACTAGTCTATCATGCCAACCTGCAAAACCACTCAGATTGATAAACCTGCCCAAACATGGGCAAAGGACAAAAGGCAAAGAGAAAGGGTTTATTGATAGAATGAGTGGCTAGCAAAACTTGGCAAGTTGTGAAATTTCCAACCCAACCCAATCCAAGACGGGTTGTGGATTTGGCGGGCCAGCAAGCGGGCCCATTAAAATATTTTTAAAAAAAATAAAAAAAATATTTTATATTTTCAACATTTTACTTCGGAAAGGTTTCATCAATCAAATGTATCTATAAACATATATTTTAAATATAAATGGATACAAAAAAAGTACTTATGTTGGATGAAAAATACTATTTTTTTCAAAATTATAACAAAGAAAGATAATAAATTAACATAAAACTTAGTTTACATGTCTTTCTCAATCTGCGGGTCAACCTAAACCCGTTGCGGGTTGACCCCCGCGGATCGCGGACCTAAGCGAGTCGGCCCGCGGTGGGCTTGGGTTGATAAAATTTTAACCTAACCCGCTTAAAATGTTTAGCGGGGAGGGCCAATCCGACAGACCCAACCCAAATTGACGGCTCTACCGATCGGGTCAATTAGTGTCCGAGCGGGCCAACCATCCCGCTCTAGATATTACGGTAAAACAATCAGACGCTTAGTGAGGAGTGGCAGGACTCTGAGGAGACCGAAGAACTTGTTCGATAGGGAGGGACAAGCTACCAGGACGTTGAGGAGACCGAAGAGTTTGTCCGATAGGAAGGGACAAGCTACTACGCCCAGTCACCGTAAGGAAGAGCAGTTGAGGTCGACAGAGCAGAGGAATCCCGCCCGAGCGGCTACCCCGCTCGGCCAAGTAGCGGGACTATTGTTATATCTCTCGATATCCTTTTGGGAGATAATGTCGTTGATACGAGGCATGGTCAACAGGCGGATCATACGATGAAAGTTTCCACTGTCTTGTCAGGAATATGTATGCCCTGTTAAGGTATGGTGTCAGAGACACTTTACTGACAAATCCTTTCATAGGACACATTGGAGAACGTGTCAACGTCTTGAGGAGCGTGCACGTCGTCCACCAGGGCTCTATATAAAGGGGATCCAAGCACCGACGAAGGTACTCGTCATTACTGTTTGCGCTTACGTTACTGCTGCTCTGGTTTCTTCTACACTTCCAGTGACTGACTTGAGCATCGGAAGATCAACGTCGAGAACCCCTTCCCTGACTCGACATTGACGTTGCTTGTTTTACATAATAGGGCGCGGTCTACATCTAATTAACACAACAACCACATCTCCACTTTTCATCCTCCCGTTTTCGAACATGATCATTCCATGAAATAAATGGAACTTTAATAGTAAAATGCTCCGCTCCGATTCCATGCATTTAAACATATCCACATGATCAATTGAACGAATCCAATAAGTGAATGTTTACTGCGAGACTCTGACAGACAAAGAACAGAAACATAACACGGAATAATAACACAATAAAAAAAACAATAGCTAAAATTGAAAGCGCACCCATTCCAAGAGCAGACAGCTCGACTTCATTATGCTGCTGCATGTATCTCTGCGATTGTTGAGTATCAAAGAGAAGGATTCTCAGAAACAGAGTGTTGTATTTAAAGGGGGAAAAAAATAACCAGAGCATCCAGCAGAAACTTAAACAAGAGCACACAACAAGGGCTTTCCAACTGAAACCCACAAAAATCTAAACGACTACAAAAAACTAGGAGGGACGAGTAGAACCTTGGCGAGATTAACGTCGAAGAAGAGGGGGCTTCTTGGTATCGGACACCTGGATCCGGTTCTTCTTGTGGGAATCAGCAGACGAGATGTGGAGATTGTTAACACCCTCGGTGACTTCCTCCATCGGTGAAGGACACGGGAGATGCAAAAACCCTAATCTTAGCTTCCTCCAAATGCGTGCCCTAGAGCAATCCGTGAAGCGAAAACAGGTATTATTTGGGTCGGGTCGGATTTGGTTGTAATGCTTCGGACTGGTCGGATTCATACCGCAGAGTGTGTGTTTCCACGTTTATCCTAAAACCTCAATAAAACCCCAACTTGCTTAAAATGTATTGTACCCTAAAACAGTGGAGATCTATTTTATTTTCAAAAAAACAGGGAACAAATCTAGTATGCAATCTCAATTTCTTGTCCCCTATACTACTTTGCGACCTTCTACCCTGTTTTTTATTTTCGCCGGCGTGTGAGACCCTGTCACTGAGCTGATGCATTCATGCCATCTGCGTCACGGTCCACCGTAGTAGTCGTCTTTGTGCGCATGGGGGCATCTGCGCGTGGTGCGAGGAAGTCGAGCGCGCCGCGCTCCTCTGCAACCTTGCGCCGCAAGGCGACGCCTTTCTCGCATCAATTAACACCTCAACTCTCGAGGAGAAGAGGAACTGCTATTCTCTTCGTCGTCTGCTTCTGGCATCGAGCATCCTTTGACTGCAATCCCGCAAGAGCAGCAAGCGCAAAGCAGAGATCGCTGATCTTTCTGGCAGAAATTAGCCTTCTCCACATGCAATACTGTCCTCGGCCTCTGCTATTCCTCTCTATCCTTTCTCAAATTCCTCTGGCACATGGACGGACGGTTATTGGACCAGGTGGGGTGACCGATCTCTGTGACGCATCTATTCGGTGGCAGCTTGGCTCGCCACAGCAGTGTACCTCGCCTTCTGCCTCTCCTCGCATACCCGCGTTTCTCAGAATCCGGCGGGGTTTCTTCCTTTTCATTTCCTGTTCCTTTCTCGCCGTGGATCTCTTCTACTTAAACAGCGCACGGCTTTGTCGTCCTCTGCTGGGGTATTCGACGTCGGCGCCGCTTTCTCTGTCCTTATCGTGAGCGCCACCGCCGGCTTCTGCCGGAGCGGGTGATACATATCGGATTCCGAGGAACCATTGTTGTGGAGAGTAGTACAGTACAGGAAACAGCTCCCTGTTCACAAGTGCTGGCTTTCTCACTCCTCAGCACGCTCACTTTCTATTGGATCGGACCGTTGCTCGCCATCAACGATCACCGCAAAGCTCTCGACCTCGAGGACGTGCCGTAGCGAGATGCGCACGATAGCATCAACGGCGTCTTTCCTGTCTTCCGAAACAACCTCGACTGCTGTTCCGTTTGCTTCGAGCCTCGCAGCCCGCTCGGATGAAAATGGGGTCCATTCGAAGTAAGGGGCACATCAGTGGACTATCCCCTGACCCCTGATCCATAATTTGCGAACCAGATTTTCTGCTCTCCTATGCAATCCTACAAATCCTCTCTTCCTAGGTGGCCCCTACCTCATCAAATTTACCTCAACGGCGACCCCAAGTTCGTCGGCGCCGGTTATGGCTGTTATCATCGCTAGGAAGCTCGTCGAGTGCCTCTTGCAATGCCATTGGTTCTTCCGGCAGCAGCAGGCATGGATCAGAGCTCGGGCTGCCCTCGTCGCCATCATCTACCAAAATCGGAATCACCTTGTCGACCCAGGCCAAACAGAGCCGGACCAACAGCGACTAGCGAGGTCATCATTCTAATGAGCTTCGACGCGGACCGAGTCAAGCAATTCAACTGCTGCTGGTCTTGCTGGCCAATCTAACCCTCGTGAAGATTCAGGATAAGTGCCGAGAGAAGGCGACGAAGGGAGCTTGATGCAACGGTAAGATTCGAGTCGCGAAAAGCATCTTTCAAAGCAGGAAAGATTCGAGTCGCGAAAAGCATCCTTCAGCTTTTTACCGAAATAAATTTTTAAAATACATAAATCATATATCATAATTTTAAAATTATTAAATGACATGTCCTTATACTTAAATTAATTCTACTGAAAAAAATAAATCAATTGAATATTCTATTTACAAAATTCATCAACTGATTTTAATCAAATTTTATTCGATTAAAAAAATAAATAATCGATTTCATTTTGTTTAAAAAATCCATCAATTGATTTCGATCAAAACAATTGATGGAGCTAGAAGCATTGGAATAACATAAAATCAGTTTTTATATGTTCGTCTAATTCTTCTGATTGTAAAAATACTATCAAATATAAATTTGATCAAATATATTGAGAGTATTGATTTTTTTGAACGATATATTCGTGTTTATCTCAATGCGTCAAATTGATATTTGATAGTATTTTTATAATTAGGAAAACTAGACGAATATATAGAAACTGGTTTTATGTTATTTCAAGGTCTCTATGTCCATCAGTCGATTTCGATCGAAATCGGCTGATGGACCTAGAGACCTTGAAATGACATAAAATCAGTTTTTATGTGTTTGTCTAGGTCTTCATACTAGTAAATATCAATTCGACATAATATATTGAGAACAATATTTTTTTAAAAACTATGGCGGAATGAACCCAAATAAAATTAATACAAGTTCATTTGGTCAAAATCGGCTGATGAACCTAGAGAGCTCGGAATGAAGTGAAACTAGATCCTATGAATTCTTTTACTTCTTGTTATTATATTAATTCTCTCATACATCAATTTGACCTAATATATTGAGAGCAATAATTTTTTGAACACGAATTAATTTTTTAATATATTTGTATTTAAAAAAACACTGCTTTTAATATATTAGGTAAATTAATATTTGATATCATTTTTATAATCAGTAGAACTAGACAAACACATAGGAACTGGTTTCATATCATTTCGAGGACTCTAAGTCCATCAGCCGATTTCAACAAAAATCGACTGATTGACATAGAGACATTGAAATGACATGAAATCAGTTCCTATATATTCGTCTAGTTCTCTCAATTATAAAAATGCTATCAAAGATTACTGTGATCGAATATATTGAGAGCAGTAATCTTTTAAATATGAATTAGTTTTCTGAATATATTCGTATTTTAAAAAATCACTGTTCTCAATATATTAGGTTAAATTAATATTTGATAATATTTTTACAATCAGGAGAATTAGATGAACATATAGAAATTAATTTCATATCATTCCGAGATCTCTAGATTCATCAACTGATTTTAATCGAAATCGATAAATTTTTCAAATAGAATAAATCGATTCAATCGAATTGATTTGAGGACGAGGGTAAAATGAAAAATGGATACATAATTTAGTAATTTTAAAAATATAATATATAATTTAAATATTTTGAAAACTTACCTATTAGATTCACAGCATTAATTGTCGGGAGCCAACATTTAAAAAAAGAAGGTTTTAATTTATGGCTATGAGAAATCGATTAAAAATCATTTTTGGTCGTAGACCGATTATTATACTAGCAACGATTCTAGGAGCGAATGAGCAAGGGATAAAATCATAAAATGGATATAAGATACAAACTTGTCTATACGATTTGAATAATACGAAACTTAAAATAGGATATGAAAAGACTTATGAGAAAAGTATTTCTGATATTATATCTTAATAAATAATACAAATTTTTAATATGATAGTAGAAGTTTTTATCATACGATTTATCTATTGATCATACCCTGTTGTCAATGGTATTGTCTCCTAGAAGAATATTACGAGATATAAGAGGGGTCTCACTGCTTGGCTGAGCGGGGGAGCTGTTAGATCGGGATTCCCCGCCCAGTCGATTTCAACTGCTCTTTTTTGTAGTACCTCGGTTCGACAGATTATTTCTTGTCCGATCGGACATGCGCTCTGGTCGACATAGTATTCACTCGGTCGGTTGAGTATCTGATTTTCTTTTCATAGTGAGTTTAGTCGGACAAGTAGTCCACTCATATAAGCCACCTAGTCGATCAGGCTCTTCAGACCCAATCGATAGTTAGCTTCAACTTCCGCTTGGTCAATTTTGATAGATCCGTTGATTCTACGACGCTAAATGGCTTAACTTTAATACCCACGTCGACTCTTGGTCCCACCTTTAATTGATATTTGATAGGTACTCCACCACAACATCAAATACGTTCAGTAATTTGTCTAACTTAATTGTATATTCATTTGGGCTACAGTCCGATGGTTCTGATCATCTTTTATATTGCAGGAATGTTGCTTGGGGAGGATTGATATATGGGCACCCTCCCATTGGAGAGGGGTATCACTGCTTGACTGAGCAGGGGAGTTGCTAGATCGGGATTTCCCGTGTAGTCGATTTCAACTGCTCTATTTCGTAGTACCTCGGTTCGGCATATTGTTTCTTGTCCGATCGAACATGCGCTCTGGTCGGCATAATATTCACTCGGTCGGTTGAGTATCTGATTTTCTTTTCATAGTGAGCCTAGTCGGACAAGTAGTCCACTCATATAAGCCACCTAATCGATCAGACTCTTCAGACCCAATCGACAATTAGCTTCAACTTCCGCTCGGTCAATTTTGATAGATCCGTTGATTCTATGACGCTAACTAACTTAACTTTAATACCCACATTGACTCTTGGTCCCACCTTTAACTGATATTTGATAGATACTCCACCACAACATCAAATACGTTCAGTAATTTGTCTAACTTAATTGTATATTTATTTGGGTTACAGTCAGATGGTTTTGATCATCTTTTATATTGCAGGAATGCTGCCTGGGAAGGATTGATATATGGGCACCCTTCCATTGGAGTTCTTACCTTCTATAAACTAAACTAAAATAAAATAGAATAGAAAGACGCCTTTCACCAAATTCATCAAAGATTCAAATTCTGATTTTACAAAATTCTGTCATAAATGAGAAGTTGTGCCTTCTGATGATTTAAAAAAACAGACACCAGTTTATATTATGATTGATCCTGTCCGAGTCGCTGAATCGACGGACGCTGGGGACGTGGCGCTCTCCTCTATCTCCGACCAGCTGCACCGACCTCCGGCGAACCTGCACAGAAGTCGGGCCGGGGAGGGGTCCCCGGCGACGACCCTCCGACGCTCAAGTCAGGCAAGAGGAAGACGATGAAATAGCTCCGAAGATCCGAGATTTCATACCTCCGGCGAAGTCTGCGGGCTCTTATATAGAGCTCTGAGGAGGCTGATGCACATATACCGAGGCACATACGTGTCCTCAGCCCATACCCAGTATGGGCTTGTCAGAGGAGCTTGCCTGACCCCTTACTGCTACAGTCCGAGCACGTCTCTGATGGGACAGTGAGCCCATGCCCTAAGATCCTGCGTATCACCTGCTGTCAGAAGATGTTTCTGTCCTTGTCTTTTCTTACTCCCTGCCGAGCGTCCGACCGGTCGGCGGTTTCCTCGCGTCCGACCGGTCGGATGTGCTGATCCGCTCGGGAGCTTCCTGGTCATGTGCTCTGGACTGTTCGCGGTGTTGATACATTATTCCTTCGGTCGAGCGGGCCATCCGCACGGTACTACTATACTGTTCATCATGAGCGTCGGAACCCCGACTTCCCGCCGAGGTGTATTGCTTCCGCTCGGAAGCTTCAGCCAGTCGTCACCATCATTATCCGCTCGGCCAAGCTTCTGGTTGGCCTTTTACCTTTCAACCTCCACGTGGCGCTGACTCTGCTAAATGGGGTCTCCCATTCTTACTGCCAGATCACTTGCCTCCCCTTCAAGTCTAGTCGAAGGAGGCAGTGAATCCGACTGACTGGACTGTGTGTCCGAGCGGGCGGTCGTCGCCTTATCACTGCTGCTGATATCCCTTGAGCAGCTCGGCTCTTCGCTTTGTATGCCTTGGCGCTCAACGTGGATGTTGGCTCGTCCCCCGGTTTCCCGGCCGGAGGGTTTATAGACGCCGGACCGTCTCTCGATTTTTAACGACGGAGCTCGTCGGCCTCTTAACGTGGATGTTGGCTCGTCCCCCGGTTTCCCGGCCGGAGGGTTTATAGACGCCGGACCGTCTCTCGATTTTTAACGACGGAGCTCGTCGGTCTTCTGCTCAGGGATTTATAGACGCCGGCTCGTCTCCCGGTTTCCCGGCCGGAGGGTTTATAGACGCCGGACCGTCTCCCGGCTTCCCGGCCGGAGGGTTTATAGACGCCGGACCGTCTCCCGATCTTTGACGACGGAGCTCGTCGGCGCGGATGTTAATAGCCGGTCGGCGCGGCTCTCGATCTTTAACGACGGAGCTCGTCGGCGCGGATGTTTATAGCCGATCGGCGCGGCTCTCGATCTTTAACGACGGTGCTCGTCGGCGCGGATGTTTATAGCCGATCGGCGCGGCTCTCGATCTTTAACGACGGTGCTCGTCGGTCTTCTACTCGGGGATTTATAGACGCCGGCTCGTCTCCCGGTTTCCCGGCCGGAGGGTTTATAGACGTCGGACCGTCTCTCGATCTTTAACGACGGAGCTCGTCGGCGCGGATGTTTATAGCCGGTCGGCGCGGCTCTCGATCTTTAACGACGGAGCTCGTCGGCGCGGATGTTTATAGCCGATCGGCGCGGCTCTCGATCTTTAACGACGGTGCTCGTCGGTCTTCTACTCGGGGATTTATAGACGCCGGCTCGTCTCCCGATTTCCCGGCCGGAGGGTTTATAGACGCGGGACCGTCTCCCGGTTTCCCGGCCGGAGGGTTTATAGACGCCGGACCGTTTATAGACGCCGGACCGTCTCCCGGTTTCCCGGCCGGAGGGTTTATAGACGCCGGACCGTCTCTCGATCTTTAACGACGGAGCTCGTCGGCGCGGATGTTTATAGCCGGTCGGCGCGGCTCTCGATCTTTAACGACGGAGCTCGTCGGCGCGGATGTTTATAGCCGATCGGCGCGGCTCTCGATCTTTAACGACGGTGCTCGTCGGTCTTCTACTCGGGGATTTATAGACGCCGGCTCGTCTCCCGATTTCCCGGCCGGAGGGTTTATAGACGCCGGACCGTCTCTCGATTTCCCGGCCGGAGGGTTTATAGCCGGTCGGCGCGGCTCTCGATCTTTAACGACGGAGCTCGTCGGCGCGGATGTTTATAGCCGATCGGCGCGGCTCTCGATCTTTAACGACGGTGCTCGTCGGCGCGGATGTTTATAGCCGATCGGCGCGGCTCTCGATCTTTAACGACGGTGCTCGTCGGTCTTCTACTCGGGGATTTATAGACGCCGGCTCGTCTCCCGGTTTCCCGGCCGGAGGGTTTATAGACGCCGGACCGTCTCTCGATCTTTAACGACGGAGCTCGTCGGCGCGGATGTTTATAGCCGGTCGGCGCGGCTCTCGATCTTTAACGACGGAGCTCGTCGGCGAGGATGTTTATAGCCGATCGGCGCGGCTCTCGATCTTTAACGACGGTGCTCGTCGGCGCGGATGTTTATAGCCGATCGGCGCGGCTCTCGATCTTTAACGACGGTGCTCGTCGGTCTTCTACTCGGGGATTTATAGACGCCGGCTCGTCTCCCGGTTTCCCGGCCGGAGGGTTTATAGACGCCGGACCGTCTCCCGGTTTCCCGGCCGGAGGGTTTATAGACGTCGGACCGTCTCTCGATCTTTAACAACGGAGCTCGTCGGCGCGGATATTTATAGCCGGTCGGCGCGGCTCTCGATCTTTAACGACGGAGCTTGTCGGCGCGGATGTTTATAGCCGATCGGCGCGGCTCTCGATCTTTAACGACGGTGCTCGTCGGTCTTCTACTCGGGGATTTATAGACGCCGGCTCGTCTCTCGATTTTTAACGACGGTGCTCGTCGGCTCGGATATTTATAGCCGGTCGGCGCGGCTCTCGATTTTTAACGACGGTGCTCGTCGGCTCGGATATTTATAGCCGGTCGGCGCGGCTCTCGATTTTTAACGACGGTGCTCGTCGACTTTCCGCTCGGATTATTTATAGACGCCGGCCCGTCTCTCGATTTTTACCGACGGTGCTCGTCGGCTCGGATATAAACCTCCCGGCCGATCGGCTCGGGGGCCTTCTGTTTCGAGCTCCCGGCTCGGATATAAACCTCCCGGCCGATCGGCTCGGGGGCCTTCTATCCTCGAGTGTGCGGCTCGATCAATATACCTCCGGCCGCACGGTCCGGGGCGTTCGATCCTCGAGCATGCGGCTCGATCAATATACCTCTGGCCGAACGGTCCGGGGCCTTCGATCCTCGAGCGTGCAGCTCGATCAATATACCTCCGGCCGAACGGTCCGGGGCCTTCGAGTTTTTGTGCCGATGCAAGGATATCGCACGCCCGGCCGAACGGCTCGGGCCTTCGTCCTTGAGCATTTTGCTCGAATAATTTACCTCCGGCCGAACGGCTCGGGGCCTTCGCTTTCGAGCGCTTGGCTCGGATAATATACCTCCGGCTGAACGGTCCGGGGCCTTCGATCCTCGAGCGTGCGGCTCGATCAATATACCTCCGGCCGAACGGTCCGGGGCCTTCGATCCTCGAGCGTGCGGCTCGATCAATATACCTCCGGCCGAACGGCACGGGGTCTTCACCATCGAGTATTGACCTCGCTTAATATACGCCCGGCCGAACGGCACGGGGTCTTCACCATCGAGCCTTTGGCTCGGTTACTATACTCCCGGCTGAGCGGCACGGGGTCTTCCCATCGAGCTTTTGGCTCGGTTTATTTACTCCCGGCCGAGCGGCACGGGGTCTTCCTATCGAGCATTTGGCTCGGTTTATTTACTCCCGGCCGAACGACACGGGGTCTTCTCATCGAGCCTCTGGCTCGGTTTATTTACTCTCGGCCGAGCGGCACGGGAGTTCTCGCTCGAGCAACTATAATAAATTTTATGAGCAACAGAGATAATTGAAGAACTGACCTGCCGACCAGCAGGGGATCTGACCCAATTTCTCGACTCTCGAATACCCGTGGAGTGAGGAAAATATGATATACTCGTCTAAACCCATCAAGGCCCTTTGGATGACGGAAATTTCCGAGTCGTCCGTCTTCATGTTCCAAACCAGGTGTGCTCTAGCCATGGGGGGATGACTCCGCTCGGGGCCTCGTGTTTTTCCAGGTCGCTGGATGAAGACCTCCTCGTCGGGGGGCAGGCGTTGCTCCCACTTGAATGCCGGTCGGACCCTTGTTTTGCCCCCATTTCTAATGCTTCTCCGGTCGGTCCTCCTGGGCCGCTCGGATATCCGCTCAGCTTGAGCCTTTTGTTTCTGTTGCTCCACGAGCTTAGCTGCTCTTGCCTCTATTGGAGCGTCGAGTTTCTCCTGGGAGAGCGTCACGGTGAGATCGTCCAGCTTCGTCCATCTATTCCGCTCGGATGCAGGAGCGTTCCCACAGACGGCGCCAATTTGATCCTGTCCGAGTCGCTGAATCGACGGACGCTGGGGACGTGGCGCTCTCCTCTATCTCCGACCAGCTGCACCGACCTCCGGCGAACCTGCACAGAAGTCGGGCCGGGGAGGGGTCCCCGGCGATGACCCTCCGACGCTCAAGTCAGGCAAGAGGAAGACGATGAAATAGCTTCGAAGATCCGAGATTTCATACCTCCGGCGAAGTCTGCGGGCTCTTATATAGAGCTCTGAGGAGGCTGATGCACATATACCGAGGCACATACGTGTCCTCAGCCCATACCCAGTATGGGCTTGTCAGAGGAGCTTGCCTGACCCCTTACTGCTACAGTCCGAGCACGTCTCTGATGGGACAGTGAGCCCATACCCTAAGATCCTGCGTATCACCTGCTGTCAGAAGATGTTTCTGTCCTTGTCTTTTCTTACTCCCTGCCGAGCGTCCGACCGGTCGGCGGTTTCCTCGCGTCCGACCGGTCGGATGTGCTGATCCGCTCGGGAGCTTCCTGGTCATGTGCTCTGGACTGTTCGCGGTGTTGATACATTATTCCTTCGGTCGAGCGGGCCATCCGCACGGTACTACTATACTGTTCATCATGAGCGTCGGAACCCCGACTTCCCGCCGAGGTGTATTGCTTCCGCTCAGAAGCTTCAGCCAGTCGTCACCATCATTATCCGCTCGGCCAAGCTTCTGGTTGGCCTTTTACCTTTCAACCTCCACATGGCGCTGACTCTGCTAAATGGGGTCTCCCATTCTTACTGCCAGATCAATGATAAAAGACCCTTTTCAATATTCACCTTTTTTTTTTGTTTTTTGTTTTTACTTTCTGCTTGCTTCTTCTATAATTGCTACTTGATATAGCCCTTTATCATAACATGTCACTAAAAAAAACCCACCAGACTGGACTCAGGGACCGAAAATAATTAAGTCACTAATTAACAATGTATTTTATTTTCCGTAGTGAATTAGCCAAAAAATTAATAAATTTTGTCACTAATCTGTCTCTATTTAGGTGACACGAAATCCTAAATTTTAAATTTCATCCCCATTTTATGACAGTATTTATATTTCGTCGTAAAATTAACAACGAAAAATAAATTCTATTATTAATTAATGACAAAATGTGTTTTTCGTCGCAAAATTCATGATTTCAGATTTCCCAATCATTTTTTCCCAATCAAATCGTCGCCAACCTGTCACATTCAATCTCTCCAACATGCAGGTAAACTAGATCTTTCCGTCTCCCTCTCTCTGAGCGTCGGCCTCGCCTAGGCAACCTTGAGGCGGCCACACTCGATCGGCCGACATCAAGCTCGGTCACGAGATCAGACTAGTGTCAAGCTTGGTCGACTGTAAGATCAGCCAGCTGTGAGCTCGACTTGACACGATCTTACCCAACCGCAAGCTTGGCCATGAGATCAACATGTTGGAAAAAATTGAATAGAAACACGACGTGTGAGTTTCAATCCCACAAAGAAAGTGAAGCTTTCCAGCTGATTCGAAACAAAGAGAGTGAAAATTCAGGGTCCGGATGACATCAATCTGAGGGGTCTTTATGTGAACCTCATTACTCATAAAATCGATCAAGACATGATTTATCCGCGTAAGAAGATCACCAGTTTGCCTGCACGCCACGTGGCATGCTTGTTGGCAAGCTAAGTTGTGGCTTGCTTGTTGGCAAACTTGCATGCAAGCCACGTTGTGGCTTGCTCGTTGGCAAGCATGCAAGCCACAACGTGGCTTGCTTGTTGTGCTTGCAAGCAGAACAGAGGTCTATAAAAAACCGTTGAGAGGAATGAAGCAAGATAGAAAAACTCAAGTGATCTTTGAGTGAGAAAACTTAAGTGAGCTTTGTGTAAGAAGAGCACAAGTGAGCACGCGTTTCTCTTCCTCCTTGAATCCCCATGTTTCCTTCTCTTCTGTTGTGCACTTCTTTTGCTCGACAGAAATAGTGATAGTTTTCGGATCTATTTCAAATCGTCACGACAACCAGTGCTCGGTTGTGCTCGTGATCTTGCAGTTTTATCCTGGGAAAGAGACGTCCACCTAATCCTCTGAGCACCGCGGAGGGACCGAATCTGTTTTAAGGAGACAGCGCTCTGCTGGACTCGACATCCACTCTGAGTTCGTGGTACAACTCTCGACATCCTGTCAGCAACTCTCAGCAGCAACATGGCGCCGCTCGACAACTCACGGTGTCCGCGACTCACCTACTCGACGCGTGGCTCGGCTCGCTAGAGTCTACAGTTTAAGATTATCTGCTCAAACCTACTTGAATGTAAGTCCTTGTGACTCTGGTACACACTCAGAAGCATGGAACAGAGTTTCTGAGACGATCACACAGATTGTAACGGGTTTACTCCCAACAAAACTTAAAACAAATTCGTTCTGTTACCATGGCGGCAGAAAATGTTGAGATGCAACAGGCTCAACATGTGCCGACCTCCTCCACCCCGATTGGGAATGTGCTAATCAATCATGGGGAAAAGCTAGAAAAATTCACAGGAGTGAATTTCAAGAGGTGGCAGCAGAAGATGTTCTTCTACTTAACCACGCTAGGTCTGACACGTATCTTGACCGAGGAAACCCCCAAGGTTGTTAAGGGTGTAGATGAGGTGAACACTCTCCTTCGAAAATGGATTTGAGATTTTCGGCGTTACATTACATAACAATCTTGCCGACTCACTCTATCTTGTGTATTGTGAGATGAAAACGACAAAGGAACTGTGGGAATCTCTGGACAAGAAATATAAATCGGAGGATGCTGGGGCCAAAAAGTTTATTGTTGGTCGTTTCTTGGACTATAAGATGAGTGACTCGAAGTTTGTAATCAGTCAAGTCCAGGAGTTTCAAGTACTCTTACAAGAAATTCACTCAGAAGGTATGAATCTGAGCGAAACCTTCCAAGTGATAGCTATCATCGAAAAGCTACCAACTGGCTGGAAGGACTTTAAGAATTATCTGAAGCACAAGCGGAAGGAAATGAACTTGGAGGAACTTGTTGTTCGCCTTCGTATAGAAGAACACAACAAGAGTTCGGAGAGAAAACTGTTCTCTCAGGCTACTGTAAAAGTCAATGTTGTTGAGCACGAACAAAGCTCAAAACAGAAGCATCCAAAATCTTCCACGACGCAACCCAAAGGACAAAACATGAAAAAGAAGTTCTTAGGGAAATGCTATAATTGTGATCGTATGGGTCACAAGGCTTCAGACTGTAAAAGGCTAAAGAAGAAAAAGCATGAGGCCAACCTGACAAGAGAACAGGATATGGATCTCTGCACCGTGATCTCTGAGGTGAACCTAATAGGTTCCAATCCTCGGCAATGGTGGATCGATACTAGAGCCACCAGACATGTGTGCTGCAACAAGGAGCTGCTCCACAACTTCGAAGAAGTCACTGGAGACAAACTGTTCATGGGGAACTCAGCAACCTCGAACGTCATGGGCCAAGGAAAGGTGGTGCTGAAGATGACCTCGGGAAAGGATCTCACTCTGAACAATGTGTTGTATGTTCCGGAGATTCGAAAGAATCTAGTATCCAGATCACTGTTAAGCAAGCATGACTTTCGCATTGTCTTTGAATCAGACAGAGTTGTATTGTCCAAGAATGGAGTGTTTATAGGAAGGGGCTATATATCTGATGGGCTGTTTAAGCTCAATGTAATGGCCATTAGGCCCAAGATAAATAAAAATGAAAGCTCTTCCACTTATATGCTTGAGTCTTTATGTTTGTGGCATGGTAGATTAGGACATGTTAACTACGATGTATTGCGTAGATTAATAAATATGCATAGCATACCTACATTCCACCTTGACCCAAAACACAAGTGTGAGACTTGTGTTGAAGCGAAAATGACAAGGTCATCTTTTCGACATATTGAAAGAAGTAATGAACCACTTGACCTAATCCACACTGATGTGTGCGACCTAAAAGGTACGCCAACACGTGGTGGTAATAAATATTTCATCACTTTTGTAGATGATAACACAAAATACTGTTATGTGTATCTTCTCAAAAGTAAGAATGAAGCTATAGAGAAATTTGCTCTCTATAAAAATGAGGTTGAAAACCAGCGTAATAGAAAGATTAAGGTGATTCGAAGTGACCGAGGCGGTGAATATGTATCACCATTCGTTGAGTTGTGTGCTGAACATGGGATCAGACACGAAACAACAACTCCTTATACTCCTCAACAAAATGGAGTTGCTGAACGAAAGAATCGAACTCTAAAGGAGATGATGAATGTTCTTCTATTAAGCTCTGGACTGCCAGAGTTCATGTGGGGGGGGGGAAGCTGTATTAACAGCTAATTACCTTTTAAATAAGGTACCCCGGAAGAAAATAGATAAGAGTCCTTATGAGTTGTGGAATGGAAGACAATCGTCCTACAAATATTTAAGAATGTGGGGTTGTCTTGCCAAAGTGTTGGTGTCTGATCCGAAAAGGATTAAGATAGGACCAAAGACTGTTGATTACATATTCATTGGCTATGCATAAAACAGCACTGCGTATAAATTTTGTGTGTATGAGTCATACATACCGGAGATACACAAGAACTCGATAATCGAATTGAGAAATGCCTCGTTCTTCGAGCATGTGTTTCCGTATAAGACTCGGGAGGAAGCTAGCTCCTCAAAACGGGCAATCAAAACACCAGGTGAAGAAGAAGATGATGATGACGAGGAACCCGTGGAGGTTGAGCCTAGACGGAGCAAAAGAGCTCGGATAGAAAAATCCTATGGATCGGATTTTATCACATTCATGTTGGAGAGTGAGCCCCGAAGTTACTCAGAAGCTGTAGGCTCTTTTGATGAACCTCACTGGAAAGAGGCAATTACCTCTGAGATAGAATCTATCTTGCAAAATCACACTTGGGAACTTGTGGATCTTCCTCCGGGAAGTAAACCACTAGGGTGTAAGTGGATCTTCAAGAAGAAAATGAAATCAGATGGCGCAATCGATAAATACAAGGCCAGATTGGTAATCAAAGGATACCGACAACGAGAAGACCTTGATTACTTTGATACATACTCTCCGGTATCTAGAATAACTTTCATTAGAGTATTATTGGCTATCGCTGCTCTATAGAATCTCGAAATACATCAAATGGATGTAAAGACAGCCTTTCTAAACGGGGATTTAGAAGAGGAAATCTATATGGACCAACCTAAGGGGTTTTCTGTGTCAAGATAGAAAAACAAGGTCTGTAGATTGGTGAAGTCATTATATGGTTTGAAACAAGCACCAAAGCAGTGACATAAGACATTTGATATTGCCATGAAAGAATGTGGCTTCAAGATCAATGAATGTGATAAATGTGTCTACATGAGGACCAAAGAGAGTGACTATGTCATCTTGCACCTCTATGTAGATGACATACTTATCATTGAGAGTAATGATAAGATAATCGAATCCACTAAAGATATGTTGAACTCAAGATTTGACATGAAAGACATGAGCCTAGCTGATGTGATTCTAGAAATCAAAATTCTTAGAACGACAGAAGGACTTGTTCTTAGTCAGTCCCATTACGTGGACAAGATTCTTGAGAAATTCACCAAGGGTGATACTGCGTTGGCACGAACACCGATAGATACGAGTCAACATCTATCGAAAAATCGAGGTGAAAGTATCTCGCAGATAGAGTACTCTCGAGTGATTGGAAGTCTGATGTACTTGATGAGTTGTATACGACCAGACTTAGCCTACGCAGTAAGCAGACTGAGCAGATACATGAGTAATCCCGGTATTGAGCACTAGAAAGGGATAACAAGAGTACTGAGATACTTAAGGTACACTCGTGAATATGGATTGCACTATACAAGATATCCTGCTGTGATCGAAGGATACAGCGATGCAAGTTGGATATCTGATATAAAAGACTCTAAGTCTACGAGTGGATATGTCTTCACTTTAGCTGGTGCAGCCATTTCCTGGAAATCTTCTAAGCAAACCGTAATAACCAGATCCACGATGGAATCTGAGTTTGTAGCTCTAGACAAATGTGATGAAGAGACTGAATGACTACGATAATTCTTAGAAGATATTCCACGTTGGCTAAAATCTGTGCCGGCGATTTGCATACATTGCGATAGTCGATCAACAATCGGTCGAGCACAGAGTCATCTGTATAATGGTAAGTCTAGACATAATACCATTAGACAACTACTCTCAACTGGTGTTATCACTATTGACTATGTGAAGTCAAAGGATAACTTAGCGGATCCGCTAACCAATGGCTTAAATCGAGAGTTAGTTGCAAGCTCATCACAGGGAATGAGCTTGATGTCGTTGTCAGCAATCAGTGCAAAGGACACCCAACCTATGCTGACTGGAGATCTCAAGAACTAGGTTCAAAGGGCCAACTAATCTGCACTGACTAGACACACTGTGGGTAGCCCAATGAAACAGTGACTAAACTAGGGTAAGCTCATAGGTTTTTAATGATCAAGAAGAGTAAATGACAACTCTTGAGGGATCACCTATGTGAGAAAGAAGTGAGGCCGCTTCGAAGAGAATTGGAGGCACAATTCTTAGAACTTCTCACAGAACCAGGCATGTTCATGGCCAAGAACGAACACACTCATAAGACCTGAGCTATATCAGGAAGAGTCGTGGGTAAAACTCTGTCCATGCTTACACCAACGGCCGAACAGTTCAAGGACATCACGTCTACTAATCAGCCAGTGAGCAAACAGAGTTTACAAGGGAAGGTTCAAAGGGTAACACCTACCTATTCTATACTCGACTCAACTGTCGAAGACTATCACACATCCTTGTTTCCATTCATGTGGGGGATTATTGGAAAAAATTGAATGGAAACACGACGTGTGAGTTTCAGTCCCACAAAGAAAGTGAAACTTTCCGGCTGATTCGGAACAAAGGGAGTGAGAATCCAGGGCCCGGATTCTCAGGGCCCGGATGACATCAACCCGAGAGGTCTTTATGTGAACCCCATTGCTCATAAAATCGGTCAGGACATGATATATCCGCGTAAGAAGGTCGCCAGCTTGCCTGCACGCCACGTGACATGCTTGTTGGCAAGCTTGCATGCAAGCCACAACGTGGCTTGCTCGTTGGCAAGCATGCAAGCCACAACGTGGCTTGCTTGTTGTGCTTGCAAGTAGAACAGAGGTCTCTAAAAGACCGTTGAGAGGAATGAAGCAAGATAGAAAAACTCAAGTGATCTTTGAGTGAGAAAACTTAAGTGAGCTTTGTGTGAGCTTTGTGTAAGAAGAGCACAAGTGAGCACGTGCTTCTCTTCCTCCTTGAATCCCCATGTTTCCTTCCCTTCTGTTGTGCACTTCTTTTGCTCGACAGAAATAGTGATAGTTTTCAGATCTAGTTCAGATCGTCACGACAACCAGTGCTCGGTTGTGCTCGTGATCTTGTCGTTTTATCTTGGGAAACAGACGCCCACCTAATCCTCTGAGCACCGCGGAGGGGCCGAATTTGTTTTAAGGAGACAGCGCTCTGTTGGACTCGGCATCCACTCTGAGTTCGTGGTGCAGCTCTCGACATCCTGTCAGCAACTCTCAGCAGCAACGTGGCGCCGCTCGACAACTCACGGTATCCGCGACTCACCTACTCGGCGCATGGCTCGGCTCGCTAGAGTCTACAGTTTGAGATTATCTGCTCAAACCTACTTGAATGTAAGTCCTTGTGACTCTGATATATATACACTGAGAAGTGTGAAAAAGAACTTCTAAGATGATCACACAGATTGTAACGGATTTACTCCCAACACAACCTCGGCCTCAACTAGCCCCGGTAAGTTTGCCCCGGTTGCAAACTTAATCGCCGTTTCAACTAATTCTAAGCCACAATTTAATTTGACTGACGGTTGTTGTATCTTATTTTGTATTTAAAGTATTATGTAATATAATTAAAAATAGCTAATTTTTTTATCTTCAAGTATACTGTTGCATTTTTTGATCTATACGATTTTTAGGTATACGGCTCTTTTTTATGCAAACTTAATGTTTAGTTTAAATTTAAGTGTTATTAATAGTATTAAGTAGTTTAAGTTTTAAAATAGGTTTAAACTATATGCATGTTTAATTTTACACGTTTAGTTATGTTGTAATTACTTGTTTTAATTATATATTGATTATTTTGAACTAAAACTAAACTCTTTAGTAGAATATCTATAATATATAGAACATCCTGACTAGAAAAATGAGGTATTTTTTCCTCATATACCTGAGAATTAAAATGTCATAATATTTTTATTCATCTTTAATTTACACATTTATTAATGATCTTGTCCGAAATCTGAGTCAGACGGACCGCCGGGCGAGATGGATAGAATGTTGACCGAGTCGCGACATCCCGGAGGGAGGGTATACTGAGATGACTTCTATGTTGACCAAGTCTCCACAAGTTATCTGGTCAACGCTGTAGAGGATCGGTCGGCCAGCTTGAAGGGGGGTTAGATAGACGGCGCCCCCAAATCGATTGATCTTCCTACACTTGTTAGTATGCGCAGCGGAATATACAAAACAAACAAGCTAAAGGAAATTAAACTAAAGACAAGAAATAATACAAACCAAGCTACATGATCATTTACGTGGTTCGGAGATAAAGCTCCTACTCCACGGCGTGTCCTTGAGGTGGACGATCCCTATCCGTCGATGGATTACTCCCCGGAAGACCTTCGGCTAGCTCACGTAGCTCCTTGTGGGTGGAGAAACCTCACCACAACTCTCACCAAGGACTCTTTACAAGCTAGGGCACAGGTAGACTACTAATAGAGATTAACCACCTCTATTTCGTCAACTATAACCAAGCTCCCAAGCTTTGATTATATAGGTCGCGGGTTGAAACCCCCGCCTACCAGTCGACTGCCAAAACATGCAGTCGACTGCCCTATGTGGAAATTCGACCGTTACATCCCAACGGCTCGATACTAGTCGACTGCTAAAACTTGCAGTCGACTGGTGCAGTCGACTGATCCACACTGACCAAACGAATAGAACCATTCTGTTCGCACCCAGTCGACTCCGCGGTCGACTGCACCAGTCGACTGCTAAAACATGCAGTCAACTGCTACAATAGCGCTACAGTACTGCTACAGTAGTGCTACAACCGCGCTACAGTAAAACCCTAAAACTAGGATTTTACTCCGAGTACAATCTCTCGTGCACTCGTACCCTCACCCTTATGACTCACTTGATGCTTCTTTGCAGCCTTGACCTCTTGCCTTCAAGCCTACTTCCTTTGGCTCTCGTCCCTCGGATGCATTCAAGCTCGCAGCTCGTCCCAATGTCCTCCTTCGCGTATACCTCGAAGTCGCTTCCCTTGGCCCTTGTCCTCGCTGCCTTGTCCACGGTCCCTCGGATGCTCCATCATTCACCGGACCCGAAACCATCAACCTGAGTCACATGTGTATCCTGTAAACCTGCACAACTCAAATACACATATCAAATACAAGGGTGAACCTAACTTAAACCCTTTGCCCAAACACCAAAACACATGGTCGCACAGACCATTGGGATTGCTCCAACAATCTCCCCTTTTTGATGTTTTGGCAATACGTTTAAGTTAGGGAAAACAATAGCAAATAAATATGCTAAAACAAATGGACTTACGTTGCCAAGACTACACACTTGGACTTACACCGCCAAATGGACTTACGATGCCAAGGCTACACACTTGGACTTACAACGCCGAATGGACTTATGATGCCAAGGCTACACACTTGGACTTACAACGCCGAAACAATGCATTATGCATTGGAACCTATCCCAAGGCTCCCCCAACACCTATGCTCCCCATTAAGTTAGGAATTTTCCCACAAGGATTTTTAAGAACCTATCCCAAGGCTCCCCTACGCAAAGGCACTAAGGTTTTCCCAACTAAACCTTACTTCTCCCCCTTTGCCTAACATCCAAAAAGCTTTCGAAAAATATCCCAATTGTTGAAAACTTATCATCCAATTGACCCTAAACTCAGGTATTTATCCCCCATGGATCTCATACATCTATACGAGCTGATACGGTCAAAATCCAATGCTGAAAACACTTTCAGACTGGTATCAGTCGACTACAAGAAGTACCAGTCGACTGCCCTCATAAAAACGAGCTTACAGAGACATTCCATGCTCAAAAACACTGTTACCAGTCGATTGGTAACTGTACCAGTCAACTGGTTACTATTCATGAAAAAATCAACCTTTTCTGGCCAACTTCAGAAATGCGCCAGAAATTCCACAGACCTCCAAAAATTCTCAAATTTTGTGGAGAGGTCTATTTTATCAATGTATACTTGGGGAAAATATATATAAAAATATATTTATCACAAATCCCAAGATTGACACAAAACACAAAACTAGCTAAAAAGTTCAATTGAACCTTGACCTAAAGTCCTAATTTTGGCTTCCTCTTGATGTATTTGCCCATACTAACCCACAATGCATCCCTAGCATTGGTTTATATGGCATCTATACATCCAAAATCAATTATCATGCTATATGACTCCAATGTTATATTTTCAAGCATGAAACATAACTCAATTGTGCTAAAACCCTAGGTTTGAGACTCAAGTCCGTCTCCAAACCACTTGTCACATTCCATGGCTCGTCTAAACTCCCAAGTAAAGCCCACCTGAGATCCATTGGCCATGGGTCCCAACTTGACTCTTTGAGCTCCCCCTAGAGATCTTAACCTTAACCACCTCCCTAGGTGACTCATCCACAATTGCTAGGCCACATCGGTGCACCTCCGGTGACACTTGACCTACAAACCTAACCTTCTTAACCTTGGACACCTTGTCCTTGGTTAATTTAACCTTACCATTAAATGACTTTCCCTTGCCATTTATTGACTTCTCCTTGCTATAGTCATATGCAACCCTAGCATAAAACTTTCCCTTAGCTTTGGAGGACTCTCCCTTGTCATGATCATTTACCACCCTAGCATATGATCTCTCATTAGCCTTGGAGGGACTAGATAGGTATCCCAAGCTTGATCTATCATGGTTGGGCCTTTGGCTATCCAACACCATACTTAATTCCTTAGATCCAACATTGAATCTCTTAAGGAATTGTTCTAACTTATCAAGCTTTTCCCTTAAAACTTGATTCTCCTTTTCTAGGTTCCTAACTCGAGAGTTAATTTGTCCACATTGGACATTCCTAGACCTACCCACTTTTCTAGGCATATGTCTCCCCTTCTTGGGATTAATGCCTTGGGTCTCCCTAGGTCTATTGTTTCTAGATTTTTCATGCATAGATTTCCTAGGGTTTTGATCGACAATTACCCTACTTCTATCATGATATCGAAATCCAAAATTTTTCATTGCTACATAATGATAATCATTATTTTTCTTAGCATGCATGGAGGAATTTAAATTTGAATTCAAATTTAAACTAGGGTTTACCTTACCCTTTACCTTTGGAGCTCCCCCTTGACATGAGCCTCCATTCTTCTTCCACTTCTTCTCCTCCTTCTTCAAATGCGCCAACTTCTTGATTTCTTTCTTCTTTGGGCATTTGGTGTGGTAGTGTCCTCGCTCACCACATGTGAAGCACACTATGTGCCATTTCTTCTTCTTCTTCTTATTGGCACCATCATTCCTATAACCCATATTAGTATCTAAAATAATTTGAGTGGGTTTAGGTTTTACCTTCTTGAGCAAAGCAAAGGACATATACTCTTGTAATGTCCCTTCTCATTGCAACCGAAGCAAATTATGTGATCTTTTGACTTTGCTTCGATGGAGGTGCTCACTAGGTTGATTTCCAAGACTTCTTCTTCTTCTTCACTTGCTTTGGATTCTTCTTCAATTCTTGAGGATGTTGATGATGCCTCAACTTCCTTATCCACACTTGTGGATGACCTTTCTTCATCCTTTTCCTCAAATGTGACCAAATTCACTTCCTCTTCTTCTTTTGATGTTGAATTGGTCTCCACATCCGATTGATCCTTCTCTACTTGAGCTTCTTCATCCGTTTCTTCGGATTTTTCCTCCTCTTATGTAGACAAAGGTTCTTCCCATTGAACCTTCTTTATCTTGCTCCACAAATCGTGAGCATTCACGTATTTTCCTATACGGCTCATCACGTCATTAGGCACAATATCAATCAATATAGATATTACCTTGTCGTTTGCCTTTGATCGTGTGGTTTGCTCCTTCATCCAATGTCGTGGTCGGAGCTTCTTTCCCTTCTTGTCCTTCGGGACTTCGAATGGTTCCTTTACCACCACCATGGTGCCCCAATCCGTATTGAAGAACACCTCCATCTTCATCATCCAATACGTGATGTCCCATAAGCCTCTACCTTCAAGCTTTGGCGGTTCTATCAAGCTGGTCATCTTATGCTTCCTTGGCGGTTAGTCCAACGGAGAACGTCCTTGCTCTGATACCACTTGTAGAGGATCGGTTGGCCGGCTTGAAGGGGGGTTGGATAGACGATGCCCCCAAATCGATTGATCTTCCTACACTTGTTAGTATGCACAGCGGAATATACAAAACAAACAAGCTAAAGGAAATTAAACTAAAGACAAGAAAAAATGCAAACCAAGCTACACAATCATTTACGTGGTTCGGAGATAAAGCTCCTACTCCACGGCGTGTCCTTGAGGTGGACGATCCCTATACGTCGGTGGATTACTCCCCGGAAGACCTCCGGCTAGCTCACGTAGCTCCTTGTAGGTGGAGAAACCTCACCACAACTCTCACCAAGGACTCTTTACAAGCTAGAGCACAGGTAAACTACTAATAGAGATTAACCACCTCTATTTCATCAACTATAACCAAGCTCCCAAGCTTTGGTTATATAGGCCGCGGGTTGAAAACTCCGCCTACCAGTCGACTGCCCTCTGTGGAAATTCGATCGTTACATCCCAACGGCTCGATACCAGTCGACTGCCCTCTGTGGAAATTCGATCGTTACATCCCAACGGCTCGATACTAGTCGACTGCTAAAACTTGTAGTCGACTGCTAAAACTTGCAGTCGACTGGTGCAGTTGACTGCTAAAACATGCAATCGACTGATCCACACTGACCGAACGAATAGAACCATTCTGTTCGCACCCAGTCGACTGCGCGGTCGACTGCACCAATCGACTGCTAAAACATGCAGTCGATTGCTACAGTAGCGCTACAGTAAAACCCTAAAACTAGGATTTTACTTCGAGTATAATCTCTCGTGCACTCATTGTTAGGATGTATACAAAAGCCTAGCTTTTGGTATAAACATTTATCTAGAAATAAGAATCACATTGGTCAAATGACTACATTTATGATAAATGTAGTTGTTCAATTAATTTATATTGTAGATTATTTGGTGTGTGGTGTCACACACAGAGGATCATGTTATCAGTACCTTATAAATTATAAACAGTAGCTCACGACCATGATGGAAAGGAACAAACCATTGGAAGGTCATAGTGTAATTAGGTGTTAGTTTATCTTAACTATATAATTACACTAGTACACTAAGAGTGTATTGAGTAGGACCATTAGAGGTCGTTTCTTTTATACTGACTTTATAAAGGAACAAAGACCTCAGTTGTTATGGAAGTGTGTGCTCTTAATCCTAATATAATAACAAGCACATATATTTGATATTTATTTCTTTAATTTATCAATGGGTGAGATTTAGTTCGATGAATCAATAAGCCCGATAAGTTGGGAAATGATATCACTTATAGTGTGTGTTGTTGATTATAGAAGGAAACTGTGTCCTAGTAATCTAGGTTGAGAATGTCCCCAAGAGGAGCTCATAAGGATTGTCATGTTAAACCCTGCAGGTGGACTTAGTCCGACATGACGATGAAGTTGAGTGGTACTACTCTTGGAGCTAGATATTAATTAAGTGAGTTGTCAGTAACTTACTTAATTAGTGGACATTTGTTATCTTAAACACAGGGAGACTAACACACTCATAATAAGAAGGAGCCCAAAATGTAATTTGGGATTGGTGCAGTAGTTCAATAATAGTTCTTTAGTGGAATGAATTATTATTGATGAAATTAAGTTGTGTGTTCGGGGCGAACACGGGATACTTAATTTCATTGGGAGACCAAAACCAATTCCTCCTCTCGGTCCCTATCGTAGCCTCTTAATTATAGAGTACTATACCCACCTATACCCACCTTCTTACCCATCCCATAGGGGCCGGCCAAGCTAGCTTGGTTCATGGGTGCTTCAAGGTGGCCGGCCCTAGCTTGGGTTCAAGCTTGGTGTGGCCGGCCCAAATTAAAATAAAAGGTTTTTATTTTTAAAATTTTTCTAATGTGGATAACATGATTTAAAAGAGAGTTTAAAAATTTAAATCTTTCCTTTTATAAGATTCTACAAAAGATTAAGAGAAGAGCTAAATCTCTTTCCTTATTTGTAGATTAAAAGGTTGATTTTAATTTTGGTAAAAACTTTCCTTTTTAACCATGTTCATGATTTAAAAGAAAGTTTAAAAATTAATAATTCTCTTTTATTAGTTTCTACAAAAGATTAAGAAAAGATTTGATATCTTTCCTTATTTGTAGATTGAAAAGAGATTTTAATTTTTAGAGATAACTTTCCGGAAATTATCCACATGTTTAAAGAAAGATTTAATTTATAAAATTTCCTTTTTACCAATCATGAAGGGATTAAAATTATTGGAGAAATTATTTTTTTATAAAATTTCCGGAAGCAAATAAGGAAGTTTTAATTTGTGTTTAAAATTTTTATTTGCTTGGAGAATAGGTGTGGCCGGCCATTATAATTGTGAGAAGAAAAATTATTTTTAATTAAATAAATTTTTCCTTTTCATGGCAAAAGAATTAATGAAGTTTTTATTAAAATTTCCTTATTTGCCAAAACCAAGGATTATAAAAGAGGAGGTAGAGGAGCCTTCAAGAGGTGAACTTCTATTCTTTTTCTTTCCTCTCCTCTTTGGTTTTGGTGGCCGGCCCTATTTCTCTCCTCTCCTCTTGTTGGCCGAAACTCATCTCTTGGTGGAGCTTTGTTTGTGGCCGGATCAAGGAAGGAGAAGAAGGAGAGAAAGCAAGCCTCGTCTCTAGCATCCCTTGGAGCATTGGTGGTGGCCGAAATTCTTCATCCTTGGAGGAGTTTATTGTGGCCGAAATCTTGAAGAAAGAAGGAAGGTGGAAAGGTAGTTCTCATCTCGGAAGATCGTTGCCCACACAATGTCCGAGGTTAGAAGAGGAATACGGTAGAAGATCAAGAGGTTTTTCTAAAAGGTATAACTAGTATTTTTTCTTTCCGCATCATACTAGTTATTTTTGGAAATAATACTAAATACAAGAGGCATACGATTCTAGAGTTTCGAATTTGTTTTCGATATAGTGTTCTTTTGTTTTTCTTTTCCTTGTAATTTGATTGTTCTTTTCGGTTAACCTAAAGTTATTTTAGGAAATTAAATATTAGCTTTCCATAAAAGGTTTTGTCTAGTCGGTGGTGGTTGCTCCCATATCCAAGAAGGCCATGTGCCTCGCCACGTCAGTACTGGGAACCAATTATGGAAATTAATATTTAATGGAATTAATAACTTAAGGTGACTTGGGTCGAACGTGTTAAGTTCCACAGGAGATCTAAGTCAAAACCTAAAAGAACAAATAGATTAAGTTTTGGATCAAACGTGTTAAGTTCCGCAGGCGATCCAAAATTTAATTTAAAAGAACACATGGTAGCTAGGAAAAGGTTCAGACCTTTGTACAAAATTTTTGTACAGTGGAACCTCTAGGTTTTCCGAGTAGCAACCAACACTCATACCCTCACCCTTATGACTCACTTGATGCTTCTTTGCAGCCTTGACCTCTTGCCTTCAAGCCTACTTCCTTTGGCTCTCATCCCTCGGATGCATTCAAGCTCACGGCTCGTCTCAATGTCATCCTTCGCGTATGCCTCGAAGTCGCTTCCCTCGGCCCTTGTCATCGCTGCCTTGTCCACGGTCCCTCGGATGCTCCATCCTTCATCGGACCCGAAGCCATCAACCTGAGTCACATGTGTATCCTGTAAACCTGCACAACTCAAATACACATATCAAATACAAGGGTGAACCTAACTTAAACCCTTTGCCCAAACATCAAAATACTTGGTCACATGGACCATTGGGATTGCTCCAACAAACGCTTCCTGTAGCCAGTGACCGAGTTGACCCGACCCCCGGTACCCCGATGCTCGAGGCAGATCCAACGGATATATGAGTAACAATTTAAAACTGACATAATAAAATAAATGGAGAGTGAGTACGGAAAATGTACCCTGGCCCAGGGGGGCTCCCTCGGATAGGGCGCGACTCGAATTGTCGCGACCCGGAAGAGTAGCTGACTCCGATCAGGCTGGATCTGACGGTGAGGAGCCGAACGTAGCACGGCATTGGAAGATGGCATGCAGCCCGAGATAAGACACTGGCACGTAGGCCGAGAGGTACTAGTGGCAAGTAATCCGGGACACGAGATTGGCACGTAGGCCGGGACACGAAATCGACACTTAAACTGAGAGAAAAAATCGGCACGCAGGCCGGGAAACTAGATTGACACACAAGCCAGAATAAAATATGGGCACACAAGTCGGACGATGCAAAGACCGAAACAGAGCCACGACTCGAAGGCCTGAACACAACCATAACACAAAGCTGCAACAGAGACAAAATCAATGCGTGGGACAGCAGGTCGGCCGAGATAGTGGGCCCGTCGAGGGCTGCCACTGGAGATGGCAGTCGAAAGGGAGGGGGGCCGGTGTAGGGGCTGTGACGTTGGAGAGAGGCGACACTACGGCCTCGACGCAGAGGGGGAGAAAAGGCTGCCGGCGCGGGGCTGCTCGCTGGAGCTACCAGCGAGCTAGGAGGCAGTCAGATGAACGACGACGAGGGCAGTAGGCTGTCGGCGTGCCGACGAGCTCAGGAGGAGGAAGCCGCTGCCGGTGATGAGAGGTGCTTGGATGCGGTGAGTCCTGTCCATCGGCGGCGGCGAAACAAAACACAAACCCCCCAAATAGCCCCCTTCCTTTCTGTTCGCGGCAGCGATGGGAGGAAGAGAGGGAGAGGAATGATGGCTGGCGTTGGCAAGGAGAGGAGCGCGAGAGGAAGATAATGTGGCCGGTGTCGCGAGGAGAAGGAGGAAGAGGAGAGACGGTAGTCACCGGTGTTGCTCGAGAGTGGCGGCGAGAGAGGGAGAAGAAGAGTGGGAAGCCAGCGGCCAGCGTCAGCGCCGACAAGGAGCCGGAGAGGGAGGAAGAAAACCACCTTTTTTGGTTCCCTGTTGGCGGCGGCCCAAACGAACGAAGACCTCTCCCCTTCTTTGCATGCTACAGTGTCCCCTTAAAGCCCTAACCCGCCCAAAAGACCAAAATATCCTCCCATCTCCACTTAATCACACCTCTGCCCTATATCCATATCACATGCCTTCCCCTCAAGTCTAGTCGAAGGAGACGCAAGTCTGACTGACTAGACCCATCCACATGAAACACAGAATCACTACTGAATGCAGAGTCATATCGCAGGTCTGTTACATAACGTCGAACGAGTAGCTGTGGACGATGGGTACCTAGCAGAGCGACGAAAAGAATAAACGCCGACCGAGCGAAAAATGACATATCGAGCTAGTGTCGAAAGAGCAATCTAGCGAATGTCGAGCGATATCGAACAGACAGTCGAAAGATGCTGAGTAAAACGATCGAGCGACAATAAATCAATTCCGAGCGACCGAAAAGTTGTCGACCGGGCGATAGTAAATCGCGACCGGGCAATAGAGAGAATGATGGATGAGCAGAGCCGTAAACGCGGCCGAGAAAAAGCGTCTACCGAGTGATAGTAATTCGCGACCGGGCAATTGAGAGAATGATGGACGAGCGAAGTCATGATCGTGACCGAGCGACAGTAAATCGCAACCAGGATGAGTAAATCCGAAAGCACGACATGGAGAGCGCCGACCGAGTGACAGTAAATCGTGATCGACCAGTAGAGAAAAGGATGAGCGAAGCTGTGAGCGCGACTGAGAAAAATGTCGACCGAGCGACCATAAAATCCCTACCGGACAATAGAGAGAATGATGGACGAGCAGAGCCGTAAATGCGACCGAGAAAAAGCGTCTGCCGAGTGATTGTAATTTGCGACCGAGCAATTGAGAATTATCGACCAGGAAGCAGAATGAGAACGGGCGAGCGATGTCAACGCGTGACCGAGAAAATACCGACTAGGAAACAAAATGAGAACGGGTGAGTGATGTCGAGCACGTGACCGAGAAAATACCGACCAAGAAACAAATGAGAACGGGCGAGCGATGTCGAGCACGCGACCGAGAAAATACCGACCAAGAAACAAATGAGAACAGGCGAGCGATGTCGAGCACGCGATCAAGAAAATACTGACCAGGCGACCGTAAATCACGACCGAGCAATAAAGAAAATGATGGACTAGCAAGCCATAATCGTGACCGAGCGAGTGTCGACCGAGTGACAGTAAATCACGACCTGGCAATAAAGAGAATGATGGACGAGCGAAAACGTGAGCTGAGAGTGTCGGGCAGAGCGGCAAGTGAAGCAAGTGTGATGAGTGTCGGGCAGAGCAGCGAGTGAGGAGTGAGTGCCGACCGAGGAATAGTAGTGAGCGAAAACGTGAGCTGAGAGTGCCGGGCAGAGCGACAAGTGAAGCAAGTGTGATGCGTGCCGGGCAGAGCGACGAGTGAGTCAGTGCCGACCGAGAGGTCGTTGGGCGTGAGTGCATGCTCATTTATAACTCGCACTGGGGTGAGAGTCTGGGACAGCCGACCGGGAAGGTCGTTGGACGTGAGAGTCATGCTCACTTATAACTCGCACTGGGGCGAGAGTCTGGGACAGCCGACCGAGAAGGTCGTTGGATGTGAGAGCCGTGCTCACTTATAACTCGCACTGGGGCGAGAGTCTGGGACAGCCGACCGTGAAGGTCGTTGGGCGTGAGAGCCGTGCTCACTTATAACTCGCACTGGGGCTAGAGTCTGGGACAGCCGACCGGGAAGGTCGTTGGGCATGAGAGCCGTGCTCACTTATAACTCGCACTGGGGCGAGAGTCTGGGACAGCCGATCGGGAAGGTCGTTGGGTGTGAGAGCCGTGCTCAATTATAACTCGCGCTGGGGCGAGAGTCTGGGACAGCCGACCGGGAAGGTCGTTGGGCGTGAGAGCCGTGCTCACTTATAACTCGCGCTGGGGCGAGAGTCTGGGACAACCGACCGGGAAGGTCGTTGGGCATGAGAGTCGTGCTCACTTATAACTCGCGCTGGGGCGAGAGTCTGGGACAACCGACCGGGAAGGTCGTTGGGCATGAGAGCCGTGCTCACTTATAACTCGCACTGGGGCGAGAGTCTGGAGGCGTGAGAGTCATGCTCACTTATAACTCGCACTGGGACGAGAGTCTGGAATCACGACCGGGAGGTGATCTAGAGGCCTGACCAATACTTGATCTGGAGACCTGGCCAAGAATTGATCTGAAGGTCTGACCAGGACCTGATCTGGAGACCTGACCGGGAAACATTCTGAATGCCTGACAAAGAAGCAATCTGGAGGCCTGACCCGGAATTGATCTGGAGGTCTGACCAGGAATTGATCTGAAGGTCTGACCAGGACCTGATTTGGAGACCTGACCGGGAAACATTCTGAATGCCTGACAAAGAAGCAATCTGGAGGCCTGACCCGGAATTGATCTGGAGGTCTGACCAGGAATTGATCTGAAGGTCTGACCAGGACCTGATCTGGAGACCTGACCGGGAAACATTCTGAATGCCTGACAAAGAAGCAATCTGGAGGCCTGACCCGGAATTGATCTGGAGGTCTGACCAGGACTTGGTCTGACCGCCCGACCAAGAGATCGTTAGTGATACTACGATCCGAGACTAGTGGTAATACTCTGGTCCGAGACCAGTGGCGATAGCTCGACCTTGAACGGGGGAGGATAAGCCTTGAAGCCCATAGAAGCAAAGCCTGTAGCAAAATGATGAAATAAAGCCTTTATCATACCTGATAGCGGAGTGGTATCAACTGACTGAGGATCTGTCTCGATCCCTCAACTCCCGAATACCCGTGGAGCGAGGAGAGAAGATAAAGGGCATGAAGCCGATATAAGGGAGCAGATTCCATAGCCATAGAAGACAGCAGAGCACCGTGGGTGAAGGGAGCCACACTTGTAGATGTAAGAAGATGCAAAACAGGTGGAGGATGCAGAGCATATAATAATAATAGAGTGTCTATAGCAGTATAGCAGTAAGAGAATGCTGAGCCCCATGGTGAAGGGTGCAGAACCGGTAGTGCAGAGCCAGTAGTAGTAAGAGGATGCAGAGCCTCATGGCGAAGGGTGCAGAGCCTATAATACACCTGATCGGGGAGCTGGGCCCCTGGTCTTTGATTAGAGAGTAAGGCCCCTAGCCTGTAATCAAAGAGCGAGGCCCTTAGATCCTGATCAGGAAGTCGTACTGCGAGTCAATGATAGGGGAGCTGTGTCCCTAGTGCATGAGCGGGGAGCTGTGTCCCAAGTGTATGAGCGGGGAGTTGTGTCCCAAATGTATGAGTGGGGAGCTGGGCCCCTAGTGTCCGATCAAAAATCAAAGACCCTAGTCTTTGATCAAGGAACTAGGATCTTACTCTCTTATCAGGGCAGTATAGCAGATCCTATAACCGTAAAAAGAGAACAGAGCTTGTAGCATACCTGATCGGGGAGTCATGCCAACCGGCTAAGGGTTTGTCTTGGTCCCTTAACTCCCGAATACCCGTGGAGTAAGGGAAAAAACATAACGAAAAAACTAACCTGTCAGCCAGCTGAAGCTCCACTCGATCCCTCGACTCCCGAATACCGGTGGAGTGAGGATAGAAGATAATATGTTCGAGGAGATCTTCCTGTATTGTGATAATAGCAGAGAACCTCCCAATGTCGTCCATCTTCATGTTCCAGAACAGGTGAAGGATGTTCCCACAGACGACGCCAAATTGATCCTATCCGGAATCTGAGTCAAACGGACCGCCGGGCTAGGTGGATGGAATGTTGACCGAGTCACGATGTCCCGGAGGGGGGTATGCTGAGATGACTTCTATGTTGACCAAGTCTCCAGAAGTCATCTGGTCAACGCTAGCTGCAGCCAGCGATCGGGTTGACTCGACCCCCGGTACCCCGATGCTCGAGGTAGATCCAACGGATATATGAGTAACAATGTAAAATTGACATAATAAAATAAATGGAGAGTGAGTACGGAAAAAGTACCCTGGCCTAGGGGGCGCCCTAGAATGGGACGCGGCTTGAGTTGTCACGACTCGGAAGAGTAGCTAACTCCGATCAGGCTGGATCTGATGGTGAGGAGCCGAACGTAGCACGATATTGGAAGACGACATGTAGCCCCAGATAAGACACTGGCACGTAGGCCGAGAGATACTAGCGGCACGTAGGTCGGGACACGAGATTGGCACGTAGGTCGGAACACGAAATCGACACTTAAACCGAGAAACAAAATCGGGACGCATGCTAGGAAACTAGATTGACACACAGGTCGGAATAAAATATGGGCACACAGGTCGGACGATGCAAAGACCGGAACAGAGCTACGGCTCGAAGGCCTGTACACAACCACAACACAAAGCTGCAACAGAGACGAAATCAATGTGTGGACTGCCGACAGTGACAGTAACGCTGCACGGTCGGCCCAGGTCGTGGGCCGGCGAAGACCGTGGGTCAGCTGGGACAGCAGGTCGGCCGAGATAGTAGGTCCGTCAAGGGCTGCCAATGGAGATGGCGGCCAAAAGGGAGGGGGGTCGGTGTAGGGGTTGTGACGCTGGAGAGAGGTGACACTACGGCGTCGACGCGGATGGGGAGAAAAGGCTGTCGGCGTGGGGCTGCTCGCTGGAGCTACCGGCGAGCTACGAGGGAGAGAGGTGGCGGTCGGATGAACGACGACGAGGGTAATAGGCTGTCGGCGTGCCGGCGAGCTCAGGAGGAGGAAGCCGCTGCCAGTGACGAGAGGTGCTTAGATGCGGCGAGTCCCATCCATCGGCGGCGGCGAAACAAAACACGAACCCCCCAAACAGCCCCCTTCCTTTCTATTCGCGACGGCGACAGGAGGAAGAGAGGGAGAGGAACGATGGCTGGCGTTGGCAAGGAGAGGAGCGCGAGAGGGAGATACTGTGGCCGGCGTCGCGAGGAGAAGGAGGAAGAGGAGAGACGGTAGTCACCGGTGTTGCTCGAGAGTGGCGGCGAGAGAGGGAGAAGAAGAGTAGGAAGCCGGCGGCCGGCGTCAACGCCGACGAGGAGCCGGAGAGGGAGGAGGAAAACCGCCTTTTTTGGTTCCCTGTTGGCGACGACCCAAACGAACGAAGACCTCTCCCCTTCTTTGCATGCTACAGTGTCCCCTTAAAGCCCTAACCCGCCCAAAAGACCAAAATGTCCTCCTATCTCCACTTAATCACACCTCTGCCCTATATCCATATCAATTAATGATAGAACTTTTATTCTCATTAGAATATAATATATATAAATAAAGCATGGATATACAATAGGTTAGAAAATGGTTTCAGCATCTCAAAATATTTTGCTAGAGTTAAAGATTTTATGAAATTCGTTAAGTCTCATCCAAAAGTTAACTGAGGTTAACAAAACTAAAAAAATTCAACAAGTTTAATACTTTAATTTTTATGATACAATTTGGTCAAGTATTCTATCTTGAATACTCAACGAAGAGAAGAAGATCTAGTGAGTGATTAGCAGTTTATCAAATGAAGGCTCGATCAATAATAGAAATGTCGAACACTATCACTGTCCAAAATCATGATGCATATCAAAGTGAAGAAGTCGATCATTTAGTTGATTTGGAAATCTAATCCATATCACAATTACTTGTAGATATTAATATCACTTACAAGGAAATAGATGATGAAAAGATGTCTAACAACGAGGAGTTTGATGTATCAAGGGAGTCTAGTGATGAGAACTTGTAAAATGTTAATGTTATTGATTCAGATTGACCTGATGTTTAAAAACTTGTCATGGAACATTGTATTCATTTACCTGTCTCAACATGTACATCTCTAAGTTATAGAATAGAAGACTTCATCATTTTGAATGTTGTGTAATACTGTGATTTTATATATGTATATTAGCCATATTAGACATTCTAGTAGCACAGGGTGCCCAAACTGTTGATTCCGGTAAATTTCGGAGTATGCAAACTGTCGAGGCTAGTGTTCGACACTATCTCCGTAAACGATATTGCTCCGCTACGGTGCTTAACGGATTGTTGCAATTCGTTCCCAAGATACAACGACGACAATCGTCTCGGAATCGTAGCACTCCGACTTCCGAGACCAGCGAACCTTCTTGTAGGCTTCTTGGACTCTTGAATGCACAAGATGAGTGAGTGAATACTTGAGGAAGAGAAGATTAAGTTGAGTGATTTGATTCCAATCTGGAGGGTTCTATTTATACAGAAGGAAGAGGCTTTAGGGAGGGGTGTGACCTTTGGGTGGATTAATCTGGGCCGTCCGGACTGAAGAGTTATAACCCTTCACATAGCCCCTTTAATCTCATCCATCAGATCTAAGAGTTGTGACCCTCAGATCTATCAGCCATCGGATCTGGATCCATTGATCCGATGCTTCAGATCATGTCTCATCCCAAGCCGTCAGATCGTGACTCATTGTGATCCAACGCTCTAGATCGCATCACAAGCGATCCACCATACTTCTTTGATCAACGTTGATCAACGGCTGCCATCCGTTCGCCCAACCAACTGTCCAGTCATCTCCCTTTGCCCACGAGGATGCCACATAGGCACTGCCATGTCAGGTACTAGCCTGACACGTCACCCGAGTGCCATGTAGGCACTGCAATGTCACCTGGAGCATAAATTTAAGCTCCTCGCGACGATGCGAAGTGCAAAGCGCCCAAAGCGCCCATTGCGCACGTGCGCACGTGGCGGGTGGCGGGCTCACAGGTTCGCCCCTGAGCAGAGAGTACCTGGTACTTTTCTGAGTTAACTCCAATAACTCAACATCATTAATAAGTAAGGAATGCACATCGAAAATTTCCGATGTGGGACTATTCTCCCTTGCATTTCCTTAATGAATAACCAACGTTATTTTGGGCCGACTTTGAACATTAATTTCTCATTCACCCTTAATCGGTTTTGAGCAAATTAATAGTCTAAATCTATCTACGCGAAACGTAGATTTCAATTTTGAAGTCAATTACGACTTTCAACAATTGATGGCTTCCGATTTTTCCTCCTCAAAATCGTATTGGTCCATTTAGGCCCCAATATCCAACAATCCCCCACATGAATGGAAATTAATGTAATGCGTGTATGCATGCTGACACTTTACAAGAGTCCAATCGATAAGTCATCGCATCGGGAGAGGTAGCTTGTGGCTTTGAACCTTCCGTAGTGGAATGCTATCAAGTATACTAGGTCACGCAATGAACGTGATGTCTTGAAATGCTCATTTGTTTGTGTATACTAAGACAATAACACCCACACAGAGACCTATCTCACCTACTTTAGGTTCTCATGGTTGGTTCCGTTTTGGCCATGGACACCATCTTGGATTCATGAGTGTTTCATTGAAGCGGTCTGTCTTCACACTCACATAGGTGACACTTCATCAAGAGTATCCTACCATACTCCACCTTATAAAGGTATAGAAGTCACTAAAAGCATACGCTTAACCTCACTACATGTGGTAGGATAGCATAAGTTCATCCTAGGATTAGGATAGAGATAATATATCTCGTGTGCTATAACATAACTTTTATAACTTCATTGTTCCATTGAACCAATTAGATCTTGGGATCTCCAGTCAGCAAGGTTGGGTTACTGCTATAGTCATTTTAGTTGTAGATTTTTAGTCTCATTCCTCTCGATGAGCAATATACTTGATCTTGACTTAGCCCCTTCGTAAGAGGGTCTACCAAGTTATCTTTTGACTTGACATAGTTGATTACAATCACTCCGTTCTAGATCAACTGCCTAATGGTATTGTGTCTACGACGTATATATCGAGACTTACCATTATACAACATACTATTCTGGGTCCTTCCAATTGTCGATTGACTATCACAGTGGATCAGTATGGTGGGCACAGGTTTCGTCCAGCTCGGAGTATCTTCCAAGAAGTTCCTTAGCCATTCAATTTCTCACCGTGCTTTGTCTAGTGCTATAAACTCAGATTCCATAGTTGATCGAGCAATGCATGTTTGTTTTGTGGATTTCCAAGATACCGCTACTCCACCGATCGTGAATACATATCCACTAGTGGATTTGGAGTCTTTTGTATCCGATATCCAATTAGCATCACAATATCCCTCCAACACAGTAGGATATTTTCCATAATGTAATCCATAGTTCATAGTATATTTCAAATATCTAAGAACTCGCATCAATGCCTTCCAATGGGCGTCGTTTGGATTATCGTGAAACGACTCACTTGTTGACCGTACAGGCAATATCCGGACGTGTGCAGTTTGTAAGATACATCAAACCGCCTATTATCCGAGAGTATTCCAACTGCGATATGGTCTCACCATGGTTTTTCGCTAAGTGTTGACTTAGATCCATAGGTGTTTTTACTGAGAAAGATCGTACGCATTGAATCTTTTCAACACTGACTCTACATAATGGGATTGTGTCAAAACTATCCCATCAGATGTCCTGAGAATTTTAATTCCTAATATAACATCTGCTAGATCCATATCTTTCATATCGAAATTCTTGGTCAACATTTTCTTTGTACTCATGATTACTGCCCATTATAAGCATATTGTCTACATATAGACAAATAATTACATGACTTTCAGGTGTGTGTTTGACATAAATGCATTTGTCACATTCATTTATTTTGAATTCGTTTGATAGCATTGTTTTGTTAAATTTTGCGTGCCATTGTTTAGGTGCTTACTTAAGTCCGTACAACGACTTAACAAGTCGACACACCTTTTTCTCATTTCCTGGAACCACAAACCCCTCGGGTTGCTCCATATAAATTTCTTCTTCCAACTCACCATTTAAGAACGCAGTCTTAACATCCATTTGATGTATTTCAAGGTCATACAGTGCTGCAATGGCTATTAGCACTCGTATGGACATAATTCTTGTCACCGGTAAGTAGGTATCGAAATAATCAAGGTCTTCCTCTTGTTTGTACCCTTTGGCTACAAGTCTAGCCTTATACTTGTCAATTGATCCATCAGCTTTATACTTGCGTTTTAGTATCTACTTACAACTTAATAGTTTATTACCAGAAGGAATGTCTACTAATTCTCAAGTATGATTATTCATGATGGATTCGATTTCACTATTGACAGCTTCTTTCCACATTGGAGTATCGGGACTAGAGAGAGCTTCACTTAATGTTCTTGGTTCCATTTCCGACATGAAAGTCATGTAATATGGCCCGAACGATTTCTCAACTCTAGCCCGTTTGCTACGACGTGGCTCTTTGTTTTGATCGTCAATAGTTCTTTTATAACAGCTAAGTTCGGTAACGACATTCTCGTTTGAACTTCCGTTGTTATCATTTTTAACATTTCCCTTCTTATTTGGGAATACGTTTTCAAAGAATATTGCATTCCGAGATTCTATGATTGTTCCCACATGAATATCAGGAATGTCTGATTTGTGAACTAGGAAACGATATGCACTACTATTATGGGCATATCCGACAAATACCGCATCGAACGTTTTAGGTCCGATCTTTACTTGCTTTGGTTTAGGTACTTCGACCTTTGCCAAGCACCCCCACACTTTCAGGTATTTGTACGATGGCTCGCGGCCTTTCCATAGTTCATAAGGAGTTTTATCACTTTCCTTATGAGGGATTTTGTTGAGAATGTGATTTGCCGATAATATTGCTTCCCCCCACAAGTTTTGAGGTAAGCCTGAATTTATCAACAAGGCATTCATCATCTCTTTTAGTGTCCGATTTTTACGTTCGGCAACACCGTTCGATTGAGGTGAGTAAGGTGCCGTTGTTTGATGAATAATGCCAGATTCTGAACAAAATTCATTAAACGGTGCACCATATTCTCCACCTCTATCGCTACGAATTATTTTAATTCGTTTGTCAAGTTGATTTTCAACTTCTGTTTTATAAGTTCTAAATGCCTCTAGGGCTTCGTCTTTACTTCTTAAAAGAAAGAAATAACAGAACTTTGTGCATAAAAGTAATAAAATACTTTTTACCTCCTCTAGTTTGCACAAATTTCAAGTCGCATAGATCACTATGTATTAACTCTAGAGGAGTCGTTGACCTTTCCACCGAATGAAAAGGTAGTTTCGTCATTTTTGCTTCCACGCACTCTTCACATTTGTGTGTTCCGTCAACATTGACGTTTGGTAATAAATTTAATTTGACGAGACGTTTAAGAGTATTATTATGCACATGTCCGAGTCGATCATGCCACAAATTAAAACACTCAACAACATAGCTGGAAGCATTTATTTTATTACCATCAATATTTCGGAGTACAGGCATTACAACCATTTTGAATAGACCCTTTTCTAGGTACCCCTTTCCTACGAAGATATTATTCTTCGTAAGTACAAAGTTGTCTGACTAGAACACTAGCCTAAATCCGGCCTTGACCAATGCCGCTCCAGAAACTAGGTTCTTGCTGATGTCGGGAACATGGAGTACATCAATGAGTGTTAGCTCCTTTTCGGACGTCATCTTCAGAACAACCTTTCCGAGTCCAACAATTGGCGACGTCGTGGAATTACCCATATAGAGCTTCCTGCCATTTATCGGAGTATACTTGGAGAACATCGCCTTATCGGAACAGATATGACGAGTTGCTCCAGTATCAATGAACCACTGCTTCGGGTTGGTATCCACCAAGTTGGCTTCAAATACAACCGCAGTGAGATCCAAGTCCTCAAGAGAGGTTGCGACGTGGTTCGCAGCATCCTTTGGCCCCTTGGTTGGCTTCTTTGGGCGTCTGCAGTCCTTGGACAGGTGTCCTGCCTTTCCACAGTTGTAGCAGGAGCCTTTGAACTTCTTTGCTTGAGCCTTCTTTTTGAACTGCTTCGGCTTTTTAGCGTTCGGCTCGACCAGGTTGGACATTTCGTCTATAGTCCGCTTGGTTCCTCTGGAGTCGGATAACTTTCGATTATCCTCCTCTATTCGTAGCCTCAGGATCAGGTCTTGCAGCCCTATCTCCTTTTGCTTGTGCTTTAGGTAATTCTTGAAATCCTTCCATGACGGAGGGAGCTTCTCAATTACCGCAACAACTGCGAATGACTCGTTCAACTTCATTCCTTCGGCGTCCGGATCATGCAGTATTAATTGCATATCTTGGACTTGAGATGAGACGCTCTTTGAGTCCACCATCTTGAAATCCAGAAACCGGCCGACGATGAATTTCTTCAGTCCGGCATTTTCGGTCTTGTATTTCTTCTCAAGCGATTCCCACAAAGATTTCGCTGTCTCCAATGAACAATACACGTTATACAACGTGTTGTCCAAGGCGTTGAGAATGTAGTTGCGACACAGAAAATCTCCGTGCGTCCACGTATCACAAGCAGCCTTGCTACCGTCCGTAGCGACTGGCGGGTCTTCACGCAAAAACCGTACAAGGTTTAGCGTTGTTAAGTAGAACAGCATCTTCTGCTGCCATCTTTTGAAGTCGGCTCCGGTGAATTTCTCCGGCTTTTCTCCGTGCGGAATGGATGTCGGAATGGATGTCGGAACGGCGGTCGGAACGACCGTCGGAACAGCGGTTGGAACGTCGTTGGTAGCCATATCAGTTTGTACGGAATATCGTTTACGACTGTTGGTTCTGGTAAATTCCGGAGTATGCAAACTGTTCGTCTATCTCCGTAAACGATATTGCTCCGCTACGGTGCTTAACGGATTGTTGCAATTCGTTCCCAAGATACAACGACGACAATCGTCTCGGAATCGTAGCACTCCGACTTCCGAGACCAGCGAACCTTCTCGTAGGCTTCTTGGACTCTTGAATGCACAAGATGAGTGAGTGAATACTTGAGGAAGAGAAGATTAAGTTGAGTGATTTGATTCCAATCTGGAGGGTTCTATTTATACAGAAGGAAGAGGCTTTAGGGAGGGGTGTGACCTTTGGGTGGATTAATCTGGGCCGTCCGGACTGAAGAGTTATAACCCTTCACATAGCCCCTTTAATCTCATCCATCAGATCGAATAGTTGTTACCCTGATCTATCAGCCATCGGATCTGGATCCATTGATCCGATGCTTCAGATCATGTCTCATCCCAAGCCGTCAGATCGTGACTCATTGTGATCCAACGCTCTAGATCGCATCACAAGCGATCCACCATACTTCTTTGATCAACGTTGATCAACGGCTGCCATCCGTTCGCCCAACCAACTGTCCAGTCATCTCCCTTTGCCCACGAGGATGCCACATAGGCACTGCCATGTCAGGTACTAGCCTGACACGTCACCCGAGTGCCATGTAGGCACTGCAATGTCACCTGGAGCATAAATTTAAGCTCCTCAATGCGCCTCGAAGCGCCCATTGCGCACGTGGCGGGTGGCGGGCTCACAGGTGCGAGCACCTGCTCGCCCCTGAGCAGAGAGTACCTGGTACTTTTCTGAGTTAACTCCAATAACTCAACATCATTAATAAGTAAGGAATGCACATCGGAAATTTCCGATGTGGGACTATTCTCCCTTGCATTTCCTTAATGAATAACCAACGTTATTTTGGGCCGACTTTGAACATTAATTTCTCATTCACCCTTAATCGGTTTTGAGCAAATTAATAGTCTAAATCTATCTACGCGAAACGTAGATTTCAATTTTGAAGTCAATTACGACTTTCAACAATTGATGGCTTCCGATTTTTCCTCCTCAAAATCGTATTGGTCCATTTAGGCCCCAATATCCAACACAAACTATCTTAAGGGTTTTTGGTGATTGACAATTAGTTATGTATTTAATAATTTCAGTACCTACTATTCTTTTTATTTATCATACATTTCTTACTAATTCTATTTTTTTCATACAACTTCGTTCCAAATGGACATAAGGTCACAACATACATATATAAAAATTCAAAGAACAGATGTACGCTACTGGGATTACATGGAAGCTCATAGATCAGGAATTGAAAATTTTCTATTATGGTGAACTTTTGGTAAGAATTTTGAATATAAATAGAATATCTATGTAGAATAAAATTCTTTTGATACTAATTCTCTTAATATTATTTTATAAAAGATATATTTGGGAGGAGGGCCACGTGGTCAAATTCAAGACACATAGAACATCTATTGTGCAAAACTTTACAAGAACTTATTATAAGTACCCTGGGTAAGTTTTGTTGTGATCAACTAGGTTAAGTTAGGTTCTGTTGTATTTGCTCCTTATGTCTAAGTGTGCAAGAACTTAGTGTAAATACCCCGTGGTAGTTTTAATGTGATAAACCAAGTCAAGTTAGGTCTTGTTGTGATTTGATCCTTGTGTTTAAGTGTGCAGGAACTTAGGAGCACGAGAAGTCGAGCCTAAGATGTAGCTAGTGAGAAGGATGATATGAGAGAGAGTCAACGGGCTCGGTGCATCTGAGGGATGAGGTGCTGCGGAAGAGTAAGCTGGCAGACGAGAAGGAAGCACGCGGTGTTTTCGAGGGACGAGAAATCAAAGCGGAAGGTTGCTCTAGAAGGCCAAAAAATGAGTTCGAATGAGTCATATTTTAGATGGTTGAAATCACCAAAGCGAGGGAGCTAGAGTAGAAGACCTGGATACAAAGTCAACTTAGAGTTGATTGTAGTCCGAGCACCCGGAGCTACTCCGGATGCTCAAACCTCTTTGGTCCAGCCGGGGTGCCTTGGTGAGGCACCCCTGGTCGAAGGCGGTCCGGGCGCTCGAACCTAGTCCAAGCTCTCAAACCAGGAAAACTTTATCTTGGCTTAGCCGTTGCGACGTAGATAAAACTTTATCTACACCCAGGAGCCCAAATCGTGCTACATCAGTAATGGTCAATTTCGATCAGTGAGCTATAAATAGAGCCCTGGTCTCAGTAGTTTAATACAACACACTCTATATTCATTCTTATTTCGAACTTCTGTGTTTAAACTGCTGTAAAAGGCTTCTCTACCTTCATAATGTTGGGTTCGTCGGGCCGCGAAAACCGCTTTTTCGCGTCGCGAAAACCCCGAGTCACCCAAAGCCATGGATCTCGTGCAAAGATTCGTAAACAAAAACTTTTCGAAAAACTTTTTCTTGTACGAGTTTGTAAAAACTTTAGATCTACACTAAAGTTAAGATCATTACCCTTGTAGCGAAGCCCTTCGCGTTCCCGCTCGCCTAAGAAGTTGCCGGATCTCTAGACCGTCAAGCGTCGGTCCTCTAGAAGTATCCACACGAACAATTCTTGATGGAGAAAACCTAAACAAAGGTGTGCTAGCACCTTGATAGGTCACGGCAAGGAAGAGGAGGGAGAGCAAGGAGAGAACACAAGGAAGAAGAAGGAGTTACACCACTTGAATCAAAAATGAATTCCCACACAAACACAAAGTGGCCGGCCACTCTCAAAAACCTCCCAAATTAATTGCATTAATTGCAATTAATATGAAGCCATTAAAGAGAATGGCTTTGTAACTTCCATGAGGTGGCACCCATGATGATGTGGAACATCATTATTGGTCCACCTAATGCCAACTCACCAATGAGGTGGCAAAAGGTCAAGTCAAAATTGACCTTTGGTCTTCCTTCTCAAGTCAAGTCAAACTTGACTCAATCTCTACCATGGTTGATCTAATCTAACCATTTGATTCGAGCCAACTTAATATAATGAATCTAATTCATTAAATGAAATTGATTCAATGAGTCAAAATCTAAATTAGACTCATTGAACACATGAATCAACTTGAGTCGAACTCAAGTTAGCCCAATTATGATTACTCTTAATCCAATTTGATTCATCAAATGAATCTAATTCTCTTGGTTCATCATATGAACCTAATCTCCATCTAATTGTCCTAAGTGTGTGACCCTATAGGTTCTTGTAACGTTGGCAATGTCCTAAACTCATTTAGGAGCATAAGTAATGAGCGGTATCTAGCAACACATCATTACTACCCAAGTTACAAGAATGTCGAGATCCAACATCACCTTGTGACTACCAATTGTGACTCCTCACAAAATAATGACAAGTGTCCTTCTATCCTAGACATCTAGATTGATCAATATGAGGCATAGACCGTGTCATCCTCTAATCAATCTAAATCTTGAACCCCAATTAGACTCACTCAATCAAATGAGCTCAACATCTCATGTTGACTCATTTGGGCATGGCCATGCACTTAGTGGTCTCACTTTATCAAGAATATTGATGTCGCTCCATATGGGAGGATAGATCCCATCTACATCACTCACATCCCTCTGCATAATTTGTTACATACCCGTAATCGCCTACCTAGTTACGGGTGACGTTTGACGAAACCAAAGTACATAACTCCTTATGTAGGGATCCATGGTGACTTCAGGTCTAAGGACTAATAGTCATACTAATAGCCACATGAGAAAGTATATGACACTCATATAACGATCCATGATACTTTCTCATGGCGGGTCATTCAGTATACATTCTCCAATGTATACCCATGTGTCAGCTTGATATCTCTATATCCATGACTTGTGAGATCAAGTCATCAAGCTGACCTACATGCTAGTCTTATTGCATTAATATTGTCCCTGAATGTTAATACTCGACTAGGAATGATTTAGAGTAGTGTTCCCTATATCATCTCACTATCGATTCAACTAATCGATTGATATAGGTATGAACCTTCTACTCAAGGACGCTATTATACTTAGTCTATTTGGCACTAATACAAACAAGTATAATAACCAAACAAATGCCTTTATTAAAATACAAGAATATGATACAATGAGTCCATACAATCATCAAATGATTGGCTCTAGGGCTCTAACTAACAATCTCCCACTAGCACTAGTGCCAATCAGTATAGGCTCTAAGGCCTAATGACCTAGTGTGACCATCATGCTTCCTCCGTGCAAAGCCTTGGTCAAGGGATCTGCGATGTTAGCCTCTGTAGGTACTCGCAAATCTTCACATCTCCTCTGCCGATAATCTCTCGAATGAGATGGAAGCCGTAGTATGTGCTTGGTCCGCGGTGTGAGCGAGGTTCCTTCGTTATAGCTCCATTGTTGTCACAATAGAGCTCAACTGGACAGCGATGTTAAGAACCACCCCAAGTTCGATGAACTTGCGGATCCAACGCCTCCTTTGCGCCTCGATGCAAGAATATACTCGACCTCTTGTAGAATCACCATCGTCTGCTCGAACTCTTCCACCACAAAGACCACCATTTAAGCAAAACACGAACCCCGATCGCGATCGGTAATCATCCCGATCGGTCTCGAAGCTGCATCACGTAACCCTTTACGCTAGCTCAAGATTGCCTCCATATATCAAGAAATATTCTTTAGTCCTTCGTAAGTACTTAAGAATATTCTTGACCGCTATCCATGACTTTCACGGATCGACTGGTATCCGCTTGTCATGCTCAAAGCATACGAGACATCGGTCGAGTACATAGCATGGCGTATGATCGATCCTATGGCCGAGGCATAAGGGATCCGATCCATGCGATCTCTCTCTCTCTAGAAGAGGGACCTTGAGTCTTCGAAGACTCACGCCATGTGACATCGGCGGAAACCCTTTCTTGAATTCTGCATGGCAAACCAAGGAGTACCTTGTCAATGTATGTACTCGACTTAGGCCAAGCAATCTCTTAGATCTATCTCTATAGATCTGATCCCTAGAATGCGGGATGCCTCACTAAGTCCTTCATTGAGAAGCAACTCCTAGTCGGTCTTGACAGTCAAGCATAGGGATGTCCTTCCCAATGAGTAGTATGTCATCCACATACAATATGAGGAAGACAACTATGTCCCCTACAACCTTCTTGTAGACACAAGGCTCATCTTCGTTCTTGATGAAACCAAACTGTTTGATCGCATCATCGAATCGAAGATTCCAGCTTCGAGAAGCTTGCTTTAGTCCATAAATGGACCTATGCAGCTTGCATACTCTACTAGTATGCTGTGGATCTACAAAACCCTCAGGTTGTGTCATGTACACATCAATAGTAGGTTTCCATTCAGAAACGCGGTTTTGACATCCATCTGCCATATCTCATAGTCATGGTAGGCTGCAATAGCAAGCATGATCCGAATGGACTTAAACATCGCCACTGGAGAAAAGGTTTCATCATAGTCAATACCATGAATCTGCTTGAAACCTTTAGCTACCAAGCGACCCTTATAGATAAGTCCATCCATGTCAGTCTTTCTCTTAAAGACCCACTTGCACCCAATGGGTTTTACCCCTTCAGGTGGATCAACCAAAGTCCATACTTGGTTTGTGTACATGGATTCCATCTCGGATCTCATGGCTTCTAGCCATTTCTCGGAATCTGGTCTCATCACAACTTCTTGATAGGTGGTAGGCTCATCCTCTATGAGCACAATGTTATCATGGTCAGACAAGAGAAATGAGTATCTCTCATGCTGACGACGTACCCTATCTGACCTGCGAAGAGGTATGTCTACTTGAACTGGTTGTTGTTCCTCAACTCCTTGTGGAACATCATCCACAACACTTTGTGGTTCCAGTTCAATTTCCATCGAGGCATCAGTGCTATTGTTCGCATCTTGAACTTCTTCAAGATCGAACGTGCTCCCACTAGTCTTTCTAGAAACAAAGTCCCTTTCTAGAAAGACTCCAGTCTTTGCCACAACAACCTTGTGCTGACTGGGAGTGTAGAAGTAATATCCCTTAGTTTCCTTGGGATATTCGATGAAATAGCACTTGTCAGATTTGGGTCCTAATTTGTCTGAGACTTGACGTCGTACGTAAGCCTCACAGCCCCAAATCCTCATGAAAGACACCTGGGCATCTCTCCCAGTCCATATCCTATATGGTGTCTTTATCACGGCCTTGGATGGAACTCGGTTGAGAATGAAAGCTGCCGTGTCTAGAGCATAGCCCCAAAGGTATGTCGGAAGATCTGTGTGACTCATCATAGATCGTACCATATCTAATAAGGTACGATTCCTCCTTTCGGATACACCATTCCACTGTGGTGTTCCAGGAGGAGTGAGTTGGGATAGAATCCCACACTCAGCTAAATAGTCACGAAACTCATGGCTTAAGTATTCACCACCTCGATCTGATCGAAGTATCTTAATACTCTTGCCAAGCTGGTTCTGTACTTCATTCTTGAATTCTTTGAACTTTTCAAAGGATTCTGACTTATGTGTCATCAAGTACACATAACCATATCTACTGAAATCATCAGTAAATGTGATGAAGTACCTATAACCGCCTCTAGCAGTGACATTGAAAGGGCCACATACATCACTATGTATGAGTCCTAACAGATCAGTCGCTCTCTCGCTGTGCCCACTAAAGGGAGTCTTGGTCATCTTGCCTCGTAGGTATGACTCGCATATCTCATATGATTCTAAATCAAATGAGTCCAGCAAACCATCCTTATAGAGCTGGGATAAACGCTTGTCATTTATAGGACCTAAGCGACAGTGCCAGAGATAGGTGTGGTTCATATCGTTCGATTTGAACCTCTTAGTACTAACGTTATAGATAGAGCTCTCAAGGTCTAGAATATAGAGTCCGTTCATCAGAGGTGCACTACAATAGAACATATCGTTTAAATAGACATAACAACATTTGTTCTTTATTATAAACGAGAATCCTTTCTTGTCCAAACAAGAAACTGATATAATGTTCTTAGTCAATGCAGGCGCATAACAACAATCGTCTAACTCTAGTATAAGCCCAGAGGGCAGAGATAGAAAATAAGTCCCTACAGCAACAGCAGCAACCCGTGCTCCATTGCCTACTCGTAGGTCTATCTCGCCCTTTGTCAATGCTCTGCTATTTCTCAGTGCTTATACATTAGTACAAATGTGTGAAGCACATCCGGTATCTAATACCCACGACGAAGAAATAGAGAGGTTGACTTCTATAACATTTATACCTGAAGTAGAAATCTTATTTCTCTTCTTGTTAAGATCTTCCGGTGTCTGTGAAGTTCCTCTTCCAGCTTCGCTTGTCCTTGATATAGTTGGCGAAGATGTGCAACCATATCGTAGCACCCATCAACTCATGTTGCTTCGAAGCTCGAGTTCATGGTTGCGAGCATTAGACAGACACATCTAATGCGTCATCTTGATGCTTCTTGTAAGCATCCCGGTCAGCTCGCGTGGCAGTGGCAGGAGGAGCCTCCGGAATGGGCTGCTCCAGAACGTACAGTTTACGTTCCTGAGTGAGAACTATTCTCAGGTTCCTGTACCAGTCCAGGAAATTTGCTCCGTTGAGCTTGTCCTTCTTAAGGACAGATCGCAGAGAGAAAGAATTCGTGTTCGACGTCATGGTTATCTACAACAGAAAATTTGCAGAAATAAATATCATATTCTTTTAAAAATCATTTAATTAGGCCTTTAATTAAATGATGCTCCCACTGAATTCTATAATTCTTGTGGGACAAGATCCACATCATACTAACCCTTGAGTTAGCTTTGGCTAATACGCCCAAGGCTTAGTATGATCGGTAGGTAACGATTACATCTCTATGCCACTCTTGTTTATAAAATCAATATCCGCATTTATATTAAAACTCGAGTTAGCTTTGGCTAATACGCCCGAGAGTTAATATAGATGTGATTTTGGCCTATCCTTTCCAACCGTTGGAAGAATGCCTATAGCTGACTCGATCCAACCGAGTAACTAGGAATACTCAATCTAATTGAGTTTGTATTCACCCATGCGTTGATAGGCGGGACCAAGATTGTCCCTCCGTACCCTACCAAGATAATATGTATTGCTATGCTTTGGCAGATTCAACAATACATGTGATCGAGGTAGTGATAGGTATCACGGCACGGTTAGGCATTTAGAGTTGGTTCGATCTAGATCTAATCTAATCGAGAAGGATGCATCTTGTGCACGACTTAGATCTAATCTAATCGCAAGGGTGCATCATGTGCACGACTTAGATCTAATCTAATCGTAAGGCACTAATTAATTAATTACTTATTAAACATGCATCATATACATAAGCAATTAACTAATTAATATATTTGTGATTTAGTCATGGCCCTACTACGATCTTCTCAAGCCAATGAGAAGATCGAATGGTCAACCTAGGGTCAACAGCTTCTCCAAGCTCCTCCCTTTGACCATCTTGTGTTGCTCGTGCCCGCCTCGGAACTCCGTCTCGTGTGGACCCTCCACCGCTCCAATTTGTACATTACAATTTGAAACTCGAGTTACATTCGAGTCTAAATCTAATTTACAACTAGAATAAGAGAAAGGCACGACGCGCAGGCCGTGGGAAAAAATAAAAATACAGCACACACAATCATATGACGGCACGTAGGCCGTATTATGAATTACAACACAAATTCAATCTTATTGGGTATTTTGGGCTATGACTATCACAAATTAATATATAATTCAAAATTATATATTTTTCATAATTTTTCTGTAATTTTAAAAATAATTTTTACAATTTTTATGAGTAAAATTTCCCGGCGGTCCCGTTTAGCGGTTTCGGGCGCAATCGCGGAACGGATCCCCTAGCGGGGCCCAGGGGCAGCGCCCCTACCCGCGATCTAACCATCGCGAGGGTTCCTTTGTGATCCAACAGCGCTTAAACCCGCTGTCCCAAAACGATTTGGGTCGAGACATTGCCGTTTCGGAAAAATCTTCCCGACGGGTTCGTTTTTAGCGATTTCAGGTGCAATCGCGGAGAAAATTCCCTTGCGGGGTTAGGGGCAATGCCCCTACCCACGATCTAACCATCGTGAGTTGCTCCTTTGCGATCTAATGGCACCCAACCCCGCTGTCCCAAACGGATTTGGGGCAAAACGAAGCCGTTTAAAAGAAAACTTTCCGGTAGCCGAAGCCTACAAGTGCCGAGACACTTGTGCTTCGCTTCTACGGAAAAATTACTCATAAAAACTCTAAAAACTCAATTTTTACAGAAAATCACAGAAGGTATATTTTTCATAAAAATACAAACGAACTCGTACAAGTCTTTGCACGTGGCTCTGATACCACTGTTGGGTTCGTCGGGCCGCGAAAACCGCTTTTTCGCGTCGCGGAAACCCCGAGTCACCCAAAGCCATGGATCTCGTGCAAAGATTCGTAAACAAAAACTTTTCGAAAAACTTTTTCTTGTATGAGTTTGTAAAAACTTTAGATCTACACTAAAGTTAAGATCATTACCCTTGTAGCGAAGCCCTTCGCGTTCCCCGCTCGTCCAAGAAGTTGTCGGATCTCTATACCGTCAAGCGTCGGTCCTCTAGAAGTATCCACACGAACAATTCTTGATGGAGAAAACCTAAACAAAGGTGTGCTAGCACCTTGATAGGTCACGGCAAGGAAGAGGAGGGAGAGCAAGGAGAGAACACAAGGAAGAAGAAGGAGTTACACCACTTGAATCAAAAATGAATTCCCACACAAACACAAAGTGGCCGGCCACTCTCAAAAACCTCCCAAATTAATTGCATTAATTGCAATTAATATGAAGCCATTAAAGAGAATGGCTTTGTAACTTCCATGAGGTGGCACCCATGATGATGTGGAACATCATTATTGGTCCACCTAATGCCAACTCACCAATGAGGTGGCAAAAGGTCAAGTCAAAATTGACCTTTGGTCTTCCTTCTCAAGTCAAGTCAAACTTGACTCAATCTCTACCATGGTTGATCTAATCTAACCATTTGATTCGAGCCAACTTAATATAATGAATCTAATTCATTAAATGAAATTGATTCAATGAGTCAAAATCTAAATTAGACTCATTGAACACATGAATCAACTTGAGTCGAACTCAAGTTAGCCCAATTATGATTACTCTTAATCCAATTTGATTCATCAAATGAATCTAATCCTCTTGGTTCATCATATGAACCTAATATCCATCTAATTGTCCTAAGTGTGTGACCCTATAGGTTCTTGTAACGTTGGCAATGCCCTAAACTCATTTAGGAGCATAAGTAATGAGCGGTATCTAGCAACACATCATTACTACCCAAGTTACAAGAATGTCGAGATCCGACATCACCTTGTGACTACCAATTGTGACTCCTCACAAAATAATGACAAATGTCCTTCTATCCTAGACATCTAGATTGATCAATATGAGGCATAGACCGTGTCATCCTCTAATCAATCTAAATCTTGAACCCCAATTAGACTCACTCAATCAAATGAGCTCAACATCTCATGTTGACTCATTTGGGCATGACCATGCACTTAGTGGTCTCACTTTATCAAGAATATTGATGTCGCTCCCGTCATATGGGAGGGATAGATCCCATCTACATCACTCACATCCCTCTGCATAATTTGTTACATACCCGGTAATCGCCTTTATAGTCCACCCAGTTACGAGTGACGTTTGACGAAACCAAAGTACATAACTCCTTATGTAGGGATCCATGGTGACTTTAGGTCTAAGGACTAATAGTCATACTAATAGCCACATGAGAAAGTATATGACACTCATATAACGATCCATGATACTTTCTCATGGCGGGTCATTCAGTATACATTCTCCAATGTATACCCATGTGTCAGCTTGATATCTCTATATCCATGACTTGTGAGATCAAGTCATCGAGCTGACCTACATGCTAGTCTTATTGCATTAACATTGTCCCTGAATGTTAATACTCGACTAGGAATGATTTAGAGTAGTGTTCCCTATATCATCTCACTATCGATTCAACTAATCGATTGATATAGGTATGAACCTTCTACTCAAGGACGCTATTATACTTAGTCTATTTGGCACTAATACAAACAAGTATAATAACCAAACAAATGCCTTTATTAAAATACAAGAATATGATACAATGAGTCCATACAATCATCAAATGATTGGCTCTAGGGCTCTAACTAACACATAAAAGGAGAGTCTTCTACTAGATCTTTAATTGCCTTGAATTAGCAACATTCCTAGTTGCAAACCAAGTAAACTAGGAGTCTTTTCTTACTTATTATGTTATTATTCTTTAGTAACTAATGTGTGTTTGTCTTTGCCAAATAGAAAGCAAAAGATAGTGTTAATTTTCTTTGCAGGGCAATTCACCCCCTCTTGCCGGCCTCCAAGGGACCAACAATTGGTATTAGAACTAGAACGTCTCAGAAGGACTAACCGTCGGCTGAAGCAAAAAAGACGATGGTTGGACCAAGCATCTACCCACTAATGTTTGAATGGGAGTTCGCATTTTGAAAGTGCCGAATGGAGGTATTCTTTAAGATAAATTATAATATTTTATTAATGATGAAATATGGTTTTGAAGTACCAAAGGATACAAGTGGAGAAGAACTCGAAGAACACCTATGGTCCAAAAAGCAGCGTGACGAGTTTATGGCAAAGGGTAAGGCTGAATTTCACCTTATAAGCATATTACTAGTTCATGATTTCGACAGCATCTGGCAACTACAATAGTGCAAAAGAACTTTGGAAAAAAAAATTTAAAACTCTATGAAGAACCAAAAGAAGCCGAATCTAACTCCTTGATGGACGCCGAGTCGTCGTCAGAAGAATCTGAAACCGAGGAAATTGTCAGAACAACTCTTATAGACGAATACCTACCTGGAGACAAAGAAAGTTCGTCCGAGATAAGTATTGATAGTGGGGGAGAGTCTTTGGAAGAAACCACGATGAAGGGGGAGCATCTACCGACAAAAATTATATGATAAGTCAAGTATGTAAACTTTCTCTAAATCAACTATCTGAGTATATTAAAATGATAAGTAAATCATTGTGTAAAACTATATCTAAGTATGTAAAGTCAAAGAAAGAGTATGCATGCCTAAAAGAAGAATTTGAAAAATTAATAGATGAAAATATAAAATTAAAAGATAAAATAGAAATTTTGGAAAAGGATAATTTATGCTCAAATTTTTTACATGCTCTAAAAAGAAATTTTAAATATCATCAAAAGCTTAACTGGTATTTTAGATTCTATAAGGGCGAAATTGCAAAAGTAAAAAGACAATTAATTCTAAAAAATTTCTAATTAATCCAGTAGGAACCTATACAAGGTTCTAAAATCATACTTAAATTAAATTTTTATGCATGTTTTATTTTTAATTTGATTTAATTTTTTTTTATTTACGTAGAATTATCTAAATAAATTATTTAATATAATTTTCTTAGAAAATTATTTTTTTTTTAAATTTTTCTGAGAAAGAGAATTTTATCACTTATCTGTAGGAACTATTTTAAATTTTTTGTAAAACCATATCTAAGTATGTAAAGTAAAAGAAAGATTATACATGCCTAAAAGAAGATTTTGAAAAACTAATAGATGGAAATATAAAATTAAAAGACAAAATAGAAATGTTGGGAAAGGATAATTTATGCTCAAATTTTTTACATACTCTAAAAAAAATTTTAAATATCATCAAAATTTGAACTGGTATTTTAGATTTTATATGGGTGAAATTGCAAAAGTAAAAAATACAATTAATTCTAAAAAAAATTCTAATTAATCCAGTAAGTAGGAACCTATATAGGGTTCTAAAATTATACTTAAATTAAATTTTATGCATGTTTTACTTTTAATGTGATTTAATTTTTTTTATTTGCTTAGAATTATCTAAATAAATTATTTAATATAATTTTCTAAGAAAATTAATTTCTTTTTTAATTTTTTTGAGAAAGAGAATTTTATCACTTATCTGTAGGAAAAATTTCAAAATTTTCTAACTGTTAAATTATTTTTTTTGATTTTTTTATAAAACATTATATTTTTTAATTTAAAAATAATTCGCAGAGTAATTTTTGCAAACTTAATTTTTTTGTGAAAATTTATCATGTTCTATGTTCAAGAAAATATTTTAATATTTTTATCTTTATTGAATTATATATGAATTATTTTTCCAAATATTATCTTTTAATATTAAAAATTGTCAAAAAGTTATTTTTTAAAAAAATTATTTTTTTTACAAAGATACTTACTATAATACATAATCATACATTTTTAAAGATTTTTTGAGCTTAAAAACTATATTAAATAATTTTTTTAAAAAAAAATATATTTTTATGTAGAAAAGAATTTATTAATACTTAGATTAATTTTAATTTTTAGTTAAAATTTTATCTCTATTATGTCCATGTAATAGTTATTAAAATTTTCATAATTTTTCATTGATTAAAATTTTTTTTTTCCAAAGATGGTTTATAAATTGTGAAAATCCAGATTTTCAAAATTTAAAGTTCATGATTTTTCTCGATGATAGTCACTCTATTGTGATCAAAGAGGTTATCCCAATTTTTTTATTTCAAGTATTACCCTATTTTTAATGTGATCAAAGGGGAGAATTAGAGGTTAAATCTAGGGAAGGGTACATCTTGATTTTATCTTGATTTTTTTTAATTACAAAATTTATACTTATTACCTTACTATTATTTGTTTGTGATTTACCCTAACTTAACTTATTTTGCTCACGTCAAAAAGGAGAAGATTGTAAGTATCCCGTGGTAGTTTTGATGTGATCAACCAAGTCAAGTTAGCTTCTGTTGTGATTTGATCTTTGTGTCTAAGTGTGTAGGAACTTAGGAGTACAAGAAATCGAATGAAAGACGTAGCTAGCGAGAAGGATGACACGCACGACAGAGAGTCTACGGGCTCGGTGCGTCTAAGGGACGAGGTGCTGCGGAAGAGTAAGCTAGTGGACGAGACGAAAGCACGCGATGTTTCCGAGGGAAGAGAAGTCGGAGCGGAAGGTTGCTCGAGAAGGCCTAAAAATGGGTTCGGGTGAGCCTTATTCCGGATGACCAAAATCATTCAAGCGAACGGAGCTGGAGCGGAAGACTTAGACACAAAGTCAACTTAGAGTTGACTAGAGTTCGGGCACCCGAACCTCTTTGGTCCAGCCAGGGCACCTTGGTGAGGCGCCCCTCGTCGAAGGTGGTCTGAGCACTCGGGTCTAGGTGCCCAGACCAGGAAAACTTTATCTTGGTCGAGTCGTTGCAATACGAATAAAACTTTATCAACACCCAAGCGCCCGGACCCCTTCTAGGTGCTTGGACCGTGCTACGTCAGCAATGGTCAGTTTCAACCAGTGGGTTATAAATATAATCCTGGTCTCAGTAGTTTAATACAACACACTCTGTATTCATTTCTATTTCGAACTTTTGTGCTTAAACTGCTGTAAGAGGCTTCTCCGCCTTCATAAAAGGAGAACTTCTATACGAGCTTTTGTTGGTTGCTACTCGGAAAACCTAGAGGTTCCACTGTACAAAAATTTTGTACAAAGGTCTGAACCTTTTCCTAGCTACCATGTGTTCTTTTAAATTAAATTTTGGATCGCCTGCGGAACTTAACACGTTTGATCCAAAACATAATCTATTTGTTCTTTTAGGTTTTGACTTGGATCTCCTGCAGAACTTAACACGTTCGACCCAAGTCACCTTAAGTTATTAATTCCATTAAATATTAATTTCCATAATTGGTTCCCAGTACTGACGTGGCAAGGCACATGGCCTTCTTGGATATGGGAGCAACCACCACCGACTAGACAAAACCTTTTATGGAAAGCTAATATTTAATTTCCTAAAATAACTTTAGGTTAACCGAAAAGAACAATCAAATCACAAGGAAAAGAAAAACAAAAGAACACTATATCGAAAACAAATTCGAAACTCTAGAATCGTATGCCTCTTGTATTTAGTATTATTTCCATAAATAACTAGTATGATGCGGAAAAAGAAAAACTACTAGTTATACCTTCTAGAAAGACTTCTTGATCTTCTACCGTATTCCTCTTCTAATCTCGGACATTGTGTGGGCAATGATCTTCCGAGACGAGAACCACCTAGCACCTTCTTCTTCTTCCTTCAAGTTTCGGCCAAGCAAAAACTTCCAAAGGATGAAGAACTTTTTCCACCAATCAAGCTCCAAGGGATGCAAACTTTCTCTCCTTCTTCTCCAAGCTAGAATCCGGCCACCAATTAAAACTCCAAGAGCATGAAGAGGTTCGGCCACAAGATGGAGAAGAAAAGAAAGGGAAGGGCCGGCCACACCTAGGAAGAAAAGAGAGGAAGAAAAAGAATAGAGTCGTTCCCATGAAGGCACCTCTACCCCATCTTTTATAATCCTTGGTCTCGGCAAATAAGGAAATTTAATTAAAAAATTTCCTTAATTCTTTTGCCATGTAAATAAAAATTATTTTAATTAAAACAATTTTCTTCTTTTAAAAACAATGGCCGGTCACTTTAAAAAAACAAAACAAGGAGAGTTTTAATTAATTAAAACTTCCTAATTTGTCTCCAGAAATTTTATAAAAAATTTCTCCAATAATTTTTATCCCTTTTATGATTGGTTTATAAAAAGAAATTTCTATAATTTTAATTTTTCAACATGTGAATAATTTATAAAGAAGAGAAATAAAATATCCTTTCCAATCTACAAATAAGGAAAGAGATTTAATCTCTTTCTTTAATCTTTTGTAGAGACTTATAAAAGGGATATTTTAATTTTTAATCTCTTCAATAAATTATATCTTTCACATAAGAAAATTTTAAAATTAAAATTCTTTTTAAATTAAATAGGGCCGACCACCTAAGCTTGGGTCGGCCACCCATGAACCAATGGTTTGGCCGGCCCTAGCTTGATCCACAAGCTAGCTTGGCCGGCCCCTATAACATGGGTATGAAGGTGGGTATAGGTGGGTATAGTACTCTATAAATAAGAGGCTACGATAGGGACCGAGAGGAGGAATTGATTTTGGTCTCCCGATAAAATTAAGCATCCCGTGTTCGCCCCGAACACACAACTTAATTTTATCAATAATAATTCATTCCACTAGAGAACTATTATTGAACTACCGCACCAATCCCAAATTACATTTTGGGCTCCTTCTTATTATGAGTATGTTAGTCTCCCTGTGTTTAAGATATCAAATGTCCACTAATTAAGTAAGTCATTGACAACTCACTTAATTAATATCTAGCTCCAAGAGTAGTACCACTCAACTTCATCATCATGTCGGACTAAGTCCACCTGCAGGGTTTAACATGACAATCCTTATGAGTTCCTCTTGGGGACATTCTCAACCTAGATTACTAGGACACAGTTTCCTTCTATAATCAACAACACACACTATAAGTGATATCATTTCCAACTTATCGGGTTTATTGATTCATCGAACTAAATCTCACCCATTGATAAATTAAAGAAATAAATATCAAATATATGTGCTTGTTATTATATTAGGATTAAGAGCACACACTTCCATAATAACTGAGGTCTTTGTTCCTTCATAAAGTCAGTATAAAAGGAACGACCTCAAATGGTCCTACTCAATACACTCTAAGTGTACTAGTGTAATTATATAGTTAAGATAAACTAATATCTAATTACACTACGACCTTCCAATGGTTTGTTCCTTTCCATCTTGGTCGTGAGCTACTGTTTATAATTTATAAGGAACTGATAACATGATCCTCTGTGTGTGACACCACACACCATGTTATCTACAATATAAATTAATTGAACAACTACATTTATCGTAAATGTAGACATTTGACCAATGTGATTCTTATTTCTAGATAAATGTTTATACAAAAAGCTAGGCTTTTAGTATATATCCTAACAGCTTTAATTACCTTAGATTAGAAATCTTTTCGGTTGCAAACCAAGCAAACTCGAAGTCTTCTCTTACTTATTATGTTATTATTCTTTAGTAACTAATGTGTGTTTGTCTTTGCTAAATAGAAAGCAAAAGATAGTGTTAATTTTCTTTGTAGGACAATTCACCCCCTCTTGCTGGCCTCCAAGGAACCAACACTTATGAATACAAGAAGTTGAGTGGAAGATGCAGCTTGCAAGAAGGAGCACGAGAAGCTAGCCGACAGGCTAGGTGCATTGGAGGGACGAGAAACTAGAGTGGAAGTTTGCTCGAGGAGAAGGCCAGAGTTGAATTTGGGTGAGTTCAACTCTGGATGGCCAGAGAATCACCCAAGTGGCCGAAGCAGTGCTTGGACAAGGTCCGAGTGCTCGGACCAGCTTGGTACCCACCATGCGCCTCTTCTTTGAGACGTTTTTGCAGATAACTATCAAGGTCCACGTTAGCAACACTCTAGGCTCCTAGACCAGTCCAGGCACCCGGACCAGGATAAAAAGTTATCATCAAGCCGTTACGAAGCAGATAAGGTGCACCATTGGGGGCACCCAAAGTTACCATGTTAGCCAATGGACGAATTTGATTAGTAGGCTATAAATAGAGCCTTGATCCTAGAAGTTTTTGTTGGCACAGTGGGGCCAGCAAGAGGGAGGTGAATTGCCTAAAATAAAAAAATAAAATCTCTTCCCAATCCTTAGACTTAGACTAGAAACGCAATTAAAAATAGAATTAACAACTTAAAGAAATAAGTAAAAGGTCACTATTTACTTGGTTACAACCTAGTTGATTGGCAAACCGATTCACCTTAATTGAAAAGGTCAAGACTAACATACTTCTTACGAAGTTAGTAACCATACGGTACAATGGTAAAGGAAATATAAGGGAGTATATTAAGGAGATGTCCAACATGTTGAGGATCGGTGGCCGACAAGAAGGGGGTTGGATAGACGTGACCGCAATTTGCTTTCCTACTATGTTAGCACAGCGGAATACAAACAATAACAAATATAAAGCTAATATAAAAACAAGAAAGCAAACCAAACTCGACACTCTCGTTTACGTGATTTGGAGATAACTTGCTCCTATTCCATGACTGTCTGTAAAGTGGACGATCCCTATCCATCGGTAGATTAGCCATCGGCAAACTCCAGTTACCTAAAGTCTCCTTGTGGTTGGAGAAATCTCATGACAACTCTTACCAAGACCTCTTGGAATACAATGAGCACTTGAGACTTTGGTGACTAATAATTAGGTAAGCCACCACTAATTTTGTCAACCATTGCTAGCCACCTCAAACTTCATTATATAAAGCTTGGGGAAAACAGCCAAGATGATTATACCATTACCAGTCGACTAGTGTCATTACCAAACGACTGGTTCTTTGTGGAATTCGACCATTATAGCCCCAACGACTCGATACCAGTCGATTGGTCTCTACACCCAGTCGACTGGTCCACTTTGGTTGAGACAACAGAAGTATTCTATTCTCCCCAGCTCGACCACCAGTCGACTAGTACATACACCAGTCAACTGTTAAAATCCTAAACTTAGGGGTTCCCTTCCCGAGTACATTTCTCTCGCACTCGAATTCACACGACTCACTTGACTCTTCATCATAGCCTTGTCCTCTTGCTTTCAAGTCTTCTTCCTTTGACTCTCATCCCACTGATGCATTCAAGTCCACGACTTTTCCCAATGTCATCCTTCACGTATGCCTCAAAGTGTGCTTCTCTCGGCTCTTGTCCTTGCTGCCTTGTCCGTGGTTCATCAGATCCTCCATCCTTCACCAGACCCGAAGCCATCAAACTGAGTCATATGTGTATCCTGTAAACCTGCACAACTCAAATACACATATCAAATACAAGGGTAAATCGAACTTAAACTCTTTGCCCAAACATTAAAATACATGGTCATATGAACCCTCAAGATTGTATCCAACATAATATAGCGACAAGTCTGAAAGCACTAAAACTCAATATGTCTGAGGGTATGTTAGTGCATTTTGTCTTGATGTCTCTGCCTGCACAGTTCACTCTTTTTAAGATATCGTATAATACTCAAAAGGAAAAGTATACATTGAATGAGCTCATTGCTCAATACGTGCAAGAGGAGGGGAGACTAAAGATTGAAACATTTGAGAGTGCTCACTTAACATCTGGTTCTTAAAATTGTTAGGATGTATACTATAAGCCTAGCTTTTGTATGAACATCTGTTTTGAAGTATTTTGAAATGAGAATCACTTTAGTCAAATATTTGCATTTTATATTTATATATATAATACAGTTGTCCATTTAATTTATACTGTAGATAACATGATGTGTGGTGCCACACAGAAGATCATGTTATCGGTTCCTTATAAATTATAAATAGTAGCTCACAACCAAGATTGATTGGGACAAACCATTAGAACGGTTGTAGTGTAATTTGGTATTAGTCTATCTTGATTATAAAATTATACTAGTACACTATGTATGTATTGAGCAGGACCATTTGAGGTTGTTCGATTTATACTGACTACATAAAAGTATTGGGATGTATACTATAAGCCTAGCTTTTGTATGAACATCTATTTTGAAATATTTTAAAATGAAAATCACTTTGGTCAAATGTCTGTATTTTATATTTATATATATGTCAATGTAGTTGTTCATTTAATTTATATTATAGATAATATGATGTGTGGTGCCACACAGAAGATTATCTTATCGGTTCCTTATAAATTATAAATAGTAGCTCACAACCAAGATGGATAGGGATAAATCATTGGAACGGTTGTAGTGTAATTTGGTATCAGTTTGTCTTGACTATAAAATTACACTAGTACACTATGTGTGTATTGAGCAGGACCATTTGTGGTTGTTCGATTTGTGCTGACTATATAAAAGAACAGAACCTCTGTTATTATGGATGGGTGTCCTCTTAATCCCTATATAATAACAAGCACGTATACTTAGTATTTATTTCTTTAACTTATCAATGGGTGAGATTTATTCGTTAAATCAATAGGTCCGAAGAGTTGGAAAATAGTACTATTTATATGGTGTGTTGTTGATTATAAAAAGAATTTGTGCCCTAATTATTTAAGTTGATGATGTCCCCTTGAGGAGCTCATAAGGATTATCATGTAAATCTTGCAGGTGGACTTAGTCCGACATGATAATAAAGTTGAGTGGTACTACTCTTGGACTCAGATGTTAATTAACTAAGTTGTCAGTAACTTATTTAATTAACGAACATACGATATCTTAAACATAGGGAGATTAACACACTCATAATAAGAAGGAGCCCATATTGTAATATGAGATTGGTGCGGTAGTTCAATAATAACCCTATAGTGGTATGAGTTATTATTGATGGGATTGAGTTGGGTGTTCGGGGCGAACACGGGAAACCCAAGCCCATCGAGAGACCTAAACCAATTCCTCCTCTAGGTCCCTGTTGTAGCCTCTATATATAAAGCCTCGCATCCACCCATCCATAACCGGGTTTGGTTTAACTTAACTTGGTTTGGTTTAACTTAACTTGGTTTAGTTTAACTTAACTTGGTTTGGTTTAACATAGTTTGTTTAGATTTTTTCTAAATAAAATTTTGTTAATTTTTCTTTCCTTGTAACCGACGACAAGTCTATAAAAAGGAGTAGGATGTGACCCCTAAAACCTAATCTTCTAATTATTCCACAACTCCCTTCTCTCCTTGTAGTTGCCGCCCCCTCTTCCCTTTCTAGGGTCGGTGGCACAACCCCTTATTCTCCTCCTTGTGGCTGGCGCCACCTCCACCAAGGGTCGGCCCCCTTCTCCTCCTCCTAGGGTCGGCGCTCCCCTTCTCCTCCTCCTTCTTTGTGGCCGACACCCTCTTTCTCCTCCTTATGGGCGACGACTTGAAGAAGAGGAAGAAAAGCAAGATTAGGAAGAAGAGGAAGAAAAGGAAGAAGAGGAAGGAAAGGAAGGAGAGGAAGAAGAAGAAGAAGATTAGAAGGTACCCCATCCTAGAGATTCCTTTTTGTGGCCGGTAGTTTTGGAAGAGAAGAGAAGGAGGGTGGTTTTGTTCTTGGTAGATCATCGCCCACACGACGTCCAAAAAGAGGAGAGTAATACGGCAGAAGATCAAGAGATCTTTAGCTACAAAGAAAAGGTACAACTAGTTCTTTAATTCCGCTGCGTATCTAGTTTCATTTTTCATTGTATCGATTTTGCGTATCGATTTTGAATATCAACACAAAAGGCCAGCGATCTTGTATTTTGATCAAGGTGTGCTTTGATCATTCAAGAACTTGGTTGATTGATCGAACAGATCTTTGATCGAACATGCGAGTTACTAGGAAGAGTTCTGTTCTTGTATAATTTTTTTTTACAGGGAAATTGAAATAGAACGGAATTCCAACGCCCTTCAAAATGTGGGTTGAATGTGTAGAATCTTTTAGCCCTATCCGTTATCATCTATGAGCCAATATCCTATATAAAGGGAGGTCTAACCCCCAAGGGTTTAGGCATATATCTTGACCTAGTTTCTTGTTCCCCATTGATAAAAAAAATTTATCGGCGTCGTCACCCGTAAATCCCTTAGAAGATCTTCTTCATTTACTTTCGGTTCTTCTTCTTCTTCTTCCTTAGGATCTTCCAGACGACTGTAAAAGACAAGGAGAATGACTCTTCAATCATGTTCCTCATCATTTTTGTTTATGCTTATATATTATGTCATGTTTTCAATGAAACTGTTGGATCGTAAAGTTCACTAGAGGGGGGGGGGGGTGAATAGCGATCAAAAAATTCGTAACAAAGTTAAGTTGAGTACGCAGCGGAAAAATAAAAGGCACAACGCTAACACAAACTAATTTTACTTGGTTCGGAGCCTTCGTCGACTCCTATTCCAAGGCACGCACTCGTCGAATGCTTTTGTTGGGCAATCACTAATAATTCGTAAGATATTACAAACTTAAGTACAAGAATAATTAAAACAATACCGACGATATAAAAAAAGAAGTTGAATCGCAGGTTGTCGGAGGAGTCTCGCAGCGTTGCAAGAGCAGAGCGCAATAAAGCAGTCGTAGAAGAAGTTGTTATCTGTAGCTCTGGAGGAAGGCTCCTTTTATAGGAGTGCTCCGGGCGCTCGGATCTCTTCCGGGCACCTGGACCGTGATGTTGGCCCAGCCAATCAGCGCTCTCCACATGGCGACGAGATAAGATTTTGCACTCTGGGCGCCCGAACCACCATTTTTCAGCACATCAATTTCCTGCAAGAAAATGTTAGTCCGAGACAAATACAAATTATACTACCCTGTAAAACAAAATATTAGCACAATTATAGTAAAAAGGGTAGTAATTAGATTCTGTCTCACTGAGACCAGAATCTAGTCACGATCTTAACTTAGATTCCCGAAATAGTTCTAAGTTAGATCTGTTGGTGCAACATCTCTAAGGTCAAGGTTGACCTGGTTGACCAAGCTGAGTCTTGGTTTGAGTTTAGATGTTTGACAATAAGAAATTGATTGAAGAAGAGTCAAGTAGGTCAAGGATGACCGGATACTTGACTGGGAAGTCCTAACTGGGATGTTAGGTAGAATGAAAGTCCTGGTGAGTGAAGTCAGGCAGAAGGGAAGTCCTAGTGAGTGAAGCTAGGCAGATGGAAAATCCTAGTGAGTGAAGCTAGGTGAAAGTCCTGGTGAGTGAAGTCAGGTGAAAGCCCTAGTGAGTGAAGCTAGGCAGATGGAAAACCCTAGTGAGTGAAGCTAGGTGAAAGTCCTGGTGAGTGAAGCCAGGCAAGGGAAAATCCAGATGGATCAAGGATGATCGGACATCTGGTGTTGGGAAGTCCAAGTAGGTCAAAGGATTGACTGGATACTTGGCACGAGGAAATACAGATAGGTCAAAGGGATTGACCAGACATCCGATGGAAGTCCAAGTAGGTCAAAGGGAGTGACCAGATACTTGGCATGAATAGAAAAGTCCAAGTGGGTCAAAGGGATTGACCAAACACTTGGTGGGAAGTCCTAGCAGGTCAAAGGAGTGACCAGATGCTAGGCATGATGTACCAACAGGTCAAGGTTGACCGGATGTTGGTTTGAGAGGCTTGGAACTTGGTTTTGAGCAAAAACCAAGTGTTGGATCGATCAGTGGATCGATCCAGGAGCTGGATCAACCAGTGAATCGATCCAAGCCTTTCCTAGCGAACAGAGAGCCTCTGGATCGATCCGTGGATCGATCCAGATGTCCCAATTGATCAGTGGATCGATTGGGACGCGGCTGCTTCGCGCGATAAGCGCTGGATCGATCCATGGATCGATCCAGGCGTTTTTTCCAGAGCACAGAGGCGCTCTGGATCGATCCGTGGATCGATCCAAAGCCTCCCCGATCGATTGGGAATATTCGAATCGATCGGGATCCGACCGTTGGCGTCGATAAAGGCCGCAGGCGCACGATTCCTTCGGTATCTCTTCTCCGATTCACTCCAGATCTCTCGCCAGCTCCTCCACAGCACTCACAAAGCTCAGATCGCCAGTTCTTGAAGGATCTTGGAAGTTCTCCAAGTCAAGAGGCGGATCAAAGCCAAGAAGAGAAGCTAGGGTTAGGGTTTATACTCATTGTAAGCTTGTAAGCTTGTAAGCTTGTATTTCTTGTATCCTTTCCCTCTCTTCTTGTATTGAGTCTTGTAGGGCTTCTCCGCCCTTGGTAGTTACCATAAAGGAGAGTTTTATTTAGTGGAGGGTGTGTGTGTTGGTGTGGATCCTTGGATTAGTCACCTCTTGTGAGGTGGATACCAAGTAAACCAACCGTGTTAGCGTTGTGTGATTGTTTCTTTGTATTTCCGCTGCATATCTTTGAAGAAACAAGCAACGCCGAGCAACGAGCGAACGCGACGAGCTATTCACCCCCCTCTAGCTACTTTTGGTCATAACAAGTGGTATCAGAGCGAGGCCGCTCTTCACCGGAATCATCGCCGGAAGGGTTAAGCATAACAAGAAAAGCTAGAGGGCGAAGAAGTTAGAGCAAATTCATCAAAGTCAAAGAAATCAAAAGGCTCAACTTCAAGATGCAATTCCAAGATGGACTTGGATTTGACACAAGGGTGGCTCCACCATACACTTCCACGAGCTTCGATTCTTGGAAATCAAGAATCGAAAACTTTCTTATGATGGAGATAGAGCAATGGTTTGCTCTAATGGAAGGATTTGAAGCTCCAACAAACTCGAAGGGCAAGCTTCTCAAGAAAAGCAAATGGAGCTCGGAGCAAGTCCAAAGGTGCGATGCAAATGACAAAGTGACCAAGCTTTTGGTCAATTTATTGCCAAGCACCATCCTTTGCAAAATTGGAGAATTTGAAGATGCAAAGGAATTATGGAGCAAATTAGCCAAGCTTCATGAAGAGATCCCCTCCACTGTACAAGAGCAAGAAGTATCCAGAGAGGGTGACTCTTTGGAGCAAGACCAAAAGGAGGAATCCGAGGTTGAGAGATGCTCAACCTCCGAAGAAGAGGAAATCCAAGAAGCTTCATCCTCAAGGGAATGCAACGAAGGGAACAAGGAGGGAGCATACTCCTTGTTTCATATTCAAGATGATGAAGCCTCCACCTCTAGGATTGAGGGGGAGCAATCCTTGGTGACGCCGGATCAAGAAGAAGTAGAAGCTTCTACATCCGGGTCAAGAGACAAAGAGGAGGAAGAAGATTCTACCTCCACAAGTCAAGAAAAATCAAATGGAGGAGAATCAAGGTCCGATCAAGAGGAAGCTTCTACCTCCGGATCCAAAGAAAATGCCACCCCTACAAGCAAAGGTATAAATATTTCAATTAATAATAAAATCATATTATATGCTTTGAGTGTAGGGAACATGGGCACTACAAGAGCAAGTGCCCTAAATTGGCCAAGAAAAGGGCCAAGTGGCACAAAAGGGCAAGGTGAAGCCCAAGGAGACCATCCCAACACAAAGAAGAGCAAGGAGCATATTATATGCTTCTCTTGCAATCAAAAGGGGCATTACTGAGTCAATGCCCCAAGGGGAAGAAGGTGGTCAAGGCTCAAGGAGGCACTAGTCAAGGGGGAGCCTCCAAGGTAAAGAAGAAGGTATCTTTTATTGAGCCTACCCCTTTACATTATGGTAAAAAGCATGATAGTTCTAATTTTTATCATTTTAATGCGATTTACCATAAGAATAGGAAGCATGAGAGCTTTAAGGAAAAACATGTGGCCCTACATGCCAAAACTACCCAACCTAAGGTTAGGAAGGTAGATGGACACTTGGGCAAGAACACTAAGGATAATAGATACAAGCCCAAAAACAAAAATGCTCATGGGTGTAATGAAAAATCAAAATCTAAGGATTTAATGATAGAAAATCAAGTCTTGAGATCAAGACTTGATAAAATGGAAAAGACCCTAAAAAGGATGAAAAATATCCTAAAAGGGCAAAATGAGCATAACCTAGGTTTGGGATACAAACCCAAAGCTAAAAGGGATGTGCCTAGTTATCATAGGGTTCCATATAGCTATGGAACAAACCCTAAGTCTAGAGGTCAAGTCAAAAATACAAGGGAAGATATCCCTAGAAGTCTCTTTGCAACCAAAGTGACTAAGGCTTCTAAGAAGCCCAACAAGGTCACTAGGAAGGTATCTAGGGAAGTTATCCCTAGTGAGTACCCAGAGCATCCAAGGAGCACTAATAGGTGTTGGGTTCCTAGGAGCATTTTCTCTACCCCATAAATGGGTTAGAGAGTGTCAACTCCGATTAGAAGGGTAGTTAACCCAACTTTGAGGAAATTGACACTCAAGGAGCATTTTCAAGGTTTTGTTAACCTTTGAAAATGAAATGGAAGTATTATTTACTCTTTGAAAGAGTAAAATGTACCTAATGGTGGAAGAATTGATTTTAATCTTAAATGGCACATATTGGGAAATTCAGAAGAACTACCAAGTTGGGATTTTGGTATGTTCTTAGGAAATTTAAGGCAATCCGGGCCTTAATTTAAAAGTGCTACTCTTGTGAAAAATGAAATATGCCAACATTTGAGGATATGCTTAATTTCGACTGGCATAAATTAATCAAGGAAATTAGAAATGCCAATTTAGGCTTTGGCATTTTCTTGAAGCACTTTAAGGCAATCTAGGTTTAAGTTGTAAGTTTAGCTAAGATTTTAAGGATACTTAGATAGTTAATCTAGGTATATTTTATTTATGCTAAATCTTGCCATGATTGTTTGCCCATCATATGCCATGACATCATGTCTATTTTTGCATTCATGTTTTATTATGCAAAATCCAAAAATACCATGTCATGACATTCATACATCATGTAGTTATAGGAATCTTTCTTTTGAAAGTTATTTTATTTTGATGTATGCCATAACATTATCATGCATTAGTTTAATTCCTTGTAATTAAGGACAAATGGCATTTTAGCAACACTTATTAACAAGTGACATCCTAGGTGGATGTCTAATATCTTTAAAATGCCTAGATAGATATGCATGATCCCTAGATTAGGGCAAAACCAAAATCTACATCTCACAAAGACTATAAGGTGAATTGTATGTGGTTTAGTGCACATTAGATACAAGTGAGATGTTAGGATGATGAACAAAGCTCACGATATTGATTTAGTGCATTCTTTTGAGTTTTTAGGTTCATCAAAACACATAGTTATGTGTTTTCCCATCATTGGGAAAGCTAATGTACAAGTCATGTGCATTATGCCCAAGTAACATGATGGGATATTGGTTTTGAAAATATTTTCAAAGTGATTTTGGAAAACCTTGGTGAAGGCTATCTTTTGATAGTAATCACCATTGAATAGTTAGACACAAACTTGAAGAAAACGCTAAAGTTTTAGCAAGTTTTCAAGCTTGTGTCAATCTTTGAAAATATGATGTATTTTCATAGAAAACTATTTTTCCATGATTAAGTATGCCCTAAATAATGTCTACATGAAATTTCATGATTTTTGAATTTTTGTAGAATTTTCTAGGGGTTTCTGAAGTTGACTGAAATGGAATTTCAGCAACTATCAGAGCTCCGATCGATCCATGGATCGGATCGATTCAGAAGGCAAGTCCCCCGCGAGCAGAAGCTCGCTGGATCGATCAGCCGATCGATCCAGGTAGTCTGAATCGATTAGTGGATCGATTCAGAAAGGTTTAATCGATTGGAACCCAACTCCAATCGATCCAAGTTGCTGATTTTGGCTGGGAAGGCCTGATTTCAGCATCTTTGAACCTCTTTGAGTCTAGGTAACCATTCCAAACCCCCCAAAATATATTTGTATACATACAAGGGTGTTTTCATGTGAAAACAAGGATGGATTGGTTAAGGAAGACTTTATTGAAGTTTAGGTTGAGGTTTGTTTCAAATTTTGAGTATTTGAACCTCAAAACTTCTAAATTTGGGTTTCCTAAAGGTTTAGGGATTCCAAGTCATTGTTGGTGCAATGACAGAAGTTACCACCATGTCTTTAGGGGGAGGGACTCTTTAAAGACATGTAAAATTATTTTTCATAAACCTTGGAAGGTGGTTAACCTTCTTTAAAGAAAATGCTCATGTATGAGCTTTTGAACTTGAAATGAGGAGTGGATATCCTCATTATTTCAAGTGGGAACTCAAGTGGTTAGAAAATGCTCAAAGTTGGGTATTTGTCTACATTGCGGGAGAAGTTAAGGATAAATGAAGGGTATGAGACCTTCATTATCGTGTTGATCACGACAAGTGATGTTGTGAACAACGAGGAGCAACTCTTCAGGGGGAGAGTCGTCAACAAATGGATTTGTTGATGTGTACCCAAAATTGGGGCATGGGTTGATGTGTGCCCAAAGATGGGTTGATGTGTGCCCAAAGATGGGTTGATGTGTGCCAATAGGGGGAGAATGAAAGGGCCTGTGAATGGGTGTAAGTTAGGCTTTCATTACCTAGAGGGAGTGTGCCCTCTTAGGGGGAGAATGAAGAGCTTAATTTATGTGTTCATTACCTAGTGGCATGAAGATTGAGGCTATAGGATTAGCCTAACTTACATGTGGAATTGTAAGTGTTATTGTGGTATTGTCAAACATCAAAAAGGGGGAGATTGTTGGTGCAACATCTCTCAGGTCAAGGTTGACCTGGTTGACCAAGCTGAGTCTTGGTTTGAGTTTAGATGTTTGACAATAAGAAATTGATTGAAGAAGAGTCAAGTAGGTCAAGGATGACCGGATACTTGACTGGGAAGTCCTAACTGGGATGTTAGGTAGAATGAAAGTCCTGGTGAGTGAAGTCAGGCAGAAGGGAAGTCCTAGTGAGTGAAGCTAGGCAGATGGAAAATCCTAGTGAGTGAAGCTAGGTGAAAGTCCTGGTGAGTGAAGCCAGGTGAAAGCCCTAGTGAGTGAAGCTAGGCAGATGGAAAACCCTAGTGAGTGAAGCTAGGTGAAAGTCCTGGTGAGTGAAGCCAGGCAAGGGAAAATCCAGATGGATCAAGGATGATCGGACATCTGGTGTTGGGAAGTCCAAGTAGGTCAAAGGATTGACTGGATACTTGGCACGAGGAAATACAGATAGGTCAAAGGGATTGACCAGACATCTGATGGAAGTCCAAGTAGGTCAAAGGGAGTGACCAGATACTTGGCATGAATAGAAAAGTCCAAGTGGGTCAAAGGGATTGACCAGACACTTGGTGGGAAGTCCTAGCAGGTCAAAGGAGTGACCAGATGCTAGGCATGATGTACCAACAGGTCAAGGTTGACCGGATGTTGGTTTGAGAGGCTTGGAACTTGGTTTTGGGCAAAAACCAAGTGTTGGATCGATCAGTGGATCGATCCAGGAGCTGGATCGATCAGTGAATCGATCCAAGCCTTTCCTAGCGAACAGAGAGCCTCTGGATCGATCCGTGGATCGATCCAGATGTCCCAATCGATCAGTGGATCGATTGGGACGCGGCTGCTTCGCGCGATAAGCGCTGGATCGATCCATGGATCGATCCAGGCGTTTTTTCCAGAGCACAGAGGCGCTCTGGATCGATCCGTGGATCGATCCAAAGCCTCCCCGATCGATTGGGAACATTCGAATCGATCGGGATCCGACCGTTGGCGTCGATAAAGGCCGCAGGCGTTCATTTCCTTCGGCATCTCTTCTCCGATTCACTCCAGATTTCTCGCCAGCTCCTCCACAGCACTCACAAAGCTCAGATCGCCAGTTCTTGAAGGATCTTGGAAGTTCTCCAAGTCAAGAGGCGGATCAAAGCCAAGAAGAGAAGCTAGGGTTAGGGTTTATACTCATTGTAAGCTTGTAAGCTTGTAAGCTTGTATTTCTTGTATCCTTTCCCTCTCTTCTTGTATTGAGTCTTGTAGGGCTTCTCCGCCCTTGGTAGTTACCATAAAGGAGAGTTTTATTTAGTGGAGGGTGTATGTGTTGGTGTGGATCCTTGGATTAGTCACCTCTTGTGAGGTGGATACCAAGTAAACCAACCGTGTTAGCGTTGTGTGATTGTTTCTTTGTATTTCCGCTGCATATCTTTGAAGAAACAAGCAACGTCGAGCAACGAGCGAACGCGACGAGCTATTCACCCCCCCTCTAGCTACTTTTGGTCCTAACAAGATCGACGCTTATTGGTCCATCGAACGGGGAACGCGTCCTCACCAAGTCACTCCTCTCCAGTGACTTACCTTAACTTACCTGCCAGACATCCGGTCTGTTGGTTGCTACTCGGAATACCATCCTAGTTTCCCTGTATAAAAATTTGTACAAGTATAGAACTATCCTAGCTACCCATGTGCTCTACTAAAGTTAAATTTGGATTGCAAACGATGCTTAACATTATTAATCCAAATTGTCCTTCAGAAGTTAAACTTGAATTGGGAATGAAACATAACATTCTTACTTCAAGTTTAACCGATGTGATCTGTTGGTCCCTTTGGAGGCCGGCAAGAGGGGACGGGTGAATTGCCCTGAAATAAAAATCTAACCTTTGTCAGATATATCGACTAATTAACATACACTTGTAATAATAAAAAGAAGAGACTAATTAAAGAAATCAGACACAAGAGATTTACTTGGTTTGCAATCAGAAGATTGCTAATCCAAGACGAATACGGTGCACTATCTGACGATCTCCTTTGGGCAGAGTAGCCTCTTTACAACGTTGAGAACACAGATAGAAGAGTTAAGCACTAAGAAACTGATTACAAGTGAGTTAAATGATATGTGCTAATCAGTGTGCTATATTTATAGCACTGGTCGGGGCGCCCTGGGGGGATAAAATTTTATCCCCCAACGTTCAGATCGAGTCAAAACTCGATCTGGTCAAAATCCACTTTCGGGCGCCCGGACCACTTAAGTCAACCCAGTTGACTTTTTGTGGCCCGGTTCCACTGCTCCGGTTCAGCTCATCTCGGTCCGGATCTTGTGTTCCGGCTCCACTAGCTTGGGTGATCTCGGCCATCCGGAATAGGGTTCACCCGAACCCAGGTTCCGACCTTCTCCTCGAGCAGCCTTCCTCCCCGGTTTCTCGTCCCTCGAACGCCGCGTACGTTCTTCTCGTCTACCGGTGTACTCTTCCGCGGTCACCTCGTTTCTCGAACGCACCGAGCCCGTCAGCTCTCTCCCGTGCCGTCCTTCTCATTAACCGCGTCTTCCGCTCAACTTCCTGTGCTCCTAAGATCCTGCACACTTAGACACAAGGGTTTAAAATAAGCAGGACCTAACTTAACTTGTTTGATCACTTCAAAACTCCTTAGGGTTTCAACAATCTCCCCCTTTTTGATGTGAGCAACCCAAGTTAAGCTAGGGTAAACAAATGTAATAAAAACAATTAATTTGCAAATATGTCCAAAGATTTTTCAATTATATACCTCCCCCTAGACTTAACATTCTTCTCCCCCTTTGATTACATAAAAAATTGGGGTTTGTAAATAAGTCTAAGGCTAACCTTAAAAAACTATCCATGAATTAAAAAAATTCTTAACTGATATGGGTTAGGTTTTAAGGGTCTTCAGATGAGGAAAGAAAAGGAAGAAAGAGTCAAAGGAGGTAGGCCAATAACGGCCGAAACATACTTTCAGAACAAAGATAGACCAATATCGGTCGATACATGCCTTCCGAACGAAGGTAGGCTAATATCGGTCGATACATGCCTGCCGTATGAAGGTAAGCCAATAACGACCGATACATACTCCAGAGCAAAGATAGACCAATATCGGCCGATACATGCCTGCCGAACGAAGGTAGGCCAATATCGGTCGATACATGCCTGCCGTATGAAGGTAAGTCAATATTGGTCGGGACATACCTTCAGAACAAAGGTAAACCAATATCGGTCAATACATGCTTGCCATATGAAGGTAAGCCAATAACGACTGATACATACTCCAGAGCAAAGATAGACCAATATCGGTCGATACATGCCTGCCGAACGAAGGTAGGCCAATATCGGTCGATACATGCCGGCCGTATGAAGGTAAGTCAATATTGGTCGAGACATACCTTCAGAACAAAGGTAAACCAATATCGGTCGATACATGCTTGCCATATGAATGTAAGCCAATAACGACCGATACATACTCCAGAACAAAGATAGACCAATATCGGCTGATACATGCCTGCCGAACGAAGGTAGGCCAATATCGGTCGATACATGCCTGCCGAACGAAGGTAGGCCAATATCGATCGATACATGCTTGCCGTATGAAGGTAGGCCAATAACGGCCGAGACATACTTTCGGAATAAAGGTATGCCAATATCGGTCGATACATGCCTGTCGAACGAAGGTAGGCCAATATCGGTCGATACATGTCTGCCGTATGAAGGTAAGCCAATAACGACCGATACATACTCCAGAGCAAAAATAGACCAATATCGGTCAAGAGGGTTCTTTCGAGCAAAGAACCCACACAGCTCCTTCAATGAATACCTTAGAAACATGTTGAAAAAATATTATTTTTTGACACAACAAAGATACAAATAGAAGTCACATGACGAAGAATCATACATGAATATATCGAATAGAATAATTCATGATAGAGAATATATATTTTGGCGGGAAATATGCTTTCAGCTTGTCTTGCAGGTGCTAAACGACAAAGAAGGTACATCTGGGGTACAAAAAAGATTCCTTAAAAATTATCTTCCGCAAGGGCGCAGCTGACGTCATCTCATAACGAACTCTAACAAACCGGGGTCCACTTCATGGCTACGGAGGTTACATGAAGTGGTATAAAAGGGGGAATCCTCTCCGTTGGCTAGGTGAGTTCACATCATTGTGTACTTTCACAACCCTAATTTTGGGGGCTACTGTTCATCTTCTTTATTGTTCCTTCCTTGACATCAAGAGGGATCACTGACTTAAGCATCGGAGGGCCTAGCAAGGGATTCCCACCCCGGTCTTAGGTCACTGACGATAGTGTTGGTTGGTCTCTTGTGCGCAGGGAGCCTCGGGAGCTTGGGAGTTCGACTTTCTCCTATCTGAACAGGGATTTCTTCCTACTTATCAGATTTCCTTCGGTGACTCTGGTTTTCTTCCGATCCGCTTTGGGTTTCTCGGGTCGAGGTTCTACCGGCATTATTCTTCATCAGTACGGTGGGTTTCCTTCTTTCGAATCTCCTTCACGATCAGCTTCTCAGACAGGATCATTAACTTAAAAGATAGAAAAATATTCGAGCAAAAAGGTTCTAAACAGTAAAATAATTTTTTTTGAGTTAAATCTAAAGTTTTTGTCCAACGGAGAAAAATAACCTAAGTATTGAATTTTTCTAAGAAGTAAAATTTTCTAAGTAAACAAATTTTTAAGAATATTTGAGAATTTCCCAATAATTTTAAGTGAAAGGAAAAAAAATTCTAAGTAAGATTTAAAAATATTTTCTAAGTGAAAATTTTGTGCAAGAAAAAAAATTCTCATAAAAAAATATATTTAAAAAAATGTTTAAAATTTTTTAAAGTATTATTAAATTTCAATCTTAATATTTTATCAGAAAGTTAATTAAATATTTTATTCCAATATTTTGGCTTCCAGGTCGTGGCGAGACACTAGGCCTTCTTGGTTATTGGAGTAACAATCACTTCCTTAGACAAAGCCTCATAAAGAAATTATCTATTTAACTTTCTCACTGAAAATGCTAAGTTTAATTTTAAATTCAAGTTAAACATGTTTTCGGAACCCAATAGAGGTTCCTACCTACAGGGTTAAACAAGTATTTCCTAGGTACATAGGCTTTTGTTATTTTTCTAATTTGATTTTGATGAAACCTATAGTACCAGTTTAGTCCTCTATAATTTTTAAAGGCATAAATATTTGAACAGATAGACTTTTTCAAATTTTCTATTTCTTCTTTTAATTTCTCATTCTCAAGTTTCAATTTATCAAAATCCTCTATTAGATATGATTTTGCCAAAATTCTTTTGGTTTCTAAAATTTCATTTTTTAATTTGGTATTTTTATTTTCTAATTTATACATGGATTTTGCCATAGCCTTAATACCAAAGTAAAGTTGATCAGGAGGTAAGAGACATACCTCACTTACCATATTAGACTTGAAGCCTGAATCTCCCCCTGCTTCGCTGCTTTCATCTGAAGTCGCTCCCCCTTCATCGATCCTGGGTTCTGATGTACTTTGCCCTTCATAACTTGCCATTAGTGCTATCCCGGCATATTCTTGAATCTCGGACTCAGATGATGAACTATCGTCCCAAGTTGCTTTTAGATTCTTGTGCTTCTTGGGTATCTTGACTTTGTCCTTCTTTAGTTCTGGGCAGTCTTCTTTTAAATGTCCTTTTTTACACTGGTAGCAACGCATCCTTCTTGTATTTCTTGGATTCTTTTTATTCTGCATTTCTTTAAATTTATTAGATCTAAAAAACTTTTTAAAGTTTCTTACCATATATGCTTCCTGATCCTCTTTTAAATCTGACTCGGGTTCATCCTTTTTGGTTGCGTTCAGTGCGATCATCTGGCTTGATTCCTTTGTTATCCCTGCACATCTGGTTTCATGTAATTCAAGAGTAGAGAACAATTCTTCTAAAGTACTTACCTCCAAGTCTTTTGAAATATAGTAAGCGTCGACGATTGATGTACATTCTAGAGTTCTGGGAAACGCATTGAGTGCGTAGCGTATGGTGTCCCGGTTTGTTACCGTTTCACCGAGGTTCTCGAGACCAGTAATCAATTCCTTTACCTTCGCGTGTAGATCGGCTACCTTCTCACCTTTTTCCAGACGGATGTTTATCAATCTGTTTTGAAGGATGTCTCTTCTGGCGAGCTTCGCTTCGGACGTACCTTCGTGGAGTTCTAGGAACTTCTCCCAGAGTTCTTTGGCCGACGAGTAGCTTCCGATGTGGTTGACTTCTTGAGGAGGCAACACACTCAGCAGGTGATATTCTGCATGGTTGTTTGCTACGGAATCATTCTGCTCCTTCTTTGTCCAATGGCTCTCTTCTTTTTCTTCTCCATCTTGATCCGTCGGAGCTACAAAACCATACTTTATAATTAACCGAATTTTGAAATCAGTTTTTAGGAATACCTCCATACGACGCTTCCAGTGTGCGAAGTTTCCCTCGAATTTTGGTGGAACAATGCTTGGTCCGGCCATCTCGATGCTTCAATCGGTGGTTAGTCCTCCTGAAGCGCCTTGCTCTGATACCACTTATTGGTCCCTTTGGAGGCCGGCAAGAGGGGAGGGGTGAATTGCCCTGAAATAAAAATCTAACATTTCTCGGATATATCGACTAATTAACAGACACTTGTAATAATAAAAAGAAGAGACTAATTAAAGAAATCAGACACAAGAGATTTACTTGGTTTACAATCAGAAGATTGCTAATTCAAGACGAATACAGTGCACTATCTGACGATCTCCTTTGGGCAGAGTAGCCTCTTTACAGCGTTGAGAGCACAGACAAAAGAGTTAAGCACTAAGAAACTGATTACAAGTGAGTTAAATGATCTGTGCTAATCAGTGCTATATTTATAGCACTGGTCGAGGCGCCCTGAGGGGGATAAAATTTTATCCCCTAACGTTCAGATCGAGTCAAAACTCGATCTAGTCAAAATCCACTTCCGGGCGCCCGGACCACTTAAGTCAACCCAGTTGACTTTTTGTGGTCCGGTTCCACTGCTCTGATTCAGCTCATCTCAGTTCGGGTCTTGTGTTCCGGCTCCGCTAGCTTGGGTGATCTTGGCCATCAGGAATAGGGCTCACCAGAACCCAAGTTCCAGCCTTCTCCTCGAGCAGCCTTCCTCCCCGGTTTCTCGTCCCTCGAATGTCGCGTACGTTCTTCTCGTCCACCGGTGTACTCTTCCGCGGTCACCTCGTTCCTCGAACGCACTGAACCCGTCGGCTCTCTCCCGTGTCATCCTTCTCGTTAGCCGTGTTTTCTGCTCGACTTCCTGTGCTCCTAAGCTCCTGCACACTTAGACACAAGGGTTTAAAACAAGCAAGACCTAACTTAACTTATTTGATCACATCAAAACTCCTTGGGGTTCCAACATGATCTTCCTAAGTTAAAGCATATTACTGAAGTTATCAAATATCTATTTCAAAGATCGGCTTCCAGGTTAAATATGGTGAGACACTAGACCTTCTTGGGTATGAGATCATCCACCACTTCCTAGACAAAGCCTCACAAAGAAATTGGATATTTAACTTCTTATAGTAAACTAGGTTTAACTATAGAGGCCTCAATAGAAACAAAATATCGAAACATGAAATCTAAAACATAAAATCGATAACAAAAATGATAACTTAAACCGATAACCTCTTGTGTTTGGTTTTTCAAGATCTATACAAAAGATGAACTAGTTATGATGCAGAAACTAATAACTAGTTATACCTTTTACAGCTTATAGACCTCTTGATCTTCTATTGTATTCCTCTCTTTCTCTTGGATGTCGTGTGAGCGATGATCTACCAAGATGAAATCCACCCAAGCCTTCTCTTCTTGCTTCCAAGTTTCGGCCACCAACAACCTCCAAAGGATGATGAGTTTCGACCACCAACCAATCTCCAAGGGATGTTAGGAAACAATGCCTCCTTTCTCCTCTTTTTCTTCAAGCAAAATCCGGCCACCAAATAAGCTCCAAGAGATGATGCCGCCGGCCACCAAAGAAGAATAAGGGAAGAGGAAGGGCCGACTACAAGGAATAAGAGAGGAGGAATAATAGATGTGTTATTGGGTGAGACACTCCCTCCTCTTTTATATTCCTTGGTCTTGACAAATAAGGAAAGTTTTAAACATAATTAAAACTTCCTTATTTTCTATGCCAATAACTAAAAAGGAAAGTTTTAAAATAATAAAAAAAAAAAAACTTCCTTTTCTTCTTGTGGCCGGGCACCCCTTTTAATCCAAACAAGGAAAGTTTTAAACATGAAATTAAAACTTCCTCATTTATTTCCGATAAGAAAAATTTAAAATAAAATTTCTCTTTTAAATCCCTTCATGGTTGGTTATAAAAGGAAAATTTTATAAATTAAAATCTTTCTTTAAAACATGTGGATGGTTACAAAAAAAGGAAAATTTTATCAAAAATTAAAGTATTTCTTTTAACTATAAATAAGGAAAGATATCAAACCTTTCTCTTAATCCTTTGTAAAAAAGTTATAAAAGGAAAGATTTAAAATTTTAAAAACTTTCTTTTATGGCTTCCACATAAGGAAAAATTTAAAATTTAAAAACTCCTTTTAATGTTAATGTGGTCGGCCACACTTGCTTGGGCTCCAAGCTAGGGCCGGCCACAACTTGGCTCCCATCTTGGTTTGGTTTGGCCAGCCTTAGCTTGGGCTCCAAGCTAGGCTTGGCCAGGCACCAAGAGGTGGGTAAGAAGTTGGGTTTTTGGTGGATATAAGACTTTATAAATAAGAGGATACAATAGGGATCGAGAGGAGGAATTGTCTTTGGTCTCCCGTTGAGCTTGAGCTTCCCGTATTCGCCCCGAACACCCAACTCGAGTTCATCAATAATAACTCATACCACTAAAGAGTTATTATTGCACTACCGCACCAATCACATATTACTATATGGGCTCATTCTTATCATGAGTGCGTTAATCTCCCTGTGTTTAAGATATTGAATGTCCACTAATTAAATGAGTTACTGACAACTCACTTAATTAATATCTAGCTCCAAAAGTAGTACCACTCAACCTTATTGTTATATCGGACTAAGTCCACCTGCAGGGTTTACATGACAATCCTTATGAGCTCCTCAAGGGGACATCATCAACCTAGATTACTAGGACACAGTTTCATTCTATAATCAACAACACACCATATAAATAATATCATTTCCCAACTTATCGGGCCTATTGATTTAACTAACTAAGTCGCACCCTTTGATAAATTAAAGAAATAAATATTAAGTATATGTGCTTGTTATTATATCATATTAAGTACACACTTCCATAATAACAGAGGTTTTGTTCTTTCATATAGTCAGTATAAAAAGAAACTACCTCAAATGGTCCTGCTCAATACACTCATAGTGTACTATTGTAATTTATTAGTCAAGATAAACTAATACTTAATTACAGTACAACCACTCCAATGGTTTGTCTCATTCCATCTTGGTTGTGAACAACTGTTTATAATTTATAAGGAACTGATAACATGAACTTCTGTGTGTCTTCTCACACTATGTTATCTACAATATAAATTAAACGGACAACTACACTTAGCATAAATGTAGGCATTTGACTAATGTGATTCTTATAAATGTTTATACAAAAGCTAGGCTTTTAGTATACATCCTAACACTGTTAACCCGTCGACATGTCTGGACTTCGTGCTAGCTATCCGGTCAGCCCATCAACCTAGCTGAACTTCCCTGTAACACTGAGTTAGCACAATAGATAAAATGGTAAGGTAAAACAGTGTTAACAGAATTCAATTATAACCTAAGGTTATCTCCCTTTAGGGTTGTCTAACTTCACTCACTAGGACTTCCATTGTCCAGCTTCACTCACCAGGACTTCCTCCTCCTAGCTTCACTCGCTAGGGCCTAACTTCACTCACCAGGACTTCCTCAACCAAGCTTCACTCGCTAGGGCCCGCCTTCACTCACCATGACTTCCATCACCTAGCTTTACTCACTAGGGTCCAGCTTCACTCACCAGGACTTCCACTACCTAGCTTCACTCACTAGGGTCTGGCTTCACTTACCAGGACTTCCACTACCTACCTTCACTCGCTAGGGTCTGACTTCACTCACTAGGACTTCCATCCACTATCTAGCTTCACTCACTAGGATATGGCTTCACTCATCAAGACTTCCATCCACTACCTAGCTTCATTCACTAGGGTCTAGATTCACTCACAAGGACTTCTACTTTACTTAACCTCTGGTTAGGACTTCTCCTTACTAGTCATCTAGTCCTGACTAGACTATTTTTTTCTAAACATCAAGTCATGTTTGGATTAACCCTTGGTCAAATTGACCATACTTAGGTATATTGTCAAACATCGAAACCCTAGAAGTCGACTACACTAACAAAAACTAGATTATGTCTTATATTTTCTCAATTCGAGTTATTTTTTCGTTCCTAGAATTCATACGGTTAAGAGAAAACTCAAGTCCTTTCAAGATAATCTTTGGCTGCTCATTTTACACGTTTAGATTAGTTTCTTGGACTTGATTATGCCCTTGATTCTGATAGTTAAAAGAAATGTTTTCAGAAATTTGATTACCCAGTGATTAGGGATGGTAATTTTATCCAAACTCGATGGAGGATCCGACATCTGACCCGAATGAAGGAGGGTATGGAGGGACTATCAATACCCGATACCCGATCCGAATACCCGATTAAATAATATATATACCTATATTAAAGAAAATTTTCTTTTTCTAAAATCAACTTACTATTTTTTGTTGATATTAGTAGGAAACTATATAGATGTTTAATATATTTTTCTTGATTATATATATATATATTTAATAGGATGTTAATTTTAATATGTTTTGGTTGAATCATAATAGTTCGATAGAAAGAAGAAAAATTATACGTATAGAATATATCCGGTCCTTTAATGGGTATGGGTATACCCATCGGATATCCTATACCCGATGGGTATGAGTACGGAGGATATAGAATCCGACCCGAATCCGACCCATTGTCATCCCTAACTGTGATCTTGGTGTCTAAGATCATATAAAACTATAAAAGTTCACACCGAATTTGACTATAGAGTTTTGATGCACAAAGTTAGGAGGAAACCCATTTTCTGTCGATAAATACTGACGGAATATGAATTTCCGTCGATAAATTTTGACAGAAAATGAGTTTCCGTCGGTAAACGCAAACTAGTTTTTGCTGTAATTATCGACGGAAATAATTGTATTTTCAATTCGTTGGTAAATTACCGATTGTTCAAACAGTATTTCTGATGTTATTTCCGACGAAAATAAAATTTCATCATTATATATTAACGACGGAACCTCATATTCCGTCGGAAAAACAGTTCTAACAAATCTTCTACTGACACTTATTTATCCGTCAATATTCTATCGGCATTTGTTAATTTTGACATAATACCAACCAATAATTCCGTCGAAAATCTTGTATTGTATTTTTTTTTTTTTTGATAGTGCATCATCTAATCCTTCTTCTTTAATCATCAACTCATAATAAGTTACCTTTGTTTATTTCTGTCCCCCTTGTGAATGGTAAGCGTTAGCATTGGAAAGAGAATCAAACTCTTCCTTATTCTGACTGCTATGCAGTTATAGACAAAACATGCATGCCTTCAGTAATGGAGGAATGAAACTTGGCAGTGGGAGAAAGAACCAAAGATCGACTCCGAAGGTAGGTTTGCTTTCAAGTTTTGATCTTAAAACTTGCAGTGTTGGTCAAGATCATTGGACGGCACTGCACACTGATTATGAACAATCAATCAATCAATAATAATACACTAGTCGTTCATGGCCGGCAGCGATATGGTCAAACGAATTCAATGACCATCGAGCAGCGCACATGCCTACACATCAACACAAACGACAAAAGAACGAGCTGTTGAATTCAGTGTTTACCAACACAAGAGATGAGCCAAACAAAAACAAGCTAAGATTCAACATAATTGAATCCGAATGGAAAAAAAAAACAGAAGAGGAGAAAAATGATGGAGCTTTGTAATAATAATATTCAGCGTTTGAATTTCGATCTCAATTTGCCAGACGTGTGGAGACTTTCTGCGTCAGCGCCTCCTGGAGATCTTTGCGGATCTTCGCTTGGTGAAGAATCCGCAGCAGCGAGGGAGCTCCGGCGACGGCGGATCCGTAGCTGGCTGCACGACGGCGGCGCGAAAGGGCAGCGCCTGGCGGGAGCCGCCGCCGGCGCTGCGGCTGGAGGCCATCATTCCGGTGGAGCCGACGCTTCTCGAGTGGCGGAGCTCTCCGGCGACCTCGGCCTCCTCCTTGTCGGGGTCCGGGTGGTCGGAGAAGATTAACCTCTCATCCCACACCAGCCCCGACGAGCCGGACCTCCTAAACGTCGTCGCCGATCGTTGCAACTGATCCGCCATCTTCTCCGTCCGATTCACTCTTTCCTTCTCTCCTAAATATACACAAACTGGCTGTTTCTGCAAGATCTATCGGCGGTTTGATATTTGTTGATCTGTTATCGTGAATAATTTATATATATAGAAGAAGGTTTAGGGATGAGATTGGAGCGAGAGAGTGTGCCACGTGATGATTTATTTTTCTGCATTTAATTATTTTTGGAGGAGAATAGTCAAAATAATTGTAATTGATAAAATTAAGAAATTCTTTTTCTGCAGTTATCTCTCCCGTCCATGACTATGGTCTTGGATTTAAAGAACATATCCAATGCATCAGTGATATTGAACTTTATAGGAAAAATAATATTACTGTGGCATTTTAAAAATTAACACTAAAAATCAATGCCATAATGACATGATCTTTGAAATCACACACTATTGGTGATGTTCTTTAAATACCGCATTGTAATCGACATGGAAAGGATAAAATGTGAAATAAATACCTTCTTCGCAAATTTAAACGTTAAATACGTCTTTTAATTATTCGGTAATTGCCTTTATCTTTTAAGATTTAATAATATTTTAATTTTATTGTATCCTTTTTCAAATTATCAATCAGATGACTCCTATATTAGGCGGAGGCATTTTAGATAGTTAGAAGAAAATACTAAAGATAATTTTAATAATAAATATAAAATATTGAGGGCATTTTAAGAAACTATTGAGGATTTTTTTTTATTTTATGAAATAATTTCTTATTTGATTTATAGATACTTGAAGGTTCCAAAATACAATTTTTTAAGATGCATCTACAATTAGATATATAGTTTAGTTTCGTCTGTTATACATTGACACATTAGGTAGGTGTAGATGTGTCAACCAAGCATTTTATTTTATAAATCATTAATATTAATTATAATGGTAATTTATCCAAGGAACCTTTTTGCTTATTCGAACTTTTTAAACTTTGTCTATAATCCTTGCTTAAAGTTTGTTAAAAATTTTGATAAAATCTTTTTACAAAATTTTATTTAAAATCTATTATTGTTAGGTACACAACATTTAACTTAGAATTTTGATATATAACTAAGATTAAAGTTAAGTTAGTTATGATCTAATCAATTATATCAACTTGAGCCAACATTTAATTACTATATGCTTAATTTTTAAATTCTTAATGCTATTCATCCCCTTTAAGGTTGATTTTAATTGTACAAAATCTTTACTTAAATTTTACTTACCTTTTACCTATATTTTGTTTCAATTATTGTATTTTTGCCTTGCCTAAAATATTACTTTTTTTCCTTGAAAAATTCTCACTATACTTATGGATTGCAAGTCAAACAAAAGCGATAAATAAAATACTTTTTAGGCTTGTTAAATAAACAACTTTTATAATTATTAATAACCTTTAGTATTCCCTCCTCATTCTTAAATTGATAAGAGTTAGCACGAATTCACCCACCTAATTTATAAAATTCTTTGTTCTTCTTCGTTAATACAATTATAAATAATGTATTACATTATTTTTTGAATTAAAGAAGGCTCATCTGTTATCATCATTATTGCCATTAAATTATTAGAGTAGTTGAAGAAAATCGCATGAGTGAGAATGGAGCGAAAAAGGAGTGGGAAAACCCCAACGAAAAAAAAGGAAGAAACAAAGAAAAAATCATTAATGTCAATTGTCACATTAAAGTCAGAAAAATATCGTCCATTTTTGGTAAACGGGAGGGAGTCTCAATTGATTATTGATATTGTGGTCATTCACGTTGGTTTGGAATACTAGTGTGTGACTTAACAAGAGGATAATCCTGTTGAGATAGTCGAACCGGAAGTGGCATTTCGAGCCAACTTCTCGCTAAAAGTCGACACCTCTAAATGGTTCAACGGATCAAATCCTCTGTGTCGATCTCTCTTAGTTTCTCTCGCAGGCCTGCATGCCAATAGCTTGCCCATAATTTTTACCTTTTGGCGGGATATTAGTCCACATCATAAACTATAATGACTATTAGAACAGTTGAACTACTCTTCCACCTTTCTCCTTTTCTTCCATTTTTTTTTACCATAAATCTAATTTAAACATCAGAAGGATTTTATCGGGATGACTTATGTTAAGCATCCAACTACCTTCCCCTATGTTGACTGCCACATTATCCAACCTTAAGAAGCTGTCGACCAACTCATTCCTCCATCTCAGAAGCAGATTTTAGCTGCATCACAATAATGGTTTAAATAAGCAGTCATAATTCAGAAACCAAACATGAGCTGGGAATAAGCAAACAGAAAGAACCATGCAAGCCAATGTTCACATGCTGTGTCTGAACAACTCATTGATTATATAAAAAGTGGAGCAGATCAGCCACTTGAATATCTTTACAACGCCGTCCATATAAACCCTCGAGACCAATTAATATCGTCATTCAGATTAGATGAAACCAAATATGTACTAAGAGAAATTTGAAGCAAGCTTTGTTGATATGCAAAAGATATTACAAGCAAATCTAATGAAAGCATGTGAAGGTTAATCAACTTGAGCCAGTTCATAGCCTTTGGGAAGATTCAGGGAATCTATGCTTTCAAACCACGAGGATAAGCATTGAAGTGCAACCCAGAAAAAAGTATTTTCTTTTTACCATAAACAAATCTTCAGATCAATTAGTAGAGATCGACTCATATGAAGAGCGGCGGTAAGGAACACGCTGAATAGGTACTCCATCCTCAAGTCTCTTGTCTTCAAACCACTTTGATACTCTCTTCCATGGAAGGTTTGTTACATGTACAATGCTGCTAATCATCGCATTCTGCATCATAGCATAGAAACAATTGACGATTGATTATTATTGTAGTGTGCATTCCTGTATATAACTCATGCTTAGTAGTGAAACAATATAGCAGCATTATATCTGAAATAGAAAGACATGTCTTATTGGTCAAGCTGTGCCCAAGCTGGAGACTCAAAATAGTTGGTTCTTTGCTAATTATTTTCATCAGCTGAGACAATAAGTTATCTCACATTCCAAACCATCAGAACTTTCAACACAAAATACTTAAGGTTGCAAGTGTTGAATGTCCTTTTGTGAAGGAAAAACTTACAGTAGGGCGTTTTGTTCGTGAGTAAACTCTTTCAAGCGTTTCAATATGAACTTTCTTCAACCTCTTTTGCATTAACCACCTTTTCTGCATGACATGGACAGGGAGATCCTTTTCAGGCTTGCTTTTAACATCAACTGATGTTGTAAGAGGAGATTCCATCGGCTCACTTTCAGGTTCAAGTGTTTGACGGATGTCATAAGGTGACCTGCTTGAAGAGTCAAATGTTTGTATGGTCTCATCAGGTAAAGAAGCAGACAGGAGTAAAATATTTGGAGGTGGATCACGAAGCAATTCAAGAACAAACGCTCTTTCTAGACCAAGCTCTGCAGCAAGATTCTTAATCTGCAAAGAGAACACCGCATAAAAATAGGAATGACCATCTACAACTCAGAACATCACTAATGGGTTATAATCACACAATTTTTGTACAGTACATATGGTCATAGTCTCAATGAGGTACTTACACTAGTTTTTCGTCTACCAATCTTTAAAGCACGAGCCAATCTCCGAATCTGCCAATTCTTAAGTTTTGGCTGCCTTTCTTCGCCATCATCCTCCTCACTATCCAAGCTTTCAGAACCTGGTGAAATTCCAGAAATTTCATTTTCCTCTACATCACCAAACGCTTCCTCCAACTCTTGTTCTAACATTGCCATATCTTCTTCAGTAATATCATCATCATCATCAAAATCATCACTCAAGAGGTTATCATTTTTTAGATCTTCCTCAAGTTGGGCAAAAAGGGCCTCCAAAGCATCTTCATCAATATTATCTCCATCTTCCTCACTATTTGGCATTCTTGTCTGTGAATAACATACTTTCATCATAATATGCTGGAAAGATACAACACTTGCTCATGCATACATAAAATCATAGCTGAAAACACTAGGCACGACATTGCTTTCCAGCATCATCCATACAAATCGGAAAATTAATAGCATCATCAGAATGAAACATAAGATATTAAACAACAACAACCCAGTTTCTATCCCCTACTATATCATCATCTATATTTAAATAATTTTTATCTTGTTTTATTGTTGCTAACAAAGTCTTTTTTGGTATACCTCTTTCTCTTTTAATGTGCATATTTGTCATAATTTCGTATCGCTTAACTAGAACATTTATTGATCGTCTAATATATGTTCATACCATCTTAAATGCGTCTCTCAAAATTTGCCCTCATGCAACTCTGAATTTCTCTCTAATATTTTCATTTCTTATCCAATCTATCCTCTCTTTTTTTTTTTTTTTTTTTTTTTAATGAAACATAAGATATTAAAACACTAGGAAAAAAATCTGCAAAGAGAAAAAATGCATCAAACAAACAATAGTATAATCTAACTGAATTTATACAGGGAACCAAGGAAAACTTTGATTGAACATCTTCTAAGATGTTAAAATTGATGAAAAAGTTCAATTTTGCAGGAGCATACTTGACTTGCTTCTGACATTGCCATGTTCTGTTAACAAAGCAGCAAGAGACTGCTTCCCATAACAATGGCCATTTCACTACAGCACTCATTTAGTTTGCAAATTTGAATCTTTTAACATGATGATTTGACAAAAATAAAATGAAGAACCAAATGTGAAGCTGCTGAGAAAGTGTTGTGGGTTTCATAAAATATTTTCTATTTTCCTACATAATTTTTTTTTATTCTTCAGCATTTTGGAAACTCAATTTGTATATCTCAAATTAGGGATGGAATTTTTAGCAAAAGAACCCAATAAAGTGTACAATAAAAACAATGAAGAATATTTTCGTGTTTCTGAAAATGGTCAATCATCCTCTTTACAAATACTAAATTTTATTTCTTAAGGAACTGAAAAACCTATGGTCACACATTGTTTTATTTTTAAAATTTTATATTTTTTGTGGGAAAACTCAAATCTTTTCTAAAGCAAACTCAACCTACGTTCTTTTTCAACTATAATTTTGGTCAGACTCCATATTTGATCTGGCACACAAAAGTGGACAAGCTACAAAATAAGAAATTGAAATTGTAATTCAAGTCTTTGTTAATTAATGTCACTTCCTACATATTAAATCATGTATTGATATAATGAAATACTCCACCAAACTTTTTCCCACAGAAGAACACACATCAAATTAATGGCGTGTTTGGTTCAAGGAGAAGATAAGGCAAGGAATTGAATAGCCATTGCTAGGGAATGAAATCAACTATGTATAGAATATCAATAAGTTTACTTCTCCTTTCTAAATGAATGATATTTCTTCTCATATCTTAGGCAATGTTCATTTTATACAGTTTAAACATCTCCCTTTTCATTATAAACCCCAATGTAGAATTAAAAAACAACAAGAAATTCACAGACTCAGGAGTCAAAGTGTGGCATCTAGTCTTTGAGACAATGAAGATATGTTCGGAGAACTATGTATATATCTCTTTATCAGCTGATGCCTGAGTGATTTACTGATTTATGATTAAAAGTTGTGAGAACTATAAAGATAAACCTACATCTCTCATCTTTAAGTGAAGACTTGAGGAGATGAAAAGAATGTCTTCTTGCCACAAGAAACCGTGATACCACAAACAACACTAATTTAGTCTAAAAGAGGGAAGTAGGGATACCTAAAAAATGAAGACTCACCAGATTCATTACTAAATGGGTTCTTCTCGTGCCTATCTGGATATCAATAAGTTGTTGGTAATGGTCACACACCTATCTAATAAATCAGACGCATTATTAACACAGGGCAAGGCGTAACTTCAAGCATATAATATAACTAACTCACATAGCCTATGATACACAATTCATTAGCAATCCAACATAGGCACAATATAAAGCAGGACACATATTCATGTATGAAATAAATTCCATTAGAACTATTAGTCGAAGAGAAATATGTCATACACTATTTCATTACTTAAAGCTGAGAATTTTCGAGGGGAAAAAAATTCTTTTATCCAGGGGAACGGAACCTGTTGTGCCCAAGCATAAGAAGACCAAATGACTTGAAAAATCTTAATAAAAATATGATAAGAGCTGGGGATTCTGGAAATAGAGTAAAGGTGATAATGAGTGCCTTTTGCCTGGGAGGACCTTCTTCTCTTCTGATGGAAGCAGAGCTACTCCTTCGCCTTGGCCGAGCGAAGGGGACGAGGCGGAGGGACGAGCGGGGGAGACGAGACGCCGAGGAGACGAACGAGAAGGAGACGCTCACGAGGTGTTGCGCCCTGCTAGTTTCTCTGCAGCAGAGGGAAGCCGGTGAAACCCTAACTGCCAAGGCCGGCGTCGAAGCGGATGCCGCCATGAGCGAGCGAGTGAGCAAATCTATCGCCGTGAAATCGTCGTGAAGTATTAAAACAAACCAAACGACGGCGAGGTCAGCGGCCCGGCCCAGTTCAGTAGTCCTACAAGGAATCTGCGACACTATAGATAGGCCGGCCCACAAAATATGAAAAAAAATATATATATATATATATATAAATGAATTATTTACTCATATTTATCGATAAAAAAATAATAGAAAAAAAATTCATCTTTAATCCTCTCTAGCCATTAAAATACAAGCATATATAACTAATCATTGTTTTGGGAAATGGTCTAACATTATAAATTTTTTAAATGACTTATTTTTTTCTTAAACGCATAATTATATTTTAAAAATAATTAAAAAATCATGGCAAAAGTGGAATAATTATAATATACATAGTTAAAATTTAATTGTATCAAAATTAAAAAATAAAAATTTAGAATATATGTATTTGTATAGTTATTTAATTAATATCTAGTTTATATTTTTTGGGGTTTGACGTGGTTTAATACCCTTAACCGGTCGAGACCGGTTGGCCAAGGCCGGACTCGAGACGCACGCAAAAAACGGAATTTTATAGGTCGCCCCGGTTCCATTTATATTTTATAGGTGGCCAAATTCCCCGTTAATTTGTCTTCTAAGCCAGCGGAGAGACGGAGAGAGAGAGGAAGAGTTATCGTCTCGGAACAAATAGAAATTTGATCCGTCGTTTGCTTTCTCGTCCTTGAAAAGTAAGTTACCTTTTGTCGGATGGATTGATTAGTTATCATCGGCAAGCGATCATAGTTTTGTCTTTGATTTGTGTTTATAACTCGGTAATCTGTTGTTTTTTCTTTCTGTTATTGATATTGAGCTGTTGGCGTTTAGTTGAATCAGGTTGTCAGGTTCTGCTTGTTTACTTTGATTCGGATGTTTGCTTCTTCTTTTTTTTTGTTTCTTCTGTCTTACCAGAAATGTTTGGTTCATTTTTGTTTTTGTAAACTTGATTTAATTGGGGTTTTGGCATTCACTGTTTTCCGAAGTTTTTTTGGGGGAATCAGACTAGTTTTCTTAATTTCTAACTTTAGTAAAGAATCAAAATTTGATTTTTTTTTTTTTTTTTAGAGACCAAGTCCTTTGGCTTTGATTTCTTAGCGATCTTATTGGAACAGTGTTTAATCTGTCAAATGTTTGGATATTTTCCATTGCATCAGAATATCGATCGCTGGGGTCCGTCAGGTTGTATTTTATGGTTTTCTGCTACTTTCTGGTTACGTTCGCCCTTGTTGATTATTTTTGTCCATTCTCTCCAGTCGTCCATCATTTTATTCATCCACCCATCAATCCGTGTATGCATCCTCTAATTTATCTACCGACGGAAACAAGTTCTAACTCTCATTTCTTATTGGTTTAGGAATTCAAAGTTCTATGATGAGATTCAAGAAGGGTAATAAGGTGGAGGTTTGGAACAGGAGGGGGGTTCCTTCTGGCTCTTGGCAGAGTGCCGAAATCATATCTGGTGATGGGCATACATATTCTGTGAGGTATGATGGGTATCCAACAGATAGCAGTGTGGCAGTGCATAGAGTGTCAAGAAAAGCCATTAGACGATGCCCTCCACCGTCAGATGACCTTAAAGAGTTGAGAATTGGTGATGTTGTTGAGGTCTTTGACAAGAACTCTTGGAAGCTTGCTGAAGTTCGGACTACTATTGACCAGAATAACTATTCTTTGATGCTCCTTGAATCGTTCAAGGAATTACGAGTCCACAAATCTTTCATGAGGAAACAATTGTCTTGGCATGACAACCAGTGTATGGTGATTCATAAGGTAACATGATGTGCTGTTTTATGCCACAAAGTTATTCTTAAATCAGTATAAATGATTATTGATTTCTTAGCATTTTTACATATTTATACTGACTCATTTTTGGTATTTTTAATCTTTTGTTATTTTTATTTCGTAACTACAAGTATGGCTTTTATTCTCTCTAAGTATCTGGGTTCACATATTCTGACAACTTGAAGTGTTCTTTTGTTACCATTAGGATTCCGGAAAACAAAATGATAGAAGACTGAGCAGCTCAGTTAGAGGAGGGAAGTCAGGTTGCCGTATACTTCAGTCACATGAGAAGCTGGAGAATTATTCTAAGTGTAACAATTTTCCAATGGTTTTACCAAGAATAATGAAGAAAAGGACACTTGATATATCTATTTCTGCTAACTCATGGAATGGAGGAAGAAAAAAGAAGATAGCAATTGGAAAAGATGGCAGTTGCCAGAGAATTACTGTGAATCCATTAAAACGTACAGCAAAGGTAGATGATACTACAAGTGGAAGACTGTTTGGTGAAAAATACATGGATTGTTTCTTAAATAGCAGAACTTGTTCTTCTAGAATTGAATCAGGGAGGATTGTTCCACATTCAGATGAACAGAAGTATATATTGAGTTCAGTCAATAGTGATGCTGAAAGTATTTCATCCTCTGTTGGCAGTTGTAGTGTTGACAGCAGTCCATGTGGGTCATTGCAGGACAATGAAGAAGTGTATAGCCAAACTAATCGTGCTGAAACTTCCTGCGGTTACGAAAGAGATTCATCTCCTTCTAATATGGCAGACCTGCAATCAGAAATTCATCTGCTGGAGTTGGCTGCATATCGGTCCACTTTAACCGCAATGTATGTTTCTGGTCCGGTAAGTTGGGAACGAGAAGCAGTGTTGACAAACCTTCGTCTTATGTTAAACATATCAAATGATGAACACTTAATGGAGCTAAAGAAATTGATAAATTCTGACATGGCTACATATCATCATAGTTGACTAAAAGACGTGCTTAGTTTTGGAGGAGTTACCAATTACTTGAGTATTTTTCTGATAATTTTTGTCATGTACAAAGGTGAATCAAAACTACAAAGAATTCTATTTACCTTGTTATTGCAAGTGGGCTCACCTTTTGTGGCATAATCCTGTTGTATTACTCTCAGTTAGCAATAAGAAGTATGCACTGACCGAAGCTTTTTCACACTATCTTTTATTGTTTTTTCTTTAGTTATCTTCTTACCTCATTTCCTTGATATTCCATCCAACTGAACAAGTGTTGTAATAGATATATGTAGTACCTCAAGTGTATATATTTATCAGGTTTTCTATTGCGGGTTTGTTCTTATAAATATAATTTAGATTCAAAATCAACTGCTTTGCTCCAATAGTGAAAAATCAATGCCTATGTTTGTCGCACTCAATTTGATGACTCTATATGGCAGCCAAAATGTCAATGTGGAGAAATTGAAAATTTTATTTTATTGAGGAATTGATTTCAATCATTTCTGATGAGCATACAAGGAACTATGACTTGCATATCTTTACTGAATTTTATAGGGGGCAGATATTATCAAAAAACACGATGTAAATCTCTTGTAATAATTAATTGGTCATGCTCATTGTCGCATGATTTGTTGTTGATGCGTGATCTCATGATCATGTGAAGCTTTTTTGCTTTGTTTGGCCCTTCTATGTGACAAATCCATTTGATTGACTTGATTATAGTTCCATCTTGTGGACAGAATTGACACTTATTATCCATCTTCCAGGGCCAAAGTTGGAGGCTTCTAAGCTTTGCTTCCATAGGCCTATGATGATATTGGAATTGTCATGCCTTTGCACTTCAATCAGTGTGTCAAGATTTCCATCTTATTCTCATGGGGTATATCAGTTTTGGTGCTTCTATTTCTGTTTGCAACTATTTCAGACCTTTTGCCTTCGATACATGTGTGATGAAAGGGGATTTAGTTGATATTTGAAACTAATCTTAGTATCAAACATTTGATCTTTGATTCTGTTCAGAGTCTTGACTTCGTTATAGATATAGGGAATGTTTGTTGGTAGCTTATGCTTCTAGTTTAGAAACATCTGGTAAATGGAAACATTAATACTCTTTCTTATTACCTGGATTTAAAATTTTAAATCAAAAGTTTTTTTGAAATCAAAATTCACACTAGTGAAATCTTGCAACTTAGTTTCATTCATGCGACCATAAAGTCATTGATAGTTCTTTGAATAAATAAAATAAGTTATACAACAACTAGTCTGTATAAGTGGACTCTAGGCATCTTTGGCACCAATTATGACCTAAAGGAAGGTTATGTCTCTAGATAATTTTCATTGGAAGTTTTATCTGACACGTTTAGTACATGCCCCAGGAAGTGTTTGATTAGTGGCAATGTTGAGCACTGAACAGATGCTCGTAGTAGCTTTTCTGTATCATCATTGTTCATGGTACAATGTTTTTATCATACTTGCCATAGTTGTATACATTTTCAAGTGGTGGGAATCTATGACTTGTTTCTCTTACAATCTCCATTCTAACATTTTTTTTATGGTGCATTTGAGGAGAATTGGATGAATTACACGAGGTGTGCAATGGTGCATTGCCAAACTTTCTACAGGGAAGTAACTTTTCTCAGATTTTGAACCATTTATTCTTCTGTCATTCTCAGATGGAAAAGAAATTTCTATGCCTTTTATCACTTTTATGTGATTTTTATTTCTAGCTATGAAATTAAAATTAAGTGAATAAATTTATATTATTCTAGTATCAGGTATGTTGTATATTTCCTAGTGGGATATTCAGATGTCTGTTTTTCTATAAAAATTATAAACACTACTCTACTCTAGCTGAAAAATAAAAAATTATTTTTTCATTTGAATTATCAGGATTAACTCATATAGACTCCCTGTCTATGTTGGAAAGCTGAGAAATTTAAGTGGCAAATACTATGATTTAGGTATAGGTATCTAAACTTTCATGGCATGTGAACCTATATTGATTCTATCTGTGAAGAATTGCATTGAAAGTGAATCATCAATAGCTAAACCAATATATGTTTCTTAAATCAGGATAATGCTGATTTGAAAATGCTAATTCCCTTGATACTGGATAAGGATGGAAATTTAACAGTTAGATTATTGTTTTTGCATGTCTCATGCTGCTAAGGTGATTGGCAGTTAGTACTCTGCTACCCGCAGACACTGTGTAGAAGTAAACGACTTTGATGAAGTCTACACTCATATTTTGTCCTCAGGTCTGCTTTTCTTTGTCTCACTAGAAATTGGTTCCAACAAATATGTCTCATCCAACCTATTGATTATTTCTAATGTCTTTAAGTGGACTGCATTTAAAATTCCTGTTGCCATTTGAATACTACATATTAACACGGATAGGTACACAATGGTAGAGGTATGCCCTTTCTTTTTCACCCTTTGAATGTTTAGATATTTCTAATTTATTATACATTAGCATTTTCTTAATTTAATCTAACATTTAATGTTTTCTAGCTCATTGTTAGTTTGAAGTGGTAGGGAAAACTAATTTAGTTTCTAGTAACTTGGTTTTCTTCTAGGAGCAATGATTTGCTAAGGTCGCCAATGAATCAATTCTTCAAGTATATAGCACAATTGTCAAAATTCACAGATGCCAATATGAATTGACCGAGTAATGTAAAGGCTGACTTGATCTTTCTCAAAATCACTTATATAGATTGATGGCAAATTTCAAAGAAAGTATAGCTTGGAAGAAATTATGTAGAAATGAATGAGTTAACTCCATTAGAACATAGATTAAATTGATTGAAAGTTCGTCAAATTATAAATGAATAGGTTGGAAAATTTGGTTTTTGTAAACTCAACTAATATAGGCAGCTCTTTTCTGATATTAGTTTGAACACTAGCAAAGGCATATAGGAGAGACATATCTTGAATATTTAATATTGTTTAATAACTTCATATTGATAAATATGATAGCATTTAATAATATTTTTTAGTTATTAATTCTATATTGGTAAAATATAATGTATTATCTATCAATAATCTAAAGATGCATGTTAAATTTACAATAATACAATGTCATCTGTTACTTATATAACATTATTTTATTAACCTAATAATAACAACAATATGAAATATTGATAATATAACTACTTTAATTAATTAATCTTACTATTCATATGACTATTCTAATAATTAATCTCACTATTTATTGTTTACACTGATATTTTATTATTTCTTGGGATACAATATAATCTTTATTATGATTTAGCATCATTTTCTTTTTTTTTTTGTTTATATCAAGTTATATACTTTTTCACTTTTTTATTATTTTTGCCCAATAATTTTGATTTCATTGGGTTATTAATCCGACATAGTTGATACCAAAGTTTAAAATCTTAATTCATTTTGGAGTTTCGATCTTGATTGGAACAATGTGGTTTTGATACCATAATGTTCCAGTTAGGTAAATTTTGATTGCTTCTAGGATGAAGCTTGCTTGAATCTTTTAGGTCACTAAGGGAGCTGGCCACTCAAAATTGAGTCATATAAAACACTCTGGCTTGAGTAGAGGGTTGTGGAAGAAGATCACGGCTTGAGTAGAGCCCGGAAAACGCTTGTGACAAAGCGGAGTCCTTGTAGAAGACTCTTGATGGTGGTGGAAGGCTTGTGATGAATGCAAAAGCTCAAGTGGAGTTTGCAAGAATTCAATGCTCCAATAAAGTTTCACGACAAAGGAGAAGGTCATGTCAAGCTTGCGTCGCAGGCGGAAAGCTTGGGTGAAGCTTGTGACCTAGGGGAAGGCTCTTGACAAAGGTGGAACTGCAGATGGACTTGTTTGCTTCTGCATCAAGTATTGGTGCTTGTTGGCACAGGTAATGAAAATTTTCAGGGGTGTCAACCGATGCAATTTGAGATATGAAATCATGGTGGATAGATTTTTTTAAACCGTAGGTCTAGATATTGATATCCCCATATTGACAACCTTGGTATAATATAACTGGATTTCAATTCCATATTTTGCATTTTGGCAGATTCTCTCTCATAAATTGTATCTCCTAATTAAATTTACTAAGACTTGCTCACTTGTGCATCAGGGTATTGAGCTTCTCATGTGTTGATCGGCCGTGTCAACTGGCACAACTGGAGGTTTGAAACCATGGTGAAACTTGGATTTTTAAACCATGGGATCCTGATATTGATAATTCCAATATTGTCAACCTTTGTTTAATAGAACTGAATTTTAGTTCCATATTTTGTATTTGTTAAACACATTCTTTCTCATAAATCCTTTCTCCTAATTAGATGCACAATTAAATTATTTCATTTCTAATTAATAACAACTCACTAATTTGTATGAGATCCATCCTTGCTCACTAATATCTTTGGTATTTTGACAATCTTATTTAAACTGAAGCCGGAAATGGTTGTTTATTTAAACATTTACTTCAGAGCTCTCTTTTGCATGGTGTATGGATGATGATGTTTAAGCATATATCCATGGGATGCAATGGACTTGCAACTTATTTATGGGTGCACACAAAATATGTCTGTTAAAAAAAAATTGTTAGAACACAACAAAATATCTGAATTTTCATGCACCATATAGTACATTAATACAGTACCTGCAAATAAAAGAAAAAACAAAACCTTCATGAATAAAATTATTTAAAATACGAATACTTCACATACTTAACTATGAGGATCAGTCTGAATTTTTTTTTCTAAACATCATCCTCATCAAGGTTTGTATGCACGAATATTTGTGACCACAGGGAGAAATGAAAAACCAATTAAAATATGGACATGGTGACTACAAATGAAAACCAAAATTTAATTAGGAGCAGTAATCCTTAGATACCATATGACATTACTCTTCACTGACGTGGATCCCAAACTAATCTGTGATGTGGCGGAGAATCATACAATAGGGGTATTGTTCGTAATCCGACAGTATCTGATTCTTTTCAGTGACCAAATACTATTATGATATTGGCGAAATACTGCCTGTTAATGTCTTGCATTTCATGATACCAAACAGGAGATGTTAAATTCAAAATGGTTACGAATGTTCAATGTTCTTCAGTTCTGCTAGCTACCTATAATACATGATGATGTTGTACAGCATTCCCTTGGATGGTTCTAGTGGTTAGTACATGAGATGTTACTATCAATGAATCTCGGCAAAGTCGAAGTAAATGTCTCCTTTATGTGTTAGTCAATATTCCAAAGGCTAATAACCGTCCGTGATTTACTTCCTCCGTGTTGATCCTGGGACGAATTGACGGGAGCGCTGGGAGCGAATGTATTCATTTTTTGTCACTAATGATGATGTTGCACAGCACAATTATAAATGTTGCCAATCTATTCCTTTGTAATGCCAATTTAAAATCCTTTAGTTGCTTCATTATGTGATGGCATCACTGCTACTTCACTAACAGGTCAAAGCCACTATTATTAGCATGGCATTGCTATACAGACTTAGGGGGCGTTTGGTTCTCTCCTATGAATCGGAATGAGAATGGGTATCATAGTATTATGGAATGGAAATGAGTATGAGCTTGGGTATCATTCTTAAAAATGATGTTTGGTTAGTTAAATATTTTCAATCGGAATGAACCTAAATTTCCTTTTTTACCCTTATAGGAAAATAAGAGAAAAAATTAGATGAGAGAGAAAGTTGAATGTGAGAGAAACATATGATGAGAGAAAATGATGAGAGAGAAAGTGTGTTGGGAAAAAATGAAGAGAGAGAAAGTATGACTAGAGAAAATGAGGAGAGAGTGCATAATAGGAGAGATTGAGAAGAGAAAAAATATGATGAGAGAGAAAGTGTGATGAGAGAGGAAGAGTGATGGAAAAAAATGAAGAGAGAAAAAGTATTATGAGAGAAAATGAAAGAGTGAGGAGAGAGAAAGTATGATGAGAGAGAAAGTGGGTTGAGAGAGAAAGAGCGGTGGAAAAAATGAAGAGAGAGAAAGTATGATGAGAGAAAATGAGAAACTGAGGAGAGAGAAAATATGCTGAGAGAGAAAGAGTGATGGAAAAAATGAAGAGAGAGAAAATATTATGAGAGAAAATGAAAAAGTGAGGAGAGAGAAAATATGATGAGAGAGAAAGTGGGTTGAGAGAGAGAAAGAATGATGGGGAAAATGAAGAGAGAGAAAGTGTGATAAGATAAAATGCGAGACTGGGAGAAAGAAAATATGATGAGAGAGAAAGTGTGATTAGAGAAAATAAAGAGAGAGTGTGTGATGAGAGAGAATAAAGAGAGAGAAAGTGTGATGAGAGAAAATGAGGAGAGAGAGTATGATGAGAGAGATTGAGGAGAGAGTAAGTATGATGAGAGAGAAAGTACGATGAGAGAGAAAGTATGATGAAAAAGTAAGTAGAAAGTGTGTAATGGGAGAGAAAATGTAATAGAAGAGAATGAAGAGAGAGAAAATAAGGAGAGAGAGTATATGATGGGAGAGAATATAGAGAGAGAATGAGGAGAGAGAAAGTATCTTGAGAGAGAAAATGTGATGATAAAATAAGGAGAGAGAAAATATGATGAGAGAGAGAGTATGTGAAATTAAAAAAAATTAAACAAATATACTAAGGATATTTTTGTCTAAAACTTAATTCACAATCCTATTCCATCAAAACCCAAGGGAGGGGGTGGGTTTCATTCCAAAATCTTGATTCCATTCCCATTAACCAAACACAAAGTTTGGGAATAAATCCATTCTCTCATTCCCAAACACATAAACCAAACGCCACCTTAGATTAATTGTAAAGATAGACGATCATATTTGATTCACTTATCAAGTAAATTCGAAATATAACTTATCTACATTTATGCTCTGTTTAGGTTGGATAGCGGAAAATAAAATTAAGGAAAAGTTTCTATAATGAAAAAATTTTCATCACTTACTTCATTGAAATTTTCAGATGAAAGAGAAACGTAATTCATCCACGGATGATTTTTGAGTCAAAATCGATCACCTCAAAATCGGACGGAAAACAACAAATGAAAAAAAAATTTCACATGTACTTCTTTTCATTCACAAAATTACACCATATACAAATTCGATCCTATAAAAAATTTTATCTGATTTGGACGGATAAAAAATGTCAAAAAATTTCTATCATAATTTTTTTTCCATAATTTTTATTTTCGTCCAAACAGAGCTTAGTTGGGAAGCGTATTTTGTCTGGGGGTTTCAGTTTCTTAGGTATTTTAATTAATTCAGAGATCTTGAGTTTTTAAAAAATATTTTTTTAATTGTAAATTCACGCCTGCAAATTATAAATTGCAATTCATAGCAAATGAAAAATTATATAAAATTTTGGTAATAAAATTGAGTTGTCGAGTAGGGTAGAGACAAAGTCGTACAATTAAAATGGGACCCTTGATAGAGAATGGATCGTGGGAAATTAAAGGGACGTTGGGTGAACGCAACTTAGTAGTGATGTTGATAAAGTGTGAAAGGAAAAGTAAAGATGAAATTAGTAATTTGAATTTTAATAGGAACGAATTTCGGTCTTTGAAAAAAAATAGATCTATTATTTGTAAAAATATGTAATAAATTAATGATTAACAAAAAAAAATTTAGGAGAAGGGTGCCCAGCCATATTAAAACTCTTTAAGAAGTCATTTTCTCATGTCAAATACGGATTCTAAATAATTAATTTATTAGGCAGATACTTAATGATTTATAACCCAACTATGAATTTACTGGATCGTTAAATATTTCGGTAATTTAACTTTTCATACGAAGAGAAATGAAAATGCATACAAAATAACCGAGAGCGCACATACCACTTCCAATCCAGCCGTACGGTTTTAATCAAACGGCACTTGTTATTTCTGGGAATAAATATATAAATCCCAGAATAAGGCATTTCCGCAATCGACTTCTAGAAGAAGAAATATTTAAATTTTTTTTTTAGAGATATATACAATAATGGGGAAATCGTTCGAAATCGAAGTCGACGGGTTGGATCGGCGGCCGCGACGAGTTCAAGCGGATCCCCGGCGAGGAACGTCGGAGGCGAGGCGAGAGGCGATGGCGGAGTGGTACATGGCGTCGTGGAAGGCCTCCGTTTCCATCATCCGGATCCGCAGTTGCTTCGCCTTCTCCTCCGTGAACACTGTGAACTTCCGGGCCGACGCCGCCTGCTGCATCTTCTTCTCCCGCTCGTCGCCCTCCGCCGCCGCCCCCTTCTTAGCTCCCGCGACGGGAGCGTCGATGTAGTCGGGCTCCGGCGACCAGCCGAACAGCGGGGCCCACCAGCTGTTCCCGCTGGCCCGCGAAGTGGGGACGCCCCTCCGCCCGCCGCGGCCGTCCACGGCGCTCGCGCAGGCCACCGCCGGCCGGATCGAGGTGAGGAATAAACCAGAAGCCATTTACCTTGCTCTGCGCTTTTCTTCTGTCGCCGTTGAATTGATTTGGCTGGGAGGAAAAGGGGAAAATGGTTGCGCTTTAAAGCGAAGGAAAACGAGTGGATAAGGCTGGAGAACGAAGGAAGAGAAAGCAAGCCCTCGCCATACGTGGCGACCATCGAGCGGTCGTGCGCACTTTTTCCAACGCCTTTTCCGCGTATGCCTAGCTGGTATTTCCTAGTTTTTTTTTAGTTGAAATCTTATTAAAGAAATTCTATTTTTAAATAAATCCGAAATTTCTATAAGTATGGATAAATCGGGTAGTAATTCAAAATATCAGATTAGAAGGCCAGGTAACGATCGAGTCAGTGAGGAGTGGTAGTCACATTTTCATCACATTTTTTTAATTGATTGATACGGATAGCGATATTTTGGCGACCGTTCCGTGTCGGTGTCGAGCATAATGCAGCGGCCGCCACTGTTTGTATCGGGACGTTTTATTGTGGGGACGTGGTCTTTGTCCGAATGTTGCGCTTTTTTTCCAAGCACTTGCTCGATGGCGTGCATGACCTGCAGGCCGCTTTTCTTCGCTGCTGGTTTCATACTTTTGTTTTTTAATGGATCAAATATGGAAATTTTGTTGGAAGCGTTAAAAAAAAAAAAAAGAGGATAGACATGTTATTTTAGTGGTTTTTTTTTTTTTTATAGCATCGGCCCCATAGATATGAAGGGAGGTTCATATAGATATACAGGTCATAGACGTGTGGTGAGATAAATCTCATATTGTCGATTCTTGAAAATCGATCCTTGATCATTACGTTAAAAATATCATGTGTCCATCGTCTGTGCTACGTCCGGGGGCAAGCGTTTAAAGAATCGAGTGAGTATAACTTTGTGATGTTAAGTTTGTTTAATAAGCAATCGAGGCAAATTATATGAGTTTAAAATGAACTAATTTATTGAAATGATGATTTAAACTTAGATTTTTGTTTTTACAAGCTTGAGAATGATTCAAATTTATTAACTAATACCACCTTAGTTTTAGATGTATTAGATCATACAACTAAAAGTAGTTGTCTTTCATTTGCGAGTTCTTGCTTTCCTCGACTTCCTCCTTCGATCAGTAACTCCTGGGAACATATTCTTCATTTTCGATATCCAGTCAACAATAGAATCTACTAAATTGAAGTAGACAACACTCCATGTCTTTCTGATCGATATAACTCCGAACAACCCCAAAAGACCAGAAGCAAATCCGAGTCCAAGGCTCACGTAGAATTCCTCGTCTTCCAGTATACTCCCACTGCCGTCGATGACGATGCCATCAGATTTGCCAGTTGGTGGATCGTCTTCACAAGACACATTAAGTGGTGCTCCACATAGCAATGGGTTCCCAGAGTATGCAGATGGATCGAATGTCCCGAGTTGGCCTGCATCTGGCACCCTGCCAGAGAAATTGTTGTTGGAAAGGTTTAGATAACTCAAGAAGCTCATGGATGCCATACTTGCAGGTATGCTTCCATTGAATTGATTGTTTGACAAGTCCAGGAACAACAGGTTTTGGAGCTCAGAAATCTGCTGCAAAACCTCACCGTGAAGTTGGTTTCTTGAAAGGTTCAAAACTAGTAACCCTGAAAGGTCCATCAGCTCTCCAGGAACCTCCCCGGACAAATTGTTATCAGACAGATCAATGCTCACGAGAAGGGAAAGTGTTTTTGTGAACACCAGTTGTCTGTTGTTTATCACCATTGACAAGCTCTCGGAATAGTATGTTCCTCTGTAAAACCCATACTGGACGTATTGGTTGGGTCTCTGTTGAATAGCCATTGCTGTGAGGCTTCCCAAGCTGCCAGGAATTTGGCCTTCCAGATCGTTTCCTGCGATGTCCAACACTTGCAAAGAGCTCAGCTTCGAGAGCCCATATGAGATTTGGCCGGAGAGCTTGTTTGCTCTCAACCTGAGAATTCTCAAGGCCGGGAAGCTTTCTCCGATCCATACTGGAATTGCGCCTTCGAAATTGTTGTAGCCAAGATCAAGAGTTTGGAGATTGGACATGTTCTTTAAGGATGGTGGAATGACTCCATGAAGCAAATTGTTGCTGAGGTGCAGGGATTGGAGCTGTCTCAGGCTTCCCAGAGATGGAGGAATGGTTCCAGTGATAGAATTGTACTCCAGCACAAGAGCCTTGAGGTAGGAGCAATTACTCAAGCTTGCTGGGATTGGACCGGAAAGGTTGTTTCTCGAGAGGTCAAGAACTTGTAGTTCCTGAATCAGCCCAATTGAGTTAGGAATTTCTCCTGATAGATTGTTGTTGGAAAGAGACAGGAATATTATATAAGGTTGCAGCTCAGCAATGTCACCTGGGATTGGACCAGAGAATTGGTTGTTTGAGAGGTCAAGTAGTTCGACGAAATTGGAGAAAACTGGCAAGGGACCAGATAAGAGGTTTGATCTAATATCAACATCAGCAAAAGCATTAATGTAAAGTGGTTTAGGTAGTTCTCCTTCAATCAGGTTGAAGGAGATGTTGAGGAGCAACAAGTTGGAAGTTAAGTCCCAGAACCATGTTGGTAGTTCGCCGGAGATGGAAGAGTTAGAAAGGTCCAAAAATTCGAGCTCCTTCTGGGTTTGAAGCCAATAGGGAAACTGATCCAACTGACATGAACCCAACCCTAAATTTTGTACCTGAAATGGAGGAGTCCAGCCAGAGCTTATGTTGACAGTCAAGGAATTGAACCCCAGCAACAAGAACTTCAAATCATTCAACCTTTCAAAGTGCCTTTCTGTTATAGTTCCTGTGAGGTGGTTTGAAGAGAGGTCCAACTGATGCAGTTTAGTAAGCTGTCCTATGGAGTATGGAGGTGTTCCATCCAATTGGTTCCCGCAAAGGTCCAGAGTTGCGAGAAATGGTAGCTTTCCGATAGAGGAAGGAATGAAGCCTCTAATTGAGTTATAACTAAGATCAAGTGTCTCTAGGTTTGCAAGTTCACCCAACCATCCAGGCAAAGTGCCTGATAACTTGTTCACTGCCAAGCTCAAGGTCCTCAATTTTGGCAAAGGGTGTTTAATGAGATGCAGTGGTAAATCCAGAGTCAGATTGTTGCCACTTAAGTCCAGTATTTGTAAGTTAGAGAGCTTACCTATGGAGCTTGGGATGCCTCCTTCAATGTTATTAGAGAGAAGGTCGAGCTCGATGAGAGATGAGATATTTCCAATGGAATCAGGAAGCCTTCCATATATCTGATTGGAAGCAAGTCTCAGCACTTCAATCTGTCTCCACTTGCCTCTTAATAGTGTGAAAGAATCAACAGTGAGATTGCCATTCATCGATAGATCCAAGTGCCTCAAGCTGGGAGTTGCAGAGAGCTCAACAGGAATAGAACCATACAAACCTGCACTGACCATGTCCAACTGAACTAGGCTGCTTAGATTCGAAAACCAGTATGGAATCTCTGAATTGAAACTATTGAAGGAGAGATCAAGAACGGCAAGTGAAGAAAAATTGACAGGGGAGATGGATTGAGCAATCCCTGTTAGGCCGCATGCTTGAAAATCCAACAGAGTGAGGGATGGGATCCCATTTACTGCTTGAACCCAGTCTGAACCGATCTTTGAAAGGTCGACACCCGACATTTTAAGGTGTCGAAGAGAAGACAGACCGGTCACCCACTGCAAGCTATCAGCAAAGAGTGGTTGTAAACTTGAGGATAAATCAAGGTACTGCAATTCGGATAGATTTCCCACTCTGAATGGAATAGTGCCTGCAAAGCCTGCATTTGAGAGGTTTAGATACTTCAATCTCTTTAGGGAGCCAATGAAGCTTGGTATCTGAAGGCCATTGAAGTTGTTGTAGCTCAAATCCAAATGACTCAGAAACTTGAGCTGGAGCAAGGAATGATCCACTCTCCCACTCAAGTTCCACAAGTCATATCTTGGATCAGATGCATTTGCATATGGATTGTGGAGATCAATGCTGATAACTGATGCAGTGAGGTTGTCACAGCTCAATCCTCTCCAGTGGCAACAGTTGCGACCTTGCCACGACGAAAGGAGGTTGTCAGGGTCGATGAGGGCTCGTCTGAATTGGAGAAGGGATTGGAGCTCTTCAGATGAGCAAGCTCCATCAGAGGCACAGTTGCTGGTCCCAAATTGTGCATGGAGGAGACAAAGTAAAAGCAAGAAGTGGGCAATGCAAGAACAACATGAGAGACTCATTGTAGCAGTATACAAGTTTGCTAAATGCTTGTTCTATTGAAGAGGCTCAAACTGACAGATCCTCAAATATATTGAAAGCTGCTTCCTTGCATCCGACGGTAAGTGCTATTTAATTGGAGAAAGATGGACAACGGTTGACTTACCTGAAACATTGAAGTCAAAGAAAGAGGCTGCTTCCAGCTTGCATTTATTACCCTCTGTATTCTTTAAACATTCTTTGAAAGCTCTTAACAGCATTCCTTTGGCATCTTGCCCTTATTGCTCAGCATTGAGAAATCTCCAATGGCCTTTTCCTTCCTGGTTGCTCTCATCCCACTCCACAGATAGCGTCACGCTCGGATATAAGTTTGGCACATCAGAGGCATCCACTCGATGATACTGTAATCAAATAGATTCAAAGATATCTTTCCAGATATCTAATAAGATATTTTATATATATTGGGAATTAATTTTAAGTTCTATTAAAGTAAACAATAAATATGATTAAATATTAATTGCGCCAATACGTAGGAATCTATAGTCAAGAAATTCACGAAAATTGAACGGATAAAATAACAAATGAAACAAAACGAAATAAAATGAAATAAAAATCAAGCCAAAAATTAATGGGTCGAAATCTCTAGGCGCCGTATAGATTGAAATCAATTTTAATATCAAAAAAGTGTCTATACTTGCAAAACTAGTAGTCAGAAGATGTAAATAGTGAGCACAAATTGTAAAGTAGGTAATTGGGAAAAGTTGTACTTGAATTTAATCTTATGAAGTATGGTAGATTATAATTGAATTTAAGCTTATGACGTATGGTAGATTATAATTTTATTAGATATATGTAAATACTGAATAGAGAAAGAAGAAAGAAGAAAGAGGAAAGAAATTTCATTGTGAATGAAGTTTTAATTTTAAATTGGGAATTTTAAGATATATTAGTTGATTTATATTGATGATGTGAATAAATGCATGGGGAAATACTCTCTCTTATACGTGAGTACGCAGGGGGAGTGCAAATTCAGAGCCTAGATTTCACTGAACCATGTTGACTTGTGTGTGATCACGACCTGCGCGCGTCGAATGTTAGACCGATCTGGACAACATTCGTCCAAGTGAAACAACCAATATTTCACTACCTGGATTCTTTTTGTTTGATGCTCAAGAAGGTAACGGAAGGGGATGGTGCTCTTATATAAAAGGAGATCATGATCTTAAGCAGAGGAGAACACACAAAATGACAAAAAGTTGAAGTTCTCCACCTACGTTCCTCTCCTCATCCTCCTCTGTCATGCTTATCTTGTTTGGCAGAATACCAGTGATAGTAATCGGGTACTTCAAATCAATTGGAGCTATACGATGATTCCTAGTTAATCCAAATTAATTTATTATTAATTATTTCGATATCCAACCAATAAGTAATAGCTGATTCTTTACCTTAAATCGATCGTTATCTGAGCACCATCGTTGAACAAGGTTACTGAAAGGTTAAGAAATGAAGAAGTCAAATAGCCAATTGTGGATTTTCCTCTTGACTCCAGTCCGGCGACTCTTGGCAGTAGCCGCTGTCCTCTCTCAATAAAAATAAAGGGGATGGCAGCGAGATTGGCTCCAGGAACAACCAATGACGGTCACACTTACTGCATGCTGTGCTCTGTAGGAGCGCAGCTTGCTATTGTTGGTTGAAATTAAGGGAAGCAACGTAACTGAATGATGTTGATCTTGCTGGAAGAAGAACAGGACCCTCTTGCAGTCTTGCTGGGAATAAAAAATAAACATAAAAAAAGAAGAGTAGTGCCGAAGGTTTTTCTTAAAAATATTCTAATTTATTTTAAATTGATAATTCATTTAGAAATTAGTTCGATCATAATTTAATCAAATTATATTTAAATCATCTCAAATTGAACTCATATAATCTTTATTATGATTTAATTAGTTTATTTGCTATCAATTCAAAATTTTAATAAAATTTTAGATTTGATAGTTTTTTATTTTCCTTATAAAAATCAATACTTAACAGATGGCATAAATTACAATCGCTGTTTTGAATATATTTCTTCTTGCACTTTGAATGCCTTTTATATTAGAACAAATTTTAATTTGACGTTAAGTTCATTGCTAAGTTAAGAACTTTGTACGTAAAGGCGATGACATCTGTGGCCATTGGATTGGATGGAGTTAGAGTAGACTCGATGGGTAAGAGCATGTGGAGTGTATAAGGGTAACGTGATAAAAGATAATTTTCAATTCATTTCTATAACCAATATAGAAAAGATAAATCATAGATGATCAAAATATGAAGAAAGATATGTTCATACATGTCGAATTTTAATATCTTATATGATACCGAAGGCACGAAGGAACGGAGTGTGAGGATAATGAATTATTGATTAGTAGCCAAGATAAAACTTATAACTAAGTTACCTAGCACTATACTAGAGTTCTAGTATTCTACAACCAAAAGTACTGAGATACATCAATATCAAATCCAGAAAACAAGTCATGCAGCAGAAATTGGATTATGACAAGTTTTAGTGACAAAACGTCTGCATTAAAACCAAAATAAATAGGTAAAGCATCACCCTAGCCTCCTAATCCACCAAATGAACCAATGTTTTTTTTTCCCTTAAATCTAATAATCAAATCCTTCAAAGCGCAGAAACCTTTGGAACTGCAACTGGAAAATTGTTAATTTCCTCCATCCATGGGTTCTTTTCCTTTGCAGGATTGACCGTCCTCAGAGCCTTCCAGACAGCGCTGTTGCACTTGAATCCAGAGCCAAATGCTATTTGCCAAATCCTATCCTTGCTCTTGATCCTTCCTTTCCCCTCTGAATATGCCAGTTCGTACCACAAGGAGCTGCTTGAAGTGTTTCCAAACCTGTAGAGGGTCATCCTTGATGGTTCCATATGCCATTCAGAGAGCTGCAAGTTCTTCTCTATTTCATCCAAAACGGCCCTTCCTCCGGCATGAATGCAGAAATGCTCAAAGGCCAACTTGAAATCCGGAATGTAAGGCCTGATCTTCATTTTGAGTAACTTCTTGGCCACCAATGTAGCGAAAAAGATCAACTGTTCAGACATGGGCAAGACAAGCGGACCTAGGGTAGTGATGTTGGTCTTGAGGGCATCACCAGCAACTGCCATCAGATCTTTTGAAAGAGACACACCGACCTTTCCATGCTCATCCTCTTCCTGGGTGACACAGCTGAAGCACTTGTCATCAGAACCCTTATGAGTGCGCACGGTGTGCACCAATTGGTACTTTGAACGCCTACGCTCCGACCTCTTGTTGGATAGAAGAATTGCAGCACCTCCCATGCGGAACAAACAGTTGGAAACGAGCATGGAACGGTTGTTACCGAAATACCAGTTCAAAGTGATGTTCTCCATGCTGATAACCAGAGCATAGGAATTGGGATAGAGTTGAAGAAGGTCCTTGGCGAGATCAATAGAGAGGAGACCAGCACTGCATCCCATTCCACCAAGATTGTAGCTGACAATATTTCCTCGAAGCTTGTAATGATTCACTACCATGGCAGAAAGAGAGGGTGTCGGATTGAACAAGCTACAATTCACTATCAAGATGCCAATGTCCTTGGGTTTGACATTTGTCTTTGCCAAAAGTTCATCAATGGCGCCAAACATGACCGTTCTAGCTTCCTTCCTGGCCTCGGCCATGCAAGGGTTGGGAGGAACATTGAGGATAGCCTCAGGGAGGTAAGTAGATTCACCAAGACCAGACCTTTCGAGAATCTTTCGCTGGAACGCAAGGTTCTCTTCTGAAAAGGAGCCTGTTTGAATAGATCTATCCATGAATATTTGCCTGGTGCATTTCCGTGCATCTTCGGGCTTGTAGCAGGCAAAGTTAACCAAATACACGGGTCTGGGGCGTGTGAGGAAGTAGACGGTGGAGAGGAAGACAAGAAGCGTGGAGCAAAGGATCACAGAGATCAGGTTGAATCTGAGATGATCCCAAAGGTCATGGAAATCCTTGATGGAGAAGGTGGAGAGCGGTGCTGTGACGACGGCAACGAGGGGCAAAAGGAATAGGTACATTCCATGGCTGATTAGGTAGTGGTAACCAAGCTTGACATACTTGAGCTTGACTGATTGCTTAAAATCAGGGAGGTGGGAGGAAGATTTTCGGATCAATGGGGCATTAGTGCTTTGTTCAGAATCAGCCGTCATGTTCAGATCAGATGCTTAGGAACAGAATTACAGTTGAGGAAAGAGGACAAACACCTGTATGGAACCCGATCGCCGGACCTGCACAGGGTAGCAAAACAGGGAAAATTTACTTCTCAGAAAACAAAGAACAAAAACAAAAGAATGCTCCCTTTCTTTTCTCGTACAACAAAAAAAAATCGTGATTTTTTTTGGGGGCTCTAATCGTCTTCTTCGAGAGAAGAAAAGGAGCCATCCACGAAGTGGATCGAACAGAAAAAGAAGAAGAAGAAATTTTGAACAAAAATCTAATGGCAGCAGTCATTGCAGAAAGATCTACTTTTGACCAAGAAATCCTGAAGCGCGTGACCCAGAAAAGAATCTCAGACGAAAAATCCAGGAAAAAAAAAAAGATCACAGGAAACCAAACAATCTTTCTCTGCAAAGAACTTTTCATGGTAATGCAAAACCGAATGATCAAACACTACGCAAATGTAGACACGGGTATCCAAGAGAATCAACATGATCAAATGTTGCAAACCTCGAATCCAGGCTTCTGGCACGAAGGGAAGGGAGGAAAGCGATGCCCTAAACAGCAATGCTGGATTTAGGAGGAGGACAGCCCCGGGGACGACGGGAAGAGGGGTGGAGAGACGGAAGGGGAGATCACGCTATAAAAATACTTCGTCCTTTCTTCGTCTTCGTCTTCGTCTTCCTCTATGTCATCGATGACGATCTGCAAATGAGCTGTAGGAGGAAGCTTCGAACGCACCGTGATTCCGCTGGGCAACAATGGCGACTTGTGGAGCAGGCAACCTCCCTCAAATCTTCAACTGGCGCATATCAAATACTGATATTTGGACTTAACCCACAGTCTACCCACCTTTCTATTGGAAGCAAATGTGAGAGGCCTTCGTGGGACCCACCGAGTTTGGGATTCTAGCGAGTTTCGAATGCGCGATGGACGACGGCGGCGACGCCGCGTTTGACCGAATAATTGGCTAAAGAAAACCCGCGGGAATATCGTGCACTATAAATTTAACAAAAGCTACCCCCGAAAATACCCCCAGCTAATCTACTTAATTAGACTTTTACCATTAAAACCATTCATGAAGTGACCAGTTAGTTAAATTGTCATTAAATATTTTTAACCAAAATGTGTGATGATTTTAAATGTCTCAAATTCATATATAAAATGAGAATCATTGCACTTTGTCGTTATTTGGAACCTTATAGTTGTTGGTGAAATCATATCTCAACTTGGTCATGTTAGATAAGGATTGTTATGTTAAGTTGTTATGATTTTTTTTTATAATCCAAGTGTATAAGTTTTGCCTGACTGCCTAAGTCCAAAAGTAGATAGTCTTGCTCCTTAGTTTACTTATCGGGTAAATTCAAAGTACAACTTATGCATACTCATCCATACTATGATTCAAACTCGGGTTTTTATGTTTGTTCGCCTAAGTGTTTTTACTACTGCATCACATTTATGAGGGCTACTAAGGTGTTTTGATCCTTTTACAATATGTGGATGACAATATGTTGTTTAATCATGTTGTGAGCAACGTGATTGAGGTAAATTTAAGTTCAACGTGTCAAGTAGGTAAAAATTAATTAGATATTTAACATTTAATAAAATCCAAGTGGATCAAGATGGATCAAATATTTTGCAAGTGAAACAAGTGTTAACAAATGGAAAGCTAACATATGTTGATAAGTGATAGAAATTCAAATAGGTCAAAATTAATTAGATACTTGATAAATGATGAAATTTGAGGTAAATTAAGAGTGATTGAATACTTGATAAGTGATAACATTTCAAGCAAGTTAATATCGGTTAGACACATTGAAGTTCTAGTAAATCAAAGTAAATCTAAGGCTAGGCAATAGAAGTTTTGACCAATTAAGATAGACTTGAGATGGGACAAGTGGAAGTACTAGTGAATTAAAGTTGGTTGATATTGGGTAGATGATGTTGTGAAAGCTAGGCCTTCGAGTAGTAGGAGTCTTAGTAGATTAAAATTGACCAATACTAGGCAAACGAGAAAATCTTTAAGACTTGATTATACGCACGAGAAGTACCTAGACAAAGTCTCTTGGTAAAATAACGAAGTCTTGGAGGCATGGGTCTTTTAGCAAGGAAATTTAAGTGAGATGAGAGTCTACAAATGACCTACAGTTTTGATTCATGTAGAATTGACTTGGGGTAAGACTCAGCCTTAAAGCAAGTTGGAGTCAAAGTTTCAACCAACTAACATATGTTTTTAGTTGATTAATGGTTGGATCAACTAGACAATCAACTTAGGTTGAATTGTCAATTGATAAAATATTTATATTCCAGAGTGGTTTGGCAATAGATTGAAGCAAAACTAGTCAATTGATGGAATCACATGAATCTAAGAAGAGAGACATTGATCTATATAACAAACTTAGCTACAATTGTCAACTAACTTAAATGTTATAGGTGATCAATTGATTGGATGGAAGATTATTTGACTCAAGTAGTCATTATGAGTAGATAACGAACTACATGCAAATTCAATCGACTCAACTATTGCAATTAGCCTATTGATCAGAGGGATTATCGTAGTTTCCAGGGTTATCGTGTTGTGGTAGAATATCTAGGTTGTTATTCAAATATTTATAGTTCGACCCCCAATTATGATGTATTTATAGGAATTTTTCCTCCAAATAGGGGACGCAACCAAAGGATGTTGAGTTTCTGGGCTGACCGCCACGTGCGTTTTCCGATTTACTCTGGTGGTAGGTAGAAAACTTTCGTAAGGTTAAACCAATCACTCCTAGGGATAGTAAATGAAATTAACTGAGATTATATATATATATATATTTGTTGAATGGATTGTCACATGTAGTTGTTGCCAACAAGAAGTCTATAAGAAGAGCTTCCAATGGAGATTTTGAAAGCAACTCATAAGTGAACATATAAGTCATCCTTGAACAATCCAAAGTGAAAAAATAAGGAAAAAAACAACAAGTGAAACCAAGTCAAAGAAAAGCTCAATTATGCAATCCTTTCTTATGTTGTAAATTGTTTTTAATTAACATTGCATTTTCTCATTGTTACAAGTTTAGATTCTAAAAGATTTCTCCCTAGAAGGACCATAGGCCAAGGAGTAAAATTCTAGAAGTGATCTACTAAAAGATTATAAATCACATAGTAGAATTCTAGGAGTAATCTATTAAAGGATCATAGACTGTGAATTAGAAATTGAGGGTTCAAACTATGTAAATCACCTTGTTTAATTTGTGTTAGTTTGTATTTTCTATATTCCCATGGTGTACCAATGAATTTGTTGAGATAAGTATGAAATTGAACAGATTGCTATTTACCCCAGTCGTAATATTAATCCAACAAAAGGATGAGTAATTTTTTTCTTATTTTTCTCAAAGTGTTTGAAGGCTACTAATTGATTGAAAGCTATTTTAGTTGAGTAGATATGTTCCAGTTGACTTGTCACCATAAAATATTTTTGACCAAAAATATTTGATGACTTTACAGGCCGTAGTTAGTATAATATGAATGTTAGGTAAATAAGTTAAATTTATTGTTGCAATTATTTTTTAGGATTTTGGTATTTGATAATGTACCTAAGTTGATCAATTTGATCAAGGGTTGATTTAAACATGACTTGATGTTTGGAAGAAAGAAGTCTAGTCAGGATGACTAACAAAGGTACGTCCTAACTAAAGATTAGGTAAGGCAAAGTCCAGACAGGTTTGTAGGACCAGATGTCTGGTAAGAGAAAGTTCTAACTGAAAGTTAGACAAGGTAAAGTCCAGGTAGGTTTGTAGGACTAAATGCATGGTAAAAATGAATCCTAACTATAGGTTAGGCAAGGCAAAGTCCAAGCAAGTTTGTAGGACTAAATGTCTGGCAAGGGTAAGTCCAAGCAGGTCAAAGATGACTAGATGCTTAGCAAAGGAAAATCATGGGGGAGTAAACCTGGGGTGGTGAGATCCTAAGGAGTAAGTCTTAGGTGGTAAAGTCTTGGATGTAGTCCAAGCATTAAGCCTTGTAAGTCGAATAGACTTACAAGAGGAATTGATTCTTAGTTGGTAAACTTAGATGTGGGACCTTCAAATAAAAGGTAAGCCTAGTAAGGCAGGTAAACTTATAGTAGTGAGGCTTAATCCTAAGGGATTAACCCTTAGGTGGTAGACTTGGAAAAGAGACCTCCAAACAAAAGGTAAGCCTAGTAGGTCAAGTAGACTTACAATATTAGGCTAGGTTGCTTGCTTGTATTTTGTATGGTTGTTTTGTAGGAACTTGGAGTTGGAAGCAAAACAGAGAGCAGACAAATACAATCAAACGCAACTAGACTAAGTTTGGGGTGAATCAGACTTGACTCGGGTCTAACTAGACCCAAACTGATCGGGCTCAATTGACAAGGTTCAAGTTCGGACTTGGATTAGTGGCTTGGCTTGGTTCATTCGATCGAAAAAATCAGTTTAGTCGACCAACTGGGTTAGGTTGACCCGATTGCTGAGTTGTTAAAGAAGTTAATATGGAAGCTAATGTGGAAAAAGATTAGGTTCAACTTTATAATTTGGATGAGGATAAAGATAAGTCAGATGATATGGATAAAGATAAGGCTTAATCCAGATATGATTTTATCTAGATAAAATTTATTCTAGATAAGGGTCTAATCCAACTCTATAAAAGGAAATGAAGACTCTATGTTCAAGAACAAGAATTCCATACTTCTCTTGTACTTTGTGCTCGAAGAAAATCCGCTGTGAGGCTCTGCGACCAGGGAAGCTCTAGGAGGGGTGCGTTGCACTCAGGACTTCCGGATCGACTCACTATTGTTTGTTTGTTTTTAATTACACATTGAACTTCTTTTCATATCTTATTTTGTACTTGTATTATCAAACTCTAAGACAGGTTTCTCCGCTTTCGGAAAGTTTTCGGAAAGGAGACCGCTAGTGGACTCATACTGAGTGTGTATGTCATGGATGCAGTGACCCTAGGGGGTTGGGAACCAAGTAAATCCATGAGTGTTATTTCCTTTTTGTTTATTATTATTACACTGCGTATTAACACTTTGTAGAAAAAATGAACGAAAGACAAAAACGCAATAAAAATTGACAATCGATATTCACCCCCTCTATCGATGCATAACAATCCTACAAAATCTAGCTATGAAATCGTAGTTAATTCAACGTGAATATTTTTGAACATGTTAAGTATATGTTGTAGCAGTTATGAACCTTAACTGCTACGATATAAATATTGTTAAATTGGTCAAGTCCGTTTGACCGACTCAGGATTTACATTTGAAATCGACCTATCAAAAAATCAAAATTGGTATGTCAAAATATCAAAAATAACCCAACAATATATTAGGACAAAAAGAACACATATATCTCTATAATAGAATAATATTATCCACTTTGGACATAAGCCTTTATGAATTTATTTTTAGGCTATACTAAAAAGATATTATACCAATAGAGATATCTTTCATTTTATAAACTTATGATATTTTCTATCTATTTCTAATGTGGGACTTTGATGTTATTTCCAACAATCCTCCCTTCAAATAAATGACCACAATTATGTAAGTACCCTGTTATGATTTTGGTGTGATCAACCAAGTCAAGTTAGGTCCTATGTATGTTTGATGTATTATGTATAAGTGTGCAGAAACTTAGGAGCACAGAAAGTCGAGCGAAAGACGCAGCTATCGAGAAGGACGACGCGGGAGAGAGTCGATGGGCTCGGTACGTCTGAGGGACGAGGTGCTGCGGAAGAGCACGCTGGCAGACGAGAAGGAAGCAAACGACGTTTCAGGGGACAAGAAGCCGAAGAGGAAGTTTACTCGAAGAGAAGGTAGGAAATTAGGTTCGGGTAAGTCCTATTCCGAATGGTCAAAATCACCCAAGCAAACAGAACAGGATCGGAGGAGAACTGGATTGTCTAGGCACATGGACCAAGTCCAGGCGCTTGAATGCTCCGAGCGCCCGAACTACCCTGGCCAACCTAGGGCGCCTCCTCGACGCGCCCTTGTTCGGGGCCACGTTATACGATCTGAGTGCCGAGAGCTGGTCCAGGCGTCGAGATTGAGAAAAATATATCTTTACCAAGCCGTTGCGACATGGGTAAAATTTTATCTACACCTAGGAGTCCAGGGCTGCCGACCAACAAGCTATAAATAAAACTTTGGTTTTAGTAGTTCAAAACAACACTCGAAAACGATTTTCTTTTTGTTCTACTTTGTAATATAGTGTTTAAATTACTGTAAGAGGTTTCTCTGTCGGAAGGAGATTTGATAATGAGTTTTCATCATCTAGGACTATCAATCTTCTGTTTGCAAATCAAGTAAAAAGATTTGTCTGTTCTTTCTTTCTTATTAATTAGTTTTTATTAAACAAGTGTTTCTTAATTTAGTTTGAAAAGTCGAGAAAGGTTGACTTTTTTTTTTAGGACAATAACCCCTTCTTATCGTCCTCAAGGGGACCAACAAATTATTCTCATGGTCTGGGTCTCCGTTCGAGTATCCAATCACTCTTGACTTGCTCCGGATGTCTACTTTAAAATTTTACCCTTGACCTGTTTGAACTTTTCACCACCTAGGATTCACTCCTTAGGATTTCCGCTAAGCATTCGGTCACCTTTGACTTGCTTTAACTTTTCAAGTTCACTCCTCTAGAAGCCCCCATTTCCTTCGTTCAAGGCCACTAATCTATCCACATGGCTCGATCTGGACCATGACTCTAGCTCGTGCTTCTTCTGGCGATTAGTTCGATGAAGAGTGACCTCACTTTGACACCATTTATTAGGATCAAAAGAATCCACATATCTCAACAATGATATGATATTGTCCACCTTGGGTCCAAGCTCTTGTGGATTTATTTCTAGACTCTACCCAAATGATCTCATACCAATAGAAATATCTTGTATCTTAAAATGATATCCGTCTAATTATTATCCAAAATCTTTGATAGTCATCCGATACATTTCAACTAAAATGACAAATATACATTAAAAAAAAAATTAAGTTGATAATAATAAAATAAGATATTTTTTAAAATATATATGATGATGTAAAAATTAGTCTCATAGCGTTATATAATCGATTTCACCTAGTATTATAAAATTTAATTGTTGTTGTATATGTATCCTTGGCATATACTAATAAAAAAAATACATTTCAACTAAAAATGGGCTATTTTCAAAGGATCCGAGCTAAACTGATGTTGTTGTGATTTTGAAATTCTTATGAGCATGGCAATGTTATTTTTTCTTGATTTTAAACTTTATGCTAAACCACTCAAATACTTTATGTCAAACTTAATAATGACTAAACCAATCTCAATTTGATATACTTTTAATCGACTAACGAATGATTTCAATCATGATTAAACACTTCAAAGCAAGCAAGATAATGAAAAATAGTTTTTTTTTTCTTAATGGAATAGCGCAATGGGACAGCGGTTAAATCTTTTAAATGATTAATTAAATATTTAAAGATCGAATCTTAATTGCGTAGAGAAATTTTTATATGTGAATTAAAAAACAAATGAAAAAGAAACACGGACTTCGTGTCCTCTTCTGTTCTCTCGCTCTCTCCTCGCTGTCTACTACATACAGGGCGTGACCTTTCAAGACAAAATGCGGACACAATGGCTGTGGCTGCATCTTCATGATTTCTCGGTGAAGTCACTGCGCTCGTCACAGATTTCTCTTAAACTTACCATTCTAAGCATGGAGTGAAATCTTTATGTGCTATTAATGCCCATTCTTGCATCGATTTCTTCTCATCTTTACCCAAATCAGTTGTTTGCTTCCCATGACGACGGACCAACCGGCGGCGAGATGTGCTCACTTCGTGCTGGTGCCGCTCATGGCGCAGGGCCACACCATCCCCATCGTCGACATGGCGCACTTCCTCGCCCGCCACGGCGCCCACGTCACCTTCCTCACCACCCCGCTCAACGCCCTCCGCATCGACGCCATCATCCAACGCGCCGGCGCGTCTGGGCTTGCCATTGACTTCGTCTCCCTCCATTTCCCCTGCGCCGAAGCCGGCCTTCCCCTAGGCTGCGAGAACATCGACGCCCTTCCGTCCCCGTCGCGCGACTACCTCCCAAACTTCCTCCGCGCCTGCGACATGCTCCGGGCCCCCTTTACTCAGCACCTCCGCCGGCACCCTCTGCCGCCGAGTTGCATCGTCTCCGACGCCGCGCAACCGTGGACCGGGGAGATGGCGCGGGACCTGGGCGTCCCGCGGCTCATCTTCCATGGCCTCGGGGGCTTCACCATCCTCGCGCGGCAGATCCTGCACCAGGAGGACGTCTACGTGAGGGTCACCGACGAGTCGGAGATACTCGACGTCCCAGGATTTCCTCACCCGCTGCGGGTGCCGATGGCCAAAACTCCGGGCACCTTTTGGGGTCCTAAGCTGCAGCACCTACGCCTGAGGTCCATGGAGGAGGAAGCCAAGGCCGACGGCGTTGTGGTGAACACCTTCGACGACATTGAGGCCGTGTACGTGGAGAGCTATCAGAAGATGATCGGAAAAAGGGTATGGACAGTCGGCCCCTTGTGCCTCTGCAACAGAGATGCCGCCCATATGACCGCGAGGGGAAACAAGGCGGCCGTTGATGAGAATCAATACTTGCGCTGGCTCGACTCAATGGCGCCGACCTCCGTGATTTACGTGAGCTTCGGTAGCCTCGTCACCGCCGGCGTCGAGCAAATTGTGGAAATTGGAATGGCTCTGGAAGGTGCAGGGTTTCCGTTCGTATGGGCGATTAAAGCCGGAGACCAATCAGCCATACAGGTGGATCGGTGGCTGGCAGAGAGCGGTTTTGAAGAGAGGACAAGAGGGAGGGGGCTGGTGATACGAGGGTGGGCGCCGCAGATGATGATCCTATCGCACCCTGCTGCCGGCGGATTTTTGACGCACTGCGGGTGGAATTCCACTCTGGAGGGAATATGCAGCGGCCTTCCCATGGCGACTTGGCCGCACTTCGGAGACCAGCACCTGAACCAGAAGGTGGTGGTGGAGGTGCTGAGGATCGGGGTGGCAGTGGGAGGCGGATCGGCCAATTGGGGAGACGAGAACAGCGGGACGGTGGTGAGGAGGGAGAAGATCGAAAAGGCAGTGAGGGAGTTGATGGGAGGAGGGGAGGAAGCCGAAGGGAGGAGGGAGAGGGCGAGGGAGCTGGGGGAGAAAGCAAAGCGCGCCATGGAAGAAGGTGGCTCTTCTTATCAGAACTTGAGCATGCTGATACAGCAATTCCCGGCAGAAGAAGAGTAGATGAAGGTAGGTGAACATTCGGTAAAATTAATTGAATTAATTTCATGTTGACTAATTAAATTAAATTAAAGTTTTATTAAAATTAAATTAACAGAATCAATTATTTTCGTTAACCTTAAATTAATTAAATTTATTTAAAATAATAATTGATCCTGTCTGGAAGCTAAGAAGACGAACCTGCCGGTATGACGTGTCTGGAGGATTGACCGCATCCTCTTGACCCGGGGGATGATCTGCCCGCTGCGTTGACCAAGTCGTCTGAAGTCCTCCTCCGGTCAACTGTACCTGTGTCCAGCGACCGGGTTCCCCCGGTCTCTGGTACCTCGGTGCTCGAGGCGAATCCCACAGACATATAAGTAACCGCATAGTAGTATAGCAATAAAATGAACAGATACCGAGTACGAGAACTTACCCTGGCCCAGGGGGGCGCCCTCGAATGAATGAGCGAGCGGGTAGTGGTGCTGATCGAGTCATCGTGTGACGACATAGGATCTAATGCAGCAAGGATCCCATGAGACGGCTCGCAGGCGGGATATGATAGCGGCTCGTAGGCCGACACACGGCACGCAGGCCGGATAATACCAATAACTCATCGGCTCAATGGCCGGTACACAACATACAAGGCATCACACAAATCATGAAGGCCGTGAGTCTATCGCCGGAGGTGGCACCGGAAGGTGGCAGTGCCGACTAGAAGTGTCGGCGGTGGCTGCTAGACTAGGCAGCGGCGGCTTGAAGCGGCGTCAAGGATGGTGGCGGCTAGCAAGGGCGACAACGCTCACAGGGGTATCGACACCTGTGGCAGCGAGCAAGACCGGCGTCGGAGGCGGCGAAGGTACCCTCTGTGCACACCTCTACCTCGATGGCCGGACACAAGGAAACCAACGTCGGAGGGGGCTTCGGGGGGGGGGAGGCAGCGCCTCTGCTCCAGTGGTTAGCGGCGAAGGGGGATACGGCGAGCCTTCCTCTAGGCGGCGGTGGGTCTCTGCCAGCGACGGCCTGGGTCGAAGAGGAGAGGAGAGGAGCGATCGGCGACCAACGCTGACGAGGAGAGGGCGGCTAGCAGGCGGCGTGAGGTGCTAGGAGGAGTCAAAGTAGGTCCAGTGGCGGCGGCGGCGAGGAAGCCCAGCTCCTCTTCCTGTTGGTTGCGTTGGGGTGCGGACCGGATGAAAGGAGGGGGAGTAGAGAGGCGGCCGGCGCCGGCAAGGAGGGAGGAAGAAGCTCTTCCTCGCGGCGGACCAAAAAACGCGAGCCCCAGAAAAAACCCCCATCCCCTCTCCCTCTGTGCGGCGGCCTATGAACAGTGCTTAAAAGCACTCCAAACCCTAAAGCTTTACCCTCCCCAATGACCAAAATGTCCTCTAACCCCACTTTAATTCCTCTTATGCCCCATTCATATCCGGATCACAAGCCTCCCCTTCAAGTCTAGTCGAAGGAGGCATGAGTCCGACTGACTGGACAGTCTATCGCAACGGATTGGACTGCTTTCGATACCAAAGTCACATCGCTGAACACAATGTACGCTATCCTGCGAGCGGTCGCTATAATAACGGTGTCGAATGAAATATCAACGATGCCGAGCGGATCAAGTCGATAATTGATCTGACGCTGAGCGACGCAACGTCAGGTGAGATGCCGAGCAAGCTGAGCGACCGAGTGATGTCAAGCGCGTGCCCTAGTTCAAGTGTACGGCCGAATGGACGACCAAGCGGTACCAATCAGATGGCTACGAGAGTGACGACCGAGCGGTGAAAAATTGTGCCAACAGGATGTCAAGAAATCGATCAAGCGCCGAGCAAGACTGAGTGATATCGAGTAGACGCTCGGGCGACGTGGAGCAAAGCGATCGGCACGATCGAGCAAACGACCAAGTGATACTGATCAGATGGTTTCGAAGATGCTGAACGGACGATCGGAATGATGTCGATCGGACGGATAGATGCCTGGCGGACGATGCCACGCGTGCGAGCGGAATGACGTCGATCGATCGGATAGATGCCTAGCGGACGATGCCACGCGTGCAAGCGGAATGATGTCGATCGATCGGATAGATGCCTGGCAAACGATGCCACGCGTGCGAGCGGAATGATGTCGATCGATCGGATAAATGCCGGGCGGACGATGTCGCGCGTGCGACCGGAATGACGTCGATCGATCGGATAAATGCCGGACGGACGACTGCTCAACCTCGAACGGGGAAGATAGATAATCATAAATCTGGTCCTTGACCAGTGAAGGCCGCTCAACCCCTAACGGGGGATATAGATATATGATGTGCTGGTCCGCTGAACTGGTCCAAAACCGTTGATGATCGCTTGAATATAATCCTCCCGGCCGATCGGCTCGGGGGTCTTCGCCATCGAGCCCCTGGCTCGCATATAATCCTCCCGGCTGCTCGGCTCGGGGGTCTTCGCCATTGAGCCCCTGGCTCGTATATAATCCTCCCGGCTGCTCGGCTCGGGGGTCTTCGCCATCGAGCCCCTGGCTCGTATATAATCCTCCCGGCTGCTCGGCTCGGGGGTCTTCGCCATCGAGCCCCTGGCTCGTATATAATCCTCCCGGCTGCTCGGCTCGGAGGTCTTCGCCATCGAGCTCCTGGCTCATATATAATCCTCCCGACTGCTCGGCTCGGGGGTTTTCGCCATCGAGCCCCTGGCTCGTATATAATCCTCCCGGCTGCTCGGCTCGGGGGTCTTCGCCATCGAGCCCCTGGCTCGTATATAATCCTCCCGGCTGCTCGGCTCGGGGGTCTTCGCCATCGAGCCCCTGGCTCGTATATAATCCTCCCGGCTGCTCGGCTCGGGGGTCTTCGCCATCGTATATAAACCTCCCGGTCGATCGGCACGGGGGCCTTCGTCTTCGAGCCTGTGGCTCGGATATAAACCTCCCGGCCGATCGGCATGGGGGCCTTGACTCGAAGAACTAATACAGATCATATAACTAACCGAGAACAGATAACGGAAAAACTGACCTAGGTCATGAGGATAGCAGAACTCTCCGGCGTCGTCCATCTTCACGTTTCAGATCAGGCGCGTTCCCACAGACGGCGCCAATTTGATCCTGTCCGAATCGCCGAACCAAGGGACGTTGGGCACGTGGCGCTCTCCTAGTCAATGGCACCTGTCTGGAAGCTAAGAAGACGAACCTGCCGGTATGACGTGTCTGGAGGGTTGACCGCATCCTCTTTACCCGGTGGATGATCTGTCCGCTGCGTTGACCAAGTCGTCTGAAGTCCTCCTCCGGTCAACTGTACCTGTATCCAGCGACCGGGTTCCCCCGGTCTCTGGTACTTCGGTGCTCGAGGCAAATCCCACAGACATATAAGTAACCGCATAATAGTATAGCAATAAAATGAACAGATACCGAGTACGAGAACTTACCCTGGCCCAGGGGGCGCCCTCGGATGAATGAGCGAGCTAGTAGTGGTGCTGATCGAGTCATCGTGTGACGACATAGGATCTAATGCAGCAAGGGTCCCATGAGACGGCTCGCAGGCGGGATATAATAGCGGCACGTAGGCCAGCACACGGCACGCAGGCCGGATAATACCAATAACTCATCGGCTCAATGGCCGGCACACAACATACAAGGGCATCACACAAATCATGAAGGCCGTGAGTCGACCGGTGGCTATCGCCGGAGGTGGCACCGGAAGGTGGCAGTGCCGACTAGAAGTGTCGGTGGTGGCTGCTAGACTAGGCAGCGGCGGCTTGAAGCGGCGTCAAGAATGGTGGCGGCTAGCAAGGGCGACAACGCTCACAGGGGTATCGACAGCTGTGGCAGCGAGCAAGACCGGCGTCGGAGGCGGCGAAGGTACCCTCTGTGCACACCCCTACCTTGATGGCCGGACACAAGGAAACCAACGCCGGAGGGGGCTTCCGGGGGGGGGGGGTGGGAGAGGCAGCGCCTCTGCTCCAGTGGTTAGCGGCAGATGAAGGGGGATACGACGAGCCTTCCTCTAGGCGGCGACGGGTCTCTGCCAGCGGCGGCCTGGGTCGAAGAGGAGAGGATAGGAGCGATCGGCGACCAACGCTGACGAGGAGAGGGCGGCTAGCAGGCGGCGTGAGGTGCTAGGAGGAGTCAAAGTCGGTCCAGTGGCGGCGGCAGCGAGGAAGCCCAGCTCCTCTTCCTGTTGGTGGCGTTGGGGGTGCGGACCGGATGAAAGGAGGGGGAGTAGAGAGGCGGCCGGCGGCCGGCGTCGGCAAGGAGGGAGGAAGAAGCTCTTCCTCGCGACGGACCAAAAAACGCGAGCCCCAGAAAAAACCCCCATCCCCTCTCCCTCTGTGCGGCGGCCTGTGAACAGTGCTTAAAAGCACTCCAAACCCTAAAGCTTTACCCTCCCCAATGACCAAAATGTCCTCTAACCCCACTTTAATTCCTCTTATGCCCCATTCATATCCGGATCACAAGTCTCCCCTTCAAGTCTAGTCGAAGGAGGCGTGAGTCCGACTGACTGGACAGTCTATCGCAACGGATTGGACCACTTTCGATACCAAAGTCACATCGCTGAACACAATGTACGATGTCCTGCGAGCGGTCGCTATAATAACGGTGTCGAATGAATAGCAACGATGCCGAGCGGATCAAGTCGATAATTGATCTGACGCTCGGGCGACGTGGAGCAAAGCGATCGGCACGATCGAGCAAACGACCAAGTGATACTGATCAGATGGTTCCGAAGATGCTGAACGGACGATCGGAATGATGTCGATCGGACGGATAGATGCCGGGCGGACGATGCTGCGCGTGCGAGCGGAATGATGTCGATCGATCGGATAGATGCCTGGTGGACGATGCCACGTGTGCGAGCGGAATGATGTCGATCGATCGGATAGATGCCTGGCGGACGATGCCACGCGTGCGAGCGGAATGATGTCGATCGATCGGATAGATGCCTGGCGGACGATGCCACGCGTGCGAACGGAATGATGTCGATCGATCGGATAAATGCCGGGCAGACGATGTCGCGCGTGCGACCGGAATGACGTCGATCGATCGGATAAATGCCGGACGGACGACTGCTCAACTCCGAACGGGGGAGATAGATAATCATGAATCTGGTCCTTGACCAGTGAAGGCCGCTCAACCCCGAACGGGGGATATAGATATATGATGTGCTGGTCCGCTGAACTGGTCCAAAACCGTTGATGATCGCTTGAATATAATCCTCCCGGTCGATCGGCTCGGGGGTCTTCGCCATCGAGCCCCTGGCTCGCATATAATCCTCCCGACTGCTCGGCTCGGGGGGTCTTCGCCATCGAGCCCCTGACTCGTATATAATCCTCCCGGCTGCTCGGCTCGGGGGTCTTCGCCATCGAGCCCCTGACTCGTATATCATCCTCCCGGCTGCTCGGCTCGGGGGGTCTTCGCCATCGAGCCCCTGGCTCGTATATCATCCTCCCGGCTGCTCGGCTCGGGGGTCTTCGCCATCGAGCCCCTGGCTCGTATATAATCCTCCCGACTGCTCGGCTCTGGGGTCTTCGCCATCGAGCCCCTGGCTCGTATATAATCCTCCCGGCTGCTCGGCTCGGGGGTATTCGCCATCGAGCCCCTAGCTCGTATATAATCCTCCCGGCTGCTCAGCTCGGGGGTCTTCGCCATCGAGCCCCTGGCTCGTATATAATCGTCCCGGCTGCTCGGCTCGGCGGTCTTCGCCATCGAGCCCCTAGCTCGTATATAAACCTCCCGGTCGATCGGCACGGGGCCTTCGTCTTCGAGCCTGTGGCTCGGATATAAACCTCCCGGCCGATCGGCACGGGGGCCTTCGTCTTCGAGCCTGTGGCTCGGATATAAACCTCCCGGCCGATCGGCACGGGGGCCTTCGTCTTCGAGCCTGTGGCTCGGATATAAACCTCCCGGCCGATCGGCACGGGGGCCTTCGTCTTCGAGCCTGTGGCTCGGATATAAACCTCCCGGCCGATTGGCACGGGGGCCTTGACTCGAAGAACTAATACAGATAATATAGCTAACCGAGAACAGATAACGGAAAAACTGACCTAGGTCATGAGGATAGCAAAACTCTCCGGCGTCGTCCATCTTCACGTTCCAGATCAGGCGCGTTCCCACAGACGGCGCCAATTTGATCCTGTCTGGAAGCTAAGAAGACGAACCTGCCGGTATGACGTGTCTGGAGGGTTGACCGCATCCTCTTGACCCGGTGGATGATCTGTCCGCTGCGTTGACCAAGTCGTCTGAAGTCCTCCTCAGGTCAACTGTACCTGTATCCAGCGACCGGGTTCCCCTGGTCTCTAGTACTTCGGTGCTCGAGGCGAATCCCACAGACATATAAGTAACCGCATAATAGTATAGCAATAAAATGAACAGATACCGAGTACGAGAACTTACCCTGGCCCAGGGGGGCGCCCTCGGATGAATGAGCGAGCTAGTAGTGGTGCTGATCGAGTCATCGTGTGACGACATAGGATCTAATGCAGCAAGGGTCCCATGAGACGGCTCGCAGGCGGGATATGATAGCGGCTCGTAGGCCGGCACACGGCACGCAGGCCGGATAATACCAATAACTCATCGGCTCAATGGCCGGCACACAACATACAAGGCATCACACAAATCATGAAGGCCGTGAGTCGACTGGTGGCTATCGCCGGAGGTGGCACCGGAAGGTGGCAGTGCCGACTAGAAGTGTCGGCGGTGGCTGCTAGACTAGGCAGCGACGGCTTGAAGCGGCGTCAAGAATGGTGGCGGCTAGCAAGGGCAACAACGCTCACAGGGGTATCGACACCTGTGGCAGCGAGCAAGACCGGCGTCGGAGGCGGCGAAGGTACCCTCTGTGCACACCCCTACCTCGATGGACGGACACAAGGAAACCAACGCCGGAGGGGGCTTCCGGCGGGGGGGAGAGGCAGCGCCTCTTCTCCAGTGGTTAGCGGCAGATGAAGGGGGATACGGCGAGCCTTCCTCTAGGCGGTGGCGGGTCTCTGCCAGCGGCGGCCTGGGTCGAAGAGGAGAGGAGAGGAGCGATCGGCGACCAACGTTGACGAGGAGAGGGCGGCTAGCAGGCGGCTAGCAGGCGGCGTGAGGTGCTAGGAGGAGTCATAGTCGGTCCAGTGGCGGCGGCGGCGAGGAAGCCCAGCTCCTCTTCCTGTTGGTGGCGTTGGGGTGCGGACCGGATGAAAGGAGGGGGAGTAGAGAGGCGGCCGGCGGCCGGCGCCGGCAAGGAGGGAGGAAGAAGCTCTTCCTCTCGGCGGACCAAAAAACGCGAGCCCCAAAAAAAACCCGCATCCCCCCTCCCTCTGTGCGGCGGCCTGTGAACAGTGCTTAAAAGCACTCCAAACCCTAAAGCTTTACCCTTCCCAATGACCAAAATGTCCTCTAGCCCCACTTTAATTCCTCTTATGCCCCATTCATATCCGGATCAATAATAATAATAATTTATATAAAATTAGTATTAAATTAACCGAATATTCATTTATGATGCACTAATCCCTTGCTTAGTACAAAGTCTTTTCCTCACGTACTCGCATATGTTCCAATTGAGGATTGATTTTTCCTCTCAATTAAATACTCTCATATGTTCCAATTGAGGATTGATCTACTAGAAATCCACCTTGACGTTTTACCATTGTACTGTGCCCGTGGGAGTTTGAAAGGGAATCATAGAAATTGATTCATTAGCATTGTATTTTCTTATTGTTGTAAGTTTAGGTTATAAAAGGTTTTTACACCTCTAAAACGAGCACGCCATAGAGTAAAATTCGAATGCTGATCTACTAAAAGATTATATGTTGGAATTAAGAAGGTGAAAGAGCACATTTTCCCCTTCATCTTTTACCTTCATTAATAAAAAAAATATTTACAAACTTAGTTAGTTTTATTGATTATTTCTGGAGTGTCACAGTACAATATTCAAATTATCTCTCAAATATCTACAGTTCAATATTCAACTATGACGTATTTACAGGAATTTTAAACATGAAAAATACCGGATCCGTCGCGAATCCACTCTAAGTGTTTAATGTTCACAGAATTTGTTTTTGTAATTTTTCATGTTTAGAAGACCAATAATAGTATCAGAGTTATGTTCTAAATGCGTGATGCTTGTCATGATTTGCTCGCTTCGTGTGGTTTCCATCGTCACCAAGGGGTTGAAGAGTTCATGAGCGATCGTCGCTTGCAAGAACCGGCGACCGCGTCGTGGTGGTTTCCCTTGAGTCCGGCATCACGAAGTCATGATTTCTGCCCCACTGCCAGGAACTCACGATAGTCCTCGGTAGCACAAAGTCATGATATATAGAGGAGGGTCAGTTATCACGTCGATTGACTGATGATCGACTTCTGTAGCCAGAGAGCATCGACGATCACCTCGGTAGGTTGGTGATTGACCACCATGGTCGACGACCTTGCATTCAGCGCGACATAGAAGAAGAATTTTTTTCCACAACTATTTCTTATTCAATTGAGAAGAATCGTTTGATTTTGTTAAATAAAAACAAAAGGAAAAAAGTCAGCGTTTTTCTTGGGTTCACGTTTTGTTTTTAAGGGAAAAAGATTTTTTTTTTTAAACCGTTTTGATTCAAATCAATTTAGCTCAATTGGATATCTAATTTAAATTATTGATTAATTTAATTAGACCCTGATCTCATTCAAACTATTAGTTAGTTTAATCGGATCAGTTTAATTCAATCATACCAGATTGAATTTAAATGGATGGTTTAATCCAAAGGGACTAGGCTAATCGGAATTTGTCAAAATTACAAGAATTGGGTTAATTTGATTTATTGGACTGGATCTTTCCTGATTTAATTAAATAGGCCAAATTTATTCTATTGGGTCAGTTTTGATCAAATTGAACCATATTGTCTAATGGGCTAGAATTGATCAAATGAGCCTTGATTTGATCAATAAATCTAAATTTGACTTAAATGAGCTTAGGTTAAACAATAATAATAAGTAAGTTTAGTTGATCCATGTCTAATTGGATAAGTTCTAATGAGAACAAGGAACTAAGCTATTGCTCAAGATCTAGTTTCCTAATTAATCATTCTAGTGTGTCAGTCAATTGAAGCTCCTCAAATAAAAAAAATTTTATTTTTCTTATTTATGGATTTTGTATGTTTGTTCTATGCATATGTGAGAATTGTATTGAATCAGTTTTGTTATTGATTTGTCAATTTTGTCGATTTTATATTGACATCATTGTTTTCAATTCCAGATGCCACGGATGATATACACAATGACTCATCTCAATGAACGATCGGATGAGCCGAGGGATGAGATTCATGAGATAGAGTATGACTCGACTCACGGAGTTAAAGGACATATTAGACAGCTTGATCAATTATTCTGGAAATTCGAGCATGAAGAGTTTCCAATCCTGAATAATTACAGGATCTTGGCTTTGATTCCTTCACCGCCGGGGCATCCCAAGGTGATGGCACACCATATACGGAGGCGCTATAAAGGGCGTATCTCATATTCAGAGTTGTGTGTGGAGCTACTTCACCGTAAATATCTAGAAGATGATCCTGAAGAATTTGAGAAAGATCCAGAGAAGGATCCTGAAGATTCTGACTTCTGAGGAGGATCCTGAAGAGTCCAAGGCGGATCCAAAAGAGGATCCGAATGTGGATCAAATGAAGAATCTTGAATCTGATCTACTTGAGATTGCTCTAATTGAGTCCGAGATGAACGGGATAGTACTGCTCACCTCACTGGTGTTTTTTTAATAGGAGTGGTGTTAACTTATCTAGCTTATTAGAGTTCAGTTGTTGTAATTATCGCTATGTACAAACAGTATTAGCTCATTTAATAAAGTCATGTAGTATAAACTGTATAGGATCGTTGCGCTAGAGGGGAGGTGAATAGCGCTCGTGACTTTCACGTTCTTTTAAAAATAATCGAGAGTAACAACAGAAAGAAAAGAGAAAGAGAAAGAAGATCACACAAGAACACAAGTCAAAATTTACTTGGTTCGGAGTCTATGACGACTCCTACTCTAAGATCCGCGATCGTTGATCATTTTCGTTGGGCAATCACTAAAATTTCGAAAAACCTTTACAATAGAGAATTACATGTGCGGTAACTTAATTACAATAATTTAAAATTTTACCAACAACAATGATGTTGAAATTATGAGTTTCTGGTCGTCAGAGAAGTGTTATAGTTTCATTGGATCATCTTTGGAGTAGTGCACAAGAGAAGGATCTCGAATTTGAGTTGTTGTTTAAGTGCCAGTGAATCCTCCTTTTATAGCCCACTCCGAGCGTTTGGAACCTCCCCAGGGCGCCCCCATGGGGCTAACGTGGCGTGCTCTCGTCGAAACTAGATCCAACAAGAGTTATCTGCCTTCGGGCGCCCGACCACCCTCGAGCGCCCGGACCGAGACGTAGCTCCACCAATCAATGCACTCCAGCTCACCGTACAAATCATTTTTTGTCGTTCGGGCACCTGGAGCAACTCGGGGTACTCGGACCACGAAGGTCGTAGCCAGGCACCTCACTCGGCTCTGTTTGTTTATTGGTGAAGCTAGTCTGAGTACTCGGACCATCATTTTTGTAAACTTGTTTCTCTACAAAACAAGGTTAGTCTAGGCAATAATATTTAAAGAACGATAAGTTTTGGACTGTCCATTCCTGACCTTGAGTTTTCTTGAAACTCTAGGTCGGATCGATACCTACTGTTCCCTCTTCGCGAAACGCATACTCACCTATCCCTCCCAGGAGAAATTACCTTTTGTCAGACCGATCCTCCAAACTATCTGGACTTTTACTCAGTGTCCAAGACTTCAAGACTTCATGCTAAACGTTCAATCCATGACCCGTTCAGTCTTCCACCTGGTGTCAGCGACCCCCAGGATTTTCACCTAGAGCCCTCGACTCTAAGATTTTGCCTAAATTCCTCGACCCACCAAGATTTTGCCCAGTCCCCCAGACCATGACTTCGTTACCTAACCGCAGCTAGGACTTCCCTCCTGCCTGCCCTTAACTAAAACTTTCCTTTGCCTAAGATAACATAGGACTTTCCTACACACTGAGTTCAACTTTTTATATAACAAAAAATCTTAACTTTGAACCCTTCGTCACAATTAAAACTTAAGTTCAATCATCTGGTACTTCCTGCACTAACAATCTTCATCTTTTTTATTATAGCAACACAATTCAAAGTGAAGTAAATCATAACAAGAAATAATAGTAAAGAATTTGAGCATAAATAATTTGACAATTTAAGTAAAGATGCTCCCCTTAATTTTATTAAATTGTGTTTGGCTTAATTTTTCAAACCTTTCTCTCCCCCTATAATATAAATACAAAAAAAATATAGGTAGAGAGAAAATTATTTAATTTGTAAAGATAGTATTTAAAAAAACTAACTTTTAATCTTTTTAAATTTAAGCTCCTCTAAAATCATCACTGTTTTTTTTCTTAATAAAAAATTTGGCTAAATTCTTAGATTTGAAAAAAAAAAAACACTTTGTCAAGTACATAGTGTTGGTGCGGGAAGCATCCGACGATCAAACTCGTGTTTTGATAATGGCAAAGGATTCAAAGTTAAGGTGTTTTGTAATCTAACAAGTCTTCTTGAGGATTTCAGGAAAGTCCTAGCTGCGGTTAGGCAAAGGGAAAATCCTAGGGGGTGGTAACTCTAGGTCATAGGGGGTGGTAACCCTATGCGGAAAGTCTTGGCAGGTCGATAGCTTCAGGCAAAAGTCCTAGGGGGTGGTAACCCTAGTGGAAAGTCCTGGTGTCGCGAACCAGGTGAAAGACTGGACTAGCCGGGAAGCGGATGTCCAGCAGAAAGTCCGGAAGCGTCGAGTGCTGAGCAAAAGTCCAGTCTGGAGGATCGCACTGGCAACAGGTAAATCTCTTGAGTGGAGTAGGTGAGGACGCGTTCCCCGTAGAGGGAACAGTAGGCGTCAGGTCGACCTAGGGTTTCCGGTTGGAAACCCAAAGTCAGACTCGGACAGTCCGGAGACTGTCTATACTTTATTTATTGTGCTAACTTTGTGTTGCAGGGTAGTGTTTGGACTAACGTATCTTGCAGGTGCAAAGGAGCGACCTAAAGCCTCGGATGAACAGTGTCCGAGGCGCCTCGGGTGCAAGGCTGGAGTTGGCAGCGAGAAGCTGTTCAAGGCGCCTTGATGAACAGTGGAAGGCGCCTTGAACAGATGAAGGCGCCCTGGTGAACAGTGGAAGGCGCCTTGAATCTGTGATAAGGTTCGACCAGTTCGCCCCTTATCTCCGCGGCTGACTCGGCTCATTCAAGGCGCCTTGGTGAATAGTAGAAGGCGCCTTGAACAACCTTTATAAGAGGTCTCGACCAGCAGCTCAAAATATCAAGTTTCAAGTCTTCTGTCTCCAACGTGCTGCTCTAAAAGCCATCCGGAAGTGCTGCTACAAGTCTCCGACGACCTGAAGCTCCAAGATTCTGTTCTTGTCGTCGGTACCATTAGTTTTCTTTATTTACTTGTACTTTAAAGCTGTAACTCTTTCTCGTACTTATAGTTGTTGCCCACAGAAAGCGATCAAGGATCGCGGGCCTTTGAGTAGGAGTCGCCACAGGCTCCGAACGAAGTAAATCCTTTTGTGTCTTTGTTTGTACTTGTTTATATTTCTTTCCACAGCGCTTATACTCGAACGACTTACTCGATACGATTCCAATAATCGAAAAATGAGATAGCCACGAGCGTTATTCACCCCCCTCTAGCGCGTCTCGATCCAACACATAGCTTTTGAAAAAATTTCTATAAAAACCTGATTAAGTACTTAACTTTTTGAAAAGTTTTTATAAACTTAGTTATATACTTAACTTTTTTTTTAATTCTCTTAAACAAACTTAGTTAAGTACTTTGCTGAAAATTTTTTAAATAGACTTAGTTAAGTACTTAACTTTTTAAAAGATTCCAAACAAACTTAGTTATATTTTGAAAAATACTTTAACTTTTAAAAATATTTAAATTTTAACCATTTTTTTCTCTCTCTCACATTAATGACTTAAAAATTTTAAATAAATTGTTAATTTTAAAGGACCCTAGAGTCCAAGCATGGAAAGTATGATTAAAAACTATTTAAAATAGTCATTTATTTTCCTGATTTTCTATCTTACGCTTTCTAAGTTATTAAACAAATTAAGCTTATGAGTTTATATGAAATGAAATTAAGTTAATTTTAAAGTTATTTTTGAATTTTAAAAATTATTAAGTCTGAATTTGGAGATTATTTAATTTTAAATTTTAAAATATTTAAGTTTAACTTTTAAAAATTTAAGTTTGAATTCCAAAATATTTAAGTTTGAATTTGTAAAAAGTATTTTAAGTTTGAGTTTTGAAATAATCAACTTTAAATTGAAGTGTTTCAAAATAATTAAGTTTGAATATTAATTAAGTTTTGAAAATACTTAAGTGTTGAAATTATGATTTTGAGAATTAGTTAAAATCAAGATTTTGAAAATTAAATAAGATTTTAAAATTAATTAAGTTTGAAAATAAGTAACATTTTAAAATTAATTAACATTTGAAAATAATTAAGATTTTAAAATTAACATTCGAAAATAATTAAGTTTGAATAATTAAATTTTAAAATTAATTAAAGCTTTGAAATTAGTTAAGATTTTGAAATTAATTAAAGTTTAAAATTAATTATGATTGGTTTGAATTAGATTAGACTAATTTTCAATTGTAACCTAAATCCATCTCAACCTTTCTAAATTTTCATTCATGGAACTTTATGAGTTTTATGAGATGGTTAATTTAATATTTAATTTAGATTAAAATCTAAGGATTGATTTATATTTGAGTTAGACTAAGGTTTAACAGTTAGTCAACTAAACATTCATTTTAATAATTGACTTCCAGGCTGTGGTGTGACACTAGGCCTTCTTAGATATTGAAACAACAACCACTTCTAGACAAAACTTTTTAAAGAAATTAAATATTTAATTTTCTTTCTAAGAATCCTTGGTCTAACTAAACAAGTGTCGATCAAGCTTAAGTCCTTATCTATCCTAATCTAAACATGTATAAGGAAAAAAATAATATATCAAGCATCAATTAGGCTTATCGAATAATAAATATGATCTTTCTATTGGCTTCATTTGTATCATAGTCTCGATAAGGTCTATCAAGGTAGTAAATTTGATCATTAGGGATCCAATATTGATCAAATCCAACTTAATTAGTCAGGTTAGACTTGGAGACCCAAGCTTGGACTAGGTTCTTAGTTGATCGATTCACTAAAGACAAGTAAGATTTGAATCGATGTCTAGCCTTGTACTCAAATTTGGTTCGGTTGTATACGTCCCTTTATTTTCCAAGAATCATATCAAAGTTCTTAGAACTCAAGGCGAATCATTCCAATGTGTGCTTAAGTCCTTTGACTTAGTTTTTAAATTGAAATTTTCTCCCTCAAGTTGTTAGACTTGGGTTGAATTTCCACTTTGAACTGGCTCAGTCAAAGGACTTGGGTTAGTCTCCTCCTTAAGAGATTCAATCTCTTTTTGGAGTGTCTTGACCCAAATATTAGACTTAGCTAATTTTCAATAACAAATTAAATTATGTGATCGTATTAAGGAAGTATTTACAGTGGATTGAGAACCTTCTGACCGGATACGGATCCGTAACTTCGCTCGGACTCAACTTCCGATTCTATCTCAGACTTAAATTTAGTCTCGATAACATGAGCTTGTACGACTAGAGCAAGGAAGCTTGCTTGAATCTGTTCTTCTTCGTCCGACTCTCCCGATGACTCGAACCATGTTGCTTTCAAAGCCCACCTTCTTCTTTGCTTCTGGTTTGGACATTCAAACTTGTAATGTCCCTTCTTGCTACAGCTGTAGCAGGTAACTTCAGACTAAGCCTTCGTGTTCAATTGAGTCACCTTCTTAATCTCTGGTTTGGTGAAGCTCTTCTTCTTCTTGTACAATTTTTGTACCAGTTTCACGAGCTCGACGGTGATTTCATTATCGTCTTTTGAGTCTGATTCATCTTCAAACTTGGATTTGGTCCGGCGCTTGGTTTTTGGTTCTTTCATTCTGCTTGTACCTACGATCAAAGCAATACCTTTCTCGACTGGCAGTGCATTAGTCTGTTCAAGAAGTTCGAATTCGGAAACAACTTATCTAATTTAATTAAGGAAAGCTCCTTAAATACCTTGTAAGAATCTACCATTGATACCCACAATGTATTTCTCAGAAGAGCATTAAGTGCGTACATTATTACATCGCGGTTCTCCACTTTCTGTCCGATCGCATAGAGATCGTTGAGTGGATCTTGGATCCAGACGTGTAGTTAACTTGTTGATTCACCTTCTTGCATTTTAATGTTATATAATTTATTAAAAATTAGATCTCTTTTACTTACCTTAGTATCGAATGTCCTTTTGTGCAGTTCGATCAATTTCTCCCATAATTCCTTTGCTCTTGAGAATGGACCGACACGGTTTAGCTCTTTTTTGGCCAAGCCACATTGGAGAATGCATGTCGCTTTTGCATTTGCCTCAATCTTCCTCTTTATTGGTGTGTCCTACTTATCGCTTTTACCATTAAAACCATTCATGATGTGATCAGTTAGTTAAATTATTATTAAATATTTTTAACCAAAATACAAATATATATATAAAGTGAGAACCATTGCACTGTCATTATTTTGAACCTCATAGGTGTTGGTGAAATCAGATCTCAACTTGGTCATGTTAGATTAAGGATTGATATGTTAAGGTGTTTTGATTTTTTTTTTTTTTTATAATCTAGTATCCAAGTTTCACCCCACTAATTCTAGAGGTAGACAGTCTTCCTCCTTAGTTTATCTATGAAGTAAATTCAAAGTACAACTTATGTATACTTAGAGATCGACCTTTAGAATATTCGTCCATACTGGGATTCAAACTCGGGTTCTTTTGTTTGTTTGCCTAAGTGTTTTACTGTTTAACAAAATCTATCTTTGAAAATACCCCCATCTAATATACTTAATTAGATTTTTACCATTAAAACCATTTGGGAAGTGATCAGTTAGTTAAATTATCATTAAATGTTTTTAACCAAAATGTTTGATAATTTTAAATGTCTCAAATTCATATATAAAATGAGAATTCTTGCACTTTGTCATTATTTGGAACCTTTAGGTGTTGGTGAAATCATATCTCAACTTGGTCATGTTAGATTAAGGATTGTTATGTTAAGTTGTTTTGATTTTTTTTTTTTTTTTGATAATCTAAGTGTATAGGTTTCACTTGACTAATTCTAGAAGTAGACAGTCTTCCTCCTTAGTTTGCTTACCGGGTAAATTCAAAGTACAACTTATGCATACTCATCCATACTATGATTCAAACTTAGGCTTTCATGTTTGTTCACCTAAGTGTTTTACTACTACATCACATCTATGGGGGTTGCTAAGGTGTTTTAATAAAAGGTAGATCTGTTACCTTAGCAGCCCCCCTAGTGTCGGCCCCACGGATATGAAGGGAGGTTCATGCAGGTACACAGGCCATAGGCGCATGGAGGGGTAAACCCCAGGTCGTCAGTTCCTGAGAATCGATCCCTGACCATTACGCCAGAGATACCATGCGCCCACCGTCTGCGCTACGCCCTAGGGGCTGCTAAGGTCTTTTAATGCTTGTACAATATGTGGATGACAATATGTTGTTTAATCATGTTATGAGCAACGTGATTGAGGTAAATTTAAGTTCAATGTGTCAAGCAGGTAAAAATTGACTAGATATTTAATATTTAATAAAATTCAAGTGGACCGAGGTAGATCGAATATTTTCCAAGTGAAATAAGTGTTAACAAATGGAAAGTCTGACATATGTTGATAAGTGATAGAAATTCAAATAGGTCAAGGTTAATTAGATACTTAATAAATGATGAAATTTTAAGTAAATCAAGAGTGATTGAATACTTGATAAGTGATGATATTTCGAGCAAGTTAAGATTGATTAGACGTTGGGCAAGTGACAAGAAGTTTAAACAATTGGAATACATAAAAAGGAGTGACCTTTAGGCACATTGAAGTTCTAGTAAATCAAAGTAAATCTAAGGCTAGGCAATGGAAGTTCTGACTGTTGGTGCGGTTAGCATTAACGATTTAACCTAGGTTTTGATGAATGACAAATCAGGTTAAGTTAGTTTGTTGTTGTCTGACACTTTGATCAAGTGTGTAGGAGAAGTCCAGACAGGTCGACGGGCTGACCAGATGTCTGGCACGAAGCCCAGCTAGGTCGACGGGCTGACCGGATAGCTGGCGAGAAGACCAAGCGGGTCGTCGGGCTGACCGGACGCTTGGCGAGAAGTCCAGCTAGGTCGACGGGCTGACCGGATAGCTGGCGAGAATGACCGGACGTCTGGCAGGTAAGTGAGGTAAGTCACTGGAGGGGAGTGACTGCGAGGACGCGTTCCCGGGAAGGGAACATTAGGCGTCGATCCGGCTTAGATCCATTTCGGATATCTAAGTCGAGATCGTGGCTAGATTTCGGTCTCGGAAAGACGGAATCTAAGTCATACTCTTTGCTATTACCTTGTTGAACTTTAATTGTGCTAACAATCTATTTTACAGGATATATATTTGCCTCCGGACTAACGTTTGTCTTGCCGGACGGATTCTGCGGGAAAATAGGGTCCGGGCGCCCGGAAGGAATCCGGGCGCCCAGAGGTCCAGGCGCCCGGAGGCAAGTTCTATCCCAACTTGCGCGTCGCCACGTGGAGCTTGATGGTTGGACCTGCCACGTCCCACCAGGGCGCCCGGAAGGGATCCGGGGCGCCCCGAGCTTCATATAAAAGAAGGGTCAGAGGGGAGCTTCATAGAATAATCAGAAAGAAAGTCTTCTACTGCTTGCTCTGCTACTCTGCGCTCTAGCGACGCCAACGAAGATCCGACAAGACGCTCCTTTCCTTTCTTTTATTCTTGTCGGTACCTGTCTTTATTTTTCTAGCATTCCTGTACTAATTGTAATTATTTTTCGAACTGCTAGTGATTGCCCAACGAAAGTACTCACGGAGTACGGGCCTTCGAGTAGGAGTCGTCACAGGCTCCGAACGAAGTAAAAAATATCGTGTCTCAGTCTTTATTATTCCGCTGCACTTAACTCTGTTTTAAAACGTTTTTTTTAATCGATATTCACCCCCCCCTCTATCGACGTTTCACGATCCAACACTGACGAGTTAAGATAAACTTGAGGTGGGGCAAGTGGAAGTACTAGTGAATTAAAGTTGGTTGATATTGGGCAGATGATGCTGTGAAAGATAGGCCTTCGGGTAGTAGAAGTCTTGATAGATCAAAATTGACCAATACTAGGCAAACAAGAAAATCTTTAAGACTTGATTATAAGCATGAGAAGTACCTAGACAAAGTCTCTTGGTAAAATAAGCGTAAAATAATGAAGTCTTGGAGGCATGGGTCTTTTAGCAAGAAAATTTAAATGAGATGAGAGTGTACAAATGACCTACCGTTTTGGTTCATGTAGAATTGACTTAGGGTAAGACTCAGCCTTAAAGCAAGTTGGAGTCAAAGTTTCAACCAACTAATATATGTTTTTAGTTGACTAATGGTTGAATCAACTAGACAATCAACTTAGATTGAATTGTCAATTGATAAAATATTTATATTCCAGAGTTGTTTGGCAATACATTAAAGCAAAACTAGTCAATTGATCGAATCACATGAATCTAAGAAGAGAGGCATTGATCTATATAACAAACTTAGCTACAATTGTCAACTAACTTAAATGTTGTAGGTGATCAATTGATTGGATGGAAGATTATTTGACTCAAGTAGTCATTACGAGTAGATAACCGATTACTTGCAAATTCAATCGCCTCAACTATTGCAATTAGCCTATTGATTAGAGGGATTATCATAGTTCCCAGGGATATGGTGTCGTGATAGGATATCTAGGTTGTTATCTAGATATCTATGGTTCGACCCTCGGCTATGGTGTATTTATAGAAATTTTTCCTTCAAATAAGGGAGGGGGGAGCATGTTGAGCTTCTGGGCTGACCGTCACATGTGCTTCCCAATTTATCTTAGTGGCTGGTGGAAAAGTTTCGTGAGGTCAAATCAATCATTCCTAGAGATAGTCAATAAAACTAACAAAGATTATATTTTTTTGTTAGATGAATTATCACATGTAGTTGTTGGCAACGAAAAGTCTATAAGAAGAGCTTCCAATGGGGATTTTGAAAGCAACTCATGACTGAACATACAAGTCATCCTTGAACAATCCAAAGTGAAAAAATAAGGAATAAAAACAACAAGTGAAACCAAGTCAAAGAAAAGCTCAATTATGCAATCCTTTCTTATGTTGTAAATTATTTTTAATTAACATTGCATTTTCTCATTGTTACAAGTTTAGATTCTAAAAGATTTCTCCCTAGAAGAACCATAGGCCATTGAGTAAAATTCTAGAAGTGATCTACTAAAAGATTATAAGTCACATAGTAGAATTCTAGGAGTAATCTATTAAAGGATCATAGACTGTGAATTAGAAATTGAGGGTTCAAACTATGTAAATCACCTTATTTAATTTGTGTTGTTTGTATTTTTTATATTCCCATGGTCTACCAATGAGTTTGTTGAGATAAGCATAAAATTGAACAGACTACTATTTACCCTAGTCGTAATATTAATCCAACAAAAAGGTGAGCAATTTTTTTTTCTTATTTTAGGCTACTAATAGATTAAAAGTTATTTTAGTTGAGTAGATATGTGTTGGAGTAATCTAAGTGCCGCTAATATGACTGTTCCACTTTTTTGCAACTACGTACAGGGCTTGACCTTTCAAGACAAAATGCGGACACAATGGCTGTAGCTGCATCTTCATGATTTCTCGGTGAAGTCACTGCGCTCGTCACAGATTCTCTATGGAGAGAAATCTATATCTGCTCTTAATGCTAATTCTTGCATCGATTTCTTCTCATCTTTGCCCAAATCAGTTGTTTGCTTCCCATGACGACGGACCAACCGGCGGCGAGATGTGCTCACTTCGTGCTGGTGCCGCTGATGGCGCAGGGCCACACCATCCCCATCGTCGACATGGCGCACTTCCTCGCCCGCCACGGCGCCCACGTCACCTTCCTCACCACCCCGCTCAACGCCCTCCGCATCGACGCCATCATCCAACGCGCCGGCGCGTCTGGGCTTGCCATCGACTTCGTCTCCCTCCCTTTCCCCTGCGCCGACGCCGGTCTTCCCGTAGGCTGCGAGAACCTAGACGCCCTTCCGTCCCCGTCGCGCGACTACCTCCCCAACTTCCTCCGCGCCTGCGACATGCTCCGGGCCCCTTTATGGCGCACCTCCGCCGGCACCCTCTGCTCCGAGTTGCGTCGTCTCCGACGCCTCGCAACCGTGGACCGGGGAGATGGCGCGGGACCTGGGCGTCCCGCGGCTCATCTTCCACGGCTTCAGGGGCTTCACCATCCTGGTGAGGCAGATCCTGCACCAGGAGGGCGTCTACGTGAGGGTCACCGACGAGTCGGAGATACTCGACGTCCCTGGATTTCCTCACCCGCTGCGGGTGCCGATGGCCAAAGCTCCGGGCACCTGTTTGGGTCCTAAGCAGGAGCATCTACGCCTCAGGATCATGGAGGAGGAAGCCATGGCTGACGGCGCTGGGGTGAACACCTTCGACGACATTGAGGCCGTGTACGTGGAGAGCTATCAGAAGATGATCGGAAAAAGGGTATGGACAGTCGGCCCCTTGTGCCTCTGCAACAGAGATGCCACCCATATGATCGCAAGGGGAAACAAGGCGGCCATAGATGTCAGTCAATACTTGCGCTGGCTCGACTCGATGGCGCCGACCTCCGTCATTTACGTGAGCTTCGGCAGCCTCGTCACCGCCGGCGTCGAGCAAATTGTGGAAATTGGAATGGCTCTGGAAGCTGCAGGGTTTCCGTTCGTATGGGTGATTAAAACCGGAGACCGATTAGCCATAGAGGTGGATCGGTGGCTGGCGGAGAGCGGTTTGGAAGAGAGGACAAGGAAGAGGGGGCTGGTGATACGAGGATGGGCGCCGCAGATAATGATCCTATCGCACCCTGCTGCCGGCGGGTTTTTGACGCACTGCGGGTGGAATTCCACTCTGGAGGGAATATGCAGCGGCCTTCCCATGGTGACTTGGCCGCACTTCGGCGACCAGCACATGAACCAGAAGGTGGTGGTGGAGGTGCTGAGAATCGGGGTGGCAGTGGGAGGCGGATCGGCCAAGTGGGGAGACGAGAACAGCGGGACGGTGGTGAGGAGGGAGAAGATCGAAAAGGCAGTAAGGGAGTTGATGGGAGGAGGGGAGGAAGCCGAAGCGAGGAGGGAGAGGGCGAGGGAGTTAGGGGAGAAAGCAAAGCGCGCCATGGAAGGAGGTGGCTCCTCTTATCAGAACTTGAGCAGGTTGATACAGCAATTCCAAGCGGAAGCAGAGTAGATGCAAGTTCGATATGATAAATATTTCAGAGAATCGTAGAAATCGATTCATCAGCAGCCAAACCAGATTGTACAAATTCTATATTTTCTCGATCGAAAGTTTGTCCACAATCCAGATCAAAACAGATGAATCATCAAGCACCAAAAGTTTTACTTAAAAAGGGAGACAAATATAATTCCTCATCAGACATTATATCGAATCATGTAAGAACAATAACGAAAACAAAGATCTAAAATTCCGAACCGATCGAATTAAACATGTTTAGTTTAATTCACCGGTTCCATTCCTTGTCGCCGGAGTTCCCGTTCGTGGTGGCGGCGCCGTAGCGTTCGACACGCTCGTCGATCCAAGCCCTCATGTCGGCTAGGACACGACTGCTGTTATCTTCCGGCTCGCCCTGGATCAGGGAGTGGTACATGCCCTCGTAGAGGATGAGCTTCTTGTCGGCGCTGGATGCTTTCTCGTAGAACACCTTGGACCCCTCCGGCGATGCGACGCCGTCGTCCGTGCCGTGGACGGTGAGAAACGGCGCGGTGACCTCGGCGAAGTGGAGCTTGAAGTACTCGCAGAGGCGGGCGAGCTCCCTCATGGTGCCCACGCGGGGGCGTCCGGTGTAACGGCGGGGATTGGAGGCGATGACGCGGAGGCGGTCGCGGTCCTTGATGGCTTTTCCGACCATCTTGTTGTCCGGCATTGCGGCCCACGTGTCGGCGAGCCCGAAGAGGAGCCCGTAGAGGAAGAGGTGGATGCGGGAGGGCTTCATGTCGTCGGGGATGACGAAGAGCGGGGCGGAGAAGATGAGCCCCGTCCACGTGCTCCTGTCAGGGGACCGCAGGTACATGAGGAGGGTGGCGGCCCCGCCCATGGACTCGCCGACAAGGAACGCCGGAAGATGGGGGAATTCCCTCCTGACGGAGAGGAAAAAGGAGAGGGAGGCAGTGGCAACGGCTTCCATGTCGCCGAGGTAGCAGCGGACGCCGTCAGACCTTCCGTGCCCGAGGAGGTCGGCGCAGTAGACGGCGTAGCCCCAATTCGAGTAGGCGATGGCGAACTTTTGAAAGAGCCAGCCGGAGTCAGATCCGTATCCGTGGGTCATGAAGACGAGGGCCTTGACGGGGCGTAGCTCACCGGTAGTGGGATCGACGGGGAGGAAGGACTGAGTGAAGAGGCGGCCATGGGGGCTCTGGAAGTAGGTTTGCTGATTGCGGACGCCCTGGGACAAGTAATACTCCTCCTCCCCAGGCTCGTCGCCCCAGAAGTACTTGGTCGGAGAAGGAGCTACCGGTGGTGGAGCGGCGGAGCCCATCGGCGAAGCAGGCACGACGACAGAGCGATGAACTCAATGAGGTGCGCGTTGTATTGCCGGCCATCTCTCGCCTCTTATCGGAACCGATCCCGACCGTGAAGAAGTCTTTCTCTTAGTCACCGTTGGATCAGATTGAAATTAATCTTGACCGCTGAACGGTGAACAGACGGGACCTACCACTTCTCACGAGAGTGAGATGACCAAAGTAGCATTCACGATTGGATCCCTGTTAATTTCTTTTTCCAAATTTGTTCTACACGTGTCGACTTCTAATGAGCTTTGAAACAGCGGGCGTGTTTGGAGCTGTTCAAGAAATCTCTCCTTGATTTAGGTGAGGACGCCACGCACATCGATTCTCTTCGTTACAATTGGTCAACTGTCATTTTTTTAAAATCAAAACCTTTTTTAAATTAAACTTTAACAACATCCTAAATTCGAAATCCTGCGGTGAAATATTTTAACAACATCATAATAATTAATAAATTTACTTTAACAAATCGACTGACACATATTAGTCTCTGTTTTGCGATGGTTTACTTGCCGAGCATTAATATCCTTCATGAAAACTGATTTTTTTCCCTTTTTTTTGTTTTCTTTTAACAGAAAATGGAGTATAGAATTTGAAAGTATTTTTAGCATGGTGGTTGTTGAGAGGCCACCTACCCTTTGATCTTAAATCATAATATATTTTGGTGGATTTGGGGTAGTTGAGTGGGGCCGAAGGTAACATGATGGACAGATTTCATATATTAAAAAACTAAAATATTTAAGTTATTCAATTGATCAGTAACAAGCCAAAACTCAAAATCGCAATCCAAGTCCCGCATAAGCAATACAAACTTAACTATTGCATTTTTTGTGATGCTTTGGTCTGTATTTTATGATCAGATCACTTTATATATAATATTAGTGAAGATTGATTATCTTTACTTATTTTATAAGTGGGGCTATCAATTTCTACTAATACAGGTAAAGAAATCATCTTATGCTCCATAAAAGTAGACTAGAGGACTCCTCTGCTTCTGAGTTTGGATCCTCTTGTCCATATTTTTTGGACCAGAGATAGTCTCTTTACATATATTAGTGAAGATTGATGGTCTCTATTTATTTTACAAATGAAGACTATCAATTTTCATCAATATATATAAAAGGATCATTTTTTTTATTTATAAAAGTGCAACAAAAGATCTCCTATGTAATCTTCTGCTCACATTGAATTTGTTAAATTTAATAAATAAATTTAAGAACGAATGAGAAATTCACGTGGAATCGAATTGATCCTCTCTAAAATTAATTAGATTTTAATAATTGAGCATTTGAGTTATAAAAAAAAATAAAAATAAGTTGAACAAAATGCGTTTTAAGTTTAAATTCTCCTATATTATTATAAATACTTAAATAAGTTTAAATTATTTTTATTTTATATATGTTTATTAAAAAATTAAAATATAAATAATAGTGGTTACCGACGATAAATCGTGATTCAAATCTTAATCGACATTTTCAAACCGTAAACTGTATAATCGGCTTTAAATGGTTACAATTAAGGGTCAAGTTTTTTTATATTGTCGATTATCTACCATTAAACTGTTAATTTCGAACCATAATCGAATTAGGTTACACCTTCTTACTATGAGACCCTAAATAAATTCTCAAAATATTTTAAATAAACAGTGATTAAGATTTGAACTGTCAGTTCACGAATTATTTGATTAAAAAAAGAAGAGTTTGAAAGCTCACAACTGATCAGATTAATGTTCTTATTATCATTGAAGATTTTTTTTACCCTGTATTTTGACTGTTTTTTTCAAAATGGTCTTATTAACATTGTTGTTTTACCGAGTGATTCACTTCAGTCATCAACAAAACGTCTACATGAATAGGAATTATAATTCAAGTTGAATTGAGGAGATTAGGTTTATCTTCACCGTACCTACTACTAGTAACATTATTATCATATAATTTTTAAATTTTTTTATTTGATAATCTAGATTTCGTATTCTCAAGAGTTAAAATTTTCTACCCATTATCAGAATATATCCCGAAATTGTCAAAATGAGTATTTTGCTCGAGATAGTAGACTCATGTGTTTTTTCTCTCATAAGTGCTCCGTCCATAATCACCCCTTCCAAATTTTTCCATCAAATTTAATGTTACCGTATGCCCCAACTAAATATTAAACTATTATTCTCTAATGTGCATCCTCTGTGTCTTACTGTTGCACTAGCTTGGGGTTTTCTATAATCTTTGCCCCCATCTACAGTACAGCGGAAGAATATTAAGTTATCATTTAGATATTTATAGTTCGATTTCCAGCTATGATATATTTGTAAAATTTTTCCTCTAAATAAGACACACAACCATGGATGTGGTGTTTTAGGACTGCTTGTTGTGAGTTCTTTCATATTTACATGTTAAATATTTTCTTTTCCCATCTTAAAAAAAAATAAATCTGCTATCTTAACATTCCTCCTAGTGTCTACCCTACGGATATGGAGAGGAGTAAATACAGATACATAGGTGTTAGGTGCATAGTGGGGTAAACTCCAGATCATTAGTTCTTGATAATCGACTCTTGGCCATTACATAGAGATATTATGCGCCTATCGTCTGTGCTACGCCCTGAGAGGTTTTCCTCTTTCAAAAAAAAAAAAAAAAAAAAAGTAGATGCTCTATTTTAGCGGTGCCCTAGTGTCGGCTCAAAGATATTTAGGGAGGTAAATACAGATACACGGGTCATAGACGTATGATGTTAGGACCAAAAGTAGCTAGAGGGGGGGGGGGTGAATAGCTCGTCGCGTGCCCGGTGTTCGGCGTTGCTTGTTTCTTCGAAGATGTGCAGCGGAAAATACAGAAACAAATCACACAACGCTAACACGGTTGGTTTACTTGGTATCCACCTCACAAGAGATGACTAGTCCAAGAATCCACACCAACACACACACCCTCCACTAATGAAACTCTCCTTTATGGTAACTACCAAGGGCGGAGAAGCCCTACAAGACTCAATACAAGAAGAAGAAAGGGTAGTAAAGAAATACAAGCTTACAAGCTTACAATGAGTGTACAAACTCTAACCCTAGTTTCTTCTTCTTGCTTTGATCCGCCTCTTGACTTGGAAGAGCCTCCAAGAACCTTCAAGAACTAGCGATCTCGAGCTTGAGCAGAACTGTGGAGGAGCTGGTGAAGATCTGAAATGAATCGGTGAAGAAGTGCCGAAGACAACGCTCGCCTGCGGCTCAAATACGACTCAACGGTCGGATCCCGATCGATTCGATTTTTCCCAATCGATCGGGGAGGCTTTGGATCAATCCACGGATCGATCCAGAGCGCCTCTGTACTCTGGAAAAACGCCTGGATCGATCCACGGATCGATCCAGCGCTTATTGCGCAAAGCAGCAGCGTCCCAATCGATCCACTGATCGATTGAGACCTCTGGATCGATCCACTGATCGATCCAGAGGCTTTCTGTTCGCTGGGAAAGGTCTGGATCGATCCACTAATCGATCCAGAACCTGGATCGATCCACTGATCGATCCAGCACTTGGTTTTTGCCCAAAACCAAGTCCCAAACCTCCCAAACCAACATCCGGTCAACCTTAACCTGTTGGTACATCATGCCTAGCATCTAGTCACTCCCTTGACCTGCTAGGACTCCCTCACCAAGTGTCCGGTCAATCCCTTTAACCCACTTGGACTTTTCTTTCATGCCAAGTATCCGGTCACTCTCTTGACCTACTTGGACTTTCACCTAGCTTCACTCACTAGGGTTTTCAATCTGCCTAGCTTCACTCACTAGGACTTTCACCTGGCTTCACTCACCAGGATTTTCCTTCTGCCTGGCCTCACTCACCAGGACTTCCATACTGCCTAGCTTCACTCACTAGGACTTTCACCTGGCTTCACTCACCAGGATTTCCATCTGCCTAGCTTCACTCACTAGGACTTTCACCTGGCTTCACTCACCAGGATTTCCATCTGCCTAGCTTCACTCACTAGGACTTTCACCTGGCTTCACTCACCAGGATTTCCATACTGCCTAGCTTCACTCACTAGGACTTTCACCTGCATTGTCCATGTATCTACATGTATTGTCAAACATCGAAACTATGACCAAGACTCAAGTTTGGTCAAAACAGTTAACCTTGACCTAAGGGATATTGCACCAACAATCTCCCCCTTTTTGATGTTTGACAATACCTTTAAGTTTGGACCATTCTGAGTTAAGCTAATCCCATAGCCTTAACTCCATTCATGCCAAAGTATGAATGTTGGTTCCCTTCATTCTCCCCCTATGACCTCCCCCATAGGTAATGAAGGCCTAACTTAAACCACATATTCTCCCCCTATTGGCACACATCAACCCATTTTTGAGCACACATAAACCCGTGCCTCAATTTTGGACACACTTCAACAAATGCCCCATTGTTGAAAACTCTCCCCCTAAAGAGTTGCTCATCGTTGTTCACAACTTCACTCGTTGTGACCAACACGATAATGAAGGTCCCACACCCTTCATTTATCCTTAACCCTACATTCTTCCTCAATGTAGGCAAATGCCCATCCTTGAGCATTATTCACTTAACGGAAGGTTAACCATCTTCCAAGGTTTATGAAAAATAATTTTCATGCCTTTAAAGAGTCCCTCCCCCTAAAGACATGGTGGTAACTTCTGTCATTGCACCAACAATGACTTGGAATCCCTAATCCTTTAGGAAACCCAAATTAGAAGCTTTGAGGTTCAAATATTCAAAATTTGAAACAAACCTCACCCTAGACTTCAATATAGTCTTCCTTAACCAATCCATCATTGTTTTCAACACGAAAACACCCTTTTTATGTATATAAATGTATTTCGAGGGGTTTGGAATGGTTACCTAGACTAAAATAGGTTTAAAGATGCTGAAATCAGGCTTTCCCAGCCAAAATCAGCAACTTGGATCGATTGGAGTTGGGTTCCAATCGATTGAACCTTTTTGAATCGATCCACTGATCGATTCAGACTTCCTGGATCAATCGGCTGATCGATCCAGCGAGTTTCTGCTCGCGGGAGACTTGCCTTCTGAATCGATCCACGGATCGATTCAGGCACTCCAATCGATCCATGGATCGATCGGAGCTCTGATAGTTGCTGAATTTCAACATCAGCCAACTTCAGAAATCCCTAGAAAATTCTACAAAAATCCAAAAATCATGAAATTTCGTGTAGGTATTATTTAGGGCATATACTATCAAGGAAAAATAGTTTTCTATGAAAATACTTCATATTTTCAAAGATTGACACTAACTTGAAAACTTACAAAAACTTTAGTGTTTTCTTCAAGTTTGTGTCTAACTATTCAATGGTGATTACTATCAAAAGATAGCCTTCACCAAGGTTTTCCAAAATCATTTTGAAAACATTTTCAAACCAATATCCCACCATGTTCCTTGGGCTTAATGCACATAACTTGTACATTAGCTTTCCCAATGATGGGAAAACACATGACTATGTGTTTTGATGAACTTAAAACTCAAGGAAATGCACTAACTCAGCATGTTGAGTTTTGTTCGTCTTCCTAACATCTCACTTGTATCTATTGTGCATAAAACACATACAAGTCATCTTATAGGTCTTTGTGAGATGTTAATTTTGGTTTTGCCCTAACCTAGGGTTCATGCATATTTATCTAGGCATCTTGTGGATATTGACCATCCACCTAGGATGTCATTTGGTATACCACTTGATGATAACTGCCATTTGTCCTTAATTTTAAGGAAATAACATAATGCATGATAATGTTATGGCATACATCATAAAGAAATAATTTTCAGAAGAAAATTTCCTATAACTACATGATGTATGTATGTCATGACATGATATTTTTGAGTTTTTCATAATAAGTCATGAATGCACAAATAAAACATGATGTCATGGCATATAATGTGCAAACAATCATGGCAAGATTTAGCATTAATAAAATACCTAGATTACCTATCTAGGTGTCCTTAAACTTAGCTAACTTAAAATTAAACTTTAGATTGCCCATAAGTGCTTCAAGAAAATGCCAAAACCTAAATTGGCATTTCTAATTCCCTTGATTAATTTATGCCAATTGAAATTAAACATATTCCTCAAATGTTGGCATATTTCATTTTTCCACAAGAGTAGCACTTTTAAATTAAGACTTAAAATGCCTTCAATTTCTAAGAACATACCAAAATCCCAACTTGGTATTTCTCTAGGTTTTCTCAATTTATGCCATTTAAGATAAAATCAAATTTTCCACCATTAGGCACATTTTACTCTTTTAAAGAGTAAATAATAATTCCATTTCATTTTCAAAGGTTAACAAAAACCTTGAAAATGCTCCTTGAGTGTCAATTTTCTCAAAGTTGGGTTAACTACCCTTCTAATCGGAGTTGACACTCTCTAACCCATCTATGGGGTAGAGAAGATGCTCCTAGGAACCCAACACCTATTGATGCTCCTTGGATGCTCTAGGTACTCACTAGGGATTACTTCCCTAGATACCTTCCTAGTGACTTTGTTGGGCTTCTTAGAAGCCTTGGTCACATTTTCTAGGTCAACTCTAGGGATAGCCTCCCTTGTGACCTTGTTAGTGACTTTCTTAGACTTCTTAGAAGTCTTAGTCACATTTATCGCAAAAATACTCTTAGGGATGACTTCCCTAGTATTCTTGGCTTGACCACTGGACCTAAAGTTTGTTCCATAACTATATGGAACTCTATGGTACGAGGGCACATCATTCTTAGCCTTTGGTTTGTATCCCAATCCTCTATGGCCATTTGATGGCTTTGATTTTCCTAGCCCTAGGTATTGCTCATTTTGCCCTTGTAGAATATTTTCCATCCTTTTTAGGGTCTTTTCCATTTTATCAAGTCTTGACCTCAAGACTTGATTTTCTATCATTAAATCCTTAGGTTTTGGTCCATGAGCATTTTTGTTCTTGGGCATGTATCTATTATCCTTAGTGTTCCCGCCCAAGTGTCTATCTACCTTCCTAACCTTAGGTTGGGTAGTTTTGGCATGTAGGGCCACATGCTTTTCCTTAAAGCCCTCATGCTTTCTATTATTATGGTAAATTGCATTAAAATGATAAAAATTAGAACTATCATGCTTTTTACCATAATGTAAAGGGGTAGGCTCAATAAATGTTACCTTCTTCTTTACCTTGGAGGCTCCCCCTTGACTAATGCCTCCTTGAGCCTTGACCATCTTCTTCCCCTTGGGGCATTGACTTCGGTAATGCCCCTTTTGGTTGCACAGGAAGCACACAATGTGCTCCTTGCTCTTTTTTGTTCCGGGGATGGTCTCCTTGAGCTTCTCCTTGCCTTTTTGTGCCATTTGGCCCTTTTTCTTGGCCAATTTGGGGCACTTGCTCTTGTAGTGCCCATGTTCCCTACATTCAAAGCATATAATATGATTTTTATTATTAATTGAAATATTTATACCTTTGCTTGTAAGGGTGGCATCTTTTCCTTTGTATCCGGAGGTGGAAGCTTCCTCTTGATCGAACCTTGATTCCCCTCCATTTGATTTTTCTTAACTTGTGGAGGTAGAATCTTCTTCCTCCTCTTCGTCTCTTGACCCGGATGTAGAGGTTTCTCCTTCTTCTTGATCCGGCGTCACCAAGGATCGCTCCCCCTCAATCCTAGAGGTGGAGGCTTCATCATCTTGAATATGAAACAAGGAGTATGCTCCCTCCTTGTTCCCTTCGATGCATTCCCTTGAGGATGAAGCTTCTTCTTGGACTTCTTCTTCGTAGGTTGAGCATCTCTCAACCTTGGAGTCCTCCTCTTGGTCTTGCTCCAAAGAGTCACCCTCTCTGGATACTTCTTGCTCTTGTACAGTGGAGGGGATCTCTTCATGAAGCTTGGCCAATTTGCTCCATAAATCCTTTGCATCTTCAAATTCTCCAATTTTGCAAAGGATGGTGCTTGGGAATAAATTTTCCAAAAGCTTGGTCACTTTGTCATTGGCCTCGCACCTTTGGACTTGCTCCGAGCTCCATTTGCTTTTCTTGAGAAGCTTGCCCTTGGAGTTTGTTGGAGCCTTGAAGCCTTCCATAAGAGCAAACCATTGCTCTATCTCCATCATAAGAAAATTTTTGATTCTTGATTTCCAAGAATCGAAGCTTGTGGATGTGTATGGTGGAGCCACCCTTGTATCAAATTCAAGTCCATCTTGGAATTGCATCTTGAAGTTGAGCTTGATAAAATCTTGAACTTGAAGAATTTTCTCCAACTTCTTCACCCTCTAGCTTTTCTTGTTATGCTTGACCCTTCCGGCGATGATTCCGGTGAAGAGCAACCTTGCTCTGATACCACTTGTTAGGACCAAAAGTAGCTAGAGGGGGGGGGGGTGAATAGCTCGTCGCGTGCCTGGTGTTCGGCGTTGCTTGTTTCTTCGAAGATGTGCAGCGGAAAATACAGAAACAAATCACACAACGCTAACACGGTTGGTTTACTTGGTATCCACCTCACAAGAGGTGACTAGTCCAAGAATCCACACCAACACACACACCCTCCACTAATGAAACTCTCCTTTATGGTAACTACCAAGGGCGGAGAAGCCCTACAAGACTCAATACAAGAAGAAGAAAGGGTAGTAAAGAAATACAAGCTTACAAGCTTACAATGAGTGTACAAACCCTAACCCTAGTTTCTTCTTCTTGCTTTGATCCGCCTCTTGACTTGGAAGAGCCTCCAAGAACCTTCAAGAACTAGCGATCTCGAGCTTGAGCAGAACTGTGGAGGAGCTGGTGAAGATCTGAAATGAATCGGTGAAGAAGTGCCGAAGACAACGCTCGCCTGCGGCTCAAATACGACTCAACGGTCGGATCCCGATCGATTCGATTTTTCCCAATCGATCGGGGAGGCTTTGGATCGATCCACGGATCGATCCAGAGCGCCTCTGTGCTCTGGAAAAATGCCTGGATCGATCCACGGATCGATCCAGCGCTTATCGCGCGAAGCAGCAGCGTCCCAATTGATCCACTGATCGATTGAGACCTCTGGATCGATCCACTGATCGATCCAGAGGCTTTCTGTTCACTGGGAAAGGTCTGGATCGATCCACTAATCGATCCAGAACCTGGATCGATCCACTGATTGATCCAGCACTTGGTTTTTGCCCAAAACCAAGTCCCAAACCTCCCAAACCAACATCCGGTCAACCTTAACCTGTTGGTACGTCATGCCTAGCATCTAGTCACTCCCTTGACCTGCTAGGACTCCCTCACCAAGTGTCCGGTCAATCCCTTTGACCCACTTGGACTTTTCTTTCATGCCAAGTATCCGGTCACTCTCTTGACCTACTTGGACTTTCACCTAGCTTCACTCACTAGGGTTTTCAATCTGCCTAGCTTCACTCACTAGGACTTTCACCTGGCTTCACTCACCAGGATTTTCCTTCTGCCTGGTCTCACTCACCAGGACTTCCATACTGCCTAGCTTCACTCACTAGGACTTTCACCTGGCTTCACTCACCAGGATTTCCATCTGCCTAGCTTCACTCACTAGGACTTTCACCTGGCTTCACTCACCAGGATTTCCATACTGTCTAGCTTCACTCACTAGGACTTTCACCTGCATTGTCCATGTGTCTACATGTATTGTCAAACATCGAAACTATGACCAAGACTCAAGCTTGGTCAAAACAGTTAACATTGACCTAAGGGATATTGCACCAACATATGATAGGGTAAACTACATCCTCTCGGGATGGTTTAGTGGCTAGCACACGACATAGCTAAGGTAAATGTCTCCTTTATACACCAGTCGTTATTCCAAAGGCTAGTAGTCACCCGTGATTTAAGTCCTCCGTGTTGACTCTGGGATTGATTTACGGGGTGCTGGGGGTGAGCGTAATCACCTTTTGCCACCATGGTAGGGTAAATCCAGATAGTCAATCCTATATTTTTTTTTAAAAAAAAATAAGGTAGATCCGTGACTTTAGCGAAGCCTTTAGTGTCGACCCACCGGATATGCAGGGAGATAAATATAGGTACACAGACCATAGGAGCATGGTGGTTAGTCCTATCTTTCAAAAAAATAAGTAAATCTGCTACATTAGCGGCCCCTTAGTATCGGTTCTATAGATATAGAGAGAGATAAATACATATACGCAGGCCATAAGCGCATGGTGGGGTAGGTCAGTCCTATCTTTCGACCAAAAAGATAGATCCGTTACTTTAACGACCCTCTTAGTGCCGACCCACGAATATGAAGGGAGGTAAATATATGTACACAGATCATAGGCGCATGGTGAGATAAACCCAGATCGTTAGTTCTTGAAAATTAACCCTTGACTAGAGATACCATGTATCCATCATCTACGCTACGCCTAGGGAGCGGATCAATCCGATCTTTCAAAATATGCCCGCAAGTGGTAATGATATATTTACATTAACTATTTAATATATTTACATTTAGTTTAGTTTCAGTTTTTAATTACCAACGTCAGTAATTGAAGATTTTAAAATGTAATTTATATTATTTTCATGTTTTTATCCATGAAAAATTAATAGATAGTAATTTTTTTTTAATTCTAACTGAAACATTAATACATTTTACTCCTTGAGTCAACAATATTCAGCATCAAAATCCGGGGGAAAAACGATAATTTTAAAAAAAATATTAATATTTCAAACTATAAGCCTATAAAATAAAAGGGTAATTTAAAAAATATTTTAATATTTAATAAAGGTTTTAAAAAGTATTTTTTAAAGTCTATTTTAATTTAAATTAAAGATTAAGAAATATTTCAGAAAAAAGGAACTAACTCTTGAGATATTTTAAGAACTATCCAAATTTAAAATCCCCATGTAGTAGCCGTTGACTTTGAGTTGCACAAGTTGACATGAAATCCACGTTCGATGAGACTTCCCAATCGACCCTCTTCCCCTGCAACTCACTAGGTCGTGTATCAGCGGTCTTTTTGTAATTCAATCTTCGTGCTCTTCCTTCCCTGCTGCTCACAGTTGGTTGGTCAACAAAGGAAGCAACCTTCCTGGATGCAATAATCTCATAAATTTTCATCTTTTTTTTTCCTAACAGGAATTTTGTGATGGAAAAATGTCTGTAGCTCATCGCACAGACAAGAATGGGGATCAAGGTGTTGGAGTAATGCAGCTGTTTCAGCTTCCTCTTCAGGTCAGTCTTCCCCAAACCTGTTCCTTGATCAATCTCCTTAATTACATCCAAAAACTCTACTTTTGGAATCCCTAACAAAGTTTATGAGCTTTCTGTGAGCTAATTTTGGCCCCCTATTTTTAGTCACTCACAAAAGAAGGCCATCAAAATTTCCAAATTATCCTAATCAGGGTTTTCTGACCTTGATTTTCCTTCATTAGGTTTCTGGATCGTCGAGTTGTGGGGTTTAGGTATGGATGCCACACTTCCTTTGGCTCTGAGGTTGTGGGTTTTGGGGGTCTCAGTGGTTTTCATACTGCCCGCCACATGCTCGATGAAATATGTGAGTGAACAAACCTTGGATGCAACCACAGAAGACCCTTACACACCGTATGACTATGCCCGATTCCCCGAGGTCGAGAAACATTGTAGCTCTTTCCTCTCATCTGCTCACAATTTGGAATTTGATTTCAATAGGGCCAACAACCTCAAAAAGGAGCTATCCTTTGTCGGGGGAGACTGGATTCAGGTCTCCGGTGATGCTCCTCTTATGCCATTTGACCCAAGTGATGCTCCACTTGGTGCTTCTGATCTTCCTAATCCCTTGTATCTTGTTTCGTTCTCGATGAAACATGTTGATCCGCTAGGCAATTCCCATAGTTCTCTCAAAGTCAGCGGAGCTTTAGGTCTAGGAATTTCTAGAAATGGCACTGCTCCAGAAAGTGTTCTGTACCAATTCCCGGAGTTCCGGTTTTGGCCCGGGAGTTCTGAGTTCAGAATTCAATTTGAAGGTGTTTACATTGAGTTAGAGAAGAATGGTGGAGAGAGGGTCTTGTGTCTTTTGGGAAATGCTTTGCTCCCTTCTCGTGATACTGATTCCTCTCACCCATGGGAATGGGTGAAAGATGCAAGTTCGACCAAGTATCAACATCCTCACTTGCAAGATGACCAAATTTTGCTTGTTCTTCACTACCCCAAGGTGTTCACCTTGACAACTAGAGCTGTCCGTGGTGAAATGAAGAGCTTGAATAGACCTCTAAGCCCCAGGTATTTTGATGAAATTCAGTTGTCTTCCAGGCTTGGACCCTACTCAAATTATGAGTATGGTTCAGAAGATCTTGTTTCAAAGGCCTGTGCTCCATACCCTTCTGGAGATGACATAGTGCATAACCAGTTGGAGGTCTACAAGGGAGCTGGTTTTTGTGGCATTCTTTATCGATTTGCCTCTAGAGAGTTACTCAACATTGTGCCAAACTGGAACTGTAACTCCACTGATGAATATTGCCGTAAGCTGGGACCTTTTGTAACGGAGATGGCAATCAATGCCACAGATGGTGGTTTTGCTAATGTTGGCCTGATGATGCAAGATATCAGGTGCGAACCAAGAATTGACAAGAATAACATGAGTCTCGCAAGAGTGTTTACAGTATTTAGAGCTATTCCTCCATGGGAGGATCATTACATGGTAGCACCAAGAACAGGCCTGAATGGTCTGACTCTTTCAGCTGAGGGAATATGGAATTCTTCTGCTGGACAACTCTGCATGGTTGGTTGTCTAGGGCTTGACAATGAAAAATGTCAATCTCGCATTTGCTTATATGTCCCCACATCCTTCTCTATCAGTCGACGCAACATCATTTACGGCAGAATATCTAGCATTGAAGATAATAAGGATTTCTCGCACTTTCCCTTGACATTTGAAAACCCTGTGCACCCCTCGGAACTACGAAATAAAATGAACAGAAATCCATTTATTACATACATGTACTCGAAGATCAAGGTAGCTGGTGCTTTCCTTGAGAGAAGTGAACCCTTCGACTTCGGTAACATCGTTAAAAAGTCACTCCTAAGCTACCCAAGAAAGGGGAATGATGGTGATGATGACATGGCAAATCTTTCCAATCTTGCTGATGCTCTCACTCTCCATGTGCCAGTTGTGCCAGATCCAATACCTGACGTTCACAAAGAGAAGCCATTCCTTCAGATGGAAGTGTTGTCTATTGGATCACTATTATTCGGTCAATATTGGACGCTTTCAAATGCATCAATTGCAAGTAACCAGAGTATCCCACCTTCCAAAGAAGATTCCACTGAGAAACAACTGCTTTTAAATGTTTCTGCCGAGCTCATACTTTATGGAAACCTTTACACCAATGTTTCGTTGCTCTACTTGGAGGGCCTTTATAATCCTATTGATGGAAGAATGTATCTCATAGGCTGCCGGGATGTGCGTGCTTCGTGGAATATACTTTTCGATAGCATGGACCTTGAAGACGGATTAGATTGTTTGATTGAAGTAAAAGTGGAGTACCCACCAACAACTGCACGGTGGCTGATCAATCCAACAGCAAAGTTCTCCATCACTAGTCAAAGAAATGATGATGACCCGCTACATTTTGACCCGCTCAATCTCCAAACACTTCCAATTTTCTACAAAGAACAAAAGGAGGACATTCTTTCTAGGAGAGATGTTGAAGGGATTCTACGAATCATCACCTTATCATTAGCTATCTTGTTTATTTTGAGTCAATTGTTTTACATCCGAGACAATGGTGTTGTTGTTCCCTACATATCTCTTGTCATGCTTGGTGTCCAGGCTTTAGGCTACATCATTCCTCTGATTACAGGAGCTGAAGCATTATATGCAAGAATCACATCTGAATCTTACGAGAACCCCTCATATGAATTCAAGGAGAATCAACGGTTCCAATTCATAGACTACATGGTGAAAATTCTTGTCTTGGGTGCCTTCTTGTTAACTCTAAGGCTCGGTCAAAAGGTGGTGAAATCTCGCATAAGATTACTTACAAGAACTCCACTGGAGCCAGGACGAGTCCCAAGTGATAAAAGGATACTTCTGATAAGTTTTAGCATCCACATGGTTGGTTTTCTGGGAATTCTTATCATGCATTTTGTCAACGTTTCTCGAAGACCTGTTCACCAGACTACATACTTGGATCCAAGCGGGAATAACCATAAACTGAATGAATGGGAAATGCTGCTGGAGGAATACATTGGTCTTCTTCAAGATTTCTTCTTGCTTCCCCAGATCATTGGAAACTGTCTGTGGCAAATTAGTTGCATGCCATTGAAGAAAACCTATTATATTGGAATAACAATGGTAAGGCTACTTCCGCATGTCTATGATTTCGTAAGAGCTCCAGTGTTCAACCCATACTTCTCTGATCAGTATGAATTTGTGGATCCAAACTTAGACTTCTTTTCAAAGTTTGGAGATATTTTTATTCCAGTCACTGCAGTTGTTTTTGTTATTGTGATATACATTCAACAGAGGTGGAATTACGACAAATTGAGTCAGGTACTGAGATCAGGTCAGAATAGACTCCTTCCATCTGGTTCCAGAGTCTATGACAGATTGCCGTCAATGTCATTCGAAGCAGAACTTGTCGCTGGTGTCAATGAAACTGAAATTGAAAAAATTCCAAGCGAGGAGGAAGCATGATCACCATGGGGAAAAAGCTCCATGGTTCATCACCATTTAGGTTCTAATTTAATGTTTGCTGAATGAGTATAAAATCTTTTTTTTTTTCGTTTTTAGCATAGAACTCTTTTTCGAACTGCATTAATGTAAACTCTACCAAAGGTGTTTCCATCAGTTGGCTAATTATCATCTTAACGCTTTGGGTTCCTTTTCTTGTATTCCATAGTTTTTTTACTTCAGTCATTTGTAGCATGCGGCATCTTCTTTTTAAAGTGATGATTAGGTTTCTGAACAGCTAATGATCTCCTAATATGTCAAAAGGGACCTATCCATGTCTTATTAATTACTGAGATTGTTAATCAAATAAGAGCATGTTTTTGGTGGTGGGAATGTGTTGTGGAAAAATAATGCCATGTGTTATGCAATTGCTTTTGAGTAAGCCTTGATATTTCTCTAATATTTTGGTGCTTTGTTATTTGGTTTGTACCATCCAAGAATAGCTACTCCAAATTCTAACTTTGCCCATCCAAGTACGTGGGATAAATGCCAAGTGGAATTGCCTTCCGTCATCACGTGAAAGAATGGAAGATAACTAAATAAACGACAGAACTGAAAGAAAGAAAACGTTCCACATGAACAGCCAAATGGTAGATTTGAATGAGACATGAATGAGAATACATGTCAAACTAGTAGACTCGATTAGGTCAAGCCATTGCTAAATTACTTGACTTTATGTTAACGTGCTGCGGTGCAGCAGCCTAAGAGACAAGACTAGCAAAATAAATCAACTTAGTCTGATTCTTATGACAGCAGTTGAGAGAACAACAGTAAACTCACTGTAAATGGGGGTCAGCCGCCGCATATAGTACAATTGGATGATACCAAATCTCACCTGGGAAAAAAATGAGTTAAATAACCGAGCAGCTAACCTAAACTCCACGTCCAATCTAAATGGTTAAGAGCAACAAGATGAAATGTCTTCTACTCAATCAGCCAGGCTATCCAGAAAACTTTGCAGCTCCTTGAGGCCCTCTGCAGATATGCTCCTTTGAACTCGAGGCCTTCCAGCAGTCAGGATTGGGGGTGGCTTGGTTTGGAAGCATACTAAAACCACAGCTAGATTGTCGCTGCTCTTCCTCTTCAGGGCTTCGTCAATGAGCTCCTTACAGCAGGTGGCTGGATCATTGTGTTCTTGTAGCTTCCGTCGTGCAAAGTCCACTGCATTCTGGTTGAGGAAGACTTCCCAAATTCCATCACAGCCCAATATCAGAAACTCATCCTCCTCCGTTAATCGCATTCTCATCACCTCTGGTTCTGCACTAAGGGGGCCCACGCCATCTGGATCTTTCATTCCATCCATGTGCCAGTCCCCAATAGCACGGGCAACATTAAGCTGTCCATTTAGATAGCCATCGTAGACATATCCACCGAGGGATTCAATTCGTTTCCTTTCGCTGCTGCAATCTGGCTTGTGGTCATGAGACAACTCAATTGCCTTACCACGGCGACAAAGGACAGCACGGCAATCTCCAGCATTTGCAACCACCAGAGAACTGTACCACATGAAAGCAAAAAAGATCTAGAAAGGAATCAGAGAGCCCTAAAGTGGGGCATGAATAAATGGGAAACGAAAGTCCAAGCACATAAACAATACAATCATGAGATGCATGTATGTTTGGACAAGAAAGAAAGGCGACGTAATGTACAGATAAATAATAAGGCTTCTGCATCTGCAAAAGAAATGACTGTATATACCATATGGATATTTGAACTCAATCACACTCTTGGTCGTTCAAGAAACTACCTTAAAAACACAAGAAGCACTTGTAGATTCCAGGTGAATTTTTATGTCTAGAATTATACATAAGCAAGTAGTTATGCTCTGTAAGAGGGGAACTGGTAAAGTAGCACACCAAGGTTCGACTAGTTTTTAGCTTGCTACAGCCAGCAGAACGATAAAATAAAGAAAACAATGTTATCTTTCATCAGAATATATATAATTGAGCTTATAGCACCATGACAAATCTTGTGTAGAAATATTAAATAGCCCTTATGCTTGATCCAGCTCATACATATGCAGACAAACAGATAGCTCAATGGCTCAAGGATGAACATGAAAATCAGCAGCGGTATATTTGAGAACAAGCACCATCACATGGTTGTCCTAACTGCTGATATGTATAACAAGTGCAGAAAAGATTTAGGAAAAAGGAAAAGGTAACATTGAATGTTTTCAAGATTAGTAGACATCTATCTTCTCGACAACTGAGCACATGATTGGTCCAACTCCTGTTAAGCCTAACAAGTGGAAAAAGATAGAAAAAGGTAGCAGAACATAATATAATTTGAATGTTTTAAAGATTAGTAAACATCTATGTTCTTGACAACTGACAAATGCAGTTATCCTTGCTACCTGAATGTTGGAAAATTAAATACCATTACAAGAATGAAAGATGCGACCCAATATTAAACTGACACCTATGCATCTTTATCCTTCCTGGTTACACACCCAAAAAGTACAGGATGGCAGATAATCGCTAAGGGGGAATTGAAAATTTGAAATCTTTCCTACAAACAGGAAGATCTAATCAGAACTCAGTCCTTAAAAGGTCATGAAAACCCCTTTTCAGATAAAAATTAATCAGAAAAGCCCTTTTCTGGCGCTCACATTTTTTTAATTCCAAAGGGAAAAAAAACCTGACCTTCCAACAACTAACGCAGCCAGTGCAGTAGTACCAGAAGCAAGAGAAGAGTTGACAGAGCAGGCCTCTGCAAAAGCACTATCTGTCTGCAGGAATGCAGAAGCAACTGCTCTCTCAATCTCGCCTGGGAAATCCTCGTCCTCTAATAGAAATCTGGGCAAATTGCTGCAAGCAAAATCAGCAGCATGCTTTCCACCATGCCCATCAAACACCTATTAAGATTAGATACTTGGCCAAGTTAGAAACAGATTAGAAGGCAGGGCTGGATAAAAAATAAAGAGAATTGAAGCCAAATCAATAGAATACAGTCCCAGTTTGCAGCAGCATGCTGTAGAAAATAATGAAAAGCCAAAGAACAGAGTTATGTAGAAAAATCCTCAACATACAAGCAGCATACCCCGTAAAAGGCACTTGGTTCTCCAAAAGTCTTAGTCCCACAATCTCGCATGAGATTATCCCAGCAAACATAGGTATCTTCCATTGTTTTTCGGAAGCCTATATCAACCCAAGCCCCAGATCGTACAATTGGGAGGAAATTAGTTTCACAACCTTTAGTGCCTTTCTCAATCTCAACAGTCATATCCAGTAATTTTGTCTTTGTCTGCAACAAACTTTTTATTATTAAAAAACTGAACTTAAAAGTAATCGATTTAGTATCAAAATTAATTATTATTAGTAAAGGTCAATGAAGTGCAGCTTCACAAGTCTTATATCAAATAAAATTTAAAAGTACATTGTAACATCATTATTTGCATTAGTTAGTGAAAATTAAAATTCCTGATGTGCTCTTCCAGCAAGCTATACACATCTTAATCAGTTAATTGCTCCTAATAGAAACAGCCACATGCATGGCATAACTAATAATCAAGATCTTTCCTACTAATAAAAGAGTATAAATTTAGAAAAACACAAAATCATCTGGAAAGCTCTTTTTAATATCACACAAAATACCAAATTGTACTAATCCTTTTTCGGTAACATTTCCATCTAGAAACAGTTCAGAAAAACAGTGCTGCATAACTTATGTATATATATAGATATATATATGAGTGAGTGAGAGAGAGAGAGAGAGAGAGGGGCATAATTATCTGTTAAGAACTGTGCATATATACAAACCAACACAGAGCACTTATCTGATAAACTCTAATAGACAATCAATACTTGGTACCAATAACCAAGCATTATACACAAAAATGGAGATCTTGCCAACTCTTTTTCATTGCAGAGTGTTTCCTCTAGTACAGCTCAACAGGCATCAAGAAATGAGTACCATCTCTGATAGAACACTATAGAGAGTTTCAGACTGCTTCAAGAGAACAAATGGACAGCTAGTTGACAGTAAAAGACAAAAAAACCTATATCTCATATTTGAATCATCCTTTAGACAGAAGATGCCCTTCCCTCAAAGAATCATCATGACTGCTACACAGAATGAGGCCACACAGGAAGGCGGTATTATTCACATTACCACTAACCACTACCAGATAACCTGAAAATATTGCTGGGTTTGTCTCCTTCAAGAAATCTAGCTGCTAATGCTTGTACTATTGATCTTGAATGTAAACTGAACTTATCAGACCAGCTTAGCAAAGTTAGTTGACTAGCCAATCTTAAGGATCAAAGCTATGATAGATGAGGTGAAGCCACAAGTCCTGTCTCTCTATAAAATTTAAGGTTTGATACAACAACAATAATGACCCATTCTTACCCCACTAGGAGGGATCGGCTATATAGATCCTTCTACGCCATTGCATTCTATCCTCCATTATATCATCATTTATATTTACATAAATTTTATCTTATTTTATTGTTGCTAACAAAGTCTTTTTTTATCTTCCTCTTTCTCGTTTGATGTGCACATTTGTCATAGTTTCACATCGTCTAACTAGAGTATTTATTGGTTGTCTAAGTACATGTTCGTACCATCTTAAATGTATCACCTGAGTTTTTCCTCATTAGGTGCAATCCCAAAAATTCAAGGTTTGATAGTATGATGATATTTTGCATGAAATAATCCACTAAAAGAAATCATGCATTTAATTCTCCCCGTTCTTGCAAGCTACAAATTCTAACTTACTATGACCAGAACATAACAAAATTTGTGATACCATATATCCGTGCTATAGGGTATGTCATAGGGCTGCATGGCAAACATATTTTCCCAAAGTACAATTGATTTCTCAATCAGGTTACTAAAATGTAAACAAACATAATAATAGAGAAGTTGACAAAGAGATCTAGAGAAAATGCTATGTGCTTAAGAAAAAAATAAACCAAGACAAAATGATTAAAAAACAATGTTTAGGGGTATATTTTATTTCCATAAAGAATAAGATTGTCAATAATGCCAGTAGATATCAAGGATGTTAAGATCATATATGTAATTGTTTAATGGTCCAATATGTTAATTGTTAAATGATGATGTGTTAAAGTTATTGCTAGATAGTAGATACTATTAAAAAAAAAAAAGGAATCATACTTTTAGTTGTGAACACAAAATCATTGGTATCTTTCTGTAAGTAATTTGATTGAATCAACATTGCTAATCGGAAACAATGCTAATGGGAATCATGCCTACTTTTAGTTACAAGCACAAAATATTTGATATCTTCAGATAAGTATTTTGATTGAATCAGCATTGCTAATGAGTAAATAAAAAAAATTGTAAAGTGGTTGACTAATAAATGCACCTACAAAACATAATGGCAGCCATAAAATTTGATATAGTGTGCACTGAATGAATATAAATAAAATACAAACGTGCATCAATATTTCTGAAAATTAAAATAATTAAGAAAGGTGAAAGTCTCAGGATCACTAAGATGAGTAGAAATTTGTTCTTCTTATTGAGTAATAAGATCTTTTAAAAGAGGAAATTTTGCTAGAGATAGTTCAAACTTGTCAAATTATGGCATACATGTACTTCCTTCCTAAGTCTGCCGTTTGTTAGTAATATATTAAAACACGATCAATGCAATTTTCTAATCACATTATTTGCATGTAGCTACCAGTGCAAGTCTTTAATTTAGTTGTTTACTTCTACATGATTATGTCTTATTAACATAGCAAGAGTTAACAACTATGCAATAGATACTCACAAATGGCCTGTACCACTACACTCTATTTGTACCTAGACAGCTTCCATGCAATGGCCATTTTCTAAAAAAAATCCTATCCTCGCAGTCATTAAGAACTTATACACATTCACAACCCAAGTTAAAATGCTATTATGGTTTTCACAATCTTGAAACTGGCCAAAAATAGCATGTAACAAGACCATGCTAATTATAATTCTAGCAATTAATCAACTAACGGAGGAAAACATCAAACTAAGATGCAACAAACAGCAACTTTAATATTTCATTGATAAGTTATATATTAAACAACGCAAATTTAAGTCCACAGCCTTCCTAGATCAGGAGTCATTGGCGTCATTTCATAAATGCACATCAGTATAACAACATACATGTTGAAGTATATTCTTTTGTGAATACACCCGCGCCTTAAATATATAATGAGATAAAGGAATTCACAGGAAGTTACTTTTACAAATAATAGTTCGACAGAAAAGGAAAACCACACATCTATTGCAGTTTGATGACAAAACGACTAAAATAGTAAACCACCCCAAACTTGGAGACAGCTATAAAGAGGGAAAACCCAAAAATCGTTTCAAAAAAACTCAGACACAGAAGAACAGAATACTAACTGTCGCCAGATCTGATACCCATAATCAATGAAAAAAAAAGCCTAAGTTTGAGCAGGCAGCCGACAAGGTCTCCACATCAAATTCATACCAGCGTATCCAAACCACAAGATAAATAAGGAAGAATTAAATTTTCACCAATGGATAAAGACGAGAAGATTCTATGATAAAGTGATAAAACCTAATATCAACGGACACCAATTTTAGTAAAGTTTAAGAAAGTTGCGACGCTACATGGTTTACACATTGCAAACACACACGCAAAGGAAACAAACAAGGAAAGAATGCTGCTGAAATCTTACGAGCGACTCGTGACGAACAAGAGCAGCCTTGCGGTGTGTCCCAGTGAAGCATTGCTGATGCGGTCCTGCAAAAGGATTCGGCGGCCGGCCGTCGCTTGGCCCTCCATTATCTCCGACACCACCGCAGCCACCTCCGAAGTTTCCCTCCATCTCTTCACATCCCACCTCTTCCTCGTAATCAGCTCCGGAAAGTAGTCCCGAAACAGATTCCAAATCCAAAGAAACGACAGAACAAGAAACGCCAAAGTCGATCGGCAGCGAATCAAAAACGTGAGCCGAGAAACCCACGGAAGTAGCGTCCGATCAGTGATCGCTTCGCCACCACGCCGCCTCGTTCGATTCCCACGGAAAAAGGCTAGCAGAAGGGTCTTCCTAGGGTTTGCCGTTTACTTGCTGCAAACGAGCACGGCAAAGGTCGAGCAGATATGGGCGGTACACTTCGGTACTCGCGAACAAAAACGGTTCAACGACTACGACAGGAACCGTGCGTGCAATTCAGCGATCTGGAACCAGGCTAATCGATCTGACGGATCACAATCGTGGATAGCGTCAGGGGGTCTTTCCGGATCGACACGCGTCCACATTTTAAGAAGCGCAGTGCCACTGTTCTGGGCTAGGTGGGTGATGCGTAGGGCGACGTATCTGACACTCCAAATCCAATCGCGAAAAGGCATGGCCAGGAGGCCTTATTGACCGCTAGATCAATAATGGACGAAGAGGATTAAGATTGTGTGAGTCGGTGCGACGCACGTCGTGGGAGGGCATCTGTCCATTATTCGCAGTTTTATAACTATAAAAAAAATGCTCTATAATTTTTATTTTAAACAAACTTCTATTATTAAAGATAAATTAATAAAATTTATAAAAAAATATATAGGGGTAAAATCGAATTCGTGAACAAATTTAGCATTGGATTTTCGAGTATCACCCTTACGTTTTAGAATCAAGAAATAATTATTTGGGTGAGATTTGTCAGACCAATGTAATAGTGCAATAATACAAGGATGACGCTCGAGAATCCCAACAACAACAAATTATAATGGGCTTCCCTATGCAAAAATTAATTTAATTTAATATTATATTTATCTTAGTAAAAAAACTAAGAGAAGTATATTTTTTAATATCGTTGGCCTAAAATATTTATAGAAATTTTTTTGATCATAGTATTCAATTCTAAGATGTGGGACTAAAAAAAATTATATTTTTTTATATAAAACAATCAGAGAAAATTAATGATGAGAAAAATTCATAATAATATGTCGCAGCTGAGTTTCGAACTCTAGATCACTGATTGTTTCGCTTGTGGAATTATTAATAAACCTTGAAATTATTTTTAGTGTGAATAGGAAAAAGGATATTAACGTAAATTTATTTTCGACTTCAAAAAATTAATTAATAAAGAGGAAAGATTTTTAATAAAATAGTAAGATATATCATTAAAAAAAAATACTAGTTTAATTCTACTGATGGAAAGATTATACAGACGCAAATCAAAAGATTATCTTGAATAAAATAATAGAAAGTATTTGTCGTAATTCTCAGCAGAGTTACGAACAAAACTCAAATAAAAACATAATATCATAATTCTAATAGATTGTTGACCAAAAATACTAATTTGATAGACTATCTACTGTAGATATTTTTAAATTTATTTTGATGATAAGTAGAAAATTTTTATAGGACCATATTAACATCCTAGGATTAATCGACATAAACTCAATAATACCGAGTGCTAACTAAAAAAAGAAAATCCTTAACGTGATATAATAGTATAATGATAGTACACCTTCTTTGTTTTCCAAACTTTTATGAATGAGTCCTAACTTTTAAAGTTGATCCTCGTTGTTTAAAGGTTTTAAGTGAAACTATTAATTATGTTCTAATTTTATTCTTCCATTAATCTAAATAATAATTATTTTAATCTATAAAATTTTATTTATAGAAATGGGATAAGGAAATAAGATTTTTTGTCTTACGGTGGTTAATCTTTTTTTATTTATATATATTTTTTATAATTCTAACGTAGAAATAAAAATGAAACATTAATTCAAAACTATGGATATAAATTTTTTTCCCATTTCTACACTATTAAATTATCCAAAAATAATAATTCTATTTGTAATCAATTATGTTTAAAAGAGCAATCACTTTCATTTTTAGCAAAAGAACATTGATAGTAAAAAAATTTAATTCAAGAATGCAAAGAAATAAGTAGAGTAATGTAACATAAAATCCTGACACTAAACTGGGAAATAATAAAGAAATGCAGCCTAAACAACTTACCTTCATAATCTTTATTTTCAACCTCAATGAATCTAGAAGAACAAAGAGAATATCAGCGCAAATATATTCATTTTGAGTTTAAGCAACTTAAATAATTTATTAATATAGTGGTTAAGAATTAAAATCTTTTTATCAAAAAAAAATGACATTGCTTATATACTTCATTTGATAAAAAAATAAAACTCAGTATAAGTGAATTAAAACTTATATAGAAATCTTAGCAATGACAAAAATTAAAAACACTGTAAATTTTTAAAATTTCAAATTCACTAAGGCATCATATGGTAAGCAAAAACACTCTATGGAGAATGACCTACTTGGTTAATCAGTACAGAAAGTAAAATAAATTTTGATTTATAAAAACTTAAAATGTTAGTTGCTTAGAATTAACATAAACCTTGCACCTTGTTGGATGCCTCCTCGTTAATTTCATATCTAAATCTAAAGTATCGCTCACATAAGATGTTGTAAACTTTCTTCTTCGCTTCCTCCTTGCTAAATCAGAAGAAAAAATGAGTGTGAATGTTGTAATAGAACTATAAAAAAAGACAGAGATAACTCATTTAAAGTGTTTTCGTGATGCGCTTTTAAAGGCAAAATCATCAATAATATCATCATATTCAATATTTTTCAAAATATTTTTTTTTCAATGCATAAAATTGCTAATCCATTTAGTTTATCTTAAGTCATTGTGGTCCGTAAATAATATTTTATTAATTTTAATTTTGAAAAACTTCTTTCGGCAGATGTCACTATCACGAGTATTGTTAATAATATCCTATAAGCAATCATCACATTTAGAAATATATCCATTGTTTTAAAAAACTCTAATATTTGAATGAAAGACCATTTTTTATTTGTTTCATAAGATTCACTTGGTAACATTACTTGCAAAACTTGAAATTTTGAAAACATATATTTGACATCAATATCAAAAGTGTCATCATTTTTTAAAGTATTTTCAAAATTCACACAAGAACTCATCAATTAATCATCATCCATTGAAACATCATGCAAGAACCTAAATATATATTCAAAATATTACAACTGTTCAAACTTACTTTTCAATTGCCCAAGAACAATATCGACCACTAAAATAAAATAATCTATTTGAAAAGACTCTTTTGGTGATTGATTTTCCCTTTCAGTATTAGCAATCTCATCAAAATACTTTTTTCTACTAATTTTACGTTTTGTAAGAAATACAGGCTCAATTTTTATATCAGATGCTATTTTTTGCATCAACAATAGTAGAAGCAAAACCATTTTCTCTATATTTTCAAAAAAAAAAAAGAAACAAGACCAAACAATTGTTTTACAACAACATCAAGACGCATATCCTCTTACTATAATTTTTTACTAACTAAGTTAATTTTATGTAAAATATCATGATAGATACCAGAGCTTAATATAAATTCAAAACTTGAAAGTTCACCAGATGCTAACATTTAAGCATCTCTACTTAATTTGCTATCTTCACTTATTTCTGCTAATTTGAACAAAGCTTCTCTAATTTGGGAAACTTGAGATAGTATTGCTTTAACTATTTCAATATAGCTTTCCCATCTTATAGTTGACATTGATTTTAAACTTAATCCATCAATATATTTAAGCAAAACATTCCATCTTTTTGTTGAATTAGAGAACATGGTGTACATACATTGACATGCTCCAAAAAATTATTTTACTTTAGCATAAGAATTTGTCATGTCACAAACAACTAAGTTAAAAGAATGAGAACCACATGACATGTGAAATGCTCTAGGATTAATGTCAAGCAATCTTCTTTGCACACCTTGATTTTTTCCTTTCATATTAGATTCATTATCATAACCATGTCCTCTCACATTATCAATATCAATTTCTAAATATTGTAAAATAATTTTCAATTCATTGAAAGATCTAAACCAATTGTATCTTCTACATTTATAAATTCTAAAAAAATACTTTTCTATTTTAATTGAAGTCTCTGAAACATCAGCATATCTTAATATGAGAGTCATTTGTTCTTTGTAACTTGCATCCAGTGTACAATCAAGAATTATTGAAAAATATTTTACCTCTTTTACTTTTTAAATTATTGTATTCATGACTTTGGAGGTTAGAATAAATATTAACTCGTTTGAATTTTATGACTAAGATAATGATAATGAATCTTTCTATCTTGAATGAGTCGAAAATGTTCTTGCATTATTGGATCAAAATTTGCAATCATTTCAAGTAGACCCAAAAAATTATCATTACCATCTTCATAAATTTTGTCATGTGTATCACTAAATGCCAAATTATGTATAACAAGACATTTGACAACAACAACTATTCTTAACATAATGTGTTTCCAATGTTTTGTGTCATTTTTAATTTGTTCTTGAATTTCCTTATAAATTGTCAATGTTTTATTTGATCTCATTTGTAGTTCAACACAAGCTCTTAGATTAGTGAGGTGTTGAACACTATTTTCATGTTGTTTAAGTTTGTCACATAAATGTTTCCAGTCATTAACTCCTTCTCTTGTTAAAATACTTTTGGTGTGTATTACTTAAACAACTTACAACAAATACAAAATACTTTGTCCAACTCCTTCGAGTACACTAACCATTTTCGATCACGAGTCTCACTATTTGGTAACATTTGAACACAGTAAGTATGAGAAAAGTATCGAGATTTTTTATCTAAAGGAAACTTGAGAATATCTTCTCTTTTAGGACCTCATTCCACAAGTAATCTCTCTTTTTGTATCAAGAGTATCCCAAACTCTTGGATTAAATATGTTTAAATCATATTTAGGTGTCGAACATTGATATTAGTTTGTACGCTCATCATCACAACACTTATCAATATCTTTAGTTTTGTCAATTTTAATTTCATTCAAATCATTAAAATATGTATTCTCTTCGTTCTCATTTTCTACAAATTTCTCTTTCTCATCACTTTCATTTCTCACAAATTCTTTATTTTCATCATTCTTATTTTCAACAAAATCTTCATTTGCATTTGATTCATTAGTTAAAATATGAACTAAGTTTTCCGTTGTGTTATGTGATTTTTTACCAAAATATTTATTTAATGAATCTCTTAAGCTTTGAGATATCTTTACTTCTTTTTTTTTCTTTTTTTTTTGTTGTCTTTTTTGATATCTAGAGAGTTGTTTCATGATAATAGATAATTATGAACAAAAATTAATAAACAAAGAACAATAAAACCAGATATGGAGAATTTTCTTTTGATTCGAAATTCACTTTTATAAAACCTTACATAGATATCTTGCAAGTTTATAAAAGAACACAATTCAATTGTTTAGGAGTTAAGACCTTATTTGTAAAATTAAAAAAAGTAGTAAAATAAGGTTCTAAAAAAAGATAATATTAAAATCAACTAAATTTCTATGGTTAGGTTGCCATATTATATTATTTGCTATTGAATTTTAACCAATAATTATGAAAGAAGTATTCTAACCACTCAGTGAAGTTAATTAGATTATTTATTAAAATAATATCCATCATATCAGAAATTATAAATAGAATTAAGATTTTCATGCTATACTAATTTCTTTATATTAAGTTTGAATATAATAAAATAAAATAGAGATAACTCAGTTAGTAAAACACCCTTAACTTTGGAGTCATTATAAAAAATATTCCACCAAAAATCATCTTGTAATTGAGAGTATATACTTGATTCATTTAATACATATTATAATTGAGAGTTATAAGACTGATTGCAACATGTGATTCAATTCGTTCTTATCCTTAATGTCTAGAAGCTTTCTAGGAATAACTTCTTATTTGAGTCATTTGTCTTAATCATCAATCCCTAACCTCACCAAACTAGGTTGTCATAGGCCTATCCACGTCCATTTATTTGCTAGTGAACCATACACCTATAATAGACATCCTGTTTTGATGCAAAATTGTGCACATTGTAGGCTGGTAGAAGAAGTGACACCAACTACTGAGCAAATTTACTCCACCAGCACCGTAATATCTCCATATCACCCTCCCACAGACACGGTAATGGGACCACCTGGGTATCCCCCAGCAGACAACACAACTACAAATCCCCCTGCTTTTCAACCCATATACGAACAACAACCACCAAGAACAAGATTTCGAGGAGGTATGAATAATGAGTTATGGACTCTCCCATTTGCACAACAACAAAGTGGGGCGATATTCGTAATCCCGGAACAATTGAATCTTTTTGATGATGCCTTTTCAAGATGGGAATCTATTACGAAGAATTTTGTAGCCGCACAATCATTCTCAAGCACCAAGGAAAAGGTAGAGTTTATTGAAAATCTTTTAGGAGAAATTGAAAAAATAACCTAGGTACAATGGAGGATGACTTATGCTGCAGAATATGATGCTCTCATAACAATTAGTGAAGAAAGGGAAGGGACTCAGAATATATTGTCCCAAATGAGAAGGGTATTCTCTGCAGAAGATCCTACCCAAGGGTCTATTGAAATCCAGAACTCTGCTTATAGGGATCTTGAGAAGTTATTATGTGACAATGTCAAGAATATAATCCAGTATATTAATGATTATATGCGGTTAGCAGCCAAGACGGGAAGATTATATGCGGGACCAGAGCTATCAGAAAATGCTAGGAGATCTCGGAAACCGAATTAAAGCAGCATTTGAAGCAAAGCATCCTGGTCTAACAGTGGGAGTATTCCCCAAAATTATTTTTGCCCACAAGTTCTTAGAACAAGAATGCAAAGATGCGACATTTAAAAGGTCACTCAAGGACTTGTCTTTTTGTAGCCAAATTCCAATCCCGGGCTACTATCAAAAAACTGGAACCAAGAGGATGGGGGTAAGGCAGTCAAAGACCTACAAAGGTAAACCCCATAATTCCCATGCAAGAATTGAAAAGAGAAAACACTTACTCAGAAATAAGAAATGTAAGTGTTATTTATGTGGACAAGAAGGGCATTTCGCTAAAGACTGTCCCAATGAAAAACGAAATGTAAAAAGAGTTGCTATATTTGAGCAACTGGACCTACCCGACGACTGCGACATTCTTTTAGTACAAGAGGGAGAAGCCCAAAGTGATGCCATATTCAGCCTTTCTGAAGGAGAAAATGGTATATATGAGGTACAACAATCTCTGCAAACTCTCCAATTAAACGCTATATATATGCTTGGCTTAGAAGATGGAGGATACCGGCAACAAGTCAAGTTAACAGATGCGCAATCTAATTGCCTGCACCAGTGGAAACATAATGAAAGGATATTTTCTCCTCAATCCCATATATGCACCTGCTGCAAAAGGGCAACCGTACAAAGGGCAAGAATCCACTGCCCAGACTACTTCCTCACGATCTACAATCTTTGTGGACCTTATTACTTCAACAAGGAGGTACCGGTTACCCCTGCCCCTGCAACGATATTTAATCCTAACTGATCCGACGGTAAGAACAGGGGACTCCCGTTCTGGGGTGTCAACGCCACGTGGAAGTCAAAGGGCTAGGTGGCCGACCGGATAAGGGTGGGTCGACCGCCCGGATGGCCCACCGGTGTCTAAATGATGGCAAAAGGTGCCCCGGCTGGAGTCGGGGTTCGGACGCTCGCTGAACAGGATCATAGGGCCGAGCGGATGGCACGCTCGGGCGAAAACATAAGGTAGCATACTGCGAACAGTCCCCACATAACACATTATCGAGGGTCTCCCAAGCATACTAGTGCCTATGGAGGGCCGCACGTGATGTGAGTGCCGGCCGGCCGGACGCCCCGGCATGGAGTAGGGAGAGCAGGACAAGGAACATCTTCTGACAGCTGTCATGCTCTAGGACTAGGCCGTACTCCAAACCTTATGACAGGGGGTTCCGCTGTCCCATCGAAGACGTGCTTGGATTGTAGCAGTATGGGATCAGGTAAGCTCACTGACAGGCCTTTACTGGGGTATGGGCTGAGGACACGTGTACACCTCGGTATGTATGCACCCGCTTCTCCACAGCCCTATATAAAGGCTCTCATCCTTCGCCGGAGGTACGCATTCTACGATTCTTGGAGCCACTTTCTTGTTGAGCTTTGCCTGACTTGAGCGTCGGAGGGTCGTCGCCGGGAACCCCTTCCAGGCCCGACTTCTTTGCAGGTTCGCCGGAGCGCCGTCCGACCGGCCGAAGATCTACGTCAGCGACAAGGAGAGAACCACGTGCCCAGCGTCCATTGACTCAGCGATTCGGACAGGATCAATTTGGCGCCGTCTGTGGGAACGCTCCTGCATCCGATCGGAAGCAATGGACGAAGCTGGACGACAGCACTCGGTGATGCTCTCCACAGAGGAGCTCGATGCTTTGATCGAAACAAGAGCCGCCAGGCTTATGGAACAGAGACAAAAGTCACAAGCCGAGCGGGCGGAGCAGCAAGCAACATCAGCATTAGGAGGCCGAGCGGAAGCACCGCAGGCCACAGTTGCATTCCATCGGGCCCTATTCCGCACTCCTGAAGCCGCAGCAACTAATCGTGATCGGGGATCTTCTTCGGATGAAATGCCAAGACGAGATAACAAAAAAGGGAAAGCCCCCCGAACGGACGCCTCTCCCGAGCGGATCAACCATCAATTTTCAGAGGCTATTCTACGAGACCCCTTGCCCAAGCATTATGTGCCTCCAGCGATCGGTGAGTACAACGGAACCACCGATCCGGATGATCATTTGGGGAAGTTCGACAACACGGCCACTCTTCATCAGTACACAGATGGAGTGAAGTGTCGAGTTTTTCTTACCACCCTCTCGGGATCGCCTCAACGGTGGTTTCGGAGATTGCCGGACGGGTCTATCTCAAGTTTCAAAGACTTCCGAACAGCTTTTCTCCACCACTTCGCAAGCAGTCAGCGCTATCAAAAAACCAGTGTTAGTCTGTTTGCCATCAAACGGGAAGCCCGCGAATCGCTCCGAGCCTACATCCAGCGGTTCAACAGAGTGGCCATGGATATTCCAACGGCCACCTCGGAGACCATGATGAATGCCTTCACACAAGGCCTAATGGATAGGGATTTCTTCCGATCACTCATTCGGAAACCGCCCCGGGACTACGACCACATGCTACATCGGGCCAACGAATACATCAACGTGGAGGAAGCCCAAGCGGCCCGGAAAAAAGAAACTCCAACCGAGCGAGCTCCTCCTACCGAACGGAAGTCGCACGTTGCTCATCAGCCACCCTGAGGACCGAGGGCCGAAGCAATCCGCTCCTCCCATGCTAGGTCCCACGTGCAAGAGGTAGCTGCCGCTCGGCCCAAGCCAAAGAAGAAATGGACCCCAATGTTCTGCTCCTTCCACCGGACGGACACACATAACACCAGGGATTGCCGGAGTCTTCCTCTAATCGCCCACCCCTTCCCCAGGAGTGGAGGTCATCGATCGCCATCAGCCGACAGGCGACAGAGGCCTCGTGAAGCCGATCGGGCGATAGCTGACAGGCGACAACAACAGACTCCTGACCGGCATCGCTCTCCGAGGCAGGATAATCTCCGGATGTCTAGGGAGCGGCCCCGACCGTCCGCTCGGGAAGAAGAAAATAGAAGTAATACTTCCCGAGGCGAGATTAACATTATTGCGGGCGAGCCGACTGGAGGCGACTCTAACCGAGCAAGGAAGGCGAGCGTCCGGCAGCTCCAGATCCATGCGGTCGGCTGCAGCCAGGAACGGGCAAGTGGACCCGAAATCAGTTTCGGGCCCAGGGACTTGGAAGGAGTTGAAGTCCCCCACGACGACGCTCTTCTCATCAAAGCGGTAATAGCCAATTACACAATATACCGCGTTTTTATTGACACAGGAAGCTCGGTCAACATCATGTTCAAAAAGGCCTTCGATCAACTACAAATTGACCGAGCCGAGCTGCTGCCCATGACAACCCCCCTTTACGGGTTTACGGGCAATGAAGTTCAACCGGTCGGACAAATCCGGCTGGCCATATCGCTGGAAGAGGAGCCACTCAGAAGGACGCGGACTGCAAACTTCGTCATCGTGGATTCTCCGTCGGCGTACAATGTCATATTGGGACGACCGGCTCTAAGTGAATTCTGAGCAGTCGTCTCCACCTTCCACCAGAAAATCAAGTTCCCAGTAGAAGACAAGATGGGAGAAGTACGAGGAGATCAACTGGCAGCTCGGCGATGTTACGTCGAGATGGTCCGAGCTGAAGTCAATGCCGCTCGGAAGGCGCCACGAATTGAGGTGAACGCTATAACTGAAAAACCTCCCTCTTTTGTTTATGAAGAAAAAGAGGAAGTGCAGATTCACCCGACCCGGTCGGAGGCCACAACGTTCATTGCTGCCGATCTGGAGGCGAGCCAGAAGGAGGAAGTGATCCAATGCCTCCAGAGAAACCATGATGTCTTCGTCTGGTCGACGCATGAGCTGCCCGGAATTTCACCGAGTATAGCGCAGCATGAGCTCCACGTCCGACCGGACGCTCGGCCGGTGAAGCAGAGAAAGAGGGACTTCAGTGCCGAACAGAATGCAATCATCCGGTCGGAGGTCGAGAAACTCTTGGAGGCCGGCCACATACGTGAGGTCCAGTTCCCTAGCTGGCTGGCGAACGTGGTACTAGTCTCCAAGCCAGGCAATAAATGGAGAGTGTGCATCGATTTCCGGGACCTTAACAAAGCGTGCCCAAAAGATTTTTATCCTCTGCCCTGGATCGATCAGCTGGTAGATTCTACGGCCGGCTACGAGTTGATATGCATGCTCGACGCATATCAAGGCTATCATCAAGTGCCGCTCGCCCGAGAAGATCAAGAAAAAGTCAGCTTCGTTACAACCGATGGCACATATTGCTATAATGTGATGCCGTTCGGACTAAAGAACGCGGGAGCCACTTATCAACGATTGATGAACAAAGTGTTCAAAGAGCAGATCGGGCAAAATCTGGAATTATACGTGGACGACATTCTCATCAAATCCGTCCGAGCGACCGATCTCTTTGAAGACATGGAAGAGACTTTCCGAACGCTACGAAAATATGGAGTCAAGTTAAACCCATAGAAGTGCCTGTTCGGAGCAAAAGGAGGGTGTTTCTTGGGTTACATAGTGACCGAGCGGGGCATCGAAGCAAATCCCAGCAAAGTGAAAGCCTTACAAGATATGCCGCCTCCAAGAAATCTGAGGGAAGTGCAGCGCTTGACCAGTCGGATAACTGCTCTGTCCAGATTCATCTCAAAGACCGTCGACCGGAGCCTACCTTTTTTCAAAATCTTGCGCAAAGCCACCAAGTTTCACTGGGACAGAGAATGTGATCGGGCTTTCGAAGATCTGAAGACATATTTGAATTCTCTTCCGGTACTAGCCAAGCCAACTATGGGTGAGCCACTTTGTATCTACTTATCTTCAACCGAGCAAGCCGTCGGCTCGGCACTAGTAAGGGCGAGCGGAGAAGAGCCTGTATATTTTCTGAGCCATATTTTAAAAGATGTCGAATCTCGCTACACTGGGCTCGAGAAACTGGCCTTCGCTTTGGTCCTCGCCGCTCGGCGCCTCCGTCCTTATTTCTTGGCTCATACTATCATCGTCCGGACGAATAGCTCATTGGGAAGAGTGCTGTTGAATCCCGAAGCGTCCGGATGGCTCATTAAATGGACGACGGAGTCGAGCGAATTCGACATCCAATACCAGCCCCGGTCGGCGATAAAGGCGCAGTCCTTGGCGGATTTTGTCACTGAAGTACAAAGGCCAGAACCCGAAGCCATGTGGAAGATATTTGTGGACGGATCAGGCACTCGGCTCGGGAGCGGTATTGGTGTATTGTTGCTTTCTCCCCAAGAAGAAAAGATGCATCTATCCGTCCGGCTTGATTATAGAGCTACGAATAATGAAGCAGAGTATGAAGCCCTTATAGCCGGCTTACAGGCTGCCCGGCATGTAGGGGTCGGACGGGTGACGCTACATTCAGACTCCCAATTGGCCGCTCAACAACTCTCAGGCTCCTTTGAAATCAACAACGATCGGCTCAAACTTTACGCTCAAGCCTTCGAGAAACTCAAGGCCGACTTCAGAGAGGTTATTATCCAGAAGATACCTCAGCGGAGAACCAAGCGACCGATGAGTTAGCCAAACTCGCAAGCTCAATAACGCCGGTTGCCATCCAGCAGCCAGTTGAACAAGTTTCTTTGGTGGCGCACGTCGACTGGATGGAGGGCCTCTCGTTCCCGAGCGACTGGCGGACACCCATCATGGAGTTTCTCCGCTCGGGTGCTATACCGTCCGATGGGGATGAGGCCCAGCTACTAAGGAGGAGAGCCGGTCGGTTCACGCTTATTGGAGACCAGCTCTACAAGAAGGCCTTCTCCCGCCCGCTGTTGAAATGCGTAAGCTCAGAAGACGCGGTGTACATCCTCCAAGAAGTGCACCAAGGATCGCGCGGAGGGCATCCAGGCGGACGATCGCTGGCTAAGAAGATCCTGCTGGCCGGATACTTTTGGCCAACCTTGCAAGCAGACGCCGCTCAGACCGTGGCGACGTGCCTTTCTTGCCAGAAGTACCATAACTTCTCCCACCGACCGGCAGAGGAAATGAAAGCAGCTACTGTGTCCTGTCCGTTCGACCAATGGGGAATGGATATTGTCGATCTGTTTCCTATGGCGACCGGGCAGAGGAAATTTCTACTCGTGGCGGTCGATTATTTTTCCAAATGGGTGGAGGCCGAGCCACTGGCCAGGATTACCGAGCAGATAGTCAAGAAGTTCATATGACAACATATCATCTGCCGATTTGGCATCCCCCGCCGACTCGTCTCCGACAATGGGCGGCAATTCACGGGAAAGTTGCTCGAAGATTGGTGCAAAAGCTATGGCATCGAGCAACACTTCACGTCCGTGGCGTATCCCCAAAGTAACGGTCAAGCCGAAGTAGCCAATCAGGAAATTCTTCGCATTTTGCGCGCTCGGCTCGACCATTTGGGAGGAAGCTGGGCGGATGAAGTGTCAGGCGTCCTATGGGCCATCCGAACGACCCCGAAGGAAGGAATGGACGTCACGTCGTTCCATCTGGTGTACGGCGGTGAAGCGATCATTCTTGTCGAAGTCGACGTCGAGTCCGTCCGGATCCAGAATTATGGTGATGATAACGCCGAGCGAAGAAACATGGAGCTGGATCTGATCGAAGAAGAGCGAGCCAAGGCGTCCGTCCGGCTGATGGCGTACCGACAACGGATGAAGCAAAATTTCAACCGACGTGTAATTCCCCGATCTTTCCAGGTGGGTGACCTTGTCTGGAAGAAAGTAAAGCCGGTCGGCGACATCGGCAAGCTGGAAGCTCCTTGGGCGGGCCCCTTCAAAATCATCGAAAAGCTCCGCTCGGGCGCTTATTATTTGGAGGATGAAGACGGTCGGCGGCTAGATCGACCATGGAGCGCGAATCATCTCCAGCCGTATCGAGCTGGGTGAGAGGTGCGCTGATGTAACTTTATATATGTTTTGGTCGCCTATGTCCTTGTAATGCAGGAGGTAGAAATAATTAAGGAATGACAAATAGCTTCGCCGAACGGCAGTGTCCAAATTAGCCTTTAAAGGCAGTCGAGCTCCGACGTTAAATATCGAGAGACGAGCCGACGTCTATAAATCATCCGAGCGGAAGACCGTCGAGCTCCGACGTTAAATATCGAGAGACGAGCCGGCGTCTATAAATCATCCGAGCGGAAGGCCGTCGAGCTCCGACGTTAAATATCGAGAGACGAGCCGGCGTCTATAAATCATCCGAGCGGAAGACCGTCGAGCTCCGACGTTAAATATCGAGAGACGAGCCAGCGTCTATAAATCATCCGAGCGGAAGGCCGTCGAGCTCCGACGTTAAATATCGAGAGACGAGTCGGCGTCTATAAACCCTCCGAGCGGAAGACCGTCGAGCTTCGACGTTAAATATCGAGAGACGAGCCGGCGTCTATAAATCATCCGAGCGAAAGACCGTCGAGCTCCGACGTTAAATATCGAGAGACGAGCCGGCGTCTATAAATCATCCGAGCGGAAGACCGTCGAGCTCCGACGTTAAATATCGAGAGACGAGCCGGCGTCTATAAATCATCCGAGCGGAAGACCGTCGAGCTCCGACGTTAAATATCGAGAGACGAGCGAACGTCTATAAATCATCCGAGTGGAAGGCCGTCGAGCTCCGACGTTAAATATCGAGAGACGAGCCAACGTCTATAAACCCTCCGAGCGGAAGACCGTCGAGCTCCGACGTTAAATATCGAGAGACGAGCCGACGTCTATAAATCATCCGAGCGGAAGACCGTCGAGCTCCGACGTTAAATATCGAGAGACGAGCCGGCGTCTATAAATCATCCGAGCGGAAGACCGTCGAGCTCCGACGTTAAATATCGAGAGACGAGCCGGCGTCTATAAATCATCCGAGTGGAAGACCGTCGTGCTCCGACGATAAAAATCGAGAGACGAGCCGGCGTCTATAAATCATCCGAGCGGAAAACCGTCGAGCTCCGACGTTAAAAATCGAGAGACGAGCCGGCGTCTATAAATCATCCGAGCGGAAAACCGTCGAGCTCCGACGTTAAATATCGAGAGACGAGCCGGCGTCTATAAACCCTCCGAGCGGATGAGGCCAATAAAAAGGACTGCAAGTGTCCAAGAACTTCGCTGTCAATATTGTTCGACTGTCTCTACGTTCCGCTCGACTCAGAACCCAAAAGTACTTCATCGGCATATAGCGAGCGATCTCTGCTATCAAAACGGAATATTACATATTTAGCCGAGCGGAAGGGTCACGCCCAATACTTCATAAAAATCCCTTTCGGATGCTAGAGGTGTGATAATAGATGGGCAGACAACTCATATTAGCTAGCCAAAGGGGCAAAGTACGCGGAAGGAAAGCATTGCATTAAAAATAAAACTTTAAGCCGAGCGGCTTAAGTACCAAAAAAGGATCATTTTTTGGCCTAGCGGCCTAACTACATATAAAGACGTCTACTCAATGTAATCATAAAGGTCCTTGGGGATGTTGTCCAGGAGCGTCACTTGATCGCCGGCCGGAATAGTAGTGGACTCCGGAAGAAGACCCTTAGACTTTAGATACGTGGTGGTGGCGGTCATAGCCAAGTCGAAGGCTGTGTACATCCGCTCGCAGATTTTCTCCGAGAATTCAGGCTAGCGGATGTAGCTCTGTCTTAGGGCAGCGACCCGACTCGGCTCGTCCTCTTGATATTCTTTGAGGGCCGCTTGGGAGGCAGTAAGGGAATCCTTCAGATTTTGAAGCTTGTCCGCGTCGGCCGAGCGGCCCGCCTTCTCTCTATCAAGCTGCTCCATCAGCTCTTTTACCTTTTGCTCTAGGCCCCGAGCCTCCACGTTCTTCTTCTCCAAGTCGGAAATGGCCGTGTTTTTTCGAGTGGTGGCCAAGGTTATTTTTGTGTCGAGCGACTTGACTTGTCGCTCAGACTCGGCCAAGGTGTGGGCCTGATCGGCCGTCTTTTTCTGCTCGGCCGCCAACAAATCTTGAGCTTTCTTCAGCTCCTTTTGCAGCTCAGAATAGGAGGGGCGCGCATCACGCCGTTCATTTCGAACCGCTTCGATCCCATCAAAGCACCATGCCGCCGCCTCCGTACGATGACGACAGTGCACCACGTGGCATTCAGCCATTCGAAGCATTTAATGAGCGCATGCTCAGCCTTAATGTCGAATATTGGCGCAGATTACGAGGAGATTCAAGGAATGTTGCTGATGACTACAAGGGCATGCCTGCGGTCGGCCGAGCGGAGGATAATGGTACGAAGGCACCGCTCGGGTATATTCGCAGTCCAGTCAGTCGGACTAATCGCCTCCTTCGACTAGACTTGAAGGGGAGGCAAGTGATCCGACGGTAAGAACAGGGGACTCCCGTTCTGGGGAGTCAACGCCACGTGGAAGTCAAAGGGCTAGGTGGCCGACCGGATAAGGGTGGGTCGACCGCCCGGACGACCCACCGGTGTCTAAATGATGGCAAAAGGTGCCCCGGCTGGAGTCGGGGTTCGGACGCTCGCTGAACAGGATCATAGGGCCGAGCGGATGGCACGCTCGGGCGAAGACATAAGGTAGCATACTGCGAACAGTCCCCACATAGCACATTATAGAGGATCTCCCAAGCATACTAGTGCCTATGGAGGGCCGCACGTGATGTGAGTGCCGGCCGGCCAGACGTCCCGGCATGGAGTAGGGAGAGCAGGACAAGGAACATCTTCTGACAGCTGTCATGCTCTAGGACTAGGCCGTACTCCAAACCTTATGACAGGGGGTTCCGCTGTCCCATCGAAGACGTGCTTGGATTGTAGCAGTATGAGGTCATGTAAGCTCACTGACAGGCCTTTACTGGGGTATGGGCTGAGGACACGTGTACACCTCGGTATGTGTGCACCCGCTTCTCCACAGCCCTATATAAAGGCTCTCATCCTTCGCCGGAGGTACGCATTCTACGATTCTTGGAGCCACTTTCTTGTTGAGCTTTGCCTGACTTGAGCGTCGGAGGGTCGTCGCCGGGAACCCCTTCCGGCCCGACTTCTTTACAGGTTCACCGGAGCGCCGTCCGACCGGCCGAAGATCTACGTCAGCGACAAGGAGAGCACCACGTGCCCAGCGTCCGTTGACTCAGCGATTCGGACAGGATCACTAACAATTTAATACAGGAGCAGCGAAATTATATTATATGGTGTGAAGAAGAAATAAGAAGGTTGCAGGAAGAAGTAAAATACTTCAAGACTCAATATGAGGCACTACAACTTGAAAAGGAATTACAAAAGGATTTTCAAGACTTAGGAGAAGAAGATGAGGAAGCCGCTCATATGTTGATTGAAGAAATAGCTGCCTCTAATTCTAGCCCCAGGTTGGTAAAAAATATGTTGTATAATCTAACAGTTGAAATAGATATTCCAGGAATTCCTAAGTTCAAACTAAAGGCAATACTTGACATGGGGGCAACTACCTGCTGCGTTGATCAAAGGTCGGTTCCAAAAGATTCATTGGAACAGAATACATTCAAAGTATGTTTCAGCGGGGTGAATTCGCAGCAGACCGCAAAAATGAAACTAAAGAATAGCAGGATGATGATTGGTGATAATATCTTCAGAATTCCTTACACCTACAACTTTTCTATGACTCTGGGAGACAACATCCAATTTATCATTGGATCAATTTTATAAGAGTCATGCACGGAGGATTAAGAATTGAAGGCAATACGGTAACATTCTACAAGAACCTGACTACTATTAATACACTGCCTTCTATTAATGCAGCCATTGAGGAACTCGAGCTGGAGGAAGAAGAATACATTCAGATAAAGGAGATGGTTCATATATCAGTTGGAAGAAGAAATTTATCTTTTGAACAAAAATTTGGACCTCTCTTACAAAAGTTAAAGGAGCAAGGAGTAATTGGGGAAAACCCCTTGCAACACTGGCAGAAAAATCAAATCGTATGTCAGCTGGATATAAAAAAATCTGAAGTTTATTATTGAAGATAGGCCTCTGAAGCATCTGACTCCCACTTAGAAAGAAGCTTTCTCAAAACATGTTAAGGCCTTATTGGATCTAAAGATTATTCGTCCAAGTAAAAGCAGGCACCGAACCACGGCTATCATTGTAAACTCTGGAACTACTATCGACTCAATCACAAAAGAAGAAAAGAAAGGAAAGGAAAGACTGGTATTCAACTATAAGCGTCTAAATGATATCACGCACAAAGACCAGTACAGTCTACCGGGTATTAATACCATCCTTAAAAAGGTTAGTAATAGTTGTATATTTTCAAAATTTGATTTGAAAAGTGGCTTTCATCAAGTTGTTATGCACCCTGATTCTATTGAATGGACGACATTCTGGGTCCCTGATGGATTATATGAGTGGCTAGTTATGTCATTCAGTCTTAAAAATGCACCAGCGGTTTTTCAAAGAAAAATGGACTCATGCTTCAAAGGAACAGAAGATTTTATTGCTGTATACATAGACGATATACTGGTATTCTCCCCAGATGAAAAGAGTCACGAGCAACATCTTCAGAAGATGCTCAGTATTTGCTAAGACAATGGTTTAATATTAAGCCCAACAAAAATGAAAATAGCGGTACTAGAAATTGAATTTCTAGGCGTTATAATTGGCAACTGTAGGATTAAATTACAACCCCATGTGATTACAAAAATTACAGATTTCAATGACAATGAGTTGAAAACTACCAAAGGGATGTGATCTTGGCTAGGGTTGTTAAACTATGTCAGAAATTATATTCCTAACCTGGGAAAATTACTAGGGTCTCTATATGCCAAAACATCTCCTAATGGAGAAAGGAGATTAAATTAGCAGGACTGGGATTTAATCCGGCAAATTAAACCAAGGTAAAACAATTAGCAGACCTTGAGCTACCCCCACCAGAATGTTATATGATCCTTGAAGTAGACGGATGTATGGATGGATGGGGCGGAATTTGCAAATGGAAAAGAAAGAAATTTGATCCTATTTCCTCTGAGACGATTTGTGCTTATTCAAGTGGTAAATTTAACCCACCAAAGTCAACTATTGATGCGGAGATCTATGCGGTCATGAATACAATGGAAGCTTTAAAAATATATTTTTTGAACAAATTAGAGCTCCTGATCAGGACAGACTGCCAAGCTATTATTAGCTTTTTCGGAAAAACAGCTAACCATAAACCTTCCCGAGTTAGATGGATTTCCTTCACGGATTATATTACCGGAGCTGGACCAACAGTACAATTTGAACACATATACGGCAAAAATAATCAGGTAGCTGACTCTTTATCCCGTCTAATTTCTGTGTTAATATTTTCAGAATGACCGGAACAGCATTTAGGCCAGTTGGCGCTGCTAGCCCCAACCATCATGGAAGTAACGAACCAACCACACCCGCAAGCGCAGGATCTACTGAACAAGATGATTCAAGCCCTTTTGAAATCGTTGAACAATACCAGCGAAAGATCAATTCAAGACATGAAAGTCCAGTCCCACTCGATGAGTACCACCAGATCTCAGAAGATTTACACACTATTGAACAGAGAGCAGCAATCCGAGCTGTCAATGCTCTACAGCAACTCAGGCTTATCCACTCCCTTAAACGACAAGAGTGTAACCAGTGTCGAGGAAAGGACAACTGGTACCCAGCAGTAGAACAGTGTGACAGACAATTATCACATGTCGCGTATCTTCTTCAAGATTGTATGACAAGGATGAGCAACTTTAAGGTCTAAAGGACAGCAGGCGTGATGGACCCAAAGAAAAAGAAGATTCGCGCGTGGAGCAAGATGTAATTAAAGTATGTATAATAATGCACTACTTTATAAAAGTAGATGCGTTGTGAGTAGATGAGCACTACTAAAGATGTGAAGTGCTTCTTATCCCTTTATCAACAAACGTGATGATGGGGCCCAATGAGCACCCAGCGTTTGCTATAAGGAGGTAAGAGTAGCCTCTCGCAAGGGCATCGAGCGTTCACTCGAACCTTACCTAAGGATTTGTAGTATTGTAGAAGATTGTAAGTGTGCTTGTGAGTGTTGTGAGTGTGCTCTTAACTTATCAATTTTAATTTCCTTCCGTTTCCGTCTGTGCGCTCCCCTGGTATCAGAGCTTGTCATACTCTTGTTACTTAAGCTTGTTGGTATTATGCAACCCTGAGAAACAAAAGGACATATCCTAACTTGGTGGAAAAAGGCAAAGAAGGCCTGAGAAATCCAAGGGCACATCTGTATGAGGTTCTCCGGGAAGGAACTGTCCTCATCTAAAGAACAAGAGTCCTTGTAAGTTCTAATAAGTTTTTATGAGCACTTTCATTATTTCAAGAAATACAATTTCATATCGAGAAGCTCTTTCTGCTACTGATCCTATAGAAAATCCCTCTATTGGTTTTGCCAAGCCAAGCGATTATCAAGGTACTATGCCTGGAATCACTGCAATCATTAAACAAAATAATACACAAATCCATTTGCTTATCCAAATAGCCGAAACCCTAAGAGATATTCAGCAGGAACTTCGAAAACAAAACAACCCTCCTTTTCCACAAGACTTAGTCTCCAAACTTCAAAACCTATGTCTTGGTCCATCTAAACCCAAAGAAAAACTTGGAAAGCTAAGGGTATTTAAAGACCCATATAAAATCCAAAAGCAAGAACAGGAAAAACTAAAGGGAGTATGGCCGCCACCAGAACAGAGCAACAGCAAGTAGCCACAACACCATTATTTGAAGATCAAATAAGGAGCTACAGAAGAAATCAACGACGTCTTTACAATACTCAGCAAGCTGCAAGGAGACTTGGACGCCAACTTACTGGTGGAGTATCATCAAGGTATACCTTTGAACAACAACTGGAGCCAGAAGCCCAGCTGCAGCTATCCATGCAAGAACGAGTCTCTATAGTACCGGCGGAGGTTCTTTATCACTCTAGAAGGGATGACGCACATCATAGAGTTTATGTTCATAGATCTGAAGAAGCCATACTAGTGGCTGACAATCACCAAGTCGACAGGAACTTCATTCAAGAAGAAAGTTTTATGCAACTACAAAGGAGCCGCATGTAGTATATCCACCTGGGTGTCCTCCAGGTGCGTATTCAGATATTACACAGGCAACATGAAGGAACTATGACACTCATAGTCTTCAGAGACAACCGGTGGCAAGGTGATCAAGTCATTCTAGCGACAATGGAAGTAGATCTGACACGAGGTAGTCAGATGATTTATGTTATTCCAGAAGTAATGATGACAATTGGAGACTTCTACCGCAACATTCAAATCTCTATCCTCGCAAGAGGATATGAAGCATGGCAGAATAGTGAAGCAAACCTATTAATCACTAGAGGAATGGTCGGTAGGCTTTCTAATACACCTAACATTGGATTTGCTTATGAAGTGCAGGGAGTGGTGGCACTGGTGGATTATCTAACCTCTCATGGGGTTAATGCTCTACCTGGAAGAAGGTTCTCCACAAGTAGCTTGCAAGCCTTAAATTGGGTTATAAACCCTACCCAAGTCTCTATACCAATGCAGCCATCAGAAGTAAATAGTCAAACAATGATGGATGGGCGTATATCATTAAGCTTCAGCAGCTATGCAGCAACACGACTAACGGAGCAACCAACTTTCAATAACAAAGATGAAGAAGTCTATGAAACTCTAGCAGTCTTAATTGAGACAAAGCCAGGAGTTTTCACAAACTATGATGGTACCGTTGAAGAACATTATAAATTATATGGAGAAATGGATGATTGCATTAAAAGGAGGCCAAAGAATAGAAGATGGGATACTTTGGGACAACCTAGTGGAAAGTTCAATTATTACGTCAGCTATGATATCCCAGAAACCTATCTTAACTCAGAACTCCCACCCCCATCTGGCTGGGGTGATGAAGAAATAGATTAATTCAGCAAACCAAGAAGTCCAGAAGGAAAGCAAGCGAGGGAAACTTCAAGTGAAAGGTATTCCTCAATAACTGAACCACATATTCTCATAAATAAAATCTCTCCAAATGCAGTTACACCAACAAGGCATACTGAGGGATCTGCTGGCCTGGACCAAATTGACATATTGTTTGTCTTTTTTGATTGACATCTTATATCATTGTTCTCACTATTATATTTAATGACTAAAATTGGCTCTGTGAGAGCACAAGCACTATCTTTAATTCGAAGTTGTACAGGTTGATCTAACAAAAGAGATCAATACAAAAAAGTAAAGATGATGAGCTTTTAGGGTTTACATAAGCATGAAGTAACAATGCAATCCAGCCGCATAGTGGGCGCCTTTGAGAGAGCAGAGAGGGCCTGTAGTCGTCATAGTGAGGGAGGGAAGACACGACCAAGAGGGCTTCGGCATCTTTGAGAGAGCCATTGAGGGCCCGTAGTCGTCGCAGTGAGAGAGGGAAGGTGCGGCAAGGAGGGCTTCGGCGAGCAGAATCGCTAGCGTTCAGTTCGCGAAGTCTTCAGCGAGGGATTCAATGAGGGCTTTGAATGAAGAAAAACGTATATATAAACTTATAAAATGAGCCTTTGGGTATTTTTGAGCTCTGGGCATAGCCCTAGTAGCCCTGGCCCAGGGTCAGCTCTGCCAACTTTGATGAATTAATCTAGGTAGTCGATGAAAATTTTTTACAGGACTAAACTGATCACCTCTCAAATTAATCAGCATAACCTAAATATACGATGTCAATTAAAAACATATATATATAAAATCCTCTCTCATCGCGATGAGAAGAAAATTGAATATTTGTTCGAGAATTTAGTTGTAAATGTTAAAAATTTCTTTTTATTGTGATAATCACAACTATTGTAATGTTTGATAAATACAGAGTTAATCACGACTGTTTTAATGCTATTACACTATTTCCTCTGATAAATATTTTAAGTAATATTTGACTTGGGAAGAAGTCTCACTATTCGAAGGAAATTTTAGATTTTAGTCGGACATGACATCAATGGATTAGATCTCACTCGGAATAGATCAACGGATCTAATTTGGTCTTGAGATGTTAACGTCATCGAAATATTTCAAGCATCAACTTTGTCGTGTAAAAGATTTCGTGAGGATCCAAACATAGGTGAAGCGTCGAACTCTCATGCTATCCATCATAAAGATGTCAAAATAGTTACCGGTGCAGTTAGAGCATTTTTTATTTATTTATCAATTTTTTAAGAATCTAATCACAATTTCAATAAATTAATAAATATTTTTTGTTTCAATGAGTATATATGTATATATATAACTGATGATCTCATCTGTCCTCAATTTTCAAATCAAATTTTGCTCTCACGACCTATTCTGTTGTTTTTAGTTAAATAATTTTTAGCTCTGATAAATTAATTTCTGACTACGTAACTGGAGTTGAGCCAGAGCCATGGTAGCTTGCCCATTTTACACCTCTTATTTAATATTGCAAAAACCCTTGTACTACCTGGCTTGAGGATATGAACTATAATTTTATGGACACGTACAACACGACATTATAAACTATCATTTTATTCTCTATAGTTTATTTTTATAAATGATAGATAGTAAATAATACATGGGATGAATACTAATTATTTATGTATGTATTTGATTTCATTAAATATAACGAGTGTAAAAATAGAAAAATATAAAAATTGATAGATGATAACTAATTTGGTAATATATATATATATATATATATATATATATATATATATATATATATATATATATGTGATGCGGATAGTGTTGGGGACAGAGAGGGAATAAGGAGAAAAAGAAAGGGCAATTTGGTCTTTTGGGATGTTGAGGGTTTTGGGGATAAGAGGGCAGCCGGTTCGTGAGGAGAGGGGAGGGAGGTGGGGGGCGTTTTCCGCCGCCGCCAGGGAAAAACAGAGGGGGCAGCCAACCTTCTTCCTCCTACCTCGCCGGCGCCGGAGTTGGTCGCCTGCTGCTCCTCTCTTCTACCCCTTGCCCTCCGGTCTCCACTACAGTATCGCCGTCGCGTATAGCGTCCAGCACCGCCTTCTCTTCCGGCGTCCAGCGCTGCCTCCTTTTCCGGCGGCGTATCCAACAACCGGTGCCGCCTCCTCCAGCACTAGCTGGTGTTTTCAGTCGCCTCTGGCAACCGCCTACGTCGGCGATCAGCATCTCAGCAGCCTCCCCGAGTGTGCATCGTGGCAGCCTCAGGCAGCGCCGCTGCCGGCAGGCTCCGTCTCCAGCGGGCCTCCGTTACCAGCGGGCCCAGTCGCCAGTGAGCCTCTGCCGTGAGCAGATTGCTGCTGGTTAGCGCCCGTCGACATCTCTAGCGGTCGCCGATGGCGCCTCTAGCCGCCGACGTCGTCTCTAGCCGTCGCCACCGCCGTCTTTGCTTCCAGTGACCACCACAGCCGCCTCTAGTGGTTGCCGTCACCTCTTTCGGCACACGCCGCCACCTACAGCGGCTGTCGCCGCTTCTCGTGGCTACTGCTGCCTTCGGCGGTTGCGGAGGTCGCCGCCGACACCTCCGGGCAGCCGCCGTCCAAGTGCTCTGGTATCATTCTATTTGTATATTCGGCCTGCGAGCCGATAGAGTATTCGGTCTTCGGGCCATTATTGTATTCTGGCCATCGTGCCCCTAGTCCGGCCTGTGAGCCGATGATGCGGTCAGACCGCGCGCCGTCTTGCGGAGTCGTATCACATTCAACTCCGAGCCATCGGATTCAGCTGCTCAGCTGGTGGACATCTATCTATTCGCCAGGGTCACGACGACTCGACCCGCATCTTGACCAGCTCACCGATCCATCCGAGGGCGCCCCCCTGGGCCAGGGTACGTCATCCTACTCGTTCTTCTTGCATTTGTTGCACTCTTCTATTATTATCTGGATACTCATATATTTGTGGAATTCGCCTCGAGCACCGAGGTACCAGAGGCCGAGGCAACCCGGTCGATGGATACAGGTACAGTTGACCGGAGGAGGACTCCAGACGACTCGGTCAACGTAGCGGACAGATCATCCACCGGGTCATGGGGATGCGGTCAACCTTCCAGATACGTCACACCGGCAGGTTCGTTTTCTCAACTTCCAGACAGGATCAATATATAAAGAACAAGTATGGTAGCCTTGTGTAACAGTAATATTTTTGTTTTGTGATAAAAAAATCACGTTTTTAAATTTTGAAAATAGCCTCTTGTAAAAATATGATAAGGTGTGACTTAATTCACACGATGCAGTAGACTAACTTGTATGTATTAATCGCCCACGTCGTAAAATGAAGAAATAATATTAAAACATTGTCTTTGCACTCATTTCTTTCGTTATAAAATGGAGATAAAATGTTTTGTTAAGTTCTTTATCTTTCCCATGCAAAGGACGTTTTTACTAGGACAAAATGGCAATGTGACATAAGTTCTACCGGTAAAAAGAGAGAGAGGTTTCAAATAATTATATATATATTTTTTATTTTTCATTCATAATTATTTATTTAATTAATATATTAAAATAATATTAATTATATTTTAAGCAAACATCCTTGTAATTTATCTAAAATATTATATTTTAGACATTGAATATTGCATACTCAAACTCTCAAATATATCTGACACTCAAGTTAGTACAAAAATTTGCACAACATTTGTACAAAATACTTACACTGTTTGAAGAGCTGTACAAAATACTCATGGAACTTGAATTAAGCTCTCGTTACAGAATATCATATTTTAGACACACTCAATATTACATAATCAATCTCTCAAATACAGGACACTCATATATCTCTCATAAAACTAAAATTAGTACGGAGTAGACTTTCACAATATTTGTATAAAATGCCTACATTCTTCACATACCCATGATGAATTAGCCATCAATCTATATACATGGGTTTGTAGAGGTGTTGGAAGGAATTGGTTCGTTCGTCGCCCCAATTGAGCTGCTCCCACCATGATCTCTCACACTCGATCTCTTTCAGCCCATCAGCAACCAACATCAGCTTCGTTAGTTTGGGGCAATCTTCCACCTTGATAGTCCTCAACGATGGGAAATTTAATATTCGTTCCCCATCACTCAAACTCTTCAATTCTGGAAGCCGTCGTAGCACCATTGTGTGGAGATCCGGAAAGATTGTTATAACTGTCTCCCCACTACCATTTGCCTCTCCCTCCAATTTGATCAATCTATCTATTGCCCCGCAACCATCAATTTCTAGTTTAAAAAGAGTACTAGGGAACGTAGCCCTCCAAACGAGCTTTGCTTTTGGGAGACTCGAAAGTCGAAGTTGCTGTAGAGATTGAAGAATAGGTTTAAGATTGCCAATTACTACCTCTTCTAGCTCACACATTGCGTGAAGCCGGATACAAAATACTTTGAGCATATTTTCCACATGAAAATCCTTGGATGGGATGTCGAACAACGTCAAACCTCGACACCCTTCTATATAAAGCCAATATGTGAATGCTGCTAGTCTCGGAGAGATACAGAGGTTTTGAAGAGCAGCAAGCGTGCTGACTGTAATCCCAATGACTCTTAATCTCTTCAAGCTTTCCAGCTCTTCAAAACTCACACCTCCTTCCCAAATCTGTCCTTCCCTCCACCCAGTGTAGCTGTCGCACATGTCAAGCCACTGCAATTCTCGAAGACTGGAGAATAGTTGGTCAGGAATGATTCTCAAAGATGTCGTGAATGCCAACGACAATAATTTGAGATTTACTAAAGCTGCCATCTCCTTTGGTAGAGAAGTAATCCTAGTCATGGATAGATCGAGATAGTGCAGTTGCACCAGATTACCAATGCTTGCCGGGAGCTCCTGTATAGAAGTGTTTCCCAAATTAAGGATTTTGAGGTGAGGCATGTGCAAGAAGAAGCCATTTGGAATCTTGCTGAGAAGTTCGTTAAACTCTAGATTCAGAAAAATTAAGTCAGGACATTGAGGTGCTTCGGGAAGTTCTCTTATTTGGTTTACCCCCAGTGAAATTCTCTCTGCATCTCGCCAATTCTCTTCTTTGACCTGCTCCCTATTCAGCACCAACCATTTGTTCTCCTTCTTCCCGCACTCACGTTGCACCCACAATATCATGGCTCGGGTCATGGGGTGCATCGTGAAGTAGACATCATCGACTCTTACTGTTAAAGATGCTGCATGTAGTATGCCAAGCAGAAATTGTGTCTTCCGGGTAGCATCCAATATAGTATCGGCATTATCAATAATCCCTTCACCTATCCAATAATCCCTAATATTATATTTGTAAATCCAAGATCCTTTTTCGAATAATGCACCATAAGAGGCGCAAACTCGCAAGTTGTCACTGGATAGACGATCATAGCTTAGTTTCAGGATAGACAAAACATTATTTGTCATACCAGGAAGTTGGTGTGGTGTGTCCTTCATGATGCTCAAGGCGTGTATCCACTCTTCCCACGTCTTTTTAGGCGCCATTGCTTGTGCCAGCACAATGAGAGCTGCAGGCAAGCCGCCACATTCCTTGACTAAATCTCTAGCCTCGATCAGTATATTCTCGTCGGTGTCAATGACATCCATCCTTGCACTATTTCTGAAGAGATTCCAGGCTGCCTCCTCTTCTAAGCATTCCATTTTAATCATCTTCTCTGTGCCCATGTGGCTGCAAATGTCCTCTGTTCGAGTTGTGAATATGATCTTGCACTTTGATGGAGGCGCAGGAAGTGGAATTCCAACAACCTGATAATTTAGGGGCTCCCATAGATTATCGAGTAACAATATGAATTTCAACTTACTCAGGACTCTAAATAATTTGGTTGCTCTGTCTCTTTGTGTGACCTCATCCTGCCATGTCAAACTCAGTCGATCGAATAAAGATTTCTGGACTTCCTCTAGCTTATAGTCTATTGATAGCTCAAGGAAAATTATCACGTCTACCTCTATTTCACTCGGGAAATCATTGTTGAATCTTCTCAAGAGTGCCGTCTTGCCCACACCACCCATTCCGTGGATGCCAATCACACTCAAACTATCATCTTTGGCATGGCGTTGAAGCTCCTCGAAGACCTTCTCCATGCCGATAGTTTTGGTGGTTGGCATCTTGATGGAGCGGGTAAGATTCAGGTTATCTGCGAGCTTAGTGAACTCTGCACTTCGTTTGAGCTCTCTGATTGTCGCAAGTGCTACTTCAGCTCTGTTTCTGAGACGGTAGGCAGAACAAACGTTGAGTGGGAAGCTGCACAAACACTTGATCTTTTGGTTGTATTTTCTCTCTATCGACTCGGCTTCACCTTCCATGTCTTGCACGGAGCTTAGCCACCCAAGCACTTCGCTCCTGGGAGTCATGCCATCCCTTGTTGCTGCCTCGACGTCTCTCTTGACATCGGAACTTTTGTCCTTCAGCTGCCCAACCTCACTGGCCAAGGAGCTAAAAGTCCCGTCATAGGTCATGATATAATTGCATGACGGAGAGCAGCAAGCCTTCAGTAAGTTGAAAATATCCATAAGAGAACTCGGGGAAACATACCCCATTATAGAGCTGCTAGAGACGTAACAAACATTTGTAAGAGCAAGTTTGATATTCAATTTAATAAAAATTTATTTTTGTTAGTTCGGTATATACAAAATTAATTAAATAAAAAAAATTAAAATAAATTATTAAATTAATGAACAAGTTTAAATAGATATATGTTCAGTTCATGAATAAAAATTATGAACTATTCATAAATAATATTGATGAATAAGGTTAACGAACAAAATTTATAAAACATATTTATCAATAAACTCTTATCAACATTGACAAATAAATAAAATTGACAAATAAACTTGTATTATCAAACTCAATATCTAATCAAATAAGTTTAAAAAGTTAAAAGTTTTAAACAATTAAATAAACTTGAATTGAGAGTTCAATAATATTTAGACAAACTAAGTTTAAATCAAATTTCAATTAAAAAAATGAAACCAAACTAAATTAAGCTTAAACAACTATTTTAATTGTTTGGTTCATTTTAAATTAGATTTAATTTAGCTCGATTACCTTATTAAATAAGTCGAATTCTATAAATTTTAGTTGGACTGGACTCATTTACTACCCCTTCTCCATTGTAGTTGTTGCAACAATAGGGTTGGAGAAAGTCAAGTATGATGCAGACGAAAAATAATTATGAGATTATGAAGAAGGAGAATGGAAAAGTGCATTATAAATAGTAGATGTAGAATCAAATCCAAATCATGATTACTCTATTCATAAATAAATTATTAAATTAATGAACAAGTTTAAATAGATATATGTTCAGTTTGTTAATATTCATGAATAAAAATTATGAACTATTCATAGATAATATTTATGATTAATTTTAACGAACAAAATTTATAAAACATATTTATCAATAAACTCTTACCAACATTGACAAATAAATAAAATTGGCAAATAAACTTGCATTATAAACTCAATAACTAATCAAATAAATTTAAAAAGTTAAAAGTTTTAAACAATTATATAAACTTTGAATTGAAAGTTCAATAATATTTAGACAAACTAAGTTTAAATCAAATTTCAATTAAAAAAAAAAGAAACCAAACTAAACTAAGCTTAAACAACTATTTTAATTGTTTGGTTTATTTTAAATTAGATTTAATTTAGCTCGATTACCTTACTAAATAAGTCGAATTCACTCATTTACAGCCCCTTCTCCATTGTAGTTGTTGCAGCAACAGGGTTGGAGAAAGTCAAGTATGATGCAGGAGAAAAATAATTATGAGATTATGAAGAAGGAGAATGGCACGGTGCATTATAAATAGCAGATGTAGAATCAAATCCAAATCATGATTGCTCTATGTGGAAGCAAAGGAGTTGTGCAGAGAGAGAGAGGGCATCCCATGGGCATAGTTCTTGAAGAGAGCAAAGTAAAGAATAAAAGCTTGTGCTAAGAAAAGTATTTGGTTGGTACAGAATTTATTCTCGATTTTATGTGGTTTCGGAAGAAGGTTTTAACTTTTGTTGGCTTGTTTCTAAAACTAAAGAAGAGTGTGTTAATTAGCCTTATTAAAAGAAAAGTAAAAGCTCTTCTATCAAATAAAAAATATTCAATTATAATTTCTTTCTATAATTGTGTGAGACGATATAGTTTCCTTTTATGCATATCCAAATTTTATATTCAATAAAATATGTACCTAATTATCATTATATTCTTCTTTCACTCTGTATATAAATCACCTGTTCCTTCAAACCACACTACGCAATTGAAACGACCATAAATTCTTCCTGACAATAACTATGTAAAATAATGCTTCTAGGGTTCTTCGTGGCAACAAGTTGTCTTTAAAAGACTTGAAGTAATCTAACGTTGCTCCAAATGAAGACATGTTATAAAATATTCATAATATGTACATATGAGAAATATATAACAAATGAATCATATTTGAAATTTAATCAATTTGAGTCTATATAGTATAATCAAGTTCCTTAGTTCCTAAAATTTGTTGAAAGGCCATAATTAATTTCTTTCTCAAATTTAGATCAACTCAGCTACACATAATAATTTTAAATCAAATTGTTACTTGAAACTTAAATAATTTGATTTCACAAATAAATATTTGTCTACGTGACTTTAAACTCTTTTGGCGTTTGTTCAATACCTTTCCCAATTTATATTAGTATATATTTGTATAGCAATCAAAATTATTATATTGACTTAAACTTGTACAATTTTATAAAAAAATCTGTTTTTTTTTGAAGCATTTGGTCTCACTTTCATACTAGGAAGTAAAAAACATAGAAGAAAAATAAATCAAAATTCGGGAAAAAATAATAGAGAAAAAACAATGATTTTCTTCTTTCATTTTCCATAACAGAATAAAATCAAGGTTTTTATCTTGTGAAATCAATTTTAGAATATTAGGAAAACATAAACAAAAGAATAATTTTGAACTTTATTGATTAAGTTCCAGGGCCCTACTTTTTGCTCCGAAGCGTTTTTAAGAGGAAAAGCAATAAGAGAAGTGTTTTTTCACCATAGTTTTTTTCCTTCTCATGCTAAGAACACCGAGAAATTGGATCTTTCGATCATTAGAACAAACCCTTAATGTCTCCATCTCCTTCATGATATTCGCCGACGTAGATCCTTTTGTCTCCCTGGTATTTTGTTTTCTTCCGAAGTTCGATGCATTGTCCTTCTCTATTTTTGAATTTTCTTTTTTTCTTATATTTTTCCAATCATGAATAACCATAAATTACGTATTTCAGTGATTAGTTCAACTAAATGATGTCTAATGATTATGAGATTACTAAATTTACACTGATAATTATAAGGAGTATTGTTTTCTTGTACTTCTTTATAATTGCTCATGCGACTATTATTTTTAGGGCATCTTCAATAGTTACACCTATAAATGAAATTTTTTATAGTTCCATTGTGTCACATCAAAAATGAAAAATTTACTATTTTTTTTACCATGAAAAAACTCCTCTACAATTTTTTTATGAGCTCTATATTATAAATCATATAACTCTCTACATTACAAATCACACGTCATAATGCAACACTACTTTATCATTAATTACTAGTTCCATTTTCAAGAGAAAGAAAATAAGTAACTTTGAGTTTTCAACACCATTCTTGAACTATAAATGTCAAATTTTATCCCTATAATATTTCAAACTTTTTTATTGAGATTTTTTAATTTTATAAATCTTTCGTAAAACTTATATTGGAGATGTCCTTATCCACTTTCCCTTTTAATGTAAAATAATAGTACTTCTTGAGCAGCTGTATCCTATATCTATTTTTTAAATTTATGATTTCTCTTTTAATGTTCACAAATTACAAAAAAGTTAACATAATTTACTTGTGGATATATTACACAACAAATAATCTTACCACATCTCTCATATATATGACTTTGAGGTGTAATCGAGTCGAGTCGAGCCAAATTCTTGAATGTTTAACTTTGGCTTGTTTATAATCGAGCTGAGCTCGAACTTTATTTAACGAATATATTCATACCTCACAAACTTATTTGAGCTTTTATCGAGTATAAACGAACTTAATAAATATAAATATAAGTATAAATTATAAATTTAAATATTTATTAAAATTAAATTATATATTTAGAGAAAATTATAATATTCATATTAAAATTTATAATTTTATTCTAATAAATAAATTTAATATATTTATCTATTATTTTCATAAGTAGAGTGTAAAATCTATAAATTCAATATCAAAACTATTATTTTTTTTATTTAAAAGTTGATTCATGAGCTTACTAATGAACATGTTTACGAGCTAACGAGCGTATTGTGAAACTTAAGCTTATTTGTTTATCTTAACGAGCTTCATTAAATGAGCTTTTATTGAATCAAGTTTTGAATAAGTCATGAGTGACTTAATTTATTTACACCCCTAATTTTGAAGGATATTCCTTAGTATAAAAGAGTTTTGGTTAAATAGTAGGAATAATTTTATTATGTGGTTCATAATACACTTTTTTATTTTCAAACTTTTTTATAAAAAAATGACAAATAACTGTTAAACTTTTAGAAAATTTTTACATCCTCAATCATTAACAGCATTATTTCATCAAGGTAAATATAAATATTATCACCAGTTTTTTCGTCGAGCTAAATAATAGCATGTCAAATTTTGCATGGTTGACATGCCCACTATTTTATCTACAAACATTTTCAAGTGATATATATGGAAGAAAGTGCATAATTTAATAAAAGGGAATATTGATCTGAAAAGTATTGGCAATAACTTTAAATCTCTCATCATCGTGTCAGTTTGAAGACATTTGCACAAGTTTAAAACAATTAAATATAATTAGAAAAAAATAGAGTGAATCAATCTATCATATGAGTGGATTTTGTGCAGATAATCTTTGTTAATATGAAAATTCATTCAACCATCCTTTGTATTATTTCTTATGTTTAAACTTGGTCCCTGGACTATGTACAACGGTCGAATATTTAGATTATCATCTACCCTATGTATTCACGGTTTGATCCTAACTATAATGTTTTTGTAAAAATTTTTCTTCTAAATGGGACGTGTAACCAAAGGATGTTGGGCTGTTGGGCTGGCTACCATGTGTACTTTCCAATTTACCTTGGTGGCTGATAAAAAAATTTTATGGGACTGGGCCAGTCACCCTATGGATAGTCAATGAGATCTGTAAAATACCGAAAAGGGGCGAATAATTATAAAAGAATTTTTTTACGAATTTTCAAAAATTTTCTAAGAATTTTTCAGAGCTCGTATGATAAATTTAAAGGGATTAAAAATTAGGTCAAAAGGAAATCTATTTAAACTACCCTATTTAAATGAGTAAAAATTGAATTTTTGTCTCTTTTTCTTTTTCTTTTCTTTTTCTTCTCCCGTCACCATGCCACCGTGCCGTGTCCCTCTTCCTCTTCCTCGCCTAAGCTCCTCATTTTCCTCTCCTTCCCCAACCTTAGCCGCCGACGCCTCCTCTCCTTCCACTGTTATAAATGTTAAAAATTTCTTTTTATTGTGATAATCGTTGTAATATTTGATAAATATAGAGTTAATCACGACTGTTTTAATGCTATCACACTGTTTCCTCTGATAAATATTTTAAGTAGTATTTGACTTGGGAAGAAGTCTCATTATTCGAAGGAAATTTTAGATTTTAGTTAGACTCGACATCAATGGATTTGATCTCACTCGGAATAGATCAACGGATCTAATTGAGTTTTGAGATGTTAATGTCACCGAAAGATTTTAAGCATCAACTTGGCCGTGTAAAAGATTTCGTGGGGATACAAACATACGTGAAGCGTGGAACCCTCACGCTATCCATCGTAAAGATGTCAAAATAGTTACCGGAGCAGTCAGAGCATTTTTTTTTTTATTTATCAATTATTTAAGACTCGAGTCATAATTTCAATAAATTTATAAATATTTTTTTCAATGAGTATATATATATAAATATAAAACTGATGATCTCATCGGTCCTCAATTTTCAAATCTCAAATTTTGCTCTCACGATCTTTTCTGTTGTTTTTAGTTAAATACGTTTTTAGCTCTGATAAATTAATTTCTGACTACGTAACTGGAGTTGCGCCAGAGTCTTGGTAGCTTGCCCATTTTACACCTCTTATTTAATATTGCAAAAAACCCTTGTGCTACCTGGCTTGAGGATATAAACTATAATTTTATGGACACATACAAGACGACATTATAAACTATAATTTTATTCTCTATAGTTTATTTTTATAAATGATAGATAGTAAATAATACATGGGATGAATACTAATTATTTATATATGTATTTGATTTCATTAAATATAACGAGTACAAAAATAGAAAATATAAAAATTGATAGATGATAACCAATTTGGTAATATATATATATATATATATATATATATATATATATATAAACGTTAGGCTACAGACTTAGGCTGCGGAACGCTGCGGACTGCCTTCGTGGCAAATCCGCGTCAAAATTTTTTATTAAATCTAACTTTTTCTCAATCCGCGCCATTCTCCCTTCGTCATTCTCCTCGCCGAAAGCCTCTCGCCGCGCCCTCCCTCCCCGCGACGGTCTCCCTCGCCGTACCGATCCTCCCTCCCTCGCCTCCCTTGCCGCGACGGTCTCCCTCGCCGCTCCCGTGCGTCCCTCCGTTTCCGCGACGGTCTCCCACGCCGCCCCCGTGTGTCCCTCCGTTGCCGCGACCAAGTTAGGTTTTCTCATTATGTTATTTGCCTTGTCCTACTTGCTCTCTCTACTCGCTGCGCCCTCCCTCACCGTGACGCTCTCCCTCGTCGCACTGAGCCTCCTCTCTTGCCGCGACGAAGTTAGGTTTTCCCTGTTATGTCCTCCCTCGCCGTGATGAAGCTTGCCGCGACGAAGCTAGGTTTTCTCATTGTCCAACTTGCTCTCTCTATATATTTCAGATGTCTTGAATTTCAGAGAATTAATTTTGTAACTTTATTTTTTTGGATAGATAGGAGCAACAGAATGAGAAATTGCCAATGAAGATCTCTCAGAGAATTAATTTTGTAACTTTGTTTTTTTGGATAGATAGGAGCAACAGAATGAGAAATTGCCAATGAAGATCTCTCTGTTTGACTTATTTTTCCCCAAAACTTTGTTAGTTAGTTGAAGGATGTGGGAGTCGCTGAAGACAATGTCGCGTCTAATGCTGCATCAGTTATTTTTTTTTAGGCTACAGACTTTCACAGGTATAAGATCTATATCAACTTATTTAGTAATCATCCATTTGCAAAAAACGTTTGAGCCCTAAACTCATGATTTATTTCTAAATGATAGATCAGATAACACAAAAGAACATTACTTGATTCACTCTTGTTGTGGTCTGATCCACTACATATTCCAATAAGCAAACAATAGCTTTCCTTTATCCTTGAATAGACCACGTATATAATGATCCAGATGATTGAGGATTACCTTAGAGGTTTTGACAGCCAGTGTAAAATGTATATATCAAAAAAATTGGGAATAACACGGCTAGATAATGATGAGTTATCATGTTTGTTAACTTTCTATTTGCAGCTGTAAATCCATCCTAACTGATAGAACTCTGATGATATTTTACAGATAGTTGATGCTGTATCACTAGCCAAAGCGACAATGGCAAGAGTTTACCAAAACTTGGCATCGGCAGTGGCATACAATGTAGTCGCCATCCCCATTGCTGTAGGAATTTTGCTCCCAAAATATGATTTTGTCATGACACCTTCTCTTTTTGGTAAGTCATGTTCATAGATTAAATAGTACTCCAGGATCTATCAAAATCATAAGCGATGTCAATTTTCTTTTTAAAAACAATATTACAAGGGGATTGATGGCATTGAGCTCAATTTTCGTCGTTGGCAACTCATTGTTGCTGCAGCTTCATGGATCATCCTCTAGGAAAGATAATTGCTCAAGAGGAAATGTCAGAAAATATTCTTCTCAGTGAACATAATAGTTATAACATATTTTTGTTTGGGTCCTATCATAGAGGATATCTAACGGAGTTGCTGAGTACATCGGTTGTGGGTGATTGATTGGTGGGGTTGTACAAGAATCAAATTATAACATTATAAGCTAAACTGTTCAAAGTATCTGTTGTAATCCATTTATGTAATAAGTGACTTTCATTTATGTAATTTTCTATCAAATAAATTCTATTCCTCTGATTGAAGTACATTTATTTGTTTCTGTTATCAAGCAAACAACGAAATTCATTAAAAACATAACACATATTATACAGAATACAGACTCTGAAAAGATGCCTTTACAATTTATTACAACCATTAACAAGTTCATTCGACATAAACAGTGCTTATAAAACATAAAGTCACTTATAAAACATAAAGTGGCTTTGTAAATTCCATTTTGTGAATACAGCATAGCATTCAACGATGCATTGAGAGTATTGTCACGATGGAACCAGGAGATAGAGCAACATTAACGTAGCGCAACACATGCCAAACTTGCAGGAAGGATAGACCGATGCTTGTATTCTTTCCCGCCTTGTCTGAAAGGATCAAACATTGTTCCAACTGCATAGTACTTGAATATTAGATATTCAAATGTTTTAACACATCAAAATAAAAGAAAATTGATAAAATCTCATACCGCATGCAAGTTTTAAGCAAGCCACTGAATTGTATTTGGACAACAAAATGCCAAAAAATGAAACACTAGCTATCTACAAAATTTAAAAGAGCAAGTTAGAAATTATATTTGCATTACTAGACTAGTAAGATGAAATGTACTTTCCAATTATGCAAACAAAGGAAATAGATGAATACTGGCCATTGATAATTATAAATATCATTGCGCATGTTGTTAGAATCTGTAATAATAAAGATAATTATTAACTACAAAATCTCAATTTAAATCAATAAGCTTGAATATGGATGCATGTAATTATAAATTATGGTGAGTTGAGAGGAAAGCTGTATTTTTTTTTTTTTTTTTTGTATATATCAAAAGGTGTTAGGATTTATGTAATTAGAGATCAAAAATACCTATTATCACTAGGAAAAAGAATATACTAGGTAATATACAACTAGATTAATAGAGCTTATCATCTCTAACATGGTGCATAAAGAGAGTTCAAAAAATTTCTCCTTTTATTAGTTTCTTGGATTAAGTGTCTTTAGCCTGTTGTAATTACTGCACTAGAAATATGCTATTAGAAAGTTTAAATTGGTACATATCGATGGTGTAGTAATTAATCAGTATAATTGATTAATAGCTAGCGTAATATTGTGTTTTTATAATAATATTACATGTCATAACTTGCAGATAGATACCAGAAACATTAAAAACTATTATAGAACCTATTCATATTATCATGCAACTAATAACTTGTGTTATTTATCATGATGCAACAATTAAAATGCCAAATGTTTAATATGACTAGTTGTTTGAGTTAATCCAAGGCATGTTGTCCAAATAATAGGCATGTTGTCCAAATAATATGCTAGTAGATGTTTATCCATACAATAAAAACGTAATTAAAAAAGGTTTGGAAAAAAGTCAAACATATAGATCTTCATGGGCAATTTCTCATTCTGTTGCTCATATTCATCCAAAAAGACGAAGTTATAAAATTTCATCTATGAAATTCATGACATCTTAAATCTATAGAGAGAGCAAGTTGGACAAGGCAAGTAACAAATATATTTGTAACACTACTAGACAGATGTAAAAACTTTCTGGATGCATGGTAAATAAGTTGATATAGATCTTATACCTGTGAAAGTCTGTAGCCTAAAAAAATAACTGATGCAGCATTAGACGCGACATTGTCTTCAGCAACTCCCACATCCTGCAACTAACTAACAAAGTTTTGGGGAAAAAAAGTCAAACAGAGAGATCTCCATTGGCAATTTCTCATTCTGTTGCTCCTATCTATCCAAAAAATCAAAGTTACAAAATTAATTCTCTGAAATTCAAGACATCTGAAATATATAGAGAGAGGAAGTTGGACAATGAGAAAACTTAGCTTCGTCGCGGCAAGCTTCATCGCGGCAAGGGAGGACATAACAGGGAAAACCTAACTTCGTCGCGGCAAGAAAGGAGGCTCAGTGCGACAAGGGAGAGTGTCACGGTGAGGGAGGGCGCAGCGAGTAGAGAGAGCAAGTAGGACAAGGCAAATAACATAATGAGAAAACCTAGCTTGGTCGCGGCAACGGAGGGACGCACGGGGGCGGCGTGGGAGACCGTCGCGGAAACGGAGGGACGCACGAGAGCGGCGAGGGAGACCGCGCGGCAAGGGAGGCGAGGGAGGGAGGCTCGGTACGACGAGGGAGACCGTCGCGGGGAGGGAGACGCGGATTTGCCATGAAGGCAGTCCGCAGCGTTCCGCAGCCTAAGGTCCGTAGCCTAACGTTTCTGTATATATATATATATATATATATATATATATATATATATATATAAAGAAAAAGAAGGATAGTCTTAGTGTAACAATAACATTATTGTTTTGTGATAAAAAAAGTCATGTTTTCAAATTCTGAAAATAACATCTTGTAAAAATATGGTAAGGTGTGACTTAGTAGACTAACCTGTATGTGTAATCATCCACGTCATAAAATGATGAAATAATATTAAAACATTATCTTTGCACTCATTTCTTTCATTATAAAATGGAGAAAAAATGTTTTGTTAAGTTTTTATCTTTCCCATGCAAAGGACCTTTTTACTAGGACAAAATGGCAATGTGACATAAGTTCTACTTGTAAAAAGAGAGTGAGGTTTCAAATAAGTATATATTTTTCTTATATTTTTTATTTATAATTATTTATTTAATTAATATATTAAAATAATAGTAATTATTATTTTAAGCAAAACATCCTTGTAATTTGTCTAAAATATTATATTTTAGACATTGAATATTGCATACTCAAACTCTCAAATATATCTGACACTCGTACCTCTCATAGAACTAAAATTAATATATAGATTTGCACAACATTTGTACAAAATACTTGCACTGTTTGAAGAGCTGTACAAAATACTCATAGAACTTGAATTAAGCTCTCGTTACAAAATATCATATTTTAGACACTCAATGTTACATAATCAATCTCTAAAAATACAAGACACTCATATATCTCTCATAAAACTAAAATTAGTACGGAGTAGACTTTCACAATATTTGTATAAAATGCCTACATTCTTCACATATACCCGTGATGAATTAGCCATCAACCTATATTCATGGGATTGTAGAGGTGTTCAAAGGACTTGGTTCGTTCGTCACCCCAGTTGAGCTGCTCCCACCATGATCTCTGACACTTGATCTCTTTCAGCCCATCAGCAACCAACGTCAGCTTCGTCAGTTTGGGGCAATATTTCACCTTGATAGTCTTCAACGATGGGAAATTTAATATTCATTCTCCATCACTCAAACTCTTCAATTCTGGAAGCCTCCGTAGCACCATCGTGTGGAGATGAGGGAAGATTGTTATAACTCTCTCCCCACTGCCATTTGCCTCTTCCTCCAATTTGATCAATCTATCTAGTGCTCTGCAATCCTCAATTTCTAGTTCACAAAGAGCATTAGGGAACCTAGCCCTCCAAACGAGCTTTGCTTTTGGGAGACTCGAAAGTCGAAGTTCTTGTAGAGATGGAAGAATATGTTTACGATTGCCAATTACTACCTCTTCTAGCTCACTCATTGCGTGAAGCTCGATATGTATCACTCTGGGCATTGTTTCCGCATGAAAATTCATGGATGGGAGGTTGAACGTCGTCAAATCTGGACACCCTTTTATATGGAGCCAATGTGTGAATGCTGCCAGTCTTGGAGAGTCACAGAGGTTTTGAAGAGCAGCAAAAGTGCTGACTGTGATCCCAATGAATTTTAATCTCTTCAAACTTTCCATCTCTTCAAAACTCACACCTCCTTCCCAAGTCTGTCCTTCCCTCCACCCACTGTAGCTGTCCCCCATGTCAAGCCACTGCAATTCTCGAAGACCGGAGATTAGTCGGTCAGGAATATTTCTCAAATATTTCATGGATTCCAATGACAAATATTTGAGATTTACTAATGCTGCCATCTCCTTTGGTAGAGAAGTAATCCTAGTTTCGCATAGACTGAGATAGTGTAGTTGCACCAGATTGCCAATGCTTACCGGGAGCTCCCTTATAGAAGTATCTCGCAAATCAAGGATTTTGAGGTGAGGCATGTGCAAGAAGAAGCCATTTGGAATCTTCCTGAGAAATTTGTTAACGTGAAGATTCAGAAAAATCAAGTTAGGACATTCAGGTGCTTCTGGAAGGTCTCTTATTTGGTTCCACACAAGTGCAATTCTCTCTGCATCTCGCCATTTCTCAGCTGCCGGTGCTTCTTCGACCCGCTCCCTATCCCGCACCAACCATTTGTTCTCCTTCTTCCCGCACTCACGTTGCACCCACAATATCATGGCCCGGGTCATGGGATGCATCGTGAAGTAGTCATCATGAACCCTTACGGTTAAAGATGCTGCATGTAGTATGCCAAGTAGAAACTGTGTCTGCTGGGTAGAATCGCATATATTATCGGCATTATCAAAAATCCCTTCACCTATCCATAAATCCCTAATATCAAATTTGTCAATCCAAGATCCTTTTTTGAATAATGCACCATAAGAGGCGCAAACTCGCAAGTTATCACTGGATAGACGATCATAGCTTAGTTTCAGGATAGAAAAAACAGTTTTTGTCATACCAGGAAGTTGGTGTGGTGTGTCCTTCATGATGGTCAAGGCGTGTATCCACTCTTCCCACGTCTTTTTAGGCGCCATTGCTTGTGCCAGCACAATGAGAGCTGCAGGCAAGCCGCCACATTCCTTGTGTAAATCTCTAGCCTTGATCCGTATATTCTTGTCGGCGTCAATGACATCCATCCTTGCACTATTTCTGAAGAGATTCCAGGCTGCCTCCTGTTCTAAGCATTCCATTTTAATCATCTTTTCTGTGCCCATGTGGCTGCAAGTGTCTTCTGTTCGGGATGTGAATATGATCTTGCACTTTGATGGAGGCGCGGGAAGTGGAATTCCAACAACCTGATAATTTAGGGGCTCCCATAGATTATCGAGTAACAATATGAATTTCAACGTACTCAGGACTCTAAATAATTTGGTTGCTCTGTCTCTGTGTGTGACCTCATCCTTCCATGTCAAACTCAGTCGATCGAATAAAGATTTCTGGACTTCCTCCAGCTTATAGTCTATTGATAGCTCAAGGAAGATTACCACGTCTGCCTCTGTTTCACTCGGGAAATCATTGTTGAATCTTCTCAAGAGTGCTGTCTTGCCCACACCACCCATTCCGTGGATGCCAATCACACTCAAACTATCATCTTTGGCATGGCGTAGAAGCTCCTCGAAGACCTTGTCCATGCCGATAGTTTTGTTGGTTGGCATCTTGATGGAGCGGATAAGATTCAGGTTATCTGCGAGCTTAGTGAACTCTACACTTTGTTTGAGCTCTCTGATTGTGGCAAGTGCTGCTTCAGCTCTGTTTCTGAGACGGTAGGCAGAACAAACGTTGAGTGGGAAGCTACACAAACACTTGATCTTTTGGTTGTATTTTCTCTCTATCGACTCGGCTTCACCTTCCATGTCTTGCACGGAGCTTAGCCACCCAAGCACTTCGCTCCTGGGAGTCATGCCATCCCTTGTTGCTGCCTCGACGCCTCTCTTGACATCGGAACTTTTGTCCTTCAGCTGCCCAACCTCACTGGCCAAGGAGCTAAAAGTCCCCCCATAGGTCATGATATAATTGCATGACTGAGAGCAACAAGCCTTCAACAAGTTGAAAATATCCATAACAGAACTCGTGGAAACAGACCCCATTGTAGAGCTGCTGGAGACGTAACAAACATTTGTAAGAGCAAGTTTGATGTTCAATTTAATAAAAATTTATTTTTATTCATTCAGTATATATAAAATTAATTAAATAAAAAAATTTAAATAAATTTTAAATTAATGAACAAGTTTAAATAGATATATATTCAGTTTGTTATAATATTCATGAATAAAAATTATGAACTATTCATAAATAATATTTATGAATAATGTTAACGAACAAAATTTATAAAATATATTTATCAATAAACTCTTATCAACATTGATAAATAAACTTACATTATCAAACTCAATAACTAATCAAATAAGTTTAAAAAGTTAAAAGTTTTAAATAATTAAATAAACTTGAATTGAGAGTTCAATAATATTTAGACAAACTAAGTTTAAATCAAATTTCAGTTAAAAAAAGAAACCAAACTAAACTAAGAAGCTTAAACAACTATTTTAATTGTTTGGTTCATTTTAAATTAGATTTAATTTAGCTCGATTACCTTATTAAATAAGTCGAATTCTATAAATTTTAGCTGGACTGGACTCATTTACAGCCCCTTCTCCATTATAGTTGTTGCAGCAATAGGGTTGGAGAAAGTCAAGTATGATGTAGGAGAAAAATAATTATGAGATTATGAAGAAGGAGAATGGCACGGTGCATTATAAATAGCAGATGTAGAATCAAATCCAAATCATGATTGCTCTATGTGGAAGCAAAGGAGTTGTGCAAAGAGAGAGGGCATCCCATGGGCATAGTTCTTGAAGAGAGCAAAGTAAAGAATAAAAGCTTGTGCTAAGAAAGGTATTTGGTCGGTACATAATTTGTTCTCGATTTTATGTGGTTTCGGAAGAAGGTTTTAACTTTTGTTGGCTTGTTTCTAAAACTAAAGAAGAGTTTGTTAATTAGCCTTATTAAAAGAAAAGTAAAAACTCTTCTATCAAATAAAAAATATTCAATTATAATTTCTTTCTATAATTGTGTGAGACGATATAGTTTCCTTTTATGCATATCCAAATTTTATATTTAATAAAATATATACCTAATTATCATTATATTCTTCTTTCACTCTGTATATAAATCACCTGTTCCTTCAAACCACACTACGCAATCGAAACAACCATAAATTCTTCCCGACAATAACTATGTAAAATAATGCTTCTAGGGTTCTTCGTGGCAACAAGTTGTCTTTAAAAAACTTGAAGTAATCTAACATTGCTCCAAATGAAGACATGTTATAAAATATTTGGAACATTATTGATTAAGTTCCCGGGCCCTACTTTTTGCTCCGAAGCGTTTTTAAGAGGAAAAGCAATAAGAGAAGTGTTTTTTTCACCATAGTTTTTTCCTTTCTCATGCTAAGAACACCGAGAAATTGGATCTTCCGATCATTAGAACAAACCCTTAATGTCTCCATCTCCTTCATGATATTCGTCGACGTAGATCCTTTTGTCTCCCTGGTGCTTTGTTTTCTTCCACTGTTCGATGCATTGTCCTTCTCTATTTTTGAATTTCCCTTTTTTCTTATATATTTTCCCAATCAAAAATAACCATAAATTACGTATTTCAGTGATCCCATTCTTGAACTATAAATCTCAAACTTTATCCCTATAATGTTTCAAACTTTTTTATTGAGATTTTTTAATTTTATAAACCTTTCACAAAACATACATTAGAGATGTCCTTATGTGAGATATCGAAAAATTTAAATAAATAGGGTTATTTGAAAAATAGCCTTATAAAATTTTCTGGGAACTTTTAGGAACTCGTACGGAGGGTTTTGAGGGGATCAATCGGCGGACGCGGATTAAGCCTGGGATACTCATTTAAGTGACGAAATGTTTTAATATATATTTCCTTTTCTTTTATTTCTCTCCCAAAACGCCGATTTCCCGACCCTCTCCTTCCCTGATCTCTCCTCTGCTTGACGCTCTCTCTCACAGACGACCCGAAGACGACGGAATGGAGCTTCGACCTCCGGCGATCTTCCTCTGCCGGTGATATGGGTTAGGTTTCATGGGTCCCCGATAAGAAGGGGAAAGGATACAACTAAACGGAGAAGGTAGGCTAATATCGACCGGGATATACCTCAAGAGGAGGTAGGTTTATATCGACCGAAATATGCCTTCAAGGAGGAAGACCTATTTGAGGTATATGCCAATATCGGCCGGGATATACCTCAAAAGGAGGTAGGTTTGTATCGACCGAAATATGCCTTCAAGGAGGAAGACCCATATCAATTGGCATATACCTCAAAGGAGGTAGGCTAAATATCGGCCGGGATATACCTCAAAAGGAGGTAGGTTTGTTTCGACCGAAATATGCCTCCAAGGAGGAAGACCCATATCAATTGGCATATACCTCAGAGGAGGTAGGCCAATATCGGCCGGGATCAAAAGGAGGTAGGTTTGTATCGACCGAAATATGCCTCCAAGGAGGAAGACCCATATCAATTGGCATATACCTCAAAGGAGGTAGGCCAATATCGGCCGGGATATACCTCAAAAGGAGGTAGGTTTGTATCGACCGAGATATGCCTCCAAGGAGGAAGACCCATATTAATTGGCGTGTGCCCTAAAGGGGGTAGTTCAATATCGGCTGGGATATACTTCCGAATGAGTAGACTAGTATCAATTGAAGCGTGCCCTCAAGAAAGAAGGTCAATATCGGCTGGGATATACCTCAAAAGAGGTAGGACAATATCGACCGAAACATGCCTCCAAGGAGGAAGACCCATATCGAGTGACATATATCTCAAAGGAAGTAGGTCAGTATCGGCCGGGATATACTTCCAAGCGAGTAGACTAGTATCGGCCGGGATATACTTCCAAAGCGAGTAGACTAGTATCGACCGAGACATGCCACCAAGAAGGAAGGTTAATATCAGCCAGATTGACTAATATTTTGAAAAGATATTTGATAAAATATAGCCCAATGCTAGTTAAAATAATAAATAAAGGAGTTCGGACGAACACTTCCTCAGGAACCTCACGAGAGGTAATAATAATTGGTTAAACCTAGCCAGACCCAGTTCCGACTGAGACAAGAAACATTAGTACATTAAACTATCTCTGATGTAGCAGAAACAGGAGAGGTGAATAGGAAGGATAGGAACACTTTGAAAACAAGCTGGTAGGATAGAAGAGAAGTGATATTACAAATAAAGTAGTTTCTAAATATGTTTGCAGTATATGATTGCATAACCAGTGTTATATATTTTTTGACGGGAAATGTGTTTTCAGACCGTTTTGCAGGTGCTAGACGACAAAGAAGGTACATCCGGGGTACGAAAAAGATTCCTTAAAAAGTCATTTACCACAAGTACACAGCTTACGTCATCTCATAACAAACTCTAACAAACCGGGGTCAACTTCATGATTACGGAGGTTATATGAAGTGGTATAAAAAGGGGAATCCGCTCCATTGGCTAGGTAAGTTCACATCATTGCGCACACTCATAACCCTAATTTTTAATTATTGTTCATCTTCTTCCTCCTTCTTCCACACCGAGAGAGATCACTGACTTGAGCGTCGAAGGGCCTAGCCAGGGATTCCCACCCCGGTCTTAGGTCACTGACGGTAGTGTTGGTTGGTCTCTTGTGCGCAGGAAGCTTTGGGAGCTCCGAATTTAGGTGTTCTTCGATCGGATCTCTTCATCTCCATTGGTATCTTGCATCGAGGGGGCATTCTTATGGCCTCATCTTCTTGGATCCGCTTTAGGTTTCTCGGATCGGCGTTCCACGGGTATTATTCTCCATCAGCAGTGGATTTTTTCTCCCGGCTCTCCGTTTTGTCCAGCTTCTCAGACAGGATCAGCCGGCATTGCCACCCTAAGCTCAGATCCGGTCGGTGCTTTTCCTCTCCGGTTCGCAGACATGACGTCGCATCTCCTCTAGCCGACTGCCGACGCCACTAGGTCGAGTCTTTTCCATCTGATCGTCGGCGTGAAGAGGCAATTCGGGCTCCGAAGGTAAGGCATCATGTTCAGTTGATCGTTAAGGATTTCGTTTGATGATTCTTGATCCTTCTTCACTGGACTCTCTCCGAACCGTGCCCTAGGTCCATCGCCGGTGGTTTGCCTTCGAATCGCTGCTTTGTGTGAGCAAATCTCCGATCAAGAAGGGAGATCCTAGCCCTAGCCTCGGTATTTCCTCTTCATCGCCGGCTTGGATCTACTTTGCCATGCCCTAGCTCCGAGCTTCGTCTCCTCTTCATAGTAGTGGTGTTCGGGGAAGGTGACAACAAGGTGAGTTAGGTTGTTTGTTTGATCTATGATTTCCACTGATTGATTTCTACTTGATCCGATTGATTCCAATCTTGAACCGAATAGTATACTGGAATCGAGCAAGGTTGTGTTCTGTGGATCCGAAGCTCTGTTATGTAGGGTGTTCCCGTTCCGGCAACACTCCAACCAGCAACTCCCTTGGTTGCAGCAATCAACAGTGAATGTTAATTGAGGTATGTGTAGGGGTAATTGATACATGTTTTAGATGAATTATGTTTATGTGTAGATTTAGGTATGATTTGATTACATGATCATGATTTGAATTAGGGTTATGTATGTATTGAATTAGGAATAAATTTGATTACTAGTTGCTACATGATTAGAGTGATTGATTAGTTGAATGTAGGTTTTCATCTTAGGTGTAGATCATGGTTAGATTTGATTATTTTAGATGGTGATACATGTTGTAATTAGTTGTTGATTGTGAATTAGATTTATTTGCTTAGATTAATCTAATGCAATGATTAGGGTTAAGACAATTAATCTTAGTCAACTATTGAATTTAATTTAAGTTTAGACTACTAATCTAATTGGTGATTAGGGATTAGATAACTAACCCTAATTTACCGTTAGATTTAATTAGGTAGGTTGTGATTGTGTTTGATTAGAGTTTTGCCCTAATTTAGTTTTGGAGATTTTATTTAACTATTCATTTGGATTTAGCTAAATAAAATATATATATATTGTTTGACGCAGGACTCTGATTTGAGACGAGCGTCTCAACCTTGGATTGCTTGATTGGACCCTATATTTGAGGTGAGTACCCTTTAACTTATCTCTTGATAGTGTCTTATGATATGTGTAGTATGTATATAACTAGTGGTAATTGGTAGATTTATCTCTTCCCTAGTTTTAGCTTATTTGATACCTGATACATGCTTCTACTGTTATCTGCTATACTTTAGTCTAGTATGCTTTTATCTCTTACCGTGTGTATATATGTTCATAGAGATAGATATTTAGAGTGCTTCTTTATACTGGATTAGTTGCTAGACATACTTGTTATGCGTTCTTGGATTTATGTTATTTATATCATTGTTATATATGCGTTTATCTTTCTGGCACATATATATGGATGAGGATATGTTCAGGTATGACATACTGTAGCATCATGCACCGTCCCACATAATTGCATGCTGGGCGATTGACGACTCCATTATTGTTGAGCTCGTCAGCCGACTACATGGGCCTGCACACAACGTGACCACTACATGGGTAGTGGCACAACACCTAGGGTGTGTATGACAGTTTGCTCTATAGGGCTCCGCTGGTCCGCTCATGGGTAGTATGACTGCAGCGTAATAGCAGGCAGTGATCCCTCCCCGTCATCGCGTACCGGGAGATGAGAGTATTGCGCTCCCTCACTATGATTTGAGGTAGGAGGATAGGTGTACTCCGACAGCATCCCGTCCACACGATCACTCATCAGAAGTAGTGATGACAGAGTGCGCGGTATCACAACCCTACCCACTCGGTCTCACTATCCCGTGTGAGATGGCGGCCTGACGTCAGGGGTGACCAGGGCATGCCATTTGCATCATATGCACAGATTGCATTCGTTGTATTGTTGCATATTGGATGATACATTTTGGTGACTGCATATGATTGACATGCATATAAGATATATTCTTTTACTCTGACTATTTTTACCTGTGTATGTTCACAATTACTACTCAGAGGACTTATAGGTAAGTAAAGTTTATTTCAGTTATGCATGTCTTATTATTCTTGCTATAAACTGTATTACATGCTTATTGTTAGTTATTACAGTTTATTCAGCTATGCATACCTGTTATACTGTTAGGAGATTGTACTTATATTTAGGAGATTACATATAGTATATATTCTATTGGTTTATATGTCATTGTATATTTATTGTTTTATACATCTTTATAATCTCATTATCATACTGGAAAATTTCATGAATTCAGCTTTAATAATCCTTTAATCTGTATATATATTTTTTTCATTTTATGTCCTTATACACTTGTGATGTGGGTTTTTGTATTATGGACTTTAAGTTGACATTTGGGTTTGCTACTCTTGTTTTCCGCTGCGGATGTTTTCATTACTTCGTGGATTTCATTTCTTCGTTGTAGTGGAGTAGGATTTATATATATCTGTGATGATTTCTTTATCGTCTTTTCTTTTAGTAATTTTTGTTGTCAGTTGGAGACTGTATATTAAACTGCGTGGATTGTTTGTTATTTGTGTTATATTTGTTCCGGCCGTGTGGGTCGAGGTATATGCATTCTTGGATTCATATTGTCACCGGTACAGGAGAGATACTGTTGAAATTTTATCGGTAGGGACTACCTGGGACGTGACACCTTATCCACTTTCCCTTTTATTGTAAAATAATAGTCCTTTCTTGTGCAACTGTATCCTATATCTATTTTTAAATTTTATGATTTCTCTTTTAATGTTCACAAATTACAAAAAAGTTAACATAATTTACTTGTAGATAGATTACACAACAAATAATCTTACCACGTCTCTCATATATATGACTTTGGTGTGTAATCAAGTCGAGTCGATCCAAATTTTTGAATGTTTGAGTTTGACTCGTTTGTAATCGAGCTGAGCTCGAGCTTTATTTAACGAATATATTCATATCTCACAAACTTATTTGAGCTTTTATCGAGTATAAACGAGCTTAATAAATATAAATATAAATATAAATATTTATTAAAAATTAAATTATATATTTAGAGAAAATTATAATATTCTTATTAAAGTATATAATTTTATTCTAATAAATAAATTTAATATATTTGTCTATATTTTTTATAAATAGAGTGTAAAATCTATAAATTCAATATCAAAACTATTATTTTTTTATTTAAAAATTGATTCATGAACTTACTAACGAACATATTTACGAGATAACGAGCATATTGTGAAACTTAAGTCTGTTTGTTTATCTTAACAAGCTTCATTAAATGAACTTTTATCGAATCAAGTTTCGAATAAGTCATGAGCAGCTTGATTTATTTACACCCCTAATTTGGAAGGATATTCCTTAGTATAAACGGGTTTTGGTTAAATAGTAGGAACAATTTTATTATGTAATTCATAATACACTTTTTCATTTTCAAATTTTTTTATAAAAAATGACAAATAACTGTTAAATTTTTAGAAAATTTTTACATCCTCAATCATTAACATCATTATTTCATCTAGGTAAATATAAATATTATCACCATTTTTTCGTCTAGCTAAATAATAGCATGTCAAATTTTGCATGGTTGACATGCCCACTATTTTGTCTACAAACATTTTCAAATGATATAGATGGAAGAAAGTGCATAATTTAATAAAAGGGAATATTGATCTGAAATAAAGTATTGGCAATAACTTTAAATCTCTCATCATCGTGTCAGTTTGAAGACATTTGCACAAGTTTAAAACAATTAAATATAATTTAGAAAAACATAGAGTGAAACTCACCCAGATCAATCTATCATATGAGTGGATTTTGTGCAGATAATCTTTATTAATATGGAAAATTCATTCAACCATCCTTTGTATTATTTCTTATGTTTAAACCTGGTCCCGGATTATGTACAGCGGTCGAATATTTAGATTATCATCTAAGTATTCACGATTTGATTCTCGTTATAATGTATTTGTAGATATTTTTTCTCTAAATGGGACGCAAAATCAAAGGATGATGAGCTCTTAGGCTGGCTACTGCGTGCACTTCCCGATTTACCCTGGTGGCCGGTGGAAAAATTTTGTGGGATTGGGCTAGTCATCCTATGGATAGTCAATGAGGTCTGTAAAATACCGAAAAGGGACGAATAACCATAGGAAATTTTTTTTAGGAATTTTCAGAAATTTTATGAAAATTTTTCGGAGCTCGTATGACGAATTTAAGGGGATAAAAAATTGAGCCAAGGAAAATACTGTTTAAGCTATCCCATTTAAACGAGGAAAAGTTGAATTTTTCTTTTCTTTTTCTTTCTCTTTTCATTTTCTTTTTCTTCTCCCATCGCCGTGTCGTGTCCTCTTCTCTTCCTCTTCGTTGCCGAAGCTCCTCATCTTCCTCTCCTTCCCCAACCTTCGCCGCCAACGCCTCCTCTCCTTCCCTCCCACGCGTACAAAGCCTTCGGCCGAAGATCTCCCTCACTTGTCTCACCCGACACCAACTCCCCTTCTCTCCCGATCTCCCCTGCGCCGATGTTGTGCCCTACTCCCGAATCACCGCCAAGCCCTAGCTTCCGTACCCAACGCCGGTAAAGGACTTGCCGCACTGACCTTCGCCAGAGCAAGCTGAGGCCAGCGCTACGGCGACCACGATCTGCCACCGTCGACCCATTACTGCCCTGCCGTGGCCACCACTCGGGGTCCTTATGATGTCGCCGTCCCTCTGCTCCAGTTCACTTCCTCAGTAGCCACCCACTTTCACCTAGCATCGCTAATTTCCCCTTTCCTTTACCCTCTGCCTTTGCCGAAGAGGATCAGATTCCGGCAGGAGCTCACTATGTGTTGGCGTCTCTTGACCTAGTGCCACCGCCAGCATTTGATTTCCTGCTGCCATCAACGAAGAAGAGGTAATCGGCTAACACTAGCTCGATGTGAGGGTTTGGTTATTCTTACTGCTAATTAGGGGTGTTTGTGATGGAGATCAACTACTCTGCTATGGATCCGAGCATCACCATCTAAGGGCGACTCACAACTTCGGCCACAATTTCCAGCAGCAAGATCCCTGGCAGTGAATTGATAGAAGGATACTCAAATTCGGGTAAGCTAAGGTTTGATTCATGAATAAATTTAAAACCCGTTGGGTTGGTGACATAGCTGGAATTACTAAATCCGAATTAAGCTAGAAAGATTAGGGATAATGTCCATGTGGTTTCGGTATGATTGAGGTTAAAATGTTGGATTCAATCTAGGCTTTGGATCGGATCCGATTTATTTAGTTAACCAAGATCAATGAAGGAAATTAGGGTTTCCTGGTTAATAGAAATTTTGATTAAGCTATTGGATATCTGTGAGTGTGGCTTAATAATATGTATGTTGTTACAAGACTCTGAATTGCGACGAGTTGCCTTACGTGAGATTACTTTTGGCACGCACTATTTTGGAGGCGGATATCTTGACTTATCTTTAGATATTGTCATATGATATGCATAGTAAATTTTAACGAATAATAATAATTATATATATATCTGCATTGGTATGCCAACTTTTAGTTACGAGCACAAAATATTTGATATCTTCATATAAGTATTTTGATTGAATCAGCATTGCTAATGGGTAAATAAAAAAATTTGTAAAGTGGTTGACTAATAAATGCACCTACAAAACATAATGTCAACCATAAAATTTGATATAGTGTGCACTGAATGAATATAAATAAAATACAAACGTGCATCAATATTTCTGAAAATTAAAATAATTAAGAAAGGTGAAAGTCTCAGGATCACTAAGATGAGTAGAAATTTGTTCTTCTTATTGAGTAATTAAGATCTTTTAAAAGAGGAAATTTTGCTAGAGATAGTTCAAACTTGTCAAAATATGGCATACATGTACTTCCTTCCTAAGTCTGCAGTTTGTTAGTAATATATTAAAACACGATCAATGCAATTTTCTAATCACATTATTTGCATGTAGCTAACAGTGCAAGTCTTTAATTTAGTTCTTTACTTCTACATGATTATGTCTTATTAACATATCAAGAGTTAAGAACTATGCAATAGATACTCACAAATGGCCTGTACCACTACACTCTATTTGTACCTAGACAGCTTCCATGCAATGGCCATTTTCTAAAAAAAAATCCTATCCTCACAGTCATTAAAAACTTATACACATTCACAACCCAAGTTAAAATGCTATTATGGTTTTCACAATCTTGAAACTGGCCAAAAATAGCATGTAACAAGACCATGCTAATTATAATTCTAGCAATTAATCAACTAACGGAGGAAAACATCAAACTAAGATGCAACAAACAGCAACTTTAATATTTCATTGATAAGTTATATAGTAAACAATGCAAATTTAAGTCAGCCTTCCCAGATCAGGAGTCATTGGCGTCATTTCATAAATGCACATCAGTATAACAACATACATGTTGAAGAAGTATATTCTTTTGTGAATACACCTGCGCCTTAAATATATAATGAGATAAAGGAATTCACAGGAAGTTACTTTTACAAATAATAGTTCGACAGAAAAGGAAAACCACACATCTATTGCAGTTTGATGACAAAACGACTAAAATAGTAAACCACCCCAAACTTGGAGACAGCAATAAAGAGGGAAAATCCAAAAATCGTTTCAAAAAAACTCAGACACAGAAGAACAGAATACTAACTGTCGCCAGATCTGATACCCATAATCAATGAAAAAAAAAAAGCCTAAGTTTGAGCAGGCAGCCGACAAGGTCTCCACATCAAATTCATACCAGCGTATCCAAACCACAAGATAAATAAGGAAGAATTAAATTTTCACCAATGGATAAAGACGAGAAGATTCTATGATAAAGTGATAAAACCTAATATCAACGGACACCAATTTTAGTAAAGTTTAAGAAAGTTGCGACGCTACCTGGTTTACACATTGCAAACACACACGCAAAGGAAACAAACAAGGAAAGAATGCTGCTGAAATCTTACGAGCGACTCGTGACGAACAAGAGCAGCCTTGCGGTGTGTCCCAGTGAAGCATTGCTGATGCGGTCCTGCAAAAGGATTCGGCGGCCGGCCGTCGCTTGGCCCTCCATTATCTCCGACACCACCGCAGCCACCTCCGAAGTTTCCCTCCATCCCTTCACATCCCACCTCTTCCTCGTAATCAGCTCCGGAAAGTAGTCCCGAAACAGATTCCAAATCCAAAGAAACGACAGAACAAGAAACGCCAAATCGATCGGCAGCGAATCAAAAACGTGAGCCGAGAAACCCACGGAAGTAGCGTCCGATCAGTGATCGCTTCGCCACCACGCCGCCTCGTTCGATTCCCACGGAAAAAGGCTAGCAGAAGGGTCTTCCTAGGGTTTGCCGTTTACTTGCTGCAAACGAGCACGGCAAAGGTCGAGCAGATATGGGCGGTACACTTCGGTACTCGAGAACAAAAACGGTTCAACGACTACGACAGGAACCGTGCGTGCAATTCAGCGATCTGGAACCAGGCTAATCGATCTGACGGATCACAATCGTGGATAGCGTCAGGGGGTCTTGCTGGATCGACACGCGTCCACATTTTAAGAAGCGCAGTGCCACTGTTCTGGGCTAGGTGGGTGATGCGTAGGGCGACGTATCTGACACTCCAATAGCGAAAAGGCATGGCCAGGAGGCCTTATTGACCGCTAGATCAATAATGGACGAAGAGGATTAAGATTGTGTGAGTCGGTGCGACGCACGTCGTGGGAGGGCATCTGTCCATTAATTTACACTATTCGCAGTTTTATAACTATAAAAAAAATGCTCTATAATTTTTATTTTAAACAAACTCTTCTATTATTAAAGCTAAATTAATTAAATTTATAAAAATATATATATAGGAGTAAAAACGAATTCGTTAATAATAATAATAATATAAAAATATCATTAAAAAAAATACTTGTAGTTCAATTCTACTGATGGAAAAGATTATACAGACGCAAATCAAAAGATATATTGAATAAAATAATAGAAAGTGTTTGTCGTAATGCTCAGCATAGTTACTATCAAAACTCAAATAAAAACGTAGTATCTCATACTAATAAATGACTGATCTAAAAATACTAATTTAATAGATTATCTATTATAAGTATTTTTTTTAAATTTATTTTAATGATTAATAAAAAAATTTTATAAGATCAATATTTTAAAATTAATTAATATAAATTAAATACCTAGTGCTAATTAAAAAAAATAAAAAAACCTTTATCTTGAGATAATAGTGTAACGGTAGGATATTTTTTTAGCTTTCTAGACTTCTATTGATCGAGTACCAATTTTCAAAGTCGGTATTTATTGTTTAAAGGCCGAGTAAAACTATCAATTATGCTCCAATTTTATCTTTCCATTAATTTAAATAATAATTATTTTAATCTATAAAATTTTGTTTCTAACAAATGGGATAAGGAAATAAGATATTTTATCTTAGGGTGATTGTTCGGTTTTTATTTACACATAAATTTCTACAATTCTAACATTGAAATGAGAATGAAGTATTAATTTTAAAAATATGGATATAATTTTTTTTTTTCATTCTTACACTATTAAATTATCCAAAATAATAATTCTAATTATAATCAATTTCATTTAGAATGCAAGAGGTGTTTACAAAGATTAATCACTTAAATTTTTAGCAAAATAACGCTGACAATGAACAAAAATTTAACTCAAGAATGTAAAGAAATAAGCAAAGTAATGTAACATAAAATCCTAATACTAAACTGAGCAATAATAAAGAAGTGCAACCTAGTCAACTTATATCCATAATCCTTATTTTCAACATCATCGAATCTGGAAGATCAAAGAGAACATCAGCACAAATATATTCACTTCGAGTTTAAGCAACTTAAATAATTTATTCAATATAGTGGCTAAAAATTAAAATATTTTTATCAAAAAAAAAATGGCATTGCTTATATACTTTATTTGATAAGAAAAATTAAAACTCAGTATAAATGAATTTAATATTATATATAGGAATCCTAGCAATGACAAAAATTAAAAACACTGTAAATTTTTAAAATTTCAAATCGACTAAGGCATCATACGATAAGCAAAAACTTTCCATAGAGAATGACCTACTTGGTTACTCAATACAGAAAGTAAAATAAATTTTGCTTTATGAAAACTTAAAATGTTAGTTGCTTTGAATTAGCATAAACCTTCCACCTTGTTGGATGTCACCTCGTTAATTTTGCATCTAAATCCAAAGTATCACTCACATAAGACGTTGTAAACCTTCTTCTTCGCTTCCTCCTCACTAAATCAGAAGAAAAAAATGAGAGTGAATGTTGTAATAGACCTATAAAATGCACAGAGGTAATTCATTTAAAGTGTCTTCGTGATGCACTTTTAAAGGTAAAATCATCAATAATGTCATCATATTCAATATTTACTAAAAAAAAAAAAATCAATGCATAAAATTGCTAATTCATTTAGTCCATCTTAAGTCATTGTGGTCCGTAAATACGATTTCATTCATTTTAATTTTAAAAAACTTCTTTTGGCAGATGTCATTGTCACGGGTATTGTTAATAATATCCGATAAGTAATTATCATATTTGGAAGCATAATCCATTATTTTTAAAAACTCTAATATTTGAATGGAAGATCATTTTTTATTTGTTTAATAAGATTCACTTGGTAACATTACTTGCAAAACTTGTAATTTTGAAAACATATATTTGACATCAATATCAGAAGTGTCACCATTTTTAAAGTATTTTAAAGATTCACACAAGAACTCATCAATTCATCATCATCCATTGAAACTAATTTTGCAACATCATATAAGAACCCTGTCAGGGTCGAAATGTGCTCGGGGGGCGGGGGGGGGTCTCGTTGCTTGCTTCAATGTTAATATGCAGCGGAAATAGACTCAAAAAAAACTCTCCAATGCTAACACAAGGGATTTACTTGGTATCCACCTCGAGAAGAGGTGACTAATCCAAGGATCCACACACGCGAGCACTCTCCACTATAAAAACACTCCTTTACGGTGACTACCGAAGGCGGAGAAGACTTACAACACTCTTAGTAAAAAAAAAAAGAAAGGGAAGCAAATACAAGTAAAATCTTACAAGATTTACACTGGTAAACCCTAACTTCTTCTTCTTGTTGTAGAATGCCTCTTGACTTGGACGTGCACCAGCACTTGCCTCCAAGAACCTTCAAGAATTGGCGATGAGAGCTCGGAGAGAATCGCTGAGGAGATCGGAGAAGAGTCGGGTGAAGAACTGGGAGGGAAGCGCTCGCCAACGGCTATAACCTGTGCAACGGTCGGATCCCAATCGATTGAATGGATCTCAATCGATTGGGGAGAATTTGAATCGATTCAGAGCGCTTCTATACTCTCTGGAAAATGCCTGAATCAATTACCCGATTGATTCAGCCTATATGCGTGATTTCCAGTCCTCCAATCGATTGGAGGTGTCCAATTGATCGACTGATCAATTGGGAGAGGTTCTGTGCTCGTGATTTTTGCCCCCCCCCCCCCAATCGATCAATTGATCGATTGAGCCACTGCTTATCGCAGCACAACCCTCAATCGATCGGCTGATTGATTGAACCCCTGTTCAATCGATCAGTTGATCGATTGGACTCCCTTTGACTTGCTTAAACCAAGTCTAGGGTCCTCAATTCCAACATCTGGTCAACTGTGACCCTGTTGGAACATCATGCATAGCATCTGGTCAACCTTGACCTGTTAGGACTCCTTCACCAAGTGTCTGGTCAATCCCTTTGACCCACTTAGACTTTTCTTCTCGTGCCAAATGTTCGATCAACCTTGACCCATTTGGACTTCCTTCCACTAGATGTCCGGTCATCCTTGACCCATCTGGATTTTCTTGTGTCAAGTATCCCGTTAACCCTTGTTCACATCAATCTGGTCAAACCCTGACCAGAGGAGAATTACACCAACAATCTCTCCAATCAGATGATTGCACCTGCAATCTCCACGTATTGTCAAACATCGAAACCCAAACATCAAGTCTCAAGCTTGAGCCAACTCAAACCTAGTCACCCTTGACCCAGGGGATATTGCACCAATAATCTCCCCCTTTTTGATGTTTGACAATACCTTTAAGTTAGGCTAATCCCATAGCCTCAACTTCCTTTCATGCTAAAGTATGAATGAGAGTTTCCTTCATTCTCCCCCTTTCCTAGAGGGCAAACTCCCTCTTTAGGTAATGAAGGCCTAACTTATTAGCACACATCAAAAAGAATTCTCCCCCTGAAGAGTTACTCACCGTTGTTCATAACTTCACTCGTTGGTCACAACATCACAATGAAGGTATCATACCCTCCACTATATCCAAATGATCACCCTTGAGCATTAATGCTTATCCTTAAGCATTCATCATTTTAACAATGAAGGTCCCACACCCTTCACTGTATCAAATGCTCACCCTTGAGCACTACTTCATGTTATGATGCTCTGTTGGAGTGTATACTGAAAGCCTAAGCTTTGTAAACATTCATTATGAATAAAGAATCACATTTGGTCTAATTATCTACATTTGTTTGTAGTTGTTCATTTAATTTATATTGTAGATAACATAGTATGTGGTGTCACATACAGAAGATGATGTTATCAGTACCTTATAAATTATAAACAGTAGCTCACGACCAGAATGGAAAGGAACAAACCATTAGAAGGTCGTAGTGTAATTAGGTATTAGTTTATCTTGACTATATAATTACACTAGTACACTCAGAGTGTATTGAGTAGGACCATTTGAGGTCGTTTCTTTTATACTGACTTTATAAAGGAACAAAGACCTCGGTTATTATGGAAGTGTGTGCTCTTAATCCTAATATAATAACAAGCACATATATTTGATATTTATTTCTTTAATTTATCAATGAGTGAGATTTAGTTCGATGAATCAATAAGTCCGATAAATTGGGAAATGATATCACTTATAGTGTGTGTTGTTGATTATAGAAGGAAACTGTGTCCTAGAGATACTAGGTTGATAATGTCCCCAAGAGGAGCTCATAAGGATTGTCATGTTAAACCCAGGTGGACTTAGTCCGGCATGACGATAAGGTTGAGTGGTACTACTCTTGGACTTAGACATTAATTAAATGAGTTGTCAGTAACTCACTTAATTAGTGGACATTCGATATCTTAAACACAGGGAGACTAACACACTCATAATAAGAAGGAGCCCAAAAATGTAATTTGGGATTGGTGCGGTAGTTCAATGATAGTTCTCTAGTGGAATGAATTATCATTGATAAAATTAAGTTGTGTGTTCGGGGCGAACACGGGATGCTTAATTTTATCGGGAGACCAAAACCAATTCCTCCTCTCGGTCCCTATCGTAGCCTCTTATTTATAGAGTTCTATACCCACCTATACCCACCTTCTAGGAACAAGCTAGGGCCGGCCTAGGTATAAAATTGGGTGGCCGGCCCTAGCTTGAACCCAAGCTAGTAGGGCCGGCCAAATAAAATTAAAAAGAAATTTAATTTTAATTTTTATTATTATGTGGAAGATATATTTTAAAGAGAATTAAAATTAAAATATCTCTCTTGTAAAAGATCTACAAAAGATTAAAGAAAGAGATTAGATCTCTTTCCTTATTTGTAGATTGGAGAGATGTTTTATTTTTTCTTTAAATTATTCACATGTTGATAAAATTAAAATTATAGAAATTTCCTTTTATTAACCATGAAGAGATTTTAAAGAGAAATTTTATTTTTTAAAATTTCCGAAACAAATTAGGAAGTTTTAATTGTTGATTAAAACTTGTCCAATTTGTTCTCCAATGATGTGGCCGGCCATTGAAGATTGATTTGGAAAATTTATTTTATTTTTCTAAATTAAATCATGTCAAGGAAATTGAGGAAATTTTATTGTAATTAAATTTCCTAATTTGCCTAGGCCAAGGAATATAAAAGAAGGGGTGAGGGTGCCTTCACGAGACACAACATCTATTATTCCTCTCCTCTCTTGTTCCTTGGTGTGGCCATCCTCTCCTCTCTCTTCCTCTTGTGGTGGCGAACCTCTCTCCTTCCTTGGAGCTCTTGTGGTGGCTGGATACTACTTGGAGAAGAAGAAAAGAAGGAGAGAAAGCTAGTATCTCTTGGAGCTTGGTTAGTATTTTGGTTTTCTCCTTGGTGAAGCTTTTCTTTGTGGAAACTTGCTTGGAGGAGAAGAAGGTGGTTGGTGGTTTCTCATCTCGAGATCGTTGCCCACACAACGTCCGAGGTAAGAAGAGGAATACGTAGAAGATCAAGAGGTTTTCTACAAGGTATAACTAGTAATTTCTATTTCCGCATCATGCTAGTTATTTATGGAAATAATACCAAATACAAGAGGCTTACGCTTCTAGAATTTCGAATGTTTTTTCGAAGTTGTGTTCTTTTGTTTTTTCTTTTCCTTGTGATTTGATTGTTCTCTTTGGTTAACCTAAAGTTATTTTAGGAAATTAAATATTAGCTTTCTATTAAAGGTTTTGTCTAGTCGGTGGTGGTTGCTCCCATATCCAAGAAGGCCATGTGCCTCGCCACGTCAGTACTGGGAACCTTTTATGGAAATTAATATTTAATGGAATTAATAACTTAAGGAGACTTGGGTCGAACGTGTTAAGTTCCGCAGGAGATCCAAGTCAAAACCTAAAAGAACAAATAGATTAAGTTTTGGATCAAACGTGTTAAGTTCCACAGGTGATCCAAAATTTAATTTAAAAGAACACATGGTAGCTAGGAAAAGGTTCAGACCTTTGTACAAAAATTTTGTACAGTGGAACCTATAGGTTTTCCGAGTAGCAACCAACAATTGGTATCAGAGCTAGGGTTTTGCCTCTGTGTATTTGGTATTTAGTTTAATTATGCACATGCCATACATAATTTAGGTAGGATAATAGTAGGATGTGCTAACTTTGTGGATGCAGGATCCAACTATTATGACTTTTAGTTAATTATGTGTGTGATTGGACCCTTGGACATGTCAAGAGCAATTTATATGTGTGTGCATGATTGTATTAAAATACAGAAGTGGATTTAGTTTTATTAGGATTTTATTTTGATCTAGATACATGTACATTCCTTTTATGGAATATAGGATCAAAATTGTAAATTTCTATATGTCTCGGATCGAATCTTGCAAAGCGTGGAACCTTCTAAGGACCAGAGGCAGTGGAACTAGGAGCAAGATGGATGCGACTAGACCCGGTGGCATATGACAACAACTTGGGATGACAACACACTGAGGACAATTAGATAAAAGCCATAATAGTTGAAAATTAAATTTTCTATTTATTGCTTTATATTGTTTTGTGTGCATGTTAGTTTACAAGTTTAGTAGGCTAGCATAGTTAAAATTCCTCATTTATAAATAACTAAGTGGGAGAGGATTTTAAATGAATCCCATGGTCTCCATTCTTGGTTTGTAAGTGATGCAAACAAGCTTGCTCGGCTCTGAGTGCCTTCCTCCATAACGGATGAGCTTATTTGTGGATCACTAGAGCAGACTTCCATTTTGGATGACTATAGGAAATTAATTAAGAGCGTGTGATCTTCCCAACGGAAGGGGCATAATCTTATTAATAGACTTAGTGTCAAGTAATGGTATACACTTAGACACATCTAATAGTATCCTCCCAATCGGAGTCACTATTATTATTTGTGTGACCAAATAATACCAACTATTAATTTTATTTGTCAAAAAGTTAGGTTGACAAGATAATAAAATTAATGGGTTAAAACCCTCCTTTTACAAATATTGAATTTGTATACGTCCACACTATCGTGACATACAATATTCACGGTGTTTTGAGGTGTTGGTTAATTTAAAATAGTATTGTTTGAGGAATCAATATTATTCTAAATTTAGAGTTCTGACCAAAAGTTATTTGTGATTCTTAGGATGTCTTTCAACCCACCATCCATCATACTTCAACAGAATAGACTTACTGGACCAAATTACATAGATTGGAAAAGAAACCTGGACATTGTTCTTACTGCTGAAAGCTATAAATTTGTACTGACCGAGTCTTGCCCTGAAGCACCTACTGGTGAATCTACCCAAGAGGAGATTGAATATCATAGGAAATGGGTAAAAGCAGATGAGATGGCGCGGTGTTATATTTTAGCTTCAATGTCAAATGTATTACAACATCAGCATCAAGATTTACCAATAGCTTATGATATATGAACAATCTCAAGGAACTCTTTGGTCATCAGGATAGGGTTTCTAGACAAGAAGCCATGAGAAAGATAATGACAGCCACCATGCAAGAGGGTACTTCTATGAGGGATCATATCCTAAAGATGATGGCTTATCCGAACGAAATATGATCCTTGGAGGAGAAATTGATGGAAACCCGGATCGATATGATCCTCCAAACGCTACCTAAGTTTTAGTTCCGTTTGAACTATAATATGAATAAAAGGATTTATTCATTAGGAAACTACTGACAGAAGCAGAAGGGTTATTTCGTCACAATGCTCAAATTCACTATCTTGAAAATGGTTCTACTTCTAAACCGAAGGAAAGAAGAAGAAGAAACAAGTGGTTCAAGGAAAGAAAGTGAATAAATCTCAGAGTATAAGATTTGAATGAAAAAACCGAAGGGCAAGTGCTTCATCCGCAAGCAGTCAGGAAGGCGGACTGTCTTCGTAAGAACCAAAACAAAGGTATATCTCATGCTCTAGTTGTTGAAACATGTTTAGCGGTGTTATCTACAAGCACCTGGTGTGCAGATACGGGAGCCACTGATCATGTCTCAATTCCTTGCAGGGGTTCCAGAAACCCGACGACTATCTGAAGGGAGATTACCGTCTACATGGGCAATGCTACTAAGGTGGCAGTGTTGCAGTGGGACTTGTCTTTTAGTAGAAATAGAAATTTGGTTTTAAGAAATTGTCTTTATGTACCCAGTTTTAGAAAGAATTTAATTTCAGTTTCTAAACTGTTTTTAGATGGATATTCAGTTTCTTTCAGTAACGATGTAGTTATTAAAAGAAATAAAGTGATTATCTGTTCTCGTGCATTAGTTGGCAATTTGTATATTTTAAATCCAATTTCTTCCACAAAGCAAAACATGGAAATTTATAACTCATCTTCTAATTCTAATAAGAGAAAAGAACCTTGGAAATGAACCAAGCATATCTTTGGCATCTAAGACTTGGTCATATTAATTTAAGTAGGATTCAGAGGCTTATAGCCGATGGACTTTGAGTTCATTAGAGTTGGAAAATTTTCCAACTTGTGAATCTTGCTTAGAAGGTAAAATGACCAAGAGGTCGTCAAGGCCAAGGGGTATAGAGCCAAAGAAGTGTTAGAGTTGGTTCACTCGGATTTGTGTGGTCTGTCCGGGCAAGAGGAGGTTTTGAATATTTTGTCTCTTTCATGACGATTATTCAAGATATGGATACATTTACCTAATGCGCCGAAGTCCGAATGCTTTGACAAGTTCAAAGAATACAAGGCGATGTGGAGAAACGATTAGGTAAAGTATCAAGACACTACGATCGATCGTGGTGGCGAATACCTCTTAGAGAGTTTAGGAATTACTTATCAGGCCGAGATTCAATCCCAATTGTTCGCACTGGAACACCCCAACAGAATGGTGTAGCAAAGCGAAGGAATAGGACTCTTATGGAGATGGTTAGATCGATGATGAGTTATTGAGTACCAAATTCGTTTGGGGATATGCTCTGAAAACATATTTTGAACTTAGTACCTTCTAAATCTTCTTCTCCCATAGAATTGTGGAATGGGCTAAAACCCGCCTAAGACATATTCGGATTGGGGTAGTCCAGCACATGTCTGAAACCAGATCTTGATAAGTTAGAATCTCGCATAAGTTCGCGTGTTTGTAGGATATCCTAAAGGAACGAAAGGTGGTTTATTTTATAGTCCTAAAGACCGAAGGTCATTGTTAGCACCAATGCCCGCTTTTAGAAGAAGACTATATAATGGATCACAAGCCCGAGTAAAGTCGTTTTAGAAGAACTTAGAGAGGACATGTCTACTTCAGCACCAACAGGACAAGATGAAGTACCACAAGAGACGCAACACGTGTCACACATGATGCACAACCACGCAGTGCCTCGTCGTAGTGGGAGGGTTGTGAGGCACTGAAGATTCATGTTTTTGGGAGAGTCTTGGACTTGATCCTGGGTAAACATGAACTCGATCCCTGCCATATATGACAGCACTCCAAGATATAGATGCAAGATCTTGGCAAAAGGCAATGAATTGAAATAGAGTCCATGTACTCTAATAAGGTTTGGGAGCTTGTAGAACCACCGATGGTGTAAAAGTGTTGGATGCAAGTGGATCTACAAAGGAAAAGAGGGATGACGGAAGGTAGAAACCTTCAAAGCTAGGCTTGTTGCAAAGGGTACACTCAAAAGAGGGAATCGATTATGAGGAGACCTTTTCACCGAGCTATGCTTAAGTCTATCCGGATACTCTTATCCATTCTTTCATATGGATTATGAGATTTGGCAAATGGATGTCAAGACTTTCCTTAATGGAAGTCTTGAAGAGAACATCCATATGAAGCAACGTAAGGGTTCATTGAAAAGGCAAAGAGCATCTAGTGCAAGCTCAATCGGTCCATTTATGGATGACGCAAGCTTCAAGGTCTTGGAACATCCGGTTTAATGAAGTAATCCAGGCATCTGGATTTATCCAAAGTCCGGAAGAGTCTCGTGTATATAAGAAGTGTAACGGAAACGGGGTGGTATTTCTTGTACTATACGTAGAAGATATTTTGTTCATTGGCACGAATGTCAAGGTATTATCGACGTAAGGGTATGGTTGTCCAAACAATTTGATATGAAGGACTTAGGAGAATGTGCACATTCTTGGGATCAAAGTTATAAGGGATCGTAAGAAAAGAATGTTGTGTCTATCCCAAGCTTCATATATAGATACAATCCTTGCTCGTTTTAGCATGCAGGATTCCAAGAAAGGTTTCTTACCTTTTAGACATGGAGAGCTTTATCTAAAGAGATGTCTCCAAAGACATCAAAAGAGATAGAGGACATGAAAGCGCCTTATGCTTCACCAGTAGGAAGCCTAATGTATGCAATGCTATGCACGAGACCGGATATCTGCTTTTCGTGGGCATGGTAGATATCGAGTAACCTGGACAAGGACATTGGACAGCAGTAAAGCATAAAGTACCCGAGAAGGACTAGAGATTATATGCTAGTTTACCAAGCGAATGATCCGCTTCCTGTGGGTTACACTGATTCGGATTAATAGGGATAGTAAGTCTACATCAGGCTATGTGTTTACTTTGGGAGGTGGAGTCATTTCATGGAGGAGTGTTAAGCTTTCGGACTCAACCATGGAAGTCGAGTATGTAGCAGCCTCAGGCGGCTAAAGAAGTAGTATGGCTCAGGAACTTTCTAATGGACTTAGATGTGATTCTGGTTTGCCCAAAATCATCACAATTTATTGTGATAATAGCGTTGCAAACTCAAAGGAACCACGAGCCCATAAGGCAAGTAAACATATAGAGCGCAAGTACCACCGATACGAGATATCGTGAAGCGAGGAGAAGTTGTCATTGCAAGATTGCATCAGATAACCTGGCGATCCTTTCACTAAGGCCCTTCCCATAAGCTTTCGATCGGCATGTGGAGGAATGGGAATCATATGTATGGTAGAAGATATGACTTAGTCATTAGTATAAGTGGGAGATTGTTGGTGTATACTGAAAAGCCTAAGCTTTGTAAACATTCATTATGAATAAAGAATCACATTTGGTCTAATTATCTACATTTGTTTGTAGTTGTTCATTTAATTTATATTGTAGATAACATAGTATGTGGTGTCACATACGGAAGATGATGTTATCGGTACCTTATAAATTATAAACAGCTCACGACCGTAATGGAAAGGAACAAACCATTAGAAGGTCGTGTGTAATTAGGTATTAGTTTATCTTGACTATATAATTACACTAGTACACTCGAGTGTATTGAGTAGGACCATTTGAGGTCGTTTCTTTTATACTTGACTTTATAAAGGAACAAAGACCCTTATTATGGAAGTGTGTGCTCTTAATCCTAATATAATAACAAGCACATATATTTGATATTTATTTCTTTAATTTATCAATGGGTGAGATTTAGTTCGATGAATCAATAAGTCCGATAAATTGGGAAATGATATCACTTATAGTGTGTGTTGTTGATTAAAGAAACTATGTCCTAGAGATACTAGGTTGATAATGTCCCCAAGAGGAGCTCATAAGGATTGTCATGTTAAACCCTGCAGGTGGACTTAGTCCGACATGACGATAAGGTTGAGTGGTACTACTCTTGGACTTAGACATTAATTAAATGAGTTGTCAAGAACTCACTTAATTAGTGGACATTCGATATCTTAAACACAGGGAGACTAACACACTCATAATAAGAAGGAGCCCAAAATGTAATTTGGGATTGATGCGGTAGTTCAATGATAGTTCTCTAGTGGAATGAATTATCATTGATAAAATTAAGTTGTGTGTTCGCGAACAGGATGCTTAATTTTATCGGAGACCAAAACCAATTCCTCCTCTGGTCCCTATCGTAGCCTCTTATTTATGAGTTCTATACCCACCTATACCCACCTTCTATACCCACCCAATGGGGCCGGCAAGCTAGCTTGGGAACATGCTAGGGCCGGCATGGTGTGGTGGCCCTAGCTTGAACCCAAGCTAGTAGGGCCAGCTAAAACTAAAAAGAAATTTAATTTTAATTTTATTATTATGTGGAAGATATATTTTAAAGAGAATTAAAATTAAAATATCTCTCTTGTAAAAGATCTACAAAGATTAAAGAGATTAGATCTCTTTCCTTATTTGTAGATTGGAGAGATGTTTTATTTTTCTTTAAAATTATTCACATGTTGATAAAATTAAAATTATAGAAATTTCCTTTTATTAACCATGAAGAGATTTTAAAGAGAAATTTTATTTTTTAAATTTCGAAACAAATTAGGAAGTTTTAATTGTTGATTAAAACTTGTCCAATTTGTTCTCCAATGATGTGGCCATTGAAGATTGATTTGGAAAATTTATTTTATTTTCTAAATTAAATCATGTCAAGGAAATTGAGGAAATTTTATTGTAATTAAATTTCCTAATTTGCCTAGGCCAAGGAATATAAAAGAAGGGTGAGGTGCCTTCATGAGACACAACATCTATTATTCCTCTCCTCTCTTGTTCCTTGGTGTGGCCATCCTCTCCTCTCTTCCTCTTGTGGTGGCCGAACCTCTCTCCCTTCCTTGGAGCTCTTGTGGTGGCTGGATACTACTTGGAGAAGAAGAAAAGAAGGAGAAAGCTAGTATCTCTTGGAGCTTGGTTAGTATTTTGGTTTTCTCCTTGGTGAAGCTTTTCTTTGTGGCCGAACCTTGCTTGAGGAGAAGAAGGTGGTTGGTGGTTTCTCATCTCGGTAGATCGTTGCCCACACAACGTCCGAGGTTAGAAGAGGAATACGGTAGAAGATCAAGAGGTTTTTCTACAAGGTATAACTAGTAATTTCTATTTCCGCATCATGCTAGTTATTTATGGAAATAATACCAAATACAAGAGGCTTACGTTCTAGAATTTCGAATATGTTTTTTCGAAGTTGTGTTCTTTTGTTTTTTCTTTTCCTTGTGATTTGATTGTTCTCTTTGGTTAACCTAAAGTTATTTTAGGAAATTAAATATTAGCTTTCTATTAAAGGTTTTGTCTAGTCGGTGGTGGTTGCTCCCATATCCAAGAAGGCCATGTGCCTCGCCACGTCAGTACTGGGAACCTTTTATGGAAATTAATATTTAATGGAATTAATAATTAAGGAGACTTGGGTCGAACGTGTTAAGTTCCGCAGGAGATCCAAGTCAAAACCTAAAAGAAAAAATAGATTAAGTTTTGGATCAAACGTGTTAAGTTCCGCAGGCGATCCAAAATTTAATTTAAAAGAACACATGGTAGCTAGGAAAAGGTTCAGACCTTTGTACAAAATTTTTGTACAGTGGAACCTATAGGTTTTCCGAGTAGCAACCAACATGCTCATCTAGAGCATCCATAACTCCACAATGAATATATTCACTCTCCATTATTTTTCAACGCTCAACTTTGAGCATTTTTCCTAAATGAAGGTTTAACCACCTTCAAAGGTTCCGGAAAATAATTTTCATGTCCTTAGCGAGTGACTCCCCCTAAAGACATGCTCGTAACTTCTGTCATTGCACCAACAATGACTTGGAATTCCTAAATAGTTAGGAAACCCAAATTTAGATGTTTTGAGGTTCAAAATTTTAATATTGAAATCAAACCTCAATCTAAACATCTACTTAGTCTCCCTTAACCAATCCATCCATGTTTTCATCATGAAAACTTCCCCTAAATGTATACAAATGTATTTCAAAGGGTTAGGAGAGGTTACCTAGACTAAAAATGGTTTAAAAATGTTGAAATCAGACATTTACAGTCAAAATCATCATTCCCAATCGATTGGGTTGGTTTTCAAACGATTGAACCCACTTCAATCGATCCACTGATCGATTCAGAGAGGTTCTGTTCGCAGAACCAGCCTCTAAATCGATTGCCTGATCGATCTAGAAGAGAGTGGATCAATCAGCTAATCGATTCCGTGAGCTATTGCTCACGGGAAATACCTCCCAATCGATCGGCTAATCGATTGGGGCACTCCAATCGACCGGCTGATCGATTGGAGACCTGATTTCCTGAAAATGAATTTCAGTCGAAATTCAGAAACTCCCTGAAAATTCTATAAAATTTTTAAAATCATGAAAATTGTTGTAGACATTATTTGGGGTATATATTATCATGAAAAAAATAGTTTTCTATGAAAATACTTCATATTTTCAAAGATTGACACAAAATTTGAAACTTGCAAAAACTTCAATGTTTCTTCCAAGTTTGTGTCTAACTATTCAATGATGATTACTATCAAAAATAGCCTTCACCAAGGTTTTCCAAAAATATTTTAAAAGCATTTTCAAAACCAATTTCTAACCATGTTCTTTGGGCTCAATGTACATGACTTGTATATTAGCTTTCCCAATGATTGGAATACACACAACTATATGTTTTGATGAAATCAAAACTCAACTAGATGCACTAAATTAGCATCTTGAGTTTTGTTCATCATCCTAACATCTCACTTGTATCTAATATGTACTAAAATACATACAAGTCACCTCATAGTTTGTTGTGAGATGTAAAGTTTGGTTTTGACCTAAACTAGGGATCATGCATATTTATTTAGGCATTCTGGATTATAAACATCCACTTAGGATGTTACTTGTTAGTAAATGTCATTATCATTAATTGCAAAGAATTAAAAATAATACATGATGAGTTATGACATACATCAAAATGAATAATTTAAAAAAAAAATACTATAACTACATGATGTATATATGACATGACATGGTATTTTTATGTTTCATAATAAGCATGAATGCAAAATATGATGTCATGGCATATGATGGGCAAACAATCATGGCAAATTAGTATAAATAAAATATACCTAGATTGCCTATCTAAGTATCCTTAATCTTAGCTAGCTTAAATTTAAATCCTAGATTGCCCCTTTTTTTCAAGAAAATGTCAAACTCCCAATCTTGACATTTCTTTTGCTTTTCTCAATTTGTGCCAAATTAAAGTACATCAAGTTTCTCAATTACTGGCACATTTTACTCTTACAAAGAGTAAACAAATAATCCATTTCATTTTCAAAGGTTAATAAAAATCTTGAAAATGCTCTCTGAGTGTCAACTTCATCAAGGTTGGATTAACTATCCTTCTAATTAGAGTTGACACTCTCTAACCCATCTAAGGGGTAGAGAAAATACTCCTAGGAACCCAAATTAAAATTTATTGATGCTCCTTGGATGTTCTAGGTATTCACTTGGAATAACTTCCCTAGATATCTTCCTAGTGACCTTATTAGGCTTCTTAGAAACCTTGGTCACCTTCTCTAGGTCAACTCTAGAGATAACTTCCCTTGTGACGTTTTTAGTGACTTTGTTCGACTTCTTAGAAGTCTTAGTCATTTTTGTCGTTGCAAAGATACTCCTAGGGATAACTTCCCTTGTATTCTTGACTTGACCGCTAGATCTAGGGTTGGTTCCATAGCAATATGGAACCTTATGATAAGAAGACACATCCTTTTTGGTTTTAGGTTTGTATCCCAAACCCCTATGACCATTGGATGACCCTTGTTGTTTTCCTAGACCTAGTTTATCCTCATTTTGCCCCTTTAGGATATTTTCTATCCTTTTTAGGATTTTTGTCATTTTATCAATCCTTGACCTCAAGGCTTGATTTTCTTTTCATAAAATTCTTTAAAAAAATCATTTTAAATTTCATTTTAACACTAAAACACATAACTTAAAACTTAAATCCTAATCAAATCAATCAAAATTCAATTAATCTAAACTTTAAACTTAATTAAAAAAATAAATAATTAATTAAAACTTAGTTATTTAGTCTAATCTTATTTAAGAACTTAGTTGACTTAATCAGTATCTTAATTTAACCTAATTGAAATATTAACTTTATTCATTTTTAAATCAAACTTGACTATACATTAAAACGTTAATTAAAAATTTAATTTTACTTTAATTAAATCATAATTTATCTCAATTAAAGATTAACTTAAATTGAACTTTAACTTTACTTAACTTTATTTAATAATTTTAATAAATTTAACTCTCAATTAATACTGACTTAGTTAATCTAAGGATGATGCAAATGAAAAGTTAAATTATAACTAAGGCTTCATTATATCAATTAACTCAATCAATTAATATGAAATTTACGTTGTTTTATTCAAATAAGTATTAAATTGAGTTAGTAACAAATCATTGCATTTAATTTGAAACTTAAATGAATAATTATAATAAATATATAGAAATACTTATGAAAATAGTATATTGAATATGAGTGTTACTGACCCAATTCCCTTAAAACACTTAAGTAGATAAATGTACTGATGCCTTGAAATTGAACATACCCAAACTCTAGTACAAATTAAGGAGGAGTGTTAAGTTAAGGAGGAGTATCAAGTTCAGGGGGAGGATCAATTTATTTTTAAAATGATTAAAATCCTTAACCATTTCCTTTTAAAAAAAATCCATTTAAAAGTTTTTATTTTACTTTGAAACTTTTACATCCATTTTTTTTAAAGCCTAAGTTCAAAAAATGCTCTTAAATTTCCTTTTGAAAAATCTTGACTTTTGGTACTTACAGAAAGTATTTTGTTCACTATATCCCTTAGAAAAATATTTTAAATCATTTTTGTAACTAGACAATTTTGTTAAAATTATTTTGGCAAAGTTACTTTGATATTTTTTTACTCAAAAAAGTTTTTACAAAATTTTACTTTAAAAAATTCTCTTAATAATAAACTCCTTCAAAGTTCAGCTTGCTTTAAAACTTTCATTGAAAATATTACTTAACAATTTCTCTTTAAAATTTTTTCTTCTTAAAGATTTTTTTTTGTTGCTTTTCTATACAAAGTGTTTTCAAAAGGGCTTTCTACTTAGAAAATTTTAAATGTTCGGAAATAATTTTCGAAAAGTTATTAATTGTGAAAACTTACTTTTATCACTTAGAAAATTTTGTTTAAAATTATTTTGACACAATTACTTAGAAGTTTTCTTAAAAAGCTTTAATTCAAAACATTTTCTTCAACAGTTAAAGACACTTTTTAGTTGTTTATTTTTGTAATAATGTCAAGTTCAGGGGGAGGATTAATAACTTTAAAGATTTTTTTCAGAAAGAAAAATTTTTTCTTTGAAAACTACTTCATTTTTTTAACTACTAGCATTTTCAACGCTTTAAAACTTTTTTTGGCCTTATAAATTTCAAAAGTGTTTTAAAAGATAGCTTTTAAAAATAGGTTTGACAACTGTTAAGTTTTTGAAATGTTGCTTTAAAAGATAGTTTTGAAAACATCTTACTTCAGTTTTACTATTTTATTCATTTTTAAAAAACATCCCTTGTATCTTTTTCAAAATTCCAATTTTGAAAAAGTTTTTCAAATGTTATCTTAAAAAACTAGCTATTTTCAAAATATTTCTTATTTTTATTTTGAAAATTTTTAAATTTTCTAACTTTAAAGTTATTTTTGCAAAACTTTTCTTTTGAAAACCTTATGAAAAAATAGTAGATTTCGAAAATAATTTCAAATTTTCTAATATTTAAAGTTATTTTTACAAATATTTAGAATTATCAAATTTCTATACCTTTTGGAAATCTTATATTTTTAAAACTTTGTAGATTTGGAAAACAATTCCACAATCACCTTATTTCTGGAAATTCTGACATAAATTTTTTACTTTTGAAAATCACTTTATAAGATATCTTTAAAAATTTTCCTCAAGTAAATTAACTTAATTATTTTATAAGTTAGCTCCCCAAATAATCCTGAACATTTTCTATTGTCAAGATTTTTTTACTTAGCAAATTTTTCCATAAATTATCTATTTCTAATTTTTTGATGAATGTCAAAGGGGGAGGATTAGGTGAATTAAGTTATCAAAAATACTAAAGAACAACATTAAAACAAGACAAACTTAAAAACCATGTCATTTTTGCATATTATTTTTTCCTAACTTAACCCAGGTTGTTATTGCATCAAAAAAGAGAAGATTGTTGGTGCAGGTTGCACTAACGGTCTAACTCAGGTTTTGATGAATGACAAAGTAAATTAAGTTAGGTTTATTGTGATATAACGAGTTAACTAAATGTGCAGGAAAAGTCCAGAAAATTTGATGGGTTGATCGGATATCTGGCACGAAGTCCAGCTAGGTCAACGAGCCCATCGGATAGCTGGCACGAAGTCCAGATAGGTCGACGGGCTGACCGGATATCTGGCATGAAGTCCAGCTAGGTTAACGGGTCGATCGGATAGCTGACATGAAATCCAGACAAGTCGACAGGCTAACCAGATGTCTGGCAAAGCGGTAAGTTAAGGTAAGTCACAGGAGGAGAGTGACATGGTGAGGACGCGTTCTCCATTTGAGAGAACAGTAGGCGTCGATCCAACTTAGATCCATTTCAAAAATCTAAGTTGAGATCTTAACTAGATTATGGTCTCGAGGAGACAAAATCTAATTACTACTCTACTTGTTACTTATTGTGCTAACTTTATTTTGTAGGGTAGTATAATTTCTATTTGCCTCGGACTAACTTTTTCTTGCAGGAAAATGCTTTGCTGGAAAAGGTGGTCCGGGCTCCCGGAAGGGGTCCGGGCGCCCGGAGTGGTCCAGGCGCTTGGAACTGGTCCGGGTGCCCGAAATGCCCAAGGATTATCTGTTCACCAGCTTGGAGCACGCTGATTGGTTGGCTGACGTCACAGTCTAGGCACCCGGAACTGGCTATATAAGCAGCCTTCGACCAGGAGCACATAACACAACTTTCTTCTGCGATTGCCTTCTTGCGCGTTGCTCCAAAGAAGTTCATGTGACTCCACGACGTGACTCCGATGGCTGAGTGATGCTGCTCAGACGACCGAGCAACACAACTCCGACGACAGAGTGACGCGACTTCAACAACTGAAAGCACAGCCTTCCAGATCTCTAAGAAGTTGTTGGTATACTTGTTTATTCTTGCACTTAAATTATACATTCATTGTATTTCTCTTGTATAAAAGATTTGCGAATTATTAGTGAATTTCCCTCCGAAAACACTCTCACATGCGGGCCTTGGAGTAGGAGTCAATGAAGGCTCCGAACCAAGTAAAACTTGGTTTGTTAGCGTTGTTTTCATTGTTATTTTTCCGCTGCATACTCGATTTAATTCTGGATATAATTCGACAATTGCTTTTCACCCCCCTCTAGCATTCTTCATGATCCAACAAAATGTTCTTACATTATTGGATCAAAATATGCAATCATTTCAAGTGGACTCAAAAAATTACCATTACGATCTTCACAGATTTTGTCATGTGTACCATGAAATATCAAATTATGTATAGCAAGACATTTGACAACATCAACTATTCTTAGCATAATGTGTTTCCAATGTTTTGTGCCCTTTTTAATTTATTCTTGTATTTCCTTATCAATTATCAATGTTTTCTTTAATCTCATTTGTAATTCAACAAAAGCTCTTAGATTAGTGAGGTGTTCAACACTATTTCCATGGTGTTTAAGTTTGTCACATAAATGTTTCCAGTCATTAACTCCTCTTGCTAAATTACATTTGGTGTGTATTACTGTAAACAACTTACAACAAATACAAAATACTATGTCCAACTCCTTCTAGTACACTAACCATTTTCGATCACGAGTCTCACCATTTGATAACATTTGAACATAGTAAGTATGAGAAAAGTGTCAAGATTCTTTATCTAAAGGAAACTTGAGAATATCTTCTTTTTTATAACCTCTTTCCATAAGTAAATCTCTCATTTTTGTATCAAGAGTATCCCAAACTCTTGGATCAAATATGTTCAAATCATATTTAGGTGTCAAACATTGATATTTGTTTGTACGCTCATCATCACAACACTTATCAATATTGATCCTGTCTGAGAAACTGGACAAGACGGAGATCCGGGAGAAAAAACCTACCGCCGGTGAGGAATAATACCTGTGGAATACTGATACGAGAAACCCAAAGCAGATCAGGGAGAGTAGGGTCACCAAATGCCCTTCCGGCACGAAGACCTGGTAATGAGAAAGAAACCCAATTGAAGAGACACCCAAATCCGGAGCTTCCGAGACTTCCTGCGCTCCAAAGACCAACCAACACTATCGTCAGTGACCTAAGACCGGGGTGAGAATCCCTGGCTAGGCCCTCCGACGCTCAAGTTAGTGATCTCTCTTGGTGTGGAAGAAAAGGGAGGAAGAAGATGAACAGTAGCCGAAAAATTAGGGTTATGAATGTGCGCAATGAAGTGAACTTACCCTGCCAACGGAGAGGATTCCCCCTTTTATACCACTTCATATAACCTCCGTAGTCATGAAGTGGACCCCGGTTTGTTAGAGTTTGTTATGAGATGACGTAAGTCATGTACTTGCGGTGAATAACTTTTTAAGGAATCTTTCTTGTACCCCAGATGTACCTTCTTTGTCGTTTAGCACCTGTAAAATAATCTAAAAACACATCTCCCATCAAAATATATAATTCTTGTCATATAGTTACATATTGCAGATATCTTCATTAATTATCGTTTCACCCCTCCTGCTGCAGATAACTCAATGTACCAATATTTCTTATATCGATCTAAGTTAGTCATGATTAGGTTTAGTTAATGAGGCAACCTTCTATATTACTGATCCTAACTAGCCCTAGGCTATATTTTATCAAGTATCTTTCTCAGGTATTGGTCAATCGGCCGGTCTCGGCCTTCCTCCTGGGAAGTATATTTCGGTCGATACAAACCTACCTCCTTTGGAGGTATAGTCCGGTCGATATTAACCTACCTTCTTTAGAGGTATATCCCGGCCAATGTTGGCCTACCTCCTTTGAGGTATGTGCATCTTCTTCCTGAAAAGTATATTTCGGTCGATACAAACCTACCTTCTTTGTAGGTATATCCCGAACGATATTGGCCTACCTCCTTTGAGGTATATGCCAATTGATGTAAATATTTCCCCTGGGAAGTATATTTCGGTCAATACAAACCTACCTCCTTTGGAGGTATATGCCGGCCGATATTGGCCTACTTCCTTTGAGGTATATGCCAATTGACGTAAATCTTCCTCCTGGGAAGTATATTTCGATCGATACAAACTTACCCCCTTTGGAGGTATATGCCGGCCGATATTGGCCTACCTCCTTTGAGGTATATGCCAATTGACGTAAATCTTCCTCCTAGGAAGTATATTTCGGTCGATACAAACCTACCTCCTTTGGAGGTATAGTCCGGCCGATATTAACCTACCTTCTTTAGAGGTATATCCCGGCAATGTTGGCCTACCTCCTTTGAGGTATGTGCATCTTCCTCCTGAAAAGTATATTTCGGTCGATACAAACCTACCTTCTTTGTAGGTATATCCCGAACGATATTGGCCTACCTCCTTTGAGGTATATGCCAATTGATGTAAATATTTCCCCTGGGAAGTATATTTCGGTCAATACAAACCTACCTCCTTTGGAGGTATATACCGGCCGATATTGGCCTACTTCCTTTGAGGTATATGCCAATTGACGTAAATCTTCCTCTTGGGAAGTATATTTCGATCGATACAAACTTACCCCCTTTGGAGGTATATGCCGGCCGATATTGGCCTACCTCCTTTGAGGTATATGCCAATTGACGTAAATCTTCCTCCTAGGAAGTATATTCGGTCGATACAAACCTACCTCATTTGGAGGTATAGTCCGGCCGATATTAACCTACCTTCTTTAGAGGTATATCCCGAACGATGTTGGCCTACCTCCTTGTTAGGATGTATACTAAAAGCCTAGCTTTTGGTATAAACATTTATCTAGAAATAAGAATCACATTGGTCAAATGTCTACATTTATGATAAATGTAATTGTTCAATTAATTTATATTGTAGATAACATGGTGTGTGGTGTCACACACAGAAGATCATGTTATCGGTTCCTTATAAATTATAAACAGTAGCTAACGACCAAGATGGAAAGGAACAACCCATTGGAAGGTCGTAGTGTAATTAGGTATTAGTTTATCTTAACTATATAATTACACTAGTACACTTAGAGTGTATTGAGTAGGACTATTTGAGGTCGTTTCTTTTATACTGACTTTATAAAGGAACAAAGACCTTAGTTATTATGGAAGTGTGTGCTCTTAATCCTAATATAATAACAAGCACATATATTTGATATTTATTTCTTTAATTTATCAATGGGTGAGATTTAGTTCGATAAATCAATAAGCCCGATAAGTTGGGAAATGATATCACTTATAGTGTGTGTTGTTGATTATAGAAGGAAACTGTGTCCTAGTGATCTAGGTTGAGAATGTCCCCAAGAGGAGCTCATAAGGATTGTCATGTTAAACCCTGCAGGTGGACTTAGTCCGACATGACGATGAAGTTGAGTGGTACTACTCTTGGAGCTAGATATTAATTAAGTGAGTTGTCAGTAACTTACTTAATTAGTGGACATTTGTTATCTTAAACACAGGGAGACTAACACACTCATAATAAGAAGGAGCCCAAAATGTAATTTGGGATTGGTGCGGTAGTTCAATAATAGTTCTCTAGTGGAATGAATTATTATTGATAAAATTAAGTTGTGTGTTCGGAGCAAACACAGGATGCTTAATTTTATCGGAAGACCAAAACCAATTCCTCCTCTCGGTCCCTATCGTAGCCTCTTAATTATAGAGTACTATATCCACCTATACCCACCTTCTTACCCATCCCATAGGGGTCGGCCAAGCTAGCTCGGAGACCAAGCTAGGGTCGACCAAAGTTTGGTTCATGGGTGATTCAAGGTGGCCGGCCCTAGCTTGGGTTCAAGCTTGGTGTGGCCGGCTCAAATTTAAAGGATTTTTATTTTTAAAATTTTTCTTATGTGGATAACATGATTTAAAAGAGAGTTTAAAAATTTAAATCTTTCCTTTTATAAGATTCTACAAAAGATTAAGAGAAGAGCTAAATCTCTTTCCTTATTTGTAGATTAAAAGGTTGATTTTAATTTTGGTAAAAACTTTCCTATTAATCATGTTTATTATTTAAAAGAAAGTTTAAAAATTAAAAATTCTCTTTTATTAGTTTCTACAAAAGATTAAGAAAAGATTTAATATCTTTCCTTATTTGTAGATTAAAAGAGATTTTAATTTTTAGAGATAACTTTCTTTTTATCCACATGTTAAAAGAAAGATTTTAATTTATAAAATTTCCTTTTTATTAACCAATCATGAAGGGAAAAATTATTGGAGAAATTTTTTATAAATTTCCGGAAGCAAATAAGGAAGTTTTAATTTGTGTTTAAAATTTTATGTGCTTGGAAATTTTATGGTGTGGCCGGCCATTATAAATTGAAAAGAAAAATTGTTTTTTAATTAAATAAATTTTCCTTTTCAATGGCAAAAGAATTAAGGAAGTTTTTTTTAAATTTTCCTTATTTGCCAAAACCAAAGATTATAAAAGAGGGGGTAGAGAAGGCTTCATGGTGAAGAACTCTATTCTATTTTCTCCCTCTTTTTCTTCCTTGGTGTGGCCGGCCATCCTCTCCTCCTCTCTTCTCTTTGATGGCCGAACCTCATCCTTCTTGTGGAGATTCATATGGTGGCCAGATCAAGTTTGGAGAAGAAGAAGAAGAAGGAGAGAAAGAAAGCTTTATTTCTAGCATCCCTTGGAGCATGATGGTGGTTGCCGAACCTCTTCATCCTAAGAGAAGTTTTGATGGCCGAAAATTGTAAGGAAGAAGAAGGTGCTTGGTGGTTATCATCTCGGAAGATCGTTGCCCACACAACGTCCGAGGTTAGAAGAGGAATACGGTAGAAGATCAAGAGGTCTTTCTAAAAGGTATAACTAGTATTTTTCCTTTCCGCATCATACTAGTTATTTTTGGAAATAATACCAAATACAAGAGGTATGCGATTCTAGTATTTCGAATTTGTTTTCGATGTTGTGTTCTTTTATTTTTTTTTCTTTTCCTTGTGATTTGATTGTTCTTTTCGGTTTACCTAAAGTTATTTAAGGAAATTAAATATTAACTTTCCTTAAAAGGCTTTGTCTAGTCGGTGGTGGTTGTTCCCATATCCAAGAAGGTCATGTGCCTCGCCACGTCAGTATTGGGAGCCAATTTTGGAAACTAATATTTAATGAAATTAATAACCTAGGTGATTTGGATCGAACGTGTTAAGTTCCACAGGAGATCCGAGTCTAAACCTAAAAGAACAAATAGATTAAACTTTGGATCAAACGTGTTAAGTTCCGCAGGCGATCCAAGTTTAATTTAAAAGAACACATGGTAGCTAGGAAAAGGTTCAGATCTTTGTACAAAATTTTTGTACAGTGGAACCATTAGGTTTTCCGAGTAGCAACCATCAATTGGTATCAGAGCTAGGGTTTTGCCTCTGTGTATTTGGTATTAGTTTAATTATGCACATGTTATACATAATTTAGGCAGGTTAATAGTAGGATGTGCTAACTTTGTGGATGCAGGATCCAACTATTATGGCTTATAGTTATTATGTGTGTGATTGGACCCTTGGACATGTCAAGGGTATTTTATTGTGTGTGCATGATTGTATTATAAAATACAGCAGGAGCTGTTTTTAGTTTTATTAGGATTTTATTTTTTGATCTAGTTACATGTACATTCCTTTTATGGAATATAGGATCGATGGATGTAAATTTTATTTTATGTTCGATCTAGTTTACATGTACATTCCTTCGTGGAATATAGGATCGATGGATGTAAATTTTATTTTATATTCGATCTAGTTTACATGTACATTCCTTCGTGGAATATAGGATCGATGGATGTAAATTTTATTTTATGTTCAATCTAGTTTACATGTACATTCCTTCGAGGAATATAGGATCGAAAAATGTAAAATTCTATTTATGTCGTGGATCGAATCTTGCAAGGCGTGGAACCTTTTGAGGATCAAAGGCGCAGCGGAACAAGGAGCAAGATGGATGCGACAACTAGACCCGGTGGCGGTGGCCAAAGATGGCAGCAGCTAGGGTTGGCGACACACGGAGGACAGTAATAGATAAAAGCCATAATAGTTAAAAATTAGTTTTCTATTTATTGCTTTTTATGCTGTGTTGTGTGTGCTTATTAGTATGCATGCTAAGTAGGCTAGCATAGTCAAAATTCCTCACTTTAAATAACTAAGTGGGAGAGGGATTTATTTTTAAATAAATTCTATGGTCTCCATTACTGGTTTATAAGTGATGCAACAAGCTTGCGCGTTGGCTCTGAGTGCCTTCCTCCATATCGGATGAGCTTGTTTGCGGATCACTAGCTTAAACTTCCATTTTGGATGACTATAGGAAGTTAATTAAGAGCGTGTGATCTTCCCCATCGGAAGGGACACAATCTTATTAACGGACTTAGTGTCAAGTAATGGTATACACTTAGGCACGTCTAATAGTATCCTCCCCATCGGAGTCACTGCTATTATTTGTGTGACCGAAGAAAACCAACTATTGATTTGTCAAATAAATAAGTTGACAAGATAATAAAATTAAAAAACCCCTCTTACAAATGTTTGATTTTGTATACGCCCACACTATCGTGGCATACAAAATTCACGGTGTTTGAGGTAATTTTATTTGTCATAAAGATTTATTGACAAGATAATTAATGGGTAAACCCCTCCTCTTACAAATGTTTAATTTTGTATACGTCCACACTATCGTGGCATGCAAAATTCACGGTGTTTGAGGTGTTGGTGAAATTAAATAATATTGTTTGAGGAATCAATGTTATTTTAAATTCAAAAGTTTTGACCAAATATTTGATCAAAGAAAGATCAACTATTAATTTTATTTGTCATAAAGTAAAGTTGACGAGATAATAAAATTAATGGATAAAATCTCTTCTTTGATTTTGTATACGTCCACACTATCGTGGCATACAAAATTCATGGGGATTTTAAGGAATTGATCTTGACCAAATATTTTTGTGATTCTTAGGATTTAAAATGTTTGTCAATTCCCTAGTTGTTATACTATAGAAATGACTTAGTAGTCCCGATTGTAAAAATTAGAAATAGGACTTGGACATTAAGGTAGTCTGTCTTTTTAGAACTAAAGAACAATATAGGTGTATTTAATTCATTAGTTGAAACATGTTTAGTGGTGTTATCTACCAGAACCTGGAGTGTAGATACAGATGCCATTAATCATGTCCGCAATTCATTGCAGGGTTCCAGGAAACCCGACAACTAAATGAAAATAAAAACACCGTCCACATGGGCACTGCTGTAAAAGTGGCAGCTGTTGCAGTGGGAGATGTTTGTCCTTTAATAGGAATAAAATATGGATTATTAGAAATTATCTTTACGTACTAAGTTTAGAAAGAATCTGATTTCAGTTTCTAAACTATTATAGAATAGATATTGTGTCTATTTTGATAACAAAGCTGTTATCAAGAAAAATAGAGAAGTTATCTATTCTGGTATGTTGGTTGACAATTTATAATCCAATAACTCCCCACGATGCAATAAATGGAAATTATAACACATCTTCTAACTTTAAGAGAAAGCAACCTTCGGAAATGAACCAATTATATCTTTGGCATCTAAGGCTAGGTTATATTAACTTGAGTAGGATTCATTGGTAGCTGATGAACTTTTGGGTTCATTGGTAGTGGAAATCTTTCCAACCTGCGAGTCTTACTTGGAAGGAAAAATAACCAAGAAGCTTTTAAGTCTAAGGGGTATGGAGCCAAAGATATGTTGGAATTGTTTCATTCTGATTTGTGTGATCCTATGACTATCCAGACAAGAGGTAGTATCGAATATTTCATCTATTTTATAGACAACTATTCAAGATACAAATACATTTACTTAATGTGCCGCGAGACTAAGTGCTTTGATTAGTTCAAAGAGTACAAGGCTGATGCGGAGAAACGTCGAAGTAAAAGTATCAAGACACTACGGTGAGATCGTAGTGGCAAGTACCACTTGGGAGAATTTAGGAGTCACTTATCAAAAGTAGGGATTCAATCACAACTAACTGCACCTGGTACACTCCTACAGAATGGTGTAGAAAAAGGAAGGTATAGGACTCTTATAGAAATAAGTAGATTGATGATGAGTTATTTGGAAAATTACCAAATTCATTTTAAGGATATACTCTAAAAACGAAAGTGAACATAGTACCTTCCAAAGTCAGAACTCTCTACTCATATAGAATTGCTAAATAGGCATAAGCCTATTTTGAAGCATATTCGGGTTCGGGTAGTCCAGCATATATGCTGAAGAGAGACAATGATAAGTTGGATAGGAATTCACTTGTTTGTAAGTTATCCTAGAGAAATGAAAGTAGGTTTATAGTCTTAAAAATCAGAAGGTCATTGTTAGCATCAATGATCGATTTTTAGAAAAGGACTATGTAATAAACCACAAGCCCATAAGTAAATTTGTTCTTAAAGAAATTATAAAGGACATGTCTGATCCAGTACCAACTGTACAAGATGAAATATCACAAGAAACTGCAACACGTATCACAATTGATACACAATTATAGACAGTACATCATCATAGTGGGAGGGTTGTCAAACAACCAAAAGGATTCATGTTTTGGGATAGTTTTTGGACTTGATCCCAAATGAACATGAGTCTGATCTCGGTAATATGATGAAACACTCCAAAATAAAGATGCAGCATCTTGGCAAAGAGCAATGAATACAGAATTAGAATATATGTATTCTAATCAAATCTGGAAGCTTGTAAAACCACCAGATGGTGTAAAAGCCATTGGGTGAAAATATGTCTACAATAGGAAAAGATGGATAGACAGGAAGGTGGAAACTTTCAAAGCAAGGTTTGATGAAAAAGGAAACTTTTTCACTGGTAGTCATGCTTAAGTCTATCCGGATTCTTTTATCTATTTAGCAAGTGGATGTCAAGACAGCATTCCTTAATGGAAGTCTTGAAAAAAACATCCATACAATGAAAAAAACATCCATACAAAGCAACCAGAAGGGTTCATTGCAAAGGGCAAAGAGCATTTTGTGTGCAAACTCAATCAGTCTATGGACTGAGGCAAAGCTTCAAGGTCTTGGAACATCCGGTTTATCAAAGGAATCCAGACCTATGGATTTACTTAGTAACCGGATAAGTCTTGTGTATACAAAAGGTATGATGGAAACGTGGTGATATTTCTTAGACTATACGTAGATAACATTTTTGGTAGTTGGAAACAATATCAAAATGTTGTCAGAAGTAAGGGTATGGTTAACCAAACAATTCGATATGAAAGACTTGGGAAAATGAATATATTCTTGGGATCAAAGTAATAAGGGATCGCAAGAAAAGAATATTTTAATTATCCCAAGCTTCATATATCGGAAAAAAATCCTTGCTCGTTTTAAGCATGCAAAACTCCAAGAAAGGTTTCTTATCTTTTTAGCATGGAGTAACTTTATCTAAAGAAATGTCTCCGTAGACATCAAAGGAGATAAAGGACATGAAAGCAGTTCCTTATGCTTCGTATGTGGGAAGCCTAATGTATGCAATGCTGTGTACGAGACTGGATATCTATTTTGCCGTGGGCATAGTTAGTAGATATCAAAGCAACTCTGGACAAGGACATTGATCTGCGGTAAAGCATATATTGAAATACCTTAGAGGCACTAGAGATTATATGCTAGCTTATAAGGCAGATAATTTGTTCCCTGTGGGTTGCATGAATTTTAACATCCAATCGGAAAGGGACAATAGTAAGTCAACCTCGGGGTTTTGTGTTTACTTTAGGAGGTAAAGTCATAGATATGGAAGAGTGATAAGCATAGGTATTTTTCTGGACTCTACCATAGAAGTTTAGTATATGGCAAGCCTCTGAGGCAGCCATAAAAGCTGAATGACTCAATAACCTCAAGATAGACTTAGATATGATTTCTGATTTGTCCAAAGATTATTACAATTTATTGTAATGATATTGGTGCAGTAACAAACTCAAAGAAACCATAAGTCTATAAGGCAGGTAAACACAATAGAGCACAAGTACCACCCAATACGAGAAATCGTATAAACGAGGAGAAGTTGTTGCTGCCTAGATTACATTAGATGATGACCTATAGATCTTTTCACTAAGGCCTTTAAGGCAAGAGCTTTTGATGAGCATGTTGAAGAGTTGGGAATCAGATGTATGGCAGCAGATATAGCAGTTTAGTCTTTTAGTATAAGTGGGAGATTGTTAGGATGTATACTAAAAGTCTAGCTTTTAGTATAAACATTTATCTAGAAATAAGAATCACATTGGTCAAATGTCTACATTTATGATAAATGTAATTGTTCAATTAATTTATATTGTAAATAACATGGTGTGTGGTGTCACACACAGAAGATCATGTTATCGGTTCCTTATAAATTATAAACAGTAGCTCATGACCAAGATGGAAAGGAACAAACCATTGGAAGGTCGTAGTGTAATTAGGTATTAGTTTATCTTAACTATATAATTACACTAGTACACTTAAAGTGTATTGAGTAGGACCATTTGAGGTCGTTTCTTTTATACTGACTTTATAAAGGAACAAACACCTTAGTTATTATGGAAGTGTGTGCTCTTAATCCTAATATAATAACAAGCACATATATTTGATATTTATTTCTTTAATTTATCAATGGGTGAGATTTAGTTCGATAAATCAATAAGCCCGATAAGTTGGGAAATGATATCACTTATAGTGTGTGTTGTTGATTATAGAAGGAAACTGTGTCCTAGTGATCTAGGTTGAGAATGTCCCCAAGAGGAGCTCATAAGGATTGTCATGTTAAACCCTGCAGGTGGACTTAGTCCGACATGACGATGAAGTTGAGTGGTACTACTCTTGGAGCTAGATATTAATTAAGTGAGTTGTCAGTAACTTACTAAATTAGTGGACATTTGTTATCTTAAACACAGGGAGACTAACACACTCATAATAAGAAGGAGCCCAAAATGTAATTTGGGATTGGTGCGGTAGTTCAATAATAGTTCTCTAGTGGAATGAATTATTATTGATAAAATTAAGTTGTGTGTTCGGGGCAAACACATGATGCTTAATTTTATCGGGAGACCAAAACCAATTCCTCCTCTCGGTCCCTATCGTAGCCTCTTAATTATAGAGTACTATACCCACCTATATCCACCTTCTTACCCATCCCATAGGGGCCGGCCAAGCTAGCTCGGAGACCAAGCTAGGGCCGGCCAAAGTTTGGTTCATGGGTGCTTCAAGGTGGCCGGCCCTAGCTTGGTGTGGCCGGCCCAAATTTAAAGGATTTTTATTTTTTAAATTTTTCTTATGTGGATAACATGATTTAAAAGAGAGTTTAAAAATTTAAATCTTTCCTTTTATAAGATTCTACAAAAGATTAAGAGAAGAGCTAAATCTCTTTCCTTATTTGTAGATTAAAAGGTTAATTCTAATTTTGGTAAAAACTTTCCTATTAATCATGTTTATTATTTAAAAGAAAGTTTAAAAATTAAAAATTCTCTTTTATTAGTTTCTACAAAAGATTAAGAAAAGATTTAATATCTTTCCTTATTTGTATATTAAAAGAGATTTTAATTTTTAGAGATAACTTTCTTTTTATCCACATGTTAAAAGAAAGATTTTAATTTATAAAATTTCCTTTTTATTAACCAATCATGAAGGGAAAAATTATTGGAGAAATTTTTTATAAATTTTCGGAAGCAAATAAGGAAGTTTTAATTTGTGTTTAAAATTTTATGTGCTTGGAAATTTTATGGTGTGGCCGACCATTGTAAATTGAAAATAAAAATTGTTTTTTAATTAAATACATTTTCCTTTTCAATGGCAAAAGAATTAAGGAAGTTTTTATTAAATTTTCCTTATTTGCCAAAACCAAGGATTATAAAAGATGGGGTAGAGAAGGCTTCATGGTGAAGAACTCTATTCTATTTTCTCCCTCTTTTTCTTCCTTGGTGTGGCCGGCCATCCTCTCCTCCTCTCTTCTCTTTGATGGCCGAACCTCATCCTTCTTGTGGAGATTCATATGGTGGCCGGATCAAGTTTGGAGAAGAAGAAGAAGAAGGAGAGAAAGAAAGCTTTGTTTCTAGCATCCCTTGGAGCATGATGGTGGTGACCGAACCTCTTCATCCTAAGAGAAGTTTTGATGGTCGAAACTTGTAAGGAAGAAGAAGGTGCTTGGTGGTTCTCATCTCAGAAGATTGTTGCCCACACAACGTCCGAGGTTAGAAGAGGAATACGGTAGAAGATCAAGAGGTCTTTCTAAAAGGTATAACTAGTATTTTTCCTTTCCGCATCATACTAGTTATTTTTGGAAATAATACCAAATACAATAGGCATGCGATTCTAGTATTTCGAATTTGTTTTCGATATTGTGTTCTTTTGTTTTTTTTTCTTTTCCTTGTGATTTGATTGTTTTTTTCGGTTGACCTAAAGTTATTTAAGGAAATTAAATATTAACTTTCCTTAAAAGGCTTTGTCTAGTCGGTGGTGGTTGTTCCCATATCCAAGAAGGTCATGTGTCTCGCCACGTCAGTACTGGGAGCCAATTTTGGAAACTAATATTTAATGAAATTAATAACCTAGGTGATTTGGATCGAACGTGTTAAGTTCCACAGGAGATCCGAGTCTAAACCTAAAAGAACAAATAGATTAAACTTTGGATCAAACGTGTTAAGTTCCGCAGGCGATCCAAGTTTAATTTAAAAGAACACATGGTAGCTAGGAAAAGGTTCAGATCTTTGTACAAAATTTTTGTACAATGGAACCATTAGGTTTTCCGAGTAGCAACCATCACTCCTTTGAGGTATGTGCATCTTCCTCCTGAAAAGTATATTTCGGTCGATAGAACCCTACCTTCTTTGTAGGTATATCCCGGCCCGATATTGGCCTACCTCCTTTGAGGTATATGCCAATTGATGTAAATCTTTCCCCTGGGAAGTATATTTCGGTCGATACAAACCTACCTCCTTTGGAGGTATATGCCGGCCGATATTGGCCTACCTCCTTTCAGGTATATGCCAATTGACGTAAATCTTCCTCCTGGGAAGTATATTTCGGTCGATACAAACTTACCCCCTTTGGAGGTATACGTCGGCCGATATTGTCCTACCTCCTTTGAGGTATATGCCAATTGACGTAAATCTTCCTCCTAGGAAGTATATTTCGGTCGATACAAACCTACCTCCTTTGGAGGTATAGTCCGGCCGATATTAACCTACCTTCTTTAGAGGTATATCCCGGACGATGTTGGCCTACCTCCTTTGAGGTATGTGCATCTTCCTCCTGAAAAGTATATTTCGGTTGATACAACCTTACCTTCTTTGTAGGTATATCCCGGTCGATATTGGCCTACCTCCTTTGAGGTATATGCCAATTGATGTAAATCTTTCCCCTGGGATGTATATTTCGGTCGATACAAACCTACCTCCTTTGGAGGTATATACCGACCGATATTGGCCTACCTCCTTTGAGGTATATGCCAATTGACGTAAATCTTCCTCCTGAGAAGTATATTTCGGTCGATACAAACTTACCCCCTTTGGAGGTATATGCCGGTCGATATTGGCCTACCTCCTTTGAGGTATATGCCAATTGACGTAAATCTTCCTCCTATGAAGTATATTTCAGTCGATACAAACCTACCTTCTTTGGAGGTATATCCCGGCCGATATTAACCTACCTTCTTTAGAGGTATATCCCGGACGATGTTGGCCTACCTCCTTTGAGGTATATGCCAATTGATGTAAATCTTCCTCCTGGGAAGTATATTTCGGTCGATACAAACCTACTTCCTTTGGAAGTATAGTCCGGTCGATATTAACCTACCTTCTTTAGAGGTATATCCCGGACGATGTTGGCCTACCTCCTTTGAGGTATATGCCAATTGATGTAAATCTTCCCCCTGGGAAGTATATTTTGGTCGATACAAACCTACCTTCTTTGGAGGTATATCCCGACCGATATTGGCCTACCTCCTTTGAAGTATATCCCAGCCAATATTAACCTATCTTCTTCGTTTGATCCTCTCCCTTCCTTTCCTTATCGTGGACCCATGACATCTAACCCATATCAAATATCTTTAGTTTTGTCAATTTCAATTTCATCCAAAACATTAAAATCTGTATTCTCTTTGTTCTTATTTTCTACAAATTCTCATTCTTTTTACTTTCATTTCCCACAAATTCTTCATTTTCATCATTCTTGTTTTCAACAAAATCTTCATTTATATTTGATTCATTAGTTAAAATCTGAACTAAGCTTTCCGTTGTGTTATGTGATTCTTTACCAAAATATTTATTCAATAAACCTCTTAAGTTTTGGGCTATCCTTTTTTTTGTTTATCTTTTTTGATATCTATAGAGTTGTTTCATGATGATAGATAATTATGAACAAAAGTAATAAACAAATAACAATAAAACCTGACATGGAGAATTTTTTTTATTCGAAATCCATTTATACAAGACCTTACACAGATATCCTGTAAGTTTAAAAAAATGCTATTCAATTGTTTAGAAGTTAAGACCTTATTCGTATTATTAAAGACAATAGTAAATTAATGTTCCAAAAAAAGAGAACACTGAAGTCAACTAAATTTCTATGGTTAGATTGCTATATTATATTGTTTGCTCTTGGATTTTAACCGATAATTAAGAAAGAAATTAACTAGGTTATTTATTAAAACAATCCATCATATCAAAGATTATACATAGAATAAGATTTTCAAGTAATACTAATTTCTTTATATTAAGTTTGAATATAATAAAAAAATTAGAGAGCTATTATGTGAAATTATGAAACATGCATCTATCATAATATGAAATTGTCAATATGTTCAAATGTCTATAACAAGGATTATAACTCAGTTGGTAGAACACCCTTAACTTTAGAGTCATTATAAAAAATATTCCACCAAAATTCATCTTATAATTGAGAGTATATACTTGATTCATTTGACACATATTATATTTGAGTTATAAAACTGATTGCAACATGTGATTCGATTCGTTCCTATCCATAATGTCTAGAAGCTTTCTAGGAATAATTGTTTATTTGAGCCATTTACCCTAATCATCAATCCCTAACCTCACTAAATTAGGTTGTTATAGGCCTATTCATATCCATTTATTTGCTAATGAACAACACACCTACAATAGATATCCTATTTTGATGCAAAATTGTGCACACTATATTCACCAAATTGATGTATTGTTTGTCTTTTTTGATTGACATCTTATGCCATTGTTCTCACTATTTTGTTTAATGGCTAAAATTGGCTCTATGGGAGTAGAGCCCTATCTTTAATTCGAAGTTGTACGGGTTGATCTAAACAGAAGAGATCAAAACAGAAAAACAAAGATGATGACCTTTTAGAATTTACATAAGCATGAAGAAACAAGGCAATCCAGCCGCATAGAGGACGCCTTTGAGAGAGACAGAGAGAGCCCATAGTCATTGCAATAAGGGAGGGAAGTGTTGGTTGCTACTCGGAAAACCTACTGGTTCCCCTGTACAAAAATTTTTGTACAAGGTCTGAACCTTTTCCTAGCTACCATGTGTTCTTTAGAAATTAAACTTAGAATCGCAAACGAAACTTAACATTATTGATTCCAAATTTAACTTATCTGTTTTTAGAGGTTTAGACTTAGATCGTAAGCGAAACTTAACACTATTGATCCAAGTCAGACCCATGTTACAAAGTTGATTAAATATTTATTTCTAAAATCGGCTCCCAAGTCAAACATGGCGAGGCACTTGGCCTTCTTGGGTATGAGATCATCCACCACTGCCTCGACAAAGCCTTTTAAAGAAATTCAATATTTAATCTACTTATGGTAACCCTAGGTTTAACCACTAAGAACAATCGAATCACAAGATCGAAAAAGAAAATAAATACAAATCGAAACGCAAATTTGAAACCTAGAATCTCTATCCTCTTGTGTTTAGAATTCATACAAAGAACAACTAGTATGATGCGGAAAACAATTGCTAGTTATACCTTTCTTTGTATGCAACGACCTCTTGATCTTCTACCGTATTCCTCTTCTTATCTCGGACGTTGTGTAGGCAACGATCTACCGAGATGAGAATCCACCAAGCCTCCTTCTTCCAAGTTTTGGCCACCACAAGAACTCCAAGAGAGGATGAGGTTCGACCACCACCACCAAGCTCCAAGGGATGCTAGAAACAAAGCCTCCTTTCTCTCCTTCTTCTCCAAGTAAGATCCGACCACCTTCCAAGCTCCAAGGGATGAAGAGGTTCGGCCAAGGAGAAGAAAGAAAAAGGAGAAGGAAGAATAAGAGGGCCGACCACACCAAGGAAGAGAGGAGAGGAATAGAAGAGAGTTGTGTCTCATAAAGACACTCCCTCCCTCTCTTTTATAATTCTTGGTCTTGGCAAATAAAGAAAGTTTTAATAAAAACTTCCTTATTTTTCTTTGCCATGGAAAAGAAAATTTAATTGATTTAAAAAAATTTCCTTTTCTTTTCTTCATGTGGCCGACCACCTCTTAACTCCAAGTAAGGAAAGTTTTAATAACACAAGAATTAAAATTTCCTAATTTGTTTCCAAAAATTTTAAAATAAAAGTCTTTATTAAAATTCCCTTCATGGTTGGTTATAAAAGGAAACTTTTTATAAATTAAAATCTCTCTATTAAAACATGTGGATGATTTCAAATAAGAAAAGTTTTATTCAAAAATTAAAATCTTCCTTTTAATTCTACAAATAAGGAAAGATATTAAATCTTTCTTTTAATCTTTTGTAGAAAGCTATAAAAGGAAAGATTTATAATTTTTAAAACTCTCTTTTAAATCATGAACATGGTTACAAAAAAGGAAAGTTTTGTCAAAATTTAAATCTTCCTTTTAACTACAAATAAGGAAAGATTTCAAACCTTTCTCTTAATCTTTTGTAGAAATCTATAAAAGGAAAGATTTAAAATTTTAAACTCTCTTTTAAACCATAACTTCCACTTAAGAAAGATTTTAAAAAATTAAATCCTTTTTAATTTAATGTGGCCGACCACACCAAGCTTGGGTTCAAGCTAGGGCCAGCCACACAACTTGGCTCATCCTATTTGCTTGGCCGACCCAAGCTTGGGTTCCAAGCTTGCTTGGTCAGCCACCTTAGGATGGGTATAAAGGTGGGTATAGGTGGGTATAATACTTTATAAATAAGATGCTACGATAGGGACCGAGAGGAGGAATTGGTTTTGGTCTCCGATGAAATTAAGCTTCCCGTGTTCGCCCTGAACACCCAACTTAATTTCATCAATAATAATTCATTCTACTAAAGAATTATTATTGAACTACCGCACCAATCCCAAATTATATTTTGGGCTCCTTCTTATCATGAGTGTGTTAATCTCCTTGTGTTTAAGATATCGAATGTCCACTAACTAAATGAGTTACTGACAACTCACTTTAATTAATATCTTAGTCCAAGAGTAGTACCACTCAACCTTATCATCATGTCGGACTAAGTCCACCTGCAGGGTTTACATGACAATCCTTATGAGCTCCTCTTGGGGACATTATCAACCTAGATCACTAGAACACAGTTTCCTTCTATAATCAACAATACACACTATAAGTAATATTATTTCCTAACTTATCAGGCTTATTGATTTATCGAACTAAATCTCATCCATTGATAAATTAAAGAAATAAATACTAAATATATGTTCTTGTTATTATATTAGGATTAAGAGCACACACTTCCATAATAATAGAGGTCTCGTTCTTTTATTTAGTCAGTATAAAAAGAACTTACCTTAAATGGTCCTGCTCAATATACTCAGAGTGTACTAGTGTAATATTATAGTCAAGATAAACTAAAATCAAAATACACTACGACTATTCCAATGGTTTGTTCCTATCCATCTTAGTCGTGAGCCACTGTTTATAATTTATAATGAACTGATAACATGATCTTTTGTGTGTGACACCACACACCATGTTATCTACAATATAAATTAATTGAACAACTACACTTAACATATAAATGTAGATATTTTTGACCAATGTGATTATTTATTTCAAAAATAAATGTTTACAAAAAGCTAGACTTTTAGTATACACTCTAATAGGAAGGTGTGGCGAGGAGGGCTTTAACGCCTTTGAGAGAGCCAGAGAGGACCCGTAGTTATCGCAGCGAGAGAGAGAAGGCGCAGCTAGGAGAATCGCGAGGGTGCTTCAACGAGGAGAATCAGCGCTTTGGCGAGGAGAATCATTGGCATTCGGTACACGAAGGCTTCGGTGAGGGATTCGACGAGGGTTTTGGATGAAGTAAAACGTATATATAAACTTATAAAAATGGGCCCTTGGGTATTTTTGAGCCCTGATAGGAGTCCTAGTAGCCTTGGCCCAGGGCTGGCTCTGCCTGTAGGACCGTGATCGTTCGATAGAGGGGGGGGGGGGGTGAATATCGATTCGAAAACTCGAGTGTAAAAGTACGCAGCGGAAAAGTAAATGAACACAGTTGATTTTACTTCGTTCGGAGCCTGTGACGACTCCTACTCGAAGGCCCGTGGTCCTTGACCACTTTCGTTGGGCAATCACTAGCAATTCGAATATGATTACAAAAAGAGTACAAGAAATGCTAATGAAACAAAGTGATACCGACAAGGAAATTAACCAAAGAAGAAGGAGCACTTTGTCGGAGCTTTGTTAGCGTCGTAGGAGCGTAGAGCAGCAGGGCAAGCAGTCGAAGAGTTCTCAGTTGTGTTTTGAGCTCCACCCCTGGGGCTTCTTTTATATGTTGCTCCGGGCGCTTGGATCCCTTCCGGGCGCCCTGGTGCGACGTGGCAAGTCCAGTCAGGATGCTCCACGTGGTGAGGCGACGTAGAGGATAAAAGTTGCCTCCGGGCGCCCGGACCACCTTTTTCCAAAGATTCCTTCTCCTGCAAAACAAGGTTAGTCCGAGGCAAAATATACCCTGCAACACAGATTGTTAGCACAATTTATAAAGTATGAATTAATAGAAAAAGTATGACTTAGATTCCGTCTTTCCGAGACCGGAATCTAGTCACGATCTCGACTTAGATATCCGAAATGGATCTAAGCTGGATCGACGCCTAATGTTCCCTTCCCGGGAACGCGTCCTCGCAGTCACTCCCTTCCAATGACTTACCTTTACTCACCTGCCAGACGTCCAGTCAGCCCTTCGACCCGTCTGGACTTCTCGCCAACTATCCGGTCAGCCCATCGACCTAGCTGGACTTCTCGCCAAGCGTCCGGTCAGCCCGTCGACCCGCTTGGACTATCCGATCAGTCCGTCGACCTGCTTGGTTTTCGTGCCAGACATCCGTCTGGACTTCTCCTGCACACTCGATCAAAGTGTCAGACAACAACAAAACTAACTTAACCCATTTGTCATTCATCAAAACCTAGGTTAGACCGTTAGTGCCACCCGCACCAACAATCTCCCCCTTTTTGATGGAATGACAACCTAGTTAAGTTAGTGAAAAGACGCAAAAAATAAATAAAACAGGTACATGGTTTTTTAAATTTAGTTTTGGTGTTTTCAATTTGGTTTAGCTAACTTAACCACCTAACCCTCCCCCTTTGGCATTCATCAAAAATAGGCAATGGTAAATAAGCATAGTGTAGAGTTACTGTAGAAATTTGTAAATTTAAGAGACAGCTAAAAAAGATACTGATAAAAGTACAATTTTTTTTTTAAAACCAAGTTAAAAATAGTTAAGTTGACTTGGGGGAGTCTAGAGAGAGAAAGAAAAAAAATTGCTTTAAGTTATGAAAAACTTAGATTGCAGAGTAATTTTCAAAAGATAATATTTGCAATAATGAATTTTAAAAGTTATAAGTTTAAAGTTGATAATTTTTTCAAATGTTTAAAATTTTTCAAATCAGGTTTTTCAAATTTAGAATTTAAGTAACATATACTTTTCAAAAGGTAAAATCTAATTTTCAAATTCCAATTTTCAAACACTAAGTTGAATCTAGTTTTAAGTAAGTAAAATTTTAGCCAAAATAAATTTGTTAAAGCTAATTTGATAAAAACTAAGTTTGGAAAGTTTAATTTTCAAGCATATGTTACAAAACTGAATAAGTTTAAATTTGTAACAAATTTCAATTTTAAAATCAAGTTTTAAAAATTAGGTGGGTTTTTTTAAACTTCCAATTTTTCAAACACTCAGTTAAATTTAACTTCTTGAAAACTAGTGTTCAAAGATAAGTTAGATTTAAAATAGATGTACAAAAGCATTTTTCAAATATACAAAATTTTAATTAATTTCTTCCCCTGAATTTGACACTTAAAATTAAACAGTTGTCTAACCAATTAGGTACTAACTAACTATCAGAAGATAGTAGCTTTCACTTGGTTAGTCAGATTAAGTTGATTATAAGCAGCCAGTGTTTGACTTGACTGATAAACTTAATCTGATTAATGTCTTATTTGTATTTAACGTCCAGACTTATGCTGATGCACTGAAATAAGCATCTTAAGTCCAGACAGTTGGCCTATGCATCTCACCCCTTTCTATGTTTGTCAAACACAAGTAAGGTAAACCTAAGGTGTTGGTGAGATGCTCAAAGACTAGTCCTATGGGTACATGTTTTCTAAGGATTTTGAACTAGTCTAAGGCTAAAAATTTATTTGAAAATCTAAAAAGAGGAAGGTTTTAAAAAACACAATATGTTTCAACCTATAATTTGAGAAAGCCATTTTTGAAAATGTTTTTGAAATTTGAAACTCCTAGGCTACCAAGATAGAACATAATCAATGCAGGTCTGAAATATCACTAGATAGATCTAAAATCTTTTACAGGTAGTGTAGCTACAGAAGTGTGTCATAACTAGAGCTACTGAGATGATGAAGGGGGTGGTCCCGATCCCAAGGATCGGAGAAGTGCCATCAGCTTAGTGTGTCGGGTCTCCCCGGCAGCTCGTAACTCGGCAACCTCTCGCCGTATGTCCCGATGAAAATCAGAGTTCTCCTGCTGGAGACTCGCCATAGCTCTCTCTAGTCCGGTCATACGGTCGGCTAGAGTGCGGGGAGCGTGACGTGGTGCTCCTCCTCCGGAAACAGTGCAAGCATGAACTCCTCGGCCTCCTGTGCGTCTGGATCGGGCTGGTGTTGTGCCCCCCTCCGCCAAGACATAGTCCCGTCATCCCTATCTACGTGGATACCAGCTAGGGAGAAGTTCCGAGCTGCTATAACATCGAACTCGGTCATATAGGCAATGTCTCCTCTAGTGACATCAATGTGCAATGAGGACATATAGGCTGTCAGAATGTGACAGAATGGCATGTGGACTCGTCTATCAGTCACGTATCCAGCCGAGTAGATAATGGTGGAGAAGATATGTAGGCTGATGTCAATATCTAACCTATGACTCAGGGCATAGAGTAAAAATGAATGGAATGGGCGCATCACAGCGATGTCCCGAGTAGTCAGTGGTAAAATGCAAAGGACTAATACCCTATAAAGAGCGTAGTCCTGGACTCGAAGTTCTACCGACCTAAACTGGGTCACAGTGGGATCTCGCTCTCCCCCTAAAAAATACGAATAAATCATATCGAGAGTAATATGTGAGTAGGGATCTCCGAATGGTAGATCCCTGGGAGGATAGCACAAAAAAGAACAAGTAGATGGACGTAACTCTAAAAACTCTCGGATAGTCATAGGGGAAAATGTGATATCAGTACCCGCTGCCCTAGTGGTATAGGTGAGATCGTCTACTTTCACTAGGTTATTGCAAAATTCAGCACACAGACTTATGTTTACTGGACTGGTACATTCGACAAGGTTCTTTAAGTTATAGTGGTTTATAACCTCTATAACGGAGGGACATGAACCTAGAAAGAACGATCTATCTATGCAGGTAGTCCTAATGGCCTTATAAACAGTTGACTTAAACTTAATCCTTAGTTCATCGGTGGAAAACCTAGGGTCAGTGCTAGCATTAGAGGGTCCAGCACCAATATTTGTTCGTTTCCTACTGTATATATAAAAAATATTCTAAGAAAAAATGAGAAGACAAATTCTAATAAATTTTTAGAGAGGGGAAGAAGTTTTACCGAGGAGTCATCGACAAATATAGATCTGACGACCTCGGTTGAATCGCAGCAACGTCTTCACCGCAAGAAAATTTTGATTTAAAATACTCTCGCACTGAGGTTCGGAGTGAACCTTGGCAAAAGTAAAGTTTTTGTGGGGCAAGGGTTGGGGGCGCCTGCTGCCCCTTATTTATAGGGAGCTCCGGGCGCCTGGAGCCATTCCGGGCGCTCGGAGTTGATTTTAGGCGGGGCGCCCCGGAAGTGAATACCAGGGGTGCCCCCCTTTTAAAATCAAGTTTTTAAAATTATTAAGTTTTAAAATTAAAATTCAAGTTTTAGAGTTCAAATTTTGAAATTAATTTTTAAGTTTAAAATTTAAAATTTTGAAATAATTTTTAAGTTTTAAACTTAAAATTTTGAAATAATTTTTAAGTTTAAAGTTAAAATTTTGAAATAATTTTTAAGTTTTAAAGTTAAAAGTTTGAAATAATTTTTAAGTTTTAAAATTAAAATTTTGAAGTTAATTTTTAAGTTTAAAATTTTGAAATAATTTTTAAGTTTTAAAGTTAAAATTTTGAAATAATTTTTAAGTTTTAAAATTAAAATTTTGAAGTAATTTTTAAGTTTTAAAGTTAAAATTTTGAAATAATTTTTAAGTTTTAAAATTAAAATTTTGAAGTAATTTTTTAAGTTTTAAAGTTAAAATTTTGAAATAATTTATAAGTTTTAAAATTAAAATTTTGAAGTAATTTTTAAGTTTTAAAATTAAAATTTTGAAATAATTTTTAAGTTTTAAAATTAAAATTTTGAAATAATTTTTAAGTTTTAAAGTTAAAATTTTGAAATAATTTTTAAGTTTTAAAGTTAAAATTTTGAAATAATTTTTAAGTTTTAAAATTAAAATTTTGAAGTTAATTTTGAAGTTTAAAATTAAAATTTTGAAATAATTTTTAAGTTTTAAAGTTAAAATTTTGAAATGATTTTTAAGTTTTAAAGTTAAAATTTTGAAATAATTTTTAAGTTTTAAAATTAAAATTTTGAAGTTAATTTTTAAGTTTAAAATTAAAATTTTGAAATAATTTTTAAGTTTTAAAGTTAAAATTTTCAAATAATTTTTAAGTTTTAAAGTTAAAATTTTGAAGCCTTATTTATCTCACCCGATCTATATTATCAATCAGGGAACCTATGATTTTGTGAGATGAAACTGGATTTTTAATTATGGAGTTTTGGTTTAACTTGTGTTAGATTCAGATTTAGCTTTGGTCTCCACAAATAGGCAATCTTCGGATAAACTTCTAAGCTTGGTGAGTCCAATAGACGTCATTAGAAGTAACCAACCTTTTGAGGTTTTCCGAATAGTCCTATCCACGGAGCTTAGTACTAAATCTTGGTCTAACTGGTTAGGATTCATTTAAGGGTAGCTTCGGTCAGTTCCACTTGGCCAAATGCACCAGATCGAAACCATATCTTTCTAGACATGCGATGCCCAAGCTTCCCTAACGTACTATCATCCAAAAACTTCACCAGTACCATGATTCAAGTTAAACTTGGTCTCTTTTTAACTAATCCTAATTACCCTGCCAGGTTAGTTAATTTTGGAGGTGCCAGCTATTTTGGAGCCTCCCCCTGAATTATTGACCTTTAATTTAAATTTTCGTTTTAGGTTTGTGTCTGTTTCTTTTATAGTTATAATTAACTTGGTGATAGTTTAAATTTTGTTGAGTTTTAAATTTTGAATTTTTCGATTTAGGTTTGTATTTTGGTTTTTTATTTGGTTTAATCGAGTTTATGTAATATACTTTTTTCTTTAGGTATATAATATTGATTAAGTCCTACTTGCGTGGTCAGACACGCTTTTGGAACACAAGCTTGATTAATTGATTTGTATTGAGTTATTAATGATTTAAAAGTTTTATTTGAGTTTGACTTGTATCCGAGTCCGGTTTTATTATAACATGTTTTTTGATTGTTCAGGATTAAGTCAAGATTTTTTGATCTTGTCGTAAATTTTTCTAGCATTTCTTTTAAATTGTTAATATCATTTTTTAATGATAAATTCTCCTCCTCAAGTGTTAGATCTTGAGTTGGATTTGTATTTTTGATTTGTTCCTTGAGGTTTTGATTTTCCTCAAGAAGTGATTTGTTTTCATTTTCTATTTTAATTAATTTACTATTTAAACAGGAAATAATTCTAAAATTTTTTTTGTTTAAATTAAAATATACCTCATTCGAGCCTTCGAAAGCATGCACTCGTGGCTTGTTTCGATCTGCACTGCCTTCATCTTCCGACTGCCTCTGCTTCACCATGGGCCATCGCGAGGTGGCTCGATGTTCTGCTCTTCTTCCTCCGATTCGTCCGAGGAGTCGTCCCACGTGCTTTGAGTGCCTTCTTTTGGTTGGCTTTTGTCGAACTTGAGTTTTGGGCATTCGCTCTTGTAGTGTCCCTTTTTATTGCAGAGCAAGTCACGTTCTTTTGTTCGAGGAGAACTGATCTTTTGAAGGTCCTTTTTGCTGAAGCTTCTTTTTCTCCTGGTGAACATTTTTCTTACCAAGTTCACCAGGTGTTCTTCGTCTTCGGAGTCTTGGTCGGAATCTTCTTCAAATTCAGGCTTGCTTTTCTTTTCTTTGGAGGAACCTGCAAATAAAGCTATACCTTTCTCGGCTCCAACATTAGTTTGTTCATGTAATTCTAATTCACAGAAAAGCTCGTCTAGTTTTAACTTAGAAAGATCTTTAGAAATTTTGTAGGCATCTACGATTGATGCCCACAAACTATTACGTGGAAAAGCATTTAATGCGTACCTTATTAAGTCTCTATTTTCCATTTGGTGGCCTATCGTATGAAGCCCGTTGAGGATGTCCTTGATCCTCGCATGGTGCTGATTCGCCGTTTCACTTTCCTGCATTTTTATATTAAGAATTTTATTCAAAAGCAGGTCTCGTTTTGTTACCTTGGCGTCGCTCGTTCCCTCGTGCAGCTCGATCAATTTGTCCCACAGCTCTTTAGCGTTTTTGTGTGGACCGACTTTGTTCAGTTCTTCTCTTGTTAATCCGCACTGTAGAGTATTGATCATTTTATTTTCTGTTGACGCCTTTTTCTGATGTCCAGTCTTCAGGATCCAATATATTCCCGGAGTTGTCCGCTGGAATTTTATAGGGTTTTGTAACGCTCATCCACCGGTCAAGTCTGTTTTGAGGTAGACCTCCATGTGCTTCTTCCAAGATGCGAAATCGTCCCTTAAAGTCGTACTGTGCTGAATCCTTCTGTTTGAGACATTTTAGTCCTGCGCACAGAAGAAAAGAAAAACAAAAATCCCAAGACTTGGTCTTGGATTAGTAGTGCGGAAAAAATTATAGAAGTATCTAAATTGGTGTTGCACCAATTTAGATTTAATTGCAACGGGGAAAAAAATTCGTAAAACTGAAAATCGAAAAAAAATTAATTTTTCACCCCCTGTCTGATTGGTGGTTGCACCAAATCAGAGCGGTACCTGCTCTGATACCACTTGTAGGACCGTGATCGTTCGATAGAGGGGGGGTGAATATCGATTCGAAAACTTAAGTGTAAAAGTACGCAGTGGAAAAGTAAATGAACACAGTTGATTTTACTTCGTTCGGAGCCTGTGACGACTCCTACTTGAAGGCCCGTGGTCCTTGACCACTTTCGTTGGGCAATCACTAGCAATTCGAATATGATTACAAAAAGAGTACAAGAAATGCTAATGAAACAAAGTGATACCGACAAGGAAATTAACCAAAGAAGAAGGAGCACTTTGTCGGAGCTTTGTTAGCGTCGTAGGAGCGTAGAGCAGCAGGCAAGCAACAAGAGTTCTCGCCAGGTTTGAGCTCCACCGGGCTTCTTTTATATCTTTGCCCGGGCGCTGGATCCTTCCAGCGCCTGTGCGACGTGGCAAGTCCAATGATGCTCCATGTGGTGAGGCGACGCAGAGGATAAAGTTGCCTCCGGGCGCCCGCACCTTTTCTCATTCTCCTGCAAAACAAGGTTAGTCCGAGGCAAAATATACCCTGCAACACAGATTGTTAGCACAATTTATAAAGTATGAATTAATAGAAAAAGTATGACTTAGATTCCGTCTTTCCGAGACCGGAATCTAGTCACGATCTCGACTTAGATATCCGAAATAGATCTAAGCCGGATCGACGCCTAATGTTCCCTTCCCGGGAACGCGTCCTCGCAGTCACTCCCTTCCAATGACTTACCTTTACTCACCTGCCAGACGTCCGGTCAGCCCTTCGACCCGTCTGGACTTCTCGCCAACTATCCGGTCAGCCCATCGACCTAGCTGGACTTCTCGCCAAGCGTCCGGTCAGCCCGTCGACCCGCTTGGACTTCTCGCCAGCTATCCGGTCAGCCCGTCGACCTAGCTGGGCTTCGTGCCAGACATCCGGTCAGCCCGTCGACCTGTCTGGACTTCTCCTACGCACTCGATCAAAGTGTCAGACAACAACAAAACTAACTTAACCCATTTGTCATTCATCAAAACCTAGGTTAGACCGTTAGTGCTACCCGCACCAACACTGCCAACTTCGATGAATTAATTTTGATAGCTGATGAAAAATTTTTATAGGACTGAATCGATCACCTCCCAAATTAATCGGCATAACCTAAATACACTATGTCAATTAAAAAATATATAAAAAAAAATCCTCTCTCAGCTCAATTAGAAGGAAATTGAATATTTGTTCGAGAATTTTAGTTGTAAATGTTAAAAATTTCTTTTTATTGTGATAATCACAATTGTTGTAATGTTTGATAAATACATAGTTAATCACAACTGTTTTAATGTTTGACAAATATTTTAAGTCAGTCTACGGATTAACATAGTCCATAATTATATAAATAATTGTTCTAGTAAATTTTAGATCTATTTTTAACATATTCAGAATTCTATTATCACTGTTTGCTCTGATAAACATAGTTCATAATTATATAGATAATTAAACTGTGACGCAAATAATTTGTTGTCGAAGATATACAGAGTATTAGCCGAATTTAAATATTCAAATTAAATTCAACTTACAGCTGAGATGATCTGAGCTAATAATCTCAGGCTACCAACAGGAGCTGGTTTCTGCCAAATGATGAAGGTAGGCTGCACCGTGTAGATAGAGCGGGCTGAGCAACCGGGCAGGTCGGTCGAGCAGACAGTTTGTGTAGGAAGATCAGTCGAGCAGGTAGAGCGGCTAATCGGGATTTAAAGGTGAGAGGTCTAGCAGACTGACCGAGCGATGTAGACAGGTAGGGCTGTCAGAGAGGCCGGGTGGCAGACAGGTCGGACTGTCAGAGAGTCTCGGGTTGAGCAGACAGACCGGGCGGCAAACAGGTCGGGCTATCAAAGAGACTGGCCAACTGGGCGAGCTGACAAGCCGGGCGAAGATCCCGAGCGGGTAGAGAAGTCTGTCGGTCGGACAAAGAGACCGACCGGGAGAGCAGACCGAGGCCTGCGAGTCACAGTTTCCTTGAAACAGATCTGCCTACCTCCAGTTGTGCTTCGAGGCTTACAAGGGTTGTCTGCTTCCCAAGATACAACGACCTACCGTGAATCCGACCTAGCACTGGTGGTCATGGCGAGCTGAGTGGTACCCGAACGCTACCACGGGCACTCCGCCGAGTAGGAGTTGCACGACAGAGGAGGAGGAAGAAAAATGGAGAGCCTTTGCTTTAATGATCTTAATGGTCAATGCATCCGCGACAAAATATTGGTTGTTCCACTTGGGTAAATTTTGCCTCAACCGGTCCAACATTCGTGTGCGTAAGTCGCACTCACACACAAGTTGGTTTAGTGCAATCCGAGCTCTAGATTTACACCCTTCTTGCGTACTCACACATGAGAGAGAGTCTCTCCCCATGTATTTATTCATCTTTTTAATGTATGTGAATCAATATAAACCAACAAAAATACTTTGAAACTTTCAATGTGGGACTAAAGTTCCATTCACAATGGGGCCTCTTTCCTCTTCCATTTTTTCTCCATTCATTTATATTTAACATAAACATAGTCCATAAATATTTTAAGTTAGTCTACGGATTAACATAGTCCATAATTATATAGATAATTGTTCTAGTAAAATTTTAGATTAATTTTTAACATATTCAGAATGCTATTATCACTGTTTGCTCTGATAAATATTTTAAGTAATATTTGACTTGGGAAGAAGTCTCACTATTCGAAGGACATTTTAGATTTTAGTCGGATTCGACATCAATGGATTTGATCTCACTCAGAATAGATAAATGGATCTAATTTGATTTTGAGATGTTAATGTCACCGAAAGATTTCAAGCATCAACTTTGTCGTGTAAAAGATTTCGTGGGGATCCAAACATAGGTGAAGCGTGGAACTCTCATGCTATCCATCATAAAGATGTTAAAATAGTTTTTTTTTATTTCAATAAATTTCAGTAAAATAGTATAACAATCGAATCATAATTTCAATAAATTAATAAATAATTTTTTTTCAATGAGTATATATATAGCATATAAAATATTGAACCGGGGAGTTAACAATATTGAATCGTCGGAGATGAGTATTATCGCTTTGTTTCAATAAAATATTATATTTTAGACATTGAATATTGCATACTCAAACTCTCAAATATATGACACTCATACGTCTCATAGAATTAAAATTAGTACAAAGATTTGCACTACTCTTGTACAAAATACTTACATTGTTTGAAGAGTTGTACAAAATACTCATGGAACTTGAATTAAGCCCTCTTACACAATATCATATTTTAGATACTCAGGTGGTGTCTGGTTAAATGATGAAAATAATTATAGATATGAGTTTGATAGTAAAATGAAATGAGACTGAAATCCACTTAGCTATATGGGTTTGATTGATTCTCTCATAAATCAAGAAATCATTTTCAAATTATCATTTCCAAACTCATAATTCAAACACTATCTTTTACTATCATTTCATTTCCTCATTCCCAAACCTATCAACCAAACACTCCTTATTACATAATCAATCTCTCAAATACAGGACACTCATATATCGTAGACTTTCACAATATTTGTATAAAATGCCTACATTCTTCACATACCCAGGATGAATTAGCCATCAATCTATATACATGGGTTTGTAGAGGTGTTGGAAGGACTTGGTTCGTTCATCGCCCCAATTGAGCTGCTCCCTCCATGATCTCTCACACTCAATCTCTTTCAGCCCATCAGCAACCAACATCAGCTTCGTCAGTTTGGGGCAATCTTCCACCTTGATAGTCTTCAACGATGGGAAATTTAATATTCGTTCCCCACCACTCAAACTTTTCAATTCTGGAAGCCGCCGTAGCACAATTGTGTGGAGATCAGGAAAGATTGTTATAACTGTCTCCCCACTACCATTTGCCTCTCCCTCCAATTTGATCAATCTATCTATTGCCCCGCAACCCTCAATTTTTAGTGCAAGAAGAGTATTAGGGAATGTAGGCCTCCAAACGAGCTTTGCTTTTGGGAGACTCGAAAGTCGAAGCTCTTGTAGAGGTAGAAGAATAGGCTGACGATTGCCAATTACTACCTCTTCTAGCTCACTCATTGCGTGAAGCTGGATTTGACCTAGTCTGGACATAGTTTCCGCGTGAAAATCCATGGATGGGATGTTGAACATCGTCAAATCTGGACACCCTTCTACATGGAGCCAGTGTGTCAATGGTGCCAGTCTTGGAGAGTCACAGAGGTTTTGAAGAGCAACAAGCGTGCTGACTGTGATCCCAATGACTTTTAATCTCTTCAAGCTTTCCAGCTCTTCGAAACTCACACCTCCTTCCAAAGTGTGTCCTTCCCTCCACCCACTGTAGCTGTCCACCATGATAAGCCACTGCAATTCTCGAAGACCGGAGATTAGTCGGTCAGGAATAGTTCTCAAATATTTCATGGATTCCAATGACAAATATTTGAGATTTACTAATGCTGCCATCTCCTTTGGCAGAGAAGTAATCCTAGTTCCGGATAGATGGAGAAAGTGTAGTTGCATCAGATTACCAATGCTTACCGGTAGCTCCTTTATAGAAGTATCTCGCAAATCAAGGATTTTGAGGTGAGGCATGTGCAAGAAGAAGCCATTTGGAATCTTCCTGAGAAATTTGTTAACTTGAAGATTCAGAAAAATCAAGTTAGGACATTGAGGTGCTTCTGGAAGGTCACTTATTTGGTTCCACTCAAGTGCAATTCTCTCTGCATCTCGCCATTTCTCAGCTGCCGGTGCTTCTCCGACCCGCTCCCTATCCCGCACCAACCATTTGTTCTCCTTCTTCCCGCACTCACGTTGCACCCACAATATCATGGCCCGGATCATGGGATGCATCGTGAAGTAGTCATCATGAACCCTTACGGTTAAAGATGCTGCATGTAGTATGCCAAGTATAAACTGTGTCTTGTTGTCAGCATCCATTGGATTCTGCACATTATCAATAATCCCTTCACCTATCCATAAATTCCTAATATTATATTTGCCAATCCAAGATCCTTTTATGAATAATGCACCATAAGAGGCGCAAACTCGCAAGTTGTCACTGGATAGACGATCATAGCTTAATTTCAGGATAGAAATTAAGCTAATGAAGAAAGTGGGAGAAGAGGGTCACACGTCGTTGCCCAAATCATTTGAGTTTTAATCCAGTTCATGGCTCCCACTATAATTTGTTATATTAATGTTTGAGTATTTTATAGATTTTAAATTTTACAGAAATTTTTTATCGACTATTGGGGAGTGGATGCCATTCATAATTTTAATTAGTAAGATTTTGATTTTAGAACAAATTTTGTAAATTCGGATTTTACTAATTTTAATTTTGTGAATTTGGTAAACATTTTCATGAACCCCAAATTTTGCAATTGAGTTAATATAAAATTCTTAGAAAATTTGAATTTCTACTATGAATTGTATAAAGTATAAAATTAATTCACACTTTAATTTGAACTTAGAATTTTCTATAAAAAATCATTATGAAGATTAGAATTTTATAAAAGAAATGAGTATTATAAAACTGATTTTCAAATAAATTTATCAGAAAATGATGAGAGGTGCTAAAGACACTATTAAATTGAAGGTAGCATTTTAAAAATGATAATAAATGTTTGCAAAGAAATTTAGGGTATGTTAATTGTTAAGTTTGTATGTTTTTTATTTTCATTTTATGGAAAAAGTATATTTTTTAAAAAGTAATAATATTTTTTTAGAAAATAATGTCTATCTTAAAAAACACAGTCAGAAAATATAAATCAAACATTATTTTTTAAAAATATGTACTTTTAAAAAAATAAAAATTAAAAACGCACAAAATCTAAGCTATAGCAACAGGGAAGTGAAGAGAGTAGCCTAAAGGGAGGTTAAGATGATCGAGAATTTTAACACTTCACTCAAACAATTTTATCCTATTAGGACTTGAGTTTTAACTTCTACTTGAACAATTTTATCCTATTAGGACTTAAGTTTTAACTTATACTTGCTCTTCAATAGGATGTAAAAGACCAACAACACCAAAGCCCTCTACCACTTCATTTTTTGACACTCAACAAGGCCCAAAGAATGTTGACTTGCACTTGCACTGACAACACATATTTTCTGATGTCCTTCCACTTAGAGATCTTCAGATCCAACATTGCAAGTCAAGGCGAATAAATGTCCAGTGGTGCAGCTTCCAGTTTGGTCAACTCCTCCAAACTAAGCTATGACCAGGAAGTTGGTGTGGTGTGTCCTTCATGATGGTCAAGGCATGCATCCACTCTTCCCAAGTCTTTTTAGGTGCCATTGCTTGTGCCAGCACAATGAGAGCTGCAGGCAAGCCGCCACATTCCTTGACTAAATCTCTAGCTTCGATCCGTACATTCTTGTCGGCGTCAATGACATCCATCCTTGAACTATTTCTGAAGAGATTCCAGGCTGCCTCCTCTTCTAAGCATTCCATTTTAATCATCTTTTCTGTGCCCATGTGGCTGCAAGTGTCTTCTGTTCGGGTTGTGAATATGATCTTGCACTTTGATGGAGGCGCAGGAAGTGGAATTCCAACAACCTGATAATTTAGGGGCTCCCATAGATTGTCGAATAACAATATAAATTTCAACGTACTCAGGACTCTAAATAATTTGGTTGCTCTGTCTCTGTGTGTGACCTCATCCTGCCATGTCAAACTCAGTCGATCGAATAAAGATTTCTGGACTTCCTCCAGCTTATAGTCTATTGATAGCTCAAGGAAGATTACCACGTCTGCCTCTGTTTCACTCGGGAAATCATTGTTGAATCTTCTCAAGAGTGCTGTCTTGCCCACACCACCCATTCCGTGGATGCCAATCACACTCAAACTATCATCTTTGGCATGGCGTAGAAGCTCCTCGAAGACCTTGTCCATGCCGATAGTTTTGGTGGTTGGCATCTTGATGGAGCGGGTAAGATTCAAGTTATCTGCGAGCTTAGTGAACTCTACACTTTGTTTGAGCTCTCTGATTGTGGCAAGTGCTGCTTCAGCTCTGTTTCTGAGACGGTAGGCAGAACAAATGTTGAGTGGGAAGCTGCACAAATACTTGATCTTTTGGTTGTATTTTCTCTCTATCGACTCGGCTTCACCTTCCATGTCTTGCACGGAGCTTAGCCACCCAAGCACTTCGCTCCTGGGAGTCATGCCATCCCTTGTTGCTGCCTCGACGCCTCTCTTGACATCGGAACTTTTGTCCTTCAGCTTCCCAACCTCACTAGCCAAGGAGCTAAAAGTCCCCCCATAGGTCATGATATAATTGCATGACTGAGAGCAACAAACCTTCAACAAGTTGAAAATATCCATAACAGAACTCGTGGAAACAGACTCCATTGTAGAGCTGCTGGAGACGTATCAAATATTTGTAAGAGCAAGTTTGATGTTCAATTAATAAAATATATTTTCGTTCCTTCAGTATATATAAAATTAATTAAATGAAAAAATTTAAATAATTTGTTAAATTAATGAACAAGCTTAAATACATAGGTAAATAAAGATTATGAACTATTCCTAAATAATATTTAATTTATGAATAATATTAATAAATAAAATTTATAAATCATATTTATCAATAAATTCTTATCAACGTTGACAAATAAATAAATTGACAAATAAATTTATATTATTAAACTTAGTAACTAATTAAATAAGTTTAAATAGTTAAAAGTTTTAAACAATTAAATAAGTTCAATAATATTTAGACAGACCAAGTTTAAATCAAATTTAAGTGCATACAAAAAAAAACCAAACTAAACCAAGCTTAAATAACTAATTCAATTATTTGGTTTATTTAAACTCGATTTAATTTAGCTCGATTATCTTATCTGAATTCTATAAACTCTAGTTTGACTGGACTCATTTACAACCCCTTCTCCATTGTAGTTGTTACAGCAATAGGCTTGGAGAAAGTCAAGTATGATGCAGGAGAAAAATAATTATGGGATTATGAAGACGGAGAATGACACGGTGCATTATAAATAGCAGATGTAGAATCAAATCCAAATCATGATTGCTCTATGTGGAAGCAAAGGAGTTGTGCAAAGAGAGAGGGCATCCCATGAGCATAGTTCTTGAAGAGAGCAAAGTAAAGAATAAAAGCTTGTGCTAAGAAAAGTATTTGGTTGGTCCAGAATTTGTTATCGATTTTACGTGGTTTCGGAAGAAGGTTGCTCCAAATGAAGACATGTTATAAAATATTCTTAATATGTACGAATGAGAAATAACAAATGAATCATATTTGAAATTTAGTCAAATTGAGTCTATATAGTATAATCAAGTTCCTTAGTTCCTTAAATTTGTTGAAAGGCTATAATTAGTTTCTTTCTCAAATTTAGATCAAGTCAGCTACACATAATAATTTTAAATCAAATTGTTACTTGAAACTTAAATAATTTGATTTCACAAATAAATATTTGTATACGTGACTTTAAACTCTTTGGCGTTTGTTCAATACCTTTCCCAATTTATATTAGTATATATTTGTATAGCAATCAAAATTATTATGTTGACCTAAACTTGTACAATTTTATAAAAAAATCTGTTTTTTTTTTGAAGCACTTGGTCTCACTTTCATACTAGGAAGTAAAAAAACATAGAAGAAAAATAAATCAAAATTCGGGGAAAAAAAATAGAAAAAAAATGAAAGCAATGATTTTCTTCTTTCATTTTTCATAACAGAATAAAATCAGGATTTTTATCTTGTAAAATCAATTTTAGAATATTAGGAAAACATAAATTACAAAAGAACAATTTTGAACTTTTCCGGGGCCCTACTTTTTGCTCCAAAGCGTTTTTAAGAGGAAAAGCAATAAGAGAAGTGTTTTTTTCTTTCTCATGCTTAGAACACCGAGAAATTGGATCTTTCGATCATTAGAACAAACCCTAATTAATGTCTCCATCTCCTTCATGATATTCGCTGACGTAGATCCTTTTGTCTCCCTGGGGCTTTGTTTTCTTCCATTGTTCGATGCATTGTCCTTCTCTATTTTTGAATTTCCTTTTTTTCTTATATTTTCCCAATCAAGAATAACCATAAATTACGTATTTCAGTGATTAGTTCAACTAAATGATGCCTAATGATTATGAGATTATTAAATTTACACTGATAATTATAAGGAGTATTGTTTTCTTGTACTTCTTTATAATTGCTCATGCGACTATTATTTTTAGGGCCTCTTCAATAGTTACACTTATAAATAAAATTTTTTATAGTTCAATTGTGTCACATCAAAAATGAAAAATCTACTATTTTTTTTACCATGAAAAAACTCCTCTACAATTTTTTTTATGAGTCCTACATTATAAATCATATAACTCTCTACATTACAAATCACACATCATAATGCAACACTACTTTATCATTAATTACTAGTTCCATTTTCAAGAGATAGAAAAAAGTAAGTTTGAGTTTTCAATACCATTCTTGAACTATAAATCTCAAATTTTATCCCTATAATATTTCAAACTTTTTTATTGAGGTTTTTTAATTTTATAAATTTTTCGTAAAACTTACATTGGAGATGTCCTTATCCACTTTCCCTTTTATTGTAAAATAATAGTACTTTCTTGAGCAACTGTATCCGATATCTATTTTTTAATTTTATGATTTCTCTTTTAATGTTCACAAATTACAAAAAAGTTAACATAATTTACTTGTAGATAGATTACACAACAAATAATCTTACCATATCTCTCATATCTATGACTTTGGGGTGTAATCGAGTCGAGTCGAGTCGAGCCAAATTCTTGAATGTTTGAGTTTGGCTCGTTTATAATCGAGCTGAGCTCGAACTTTATTTAACGAATATATTCATGCCTCATGATACGGTTGGCAATGGAGGGGCCCAAGAGGAAAGGATTAGAAAAGTCTAGGCCATATGGCGGTCAAAAGTCAAGAGGATGTGGCAGTCAATAGTCAAGGCAACTTGGCGGTCAAATAGTCAAGCTGACAAGGCAGTCAGAGTTGAGCATAGGGGGTGGCCAGTGGCCAGACAGGCTTGTTGATCGAAGGAGCAAAGCTGTAGGAGAACGAAGAGAGACGATAGGCGAGGTACAAGTCACAGGTCGGGACCGGCAGAGCTGAGCAGAAGCAGCTCGATCTACAGACCTGCGGTTGAAGGCCAGGAAATACAAAGCGCAGAGGCAGGTCGGGCAGGTCGGGATCGGCAGAGCTGAGCAGAAGCAGCTCGATCTACAGATCTGCGGTTGAAGGCCAGGAAATACAAAGCGCAGAGGCAGGTCAGGCAGGTCGGGATCGGCAGAACCGGGCAGAGGCAGGTCGGGATCGGCAGAACTGATCAGAAACAGCTCGAGCTGCAGGTCTGCGATTCGGAGGCCCGAAGAGGCAAACCATGGATCATAGACCGGGATCGGCAGAACTGATCAGAAACAGCTCGAGCTGCAGGTCTGTGATTCGGAGGCCCGAAGATGCAAACCACGGATCATAGACCAGGATCGGCAGAACCAGTCAGAGTCAGCCCGTCTGTCAGGCGACATTTAGAGGCTAGAGCCGATCGGAAGAGGCAAGGCCGGTACAGGTCACAATAGATCAGATGAGCTAAGTAGTGCGGGTGCGGAGAATCTCAACGGTCCGTCGAGGATAATCATTACATACCAACGATGCGGGCGAAGGCGGTGGTTCCTAGAACGAAAAGATGCCTTCATAACCAGTAGTAGCCTGCCAGCTGTCCCTCACTACAAGACAAAACCCATGTGCGAAGGCGGAGGTTCCTAAACGGAAAGATGCCTTCACGACAAATAGCAGCACGACAGGTGTCCGGGACTAGACGACAAAGCCCAGCGTCTAACGTTTTCTGAGAGGATGGCAGGTTCTAGGAGAGAGGACGCATAAAAGGGGGGAGATCCCTCGTACGCAGGTACGCGCACACACTCCCTCGTCACTTTTTTCCCACAACTATTTTTTCTTCTTCTTTCTCTCTGCTTTTTCTGGGGAAAAAGGACCTGACTTGAGCGTCGGAGGGCCTGATCCGGGGACTTTTTCCCTGGGTTTTGGTCTCTAACGTGAGGAAGGGGGATTGTCTGAGTGTGCGCAGGGTCCTGCAGCAGCGTCAGCCGCCCGTGGGAGCCGAATCACCTACGACATTCCGTCAACAACCAGGCCACCGCGACCAACCTTCGTCCGACTCAGCCTTCGAACGGGATCAAATTTGGCGCCGTCTGTGGGAAACACAATAGCCTGGTCTGAAACGTGAAGATGGAGGACTCTGGTCGAAGTTCCAGCAGGAGGATTAATGTCACCATGACCGTGGGGGAGTACGAGCTCTTCAAGGAGGTCAGGAAGCAAGTCACCTCTGAAAAACAAGGAACGGTTTCACGACCTCGATTGGCGCCTGAGGCATCTAAAGAGTCGGCTCCTGCCTCCGACAGGGGCTCAAAGAGGAAGCAGCAGGAAGAACTCCCTCGTACTTCCTTCCGAGAGCCTCGCCGCCACTATCATCAGCCTGGACCTCACGAGCATAGTCCGAAGAAAGAAGAGCCGCAGGCGTCGGTGGCAGAGAGCTCTCTACATCCACCCCGGGATGCAGGAAAGGGAAAAGTTGTAGTCTCTGCTAGAGATCTGTCTGAAGATCCGGACGACAAGGTACCTTTCTCGGCTCAGATCCTGAGGGAAAGCCTGCCTAGGGGTTATCGAGCCCCGAACATTGGAGAATACGATGGGAGCAAGGACCCGGAAGAGCACTTGAGGAAGTTCAAAAACGCGGCTATCTTGTACCAATATAGCGGTGCTGTCAAATGCCGAGTATTCCTACACACCCTGTCCGGGTCGGCGCAGAAGTGGTTCGATGGATTGCCCCCAGAGTCTATCAATCGCTTCATAGATTTTAAAACGGCCTTCCTACGCCGTTTCTCCAGTAGTCGTAAGTATCAAAAAACCGACCACTGTCTTTTTGCTCTCAAGTAGGACTCGACCGAGCCCTTGCGGAGCTACATCAACCGGTTCAGTCAGGTGGCCAATGACGTCCCCTCCGCCACCTCAGAAATATTGATGAGCGCCTTCCCCCACGGACTGCAAGAAGGGGAATTCTTCAGGGACCTCATCAAAAACCCCGCCCGAAGCTTTGACGATATGGTGGAGAAGGCTTCTTGCTACATCAAGGTGGAAGAAGCGCAGGCCGCTAGGCGGAAGGCCAAAAAGACGATGGCTCCGGGCAACCGACCTGAAAGGAGAGCACCGCAGCCAGCTCAGCCCTTCCAGCGCGGTCAACCCAGGCCTGCCCCTCAGCCCGCTCAGGGAGTCAGGCCAGCTCCGCGAGTCGCCGCCGTGCACGCGCCCAGGCCTGGACCAAGGGGAGCACCATATTGCACATATCATCGGTCCAGGACACACGATCTCAGTAACTGCTTCCAATTCGCCCGCGACTCCAGGCGAGCTGCAGAGCAGGGCTTGCCTCCCCCGGCGTTGGCGCCCCAAATACAGAGGATGGAGGAGGAACGGGCTGCAGCTGGGCGTGCTCGTCAGACCCGGCCCGACCTAGCCAGCCCATCTAACCAAGCTGGCCTCGGGGAAGACCGAAGGATGTCGGAGAACTGGAGAACCGGGGCAACGCTGCTATGCAAGAGATCGATATGATTTCAGGAGGGCCCACTGACGAGGACTCAGGCCAAGCCCGTAAGTCACACGTCCGGCGGTTGTATGTGGGAGCCGTGGGATGCAGCCACGAGCAGGCCTCCGGCCCTGTTATTAGCTTTGGGCCTCAAGACCTGGAGGGTCTGGAACTGCCCCACGACGACGCCCTCATAATCAAGGCCGTTATTGCTAACAGCCGAGTGGCTCGGGTCTTTGTGGATACCGGGAGCTCGGTCAACATTTTATTCAGAGCGGCGTTCGAGGAGATGCAGATCGACGCCGCTGAGCTCCAACCTGTAACCACTTCCTTGTATGGGTTCACAGGTAATGAAGTCAAACCCATGGGTCAGATCAAGCTGGCCATCTCCATGGGCACTGAGCCATTGGTGCGCACCCGGAGGAGCACATTCATTGTGGTGGATTCGCCTTCCTCCTATAACGTCATCCTGGGAAGACCAGCTCTGCACGAGTTCCGGGCTGCCGTCTCCACTTTTCACCAGAAGATCAAGTTCCCGGTCGGCGAGCGGGTCGGGGAGGTCAAGGGAGAGCAGAAGGTGTCTCGCAGCTGCTACATAGATATGGTCCGGGTAGAGGCGCGCAAAAGCTGGAGGACGCAGGATGGGGGAGTACACGCTATTCAAGAGGAGCCTCTGCCTATTGCAGAGGAGCCTATTCCTTGGGAAGAAATTCGGTTGCATGCGGACCGAGCAGAGAGCATCACTCGCATTGCTAATGACCTGCCGCCGGAGCTGAAGTCGGAGCTGATACAGTGCTTGATCCGCAATAGGGACATTTTTGCTTGGTCACCAGAGGAGTTGCCCGGGGTCAAACCAGAGGTAGCTGAGCACAAGCTGCATGTTATACCCGAAGCCAAGCCGGTTAAGCAGAAGAAGAGAAACTTTTCTGCCGACCAGAATAAGATTATCCGAGCTGAAGTGGATCAGCTCAGGAAGGCAGGACATGTTCGAGAGGTGCAATTCCCGTCCTGGCTTTCTAACGTTGTATTGGTGAAGAAGCCTAACAACAAGTGGAGGGTGTGCATAGACTTTCGCGACCTCAACAGGGCCACCCCCAAAGACTGTTATCCTCTCCCGCAGATCGATCAGGTGGTGGATTCAACTGCTGGCTGTGAGAGGATATGCATGATGGACGCTTATCAGGGGTATCATCAGATACCCTTGGCTAGGGAGGACCAGGAGAAAGTCAGCTTCATAACGGCCGACGGTACTTTTTACTATACGGTAATGCCATTTGGACTCAGGAACGCTAGGGCTACCTACCAAAGGATGATGGACAAAGTCTTTCGGAGTCAGATCGGGCGGAACGTAGAGGTCTATGTTGATGACATCCTGATCAAGTCCCCCCTGGCGTCCAGCCTAATAAAAGATGTAGAAGAAACCTGTGGGACTCTGAGGCAATATGGGGTGAAGCTGAATCCCCTGAAATGTTTGTTCGGTGCCAAAGGAGGGAAGTTTCTGGGCTACCTGGTGACTGAACGAGGGATAGAAGTCAATCCTGAGAAGGTTCAAGCACTTCGGAACATGCAGATCCCTCAAAATCTAAAGGAAACACAGAAGTTGGTCGGTAGGATAACAGCACTGTCCCGATTTATCTCCAGATCTGCAGATCGAGCGGCGCCCTTCTTCAAAGTGCTCAGGAAAGCGGCCAAGTTTCAGTGGACGGAAGAATGCACACAGGCCTTTGAGGAGCTAAAGCAATACCTGGAGTCCTTACCATTACTGTTCAAGCCTGTTGTGGGAGAGCCCCTTTGGGTCTACTTGTCAGCCACCCCCGAGGCCGTGGGGGCCGTGCTGGTTAAAGAGCAGGACAATGTACAACGACCAGTGTATTTTTTCAGTCATCTATTGAAGGGGCTGAGTCTCGGTACACGGCCCTGGAAAAGTTGGTTTACGGACTTGTTCTCATGGCCCGGCGCCTCCGACCGTATTTTTTGGCGCATCCGATCACCGTCCTGACAAACAGTACAATGGGTCGAGCTCTTACCAAAGTGGAGGTAGTGGGTCGGCTTATCAAATGGGCAACCAAGCTAGGGGAATATGATATACAGTATCAGCCTCGAACCGCGATCAAAGCACAGGCTCTGGCGGATTTCTTGACAGAAGTTTATCAGGCAGACTCGGAGGAGGTCTGGAAGATTTATGTAGACGGATCAGCTACCCATCGGGGAAGTGGTATGGGCGCACTTCTAATATCTCCGCAGGGAGATATTATGCAGCTGGCTGTACGGCTAAATTTCAGAGCTACCAACAATGAGGCAGAGTATGAAGCCCTATTGGCAGGTTTGCAAGCAGCTCGGCATGTGGGGGCAAGCAAAGTCGTAATATACTCGGATTCGCAGCTAGTAACTCAGCAGGTGACCGGACATTTTGAAGCAAACAACGAAAAGATGCAAGTTTACAAGGAAGCCTATGAGAAGATGAGGAAAGATTTTAAAGAGGTCACAACCACCAAGATTCTCAGGGCTGAAAATGAAAGGGCAGATGGACTAGCTAAAATGGCCAGCTCCCTGACTACTTGGGTACTTGACAGACCTATAGCGCAGACCTTCCTTATAGCTCAGATCGATCTGCAAAATAATCTGGGAGAAGTAATTGATTGGAGGGCGCCCATAGTAAGTTTCCTCCAGCAGGGAATTATACCTACCAACCTAGAAGAGACACGTATGCTCAGGAGACAGGCCCATTCTTATGTTATGATTGGAGATCAACTGTACAAAAGGTCCTTCTCCAGACCTCTGCTCAAGTGCCTGAATATGGAAGAAGCAGATTAGGCCTTACGGGAGATACACTTGGGGTGCTGCGGTAATCACGCAGGTGGGAGAACGCTGGCTCGGAAAGTACTATTGGTCGGGTATTTCTGGCCTACTTTGCAGAGGGACGCACAGAAGCTGGTGAGTACTTGTCTGTCATGCCAAAGATACCAGAACCTGACACACCGACCTACAGAGCTGCTGAGAACTTCTACAGTATCTTTCTCGTTTGACCAGTGGGGTATGGACATCGTAGGACCGTTCCCGATGGCTACGGGGCAAAGACGTTTCTTGCTGGTGGCAGTAGATTACTTCTCCAAGTGGGTGGAAGCGGAAGCTCTGGCCAGAATCACCGAAGATGCGGTGATCCAGTTCTTATGGAAAAATATCTTTTGCAGATTCGGCTTGCCTCACAAATTGGTGTCGGACAATGGCAGACAATTTCAAGGACGCAAAATACAAAAGTGGTGCAAAGGGTTCGGCATAACTCAGGCCTTCACTTCGGTGGCTCATCCGCAAAGCAATGGTCAGACAGAGGTAGTCAATCGGGAAATAGTGCGGGGGCTCAAAGTCAAGCTGGATCACACGGGAGGCAGTTGGGTGGACGAGCTGCCAAGCATTTTGTGGGCATATCGTACGACACCCCGAGAAAGTACAGGTCTGACACCTTTCCATTTAGTATATGACAATGAAGCAGTGGTGCCTCTTGAGGTCGGGATACCGTCCGTGAGAAGAATGATGTATGATGAAGGGAACGCAGAGCGACGGTTGGCTGAGCTAGATTTCATCAGCGAAATCCGTGAACAAACAGCGGCCAGGTTGGAGGCCTATAGACAGAGAATAAGGCAAAAGTATAATAGAAGGGTGAACCCCCGATTCTTCGGAGAAGGAGATCTCGTCTGGAAGCAGATAAAGCCCTTAGGGGAAGTGACGAAGTTGGCTCCTCAATGGGACGGACCATACAAAGTTATCAAGAAATTGGCATCGGGGGCCTATTATTTGCAGGACGCTCAAGGAAGGAAGCTGGATCGACCTTGGAGTGTTAACTACCTACAGCCCTATCGAGTTTGAGGGGGTTGACTCTGTTGACGTAGGCCGGGTCAGACGAGGGGCGTGGAGACAGTAGGACAGTCAAGTAAAAACTCGAAAAGACATGTGTACATGTAACAATTTCTCAGTTTAAGTGGCTAGTACAGATCATTTGAAATGAGCAAAAATCTCATCCGGAAAGCCTTGAATGATTTGGTCGTGATTCAAAAAGTCTGCGGAGGGGACGGATCTCAAGAAGTCCTGTGCATGCAGTTGCCTAATAACTCCAGCCGCCGTGTATGGTACGGTCGCAGCAAAGTGTGCCCCAGCCTGGGATAGAAATTCGGGAGAGGTCAGATACGACATTCGGCTTCGCCGGCAACGATCCTCCTCTCCTTCTTGATAGACGGCTAAGGCGGTGGATACTCTCGTCAGTGCCACTCGAGACTGGGATAGTTCTGCTTTCAGCACCCTCAATTCAGCTGCTTGAGTCTCCAGCTGTGCCGGCTGAACCTCCAGTTTATTGTTCTTCTCCTGCAGAAGAGTATTCTTGGACTGTATTTCCTGAGCCTGATGGGCTAGCTGTTGCTGATACCCTGCCTTAGATGCAGCTCTCTCCTCCCTCATAGCTCGGAGCTCATCTTTCACCTGTATCAGGGACCGTTTCTGAGGTCGCTCTGATTGGTTAGGGCTTGAATCTCCGCTCGCAAGGCATAACTGGCTTGGGCAGGGTCGTTCAGTTGCAACTCTAATTCGGAGACTCTCTCCCGGAGTTCTTTGCTTTCATGATGGAGGGTGTGGAAAGATTGGTTTAGCACTAAAGATTCTGCATGAGTCGGAAGATACAACCTTCAGTTAAGACAAGGCAATAGCAAGGGTAAGGTGAGGGGTACGTACTTTGGCCCAGGACTTCGAGAACCTGTCCATCTGGACTAGCGGCGGCGCGTTACCCATTTGATCCATGCTCTCTGCCCACAAGCTGCCGAGGCAGTCTTTCATCATCAGAAGGCTTGTAGGGGCATCAGACCGTCGAGCTAGAGCGGCTTCAGAGGGGATGGTGGTCCGGTAACGATGGCGAGTGGAGGAGGAAGGTGGAGAAGGGCCGGCGTCAGCACCAGGAGGAGCGGGAGGTGGCTCGGGAACGGGCTCAGATGGCGCGGGGTTCAGATGATCGCCTGGGCTGTCTTCCTCTGCAGGAGCAGGGGTGGAGCGGAATGCAGCTGGTCTTCCCTTGTACGGGTTGGGAGAGGCTGCCAGATAAAGGAAACAAAAATGAAGAGGGAAGTGATGTCATAGCTAGTCACGACGGCAGCAAGGGGCAATATGGTAGTATAAGGAACAGAATCAAGCATTAATAAAGTCAGACCTGGTCTTCGACGCCTCCTTCAGAGCGAGGCCGACCCTGTGAAGAGGCGGCCGCAGCCCTGTCTGTGACACCCCCGGCCGGAGGAACTCAGACCTGCGCGATGAAGAGCTGCATGACCACGTCTGGAGGCCCGGGGGGCTCCCCGGAAGACGCGTCTGGCCAGACGGCCGACTGGATCACGACCCCGACCTCGGCTCGGGGGGGGGGGGCAGACGAAGGAGAGGCGGCGCGTGAGGCAGGGCGGGGAGCAGGCTGAGCCGCTGCCCCGAATGAAGCGGATCCATGATGGGGGAGTAGCCTCCTGTCCAAGATTGCCCGACCGCGTCGCAGTATTTCCAGGTCATCGAGAGGCAGAGGCATCACCTCTGACGCACGATGCAAAACCTCAGCTGAAGGCGCCAATACGAAAAGTCATTCTCACAGGGAAAGTGATGAGAAAGGAGGCACTCAACACGAACTTACCTAATGAGCGCGGTGTGTCAGAGGTAGAATGGCTCAACCTAAAGAAAGAAAGTAGGTCTTCAGATAACAGCCTTGTCAAATTCAAGCGCCACTTCTCCATTCGAGTAGCAGCCGTAGCATAGTGAAGATCCATGTGGAATTCCTCCAGCGCCAGAGTCAGAGGCAGCTCAGGTTGCCAATACATGGGCCAGTCTGTTTCCTCTGGAAACCGGAGAAAAAAGAACTTTTTCTTCCAGTTGGCACTGGGAGGAGGAAGAGGAGAAAAGAAAGCAGTTTGACTGCGGGCTTGGAAATCAAAAAGACCATCGGCGCGTCGAGCGAGAGCGAAGAAGCAATGAAAAAGGGGAGCTGACCAGGAAACCTCACAAACTTCGCAGAGTATCACGAAGCCACATAGAATCTTTATGGAATTAGGAGTTAGCTGACCTAGGGGAATCCTGAAATAGCGACACACTCCAGACAAAAAAGGATGAGGGGGCAGACGAAGGTCAGATACAAATTGTTCCGTAAAGAAAGTACAGAACCAGGCGGAGGGTCGAAGTACAAGTTCACACCAGTAGGAATGATGGGGCGAAAGCTAGTAGGGATTTCACAAGTGTACCGTAGGTCATCCCAATCCAACTCAGCGAAAGTTGAAGCGCCTGGGAAATGTTCCGCCAACAAGGAAATCCAAGAAGGAGAGGCCATTGCAGGGGAGATTATCTCAGGAGGCAGAAAGAACAGACGAAAAGAGGAGGCTTGGAGAAGAGGAAGAAGCACGGTGCAGTCTCAGAAAGGATCAGTCGGCGGCGGCGACGTTTGAGTACTCCGTGGTGATGGCGAATCATAACAGAAGGGAGAGAGGAAGAAGATACTTATAGGTATGGTGGAGGAAGGATATTTTCGTAAGTTAACAACGGACGGTGGACGCAGAGGCGGAGGCAGGCAGGGAGCGCTCTGTGACGAGCCTCGAAAATATAACCAGAGGGCATTATGGGAAGGCCGAGGGCTCGAGATACGAAGCGTCTTCTAAGGGGGTCGCTCCAACCAAGACAAAAGTGTACGGAAGAGCCATCAGGGAGACGGGTAGTGCAGGTCAGCAGGCTTCAGGGACACGCGAGGCAAGAGTTGGCCCTGGCCGGGCTAGGTATAAAGGCAGCTATCGGAGGAAGAGCTACGTGGCCGAACAAAGCGAGCAGATTAGTGTAGATCTACCAAAGCCACGGGCGACCTACTAAGGAGAGAAACAAGCTAAGGATGCATGAAGGGGAAGCGAGACAATTATCCGAAATTCAATGCGACCATACAAATAAGTACAATCACGGAAGGTTCAGCCTCAACACACAAAAGGTGAACATTACAACACATCGCTCTTCATAAGACATCCGGGGGAGAATGCGCAGAATCAACGGAGGCCAGCGGGAGGAGCCCGGGGTCGGCTGGCCCTGTGTCGGAAGACGCAGGATCAGCGGACGCATCAGATGCAGCAACAGGAGGGTCCTGGGCAGGAATATCCCCGGGAGCTGGATCGGCCGTAGGGGGAGGAGCCTCCAAGAGGAAAAGTCCCTCATCCGCTTCGAAGGAAGGGAAGGTTTCCTGCGGCAGTTCCCTGGTTAGGCGAGCTGTGTCCAAGAAGGTGGCGGGAGGTGCCGAGCGTAGGAAACCTTGCTCAAAGGCCTGTCTGACCCCACTAGCGGCCCCATGACAGAGCAACAAGACCATCCAGCGCCCCAGCTTATGGAGGAAGAAGGAAGAGCGGATGTAGGCCAGTCTGTACGCCTTCAGCCGCTCTGATTCGCCAGCCCGGTACACCTCCAAACTGTTCTGGTTCGCCACAGCCTCGGCGCGGGCCACGGACAAATCGCTCTGGCCCTGAGTAGCTGTTTCCTAGGCCTTTAAGATATCTGCTTGCAAGGATTGAAGAGTGTCTTGGCACGCTTCCCACTGAGTCTGCATGGTTGTTTCTCGGGCAGCGGCAGCACTAGCCAGGGCCTGGGCATCGGCCAGCCTCATTTGCAAGAGCTCCTGACCTTGCCGTAGAAGCGCCAACTCCTCTGATTGGGAGAGCAGCTCTGCCTCTTTGGCTTTCAGCTCAGAAACTGTCGCCTGATGACGATCCACTTCAGAAGCTAAGGAAGACTCACTCGTCTTTAAAGCCGCCTCCAGCTGTTGAAGTTTATTGAAGGCATCATGGGAAATGGCCCGAGCAGAGGCCGCTGACTCCCCGGCGGCACGAAGGTAAGCATCCAGGCTTCCAAGAGAAGGCTCGGGAGGAGCTGAGGAAGCCGCAGGGTGCTCTAGTTCCTGAAGACGTGCCCTGAGCGCCGCGTTCTCTCGCTGAAGCTCGGTCGCTCGTTGCACGACGCTCAGACTCGCGGAGCAGGTCTGCGAGTGGCCGGAAGAAGAGAAAGGGGGTTACAGAAATACACGGATACCAGGGAAAAGAAGAGAAGGAGCTTACCGCCACCAGGGAACGAGCAATTTGATCAAATTCCCCCAAAGGGGAACTGCTCTCCCAGAACTGCTGACTGGCTGATTGCCAGGAGATGGCCAGGTCCCCATAGAAGTTGACCCTACCGAAGATAGGCGAGGAATCGGCAGCGGGCGTGTAGGCCGGATCGGTCTCCGAAGGGAGCCTCCATAGCGCTTCAAAGGCTGGGCCTGTAGAGGGCATGTTCAGGATCGGCATGGCCAAGCTCGGAGGCGCGAGGGGAGGAGACGCGGGGGGTATCAGTAAGTCCGGGGGCTGATCGCCAGAGGACGAAGGCGGGGCAGGTAGTATAGTCTGGATTGTCACCGGAACGGTTAGGTCTAATGGCGGGTCTGCCACCTCCAGATCAGAGACCTTCTCCTAGACCAAGCTTGCCTCTTGGACCGAGCTCGTATCCGAGGACCTGGTGGGGGAAGAAATGCTCACTACGAGTTGACGACGAGGAGGTGGAGGAGAAGTTGCGGTGGCTGGGGCTGTTCTCTTGCCTTTGCGAGTAAGGCGCAGCTTCATAGTTGGCGGGAGAGAAGACACTGGTCCTGCGGGCGATGGCTCAGCCGCAGGTTGATCAGAGATGCGGGGTAGGGCTGAGTCTGCAGGGCTGAGAGCGGGTTGCTCAATAAGCATCGGGGCGTCCTCCGCATCAGAAGTTCGGGGTTCCGAGAGCTCTGGACCGGTGGTAGCAGCAGGATCAGAAGGTTGGCCCTGTGTTAGCTCTTCGTTCAGAGCTTGCAGAACGACCACCGAGGGTTTCTCCTGACTGGCGAAGGAACAGAGTGTTGGTTGCTACTCGGAAAGCCTAGAGGTTCCACTGTACAAAAATTTTGTACAAAGGTCTGAACCTTTTCCTAGCTACCATGTGTTCTTTTAAATTAAATTTTGGATCGCCTGCGGAACTTAACACATTTGATCCAAAACTTAATCTATTTGTTCTTTTAGGTTTTGACTTGGATCTCCTGCGGAACTTAACACGTTCGACCCAAATCACCTTAAGTTATTAATTCCATTAAATATTAATTTCCATAATTGGTTCCCAGTACTGACGTGGCGAGGCACATGGCCTTCTTGGATATGGGAGCAACCACCATCGACTAGACAAAACCTTTTATAGAAATCTAATATTTAATTTCCTAAAATAACTTTAGGTTAACCGAAAAGAACAATCAAATCACAAGGAAAAATAAAACAAAAGAACACAACTTCGAAAAAACATATTCGAAATACTAGAACGTATGTCTCTTGTATTTGGTATTATTTCCATAAATAACTAGTATGATGCGGAAAAGGAAAAACTACTAGTTATACCTTCTAGAAAGACCTCTTGATCTTCTACCGTATTCCTCTTCTAACCTCGGACGTTGTGTGGGCAACGATCTTCCAAGATGAGAAACCACCAATCACCTTCTTCTCCTCCTAGCTAGGTTCGGCCAAAACAAAAGAGCTTCACCAAGGAAGAAGAAAAACACCAACCAAGCTCCAAGGGATGCAAGCTTTCTCTCCTTCTTCTTCTTCTTCTCCAAGTAGTATCCGGCCAACACAAGAACTCCAAGCAAGAGGAAAGTTTCGGCCACCACAAAGAGGAAGAGAGGGAGAGGATATTGGCCGGCCACACCAAGGAATAGGAGAGGGAGAATAATAGAAGTTATCACCCATGAAGGCATCCCTACCCCTTCTTTTATATTCCTTGGCTTTAGAAAATAAGGAAATTTATTTATAATAAAATTTCCTTAACTTTATTTGACAATAATTAATTAAGAAAAATTTAATAAAATTTCTTAATCAACTAATCATGGCCGACCACCTCAAATAGAAAAATTAGGAGAGTTTCAATCAACAATTAAAACTTCCTTATTTGTCTTTGGAAATTTTAAAAAATAAAATTTCCTTTTAAAATCCCTTCATGATTGATAAAAAGAAATTTCTATAATTTTAATTTTCTACATGTGAATAATTTTCAAAGAGAAAAAATAAAATATCTTTCCAATCTACAAATAAGGAAAGAGATCTAATCTCTTTCTTTTAATCTTTTGTAGATCTTTTAAAGAGAGATATTTTAATTTTAATTCTCTGTAATAAATTATATCTTCCACATAATAAAAATTAAAATTAAATTTCTTTTTTAATTTAATTTGGCCGGCCCCCACTAGCTTGGGTTCAAGCTAGGGCCGGCCACCCAATCTTATACCTAGGCCGGCCCTAGCTTGGTTCCCAAGCTAGCTTGGTCGGCCCCCTATTGGTGGGTATAGAAGGTGGGTATAGGTGAGTATAGTACTCTATAAATAAGAGGCTATGATAGGGACCGAGAGGAGGAATTGGTTTTAGTCTCCCGATAAAATTAAGCATCCCATGTTCGCCCCGAACACACAACTTAATTTTATCAATAATAATTCATTCCACTAGAGAACTATTATTGAACTACCGCACCAATCCCAAATTACATTTTTTGGGCTCCTTCTTATTATGAGTGTGTTAGTCTCCCTGTGTTTAAGATATCAAATGTCCACTAATTAAGTGAGTTACTGACAACTCATTTAATTAATATCTTAGTCCAAGAGTAGTACCACTCAACTTTATTATCATGTCGGACTAAGTCCACCTGCAGGGTTTAACATGACAATCCTTATGAGCTCCTCTTGAGGACATTATCAACCTAGTATCTCTAGGGCACAGTTTCCTTCTATAATCAACAACACACACTATAAGTGATATCATTTCTCAACTTATCGGGCTTATTGATTCATCGAACTAAATCTCACCCATTGATAAATTAAAGAAATAAATATCAAATATATGTGTTTGTTATTATATTAGGATTAAGAGTACACACTTCCATAATAACTGAGGTCTTTGTTTCTTTATAAAGTCAGTATAAAAGAAACGACCTCTAATGGTCCTACTCAATACACTCTAAGTGTACTAGTGTAATTATATAGTTAAGATAAACTAATTCCTAATTACACTACGACCTTACAATGGTTTGTTCCTTTCCATTTTGGTCGTGAGCTACTGTTTATAATTTATAAGGTACTGATAACATGATCCTCTGTGTGTGACACCACACACCATGTTATCTACAATATAAATTAATTGAACAACTACATTTATCATAAATGTAGACATTTGACCAATGTGATTCTTATTTTTAGATAAATGTTTATACCAAAAGCTAGGCTTTTAGTATACATCCTAACAATCTCCCACTTATACTAAAAGACTAAGGTGCCATATCTGCTACCATACATCTGATTCCCAACCCTTCAACATGCCCATCAAAAGCTCTTGCCTTAATGACCTTAGTGAAAGGATCTATAGATCATCACCTGATGCAATCTAGGCGGCAACAACTTCTCCTCGTTTATACGATTTCTCGTATTGGGTGGTACTTGCGCTGTATTGTGTTTACTTGCCTTATAGACTTATGGTTTCTTCGAGTTTGCTACTGCACCAATATCATTACAATAAATTGTAATAATCTTTGGACAAACCAGAAATCATATCTAAGTCTATCTTGAGGTTATTGAGTCATTCAGCTTTTATGGCTACCTCAGAGGCTTGCCATATACTAAACTTCTATGGTAGAGTCCAGAAAAACACCTATGCTTATCACTCTTCCATAGTTATGACTTTACCTCCTAAAGTAAACACAAAACCCCGAGGTTGACTTACTATTATCCCTTTCCGATTGGATGTTAAAATCCATGCAACCCACAGGAACCAAATTAACTGTCTTGTAAGCTAGCATATAATTTCTAGTGCCTCTAAGGTACTTTTAATATATGCTTTACTGCAGTCCAATGTCCTTGTCCAGAGTTGCTTTGATATCTACTAACTATGCCCACGGCAAAATAGATATCCAGTCTCGTACACAGCATTTCATACATTAGGCTTCCCATAGCCGAAGTATAAGGAACTGCCTTCATGTCCTTTGTCTATGGAGACATTTCTTTAGATAAAGTTACTCCATGCTAAAAATGTAAGAAACCTTTCTTGGAGTTTTGCATTCTTAAAACGAGCAAGGATTTTTTTCGATATATGAAGCTTGGGATAAGTAAAATATTTTTTTCTTGCGATCCCTTATTACTTTGATCACAAAAATATATACATTCTCCCAAGTCCTTTATATCAAATTATTTGGACAACCATACCCTTACTTCTGACAACATTTTGATATTGTTTCCAACTACCAAAAATGTTATCTACGTATAGTACAAGAAATACCACCACGTTTCCATCACACCTTTTATATACACAAGACTTATCCGTTTACTCAATAAATCCAAAGGTCTGGATTACTTTGATAAACCGGATGTTCTAAGACCTTGAAGCTTTGCCTCAGTCCATAGATGCTCTTAGCCCTTTGCAATGAACCCTTCTGGTTGCTTTATATGGATGCTTTCATCAAGACTTCCATTAAGGAATGCTGTCTTGACATCCACTTGCCAAATAGATAAAAGAATCCGAATAGATTTAAGCATGGCTACCAGTGAAAAAGTTTCCTTTTTCATCAAGCCTTGCTTTGAAAGTTACTACCTTCCTTTCTATCCCTCTTTTCCTATTATAGACCTTTTTACACCCAAAGGCTTTTACACCATTTGGTGTTTCTACAAGCTTCCAGATTTTATTAGAATACATATATTCTAATTCTGTTATTCATTACTCTTTGCCAAGATGTTGCATCTTTATCTTGGAGTGTTTCGTCATATGTCCGGAGATCAGGTTCATGTCCTCCAGGGATCGAGTCCAAAAACTCTCCCAAAACATGAATCTTTTTAGGTTGCCTAACAACCCTCCCACTACGACAAGGCACTTTCTGCAATTGTGTATCATTTGTGATACGTGTTGCAGTTTCCTTGTGGTATCTCATCTTGTACAGTTGGTACTAGATTAGACATGCCTTTTATTATTTCCTTAAGAACAAATTTTCTTATGGGCACATGATTTATTACATAGTCCTTTTCTAAAAATCAGTCTTTGATGCTAACAATGACCTTCTGATTTTTAAGACTATAAACCTACTTTCATTTTACTAGGATAACCCACAAACAAGTGAATTCCTGTCCAACTTATCATTGTCTCTCTTCTGCATATGTGCTGGACTACCCGAATCCGAATATGCTTCGAAATAGGCTTCCGCCTATTCAGCAATTCTATATGAGTAGAGAGTTCTGACTTTAGAAGGTACTATATTCACTCCCGTTTCCAGAGTATATCCTTAAAATGATTTTGATAATATTCTTAATAACTCATCAATCTACTTATTTCCGTAAGAGTCTTATACCTTCCTTTTCCTACACCATTCAGTTGGAGTGTACCAGGTGCAGTTAGTTTGGATTGAATCCCTACTTCTGATAAATGACTCCTAAATTCTCCCAAGAGGTACTTGCCACTACGATCTTACCGTAGTGTCTTGATACTTTTACTTTGTCGTTTCTCCACATCAGCCTCGTACTCTTTGAACTAATCAAAGCACTTAGACTTGCGGCACATCAAGTAAATATATCCGTATCTCAAATAGTTGTCTATAAAATAGATGAAATATTTGAAACAACCTCTTGCCTGGATGCTCATAGGATCACACAAATCAGAATGAATCAATTCCAATATATCTTTGACTCCATACCCCTTAGACTTAAAAGCTTCTTGGTTATTTTTCCTTTCAAGTAAGACTCGCAGGTTGGAAAGATCTCCACTACCAATGAACCCAAAAGTTCATCAGCTACCAATGAATCATACTCAAGTTAATATAACCTAGCCTTAGATGCCAAAGATATATTGGTTCATTTCCGAAGGTTGCTTCCTATTAAAGTTAGAAGATGTGTTATAATTTCCATTTATTACATCGTGGGAGTTATTGGATTATAAATTGTCAACCAACATACTAGAATAGATAACTTCTCTATTTTTCTTGATAACAGCTTTGTTATCAAAATAGACACAATATCTATTCTATAATAGTTTAGAAACTGAAATCAGGTTCTTTCTAAACTTAGTACGTAAAGACAATTTCTAATAATCCAAATTTTATTCCTATTAGAGAATAAACCTCTCCCACTGCAACAGCTGCTACTTTTGCAGTAGTGCCCATGTGGACGGTGTTTTTTATTTTCATTTAGTTGTCGGGTTTCCTGGAACCCTGCAATGAATTGCAGACATGATCAGTGGCTCCCATATCTACACACCAGGTACCGGTAGATAACTCCACTAAACTTGTTTCAACTAATGAATAAAATACACCTATATTGTTCTTAGTTCTAAGAGGGCAGTCTATCTTAATGTCCAAATCATATTTCTAATCAATTATAATTGGGACCACTAAGTCTATCCTAAAGTATATCAGCTAGGGATTGACCATCATCCTAAGAATCACAAAAATATTTGGTTAAGACCAACTCCTTAAAAATCCCCTATGAATTTTGTATGCCACGTTAGTGTGGACGTATACAAATTCAAAGAGGAAATTTTATCATTTAATTTTATTATCTCGTCAACCTTACTTTATGACGAATAAAATTAATAGTTGGTCTATCTTTAATCAAATATTTGGTCAAGACTATAAATTTAAAATAATATTGATTCCTCTAACAATACTATTTAAATTTACCAACACCTCTAAACACCGTGAATTTTGCATGCCACGTTAGTGTGGACGTATACAAAATCAACATTTGTAAGAGGAGGGTTTTACCCATTAACTATCTTGTCAACGTAACTTTATGACAAATAAAATTATCTCAAATACCGTTAATTTTGTATGCCACGTTAGTGTGGACGTATACAAAATCAATCATTTGTAAGAGGGGTTTTAACCCTTTAATTTTATTATCTTGTCAACCTAGTTTTATGACAAATTAATAGTTGGTTTCATTTGGTCACACAAATAATAGCAGTGACTCCGATGGGGAGGATACTATTAGATGTGTCTAAGTGTATACCATTACTTGACACTAAGTCCATTAATAAGATTATGCCCCTTCCGTTGGGGAAGATCACACGCTCTTAATTAACTTCCTATAGTCATCCAAAAATGGAAGTCTGTTCTAGTGATCTGTAAACTAGCTCATCTGTTATGGAGGAAGGTACTCAGAGCCAACGCGCAAGCTTGTTTGTATCACTTACAAACCAGTAATGGAGACCATGGGATTTACTTAAAAATCCCTCTCCCACTTAGTTATTTATTAATGAGGAATTTTAACTATGCTAGCCTACTAAACTTGTAAACTAACATGCACACACAGCACAATATAAAAGCAATAAATAGAAAATCTAATTTTCAACTATTATGGCTTTTATCTCTAGTTGTCCTCCGTGTGTTGTCATCCCAAGCTGCTGCCATATTTGGCCACCGCCACCGGGTCTAGCTGCGCCTCTGGTCCTCAAAAGGTTCCACGCCTTGCAAGATTCGATCCGCGACATAAATAGAATTTTACATTTTTCGATCCTATATTCCTCAAAGGAATGTACATGTAAACTAGATCGAACATAAAATAAAATTTACATCCATCGATCCTATATTCCATAAAAGGAATGTACATGTGACTAGATCAAAAAAATAAAATCCTAATAAAACTAAATACAGCTCCTGCTGTATTTTATAATACAATCATGCACACACATATAAATGCCCTTGACATGTCCAAGGGTCCAATCACACACATAATAACTAAAAGTCATAATAGTTGGAGCCTGCAACCAAAGAGTTAGCACATCCTACTATTATCCTGCCTAAATTATGTATGACATGTGCATAATTATCCTAAATACCAAATACACAGAGGCAAAACCCTAGCTCTGATACCAATTGTTGGTTGCTACTCGGAAAGCCTAGAGGTTCCACTGTACAAAAATTTTGTACAAAGGTCTGAACCTTTTCCTAGCTACCATGTGTTCTTTTAAATTAAATTTTGGATCGCCTGCGGAACTTAACACATTTGATCCAAAACTTAATCTATTTGTTCTTTTAGGTTTTGACTTGGATCTCCTGCGGAACTTAACACGTTCGACCCAAATCACCTTAAGTTATTAATTCCATTAAATATTAATTTCCATAATCGGTTCCCAGTACTGACGTGGCGAGGCACATGGCCTTCTTGGATATGGGAGCAACCACCACCGACTAGACAAAACCTTTTATAAAAATCTAATATTTAATTTCCTAAAATAACTTTAGGTTAACCGAAAAGAACAATCAAATCACAAGGAAAAATAAAACAAAAGAACATAACTTCGAAAAAATATATTCGAAATACTAGAACGTATGCCTCTTGTATTTGGTATTATTTCCATAAATAACTAGTATGATGCGGAAAAGGAAAAACTACTAGTTATACCTGTTAGGACCAAAAGTAGCTAGAGGGGGGGGTGAATAGCTCGTCGCTCGGCGTGGCTTGTTTCTTCAAGGATATGCAGCGGAAAATAACAGAAACAAACACACAACGCTAACAAGGTTGGTTTACTTGGTATCCACCTCACAAGAGGTGACTAATCCAAGGATCCACACCACGCACGCACCCTCCACTATGAAAACACTCCTTTTCGGTAACTACCGAGGGCGGAGAAGCCCTACAAGACTCTCAGTACAAGAAGAAAGGAAAGGGAAACAAAATACAAGCGCAAAGCTTACAATGAGTACAGAAAACCCTAACCCTAGCTTCTCTTCTTGCCTTTGATCCGCCTCTTGACTTGGAAAGCTTCCAAGATCCTTCAAGAACTGGCGATCTGATCTTTGAGAGCGCTGTGGAGAAGTTGGCGAAAGATCTGGAGTGAATCGGAGAAGCGATGCCGAAGACAACGTTCGCCTGCGGCTATAAACCCGACGCAACGGTCGGATCCCGATCGATTCGAATGTTCCCAATCGATCGGGGAGGCTTTGGATCGATCCATGGATCGATCCAGAGCGCCTCTGTGCTCTGGAACCACGGATCGATCCAGCGCTTATCGCGCGAAGCAGCCGCGTCCCAATCGATCCACTGATCGATTGGGACATCTGGATCGATCCACGGATCGATCCAGAGGCTCTCTGTTCGCTAGGAAAGGCTTGGATCGATCCACTGATCAATCCAGTACTTGGTTTTTGCCCAAAACCAAGTCCCAAGCCTACCAAACCAACACCCGGTCAACCTTGACCCGTTGGTACATCATGCCTAGCATCTGGTCACTCCTTTGACCTGCTAGGACTTCCCACCAAGTGTCTGGTCAATCCCTTTGACCCACTTGGACTTTTCTAGTCGTGCCAAGTATCCGGTCACTCCCTTGACCTACTTAGTCTTCCACCAGATGTCTGGTCAACTTTGACCCATCTGGATTTCCTCATGCCAAGTATCCAGTCAATACTTTGACTTGGATCTCCTGCGGAACTTAACATGTTCGACCCAAATCACCTTAAGTTATTAATTCCATTAAATATTAATTTCCATAATCGGTTCCCAGTACTGACGTGGCGAGGCACATGGCCTTCTTGGATATGGGAGCAACCACCACCGACTAGACAAAACCTTTTATAAAAATCTAATATTTAATTTCCTAAAATAACTTTAGGTTAACCGAAAAGAACAATCAAATCACAAGGAAAAATAAAACAAAAGAACATAACTTCGAAAAAACATATTCGAAATACTAGAACGTATGCCTCTTGTATTTGGTATTATTTCCATAAATAACTAGTATGATGCGGAAAAGGAAAAACTACTAGTTATACCTTCTAGAAAGACCTCTTGATCTTCTACCGTATTCCTCTTCTAACCTCGGACGTTGTGTGGGCAACGATCTTCCAAGATGAGAAATCACCAATCACCTTCTTCTCCTCCTAGCTAGGTTCGGTCAAAACAAAAGAGCTTCACCAAGGAAGAAGAAAAACACCAACCAAGCTCCAAGGGATGCAAGCTTTCTCTCCTTCTTCTTCTTCTTCTCCAAGTAGTATCCGGCCAACACAAGAACTCCAAGCAAGAGGAAAGTTTCGGCCACCACAAAGAGGAAGAGAGGGAGAGGATATTGGCCGGCCACACCAAGGAATAGGAGAGGGAGAATAATAGAGGTTATCACCCATGAAGGCATCCCTACCCCTTCTTTTATATTCCTTGGCTTTAGCAAATAAGGAAATTTATTTATAATAAAATTTCCTTAACTTTCTTTGACAATAATTAATTAAGAAAATTTTAATAAAATTTCTTAATCAACTAATCATGGCCGGCCACCTCAAATAGAAAAATTAGGAGAGTTTCAATCAACAATTAAAACTTCCTTATTTGTCTTTGGAAATTTTAAAAAATAAAATTTTCTTTTAAAATCCCTTCATGATTGATAAAAAGAAATTTCTATAATTTTAATTTTCTACATGTGAATAATTTTCAAAGAGAAAAAATAAAATATCTTTCCAATCTACAAATAAGGAAAGAGATCTAATCTCTTTCTTTTAATCTTTTGTAGATCTTTTAAAGAGAGATATTTTAATTTTAATTCTCTGTAATAAATTATATCTTCCACATAATAAAAATTAAAATTAAATTTCTTTTTTAATTTAATTTGGCCGGCCCCCACTAGATTGGGTTCAAGCTAGGGCCGGCCACCCAATCTTATACCTAGGCCGGCCCTAGCTTGGTTCCTAAGCTAGCTTGGTCGGCCCCCTATTGGTGGGTATAGAAGGTGGGTATAGGTGAGTATAGTACTCTATAAATAAGAGGCTATGATAGGGACCGAGAGGAGGAATTGGTTTTGGTCTCCCGATAAAATTAAGCATCCCATGTTCGCCCCGAACACACAACTTAATTTTATCAATAATAATTCATTCCACTAGAGAACTATTATTGAACTACCGCACCAATCCCAAATTACATTTTTTGGGCTCCTTCTTATTATGAGTGTGTTAGTCTCCCTGTGTTTAAGATATCAAATGTCCACTAATTAAGTGAGTTACTGACAACTCATTTAATTAATATCTTAGTCCAAGAGTAGTACCACTCAACTTTATTATCATGTCGGACTAAGTCCACCTGTAGGGTTTAACATGACAATCCTTATGAGCTCCTCTTGAGGACATTATCAACCTAGTATCTCTAGGACACAGTTTCCTTCTATAATCAACAACACACACTATAAGTGATATCATTTCCCAACTTATCGGGCTTATTGATTCATCGAACTAAATCTCACCCATTGATAAATTAAAGAAATAAATATCAAATATATGTGCTTGTTATTATATTAGGATTAAGAGTACACACTTCCATAATAACTGAGGTCTTTGTTTCTTTATAAAGTCAGTATAAAAGAAACGACCTCTAATGGTCCTACTCAATACACTCTAAGTGTACTAGTGTAATTATATAGTTAAGATAAACTAATTCCTAATTACACTACGACCTTACAATGGTTTGTTCCTTTCCATTTTGGTCGTGAGCTACTGTTTATAATTTATAAGGTACTGATAACATGATCCTCTGTGTGTGACACCAACACCATGTTATCTACAATATAAATTAATTGAACAACTACATTTATCATAAATGTAGACATTCTTATTTTTAGATAAATGTTTATACCAAAAGCTAGGCTTTTAGTATACATCCTAACACGGAGGATGGCGGACACTACAAAAAGAAGAGGAAAAAACACCTCAGTTAGCGAAGAGCAGCATACGAAAAATATCAACTTACCAAAAGGAGCTCCGATTTCTGCCGGGATAGGGCTAAGACCAAAAGCGTGCAGAATGCCTTCTAGCATCAGCACGGACAAGCGAACGACAACACCGTTCAGCTTGCCTGAGGCTGTGGAGCAGGCAGAATCGTGAGCATGTGAAGGAAAGTCAGAAGCAAGGATAGGACGCCATTGGGAAGGCCTAGCCAAGGGGGCAGGGGGCTTAAGGAAGAAAAAGCGAGACCTCCAGCCTTTATTGGAAGAAGGTAGGTCACCAAAAAGCTTATGGCCCGGCTTGGCCTGAACGTTGAATATCCCTGCCTCAGCTTGCCGGAAAGAATAGAAGTGATGGAATAGTCTAGCGGTCAAGGGAATTTGATAAATGCGGCACAAGATGATGGTTCCGCAGACCGCTCGGAATACATTGGGGGCAAACTGAGAGATACCAATACCGCAATACTGACTCAACTCAGAGAGAAAAGGATGTAAAGGAAAGCGAAGACCGCCTAAGACTTGATCCTTAAAGACAGTGATAAACCCTTCAGGAGGGGAAGAAGGATGTTCATCTGGCAAGGGAAGGCGGAACTCATATGCGACGCCTAGCCCCAGATTGGATTGCAGTAAAGACAGGTCGTGATGGTCTAAATCGGAGATGTAATGCGAATACCAGAAGAGTTCCTTACCATCCATGATTGTGAGGAGTAAGCAGGCGAGGGGAAGGAAGACAAGAGGGGTCACAGGTCGGCCGCAAACCGGAGAATGAGGAGTTGCACTGCCAGAAACGGCCGCGAACGAGAGAAGGAGGAAAGCGAAGCGTCGAAGTAAGGAAAGCGGATTGCCTTTAGGGTTTATAAAGCCCATTTATTCCTAGGAAACATCGAGAGTCGAGCCGAGTATCTTTTTGGGTAACGTGCCTCAACGCCGTCGAATGGGAAATGAGCGCCGAAGGGTGCAAAAGGAGGTTAGATGCTGGCGTCAGGGGGCGTGCGCAGTAAAGGCGCCGGACAGGTGTCATAACGAGAAGAAGCGCATTAAAGATCGACAAGGCAAGGTAATCATGAAGGGGCGTGGCCTCAAAAAAGAAGCATTCTTCGTAAAAGTCTCAAGGCTAGGCGGGAAGTTTCATGAAGCTGCAGAAGTCAGGCAATTCAAAAGGGTCGCAAATAAGACAGGGCAGCGAGAGCGATTGCCAGATCAGAAAAGTAGCAAACAGGTCTGCGGGGGTGTTCTCCGTTCGGATAGGCCTAGCAAGCAGCTCTGCGTAGGTAGCCCCCGAGCTGAGAAGCTAACCGGGTGCGTCGTGAGAACTGCGGGGTCATCATAAGATGCAAGGGCACTGTGACCCAGGGGTTGAGTAAGGGTTTTACGCTCCCTCTTCTACGCTTAATTTTATACTGTACGTGATGCAATTGCAGGAAGAAACGCGACGCAAACGAGTAAGCCTAAAGCTAGCAATGGCGACCAGATTAACTAAAGCAATGAGGTCGGTGTAGGCGGGATGGATGAAGGCAGTGCATCTATGCCTTTGCCGTTTGGGGTTCTTACCGGTCTCGGGCCAGCGCCATCGCCACCGGTCTCGGACCGAAGTATCATTACTGGTCTCGGACCAGCGCCACCGGTCTCGGACCGGAGTATCATTACTGGTCTCGGACCAGCGCCATCGCCATCGGTCTCGGACCGGAGTATCATTACTGGTCTCGGACCAGCGTCATCGCCACCGGTCTCGGACCGGAGTATCCCAGACTCTCGCCTCAGTACGAGTTATAAGTGAGCTCTGCTCTCACGCCCAACGACCTTTCAGGTCGGCTCCCATGCGAGAATTAAAAGTGAGCCCTGTGCTCAACGACCTTTAGGTCGGTGGTCCCAGAACTCTCGCCTCGGTCACGAGTTATAAGTGAGCTCGCTCTCTGCCCAAGCCTGACTCTCGTGTCATTCGAATTAAAAGTGAGCCTGTGCTCACGCCCAATGACCTTTAGGTCGGTGGTCCCAGACTCTCGCCTCGGTCACGAGTTATAAGTGAGCTCTCCTCTCACGCCCACGACCTTCGGTCGGCTCCCATCGAGATTAAAAGTGAGCCCTGTGCTCACGCCCAACGACCTTTTAGGTCGGTAGTTCCAGACTCTCGCCTCAGTGCGAGTTATAAGTGAGCTCTCCTCTCACGCCCAACGACCTTTCAGGTCGGCTCCCATGCGAGAATTATAAGTGAGCCCTGTGCTCACGCCCAACGACCTTTTAGGTCGGTAGTTCCAGACTCTCGCCTCAGAGCGAGTTATAAGTGAGCTCTACTCTCACGCCCAACGACCTTTCAGGTCGGCTCCCATTCGAGAATTAAAAGTGAGCCCTGTGCTCACGCTCAACGACCTTTTAGGTCGGTAGTCCCAGACTCTCGCCTCAGAGCGAGTTATAAGTGAGCTCTGCTCTCACGCCCAACGACCTTTCAGGTCGGCTCCCATGCGAGAATTAAAAGTGAGCCCTGTCCTCACGCCCAACGACCTTCTAGGTCGACCCCATACGGGACTCAAGAATCATCCCCCCCCCCTTGCGAGAATCATAAGCGAACTCGACGTCCACGCCTAACTACCTCTTAGAGGGATATGCCTCACGTTGTGCGAAGCGTTTTCAAATAATCAGGTCAGCTACATCTGACTTCATTTTAGCTTCTTTATGCAAATTGCAAATAGGCAGCAAACAAGCAAAGATACGGAGTACGGGAGGGCATCTACCCTACCCCTAAAGCGTCAATATTAATCGTGGAATCAGGTTTTGCACGTTCATCACAGTTTTAATTCTTAAAGCTTTATATCAGTTTTATTATTCAAAATCCATACATAAAAACGAGTCATGACACGACTTTGGTTTCTTACATACAAGCCAGTTTTTTATGAATGCTGCCTAGATTAAAATTGAGCAGAAAAGATCAGGCCGGAAAGAGACAAAATACAAGGGTTGCAGCGCAGTTCAGCAAGAAGGTGATACAGCTAAGGCCACAAGCAGGAACGCCTTGTGACAAAGGAGCCACTGAGACAACTATTCCCCAGGCCAGCTTTGACTTGGGGAAGGGATTGGCCATGGAGAATGAGCACTTCCGCGTGAAGACCTGTCGGGAGACTCAGGGGCGTTCAAAGCCCGAGCCAGCTTCGCATGTAAGGAGTCAATGACTGCTTGTTGCTGGGCGATTGTGTCTTGCTTGACGTCAAGGCACGTGCGGAGAAGGGATAACTCCGCCTCGTGCTCTCGCTTCAAGCGTTCTTGGAGGCTAAGTTGGCGCTGCAGGCTAGCCTGGCATTCCTCTTTCCTCGCCTTCTCTGCATGCACACAATGCTTCGCGACACAATACTGGGCTTCCATGGAGTGCAGGGCAGTTGTCTGGCGAGCGTGTTCCTGGGACACGCGCTCCAGTTCACGTTCTCTCGCGACAAGCAGCGAGGTGAGTTTATTTATCAGCATTTGGGAGGGCGGTTGATCAACTTCGTCGGAGGAAGGAGAATGCATCTCGGGGGGAGGAAGCTGGTAGAACGCGGGTTGGCAAGAGAAAATAGGAAAGCAGAAATGAAGAAGGATGGAGTGAAGAAGTGATCGTGAGGCTCTTTATAGAGAAGGCAGGTGGCCAAGTCAAAGCAAATACGTGGGAACGGTGCCCCAAGCGACTGGCGACGCAATAAAGGAGGCATGGTATCCCAGGCGACGCGACACAAAGGTTGATGTGAGAGCCCAGGCAACGCGACACAAAAGTCGACGCGTGAGGCAGAAAGCAGAGCGCGCAGAGATACGCTGAGATCACAGAGATATGCTGAGGCAGAAACACAGAGATATGCTTGTTGGTTGCTACTCGGAAAACCTAGAGGTTCCACTGTACAAAAATTTTGTACAAAGGTCTGAACCTTTTCCTAGCTACCATGTGTTCTTTTAAATTAAATTTTGGATCGCCTGCGGAACTTAACACGTTTGATCCAAAACTTAATCTATTTGTTCTTTAAGATTTAGACTTGGATCTCCTGCGGAACTTAACACGTTTGATCCAAATCACCTAAGTTATTAATTCCATTAAATATTAATTTCCATAATTGGTTCCCAGTACTGACGTGGCGAGGCACATGACCTTCTTGGATATGGGAACAACCACCACCGACTAGACAAAACCTTTTATGGAAAGCTAATATTTAATTTCCTAAAATAACTTTAGGTCAACCAAAAAGAACAATCAAATCACAAGGAAACGAAAAATAAAAGAACACAACTTCGAAAAACATATTCGAAATACTAGAATCGTAAGCCTCTTGTATTTGGTATTATTTCCATAAATAACTAGCATGATGCGGAAAGGAAAAATTACTAGTTATACATTCTAAAAAGACCTCTTGATCTTCTACCGTATTCCTCTTCTAACCTCGGACGTTGTGTGGGCAACGATCTTCCGAGATGAGAACCACCAAGCACCTTCTTCTTCCTTACAAGTTTCGGCCACCACAATTCTCCAAGAGAAGTAGAGGTCCGGCCACCACCACCAAGCTCCAAGGGATGCAAGAAACAAAACCACCTTTCTCTCCTTCTTCTCCTAGCTAGAACCGCCACCATCAAGAGCTCCAAGAGAGGTTGCCGCTGGCCATAAGAAGAAGAGAAGAGGAAGAAGCTAGGGCCACCAAGGAGGAAAAGAGAGGAGAATAATAGAGTTGATCACCCGTGAAGGCACCTCTACCCCCTCTTTTATAATCCTTGGTCTTGACAAATAAGGAAATTTTAATAAAAAATTCCTTAATTCTTTTGTCATAAAAAAGAAAAATTATTTTAATTAAAAAACAATTTTCTTCTTTTAATAATAATGGCCGGCCACTTCTAATTCCCCAAAACAAGGAAAATTTAATTCACACAAGAATTAAAACTTCCTAATTTGTTTCTAGAAATTTATAAAAAAAATTCCAATAATTTTTATCCCTTCATGATTGGTTAATAAAAAAGAAATTTTATAAATTAAAATTCTTCTTCTAAACATGTGGATAATTTCCAAAAGAAAAGTTATCTCTAAAAATTAAAATCTCTTTTCAATTTACAAATAAGGAAAGATATCAAATCTTTTCTTAATCTTTTGTAGAAACTAATAAAAGAGAATATTTAATTTTTAAACTTCTCTTTTAAATTATTATCATGGTTAAAAAGGAAAGTTTTTCTTAAAAATAAAATCTCCTTTCAATCTACAAATAAGGAAAGATTTCAAATCTTTTCTTAATCTTTTGTAGAAAGCTTTAAAAGGAAAGATTTAATTTTTAAACTCTCTTTTAAAACTATGATATCCACATAAGAAATAATTTTAATAAAAAATCTTTTTTAATATGATGTGGTCAGCCACCTAAACTTGGGCTCCAAGCTATTGGCCGGCCACCTTAAGGCCAACTTTTAGGCTTGGCCGGCCCTAAGCTTGAGCTTCAAGCTTAGCTTGGCCGACCCCTATTGGTTGGGTAAGAAGGTGGGTATGTGGTGGGTATAAATCTCTATATACAAGAGGCTACGATAGGGACCGAGAGGAGGAATTGGTTTTGGTCTCCCGATGAAATTAAGCTTCCCGTGTTCGCCCCGAACACACAACTTAATTCCATCAATAATAATTCATTCCACTAAAGAACTATTATTGAACTACCGCACCAATCCCAAATTACATTTTGGGCTCCTTCTTATTATGAGTGTGTTAGTCTCCCTGTGTTTAAGATGTCAAATGTCCACTAATTAAGCGAGTTACTGACAACTCATTTAATTAATATCTTAGTCCAAGAGTAGTACCACTCAACCTTATCGTCATGTCGGACTAAGTCCACCTGCAGGGTTTAACATGACAATCCTTATGAGCTCCTCTTGAGGACATTCTCAACCTAGATCACTAGGACACAGTTTCCTTCTATAATCAACAATACACACTATAAGTGACATCATTTCCCAACTTATCGAGTTTATTGATTCATCGAACTAAATCTCACCCATTGATAAATTAAAGAAATAAATATCAAATATATGTGCTTGTTATTATATTAGGATTAAGAGCACACACTTCCATAATAACTGAGGTCTTTGTTTCTTTATAAAGTCAGTATAAAAGAAACGACCTCTAATGGTCCTACTCAATACACTCTAAGTGTACTAGTGTAATTATATAGTTAAGATAAACTAATACCTAATTACACTACGACCTTCCAATGGTTTGTTCCTTTCCATTATGGTCGTGAGTTACTATTTATAATTTATAAGGTACTGATAACATGATCCTCTGTGTGTGACACCACACACCATGTTATCTACAATATAAATTAATTGAACAACTACATTTATCATAAATGTAGACATTTGACCAATGTGATTCTTATTTCTAGATAAATGTTTATACCAAAAGCTAGGCTTTTAGTATACACTCTAACAATCTCCACTTATACTAAAAGACTAAGCTGCTATATCTGCTGCTATACATCTGATTCCTAATCCTTCAACATGCCCATCAAAAGCTCTTGCCTTAAGGACCTCAGTGGAAGGATCAATAGGTCATCACCTGATGCATTCTAGGCGGCAACAACTTCTCCTCGTTTATACGATTTCTCGTATTGGGTAGTACTTGCGCTCTATTGTGTTTACTTGCCTTATAGACTCATGGTTTCTTCGAGTTTATTACTGCACCATTATTATTACAATAAATTGTAATAATCTTTGGACAAACTAGAAATCATATCTAAGTCTATCTTGAGGTAATTAAGTCATTCAGCTTTTATGGTTTCCTCAGAGGCTTGCCATATACTAAGCTTCTATGGTGGAGTCCAGAAAAACACCTATGCTTATCACTCTTCCATAGTTATGACTTTACCTAAAGTAAACACAAAACCCCGAGGTTGACTTATTATTGTCCCTATCCGATTGGAAGTCAAAATTCATGCAACCCACAGGGACTAAATTAACTGCCTTGTAAGCTAGCATATAATCTCTAGTTCCTCTAAGGTACTTTAATATATGCTTTACTGCAGTCCAATGTCCTTGTCTAGGGTTACTTTGATATCTGCTAACTATGCCCTTGACAAAACAGATTTCTGATCTTGTGCATATCATACATTAGGTTGTCTAACTGCCGAAGCATAAAGAACTGCCTACATGTCCTCAATCTCCTTTGATGTCATCGGAGACATCTCTTTAGATAAAGACAGTCCATGCTTAAAAGGTAAGAAACCTTTCTAGGAGTTTTGCATGTATCAAGCTTAGGATAAGTATATTTTTCTTGCGATCCTTTGATCTCAAAAATATATACATTCTCCCAAGTCCTTTATATCGAATTATTTGGACTACCATACCCTTACTTCTGACAACATTTTGATATTGTTTCCAACTACCAAAAATGTTATCTACGTATAGTACAAGAAATACCACCACGTTTCCATCACACCTTTTGTATACACAAGACTTATCCGTTTACTTAATAAATCCATAGGTCTGGATTACTTTGATAAACTGGATGTTCCAAGACCTTGAAGCTTTGCATCAGTCCATAGACTGATTGAGCTTGCACACAAGATACTCTTAGCCCTTTGCAATGAACCCTTCTGGTTGCTTTATATGGATGCTTTTTTCAAGACTTCCATTAAGGAATGTTGTCTTGACATCCACTTACCAAATAGATAAAAGTATCCGAATAGACTTAAGCATGGCTACCAGTGAAAAAGTTTCCTTTTTCATCTAGCCTTGCTTTGAAAGTTTCTACCTTCCTGTCTATCCCTCTTTTCCTATTATAGACCTTTTTATACCCAAAGGCTTTTACACCATTTGGTGGTTCTACAAGCTTCAGTTTTATTAGAATACATATATTCTAATTCTGTTATTCATTACTCTTTGCCAAGATATTGCATCTTTATCTTGGAGTGCTTCGTCATATGTCCGGAGATCAGGTTCATGTCCTCCAGGGATCGAGTCCAAAAACTCTCCCAAAACATGAATCTTTTTAGGTTGCCTAACAACCCTCCCACTATGACAAGGCACTTTCTGCAATTGTGTATCATTTGTGATACGTGTTATAGTTTCCTTGTGGTATCTCATCTTGTACAATTGGTACTAGATTAGACATGTCTTTTATTATTTCCTTAAGAACAAATTTTCTTATGGGCACGTGGTTTATTACATAGTCCTTTTCTAAAAAACGGTCATTGATGCTAACAATGACCTTATGATTTTTAAGACTATAAACCTACTTTCATTTCTCTAGGATAACCTACAAACAAGTGAATTCCTGTCCAACTTATCATTGTCTCTCTTCAGCATATGTGCTGGACTACCCGAATCCGAATATGCTTCGAAATAGGCTTACGCCTATTCAGCAATTCTATATGAGTAGAGAGTTCTGACTTTGGAAGGTACTATATTCACTTCCGTTTCCAGAGTATATCCTAAAAATGATTTTGGTAATATTCTAAATAACTCATCAATCTACTTATTTCCATAAGAGTCCTATACCTTCCTTTTTCTACACCATTCTGTTGGGGTGTACCAAGTGCAGTTAGTTGGAATTGAATCCCTACTTCTGATAAGTGACTCCTAAATTCTCCCAAGAGGTACTTGCCACTATGTTCTAACCATAGTGACTTTTACTTTAACATTTCTCCGCATCAGCCTTGTACTATTTGAACTAATCAAAGTACTTAGTCTTGCGGTACATTAAGTAAATTTATTTGTATCTTGAATAGTTGTCTATAAAATAGATGAAATATTCAATACTACCTCTTGTCTGGATAGTCTTAGGATCACACAAATCAGAATGAACCAATTTCAATATATCTTTGACTCCATACCCCTTAAACTTAAAAGCTTCTTGGTTATTTTTTCTTCCAAATTTCTATTTCTACTAAAAGATAAGTAGACGTCTCCCACTGCAACAGCTGCCACCTTAGTAGCATTGCCCATGTAGACAGTAATCTCCCCTTCAGATAGTCGTCGGGTTTCCTGGAACCCTGCAAGGAATTGCAGACATGATCAGTGGCTCCCGTATCTACACACCAGGTGCTGGTAGATAACACCGCTAAACATGTTTCAACAACTAGAGTATGAGATATACCTTTGTTTTGGTTCTTACGAGGACAGTCCGCCTTCCAATGTCCTGCCTGCTTGCAGATGAAGCACTTGCCCTTCGGCTTCTTCATTCCAGCTTTAAATCCCGTACTCTGAGATTTATTCACTTTCTTTGCTGAACCAGTTTGTTTCTTCTTCTTCTTACCTTTCGGTTTAGAAGTAGAACCATTTTCAGCATAGTGAATTTGAGCATTGTGACGAAATAACCCTTCTGCTGCTTGAAGTTCTGTCAGTAGTTTCCCTAATGAATAAATCCTTTTATTCATATTATAGTTCAGGCGGAACTGCTCAAAACTTCTAGGTAGGGTTTGGAGGATCATATCGATCTGGGTTTCCCATCAATTTCTCCTCCAAGGATCTGTATCTCGTTCAGATAAGCCATCATCTTTAGGATATGATCCCTTACAGGAGTACCCTCTTGCATGGTGGCTGTCATTATCTTTCTCATAGCTTCTTGTCTAGAAGCCCTATCCTGATGACCAAAGAGTTCCTTGAGATTGTTCATAATATCATAAGCTATTGGTAAATATTGATGTTGCAATACATTTGACATTGAAGCCAAAATGTAACACCGCGTCATCTCATCTGCCTTTACCCATCTCTTATGATATTCAATCTCCTCTTGGGTAGATTCACCAGTGGGTGCATCAGGACAAGGTTCAGTCAGTACAAATTTATAGCTTTCAGCAGTCAGAACAATATCCAGGTTTCTTTTCCAATCTATGTAATTTGGTCGATAAGTCTATTTTGTTGAAGTATGATGGACAGTGGGTTGAAAGTCATCCTAAGAATCACAAATAACTTTTGGTCGAACTCTAAATTTAGAATAATATTGATTCCTCAAACAATACTATTTTAAATTAACCAACACCTTAAAACACCGTGAATTTTGTATGCCACGTTAGTGTGGACGTATACAAATTCAACATTTGTAAAAGGAGGGTTTTAACCCATTAATTTTATTATCTTGTCAACCTAACTTTTTGACAAATAAAATTAATAGTTGGTATTATTTGGTCACACAAATAATAGCAGTGACTCCGTTGGGGAGGATACTATTAGATGTGTCTAAGTGTACACCATTACTTGACACTAAGTCCATTAATAAGATTATGCCCCTTCCGTTGGGGAAGATCACATGCTCTTAATTAACTTCCTATAGTCATCCAAAAATGGAAGTATGTTCTAGTGATCCGCAAACAAGCTCATCCGTTATGGAGGAAGGCACTCAGAGCCAACGCGCAAGCTTGTTTGCATCACTTACAAACCAGTAATGGAGACCATGGGATTTACTTAAAATCCCTCTCCCACTTAGTTATTTATAAATGAGGAATTTTAACTATGCTAGCCTACTAAACTTGTAAACTAACATGCACACTGATATAAAAGCAATAAATAGAAAAATCTAATTTTCAACTATTATGGCTTTTATCTTTAATTGTCCTCAGTGTGTTGTCATCCAAGTTGCTGCCATATTTGGCCACCGCCACCGGGTCTAACTGTCGCATCCATCTTGCTCCGAGTTCCGCTGCGCCTCTAGTCCTTAGAAGGTTCCACGCTTTGCAAGATTCGATCCGCGACATAAATAGAATTTTACATTTTGATCCTATATTTCCATAAAAGGAATGTACATGTATCTAGATCAAAAATAAAATCCTAATAAAACTAAATACAGCTCCTGCTGTATTTTAATACAATCATGCACACACATATAAATTGCCCTTGACATGTCCAAGGGTCCAATCACACACATAATTAACTAAAAGCCATAATAGTTGGATCCTGCATCCATAGAGTTAGCACATCCTACTATTAACCTGCCTAAATTATGTATGACATGTGCATAATTTAAACTAAATACCAAATACACAGAGGCAAAACCCTAGCTCTGATACCACTTGTTGGTTGCTACTCGGAAAGCCTATAGGTTCCACTGTATAAAAATTTTGTACAAAGATCTGAACCTTTTCCTAGCTACCATGTGTTCTTTTAAATTAAATTTTAGATCTCCTGCGGAACTTAACACGTTTGATCCAAAACTTAATCTATTTGTTCTTTTAGGTTTTGACTTGGATCTCCTGCGGAACTTAACACGTTCGACCCAAGTCTCCTTAAGTTATTAATTCCATTAAATATTAATTTCCATAAAAGGTTCCCAGTACTGACGTGGCGAGGCACATGACCTTCTTGGATATGGGAGCAACCACCACCGACTAGACAAAACCTTTAATAGAAAGCTAATATTTAATTTCCTAAAATAACTTTAGGTTAACCAAAGAGAACAATCAAATCACAAGGAAAAGAAAGAAACAAAAGAACACAACTTCGAAAAAACATATTCGAAATACTAGAACGTAAGCCTCTTGTATTTGGTATTATTTCCATAAATAACTAGCATGATGCGGAAATAGAAATTACTAGTTATACCTTGTAGAAAAACCTCTTGATCTTCTACCGTATTCCTCTTCTAACCTCGGACGTTGTGTGGGCAACGATCTTCCAAGATGAGAAACCACCAACCACCTTCTTCTCCTCCAAGCAAGGTTCGGCCACAAAAGAAAAGCTTCACCAAGGAGAAAAGCCAAAATACTAACCAAGCTCCAAGAGATGCTAGCTTTCTCTCCTTCTTCTTCTTCTTCTCCGAGTAGTATCCGGCCACCACAAGAACTCCAAGGGAGAGGGAGAGGTTCGGCCACCACAAGAGGAAGAGAAGGAGATGATGGCCGGCCACACCAAGGAACAAAAGAGGGAGAGGAATAATAGATGTTGTGTCTTGTGAAGGCACCCTCACCCCTTCTTTTATATTCCTTGGCCTAGGTAAATTAGGAAATTTAATTACAATAAATTTTCCTTAATTTCCTTGACATGATTTAATTGAGAAAAATAAAATAATATTTCCCTAATTAAACAATGATGGCCGGCCAAAACAATAGGAAGCAAATTGGACAAGTTTCAATCAACAATTAAAACTTTCCTTATTTGTTTCCGGAAATTTTAAAAAATAAAATTTCTCTTTAAAATCTCTTCATGGTTAATAAAAGGAAATATCTATAATTTTAATTTTATTATCATGTGAATAATTTTAAAGAGAAAATAAAACATCTCTCCAATCTACAAATAAGGAAAGAGATCTAGTCTCTTTCTTTAATCTTTTGTAAATCTTTTACAAGAGAGATATTTTAATTTTAATTCTCTTTTAAATTAAATCTTCCACATAATAATAAACATTAAAATTAAATTTTCTTTTTAATTAATTATGGCCGGCCCTACTAGCTTGGGTTCAAGCTAGGGCCAGCCACCTTTAGGCCAGCCCTAGCTTGGTTCCCAAGCTAGCTTGGCCAGCCCCTTTAGGTGGGTATAGAAGGTGGGTATATGTGGGTATAGTACTCTATAAATAAGAGGCTACGATAGGGACCGAGAGGAGGAATTGGTTTGGTCTCCGATAAAGTTAAGCATCCATCATTGAACACACAACTTAATTTTATCAATGATAATTCATTCCACTAGAGAACTATCATTGAACTACCGCACCAATCCCAAATTACATTTTGGGCTCCTTCTTATTATGAGTGTGTTAGTCTCCATGTGTTTAAGATATCGAATGTCCACTAATTAAGTGAGTTCTTGACAACTCATTTAATTAATATCTAAGTCCAAGAGTAGTACCACTCAACCTTATTATCATGTCGGACTAAGTCCACTGCGAGGGTTTAACATGACAATCTTTATGAGCTCCTCTTGAGGACATTATCAACCTAGTATCACTAGGACACGGTTTCCTTCTATAATCAACAACACACTATGGGTGATACCATTTCCCAATTTATCGGGTTTATTGATTCATCGAACTAAATCTCACCCATTGATAAATTAAAGAAATAAATATCAAACATATGTGCTTGTTATTATATTAGGATTAAGAGCACACACTTCCATAATAACTGAGGTCTTTGTTCCTTTATAAAGTCAGTATAAAAGGAACGACCTCAAATGGTCCTACTCAATACACTCTGAGTGTACTAGTGTAATTATATAGTCAAGATAAACTAATACCTAATTACACTACGACCTTCTAATGGTTTGTTCCTTTCCATTCTGGTCGTGAGCTACTGTTTATAATTTATAAGGTACTGATAACATCATCTTCTGTATGTGACACCACATACTATGTTATCTACAATATAAATTAAATGAACAACTACAAACAAATGTAGATCATTAGACCAAATGTGATTCTTTATTCATAATGAATGTTTACAAAGCTTAGGCTTTCAGTATACACTCCAACAAGGCGAGGTACAAGTCATAGGTCGGGACCGGCAGAGCTGAGCAGAAGCAGCTCGATCTACAGACCTGCGGTTGAAGACCAAGAAATACAAAGCGCAGAGGCAGGTCAGGCAGGTCGGGATCGGCAGAGCTAAGCAGAAGCAGCTCGATCTACAGACCTGCGGTTGAAGGCCAGGAAATACAAAGCGCAGAGGCAGGTCAGGCAGGTCGGGATCGGCAGAACTGGGCAGAGGCAGGTCGGGATCGGCAGAACCGGGCAGAGGCAGGTCGGGATCGGCAGAACTGATCAGAAACAGCTCGAGCTGCAGGTCTGCGATTCGGAGGCCCGAAGAGGCAAACCACGGATCATAGACCGGGATCGGCAGAACTGATCAGAAACAGCTCGAGCTGCAGGTCTGTGATTCGGAGGCCCGAAGATGCAAACCACGGATCATAGACCGGGATCCGTAGAACCAGTGAGAGTCAGCCCGTCTTTCAGGCGACATTTAGAGGCTAGAGCCGATCGGAAGAGGCGAGGCCGGTACAGGTCACAATAGATCGGATGAGCTAAGTAGTGCGGGTGCAGAGAATCTCAACGGTCCGTCGAGGATAATCATTACATACCAACGATGCGGGCGAAGGCGGTGGTTCCTAGAACGAAAAGATGCCTTCATAACCAGTAGTAGCCTGCCAGCTGTCCCTCACTACAAGACAAAACCCATGTGCGGAGGCGGAGGTGCCTAAACAGAAAGATGCTTGCACGACAAATAGCAGCGCGACAGGTGTCCGGAACTAGGCGACAAAGCCCAGCGTCTAACGTTTTCTGACAGGATGGCAGGTTTTAAAAAGAGGCACGCATAAAAGGGGAGAGATCCCTCGGACGCAGGTACGCGCACACACTCTCTCGTCACTCTTTTCCACAACTATTTTTCTTCTTCTTCTCTCTGTTCTTTCTGGGGAAAAAGGACCTGACTTAAGCGTCGGAGGGCCTGATCCGGGGACTTTTTCCCTGGGTTTTGGTCTCTAACGTGAGGAAGGGGGATTGTCTGAGTGTGCGCAGGGTCCTGCAGCAGCGTCAGCCGCCCGTGGGAGCCGAATCACCTACGACTTTCCGTCAACAACCAGGCCACCGCGACCAGCCTTCGGACGGGATCACCTCATAAGCTTATTTGAGCTTTTATCGAGTATAAACGAGCTTAATAAATATAAATATAAGTATAAATTATAAATTTAAATATTTATTAAAAATTAAATTATATATTTAGAGAAAATTATAATATTCTTATTAAAATTTATAATTTTATTTTAATAAATAAATTTAATATATGTATCTATTATTTTCATATGTAGAGTGTAAAATCTATAAACTCAATATCAAAACTATTATTTTTTTATTTAAAAATTAATTCATGAACTTACTAATGAATATGTTTACGAGCTAACGAGCGTATTGTGAAACTTAAGTTTATTTATTTATCTTAAGGAGCTTCATTAAATGAGTTTTTATCGAATCAAGTTTCGAATAAGTCATGAGTGACTTAATTTATTTATACCCCTAATTTTGAAGAAAATTCCTTAATATAAAAGAGTTTTGGTTAAAAAGTAGGAACAATTTTATTATGTGATTCATAATACACTTTTTTATTTCCAAACTATTTTATAAAAAAATGACAAATAACTGTTAAACTTTTAGAAAATTTTTACATCCTCAATCATTAACAGCATTATTTCATCAAGGTAAATATAAATATTATCACCAGTTTTTTCGTCGAGCTAAATAATAGCATGTCAAATTTTGCATGGTTGACATGCCCACTATTTTATCTACAAACATTTTCAAATGATATATATGGAAGAAAGTGCATAATTTAATAAAAGGGAATATTGATCTGAAATAAAGTATTGGCAATAACTTTAAATCTCTCATCATCGTGTCAGTTTGAAGACGTTTGCACAAGTTTAAAACAATTAAATATAATTTAGAAAAAAAAATAGAGTGAATCAATCTATCATATGAGTGGATTTTGTGCAGATAATCTTTGTTAATATGAAAAATTCATTCAACATCCTTTGTATTATTTCTTATGTTTAAATTTGGTCCCTGGATTATGTACAGCGGTCGAATATTTAGATTATCATCCACCCTATGTATTCGTGGTTTGATACTATAATGTATTTGTAGAAATTTTTCTTCTAAATGGGATACGCAACCAAAGGATGCTGGGCTCTTAGGCTGACTACCACGTGTACTTTCCAATTTACCTTGGTGGCCGGCGGAAAAAATTTTTAGGGTTAGGCCAGTCACCATATGGATAGTCAATGAGGTCTGTAAAATAATGAAAATGGACGAATAACCATAAAAGAATTTTTTACGAATTTTTAGAAATTTTTTAGAAATTTTTCGAAACTCGTATAATGAATTTAAGGGGATTAAAAATTAGGCCAAAGGAAAATCTATTTAAACTACCTTATTTAAACGTGAAAAAATTGAATTTTTCTTTTCTCTTCTCCCGTCACCGTGTCGTGTCCCTCTTCCTCTTCCTCGCCTAAGCTCCTCATCTTCCTCTCCTTCCCCAACCTTAGCCGCCGACGCCTCCTCTCCTTCCACGGTTGTAAATGTTAAAAAATTCTTTTTTCTGTGATAATCACAACTGTTGTAATGTTTGATAAATATAGAGTTAATCACGGCTGTCTTAATGTTATTACACTGTTTGCTCTGATAAATATTTTAAGTAATATTTGACTTGGGAAGAAGTCTCACTATTCGAAGAAAATTTTATATTTTAGTTGGACCCGACATCAATGGATTTGATCTCACTCGGAATAGATCAACAAATCTAATTGGGTTTTGAGATGTTAATGTCACCGAAAGATTTTTAGCATCAACTTGATCGTGTAAAATATTTCGTGGGAATACAAACATATGTGAAGCTTGGAACCCTCATGCTATCCATCATAAAGATCTCAAAATAGTTACCGAAGCAGTCAGAGTATTTTTTTTTTATTTATCAATTATTTAAGAATCGAGTCACAATTTTAATAAATTTATAAATATTTTTTTCAATGAGTATATATATATAAATATAAAACTGTTGATCTCATCGGTCCTCAATTTTCAAATCAAATTTTGCTCTCACGATATTTTCTGTTGTTTTTAGTTAACTACGTTTTTAGCTCTGATAAATTAATTTCTGACTACGTAACTGGAGTTGCGCCAGAGCCATGGCAGCTTGCCCATTTTACACCTCTTATTTAATATTGCAAAAACCCTTGTGCTACCTGGCTTGAGGATATAAACTATAATTTTATGGACACAAACAAGACGACATTATAAACTATAATTTTATTTTCTATAGTTTATTTTTATAAATGATAGATAGTAAATAATACATGGGATGAATACTAATTATTTATATATGTATTTGATTTCATTAAATATAACGGGTATAAAAATAGAAAATTTAAAAATTGATAGATAAGAACCAATTAGATAATGTGTGCGCATGTGTGTATATATATACACACGTTGTGCGTAATATAATTTTAAGAATTAAAAATTAATTATTTAGGTAAGATTTATCAGACTCATGTAATAGTACAATAATGCAAGGGTGACGCTAGAGAATCCCAATAACAAACTACGGCTTCTTTATGTAAAAAATTAATTTAATTTAATATTATACTTATCTTAGTAAAAAAAACTAAGAAAAATATATTTTTTAACATCATCGGCCTAAAATATTTATAGAAACTTTTTTGTGAGACTAAAGAGAACTATATTTTATTTTTATATAAAACAACAAGAGAAAATTAATGATGAGAAAAATTTATAATAAAACGTCGTAGCTGAGTCTCAAACTCTAGATCATTGTTTCGCTTGTGGAATTACTAATAAACCTTGGAATTATTTTTAGTGGGAATAGAAAAAGGATATTAACGTAAATTCATTTTAGGCTTCACCAAAGTTATAGATATATATTAGTGATCGTGCACATCGCGTGTGTAATATAATACATTGAAATCACATTGACCCTTTACAATGAAATTATATTAATTAAAGTATTTTAGCATTAAAATAGAGTCATTAATAGAGTCATTAGGGTAAAATACCTGACTTTTGAAAATCTGAATTATTTGGGTCTTTGAAAATTCGAATTGTTTGAATTTTCGAGTGTCACCCTTACGACTTCCCTGTGAAAAAAATTAATTTAATTTAATATTATACTTATCTTAGTAAAAAAAACTAAGAAAAGTATATTTTTTAACATTACCGGCCTAAAATATTTATAGAAGCTTCTTTGATCATAGTGTTGTCAATTCTAAAATTTGGGACTAAAGAGAAATTATATTTTTTTATATAAAACAACCAGAGAAAATTAATGATGAGAAAAATTCATAATAATATGCCGCAGCTGAATTTCGAACTCTAGATCACTGATTGTATCGTTTGTGGAATTACTAATAAACCTTGGAATTATTTTTAGTGTGAATAGAAAAAAAGATATTAACGTAAATTCATTTTAGGCTTCACCAAAGTTAGTTAATAAAAGAAGAAGATTTATATATATATATATATATATATATATATATCTTCTTCCTTTATTAACTAACTTTGGTGAAACCTATATATAAAGAAAAAGAAAGGTAGTCTTAGTGTAACGGTAAAGTTATTGTTTTGTGATAAAAAAGACATGTTTTCGAATCCTGAAAATAGTCTCTTGCAAAAAGTATGATAATATACGACTTAGTTCACACTATGCAGTAGACTAACCTGTATGTATAATCACCCACGTCGTAAAATGATGAAATAATATTTATTATTAATTTAAGCAAAACATCCTTATAATTTATCTAAAATCTTATATTTTAGACATTGAATATTGCATACTCAAACTCTCAAAAATATCTGACACTCATACCTCTCATAGAACTAAAATTAGTACAAAGATTTGCATAACATTTGTACACAATACTTGCACTATTTGAAGAGCTGTACAAAATACTCATGGAACTTGAATAAAGCTCTCGTTACAAAATATCATATTTTAGACCCTCAATATTACATAATCAATCTCTCAAATACCGGACACTCATATATCTCTCATAAAACTAAAATTAGTACGGAGTAGACTTTCACAATATTTGTACAAAATGCCTACATTCTTCACATACATCCGTGATGAATTAGCCATCAATCTATATTCATGGGATTGTAGAGGTGTTCAAAGGACTTGGTTCGTTCGTCACCCCAATTGAGCTGCTCCCACCATGATCTCTGACACTTGATCTCTTTCAGCCCATCAGCAACCAACGTCAGCTTCGTCAGCTTGGGGCAATCTTCCACCTTGATAGTCTTCAACGATGGGAAATTTAATATTCGTTCCCCATCATTCAAACTCTTCAATTCTGGAAGCCGCCGTAGCACCATTGTGTGGAGATCAGGAAAGATTGTTATAACTGTCTCCCCACTACCATTTGCCTCTCCCTCCAATTTGATCAATCTATCTATTGCCCCGCAACCCTCAATTTTTAGTTCACGAAGAGTATTAGGGAACATAGCCCTCCAAACGAGCTTTGCTTTTGGGAGACTCGAAAGTTGAAGATCTTGTAGAGGTAGAAGAATAGGCTGACGATTGCCAATTACTACCTCTTCTAGCTCACTCATTGCGTGAAGCTGGATTTGACCTAGACTGGACATAGTTTCCGCGTGAAAATCCATGGATGGGATGTTGAACATCGTCAAATCTGGACACCCTTCTATATGGAGCCAGTGTGTCAATGGTGCCAGTCTTGGAGAGTCACAGAGGTTTTGAAGAGCAGCAAGCGTGCTGACTGTCATCCCAATGACTTTTAATCTCTTCAAGCTTTCCAGCTCTTCAAAACTCACACCTCCTTCGCAACTCTTGTTAAATATCAACTCCAACCCAAATAAAGGATAAAACTTATCCAATAAAAGATAAGAGTTATAGATAAGATTTGATATTTAATTATTTATTTTTCTAATAGATAAAGATGACGACTTGGTAAAAGATAAAATTAAATGTGTGGTCAAGAGTGTTTTTCTCATTTCATGGATAAGAATTAGAATTTCAATGGCTAGGATTTAATTTAATTGAACGGTCCAGATTGTATGAAGAGTACTATAAATACTCTACCTTGTATTTAGTTTCATTGATCAATCAAGTATCAATTTGTGAGTCAAAGTTTTTTGTTTTTCTTCTTTGTCTTAGAATTGTGAGTGATCCACAAAAAGGGTGTTGTAGTGTTGTTATTGTTAGTGTAAGACAAGTAATTTATTTACTTGTTTGTTGGTCCAATTTTCAACAATTGGTATCAGAGCCAAGTTAATCAGGGATTATTCTTGGTGGAGCTATCTTAGATTGTGAGGAGTTTTATGCTTTACAAGTTTTTTAATCAAACTTGTTTGGTATAATCAAAGCTTTTCGACGTGATGGGGGACCTTCAAGTAATAGGAGGTATCAAGAAGCTCAACAACAAAAACTACAACACGTGGGCAACATGCATGGAGTCTTACCTACAAGGTCAAGATCTTTGGGAGGTTGTTGGTGGTAGTGAAGCTACGCAGCCGGCAGAAGACGCCAATGGCATTTTGCGAAAATGGAAGATTAAGGCAGGTAAAGCAATGTTTGCCTTAAAGATCACAATTGAAGAAGAAATGTTGGAGCACATCCGAGATGCCAAAACACCAAAGGAAGTGTGGGATATCTTTGCTACACTTTTTTCAAAGAAGAATGATACAAGATTGCAACTTCTGGAGAACGAGCTATTGTCAATAGCGCAATGTGACAAGATGATTGCCCAATACTTCCACAAGGTGAAGTTGATATGTCGCGAAATTTCAGAGCTAGATCCATCAGCTCCTATTGGGGAAGCAAGGATAAAAAGAATAATTATTCATGGTTTGAGGCCAGAATATCGAGGATTTATTGCCGCTATACAAGGATGGCCAACACAACCATCGCTTCTTGAATTTGAAAATTTACTTGCAGGTCAAGATGCTATGGCTAAGCAAATGGGAGGACTCTCACTAAAAGATGAAGAAGAAGCGCTCTACACCAACAAAAATAAAGGCAGCTTCAAACGGCACACTGGTGGATCTAAAAAGGATGGCGACAAAGGAAAAAGCTATCATGGGAGTGGAGGCTCTCGTCCAGGGGGAACCTCGAAGAATTATGGTGATCGTAAAAAATTTTCTGGCGAGTGCTACAATTGTGGGAAGGTGGGCCACATGGCAAAAGATTGTTGGTCCAAGAAAAGGTTCGTTCAAAGCAACACTGCTACTTCCAATTCTAAAGAGAATAGCGAAGATGATTGGGATGCTGAAGCTTTGATGGCTACGGAGGAAAAAGACTTGGCTCTCACAACAACGCCAGAACAGATTGACTACAAAAATGATTGGATCGTGGATTCAGGCTGCTCAAATCATATGACGGGTGATAAAGAAAAATTGCAAAACTTATCTCAATACAAAGGAGCTCGTATGGTGGTTACAGCCGACAACTCAAGGTTACCAATAGCACATGTTGGTAAGACGGTAATTACGCCTCGATATAATTCTAACCAAGTGCCTCTTCAAGATGTCTATCATGTCCCAGGAATGAAGAAGAATTTACTGTCTGTGGCCCAATTAACATCTTCAGGTCATTATGTTCTATTTGGTCCTGAAAATGTAAAGGTATATCGAAACCTCAAAATTTCAGAAACACCAACAATGGAGGGTCAACGATTAGAGTCGCTCTACGTGATGTCAGCAGAGTCTACATATATAGACAAGACAAGAAAAAGTGAGACAGCGGTTATATGGCACATGCGGCTAGGTCATGTTAGCTATTCCAAATTAAACATGATGATGCAGAAGTCGATGCTCAAGGGACTTCCTCAACTAGACATACGAACAGACACAATATGTGCAGGATGTCAGTATGGTAAAGCACACCAATTACCATATCAGGAGTCAAACTTCAAAGCAAAGGAACCATTGGAGTTAGTTCACTCTGATGTATTCGGGCCTGTTAAGCAGTCGTCAATTGGTGGTATGCGGTATATGGTGACATTCATTGATGATTTCTCAAGGTATGTGTGGATTTTATTTATGAAAGAAAAATCTGATACCTTCTCAATGTTCAAAGAGTTCAAGCAGTCAATCGAAGGAGAATTGGGAAAAAAGATATGTTGCTTGCGCACAGACAATGGAGGAGAATATAGCTCAAGAGAGTTCTCTCAATACTTGAGAGAAAGTCGAGTATATCATCAATACACTTGTGCCAACACACCACAGCAGAATGGTGTAGCAGAAAGAAAGAACCGACATCTTGCAGAAATTTGTCGAAGTATGCTGCATGAGAAGAATGTACCTGGACGTTTTTGGGCTGAAGCAATGAGGACTGCAGCTTTTATCATCAATAAACTTCCTCAACCAAGGTTAGAATTTATTTCACCCTTTGAGAAGTTATGGAACAAAAAACCTACAGTTAGCTACTTTCGAGTATTTGGATGTGTATGTTATGTATTTGTTCCTGATCACTTACGAAGCAAGTTTGACAAGAAAGCTATTAGATGCATCTTTGTGGGATACGATAGCCAGAGAAAGGGGTGGAAATGTTGCGATCCAACAAGCGAAAGATGTTACACTTCACGAAATGTAGTGTTCGATGAAGCATCTTCTTGGTGGACCACAGAGAAGGAGGTCTTGCCAGAATCTAAAGACCTTGAAGATAAAGTACAACAAAAGATGAGGGAGCATATAGTTCAACTTCAATCAGGTTCAGATGAATCAGGAGGTCCAAATGATAATGATGAAGAGCAAAGAGTGACTCAGAGTCCTTGGCAAACCGGCATATATCAACATCCAAATGAAGAAGAAAGGCCTAATGAAGTGGAAGAATAAACTCCACAATCTCAACTCCGAAGGTCAACAAGAACACAAAGGCCAAATCCAAAATATGCAAATGCAGCCATAGTTGAAGAAGCAGTAGAGCCTGAGACGTTTGAAAAAGCATCACAAAGTTCTGAGTGGATGACAGCCATGAAACAAGAGATTGATGCACTGCAACAAAATCAGACTTGGGATCTCATACCAAAACCAAGAGATGTGAAACCCATTTCGTGCAAATGGGTTTACAAAATAAAGCATCATCCAGATGGGTCAATTCAAAAGGTTTCGTGATCAACTCGGCATAGTACAAAGGGTTGGTGTTGAGGGGGAGTGTTAAATATCAACTCCAACTCAAATAAAGGATAAAACTTATCCAATAAAAGATAAGAGTTATAGATAAGATTTGATATTTAATTATTTATTTTTCTAATAGATAAAGATGACGACTTGGTAAAAGATAAAATTAAATGTGTGGTCAAGAGTGTTTTTCTCATTTCATGGATAAGAATTAGAATTTCAATGGCTAGGATTTAATTTAATTGAACGGTCCAGATTGTATGAAGAGTACTATAAATACTCTACCTTGTATTTAGTTTCATTGATCAATCAAGTATCAATTTGTGAGTTAAAGTTTTTTGTTTTTCTTCTTTGTCTTTGAATTGTGAGTGATCCACAAAAAGGGTGTTGTAGTGTTGTTATTGTTAGTGTAAGATAAGTAATTTATTTACTTGTTTGTTGATCCAATTTTCAACAACTCTGTCCTTCCTTCCACCCACTGTAGCTGTCCATCATGATAAGCCACTGCAACTCTCGAAGACTGGAGATTAGTTGGTCAGGAATGATTCTCAAATATTTCATGAATGCCAACGACAAGTATTTGAGATTTACTAGTGCTGCCATCTCCTTTGGTAGAGAAGTAATCCTAGTTCTGGATAGTTCAAGAAAGTGTAGTTGCACCAGATTACCAATGCTTACCGGTAGCTCCTCTATAGAAGTCTGTTGCAAATCAAGGATTCTGAGGGGAGGCATGTGCAAGAAGAAGCCATTAGGAATCTTCCTGAGAAATTTGTTAAATTGAAGATTCAGAAAAATCAAGTTAGGACATTGAGGTGCTTCTGGAAGGTCACTTATTTGGTTCCACACAAGTGCAATTCTCTCTGCATCTCGCCATTTCTCAGCTGCCGGTGCTTCTTCGACCCGCTCCCTATCCCGCACCAACCATTTGTTCTCCTTCTTCCCGCACTCACGTTGCACCCACAATATCATGGCCCGGGTCATGGGATGCATCGTGAAGTAGTCATCATGAACCCTTACGGTTAAAGATGCTGCATGTAGTATGCCAAGTAGAAACTGTGTCTTGTGGTCAGCATCCATTACATTCTGCACATTATCAATAATCCCTTCACCTATCCATGAATTCCTAATATTAAATTTGCCAATCCAAGATCCTTTTATGAATAATGCACCATAAGAGGCGCAAACTCGCATGTTGTCACTGGATAGACGATCATAGCTTAATTTCAGGATAGAAAAAACATTATTTGTCATACCAGGAAGTTGGTGGGGTGTGTCCTTCATGATGGTCAAGGCATGCATCCACTCTTCCCACGTCTTTTTAGGCGCCATTGCTTGTGCCAGCACAATGAGAGCTGCAGGCAAGCCGCCACATTCCTTGACTAAATCTCTAGCTTCGATCCGTACATTCTTGTCGGCGTCAATGACATCCATCCTTGCACTATTTCTGAAGAGATTCCAGGCTGCCTCCTCTTCTAAGCATTCCATTTTAATCATCTTTTCTGTGCCCATGTGGCTGCAAGTGTCTTCTGTTCGGGTTGTGAATATGATCTTGCACTTTGATGGAGGCGCGGGAAGTGGAATTCCAACAACCTGATAATTTAGGGGCTCCCATAGATTATCGAGTAACAATATGAATTTCAACGTACTCAGGACTCTAAATAATTTGGTTGCTCTGTCTCTGTGTGTGACCTCATCCTGCCATGTCAAACTCAGTCGATCGAATAAAGATTTCTGGACTTCCTCCAGCTTATAGTCTATTGATAGCTCAAGGAAGATTACCACGTCTGCCTCTGTTTCACTCGGGAAATCATTGTTGAATCTTCTCAAGAGTGCTGTCTTGCCCACACCACCCATTCCGTGGATGCCAATCACACTCAAACTATCATCTTTGGCATGGCGTTGAAGCTCCTCGAAGACCTTGTCCATGCCGATAGTTTTGGTGGTTGGCATCTTGATGGAGCGGGTAAGATTCAGGTTATCTGCGAGCTTAGTGAACTCTGCACTTTGTTTGAGCTCTCTGATTGTGGCAAGTGCTGCTTCAGCTCTGTTTCTGAGACGGTAGGCAGAACAAACGTTGAGTGGGAAGCTACACAAACACTTGATCTTTTGGTTGTATTTTCTCTCTATCGACTCGGCTTCACCTTCCATGTCTTGCACGGAGCTTAGCCACCCAAGCACTTCGCTCCTGGGAGTCTGGCCATCCCTTGTTGCTGCCTCGACATCTCTCTTGACATCGGAACTTTTGTCCTTCAGCTGCCCAACCTCACTGGCCAAGGAGCTAAAAGTCCCCCCATAGGTCATGATATAATTGCATGACTGAGAGCAACAAGCCTTCAACAAGTTTAAAATATCCATAACAGAACTCGTGGATACAGACTCCATTGTAGAGCTGCTGGAGACGCATCAAATATTTGTAAGAGCAAGTTTGATGTTCAATTAATAAAATTTATTTTCGTTCGTTCAGTATATATAAAATTAATTAAATGAAAAATTTTAAATAATTTGTTAAATTAATGAACAAGCTTAAATACATATGTAAATAAAGATTATGAACTATTCCTAAATAATATTTAATTTATGAACAATAGTAATAAATAAAATTTATAAATCATATTTATCAATAAATTCTTATCAACGTTGACAAATAAATAAAATTGACAAATAAATTTATATTATTAAACTCAGTAACTAATTAAATAAGTTTAAAAAGTTAAAAGTTTTAAACAATTAAATAAGTTCAATAATATTTAGACTGATCAAGTTTAAATCAAATTTAAGTGCATACAAAAAAAACCAAACTAAACCAAGCTTAAATAACTAATTCAATTATTTGGTTTATATATTTAAACTCGATTTAATTTAGCTCGATTATCTTATCTGAATTCTATAAACTCTAGCTTGACTGGACTCATTTACAGCCCCTTCTCCATTGTAGTTGTTACAGCAATAGGCTTGGAGAAAGTCAAGTATGATGCAGGAGAAAGATAATTATGGGATTATGAAGACGGAGAATGACACGGTGCATTATAAATAGCAGATGTAGAATCAAATCCAAATCATGATTGCTCTATGTGGAAGCAAAGGAGTTGTGCAAAGAGAGAGGGCATCCCATGGGCATAGTTCTTGAAGAGAGCAAAGTAAAGAATAAAAGCTTGTGCTAAGAAAAGTATTTGGTTGGTACAGAATTTGTTCTCGATTTTACGTGGTTTCGGAAGAAGGTTGCTCCAAATGAAGGCATGTTATAAAATATTCATAATATGTACGAATGAGAAATAACAAATGAATCATATTTGAAATTTAATCAATTTGAGTCTATATAGTATAATCAAGTTCCTTAGTTCCTTAAATTTGTTGAAAGGCTATAATTAATTTCTTTCTCAAATTTAGATCAACTCAGCTACACATAATAATTTTAAATCAAATTGTTACTTGAAACTTAAATAATTTGATTTCACAAATAAATATTTGTCTACGTGACTTTAAACTCTTTGGCGTTTGTTCAATACCTTTCCCAATTTATATTAGTATATCTTTGTATAGCAATCAAAATTATTATGTTGACCTAAACTTGTACAATTTTATAAAAAAATCTGTTTTTTTTGAAGCACTTGGTCTCACTTTCATACTAGGAAGTAAAAAACATAGAAGAAAAATAAATCAAAATTCGGAGAAAAAAAAATAGAAAAAAAATGAAAGCAATGATTTTCTTCTTTCATTTTTCATAACAGAATAAAATCAGGATTTTTATCTTGTGAAATCAATTTTAGAATATTAGGAAAACATAAATTACAAAAGAACAATTTTGAACTTTTCCGGGGCCCTACTTTTTGCTCCGAAGCATTTTTAAGAGGAAAAGCAATAAGAGAAGTGTTTTTTTCTTTCTCATGCTTAGAACACCGAGAAATTGGATCTTTCGATCATTAGAACAAACCCTTAATGTCTCCATCTCCTTCATGATATTCGCCAACGTAGATCCTTTTGTCTCCCTGGGGCTTTGTTTTCTTCCACTGTTCGATGCATTGTCCTTCTCTATTTTTGAATTTCCCTTTTTTCTTATATTTTCCCAATCAAGAATAACCATAAATTACGTATTTCAGTGATCAGTTCAACTACATGATGTCTAATGATTATGAGATAACTAAATTTACACTGATAATTATAAGGAGTATTGTTTCCTAGTACTTCTTTATAATTGCTCATGCGAAACTATTATTTTTAGGGCATCTTCAATTGTTGCACCTCTAAATAAGATTTTTTATAGTTCCATTGTGTCACATCAAAAATAAAAAATCTAGTATTTTTTTACCATGAAAAAACTCCTCTACAATTTTTTTATGAACCCTACATTATAAATCATATAACTCTCTACATTACAAATCACAATGCAACACTACTTTATCATTAATTACTAGTTCCATTTTCAAGAGAAAGAAAAAGGTAAGTTTGAGTTTTCAACGATGGAAGGAAAGGATGATGAGGTAGGAGGTGTAGAGAGAAAGGAGAGAACAAACTATACTTTAAGTTGCAATTGAAACTCACAAAGTGAATTCTGTGTCATTACAAGCACCCTCATGGGGTATGTATACTATCTTAACATTGGTTGAAGAAGTTTACTAAAATACTCAATAGTATTTCAAGAGACCAACTTTAAGATCCTTTATTGCCCTTGAAATTGATGACATTTATTACTTTGCCAACTTGTCTTCAAATTGCACTTGTCTTCATGCAATGTTCTTTAGTGTCGTGAGACAATTAACTTTGGATTGTAGCATTTGATATCAACTGCAACAATCTCCTCCTTGACATCAGAGTTGCAAGTTATTCCAAGCCTTTCTCTAAGCTTTTCAAACCTTGCTCGTGGCAATGGTTTCGTCAGAACATCAGCCACCATTTCTTCTGTTGAAATGTGTTCCATATGGATTTGTCACTCCTCCATTTCCTTCAGATAATAAAACTTTATCTTCATGTGTTTTGTTCTATTGTGAAAAACTGGATTCTGGCTCATGGCTATGGCAGACTTGTTGTAGCACAAAATTGTTGTTGCCACTTCTTGATCGTGATTCAAGTCGCTCAGCATCTTCCTGAGCCATATAGCTTGATTAGTTGCTCCTGTTGCAGCAACATACTCAGCCTCGGCAATGGACTGTGCTACTACTTCTTGCTTCTTAGAATTCCAAGTGATCATCCCCGATCCAAGACTGAAGCAATGCCCTGAGGTGCTTTTCATGTCTTCTTTTGAGCCGCCCCAGTCACTGTCTGAATACCCGTACAACACTACCTGTTCATTCTTCATGGACTTATGATACAGAATTCCATGGGTTCTGGTACTCTTCAAGTACCTCAAGATTCTCTTTGCTGCTACCATATGTCAACGCAGCGGATTGGCCATATATCTAGATAGATAGCTTGTTGCAAACATGATATCCGGTCGGCTATGTGCTAAGTATAATAGGCTACCTATCGGACTTCGAAACTTTGTTGTGTCTGGCAAACTCATTTCATTACCATCATTAGTTCGGTCATAAACCATAGGAGTGGGCATTGGCTTACATTTCTCCATGTTGTGCGCCCTTAGGACCTGCATAAGATATTTTTGTTGATATAAGAAAATACCATTGGCTTGTCTTTGGATCTCCAGGCCTAAAAAAATAAGTCAACTCTCCAAGCTTGTTCATCTTTTATTTGAACTTAGCAGCTCCCACTGATCAGAATATCATCAACATATATAGAGACTATGAGTATTTGTTCACCTTGTTTTTGATGTAGAGAGTTGCTTCATTCCAACTCCTCCTGAATTCTTGCGAGATCAAATAGTCGTCAATCTTTGCATACCAAGTTCTCGGCGCTTGTTTTAAGCCGTACAATGCTTTCTTCAGCTTATACACCTTCATCTCCTCACCTTCTTTGTAGAATCCTTCTGGCTGCTCTACATATATCTCTTCTTGGAGATCGCCGTTCAAGAAAGCGGACTTCACATCCATTTGATAGATTTTCCAAGAATGGTGAGCGGCCAAAGCTAAGATAAGACGTATGGTATCATACCTAGCCACCGGTGCAAAGGTTTCGGAATAGTCTATTCCTTCCTTTTGAGCATAGCCTTTGACAACAACCTAGCCTTATACTTGTTCAAACTTTCAACTGGATTGAGCTTTAGCTTGTATATCCACTTCATGCCTATAACCTTCCTGTTGCTTGGTCTGTCCACTAGACCCCAGGTTCTGTTCTTCTCTATCATCTCAAGCTCTTGTTTCATTGCTTGTTCCCATTCAGGAATGTCATATGCCTCTTCAAAGCAAGATGGCTCTTCAATAGCCGCATTGCATCTTTCATAGATGTCCGAGAGGCTTCGAGTTCCTCTTATCAGGATGTCATCTTTGTCTTCCTCCAAAATTAATTCCGATTGGTTGACTTCCTCATCGTCTTCATCATGCATGACATTCAACACTGGCGTTACAGCATGGATAATTTTCTTGTCCTCCCAATTCCATATGGAATGCTCATCCACCTTGATATCTCTTGCCACGATAATCTTCTGACTTTCAATGTTGTAGAGTCTATAGCCTTTGGAATGTAGGCTATAACCAACAAAGATGCAAATGTCTGCTCTACTATCTAACTTGTCTCTTCTTATATCTGGAACCCAAGCATAACATGGACTTCCGAAGATTTTGAGATGTCCCACTTGTGGATTCTTATCAAACCAAGCTTCGTATGGCGTCTTCCCTTCCACAGCTTTAGCCTTCGTTCAGTTCTGCAAATAGACATCAGTGTTTACTGCTTCTGCCCATAGAAACTTTGGTAAGGACTTCTCGTGTAGCATGCATCTTGTCATGCCTAGAATAGTCCTATTCTTCCGCCCACTCACTCCATTTTGTTGAGGAGTGTAATGTTGGTGCAACATCCCTCAGGTCGAGGTTGACCTGGTTAACCAAGCTGAGTCTTGGTTTGGGTTTAGATGTTTGACAATAAGATATTGATTGAAGAAGAGTCAAGTAGGTCAAGGTTGACCGGATACTTGACTGGGAAGTCCTAACTGGAATGTTAGGCAGAATGAAAGTCCTGGTGAGTGAAGCCAGGCAGAAGGAAAATCCTAGTGAGTGAAGCTAGGTGAAAGTCCTGGTGAGTGAAGCTAGGTGAAAGTCCTGGTGAGTGAAGCCAGGCAAGGGAAAATCCAGATGGATCAAGGATGAATCAGACATCTGGTGTTGGGAAGTCCAAGTAGGTCAAAGGATTGACTGGATTCTTGGCACAAGGAAATCCAGATGGGTCAAAGGGATTGACCAGACATCTGGTGGAAGTCCAAGTAGGTCAAGGGAGTGACCAGATGCTAGGCATGATGTACCAACAGGTCAAGGTTGACCGGATGTTGGTTTGGGAGTCTTGGAACTTGGTTTTGGGCAAAAATCAAGTTCTGGATCGATCAGTGGATCGATCCAGACCTTTCCCAGCGAACAGAAAGCTTTTGGATCGATCCGTGGATCGATCCAGAGGTCCCAATCGATCAGTGGATCGATTGGGACGATGCTGCTTCGCACGATAAGCGCTGGATCGATCCGTGGATCGATCCAGGGGTTTTTCCAGAGCACAGAGGCGCTCTGGATCGATCCAAAGCCTCCCCGATCGATTGGGAATAATCGAATCGATCGGGATCCGACCGTTGGCGTCGATAAAGGCCGCAGGCGCACGATTCCTTCGGCATCTCTTCGCAGATTCATCTCAGATCTCTCGCCAGCTTCTCCACAGCACTCACAAAGCTCAGATCGCCAGTTCTTGAAGGATCTTGGAAGTTCTCCAAGTCAAGAGGCGGATCAAAGCCAAGAAGAGAAGTAGGGTTTGGGTTTGTACTCATTGTAAGCTTGTAAGCTTGTATTTCTTGTATCCTTTCCCTCTCTTCTTGTATTGAGTCTTGTAGGGCTTCTCCGCCCTTGGTAGTTACCATAAAGGAGAGTTTTACTTAGTGGAGGGTGTGTGTGTTGGTGTGTATCCTTGGATTAGTCACCTCTTGTGAGGTGGATACCAAGTAAACCAACCGTGTTAGCGTTGTGTGATTGTTTCTTTGTATTTCCGCTGCACATCGTTGAAGGAACAAGCAACGCCGACCACCGAGCGAAAGCGACGAGCTATTCACCCCCCCCCTCCCCCCCTCTAGCTACTTTTGGTCCTAACATGTAAGGAACGGTTAGCTGGTGATGAATTCTAGCTTCTCTCAACATGTCTTTAACTGCCGTGCGGTAAATTCTCCACCGTTGTCACTTCTGAAACTAACAATTTTCCTCTTCATTTGAGTCTCCACCATTTCCTTGAAGTACTTGAAATGGCTAAACACTTCCGACTTGGTCTTAATGAAATAAGCCCAAGTGTACCTGCTGAAATCATCAATAAATATTACAAAATACCGACTCCCATTTAACGAAGGTATATTCAGAGGACCAAACACATCGTTGTGTATCAGTTGGAGCTTCTCCTTAGCTCTCCACACTTGCCCAAGTCCGAATGGATGTCTATGAAATTTGCCGAGTTGACAGATTTCACAAATCCCATTTGTCTCTTTAAACTTCGGCATACCTTTCACCAATTCTCTTCTTGACAGGCTAGCTAGCGACTGATAATTGCAATGTCCTAGCCTTTTATACCATAGCTCTCTCTCATCGGTGCTTACAGCATTTGCCAGAACTTCTCCCCAATTTATAGGAAAGCTCCTATCCACCATCTTTACAACAACAATTAAGTTCTTTTGAGCATCTCTAATTTCACACTTCTTATCAAAGAAATGAACATCATAATCTTCTTCTAACAATTGTCCAATGCTTATTAGACCTTGATGCAAATCAGGAACATAAAGCGTAGTGAATTTGGTTTTTGTACCTGAAAGTGTTGGTACTTCAATGTTGCCCTTGCCTTGCACACGAACTAGCTTTCCATCACCCATTCTTACTCGCAAGCAATTGCATGAGTGAACAATATCAAACAATGATCCGTTCGGCGTCATGTGATGAGTACAACTACTGTCAAGTAGCCACGTATCTTCTTTCCCTTCGACAGTCTTATGCACTTCCATTTTAGCCATCAAGGCTATTTCTTCAACCTCTTGATCATCCCTTTTGACTTGAGAATTTTGTTGTTGAGAAAATATAGAAAATATAAAAATTGATAGATGAGAGCCAATTTTATATATATATATATATATATCTAAAGAAGGGTAGTCTTAGTGTAACCGTAAAGTTATTACTTTATGATAAAAAAGTCACATTTTCGAATCCTGGAAATAGTCTATTGCAAAAAGCATAGTAAGGTGCGACTTAGTTCACACGATGCAGTAGACTAACCTATATGTGTATCACCCACGTCATAAAATGATGAAATAATATTAAAGCACTGTCTTTGCGCTCATTTCTTTCATTATAAAATAGAGATAAAATGTTTTGTTAAGTTCTTTATCTTTCCCATGCAAAGGACCTTTTTACTAGGACAAAATAGCCATGTGACATAAGTTCTACTTGTAAAAAGAGAGAGAGGTGTCAAATAATTATATTTTTTTATTTTTTATTTATAATTATTTATTTAATTAATATATTAAAATAATATTAGTTATATTTTAAACAAACATCCTTGTAATTTATCTAAAATATTATATTTTAGACATTGAATATTGCATACTCAAACTCTCAAATATATCTGACACTCATACTTCTCATAGAACTAAAATTAGTACAAAGATTTGCACAACATTTGTACAAAATACTTGCACTGTTTGAAGAGCTGTACAAAATACTCATGGAACTTGAATTAAGCTCTCGTTACAAAATATCATATTTTAGACACTCAATATTACATAATCAATCTCTCAAATACAGGGCACTCATATATCTCTCATAAAACTAAAATTAGTACTGATTAGATTTTCACAATATTTGTATAAAATGCCTACATTCTTCACATACATCCGTGATGAATTAGCCATCAATCTATATTCATGGGATTGTAGAGGTGTTCAAAGGACTTGGTTCGTTCGTCACCCCAATTGAGCTGCTCCCACCATGATCTCTCACACTTGATCTCTTTCAGCCCATCAGCAACCAACGTCAGCTTCGTCAGCTTGGGGCAATCTTCCACCTTGATAGTCTTCAACGATGGGAAATTTAATATTCGTTCCCCATCACTCAAACTCTTCAATTCTGGAAGCCGCCGTAGCACCATTGTGTGGAGATCAGGAAAGATTGTTATAACTGTCTCCCCACTACCATTTGCCTCTCCCTCCAATTTGATCAATCTATCTATTGCCCCGCAACCATCAATTTCTAGTTTAAAAAGAGTACTAGGGAACGTAGCCCTCCAAACGAGCTTTGCTTTTGGGAGACTCGAAAGTCGAAGTTGCTGTAGAGATTGAAGAATCGGTTTAAGATTGCCAATTACTACCTCTTCTAGCTCACACATTGCGTGAAGCCGGATACAAAATACTTCGAGCATATTTTCCAGATGAAAATCCTTGGATGGGATGTCGAACAACGTCAAATCTCGACACCCTTCTATATAAAGCCAACATGTGAATGCTGCTAGTCTCGGAGAGATACAGAGGTTTTGAAGAGCAGCAAGCGTGCTGACTGTAATCCCAATGACTCTTAATCTCTTCAAGCTTTCCAGCTCTTCAAAACTCACACCTCCTTCCCAAATCTGTCCTTCCCTCCACCCAGTGTAGCTGTCGCACATGTCAAGCCACTGCAATTCTCGAAGACTGGAGAATAGTTGGTCAGGAATGATTCTCAAAGATGTCATGAATGCCAACGACAATAATTTGAGATTTACTAAAGCTGCCATCTCCTTTGGTAGAGAAGTAATCCTAGTTCTGGATAGATCGAGATAGTGCAGTTGCACCAGATTACCAATGCTTGCCGGGAGCTCCTGTATAGAAGTGTTTCGCAAATTAAGGATTTTGAGGTGAGGCATGTGCAAGAAGAAGCCATTTGGAATCTTGCTGAGAAGTTCGTTAAACTCTAGATTCAGAAAAATTAAGTCAGGACATTGAGGTGTTTCGGGAAGTTCTCTTATTTGGTTTACCCCCAGTGAAATTCTCTCTGCATCTCGCCAATTCTCTTCTTTGACCTGCTCCCTATTCAGCACCAACCATTTGTTCTCCTTCTTCCCGCACTCACGTTGCACCCACAATATCATGGCTCGAGTCATGGGGTGCATCGTGAAGTAGACATCATCGACTCTTACTGTTAAAGATGCTGCATGTAGTATGCCAAGCAGAAATTGTGTCTTCCGGGTAGCATCCAATATAGTATCGGCATTATCAATAATCCCTTCACCTATCCAATAATGCCTAATATTATATTTGTAAATCCAAGATCCTTTTTCGAATAATGCACCATAAGAGGCGCAAACTCGCAAGTTGTCACTGGATAGACGATCATAGCTTAGTTTCAGGATAGACAAAACATTATTTGTCATACCAGGAAGTTGGTGTGGTGTGTCCTTCATGATGCTCAAGGCGTGTATCCACTCTTCCCACGTCTTTTTAGGCGCCATTGCTTGTGCCAGCACAATGAGAGCTGCAGGCAAGCCGCCACATTCCTTGACTAAATCTCTAGCCTCGATCAGTATATTCTCGTCGGTGTCAATGACATCCATCCTTGCACTATTTCTGAAGAGATTCCAGGCTGCCTCCTCTTCTAAGCATTCCATTTTAATCATCTTCTCTGTGCCCATGTGGCTGCAAATGTCCTCTGTTCGAGTTGTGAATATGATCTTGCACTTTGATGGAGGCGCAGGAAGTGGAATTCCAACAACCTGATAATTTAGGGGCTCCCATAGATTATCGAGTAACAATATGAATTTCAACTTACTCAGGACTCTAAATAATTTGGTTGCTCTGTCTCTTTGTGTGACCTCATCCTGCCATGTCAAACTCAGTCGATCGAATAAAGATTTCTGGACTTCCTCTAGCTTATAGTCTATTGATAGCTCAAGGAAAATTATCACGTCTACCTCTATTTCACTCGGGAAATCATTGTTGAATCTTCTCAAGAGTGCCGTCTTGCCCACACCACCCATTCCGTGGATGCCAATCACACTCAAACTATCATCTTTGGCATGGCGTTGAAGCTCCTCGAAGACCTTCTCCATGCCGATAGTTTTGGTGGTTGGCATCTTGATGGAGCGGGTAAGATTCAGGTTATCTGCGAGCTTAGTGAACTCTGCACTTCGTTTGAGCTCTCTGATTGTCGCAAGTGCTACTTCAGCTCTGTTTCTGAGACGGTAGGCAGAACAAACGTTGAGTGGGAAGCTGCACAAACACTTGATCTTTTGGTTGTATTTTCTCTCTATCGACTCGGCTTCACCTTCCATGTCTTGCACGGAGCTTAGCCACCCAAGCACTTCGCTCCTGGGAGTCATGCCATCCCTTGTTGCTGCCTCGACGTCTCTCTTGACATCGGAACTTTTGTCCTTCAGCTGCCCAACCTCACTGGCCAAGGAGCTAAAAGTCCCGTCATAGGTCATGATATAATTGCATGACGGAGAGCAGCAAGCCTTCAGTAAGTTGAAAATATCCATAAGAGAACTCGGGGAAACATACCCCATTATAGAGCTGCTAGAGACGTAACAAACATTTGTAAGAGCAAGTTTGATATTCAATTTAATAAAAATTTATTTTTGTTAGTTCGGTATATACAAAATTAATTAAATAAAAAAAATTAAAATAAATTATTAAATTAATGAACAAGTTTAAATAGATATATGTTCAGTTCATGAATAAAAATTATGAACTATTCATAAATAATATTGATGAATAAGGTTAACGAACAAAATTTATAAAACATATTTATCAATAAACTCTTATCAACATTGACAAATAAATAAAATTGACAAATAAACTTGTATTATCAAACTCAATATCTAATCAAATAAGTTTAAAAAGTTAAAAGTTTTAAACAATTAAATAAACTTGAATTGAGAGTTCAATAATATTTAGACAAACTAAGTTTAAATCAAATTTCAATTAAAAAAATGAAACCAAACTAAATTAAGCTTAAACAACTATTTTAATTGTTTGGTTCATTTTAAATTAGATTTAATTTAGCTCGATTACCTTATTAAATAAGTCGAATTCTATAAATTTTAGTTGGACTGGACTCATTTACTACCCCTTCTCCATTGTAGTTGTTGCAACAATAGGGTTGGAGAAAGTCAAGTATGATGCAGACGAAAAATAATTATGAGATTATGAAGAAGGAGAATGGAAAAGTGCATTATAAATAGTAGATGTAGAATCAAATCCAAATCATGATTACTCTATTCATAAATAAATTATTAAATTAATGAACAAGTTTAAATAGATATATGTTCAGTTTGTTAATATTCATGAATAAAAATTATGAACTATTCATAGATAATATTTATGATTAATTTTAACGAACAAAATTTATAAAACATATTTATCAATAAACTCTTACCAACATTGACAAATAAATAAAATTGGCAAATAAACTTGCATTATAAACTCAATAACTAATCAAATAAATTTAAAAAGTTAAAAGTTTTAAACAATTATATAAACTTTGAATTGAAAGTTCAATAATATTTAGACAAACTAAGTTTAAATCAAATTTCAATTAAAAAAAAAAGAAACCAAACTAAACTAAGCTTAAACAACTATTTTAATTGTTTGGTTTATTTTAAATTAGATTTAATTTAGCTCGATTACCTTACTAAATAAGTCGAATTCACTCATTTACAGCCCCTTCTCCATTGTAGTTGTTGCAGCAACAGGGTTGGAGAAAGTCAAGTATGATGCAGGAGAAAAATAATTATGAGATTATGAAGAAGGAGAATGGCACGGTGCATTATAAATAGCAGATGTAGAATCAAATCCAAATCATGATTGCTCTATGTGGAAGCAAAGGAGTTGTGCAGAGAGAGAGAGGGCATCCCATGGGCATAGTTCTTGAAGAGAGCAAAGTAAAGAATAAAAGCTTGTGCTAAGAAAAGTATTTGGTTGGTACAGAATTTGTTCTCGATTTTACGTGGTTTCGGAAGAAGGTTGCTCCAAATGAAGACATGTTATAAAATATTCATAATATGTACGAATGAGAAATAACAAATGAATCATATTTGAAATTTAGTCAATTTGAGTCTATATAGTATAATCAAGTTCCTTAGTTCCTTAAATTTGTTGAAAGGCTATAATTAATTTCTTTCTCAAATTTAGATCAACTTAGCTACACATAATAATTTTAAATCAAATTGTTACTTGAAACTTAAATAATTTGATTTCACAAATAAATATTTGTATACGTGACTTTAAACTCTTTGGCGTTTGTTCAATACCTTTCCCAATTTATATTAGTATATATTTGTATAGCAATCAAAATTATTATGTTGACCTAAACTTGTACAATTTTATAAAAAAATCTGTTTTTTTTTTTGAAGCACTTGGTCTCACTTTCATACTAGGAAGTAAAAAAACATAGAAGAAAAATAAATCAAAATTCGGAAAAAAAAAATAGAAAAAAAAATGAAAGCAATGATTTTCTTCTTTCATTTTTCATAACAGAATAAAATCAGGATTTTTATCTTGTAAAATCAATTTTAGAATATTAGGAAAACATAAATTACAAAAGAACAATTTTGAACTTTTCCGGGGCCCTACTTTTTGCTCCGAAGCATTTTTAAGAGGAAAAGCAATAAGAGAAGTGTTTTTTTCTTTCTCATGCTTAGAACACCGAGAAATTGGATCTTTCGATCATTAGAACAAACCCTAGTTAATGTCTCCATCTCCTTCATGATATTCGCTGACGTAGATCCTTTTGTCTCCCTGGGGCTTTGTTTTCTTCCATTGTTCGATGCATTGTCCTTCTCTATTTTTGAATTTCCTTTTTTTCTTATATTTTCCCAATCAAGAATAACCATAAATTACGTATTTCAGTGATTAGTTCAACTAAATGATGCCTAATGATTATGAGATTATTAAATTTACATTGATAATTATAAGGAGTATTATTTTCTTGTACTTCTTTATAATTGCTCATGCGACTATTATTTTTAGGGCATCTTCAATAGTTACACTTATAAATAAAATTTTTTATAGTTCAATTGTGTCACATCAAAAATGAAAAATCTACTATTTTTTTTACCATGAAAAAACTCCTCTACAATTTTTTTATGAGCCCTACATTATAAATCATATAACTCTCTACATTACAAATCACACATCATAATGCAACACTACTTTATCATTAATTACTAGTTCCATTTTCAAGAGATAGAAAAAAGTAAGTTTGAGTTTTCAATACCATTCTTGAACTATAAATCTCAAATTTTATCCCTATAATATTTCAAACTTTTTTATTGAGGTTTTTTAATTTTATAAATTTTTCGTAAAACTTACATTGGAGATGTCCTTGTCCACTTTCCCTTTTATTGTAAAATATTAGTACTTTCTTGAGCAATTGTATCCGATATCTATTTTTTAATTTTATGATTTCTCTTTTAATGTTCACAAATTACAAAAAAGTTAACATAATTTACTTGTAGATAGATTACACAACAAATAATCTTACCATATCTCTCATATCTATGACTTTGGGGTGTAATCGAGTCGAGTCGAGCCAAATTCTTGAATGTTTGAGTTTGACTCGTTTATAATCAAGCTGAGCTCGAACTTTATTTAACGAATATATTCATGTCTCACAAGCTTATTTGAGCTTTTATCGAGTATAAACGAGCTTAATAAATATAAATATAAGTATTAATTATAAATTTAAATATTTATTAAAAATTAAATTATATATTTAGAGAAAATTATAATATTCTTATTAAAATTTATAATTTTATTTTAATAAATAAATTTAATATATTTATCTATTATTTTCATATGTAGAGTGTAAAATCTATAAATTCAATATCAAAACTATTATTTTTTTATTTAAAAATTGATTCATGAACTTACTAATGAACATGTTTACGAGCTAACGAGCGTATTGTGAAACTTAAGTTTATTTATTTATCTTAAGGAGCTTCATTAAATGAGTTTTTATCGAATCAAGTTTCGAATAAGTCATGAGTGACTTAATTTATTTACACCCCTAATTTTGAAGAAAATTCCTTAGTATAAAAGAGTTTTGGTTAAAAAGTAGGAACAATTTTATTATGTGATTCATAATACACTTTTTTATTTCCAAACTATTTTATAAAAAAATGACAAATAACTGTTAAACTTTTAGAAAATTTTTACATCCTCAATCATTAACAGCATTATTTCATCAAGGTAAATATAAATATTATCACCAGTTTTTTCGTCGAGCTAAATAATAGCATGTCAAATTTTGCATGGTTGACATGCCCACTATTTTATCTACAAACATTTTCAAATGATATATATGGAAGAAAGTGCATAATTTAATAAAAGGGAATATTGATCTGAAATAAAGTATTGGCAATAACTTTAAATCTCTCATCATCGTGTCAGTTTGAAGACGTTTGCACAAGTTTAAAACAATTAAATATAATTTAGAAAAAAAAATAGAGTGAATCAATCTATCATATGAGTGGATTTTGTGCAGATAATCTTTATTAATATGAAAAATTCATTCAACCATCCTTTGTATTATTTCTTATGTTTAAATTTGGTCCCTGGACTATGTACAGCGGTCGAATATTTAGATTATCATCCACCCTACGTATTCGTGGTTTGATCCTGGCTATAATGTATTTGTAAAAATTTTTCTTTTAAATGGGACACGTAACCAAAGGATGCTGAGCTCTTAGGCTGACTATCACGTGTACTTTCCAATTTACCTTGGTGGCCGGCGGAAAAATTTTTTAGGGTTGGGCCAGTCACCCTATGGATAGTCAATGAGGTCTGTAAAATAATGAAAATGGACGAATAACCATAAAAGAATTTTCTACGAATTTTCAGAAATTTTATAGGAATTTTTCGAAACTCGTATAATGAGTTTAAGGGGATTAAAAATTAGGCCAAAGGAAAATCTATTTAAACTACCTTATTTAAACGTGGAAAAATTAAAATTTTCTTCTCTCTTCTCCCTTCACCGTGTCGTGTCCCTCTTCTGATCCTCTTCCTCGCCTAAGCTCCTCATCTTCCTCTCCTTCCCCAACCTTAGCCGCCGACGCCTCCTCTCCTTCCACTGTTGTAAATGTTAAAAAATTCTTTTTTCTGTGATAATCACAACTGTTGTAATGTTTGATAAATATAGAGTTAATCACGGCTGTCTTAATGTTATTACACTGTTTGCTCTGATAAATATTTTAAGTAATATTTGACTTGGGAAGAAGTCTCACTATTCGAAGAAAATTTTAGATTTTAGTCGGACCCGACATCAATGGATTTGATCTCACTCGGAATAGATCAACGAATCTAATTGGGTTTTGAGATGTTAATGTCACCGAAAGATTTTAAGCATCAACTTGGTCGTGTAAAATATTTCGTGGGAATACAAACATATGTGAAGCTTGGAACCCTCATGCTATCCATCATAAAGATCTCAAAATAGTTACCGAAGTAGTCAGAGTATTTTTTTTTTATTTATCAATTATTTAAGAACCGAGTCACAATTTTAATAAATTTATAAATATTTTTTTCAATGAGTATATATATTTTACTATTTTATTAAAAATCTCCCCCCTTTACTAACTAACTTTGGTGAAACCTAAAATGTATTTACGTTAATGTCCTTTTTTTCTATTTACATTAAAAATAATTCCAAGGTTTATTAGTAATTCTACAAGCGAAACAATCAGTGATCTAGAGTTCGAGACTCAGCTACAGCGTATTATTATGAATTTTTCTCATCATTAATTTTCTTTGGTTATTTTATATAAAAAAAAATATAGTTATCTTTAGTCCCATATCTTAGAATTGACAACACTATGATCAAAGAAGCTTCTATAAATATTTTAGGCCACGATGTTAAAAAATAGACTTTTCTTAATTTTTTTACTAAGACAATTATAATATTAAATTAAAATAATTTTTTACCCAAATAATTAATTCTTAATTTATAATGGTAATACTAGAAAATTCAAATAATTCGGATTTTCAAAGACTCAAATAATTATATATTATTATATTACACACACAACGCATGTGCACGATCACATTAGTATAAATATAAAACTGTTGATCTCATCGGTCCTCAATTTTCAAATCAAATTTTGCTCTCACGATCTTTTCTGTTGTTTTTAGTTAACTACGTTTTTAGCTCTGATAAATTAATTTCTGACTACGTAACTGGAGTGCGCCAGAGCCATGGTAGCTTGCCCATTTTACACCTCTTATTTAATATTGCAAAAACCCTTGTGCTACCTGGCTTGAGGATATAAACTATAATTTTATGGACACAAACAAGACGACATTATAAACTATAATTTTATTTTCTATAGTTTATTTTTATAAATGATAGATAGTAAATAATACATGGGATGAATACTAATTATTTATATATGTATTTGATTTCATTAAATATAACGAGTATAAAAATAGAAAATTTAAAAATTGATAGATAAGTGTTGGTGCAACATCCCTCAGGTCAAGGTTGACCTGGTTAACCAAGCTGAGTCTTGGTTTGGGTTTAGATGTTTGACAATAAGATATTGATTGTAGAAGAGTCAAGTAGGTCAAGAGTGACTGGATACTTGACTGGGAAGTCCTAACTGGGAAGCTAGGCAGATGGAAATCCTGGTGAGTGAAGCCAGGTGAAAGTCCTAGTGAGTGAAGCTAGGCAGATGGTAGGTGAAAGTCCTGGTGAGTGAAGTCAGGCAAGGGAAAATCCAGATAGATCAAGGATGATCAAACATCTGGTGGAAATCCAAGTAGGTCAAGGGAATGACCGGATACTTGGCATGCAGAGAAAAGTCCAAGTGGGTCAAAGGGATTGACCGGATACTTGGTGGGGAGTCCTGGCAGGTCAAGGGAGTGACCAGATGCTAGGCATGATGTACCAACAGGTCAAGGTTGACCGGATGTTGGTTTGAGAGGCTTGGGACTTGGGTTTAGGCAAAAACCAAGTGCTGGATCGATCAGTGGATCTATCCAGGAGCTGGATCGATCAGTAGATCGATCTAGGTCTTTCCTGGCGAACAGAAAGCCTCTGGATCGATCCGTGGATCGATCCAGATGTCCCAATCGATCAGTGGATCGATTGGGACGCGGCTGCTTCGCGCGATAAGCACTGGATCGATCCATGGATCGATCCAAGCGTTTTTCTAGAGAACAGAGGTGCTCTAGATCGATCCGTGGATCGATCCAAAGCCTCCCCGATCGATTGGGAATAATCGAATCGATCGGGATCCGACCATTGTCGTCGATAAAAGCCGAAGGCGCACGATTCCTTCGACATCTCTTCACCGATTCAACTCAGATCTCTCGCCAGCTTCTCCACAGCACTCACAAAGCTCAGATCGCCAGTTCTTGAAGGATCTTGGAAGTTCTCCAAGTCAAGAGGCGGATCAAAGCCAAGAAGAGAAGCTAGGGTTAGGGTTTGTACTCATTATAAGCTTGTAAGCTTGTATTTCTTGTATCCTTGCCCTCTCTTCTTGTATTGAGTCTTGTAGGGCTTCTCCGCCCTTGGTAGTTACCATAAAGGAGAGTTTTACTTAGTGGAGGGTGTGTGTGTTGGTGTGGATCCTTGGATTAGTCACCTCTTGTGAGGTGGATACCAAGTAAACCAACCGTGTTAGCGTTGTGTGATTGTTTCTGTATTTTCCGCTGCGCATTCTTGAAGAAACAAGCAACGCCGAGCAACGAGCACGCGACGAGCTATTCACCCCCCCTAGCTACTTTTGGTCCTAACAATAAGAACCAATTAGGTAATGTGTGCGCATGTGTGTATATATATACACACGTTGTGTGCGTAATATAATTTTAAGAACTAAAAATTAATTATTTAGGTAAGATTTATCAGACTCGTGCAATAGTGCAATAATGCAAGGGTGACGCTAGAGAATCCCAACAACAAACTACGGTTTCCTTATGTAAAAAATTAATTTAATTTAATATTATATTTATCTTAGTAAAAAAAACTAAGAAAAATATATTTTTTAACATCATCGGCCTAAAATATTTATAGAAACTTTTTTGTGAGACTAAAGAGAACTATATTTTATTTTTATATAAAACAACCAGAGAAAATTAATGATGAAAAAAATTTATAATAAAACGTCGTAGCTGAGTCTCAAACTCTAGATCATTGTTTCGCTTGTGGAATTACTAATAAACCTTGGAATTATTTTTAGTGGGAATAGAAAAAGGATATTAACGTAAATTCATTTTAGGCTTCACCAAAGTTATAGATATATATTAGTGATCGTGCACATCGTGTGTGTAATATAATACATTGAAATCACATTGACCCTTTATAATGAAATTATATTAATTAAAGTATTTTAGCATTAAAATAGAGTCATTAGGGTAAAATACCTGACTTTTGAAAATCTGAATTATTTGGGTCTTTGAAAATTCGAATTGTTTGAATTTTCGAGTGTCACCCTTACGACTTCCCTATGAAAAAAATTAATTTAATTTAATATTATACTTATCTTAGTAAAAAAAAACTAAGAAAAGTATATTTTTTAACATTATCGACCTAAAATATTTATAGAAGCTTCTTTGATCATAGTGTTGTCAATTCTAAAATTTGGGACTAAAGAGAAATTATATTTTTTTTATATAAAACAACCAGAGAAAATTAATGATGAGAAAAATTCATAATAATATGCCGCAGCTGAGTTTCGAACTCTAGATCACTGATTGTATCGTTTGTGGAATTACTAATAAACCTTGGAATTATTTTTAGTGTGAATAGAAAAAAGGATATTAACGTAAATTCATTTTAGGCTTCACCAAAGTTAGTTAATAAAGGAAGAAGATTTATATATATATATACTAGTGTGATCGTGCACACGCGTTGTGTGTGTAATATAATAATATATAATTATTTGAGTCTTTGAAAATCCGAATTATTTGAATTTTCTAGTGTTACCCTTATAAATTAAGAATTAATTATTTGGGTAAAAAATTATTTTAATTTAATATTATACTTGTCTTAGTAAAAAAAATAAGAAAAGTCTATTTTTTAACATCGTCGGCCTAAAATATTTATAGAAGCTTCTTTGATCATAGTGTTGTCAATTCTAAGATATGAGACTAAAAATAACTATATTTTTTTTTATATAAAATAACCAAAGAAAATTAATGATGAGAAAAATTCATAATAATACGCTGTAGCTGAGTCTCGAACTCTAGATCACTGATTGTTTCACTTGTGGAATTACTAATAAGCCTTGGAATTATTTTTAATGTAAATAGAAAAAAAGGACATTAACGTAAATACATTTTAGGCTTCACCAAAGTTAGTTAGTAAAGGGGGGAGATTTTTAATAAAATAGTAAGATATATATATATATATATATATATATATATATATATATATATATATATATATATATATATATAAATCTTCTTCCTTTATTAACTAACTTTGGTGAAATCTATATATAAAGAAAAAGAATGGTAGTCTTAGTGTAACGGTAAAGTTATTGTTTTGTGATAAAAAAGACACGTTTTCGAATCTTGAAAATAGTCTCTTGTAAAAAGTATGATAATATACGACTTAGTTCACACGATGCAGTAGACTAACCTATATGTATAATCACCCACGTCGTAAAATGATGAAATAATATTAAAACATTATCTTTGTACTCATTTCTTTCATTATAAAATGGAGATAAAATGTTTTGATAAGTTTATTATCTTTCCCATGCATAGGACCTTTTTACTAGCTAGGACAAAATGACCATGTGACATACGTTCTACTTGTAAAAAGAGAGAGGTTTCAAATAATTATATTTTTTATTTATAGTTATTTATTTAATTAATATATTAAATTAATAATTATTATTAATTTAAGCAAAACATCCTTATAATTTATCTAAAATCTTATATTTTAGACATTGAATATTGCATACTCAAACTCTCAAAAATATCTGACATTCATACCTCTCATAGAACTAAAATTAGTACAAAGATTTACATAACATTTGTACACAATACTTGCACTATTTGAAGAGCTGTACAAAATACTCATGAAACTTGAATAAAGCTCTCGTTACAAAATATCATATTTTAGATCTTCAATATTACATAATCAATCTCTCAAATACCGGACACTCATATATCTCTCATAAAACTAAAATTAGTACGGAGTAGACTTTCACAATATTTGTACAAAATGCCTACATTCTTCACATACCCGTGATGAATTAGCCATCAATCTATATACATGGGTTTGTAGAGGTGTTGGAAGGACTTGGTTCGTTCGTCGCCCCAATTGAGCTGCTCCCACCATGATCTCTCACACTCGATCTCTTTCAGCCCATCAGCAACCAACATCAGCTTCGTCAGTTTGGGGCAATCTTCCACCTTGATAGTCTTCAACGATGGGAAATTTAATATTCGTTCCCCATCACTCAAACTCTTCAATTCTGGAAGCCGCCGTAGCACCATTGTGTGGAGATCAGGAAAGATTGTTATAACTGTCTCCCCACTACCATTTGCCTCTCCCTCCAATTTGATCAATCTATCTATTGCCCCGCAACCCTCAATTTTTAATTCACGAAGAGTATTAGGGAACATAGCCCTCCAAACGAGCTTTGCTTTTGGGAGACTCGAAAGTCGAAGATCTTGTAGAGGTAGAAGAATAGGCTGACGATTGCCAATTACTACCTCTTCTAGCTCACTCATTGCGTGAAGCTGGATTTGACCTAGACTGGACATAGTTTCCGCGTGAAAATCCATGGATGGGATGTTGAACATCATCAAATCTGGACACCCTTCTATATGGAGTCAGTGTGTCAATGGTGCCAGTCTTGGAGAGTCACAGAGGTTTTGAAGAGCAGCAAGCGTGCTGACTGTCATCCCAATGACTTTTAATCTCTTCAAGCTTTCCAGCTCTTCAAAACTCACACCTCCTTCGCAACTCTGTCCTTCCTTCCACCCACTGTAGCTGTCCATCATGATAAGCCACTGCAACTCTCGAAGACTGGAGATTAGTTGGTCAGGAATGATTCTCAAATATTTCATGAATGCCAACGACAAGTATTTGAGATTTACTAGTGCTGTCATCTCCTTTGGTAGAGAAGTAATCCTAGTTTTGCATAGATTGAGATAGTGTAGTTGCATCAGATTACCAATGCTTACCGGTAGCTCCTCTATAGAAGTCTCTTGCAATTCAAGGATTCTGAGGAGAGGCATGTGCAAGAAGAAGCCATTAGGAATCTTCCTGAGAAATTTGTTAACTTGAAGATCCAGAAAAATCAAGTTAGGACATTGAGGTGCTTCTGGAAGGTCACTTATTTGGTTCCACACAAGTGCAATTCTCTCTGCATCTCGCCATTTCTCAGCTGCCGGTGCTTCTTCGACCCGCTCCCTATCCCACACCAACCATTTGTTCTCCTTCTTCCCGCACTCACGTTGCACCCACAATATCATGGCCCGGGTCATGGGATGCATCGTGAAGTAGTCATCATGAACCCTTACGGTTAAAGATGCTGCATGTAGTATGCCAAGTAGAAACTGTGTCTTGTGGTCAGCATCCATTACATTCTGCACATTATCAATAATCCCTTCACCTATCCATGAATTCCTAATATTAAATTTGCCAATCCAAGATCCTTTTATGAATAATGCACCATAAGAGGCGCAAACTCGCATGTTGTCACTGGATAGACGATCATAGCTTAATTTCAGGATAGAAAAAACATTATTTGTCATACCAGGAAGTTGGTGGGGTGTGTCCTTCATGATGGTCAAGGCATGCATCCACTCTTCCCACGTCTTTTTAGGCGCCATTGCTTGTGCCAGCACAATGAGAGCTGCAGGCAAGCCGCCACATTCCTTGACTAAATCTCTAGCTTCGATCCGTACATTCTTGTCGGCGTCAATGACATCCATCCTTGCACTATTTCTGAAGAGATTCCAGGCTGCCTCCTCTTCTAAGCATTCCATTTTAATCATCTTTTCTGTGCCCATGTGGCTGCAAGTGTCTTCTGTTCGGGTTGTGAATATGATCTTGCACTTTGATGGAGGCGCGGGAAGTGGAATTCCAACAACCTGATAATTTAGGGGCTCCCATAGATTATCGAGTAACAATATGAATTTCAACGTACTCAGGACTCTAAATAATTTGGTTGCTCTGTCTCTGTGTGTGACCTCATCCTGCCATGTCAAACTCAGTCGATCGAATAAAGATTTCTGGACTTCCTCCAGCTTATAGTCTATTGATAGCTCAAGGAAGATTACCACGTCTGCCTCTGTTTCACTCGGGAAATCATTGTTGAATCTTCTCAAGAGTGCTGTCTTGCCCACACCACCCATTCCGTGGATGCCAATCACACTCAAACTATCATCTTTGGCATGGCGTTGAAGCTCCTCGAAGACCTTGTCCATGCCGATAGTTTTGGTGGTTGGCATCTTGATGGAGCGGGTAAGATTCAGGTTATCTGCGAGCTTAGTGAACTCTGCACTTTGTTTGAGCTCTCTGATTGTGGCAAGTGCTGCTTCAGCTCTGTTTCTGAGACGGTAGGCAGAACAAACGTTGAGTGGGAAGCTACACAAACACTTGATCTTTTGGTTGTATTTTCTCTCTATCGACTCGGCTTCACCTTCCATGTCTTGCACGGAGCTTAGCCACCCAAGCACTTCGCTCCTGGGAGTCTGGCCATCCCTTGTTGCTGCCTCGACATCTCTCTTGACATCGGAACTTTTGTCCTTCAGCTGCCCAACCTCACTGGCCAAGGAGCTAAAAGTCCCCCCATAGGTCATGATATAATTGCATGACTGAGAGCAACAAGCCTTCAACAAGTTTAAAATATCCATAACAGAACTCGTGGAAACAGACTCCATTGTAGAGCTGCTGGAGACGTATCAAATATTTGTAAGAGCAAGTTTGATGTTCAATTAATAAAATTTATTCTCGTTCGTTCAGTATATATAAAATTAATTAAATGAAAATTTTTAAACAATTTGTTAAATTAATGAACAAGCTTAAATACATAGATAAATAAAGATTATGAACTATTCCTAAATAATATTTAATTTATGAACAATATTAATAAATAAAATTTATAAATCATATTTATCAATAAATTCTTATCAACGTTGACAAATAAATAAAATTGACAAATAAATTTATATTATTAAACTCAGTAACTAATTAATTAAGTTTAAAAAGTTAAAAGTTTTAAACAATTAAATAAGCTCAATAATATTTAGACAGACCAAAGTTTAAATCAAATTTAAGTGCATACAAAAAAAAACCAAACTAAACCAAGCTTAAATAACTATTTCAATTATTTGGTTTATTTAAACTAAACCAAGCTTAAATAACTATTTCAATTATTTGGTTTATTTAAACTAAACCAAGCTTGACTGGACTCATTTACAACCCCTTCTCCATTGTAGTTGTTGCAGCAATAGGCTTGGAGAATGTCAAGTATGATGCGGGAGAAAAATAATTATGGGATTATGAAGACGGAGAATGACACGGTGCATTATAAATAGCAGATGTAGAATCAAATCCAAATTATGATTGCTCTATGTGGAAGCAAAGGAGTTGTGCAAAGAGAGAGGGCATCCCATGGGCATAGTTCTTGAAGAGAGCAAAGTAAAGAATAAAAGCTTGTGCTAAGAAAAGTATTTGGTTGGTACAGAATTTGTTCTCGATTTTACGTGGTTTCGGAAGAAGGTGGCTCCAAATTAAGACATGTTATAAAATATTCATAATATGTACGAATGAGAAATAACAAATGAATCATATTTGAAATTTAATCAATTTGAGTCTATATAGTATAATCAAGTTCCTTAGTTCCTTAAATTTGTTGAAAGGCTATAATTAATTTCTTTCTCAAATTTAGATCAGCTCAGCTACACATAATAATTTTAAATCAAATTGTTACTTGAAACTTAAATAATTTGATTTCACAAATAAATATTTGTCTACGTGACTTTAAACTCTTTGGCGTTTGTTCAATACCTTTCCCAATTTATATTAGTATATATTTGTATAGCAATCAAAATTATTATGTTGACCTAAACTTGTACAATTTTTTAAAAAAATCTGTTTTTTTTTTTTGAAGCACTTGGTCTCACTTTCATACTAGGAAGCAAAAAACATAGAAGAAAAATAAATCAAAATTCGGAAAAAAAAAATATAAAAAAAAATGAAAGCAATGATTTTCTTTTTTCATTTTTCATAACAGAATAAAATCAGGATTTTTATCTTGTGAAATCAATTTTAGAATATTAGGAAAACATAAATTACAAAAGAACAATTTTGAACTTTTCCGGGGCCTTAGTTTTTGCTCCGAAGCGTTTTTAAGAGGAAAAGCAATAAGAGAAGTGTTTTTTTTCTTTCTCATGCTTAGAACACTGAGAAATTGGATCTTTTGATCATTAGAACAAACCCTTAATGTCTCCATCTCCTTCATGATATTCGCCGACGTAGATCCTTTTGTCTCCCTGGGGCTTTGTTTTCTTCCACTGTTCGATGCATTGTCCTTCTCTATTTTTGAATTTCCTTTTTTTCTTATATTTTCCCAATCAAGAATAACCATAAATTACGTATTTCAGTGATTAGTTCAACTAAATGATGTCTAATGATTATGAGATTACTAAATTTACACTGATAATTATAAGGAGTATTGTTTTCTTGTACTTCTTTATAATTGCTCATGCGACTATTATTTTTAGGGCATCTTCAATAGTTACACCTATAAATGAAATTTTTTATAGTTCCATTGTGTCACATCAAAAATGAAAAATCTACTATTTTTTTTACCATGAAAAAACTCCTCTACAATTTTTTTATGAGTCCTACATTATAAATCATATAACTCTCTACATTACAAATCACACATCATAATGCAACACTACTTTATCATTAATTACTAGTTCCATTTTCAAGAGAAAGAAAAAAAGTAAGTTTGAGTTTTCAACACCATTCTTGAACTATAAATCTCAACTTTTATCCCTATAATATTTCAAACTTTTTTATTGAGGTTTTTTAATTTTATAAATCTTTCGTAAAACTTACATTGGAGATGTCCTTATCCACTTTCCCTTTTATTGTAAAATAATAGTACTTTCTTGAGCAACTGTATCCAATATCTATTTTTTAATTTTATGATATCTCTATTAATATTCACAAATTACAAAAAAGTTAACATAATTTACTTGTAGATAGATTACACAACAAATAATCTTACCATATCTCTCATATCTATGACTTTGGGGTGTAATCGAGTTGAGCCGAGTCAAATTCTTGAATGTTTGAGTTTGACTCGTTTATAATCGAGCTGAGCTCGAACTTTATTTAACGAATATATTCATACCTCACAAGCTTATTTGAGCTTTTATCGAGTATAAACGAGCTTAATAAATATAAATAGAAGTATAAATTATAAATTTAAATATTTATTAAAAATTAAATTATATATTTAGAGAAAATTGAATTTATCTTTCCTTTTCCTTTTCTTTTTCTTCTCCCGTCACCGTGCCACTCGTGTCGTGCCCCTCTTCCTCGCCTAAGCTCCTCATCTTCCTCTCCTTCCCCAACCTTAGCCGTCGACGCCTCCTCTCCTTCCATTGTTGTAAATGTTAAAAATTTCTTTTTATTGTGATAGTCACAACTGTTGTAATGTTTGATAAATATAGAGTTTTAATGCTATCACACTGTTTCCTCTGATAAATATTTTAAGTAGTATTTGACTTGGGAAGAAGTCTCACTATTCGAAAGAAATTTTAGATTTTAGTCGGACTCGATATCAATGGATTTGATCTCACTCGGAATAGATCAACGGATCTAATTGGGTTTTGAGATGTTAATGTCACCGAAAGATTTTAAGCATCAACTTGGTCATGTAAAGATTTCGTGCGGATACAAACATATATGAAGCGTGGAACCCTCATGCTATCCATCATAAAGATATCAAAATAGTTACCGGAGCAGTCAGAGCATTTTTTTTTTTATTTATCAATTATTTAAGACTCGAGTCATAATTTCAATAAATTTATAAATATTTTTTTCAATGAGTATATATATATAAATATAAAACTGATGATCTCATCGGTCCTCAATTTTCAAATCAAATTTTGCTCTCACAATCTTTTCTGTTGTTTTTAGTTAAATACGTTTTTAGCTCTGTTGGAGCCGGTATCTCCCGGAGAGCGCAAATTGATATGGATTGTCGAGGCTAGTGTTCGATATTATCTCCGTAAACGATATTGCTCCGCTACGGTGCTAACGGATAGCAGCAATTCGTTCCTAAGATACAACGACGAACGTCTCGGAATCGTAGCACTCCGAATTCCGAGACCAGCGAACCTTCTCGTAAGCTTTTTGGACTCTTTATGCACAAGATGAGATGAATGCTCAAGAGAGAGTAGAATAGATGAATTCGATGATTCGAATGAAATTTCCAGCATCTGAGGGTTTTATTTATACCAATTGAAGAGGTTGAATGCCTTTTGGGTGAGTGGATGTGTTCTTTGGGCTGGATCGATCTGGATCGTCCATTCTGAAGAGTTATAACCCTTCACATATCCCACTTTAATCTCATCCATCACCTGAGAAGAGAGCACCTGGTCTTTTTCTGAGTTAACTCCATTAACACAGCATCATTAATAAGCAAAGAATGCACATCGAAAATTTCCAATGTGGGACTATTTTCCCATGCATTTCCTTATATATCATTAATGAGTAATTAATGTTTATTTGGGCCGACTTTAAACAATTAACTTCTCATTCACCTTTAATCGGTTTTGAGCAAATTAATAGTCTAAATCTATCTACACGAAACGTAGATTTCAATTTTGAAGTCAATTATGACTTCTATCTATTGATGGCATTCCGATTTTTCCCTAAAACCGATATTGGTCCATTAAGGCTCCAATATCCAACAATCCCCCACATGAATGGAAATTAATGCAATGCGTGTATGCATGCTGACACTTTACAAGAGTCCAATCGATAAGTCATTGTATCGGGAGAGGTAGCTTGTGGCTTTGAACCTTCCGTAGTGGAATGCTATCGAGTATACTAGGCTGCGCAGTGAACGTGATGTCTTGAACTGCTCAGCTGTTGGTGTATACTAAGACAACAACATCCATACAGAGACCTATCTCACCTACTTTAGGTTCTCATGGTTGGTTCCGTTTCGGCCATGGACACCTTCTTGGATTCATGAGTGTTTCATTGAAGCGGCCTATCTTCACACTCATATAGGTGACACTTCTATCAGGAGTATCCTACCATACTCTACCTTATAAGGTATAGAAATCACTAAAAGCATAAGCTTAACCTCACTACATGAGGTAGGACAACACAAATTCATCCTAGAATTGAGATAGAGATAAAATATCTCATGTGTTGTAACACAACTTCTGTAACTTCGTTGTCCCTTTGAACCAAGATCTTGGGATCTCCAATCAACAAGATTGGATTATCGCTACAGTCGTTTTTAGTTGTAGATTTTTAATCTCATTCCTCTTGATGAGCAGTATACTTGATCTCAACTCAACCCTTTCATAAGAGGATCTGCCAAATTATCTTTGGACTTAACATAGTCGATTGCAATCACTCCATTCGAGATCAACTGCCTAATGGTATTATGTCTACGACATATATGTCGTGACTTCCCATTGTACATATTACTCTGTGCCCTTCCAATCACCGATTGACTATCACAGTGGATCAGTACGACAAACACAGGTTTCGTCTAGCTTGGAATATCTTCCAAGAAATTTCGCAGTCATTCAGCTTCCTCAGCTGCTTTATCTAGTGCTATAAACTTGGATTTCATAGTTGACCGAGCAATGCACGTCTGCTTAGTGGATTTCCAAGATACTACTCCCCCACCGATCGTGAAAACATATCCACTAGTGGATTTGGAGTCTTTTCTATCTGATATCCATTTAGCATCATAATATCCCTCCAGCACAACGGGATATTTTCCATAATGTAATTCATAGTTCATAGTATATTTCAAATATCTAAGAACTCACATCAATGCTTTCCAATGGGTGTCGTTTGGATTACTCGTAAAACGACTCAGCTTGTTGACCACACAGGCAATATCCGGACGTGTGCAGTTTGTGAGATACATCAAACTGCCTATTATCCGAGAATATTCCAACTGCGATAAGGTCTCACCATGGTTTTTCGCTAAGTGTTGACTTAGATCCATAGGTATTTTTATTGTAGATAGATCGTACGCATTAAATCTTTTCAATACTGACTCTACATAATGGGATTGTGTCAGAACTATCCCTTCTGATGTCCTGAGAATTTTAATTCCCAATATAACATCTGCTTGACCCATATCTTTCATATAAAAATTTTTGGTCAACATTTTCTTTGTAGTCATGATTATATCATGATTACTGGCCATTATCAGCATGTCATCTACGTATAGACAGATGATTACATAACCTTTAAGTGTGTCTTTGATATAAATGCATTTGTCACATTCATTTATTCTGAATTCGTTTGACAATATTACTTTGTCAAATTTTTCGTGCCATTGTTTAGGTGCTTGCTTAAGTCCGTACAACGACTTAACAAGTCGACACACCTTTTTCTCATTTCCTGGAGCCACGAACCCCTCGAGTTGCTCCATATAAATTTCTTCTTCCAACTCACCATTTAAGAACGCAGTCTTAACATCCATTTGATGTATTTCATGGTCATACAGTGCTGCAATGGCTATTAGCACTCGTATGGACGTAATCCTTGTCACCGGTGAGTAGGTATCGAAATAATCAAGGCCTTCCTCTTACTTGTACCCCTTGGCTACAAGTTTGGCCTTATACTTGTCAATTGATCCATCAGCTTTATACTTGCATTTTAGTATCCACTTACAACCTAATGGTTTATTACCAGAAGGAAGGTCTACTAATTCCCAAGTATGATTATTCATGATGGATTCGATTTCACTATTGACAACTTCTTTCCACATTGGAGCATCGGGACTAGAGAGAGCTTCACTTAATGTTCTTGGGTCCATTTCCGACATGAAAGTCATGAAATTTGGCCCGAACGATTTCTCAGCTCTAGCCTGTTTGCTACGACGTGGCCCTTCGCTTTGATCGTCAATAGTCCTTTTATAACAGCTAAGTTCGGTAATGTCATTTTTGTTTGAACTTCCGTTGTTATCATTTTCAACGTTTCCCTTCTTATTTGGGAATTCGTTTTCAAAGAATATCGCATTCCGAGATTCTATGGTTGTTCCCACATGAATATCAGGAATGTCTGATTTGTGAACTAGGAAACGATATGTACTTCTATTATGGGCATATCCGACAAATACCGCATCGAACGTTTTAGGTCCGATCTTTACTTGCTTTGGTTTAGGTACTTCGACCTTTGCCAAGCACCCCCACACTTTCAGGTATTTGTATGATGGCTTGCGGCCTTTCCATAGTTCGTATGAAGTTTTATCACTTTTCTTATGAGGGATTTTGTTGAGAATGTGATTTGCCGATAATATTGCTTCCCCCCACAAGTTTTGAGGTAAGCCTGAATTTATCAACAAGGCATTCATCATCTCTTTTAGTGTCCGATTTTTACGTTCAGCAACACCATTCGATTGAGGTGAGTAAGGTGCCGTTGTTTGATGGATAATGCCAGAATCTGAACAAAATTCATCAAACGGTGCACCATATTCTCCACCTCTATCGCTACGAATTATTTTAATTCGTTTGTCAAGTTGATTTTCAACTTTTGTTTTATAGGTTCTGAACGCCTCTAAGGCTTCGTCTTTACTTCTTAAAAGAAAGACATAACAGAACCTCGTGCAGTCATTGATAAAAGTAATGAAATACTTTTTACCTCCTCTAGTTTGTACAAATTTCAAATCACATAGATCACTATCTATTAATTCTAGAGGAGTCGTTGACCTTTCCATCGAATGGAAAGGTAGTTTCGTCATTTTAGCTTCCACACACACTTCACATTTGTGTGTTTCGTCAAGATTGACGTTCCGTAATAAATTTAGTTTGACGAGACATTTTAGAGTATTATTATGCACATGTCCGAGTCGATCATGCCACAAATTAAAACACTCAACCACATAGCTGGAAGCAATTATTTTATTACCATCAAATTTTCGAAGTACAATCATTACAACCATTTTGAATAGACTTTGTTCTAAGTATCCCTTTCCTACGAAGACACCATTCTTCGTAAGGACAAAGTTGTTGGACTGGAACACTAGTCTAAACCCGGCCTTAACAAGTGTCAATCCAGAAACTAGGTTCTTTCTGATGTCGGGAACATGGAGCACATCAATCAGAGTTAGCTCCTTTCCAGACGTCATCTTCAGAACAACTTTTCCGAGTCTGACAATCGGAGATGTCGTGGAATTGCCCATATAGAGCTTCCTTCCATTTATCGGAGTATACTTGGAGAACATCGCTTTATCTGAACAGATATGACGAGTTGCTCCAGTATCGATCCACCACTGCTTCGGGTTATCCTCCACTGTATTGGATTCAAACACGACCACAGTGAGATCCAAGTTCTCAAGAGAGGTTGTGACGTGGTTTGCAGCATCTTTTGGCCCCTTGGTCGGCTTCTTCGGGCGTCTGCAGTCCTTGGACATGTGTCCTGACTTTCTACAGTTGTAGCAAGAGCCCTTGAACTTCTTTACCTGAGCCTTCTTCTTGAACTGCTTTGGCTTTTTGACGTTTGGCTCAACCAGGTTGGACATTTCGTCAATAGTCCGCTTGGTTCCTCTAGAGTCGGATAATTTTCGATTATCCTCCTCTATTCGTAGCCTCAGGATCAAGTCTTCCAGTCCCATCTCCTTTTGCTTATGCTTGAGGTAATTCTTGAAGTCCTTCCATGACGGAGGGAGCTTCTCAATTACTGTAGCTACTGCGAATGACTCATTCAGCTTCATGCATTCGGCGTCCAGATCATGCAGTATTAATTGCATATCTTGGACTTGAGCTGAGACACTTTTAGAGTCCATCATCTTGAAATCCAGAAACTGGCCGACGATGAATTTCTTCAATCCGACATTTTTGGTCTTGTATTTCTTCTCAAGTGATTCCCACAAAGATTTCGCCATCTCCAATGAACAATACATGTTATACAGCGTGTTGTCCAAGGCGTTGAGAATATAGTTGCGGCACAGGAAATCTCCGTGTGACCATGCATCGCAGGCAGTCTTACTACCTTCCGAAGCGGTTGGCGGGTTTTCCTGCAAAAACCGTACAAGGTTTAGCGTCGTTAAATAAAACAGCATCTTCTGCTGCCATCTTTTGAAGTCGGCTTCGGTGAATTTCTCCGGCTTTTCTCCGTGCGGAATTGATGTTGGCGGAATGGCGGTTGGAACGATCGTCGGAACGTCGTTGGAAGTAGCCATATCAGATTGCACAATATCGTTTACGACTGTTGGAGCCGGTATCTCCCGGAGAGCGCAAACTGATATGGATCGTCGAGGCTAGTGTTCGACACTATCTCCATAAACGATATTGCTCCGCTACGGTGCTAACGGATAGCAGCAATTCGTTCCCAAGATACAACGACGAACGTCTCGGAATCGTAGCACTCCGAATTCCCAGACCAGCGAACCTTCTCGTAGGCTTTTTGGACTCTTTATGCACAAGATGAGATGAATGCTCAAGAGAGAGTAGAATAGATGAATTCGATGATTCGAATGAAATTTCCAGCATCTGGAGGGTTCTATTTATACCAATTGAAGAGGTTGAATGCCTTTTGGGTGAGTGGATATGTTCTTTGGGCTGGATCAATCTGGATCGTTCATTCTGAAAAGTTATAACCCTTCACATATCCCACTTTAATCTCATCCATCAGATCTGAAGAGTTGTGACCCTCATATCTCGCTTATTGTCATCAGCCATCAGATCTAAATCTACTGATCCATTCGATCTAACGCTTCAGATCAAGTCTCATCCCAAGTGGTCAGATCGTGACTCTTCGTGATCCAACACTCCAGATCGCATCACCGGAATCCATCACACCTCTTTGATCAACAGTAGCCATCTGTTTGCCCCAATCAACAGTCCAGTCATCTCTTCTTGCCCACGTGGATGCCACATAGGTATTGCCATGTCATATACGAGTCTGATACGTCACCCGAAGTGCAAAGTGCACCTACAAAGCGCCCATTGCGCACGTGGCGGGTGGCGGGCTCACAGGTGCGAGCAACTGCTCGCCCCTGAGAAGAGAGCACCTGGTCTTTTTCTGAGTTAACTCCATTAACACAACATCATTAATAAGCAAAGAATGCACATCGAAAATTTCCGATGTAGGACTATTCTCCCATGCATTTCCTTATATATCATTAATGAGTAATTAATGTTTATTTGGGCCGACTTTAAACAATTAATTTCTCATTCACCTTTAATCGGTTTTGAGCAAATTAATAGTCTAAATCTATTTACGCGAAACGTAGATTTCAATTTTGAAATCAATTATGACTTCTATCTATTGATGGCATTCCGATTTTTCCCTAAAACTGATATTGGTCCATTAAAGCTCCAATATCCAACAAGCTCTGATAAATTAATTTCTGAGTACGTAACTGGAGTTGAGCCAGAACCATGGGAGCTTGCCCATTTTACACCTCTTATTTAATAGTGCAAAAACCCTTGTGCTACCTGGCTTGAGGATATAAACTATAATTTTACGGACACATACAAGACGACATTATAAACTATAATTTTATTCTCTATAGTTTATTTTTATAAATGATAGATAGCAAATAATACATGGGATGAATACTAATTATTTATATATGTATTTGATTTCATTAAATATAACGAGTACAAAAATAGAAAATTTAAAAATTGATAGATGAGAACCAATTAGGTAATGTGTGCGCGCGTGTGTATATATATACACACAATGTGTGCGTAATATAATTCTAAGAACCAAAAATTAATTATTTGGGTAAGATTCGTCAGACTCGTGCAATAATTGTGACAATAATGCAAGGGTGATGCTAGAGAATCCCAGCAACAAACTACGGCTTCCCTATGTAAAAAGTTAATTTAATTTAATATTATACTTATCTTAGTAAAAAAAAACTAAGAAAAGTATATTTTTTAATATCATCGGCTTAAAATATTTATAGAAACTTTTTTGATCATAGTGTTGTCAATTCTAAGATGTGGAACTAAAGAGAACTATATTTTTTTATATATAAAACAATTAGAGAAAATTAATGATGAGAAAAATTGATAATAAAACGCCATAGCTGAGTCTCGAACTCTAGATCACTAATTGTTTCACTTGCGAAATTACTAATAAACCTTGGAATTATTTTTATTGTGAATAGAAAAAAGAACATTAACGTAAATTTATTTTAGGCTTCACCAAAGTTAGTTAGTAAAGGGGGGAGATTTTTAATAAAATAATATATATATATATATATATATATATATATATATATATATATATATATATATATATAAAGAAAAAGAAGGGTAGTCTTAGTGTAACGGTAAAGTTATTGCTTTGTGATAAAAAAGACACGTTTTCGAATCATGAAAATAGTTTATTGCAAAAAGCATGATAAGGTACGACTTAGTTCACACGATGCAGTAGACTAACCTGTATGTATAATCACCCACGTCGTAAAATGATGAAATAATATTAAAACATTGTCGTTGTACTCATTTCTTTCATTATAAAATGGAGATAAAATGTTTTGTTAAGTTCATTATCCTTGCCATGTATAGGACCTTTTTACTAGGACAAAATGGCCATGTGACATAAGTTCTACTTGTAAAAAAGAGAGAGGTTTCAAATAATTTTTTTTTTCTTTTATTTTTTATTTATAGTTATTTATTTAATTAATATATTAAAATAATAGTAATTATTATTTTAAGCAAAACGTCCTTGTAATTTATCTAAAATATTATATTTTAGACATTGAATATTGCATACTCAAACTCTCAAAAATATCTGACACTCATACCTCTCATAGAACTAAAATTAGTACAAAGATTTGCACAACATTTGTACAAAATACTTGCACTATTTGAAGAGCGGTACAAAATACTCATGGAACTTGACTAAAGCTCTCGTTACAAAATATCATATTTTAGACACTCAATATTACATAATCAATCTCTCAAATGCCGGACACTCATATATCTCTCATAAAACTAAAATTAGTACGGAGTAGACTTTCACAATATTTGTATAAAATGCTTACATTCTTCACATACCCGTGATGAATTAGCCATCAATCTATATTCATGGGATTGTAGAGGTGTTCAAAGGACTTGGTTCGTTCGTCACCCCAATTGAGCTGCTCCCACCATGATTTCTGACACTTGATCTCTTTCAGCCCATTAGCAACCAACGTCAGCTTCTTAAGATTGGGGCAATCTTTCACCTCGATAGTCTTCAACGATGGGTAATTTAATATTCATTCTCCATCACTCAAACTCTTCAATTCTGGAAGCCGCCGTAGCACCATTGTCTAGAGATCAGGGAAAATTGTTATAACTGTCTCCCCACTACCATTTGCCTCTCCCTCCAATTTGATCAATCTGTCTATTGCCCTGCAATCCTCAATTTTAAGTGCAAGAAGAGTATTAGGGAACCTAGCCCTCCAGACCAGCTTTGCTTTTGGGAGACTCGAAAGTCGAAGCTCTTGTAGAGGTAGAAGAATAGGTTGACGATTGCCAATTACTACCTCTTCTAGCTCACTCATTGCGTGAAGCTGGATACTTATTACTCTGGGCATAGTTTCCGCATGAAAATCCAAGGATGGGATGCTCGTCAAATTTGGACACCCTTTTATATGGAGCCAGTGTGTGAATGCTGTCAGTCTTGGAGAGTCACAGAGGTTTTGAAGAGCAGCAAGCGTGCTGACTGTGATCCCAATGGCTTTTAATCTCTTCGAGCTTTCCAACTCTTTGAAACTCACACCTCCTTCGCAACTCTGTACTTCCTTCCATCCAGTGTAGCTGTCCATCATGATAAGCCACTGCAACTCTCGAAGACTGGAGATTAGTTGGTCAGGAATGAGTCTCAAATATTTCATGGATGCCAACGACAAGTATTTGAGATTTACTAATGCTGTCATCTCCTTTGGTAGAGAAGTAATCCTAGTTCCGCATAGATTGAGATAGTGTAGTTGCACCAGATTACCAATGCTTACCGGTAGCTCCTCTATAGAAGTCTCTTGCAAATCAAGGATTTTGAGGAGAGGCATGTGCAAGAAGAAGCCATTTGGAATCTTCCTGAGAAATTTGTTAACTTGAAGATTCAGAAAAATCAAGTCAGGACATTGAGGTGTTTCTGGAAGGTCAATTATTTGGTTCCATACAAGTGCAATTCTCTCTGCATCTCGCCATTTCTTGGCTACTGGTGCTTCTTCGACCCGCTCCCTATCCCGCACCAACCATTTGTTCTCCTTCTTCCCACACTCACGTTGCACCCACAATATCATGGCTCGGGTCATGGGGTGCATCGTGAAGTAGACATCATCAACTCTTACTGTTAAAGATGCTGCATGTAGTATGCCAAGCAGAAATTGTCTTCTGGGTACAATCCCATATATTATCGGCATTATCAGTAATCCCTTCACCTATCCATAAATCCCAAATATCAAATCTGTCAATCCAAGATCCTTTTTTGACTAATGCACCATAAGAGGCGCAAACTCTCAAGTTATCACTGGATAGACGATCATAGCTTAGTTTCAGGATAGAAAAAACATTATTTGTCAATTGTCATACTAGGAAGTTGGTGTGGTGTGTCCTTCATGATGGTCAAGGCGTGAATCCACTCTTCCCATGTCTTTTTAGGCGCCATTGCTTGTGCCAGCACAATGAGAGCTGCAGGCAAGCCACCACATTCCTTAACTAAATTTCTAGCCTCGATCCGTATATTCTTGTCGGCGTCAATGACATCCATCCTTGCACTATTTCTGAAGAGATTCCAGGCTGCCTCTGTTGAATTATAAAGTGATGTTTTATTTTTTTTTTGTTCGTAATTTTTTAGTTAAGATTTAAATATTTTATTTTATAATTTGAAAGGTTAATCTTGTCCGAGTCTTTAGGTGATTAGAATTTATCTTTGTGATCCTAATTTATAGGATCTGGTCTTACGTGATTCTATTTTATAGGATCTAGCGATAGTTTGTAAAGCCTATTTATAGGCTCCTTTTTTTCTGAATTTTAATGTAAGAGAGTTTTTATTATTCCATCGTCCAGTTTTTTATCTCTTAAAATTTCTTCATATCAAGAGCTTCTTCACGGTAAGTCACTTCGATATTCTTGGAGTGACGGAGGTTTAGTCGATTTTGATTTTCTCTACATGGTATCAGAGCTTTGGTTATTTTCGTGAAGAAGGTTATTGCTCTCTCGATATGGAAGGCACTGGTCGTGTATCGGGACTTGGTTTGGAATTGTTGAATCAGTCCAACTACCGGATCTGGAAGACGTGTATGGAGTCGTATCTAGTCGGTGAAGATTTGTGGGATGTCGTTTCCACTAATGGAGTTGTCGCTCCGGCAAATATCATCGAAAATGCAGAAGCGTTTAAGAAATGGAAGCAACAAAATGCTAAGGCAGAATTTGTTTTGAAGAGATCCATTTCTCATGGAATATTTGAGCATATAATCGGATGTGAGTCTGCTCGTGAAATTTGGCAAACTCTCGATCGATTGTTCAATAAAAAGAATGAGGCTCGGTTGCAAATGCTCGAAATGAGTTGGCAGTTACGAAGCAAGAAGGTATCTCTATTTCTGAATATTTTCTCAAAGTAAAAAATTTGTGTTCAGAAATCTCTCTTATAAATCCTGAAGAACGAATCTCGGAAGCAAGAAAGAAGCGATATATTATTCGTGGTCTTCAACCTGAGTATACTCCGTTTATCACTTCAATTCAAGGATGGGCTCAACAACCATCTCAATTCAAGGATGGGCTCAACAACCATCACTAGAAGAACTTGAAAATCTTCTCTCGTCGCAGGAATCATTGGCCAAGCAAATGGCTACAACGAGTATTAAGGAGGAGCCAAAGAGTGCCTTGTTTGTTAAAAAAGACAATTTTTATAAAGGAAAGGGTAAGATAGAAGAAAGTACTCCAGATCATTCAAATGCACCTAAGAAGACGTTCAAATGTTATAGGTGCGGCAAACTCGGTCATATTAGAAAAAATTGTCGAGTTAAATTAAGGTCAGAAAATTATGCAAATTTGGCCGATGTGGACAAAAAGCTTGAAAAAGAAGATGATTGGAAGAATTGCTTTCTTACTGATATTGTTGATACTCTACGAGGAACATGCTTAGTAGCAAAAGAAACTTCTCACACAAAGCATCCAACCAATAATGAATGGATTGTAGATTCCGGTTGTGGTCATCATCTTACAGGAGACGAATCAACTTTTTCATGCTCTCAGTTACATGATAGCGGCAAGGGTATTATCACCGCTGATAATATAATTCATAAAATTCAAAAAGAAGGCACCGTTGTTATTGATAATAATCGTGGAGAATCAATAACACTAAACAGTGTATATCACGTGCCTGGGATACAAAAGAACCTTTTCTCTGTTGCAAATGCGGTGGATGTTGGAAACTTCGTGCTCTTTGGACCGCGAGATGTGAAGTTTCTTCGGAACGTCAAAGAAATTAAAGCCGACGTTATTCATACTGGTACGCGTGTGAATGATTTATTTGTTCTATCTGCATCAAATTCATACATTGAAAAGATGAGTAGCAATGATAATTCCTCTTTGTGGCATGCAAGACTTGGTCATTTAAACATGACTAAGTTGAAGGTTATGATTCAAAGAAAATTAGTTGATGGTTTGCCCGATCTATCAAAAGTTGAGGATGAAAAAATTTGTGAAGGTTGTCAGTTTGGAAAGGCACATAGACTTCCTTTCAAAAGTTCAAATTCACGATGCACAACTCCTTTGGAACGAATACATAGTGATTTGATAGGTCCCACTCCAACTGCTTCTTATTCCGGATGTCACTATATGTTGCTGTTTGTGGATGATTATACGCGGTTCACATGGGTTTATTTTGTGAAACACAAATCAGAGGTATTTTCAAAATTTCTAAAATTCAAGGAAACTGTGGAAGGAGAATTGTGTAGAAAAATCAAGATTTTACGGACAGATAACGGAGGGGAATTCTGTTCAAATGAATTTTTCTCATTTTGTCGAAATAATGGCATTAAAAGAGAATTATCTTGTCCGGAGACACCACAACAAAATGGCGTGGCTGAGCGAAAAATTAGACACCTTGTGGAGACCTGCAAGTGTTGGTTGCATGCGAAGAATTTATCCAAGGCATTATGGGAAGAAGGCATAAAATGTGCAGCTTATGTTATTAATCGGGTGCCACTCAGATCAAGCAATAATAAGGCACCTTATGAATTGCTTTTTGATGCTAAACCAAACGTGAAGTATCTTTGAGTCTTTGGTTCAATCTGCTACGTTCATGTGTCTGATTCTCAAAGAAGTAAGTTGGATGCTAAAGCAATCAAATGCATTTTCGTCGGTTATGACGAACAAAGAAAGGGCTGGCGGTGTATGGATCCTACGACTAATAAATGTGTTGTTTCTCGCGATGTTATCTTTGATGAGATTTCTTCCCATGATTCTGCAGATATCAACAAGGAAGAAAATAATATGATAACTTTGGCATTATCCCATTTCTCAGAAGACATATCTAAAGAAAATCAAGGAGAAAAGGAGAGCTTGTGTCCAAACCAAGATGATGGCTCTCAAGAGGAAATAACCAACCAACGCCCGAGACGAAAAATTGTGCGACCATCTCGTTATAGAGATGATAATTTTGTTACAATTTTTTCTTGCTTATTTGCTAATCCTATTGATGATGATGAACCTTCCTCTTATGATGATGCTAAAGGAGTAAAAGAATGGGAAGCTGCTATGAAAGAAGAAATGGATGCCTTGCAGAAAAATCAGACATGGGACTTGGTTCCTAAACCTCCTGAAGTGCAACCAGTTTCGTGCAAATGGGTCTTTCGAATAAAGAGGAAGGCTGATGGGAGCATAGACCGATTCAAAGCAAGGCTAGTAGCTCGAGGTTTCTCTCAAAAGTACGGGGAAGATTATGAAGAAACATTTAGTCCCGTGGCAAAAATGACTTCGGTACGTACTGTTCTAGCACTAGCGGCTAGCCTGGATTGGAAATTGTGGCAGTTGGACGTCAAAAATGCCTTCTTATATGGAGAGCTTGATAGACATATTTATATGGATCAACCGCTTGGATTTGTGTCCGAGTACCATCCGGATTTTGTGTGTAAATTAAAGAAGGCCCTCTACGGATTAAAGCAAGCTCCACGTGCGTGGTACGGAAAAATTGCAGAATATTTAAGATTCTGTGGCTACGCAACTTCTGAAGCAGATTCAAGTCTCTTTATCAAGAAACATCAAGGACTCATGGTGATCGTTCTGTTGTATGTGGACGACATAATTCTAACAGACAGCAATTATGCAGAGGTCACTCGTCTTCAGGAAGAACTTTCGTTGCGATTTGATATGAAGAAACTTGGGGAGCTTAGTAATTTTCTTGGGTTGCAAATTGAAAATCTGGATAAAGGAATTTATGTGTCTCAGTTCAGTTATGCTAAACGACTCATTGAGAAATTTGGTTTGATTGATGGAAAGAAGCGATCTACACCACTTGATGTAAATACAAGACTTCGTCGTGATGAAGGAACATGTTTGTCGGACCCTCATCCCTTTCGTACACTTGTGGGAAGTCTTATTTATTTGACAATAACAAGGCCGGATATTGCCTTCTCTGTTGGTATGGTCAGTCGATACATGCAAGAGCCAAGGAAGTCACACTTCGAAGAGGCTAAGAAGATCTTAAAATATGTTAATTCTACTCTTAACTTGGGTCTACTCTATGAGAAGGGTGTAGAGTTTTCTTTACAAGGATTTGCAGATGCTGATTTTGGTGGAGACTTAGATGATCGGAGATCAACTTCTGGTTTTGTATTTCTGCGAGGAGGAACAAGTATATCATGGTGTAGCAAAAAGCAAAGTTCAGTATCTCTATCCACGACTGAAGCAGAGTACAAAGCATCTGCTCAGGCTGCTCAAGAGTGTATGTGGCTTCGTAGACTCTTTGAAGATCTGCACGTACCCATTGATCAACCCATTCCTATTCATGGAGATAATCTGAGTGCAATCAAACTTACGTCTAATCCTGTCTTCCACGCGAGGACAAAACATATTGAACTTGAGCATCATTTCATTCGTGAGAAAGTGCTCGACGGAATTATTGATATGGTCGCAGTTAAAAGTGAAGACAACATTGCTGACATTTTTACAAAAACACTTCCAAAGGGTGCATTCGAAGATCTGCGATCAAAGCTCGGATTAGTTCTGAGAACATCACTTTAAGGGGGAGTGTTGAATTATAAAGTGATGTTTTATTTTTTTTGGTTCGTAATTTTTTAGTTAAGATTTAAATATTTTATTTTATAATTTGAAAGGTTAATCTTGTCCGAGTCTTTAGGTGATTAGAATTTATCTTTGTGATCCTAATTTATAGGATCTGGTCTTACGTGATCCTATTTTATAGGATCTAGCGATAGTTTGTAAAGCCTATTTATAGGCTCCTTTTTTTCTGAATTTTAATGTAAGAGAGTTTTTATTATTCCATCGTCCAGTTTTTTATCTCTTAAAATTTCTTCATATCAAGAGCTTCTTCACGGTAAGTCACTTCGATATTCTTGGAGTGACGGAGGTTTAGTCGATTTTGATTTTCTCTACAGCCTCCTCTTCTAAGCATTCCATTTTAATCATCTTTTCTGTGCCCATGTGGCCAAGTGTCTTCTGTTCGGGTTGTGAATATGATCTTGCACTTTGATGGAGGTGCGGGAAATGGAATTCCAACAACCTGATAATTTAGGGGCTCCCATAAATTATCGAGTAACAATATGAATTTCAACATACTCAGGACTCTAAATAATTTGGTTGCTCTGTCTCTGTGTGTGACCTCATCCTGCCATGTCAAACTCAGTCGATCGAATAAAGATTTCTGGACTTCCTCCAGCTTATAGTCTATTGATAGCTCAAGGAAGATTACCACGTCTGCCTCTTTTTCACTCGGGAAATCATTGTTGAATCTTCTCAAGAGTGCCGTCTTGCCCACACCACCCATTCCATGGATGCCAATCACACTCAAACTATCATCTTTGGCATGGCGTTGAAGCTCCTCGAAGACCTTGTCCATGCCGATAGTTTTGGTGGTTGGTATCTTGATGGAGCGGGTAAGATTCAGGTTATCTGCGAGCTTAGTGAACTCTGCACTTTGTTTGAGCTCTCTGATCGTTTCAAGTGCTGCTTCAGCTCTGTTTCTGAGACGGTAGGTAGAACAAATGTTGAATGGCAAGCTGCACAAACACTTTATCTTTTGGTCGTATATTCCTTCTATCGACTTGGCTTCATCTTCCATGTTTTGCACTGAGTTGAGCCACCCGAGCACTTCCCTCCTGGGAGTCAGGCCATCCCTTTCGGCTGCCTCGACCTCTCTCTTGACATCGACACTCTTGTCCTTCAGTTGCCCAACCTCATTGGCCAAGGAGCTAAAAGTCCCCTCATAGGTCATGATATAATTGCATGGCCGAGAGCAACAAGCCTTCAACAAGTTGAAAATATCCATTAGACAACTCGTGGAAACAGACTCCATTGTCGTTGTCGCAGCAATAGGCTTGGAGAAAATTAAGTATGATGGAGGAGAAAAATAATTGTGGGATTATGAAGGAGGAGAATGGCACGGTGCATTATATACAGCAGATGCAGAATCTAATCCAAATCATGGTTGCTCCAAGCTTAAGGATCAAAGCTATGATCGATGAGGTGAAGGCACAAGTCCTGTCTCTCTGTAAAATTCAAGGTTTGATAGTATGATTATATTTTGCATGAAATAATCCACTAAAAGAAGTCATGCATTTAATTCTTCCAGTTCTTGCAAGCTTCAGATTCCAACTCACTATGACCAGAACATAAAGAAATTTGTGATGGCATATCTCCGTGCTATAGGATGGTACAGCATAGGCTGAATAGCAAACATATTTTCCCAAAGTACAATTGATTTCTCAATCAGGATACTAAAATGTAAACAAACATAATATAGAGTAGTTAACGAAGAGATATATAGAAAATGCTATGTGCTATTTGAAAAAATATAATACAAGACAAAATGATTAAAAAAGAACAATGTTTAGGGGTATATTTTATTTCCATAAAGAATAAGATTGTCAATAATGCCAGTAGGTATCAAGGATGTTAAGGCCATATATGTTAATTGTTAAATGATGATGTGTTAAAAGTTATTACTATATATATATATATATATATATATATATATATATATATATATATATATATATATATATATATATATATACGGAAATGTTAGTCTGCGGTGCTTATGCTGCGGCATCGGTGCGGTTTAGTCCACGTATATTCTTGATCGGTCTCTGGACCGATCAGGAAACCTCCTGATCGGTCTACAGACCGATCAGGGAAACTCCTGATCGGTCAGGGAAACTCCTGATCGGTCAGGGAACCTCCTGACCGATCAGGGAAACTTCTGATCGGTCTGTAGACCGATCAGAAAATGATCTGATCGGTCTACAGACCGATCAGGAGGTTCCCTGATCGGTCACCAGATCGATCAGGGAGGCAACCGCATCAAAATCGCAAGAAATGCACCGCAGGAGAACATTTCTCTCTCTCTCTCTCTCTCTCTCTCTCTCTATATATATATATAATCATATTTTTAGTTGTGAACACAAAGTCCTTGATACTATCTTGACGTAAGTAATTTGATTGAATCAACATTGCTAATCGGAAACCATTCAAATGGGTATTGATATGACACAGTGAGTGGCCAAAAGTAAGGTAGGATCAATAGTTTAGATAATGTGGCATGTAAAAATTAAGAAGAAATGACAGTCAAATTCAAGATATACGTAGTCAAACGAACCACTCTCAACTTGGTTGGTCCAAGAGCTGGTCAGACAGACCTATAGGACTTAACTCCCTACCTCTCATCGGCTCACTCTTAGTATTAACTTGATCGGCCCAGAGTTGGTCAGATCTATGAGACTCAGTTCCCTACTTCTCATCGCTCTCAGCATCACCCGATCAACCTCAAAATCAGTCGGACCTATGAGGCTCAGCTCCCCATGTCTCATGGATAAGGTTCCCATCATAAACCCAATTGGCTATAAGTCGATTGGACACCCTCAAGGATACGACATTGTCAGAGAATCACAATGAACTGTCAAATAATAACAGCTGCTTGTCAGGGAATATTCTACTATTCTGACATATGCATGCAACGAATCTTCCTCTAAGGATTGTCATACATCCTCCACTACCCGACACATTCTGACATCAGATGTTCTCTGACGCCTCACTATTGCAGAGGTTATGAGAGGTGGTATAAAAAAGGGGATCATCTTTGTTAGTAAGGCACGCATACGCGCACACACACATCCACATTGTTCATCTTTTTCAGCACCTTTTCGCTGGGATTGCTGTTTTGACTTGAGTGTTGGAGTGTCGATGTCAGGGACCCCCTCCCTGGTTCTCGCTCTAACGTTCATGTTTGCTCTTCCTATAGTGTGTGTAGAGAGGATAGCTTGGCGTTATCTTTCTCCAACTCCGAAGTCTTCTCGCGGTTAGTGATAGAACCATCTACCCAGCGCACTATCTCTCCTAATTTTAGATAATATCAGGTATCATCCTTACTTTTAGTTACGATCACAAAATACTTGACATCTTATTATCAGTATTTTGATCGAATCAACATTACTAATGGGTAAATTAAAAAAAAAGGGCATTTGTAGAGTGAACCGTGAACCCATAAATGAGCCTAGAAAACATAATGGCAACTATAAAATTTGATATAGTGGGTACTAAATGCATATAAACAAAATACAAACATGCATCAATATTTCTGCAAGTTCAAATAATTAAGAAAAGTGAAACTATCAGGATCACTAAGGTATATATAGAGTAGAAATTTGTTCTTCTTTGATGTGTCTCGCAATCCCTGTCTTAGTAAATACTTGCCAGACGGCTCAAGACATGACCTCAAATTTTCAAGGCTTTGGAAAGGTGGTAGTTTGGGAACAACTCTTTTAGGTACATCCCCAGAAAGATTAAGGACTCAGAAGTACATGGACTCTAAAATGCACAGGATTCACAAGTACACGAACTCGGAAGTAAGTGAACTCGGAAGTGCATGAACTGAGAAGTCTTGGAACTCAAGGGGTGTTTGGTTCTTTCCAAGGAATAGGAATTGGAATGAGAATCATAGTATTATGGAATGAGAATGAGTATGAACATGGATATCACTTTTAAAAGTAATATTTGGTTAGTTGAATATTTTCTATCGGAATAAATCAAAATTTTCTTTTTTACCATTAAAGCAAAATAAAAGAAAAAATTAGATGTGAGAGAAAGTTGAATGCGAGAGAAAAATATAATGAGAGAAAAAGTTAGGTGTGAGAGAAAAATATGATGAGAGTGAAAGTTAGATGTGAGAAAAAAATATCATGAGAGAGAAAGTGTGAAAGAAAATAACAAAGAGAGAGAAAGTGTGATAAGAGAAAATAAGGAAAGAGAGTGATGGAAGAGAGTATAATAAGAGAAGATGAGAGATAAAATATGATGGGAGAGGATGAAGAGAGAAAAAGTATAATGAGAAAAAAATGAGGAGAGAGAGTGTGATGGGAGAGATTGAGGAAAGAGAAAGTATGATGAGAGAGAAAGTGTGATGAGGAAAAAAGAGGAAAGCGAATGTGATGTGAGAGATTGAGGAGAGAGAAAGTATGATAATAGAGAAAGCATGATGAGAGAGAAAGTATGTTGAGAAAAAGGAGAGAGAGTGTGATGGGAGAGATTGAGGAGAGAGAAAATGTGATGAGAGAGAAAGTGTGATGAGAAAAAAAGAGAAAAGAAAGTGTGTAGGAGAGATTGAGGAGAGAGAAAGTATGATAAGAGAGAAAGTGTGGCGAGGAAAAAAAGAGGAAAGAGAGTGTGATGGAAGAGAGAAAGTGTGATGAGAGAGAAAGTATGATGAGAAAAAAAAGTATGATGAGAGAGATCAAGGAGAGAGAAAGTGTGTAATAAAATGAGGAGAGAGAAAATTTGATGAGAGAGAACAATGAGAGAGAAAGTGATATGAAAGAAAAATTAAACAAATATATTTTGATATTTGATATTAAGAGGGAAAATTTTAGTTTTGGATCAAGGATATTTTGGAAATAAGAGAATATTTTGATTGTTGAAAATAGGGTAATGACTCATTGAAGGAGGGAGACATGGGAATGAGTCATTACCTAATTTTAAGGATTCATTCCTTTATTTGTATTTCCATTCCTATAATCCAAACATCAATAATAGCAATCATTGATTGCTATTCTCATTCCCCACTCTTATTCCTCTAAACCAAACGCCCCCTCAAAAGTGTGTGGCTTGAAAGTTTGGGAACATCCCCTACCGATCTAGCAGTCGGGTACTTTCTCGGACATCCCTTGAGCGATCTAGTAGTCAGGTACCTCCTCAAGTAAACTTCCTCCAAGTCTTGAATAGTCAGGTACCTCAGCGGGTAAACCCCCTCCAAGTCCTCAACAGTTGAATACCTCCTAGGGTAAACCCCCTCCAAATCCTCTCCTTTCAAGACTAGCCAACAGCGTAGGAACATCCCCACAAAGCAATGTCCTCAGTCTGTCATCTAAGTCGTGAGAACATCCCCGTGGGAATATCTCCCCTGGACTTCGTCCCCTCCGATTACTTTACTTCATGATTTCTATTAACATCTCTCGAACTAGCAGTCCAACAGAAAACGTCCTCAATAAGTCATGAGAGCAATCCACCACGGAACCTCTCCCTGCAGTCCAGTCCCTTCGGCCCCTCTGTCGATTTACCTTCACTAGCTTTCATGGAGTTAAAAGTCCAGTCCACTAAGAGATGTCGTCAGCTAGGCCACGAGAGGAGTCCTCTGCACTCCAATCCCTCCGGCCCCTCTATCGACACCATCACTAGCTTTCTTGAAGTCAGAAGTCCGATACACCCAAGGACATCGTTAGCTAGGTCGTGATAGCAGTCCCCCCGTGGAGACATCTCTCCTGCACTTCATTCCCACCACACTCCTCTGGTTAGCAGCCCATCAAGTGACGTTGTTGGCCAAGTTACAAGAGCAATCCTTTGAGGGGACATCTCCCTTACACTCCAACTCCTTAAGCTACTTTGCTCTTCATCTCCATTGGCTCTCCTTGACAGCCTCTTCGCAACAAGCCATGTAGTGAATCCGAGGATAACAAGGAAGCTATGAAGGCAGAAGTAGCCAGCTGAATCAGAGGTAAGCAACAATTGGTTGAATCGAAGGTCGGCGGCTACACCAACATCCATTAAAGTCCTTCACTGTGTCACTTAGTTGACTTCCACTTGCCTCCAACCTGTTGGGGTCATGTTGTATCAGAAGTTGTCCCATGCTTGAGAGGACAACCACCATACCACATCTGTAGAAAGGTTGTCCGCCTGTCCTCAGCATGATGAAAGTACAATATGTCAAAAGATATTTCAGACATGGGGTAGCAGCCATCACATACTGTAGACATATAGTTGAAATAGGTGGTTGCACACATGGAGTTGGATTTCATTTCAATAAAAGGCAAATGAGGCTCATTGAAGAAGAGCCACTTTGGCAAAAAAAAAAAAAAAAAATTCACTATGAGTATTGAGGGGCCAAGGCAGTGGTTTGACTAGGTCAAACATTGTTGTTCTTCATTTGCTTTTGCTTAAATCCTTCACCTAATGGAAGACACTCTGCTTCACAGCTTACGAAAACCCTTTCTTAAGCGGAAGACACACTAGCTCTCAAAAACCCTTCCTCTAGAGAAAGGCACAACAACCCATAGCTTGTTAAGATTCTTCCTCCAACAAAAGACAGACCATCGAAGATAAGAGGCTTTTACGGAGGTGAACCAAATGTAGGAAATGTGAATGAAATAAAAAGGTGAAGAAGAAGAGACGCTATTGTGTATGAGTTTTTAATCCTACATTGGGAGTCTTTTAGCTCTATTATTGGTTTACATTGTAGAACACGCATTGATGTTGTGAACATACACATGGAGAGAGGCTCACTCTCAGGTGTGGATATCCGAGGGTACACATCTAGGGTCCGGATTGTACTGAATCAAGTTAACTTGTATGCGAGCACAACCTTCGTGGATCGATTCTTGCAAAGCGTGGAACCTTCTAAGGACCAGAGGCGCAGCGGAACTAGGAGCAAGATTGATGCGACAACTAGACCCGGTGGCGGTGGCCAAATATGGCAGCAGCTTGGGATGACAACACACGGAAGAAAAATTAGAGATAAAAGCCATAATAGTTGAAAATTAAATTTTCATTTATTGCTTTTATATTATGCTGTGTGTGCATGTTAGTTTACAAGTTTTAGTAGGCTAGCATAGTTAAAATTCCTCATTTATAAATAACTAAGTGGGAGAGGGAATTTTAAGTAAATCCCATGGTCTCCATTACTGGTTTGTAAGTGATGCAAACAAGCTTGCGCGTTGGCTCTGAGTGCCTTCCTCCATAACGGATGAGCTTGTTTGCGGATCACTAGATCAGACTTCCATTTTTGGATGACTATCGGAAGTTAATTAAGAGCGTGTGATCTTCCCCAACGGAAGGGGCATAATCTTATTAATGGACTTAGTGTCAAGTAATGGTATACACTTAGACACATCTAATAGTATCCTCCCATCGGAGTCACTGCTATTATTTGTGTGACCAAATGATACCAACTGTTAATTTTATTTGTCAAAAAGTTAAGTTGACAAGATAATAAAATTAATGGGTTAAAACCCTCCTTTTACAAATGTTGAATTTGTATACGTCCACACTAACGTGACATACAAAATTCACGGTGTTTTGAGGTGTTGGTTGATTTAAAATAGTATTGTTTGAGGAATCAATATTATTCTAAATTTAGAGTTTTGACCAAAAGTTATTTATGATTCTTAGGATGACTTTCAACCCACTGTCCATCATACTTCAACAGAATAGACTTACTGGACCTAATTACATAGATTGGAAAAGAAACCTGGACATTGTTCTTACTGCTGAAAGCTATAAATTTGTACTGACTGAGCAGTGCCCTGAAGCACCTACTGTGAATCTACCCAAGAGGAGATTGAATTTCATAGGAAATTATTGAGTAACAACTTATAAATTATTGAGTAACAATATGAACTTCAGGACTCTATATAATTATGCTACTTTGTCTCTATGATCCTGCCATGTTAAACTCAATCGACTGAATAAGGATTTATGGATTTCCTCCAACTTATAATCTATTTGATACGACGAATAGAGTGGGACCTTTAACATGAGTGTGGAAGTCAAACGGACCGAGGGACGTGGCGATAAAAGTTTCAAGGGATGTGCAGGTCAAAGTCCCAAAGGGGTAACTTAAGCGGTCTGGCCTTGGGCTAACCTACAGAGGAGGATCAGGAAAACTAGCCTAAGCCCTCAAAAAGAGAAAGGGAGTAAGGGCGCAATTCTTGGAGTCCCGGTCAAATACTTGTAAAAATCACTCAAACAATCCCGAGTAGGTTCCTTGAAAAGCTCCGAGCGTACTTTGTAAGGTTCCAAGCAAATGTTTACCCTATAAGGTTTCGAGCGAACATTTGACCTGTAGATTCGATAAACTTGACTTTTCTCCTCATGTCCGACTGGACTTACTAGACGAGCAGAGGGGAACCACCAGATGGATTGAATCATCAACAATCAGCCCGACTTCACTGATACTTAATCCCTCATAGCCGATCAGACCTTTTAAAGGGGGAGGTCCGATTGAATAACAAAAAAAGATAAGGTTATTGCTGAAACATCACTGGAACCCATCAAGGCCTTAAGGACTTGAAAGGTTGATCGTTAAGAGATAATAGCCAATAGCCCATCAGCCCAATGACTCTTTTAACGTTATGTGTAACCACTATCAGGGAATCACAAGAATATTCTCCGTGCAACCTATACAATGGATGCTTCCACCATCTATGCATAGAATTGGTTTGTACAATTTGAGAAAGACAGCAGGATGTTAGTATGGTGGGTCATATTTTACTAACATACATCGTTATTCGTGCTAAGAGAAATAACACTATATATAAGAGATCCCTTCTTCCCATGTAGGTAAGCTCTCCCGTTGCTCTTTACTATTTCTCATCACTGTCCTTTGATTACCGCTACTCAACCCCCTCACAAACTTGAGCGTCAGAGTAACTGCGCTGGGGACCTTGCCCTAGCCCATCTACTATCATCTTCTTCTATCTTTGCTTTTCTGTGACATGACAGGCCTACTCTTTCAAAGTCTTCTTATTAAAGAAAAGATTCTAATTGATTGACATATTAAAAGAAAATATTCTAATTGATTGGCACAATCAATTTAATTAAATGTGATATACAGAATATATTCTATGTAATTAGCTGATATCTAATTAGGTCTTAGTGTCCTTATTTTATATAATCATTTGTAAAGATTAGGAGTAGATTTTACGGTGGGAAGATTGTATATATTCTTGTAATTGACTATTGATGAAGATATACAGAATTAACAAAGTCTTCCTCCCACATACTTTCATTTTTTCATGGTATCAGAGCAATAAAGGTTCTGAAGACAATACACTTCGGCTGCGATATGGAAGAAGAAAGCTCGAAGAAGGAGAAGGGAGCCAACCAATCGGATCCTCTCACTTTGCATCATTCTGATCACCCCGGTTTCATTCTTGTCTCCAAACTACTTGAATGAAATAATTATGGGCAATGGAGCCGAGCAATGCGCATAGCTCTAAGCGCGAAGAACAAAATTGGTTTCATCAACGGGGAAATCAAGAGACCGACAGAAGACCATTACACATTTCAAACCTAGGAGCGCTGCAATCACTTGGTGCTTTCATGGATTCTTAACTCTATTGATTCCAACATTACAAGAAGTATTATCTGCACAGAATTCACAACTGATGTATGGAATGATTTACCAGACATATTCTCACAAAAGAATGATACTCGGATTTTTGAAATTTGTCAAGAAATTATAGAACTTCAACAAGGACTTCAATTTGTGTTAATTTACTATACCAAGATGAAAGTTCTTTGGGATGAATTATCTTTGTACCACAATCTCACTTGCACTTGTAGTGACCCTAAGGACCTCACTGAAAGAGAAGAAAAAGAAAGAGGCATGCAATTCCTTATGGGTTTGAATGATTCTTTTTCCATGATTCAAGGATCTATACTTTTAATAAATCCTCTTCCTAGCACCCGGAAGGCCCATGCACTTATTTTACAACACGAGAGACAAAGTGACGTGGTGGCCAACAGAGATAATTCTGGACATGTTGTGAATTTTGCACAACCCAAGACACAAAATCAGATGACTACTCAAAGGATCACCGAGCCAGATTCTCACCGGTCAACGGGTAACAAAAGGATCTAATGTATCAATTGTGAAATGGATGGGCATACCATCGATCGTTGCTTCTATATTCATGATTTTCCTCCAGGTCACAAATATCATGGAAAAGACACCAACCCAAAAGGCAAAAAATCCATAAATTCCTCTATTGTTTCCAATATGGAGAGGAATGAAACCAAGCAGTTAACTACAAAAGAATACGATCAGATTATGACCCTCTTTCGCAAAGACATCGGTAATACTAAACCTCTTATCAATACTTCAAGTATTAATTCTACTTACACAAATAGCACATGGATTTTGGATAGTGGTGCCACTGATAACGTATCTAATACTCCACCTAATGCAATTAAACTTGTCTCTAAACATGCTACTATGCAACTACCAAATGGAGGACATGTAGAAATACAATCCATCGGGTCAATGAAATTAAGCAACAATGTGACTATTGACAATGTGCTCTAAGTTCCAAAATTCAAGTTAAACTTGCTTTTGATTAGCAAATTTACACAGGCTCTAGGTTGCAACATAACATTTTAACCTGATTCTTGTGTAATGCAGGATTTAACTACGAAGAAGATGATGGGATTGCACAAACAGAGTAATGGCTTGTACTATCTTACAGTGAATCTGATCCCTCACCTTTGTAGCGCCATCAACCTCACACCTAACCTCTGGTATAAACATCTTGGGCATTTCTCCGTTCATCCACTCCGGTTATTATCTAAAACTATTCCAGATGTTTCTTTAGATTCAAGTAATGTTTGTGATATTTGTCATCTAGCAAAACAATCTCGTTTACCTTTTTCCCATTAGTAATATTTCCAGTCATAAACCTTTTGATATGGTACATTGTGATATTTGGGGTCCCTATAGAATTCATTCTTATTATGGAGCAAGATACTTTTTGACAATTGTTGATGATTATTTTCGTTATACCTGGGTTCATCTTATGCGTCACAAATCGGAAGTCCAATCAGTCATCAAGAAATTTCTCTCTTGGGTCAAAACACAACATCATTGCCAAGTCAAAATGTTAAGATCTGATAATGGATTGGAATTCCTTTCTTTGATGACAATGACAACAATTTTCATCGATCTGGTACTTGCACACCCCAACAAAATGGTGTAGTTTAACGCAAACACCGTCATCTCTTAAATGTAGCCCGTGCCATTTGCTTTCAAGCGAATCTTTCTTTGTTTCTTTTTTTTTTGTGGGGGCATCAAAACAGCATGCTATCTTGTTGATCATCAATGACACCAATCTTACCAAATAGAACACCATATGAATGATTACATAATAAAGTGTCCTTTTATTCTTGTTGGTGTTGGGAATTCCGTTCTGTGTAAATCCCCTGTACAAAAATTTGTACAGACACAGAATTTTTCCTAGCAACCCACATGCTCGATCAGACATGTGTTTGATCAATCAAGCAAGTTCTTGATTGATCAAAGAGCACCTTGATCGAAGCACAAGATCGCTAGCCTCTTGTGTTAGTATTCAAAATCGATATCCAAATTGACATGAAGAAAGCAAAACCAATTATGCAGCGGAATTAAAGAACTAGTTCTACCTTTCTTCGTAGCTAAAGACCTCTTGATCTTCTGCCGTATTCCTCTCCTCTTCTTGGACATCGTGTGGGTGATGATCTACCAAAACAACAACCTCTTTTCTTCTCTTCCAAAACCATCGGCCACAAAAGAGTCGCTAGAATGAGGCACCTTCTAATCTTCTTCCTTCTCTTCTTCTTCCTCTTCTTGCTTTTCTTGCTCTTCTTCCCTTTCTTCCAGCCGCCACCCACAAGTGGATGGGAAGGGGCGTCAGCCACCAAGGGAGAAGGGGCCGCCGGCCACCAAGGGAGAAGGGAGGGCGCCGACCACCAAGGAGGAGGAGGGGATAAGGGGGAGGAGAATAGGTTTGTGTCGTCGGCCCTAGGAGGAGGAGAGGGGGCGGCAACCACAAGAAGAGAAGGGATTGTGGAGAATAAGACAGTTAGGTTTTAACGGCCACATCCTACTCTTTTTTATAAACTTGCCGTCGGTTACAAGGAAAGAAAAATTAACAAAATTTTGTTTAGAAAAAATCTAAACAAACTTTGTTAAACCAAACCAAGTTAAGTTAGACGAAACCAAGTTAAGTTAAACCAAACCAAGTTAAGTTAAATCAAATCAAGTTAAACTAAACCCGGTTATGTATGGATAGATGCGAGGCTTTATAGAGGCTACAACAGGGACTGAGAGGAGGAATTGGTTTTGACCTCCTAATGAACTTGAGCCAGGGGCGGATCTAGGTGAGGGCTGAAGGGGGCTGAAGCCCTCGCCAAGATTTGCCGGAGAAAGAGGTAAAGAGGAGTCTGACATGAGAAGTTTGGTCTTCGGCGTGTTCGGCGTGATCGGCGTCCGAGTTCCGACAGCCACAGGACGAAAATAGAAGCAGCGACATTTTCATCTTTCTTTTTTTTTTAATTTTTTTAAATAAAATTTAAAGACTTCACTTGGCAGCCCAAGCCTAAATACCCAATAGGTTTTTTTGCCCTTCGTGTTCGTCAATTGCGATTTCTGCCTTTCTCCCTCCTCGCAATCGCAAATCGCGACTCCTCCGCGCTTCATTCCCTTGTCCGCCGTTCAAGGGCGGATCCAGAGATAAATTTTAACGAGGGCTAACAAAATATTTTTTTTAACATAATAAATATATTTAATAACAAAAAGTTCAATTTGACATCATAAAAAGATAAAATACTAAATTAATAAATTACAATTAGACTATTACTTATTGAAGTATCGGTTAACACTTGGTGGCATATTAGGTGGTCGTTGGATAAGAAAGAGGAGGCAACTGCATCCTGCAGCTTTTCATCTTTTGAAAACGCTGCAATATTTCTCATTTTCAATTGTTGAAAAGATATCTTTCTCGATGTATACGACTAGACTATCATTCATCCACTCGTCTCCCATTCTATTACGTAAATCAGTCTTTATCATCTTCATTGCAGAAAATACTCTTTCAACAGAAGCGGTCGCAACTGGTAAAACTAATGTCATCTCAATTAGACGATAAACCAATGGATAAGCTTGATTTTTTAGAGTTTCAACAATTTTCTGAGCAAAACTTCCCAAATCTTCAATTCTAGAAAAATTTGGATCCTGTCGTATATTATGAATGAAATTCTGAAGTTGTTGTTCAATAACTATACAATCATTTGTTGAGAAGCCCTCAGGATATAAATCACAAAGTCGAACGAGTTTCTGAACATTGAATTCAGAAAAAGAATTCCTTGGATGAAGACATGCTATACAACTAAGCAATTCTGTGCTAACTTCTGAAAAACGAGTATTCATCTCTTCTATAACTAAATCAACAACCTGACATTGTAATTTGCAAAAATAATAATTAATAAGTAAAAAAAATCTTATTGGTGAATATAATAATAATAAATTTTCTTTTTTTAGAAATAATACCTGATAGAAAATCTCCACACGATAATAATGCAAATTGGTGATGACTTGCTTTCTACGTCTACTACGACCACCAATCAAACAATTGCCTTTCATCTCCGGCACTGGGATATCATTCAACTCACAAAATGTGTTGACTTTATCTATAATTATATGCCATCCTTCTTCCCTAAATATTTGAAATTGACCTTTCACACTTTCAATCAAACTTATGGCTTGGACAATATTTTGATCCTTTTGTTGTAACACAAGTGACAACTCATGTGTCATTCCCAATATCATCTTCATCAAGTGCAACATGAAAACAAACTCATAATTCTCCATTTTCTGAATCAAACTTTTGGCAACTCCTCTACTATCAAAAGAACTAGAATCATCACAAATATTCTCCAACACTTGTATCACTGAAGGCCACGTAGATAATAGACGACCCAATGTTCGTCAAATGCGATTTCTGCCTTTCTCCCTCCTCGCAATCACAAATCGCGACTCCTCGGCGCTTCGTTCCCCAGTCCGCCAAAAGTTTGTGGCCTTCAGTGATACAAGTGTTGGAGAATATTTGTGATGATTCTAGTTCTTTTGATAGTAGAGGAGTTGCCAAAAGTTTGATTCAGAAAATGGAGAATTATGAGTTTGTTTTCATGTTGCACTTGATGAAGATGATATTGGGAATGACACATGAGTTGTCACTTGTGTTACCACAAAAGGATCAAAATATTGTCCAAGCCATAAGTTTGATTGAAAGTGTGAAAGGTCAACTTCAAATATTTAGGGAAGAAGGATGACATATAATTATAGATAAAGTCAACACATTTTGTGAGTTGAATGATATCTCGGTGTCGGAGATGAAAGACAATTGTTTGATTGGTGGTCGTAGTAGACGTAGAAAGCAAGTCATCACCAATTTGCATTATTATCGTGTGGAGATTTTCTATCAGGTATTATTTCCCAAAAAAAAAAGAAAATTTATTATTATTATATTCATCAATAAGATTTTTTTTACTTATTAATTATTATTCTTGCAAATTACAATGTCAGGTTGTTGATTTAGTTATACAAGAGATGAATACTCGTTTTTCAGAAGTTAGCACAGAATTGCTTAGTTGTATAGCATGTCTTCATCCAAGGAATTCTTTTTCTGAATTCAATGTTCAGAAACTCGTTTGACTTTGTGATTTATATCCTGAGGACTTCTCAACAAATGATTGTGTAAAATACCGGAAATAGGCGAATATGAATAAGGGAAATTTCCGGAATTTTTGGACATTTTTCGGGAATTTTTCGGAGCTCGTATGGACGAGTTAACGGGGATGAAAACGGGGCCCGGAGAAAAACCTATTTAGGCTACCCATTTAAGCGAGGAATTGTTTCTTTTATAATTCCTTTTTAACTTTTTCTTATTTCTTTTCCTTATTTCTCTTCCTCGCCAAAACCCGCTGCCCTCATCCGCTCCTCTCTTCTTCTCTCGCGCCCGACGCCGGCCCTAACTGCCGTGGCAGTTCCTTTCCTCTCCACATCGCGCTGACTTCTTCTTCCTTCCCCCGACTCGAACTCCTCCTATCTTCTGCCCTAGCCTTTGCACAGCACCACTGCCGCCTTCTTCTGCCGATCGCCGATCTTCCCTCTTCCCTCTATGCTGCCAGAGCCGACCACCACAGCCGACGCCGAAAATCGGCCACAGGAGCTTCAGCGTCGCACCCTGCCTTAGCGCCGACCTTCTGCCAGCGACGCCGGTCTCACTTTCACCTCCTTCCTGAGCCACATCGTGCCTTAGGTTTCCTCTTGTTGTCGGATTAGGTATTATTCAGTCATCACTAAATTTTTCTTTCACCGAATCTTCACTGTCATCTCCTTACCGTGCCCTAAAGTTTCATGCGTGCGTTGTTCAGATTCAAGGAGGAGGGCCGACAGAGATTAGAGGGTTGATGCTTGATCAGTGACATCCTGTTGGGTTCGGTTGATATTTGTGAGGTGAAGTAGGATTTGTTGTGGGCTATTTCTATTCCGGCAGTGAAGTTCCAGCAGGAGGTCTTGACTGTGGAGGACCTTTAGTCCAGCAGCCACCCTAGGTCCAGCAACAACGATCTTTGCTATTGAGCCGCAGTGGCTGTGATTGAAGGTGAGTTGCACAGATTAATCTAGAATTATGTTATCATTAGTATGATGAATGAGGTTTATGTATAGAATTGGATTGGTATTGAATTTAATCCATTGCTTGTTTTGTTACATGGGATCAATCCATTTCTAAGGAAGGATAAGGTTATTAAATAGGTTGGAGATTTTTATTTAGCTATATAGCTAAATACATTATCTGTTTGATAAACGCAGGACTCTGATTCGAGACCGTATCTCGACGGGTATCTTGATTACCGGATTGGACCATTTTATCGGAGGCGGGTACTTTTGACTTATGTCATTTGATATACATAGTAGTGAATTTAACAAGTTGCATTAATTATGTCCTTTATTTGTTTCGGTTAGTCACTACCCAATATCTGATACATGATTGATTGATTGCTTGATGATTTACATCCCATGTATACTTTATTTGTTTATACATGCTTATAGGGGGTAGTGATATACCATGCTTCACCATGTTCAGGACCTAGGTTTTTATACCTTCTGTGTACCTTTGATTCGATATGATTCGTTGACCTAGGGTGCACTTTTCTATATATATGGATTAGGTCAGGATGTTTTTATGGTTATTGCCATGCACCATATGCATGATTGCATGCTCTACGATAGTCCGCTCCATTATTGTTGAGCACATCGCCAGTTACATGGATCTGCACACACCACCACTCATGGGTTAGTGGTTGATTCAGGCAGTGTGTGTTGTAGCAGGGACTTTGTTTGGCTCCGTTGGTCCGCTCATGGGCAGTGTGATGCAACGTGTTAGCCGGCAGGGATTCCTCCCCGTCATCGTGTACCGGGAGTTGAGAGCATTGCGCTCCCCCATTTATGATTTGAAGTAGGAGGATAGGTGTACTCCGACAGCATCCCGTCCACTCGGTCACTCATCAGGAGTAGTGACGACAGAGTGCACGGTTGTCACAACCCTACCCACTCGGCCTCACTATTGTGTGAGATGATCGACTGGCGTCAGGGGTGACCAGGACGCATCATTGACATGATGCATTTATTGCTTGTGTTTGTGTTTGCTGCATTTATATGCTGCATATTGTTTGGATACCTATGTTTGACATGCATACAGGATTTCCCTATCCCTCGGACTGTTTGACCTTATACTCAGGTCCTGGTTAGTACAGTTTCTCTCCTGTTTACTTCAGATGCATTTTTATCTTTCTTATCAGGAGACTGTACGCATGATTAGTGCTAGGTGTTATTTCCCTACTTTGTATATCAATTGTACCTGCTGAGTGTTGGACTCACCCCGCCTCCATTGTTGATATTTTCAGGTTGATGCTGTCAGGAGAGAGTTCCAGTTGCTGGTCCCTGCAGACCTCGAGGATATGATTGGTTTTCTTTTGGTTTCTTTTCTGTTCTAGACTGTTTTGAACTTGTTATGTTTTGGATTATTTTACTTATGGATATTGTATGGATTTTATTATGTCGATGGATTTGGATTTGGATTTATTCTACTACATGCCTGCCTGGACGGCAGAAGAGGTGAGTTCATCGGATTTGAGCTTTACGAGTGTAGTGGAGTAGGGTTGATTTCGAGTCAGGGTATTATCTTTCTGTTTACTTGTTATATAAACTGCGTGGAATGTGTGGTTGTATTTTTATTGTTTTTATTATTCCAGCCGCCTGTGGCTGAGGTATGTGAGGATGTAGAAAAGTTTCAGATTGTTCGCCGTACAGGGGATATGCTGCCGAAATTTCTTCGGACAGAGACTCCTCCGGGGCGTGACAAATTGTATAGTTATTGAACAACAACTTCAGAATTTCATTCATAATATACGACAGGATCCAAATTTTTCTGGAATTGAAGATTTGGGAAGTTTTACTCAGAAAATTATTGAAACTTTAAAAAATCAAGCTTATCCATTGGTTTATCGTCTGATTGAGATGGTATTAGTTTTACCAGTTGCGACCGCTTCTGTTGAAAGAGTATTTTCTGCAATGAAGATGATAAAGACTGATTTACGTAACAGAATGGGAGACGAGTGGATGAATGACAGTCTAGTCGTATACATCGAGAAAGATATCTTTTCAACAATTGAAAATGAGCAAATATTGCAGCGTTTTCAAAAGATTAAAAGTCGCAGGATGCAGTTGCCTCCTCTTTCTTATCAACGACGACCTAATATGTCACCAAGTGTTAACCAATACTTCAATAAGTAATAGTCTAATTGTAATTTATTAATTTAGTATCTTATCTTTTTATGATGTCAAATTGAACTTTTTGTTATTAAATATATTTATTATGTTAAAAAAAATATTTTGTTAGCCCTCGTTAAAATTTATCTCTGGATCCGCCCTTGACTTGAGCTTCCTGTGTTTGACCTGAACACCTAACTCAAGTTTATCAATAATAACTCATACCACTAAAGGGTCATTATTGAACTACCGCACCAATCCCATATTATAATATGGGCTCCTACTTATCATGAGTGCGTTAATCTCCTTGTGTTTAAGATATCGTATGTCCGTTAATTAAATGAGCTACTGATAACACACTTAATTAACATCAAACTCCAAGAGTAGTACCACTCAACTTTATTATCATGTCGGACTAAGTCCACCTGCAGGATTTACATGATAATCTTTATGAGCTCCTCAAGGGGACATCATCAATCTAAATAAATAGGATACAATTTTCTTTTATAATCAACAACACACCATATAAATGGTACTATCTCCCAACTTATCGGGTCTATTGATTTAACGAATAAATCTCACCCATTGATAAGTTAAAGAAATAAATACTAAGTATATGTGTTTGTTATTATATCGGGATTAAGAGTATGCACATCCATAATAATAGAGGTTCTGTTCTTTTTGTTAGGATGTATACTAAAAGTCTAACTTTTGGTATAAACATTTATCTAGAAATAAGAATCACATTGGTCAAATGTCTACATTTATTATAAATGTAATTGTTCAATTAATTTATATTGTAGATAACATGGTGTGTGGTGTCACACACAAAGGATCATGTTATCAGTACCTTATAAATTATAAACAGTAGCTCACGACCAAAATGGAAAGGAACAAACCATTGAAAGGTCGTAGTGTAATTAGGTATTAGTTTATCTTAACTATATAATTACACTAGTACACTTAGAGTGTATTGAGTAGGACCATTAGAGGTCGTTTCTTTTATACTGACTTTATAAAGGAACAAAGACATCAGTTATTATGGAAGTGTGTGCTCTTAATCCTAATATAATAACAAGCACATATATTTGATATTTATTTCTTTAATTTATCAATGAGTGAGATTTAGTTCGATAAATCAATAAGCTCGATAAGTTGAGAAATGATATCACTTATAGTGTGTGTTGTTGATTATAGAAGGAAACTGTGTCCTAGTAATCTAGGTTGAGAATGTCCCAAGAGGAGCTTATAAGGATTGTCATGTTAAACCGTGCAGGTGGACTTAGTCCGACATGACGATGAAGTTGAGTGGTACTACTCTTGGAGCTAGATATTAATTAAGTGAGTTGTTAGTAACTTACTTAATTAGTGGGCATTTGTTATCTTAAACACAGGGAGACTAACACACTCATAATAAGAATGAGTCCAAAATATAATTTGGGATTGGTGCGGTAGTTCAATAATAGTTTTCTAGTGGAATGAATTATTATTGATGAAATTAAGTTGTGTGTTTGGGGTGAACACGGGATGCTTAATTTCATCGGGAGACCAAAACCAATTCCTCCTCTCGGTCCCTATCGTAGCCTCTTGTATATTGAGATTTATACCCACCACATACCCACCTTCTTACCCATCCAATGGGGCCGGCCAAGCTAGCTTGGAACCCAAGCTAGGGCCGGCCAAGACCAAGTAGATGAGCCAAGTTGGTGGCCGGCCAAAGCTTGGGTCCCAAGCTTAGGTGGCCGGCCACTAGAATATTAAAAAGGATTTTTATTAAAATTATTTCTTATGTGGATATCATGTTTTAAAAGAGAGTTTAAAAATTAAAAATTTCTTTTTATAGCTTTCTACAAAAGATTAAGAGAAGAGATTAATCTCTTTCCTTATTTGTAGATTAAAAAGGATGGTTTTAATTTTTGGTAAAAACTTTCCTTATTTGTAAATCATCTACATGTTTAAAAGAGAGTTTAAAATTTGAAATCTTTCCTTATTTGTTGATCAAAAGGTGGATTTTAAATTTTAAGAAAACTTTCCTTTTTAACCATGTTCATGATTTAAAAGAGAGTTTAAAAATTAAATATTCTCTTTTATAAGTTTCTACAAGAGATTAAGAAAAGATTTGATATCTTTCCTTATTTGTAGATTAAAAGAGATTTTAATTTTTAGAGATAACTTTCTTTTTATCCACATGTTTAAAAGAAAGATTTTAATTTATTAAATTTCCTTTTTATAAACCAATCATGAAGGGATAAAAATTATTAGAGAAATTTTATTTCCGGAAACAAATTAGGAAGGTTTTAATTCTTGATTGAATTAAATTTCCATTGCTTAGATTATTATGGCCGGCCATGTTGATTAATAAAAGAGAAATTGATTTTATATCAATTAAATTTATTTTCATGGCAAAGGAATTAAGGAAGTTTTTTTTATTAAAATTTTCTTATTTGCCAAGACCAAGGATTATAAAAGAGGGGGTAGAGGTGCCTTCATGATTAGAACTCTATTCTATTTTTCTCCCTCTTTTTCTTCCTTGGTGTGGCCGGCCATCCTCTCCTCCTCTCTTCTCTTTGATGGCCGAACCTCATCCTTCTTGTGGAGATTCATATGGTGGCCGGATCAAGTTTAGAGAAGAAGAAGAAGAAGGAGAGAAAGAAAGCTTTGTTTCTAGCATCCCTTGAAGCATGGTGGTGGTGGCCGAACCTCTTCATCCAAGGAGAAGTTTTGATGGCCGAAACTTGCAAGGAAGAAGAAGGTGCTTGGTGGTTCTCATCTCGGAAGATCGTTGCCCACACAACATCCGGGATTAGAAGAGGAATACGGTATAAGATCAAGAGGTCATTAAAAGTTCACAAAGGAAGGTATAACTAATATAGTTTTCCGCATCATGTTAGTTTTATCTCCATGTAAAAATACCAAATACAAGAGGCATGCGATTCTAGTATTTCGAATTTGTTTTCGATGATTGTGTTCTTTTGTTTTTCTTTTCCTTGTGATTTGATTGTTCTTTTCGGTTGACCTAAATTTATTTAAGGAAATTAAATATTAGCTTTCTTTAAAAGGCTTTGTCTAGGCGGTGATGGTTGTTCCCATATCCAAGAAGGCCATGTGCCTCGCCATGCAGTCCTGGAAGTCAATTTTGGAAATTAATATTTAATAGAATTAATAACCTAGGTGATTTGGATGGAAAGTGTTAAGTTCCACAGGAGATCCAAGTCTAAACCTAAAAGAATAAATAAATTAAACTTTGGATCAAACGTGTTAAGTTCCGCAGGCGATCCAAGTTTAATTTAAAAGAACACATGGTAGCTAGGAAAAGGTTCAGACCTTTGTACAAAATTTTTGTACAGTGGAACTATTAGGCTTTCCGAGTAGCAACCAACACTTTTATGCAATTAGTATAAATCGAACAATCTCAAATGGTCCAGCTCAATACACACATAGTGTACTAGTGTAATTTTATAGTCGAGACAAACTAATATCAAATTGCACTACAACCATTCTAATGGTTTGTTCCAATCCATCTTGGTTATGAGCTACTATTTATAACTTATAAGGAACCGATAACATGATCTTCTGTGTCGCACCACACACCATGTTATCTACAATATAAATTAAATGGACAACTGCATTGACATATATATAAATATAAAATGCAAACATTTGACCAAAGTGATTATCATTTCAAAATATCTCAAAAATAGATGTTCATACAAAAGCTAGGCTTATAGTATACATCCCAACAATTCTCACTTACGAGTTTATGGTTGTCTTTGTTTTGCCATAAATCTATAATCCACCTACAAATTCGATGCTCGTGTACGACGTTGTATTTTTCTTGGATATCCTCCAAGGCAAAAAGGGTATCTTCTTTATGATTTGATTGACAGAAAAATATTACTTCTCGAGATGTCATATTTTATGAAAATATTTTTCCATACTCAACCACGTCATATGATGATGACCAAATCGATGTATCAATTTTGCCAAAGCTTGTCGATAACGACATAGAGATACTTTTAATGACTCAACCTATACAAGATGTCAATAATCCTACTGATAGCCTCATTGACCTCAAACCCTACATCATGCCTACACACACCCAAACATATTGGAACAATCACATCCGCTAAATGAACCTTTTCCACAACCAGTATCAATACTCCGAAGATCTACTAGACCTAGCCGACTATCCCACCTTTGAGATTATCAAGTCAACCATACTCTGCCAGCCACTATTTCGTTTCTTCTGGTTAAATCAAGCACTCAACACCCACTATCAAGGTATATATCATATTATAATCTTTCTCCTTCTCATCGTGCTTTCATCTATAATGTTTCTCCACTACAACAAAAACTCTCATAGATATCGGTGGAACAACAACGGTTTTAAGCAAAAAACCGATGTCTTTGAGTATTTTACACCGGTTTTTCAAAAAACCGGTGTCTGTGAGCGCAGATTTTCGCTCATAGACATCGGTTTTTTAGACGATGTCTATGAGCGCCTTTTTTTCGTCAATAGACACCGATTTTAACAGCGGTTTTTAAAACCCGGTGTTAATGAACCAAAATAAAATATTTTAATATTCCCACCAGCCAAAATTTGCAACACTGTGAAGTTCCCTCCAAACCTAAACCTATATCGCCTCCCTTCCTCCGACCATCTCTCTCAGCATAAACCTAAACCTAAACCTTCGACCATCTCTCTCAACCTCATCTCCCTCTTCCCCTTCCTAGATCGACGCCCCTTCCTCTCCCGATTAGGATCAACACACGACGTCCTTGCTTCCTCTCTCCGTCTCTGTGTCCGTCTCCGGTCATCGGGCTACCCCTTCAATTTTGTCGTCTCCCCTCCAGATCCCCGTCAGCAGCGATCTAGTCTCGAGATCCAGTTCTTAAATTCCTGGTCAGAAGAAGCTTCTATAGATCCGGCTTCGGATTCGAGCCCTAGATCTGTTTTCCGGTGTGCACCCCCTCTTCCTCCATTTTGATTTGCGTTTGTATGCTATGTTTTTGATCTGGCAGATATGCTGACCAAATTCGAGACGAAGAGCAACCGGGTGAAGAGTGTGAGCTTCCACAGCAAACGTCCCTGGGTCCTTGCCAGCCTTCACAGTGGCGGTGAGCTCAATCCTGAGGAAGAGGACTACTTCCAGGACAGCTTCGCCGAGCTCAACCCTAAGAAATCATGGGCCAAGAAGCTAAAGGAGGCCACTCTCAGCCTCAAAGTCAAAGCTTCCAGATCTTATTTCAAATCCCTGTTCCACAGATCTCGACCCACAAATGACAAATTGGAAGGCCCAAAAACCTCGAGACGCCATCAAAATCCAAACATGGCGGAAGACGAGAGCTGGAGCAAGTCCTCCACCGCTTCTTCCAAGTCATCTTCCTTCTCCAGCGAGTTCAGCGGCGGTAAGTCCATGCTGAGGCAGAACAGCAGCGCAAGCTATGATGAGGAGACCTCGATCCAAGGGGCGATCGCCTACAACAAGAAGAGTAGTCAACGTGCGGTTGACTCCGGTCAATCCGCTGCCAGGAAGAGCGGAGTACTCACGGGATTCTACAATTTTTGTCTTCTTCTTGTCCTCCATCTTGTACCTCCCTCGACTCTCAAAGCACTCAATCCTCAGTTCCCCACGCAGCCACTCTTCTTCCACCTCTGTGCACATCTATGGAGGAAGGCAAAGACGTGGAGCACTCCAGAGCAACAGCCAGCTCCGTAATGCCATTGCCTAAATCTCCATCCACACAGTATGAAGAGAATGGGAGAGAGGAGGAGAGCTTCCACAACGCTTTGCTGGTCTTACAACATCTCTATTTTTTTCCTGCTAAATTAATTGTTTTTGCTACTAATTTCTCGTTGCAGGAGCTGAAAGACCTGTGGTCTCAGCTTCACCATGTGGCAGAACATTATGAGCGTGCATTTTCCTTAGCCTAGCAGAAGAAGATGTGAGCTATTAATTTCTTCTTCCTTTCCTTTCTTTTCTTTTCTTTTCTTTTCCCTGTATCAACAAACAATTTCGGGAGGTTGATGTGCATTAGTGTAAAATTAGGATTTTGGAGGGGACAAAGAGCTACATATGTGAAGCAGTTGTGGCAATAGTCGACCATTTAGGAACTGTCTCATCCAAACTCGAGCAGAGTCTCCTTGCAAATGTTGTGGTTAAGCAGACTGAACAAAGAATTGGTTGCTTGAAGCAGGTGAAGGAGTTTCTTCAAAGGCAGACATTAATTTTAACACAGTAAACAATGATGGTGCCTGCCATTAACGAAAATGATATAATATTCTCATAGCTTATTAAAAACTGGAATTTCAAACTTATACGCAGAGAATCCTTGCTTGCCAACAATATGCCATGTGTCTTGAGCTGTGTAACATGCAATTGGACATCAAATTCCCTCAACACCATCAGCATTTCTATATTGACAAGGCACAACCACTATGTGATGTGTGCCTCATTTTATCCATCGTCACTACTAAAGTCCTTCCTCATCTTCGACAGTTTCATCTTCTTGATCTCTTGATTGCAAGTATTAATTAATTGATGCATGCAATGTGTTTAATGACTTTCCTCAAACACTATCCTGAATTGATTTTATCATTTTTGTTTGCTAGATTGAGGAGTTGTTATTTCCTGTTGCTAAGTTGGTTTTATATATTCCTTGAACTATCAAGTTTCTTTTATGTCTATGCTAATTCTTTTCACTGATATGCCATGTTTTCTGGTTTATAAATTTACCTCTTTTTGTTGTTGTTTCTACAGGATTTGTGTGATGGGCTTCTTAGACACTCTACATATACAACTTAAAGGCTTTGATCATTAAGTGAGTATTTTCTTTTGACCTTCTTATTAAATCGATTCATGACCAAGTTAATTATGATTTTGTTAATTTCTGAATCCATCTAAATAGTTCCTAATACAGTTTAGGGTTTAGGTGATGATTCATGAATGACTCATAGTTTATTTATTGGTATAATGATGAAGTGCAAATTTTGTTTGTCATACTAAGTTAATTGTTGTTGAAAGAGGAAAGTAGGAAACAACTCTCTGTCACAGGGTTAAAATATCCCAGTTATGCTTAGGACTCTTGGTCAGATGGCTATTGCTAATCCAATATTTACTCATGGTCAGCTACCTCCACGGGTAAGTCATTGAATATGTCTTACTTTTTTTTTGCCTTCCTACTTCAAGATTGCTTAAATGTACTGTGGAAGTTTTTATTTTTTTTTCAAAATCTATTGATTGAATTAATGGTCATTAGTAACTGTATTTTTTAGTTACTAGCTAAACATTTGTTGCAACAAAGATTCAGTTTGGCCATTTTATTTCTCATCCTCAAACAATCTGCTGTAGGTGAAATATGTTGATCCATTACTACACTCATCAATTGTTAGAGATGCAACATTTGAGACTATGCTAAAGCTTGCTCATTGTATAGCCCCACCTCTTTCTAGTTGAGCACACGAGATAGTTGCTGCTTTGCATATTATTTCTGAAAAAGATGTACATGCTTGGCCCTTCATTGGGTATTTTGAGCAAATAGTTAATGGTCTTTTACTGTCATGTAAAGTTGGACCACTTCCAATAGATTTGTTTACCTTTATATTTCCAGTATATTTCTATCTAAATTTAGTTATAATCTAATTTTACTTGTTTCTAGCTATTCTTTTTAATTGTTTCATTTCTACTTAGTAATAAAGCATATTTTTCTCCCAAGAAGATTGCATACACTTCACAAAATGACCGCACTTCATACTTCTGAGCCTCCATGGCTACTACACCTGGGAATTTGTGATATGACAAACACTTCTAACCTATTTTCTAGTATTAGTTCGTTGTTACCATATTTTCCCCCAACAGATTTCTTCTTTACAACTTGTTCACCAGTTTTCATTCTCTTTGTTGGTCCCTTTGGAGGCCGGCAAGAGGGGAGGGGTGAATTGCCCTACAAAATAAAACTTGAACCTTTCTCGGATTTCAACTATATCATAAACACTTGTAATAAAAAGTAGAGACTAAGTAAAGAAATCATACACCAGAGATTTACTTGGTTTGCAATCAGAGGATTGCTAATCCAAGGAAAGTAAGCGCACTATGATCTCCTCTGGGCGGAGAAGCCTCTTTACAACGTTGACAGCACAAATGAAAAGAACACAACTGAAAGCGCAGAAAGAATTGATTACAAGTGAGTTAAATGATCTGTGCAAACCAATGCTACATTTATAGCACTGGTCGGGGCGCCCTGGGGGGATAAAACTTTATCCCCCAACGTTCAGATCGAGTTTGACTCGATCTGGTCAACAACTTCGGTCCGGGCGCCCCAGACCCCAAAAGTCAACTCTGGTTGACTTTTTCCGTTCGGTCGCTCCGCTTCGGTTCAGCTCATCTCGGTCCAGGTCTTCTGTTCCGGCTCCACTAGCTTGGGTGATCTCGGCCATCCGGAATAGGGCTCACCCGAACTCATGTTCCGGCCTTCTCCTCGAGCAGCCTTCCTTCCCGGTTTCTCATCTCTCGAACGCCGCGCACGTTCTTCTCGTCCACCGGTGTACTCTTCCGCGGTCACCTTGTCCCTCAGACGCACCGAGCCCGTCGGCTCTCTCCCGTGCCGTCCTTCTCGCTAGCCGCGTCTTCCGCTCGACTTCCTGTGTTCCTAAGCTCCTGCACACTTAGACACAAGGGTTAAACAAACGCAGGACCTAACTTAGCTTGTTTGATCACATCAAAACACCTTGGGGTTCCAATAATCTCCCCCTTTTTGATGTGAGCAACTCAAGTTAAGTTAGGGTAAACATATGCAATAAAAACAATTTATATTCAAATAAGTCCAAATATTTTTCAATTGAAAAAAAAATATATTACCTCCCCCTAGACTTAACATACTTCTCTCCCTTTGATCACATAAAAATTGGGGTTATAAACAAGTCTAAGGTAAATTCAAAAAAACTTTAAGTGTAAAATATTTAAAAATGTCTAAGTAAAGACACTCTTCAGAATTTTTCTTTCGAGAAAAATTTAAGTAAAATATTTTTCAGATAAAAACAGTCATAAGTGTTAAAAAAAATCTTAAGTCTGAAACTCATTTCAACATTCCCAAAAAAAATTTCTAATAAAAAATCTAAGTTAATATTCATAAGAAACAATTCTAAGTCAATTTTGAGAGAAATTATAAGGCAATATTATCATGAAAAATTCTTAGTCAAACTATATATATATATATATTATTTATTTATTTATTTATTTATTTTTTAAATCTTAATGCAAAAAAAAATTCCAAGTTAACTTTCATAAACAATTTCAAAAAAAAATTCTAAGTCAAGTAAAAAAAAATTAAATATTTTCTAACACAAATTGAATAACTCTTTTAAAGCATTAAGTAATTTAAATTAATGCTTTTTCAGATAGTCAATTAAACTTTTCATTTCGATACTTGGCTTCCAGGTCGTGGCGAGGCACTAGGCCTTCTTGGTTATTGGAGCAACAACCACTTCCTTAGACAAAGCCTCATAATGAAATTAGTTGTTTAATTTCCTTGCTGAAAATGCTAAGTCTAATTTTAATTTTAAATTAAACAGGTTTTTGGAACCCAGTAGAGGTTCCTACCTACAGGATTAACCAAGTATTTCCTAGGTACATAGATTTTTTATATATTTCTAATTTGACTTTGATGAAATCTATAATACCAATTTAAACATCTATAATTTCTAAAAGTAGAAATATTTGAACCATTGGATTTTTTTCAATATTTTTATTTCTTCTTTTAGTTTTTCATTTTCAATTTTCAATTTTTCAAAATTCTCTATAAGACATGATTTTGCCAAAATTCTTTTTGTTTCTAAAATTTCATTTTCTAATTTGACATTTTTATTTTCTAATTTATACATGGATTTAGTCATAGCTTTGATACCAAAGTAAAGTTCATCAGGGGGTAAGAGGCATACCTCACTTACCATATCAGACTTGAAGCTTGAATCTCCCCTGCTTCGCTACTTCCATCTGAGGTCGCTCCCCCTTCATCGATGCTGGGTTCTGATGTACTTTGTCCTTCGTAGCTTGCCATCAGTGCTATCCCGGCATATTATTGAGCTTCTGATTCGGATGAAGAAGTGTCGTCCCAAGTTGCTTTTAGGTTGTGTTTCTTGGGTGTCTTCACTTTGACCTTCTTGAGTTCTGGGCAGTCTTCCCTTAGGTGTCCCTCATTCTGACACTGGTAGCACCGTACCTTTCTTCTACCTTTTGATTCTTTTTATTCTGCATTTTAAATTTATTAGATCTAAAAAACTTTTTAAAGTTTCTTACCATGTACGCTTCTTGATCATCTTCGGAGTCTGACTCGGGTTCATCCTTGTTGGTTGCGTTCAGTGCCATAGTCTGGGTTGTGTCCTTTGATATCTCTGCACATCTAGTTTCGTGTAATTCAAGGGTAGAAAAACATTCCTCTAATGTACTTACCTCCAGGTCCTTTGAGATGTAGTAGGCGTCGATGATTGACGTCCACTCCGGAGTTCTGGGAAACGCGTTGAGTGCATAGCGTATGCTGTCCCGATTTGTTACCGTTTCTCCAAGGTTCTCGAGATCAGTAATCAGTTCTTTTACCTTTGCGTGTAGATTGGCTACCTTCTCACCTTTTTCCAGACGAATGTTCATCAACTTGTTCCGGAGGATGTCTCTTCTAGCGAGCTTCGCTTCAGACGTGCCTTCATGGAGTTCCAGGAACTTCTCCCAGAGTTCTTTAGCAGATGAATAGCTTCCGATGCGGTTGACCTCTTGAGGTGGTAACACACTCAGCAGGTGATATTCCGCACTGCTATTTGCTACAGATTCACTCTGCTCCTTCTTTGTCCAATTGCTCTCTTCTTTTTCTTTTCCATCTTGATTCGTCGGAGCTAAAAAATCATACTTCATTATAAACCGAATTTCGAAATCAGTTCTTAGGAATACCTCCATACGACGCTTCCCGTCTGCGAGGTTCCCCTCGAATTTTGGTGGGACGATGCTTGGTCCGGCCATCTTGTTGCTTCGATCGGCAGTTAGTCCTCCTGAAGCGCCTTGCTCTGATACCACTTGTTGGTCCCTTTGGAGGCCGGCAAGAGGGGAGGGGTGAATTGCCCTACAAAATAAAACTCGAACCTTTCTTGGATTTCAACTATATCATAAACACTTGTAATAAAAAGCAGAGACTAAGTAAAGAAATCATACACTAGATATTTACTTGGTTTGCAATCAGAGGATTGCTAATCCAAGGAAAGTAAGCGCACTATGATCTCCTCTGGGCGGAGAAGCCTCTTTACAACGTTGACAGCACAAATGAAAAGAACACAACTGAAAGCACAGAAAGAATTGATTACAAGTGAGTTAAATGGTCTGTGCAAACCAGTGCTATATTTATAGCACTGGTCGGGGCGCCCCGAAGGGGTTCCGGGCGCCCTGGGGGGATAAAACTTTATCCCCCAATATTCAGATCGAGTTTGACTCGATCTGGTCAACAACTTCGGTCCGAGCGCCCCGGAGGGTTCCGGGCGCCCCGGAGGGTTCCGGGCGCCCCGGAGGGTTCCGGGCGCCCTGGGGGGATAAAACTCTATCCCCCAACGTTCAGATCGAGTTTGACTCGATCTGGTCAATAACTTCGGTGGAGTTTGACTCGATCCCCCTAGGAAATGGGGAGTATTTCCTTCAATTAAATCATTTACTTTTCTTGTTAAAGGTGGTTTTGTAATGGAGTTGACTGTTGCTTAGTTTTGGTCCAGTGGAATTGCTAGCCATGAAGTGACTCTCGTAGATTTTGAGTGAATCAAGTAGCTATTTCTTACCATGCATCTTATCATTAAAATGGAGTGATAGAAAAATCTGAGGTGTCAGATTCACACTTTCATCCATCAAATGTGTTTACTGTGTCATTATTTTGCTTGTGTACTAGTAATTTCTTTGCATTCTATTTTGAGTAAACATGTGTTGGAAATGAGATATCTTGGTGATTGTGGGGAAATTCAATTTTCTTACTAGCTTTCTACATTTCCCGGGGACCGGGTCAATTATTAGCAATCACTGTGCTAGTGCTAATTTAACATTAAGATCGATCTATAGAGGTATCTACTCGTTTGGTCCTAGCATGTAAAAACTTTCTATATTTTCCAGGTCAACAAATGAGATATACTTGCATGGTGAAATATATCATTTTTTTTGGGCAAGCCACTTTACCAAAGAAGGATTTGAGATCACAAACTCTTCAGTCTATAAGTTTTTATCCGTGAAATATATCTTTTAAGTGTGTGATCCAGTGGAGTCTATCACTTGTAATTGATATCTATATAAATAATAAAAAGTACATCTTTATGATTGTTTGTTCCACTTTGTAATCTAGTAGCTTCCCCGCTGGCAAATATCTTATTGTCGGAGTTGTTGATGGAAGGAACATTTGGGCAAATGATTTTGCATCCTCTCTCAGCACACTTGTGAGTCTCGAGGCCATTGTTGGAAAAGGTCGTATTGGTGTAATGCCTTTTCTTTCTTTCTAATTCTTGTTTTTCTTCAAAATGTAGCTGATATTATTTAATGTTTGTATGCAGATAAGCTTGTTGTCTCAACTTCGTGTACACGGCTGTCAACCTTGTCAACGAGACAAATTAAACTGGATACTGAGATCAAGGGCTTGCTTTTGTGTCTCCAAAAGTTGATGAAGTAAATGCATTGGCTAAAGTGTTGGCTGGTGAGAAGGATGAGGTAGTTCTCACTGCAAAAGTTATTCATGCTTCCAGGTTTCATAATGATAGCAAAAGCTTATGATATTTGGAATCTATTAGCTTTTGATGTTGTAAAAAGAATATTTGTATATTTTATGGATACTGTTGTAAGAAGAATATTTGTGTAATTTGTGAATATTTGTGTATTTTATGGATACTGTTGGAAGAAGAATATTTGTGTAATTTGTGAATATTTGTGTATTTTCTTGGATATTGTCGATTTTTCAGTGTTTCGGAAATCGAATTTGTGTCGTTAAACAATACTGATATTACATCGATTTTCCACCGCTACAAAACCGATGTCATTAACTAATATTACATCGGTCGTATACCGCTGTCAAAACTGGTGTTATGTCTAATTTGTGAATATTTGTGTATTTTCTTGGATATTGTCGATTTTTCACTGTTTCGGAAATCGAATTTGTGTCGTTAAACAATACTGATATTACATCGATTTTCCACCGCTACAAAACCGATGTCATTAACTACTATTACATCGGTCGTATACCGCTGTCAAAACTGGTGTTATTAACATATAATATTATATCGGTTTTACACCCAATGTCATTAGGAGATACTACACCGGTTTTAACCCGATGTCTAAAATGGCAGACCTTTTACATCGCCTTCATAGACATCGGTCGAAAATGTAATAGACAGCGGTGGAAAACCGATGTCTATGAGGGTTTTTGTTGTAGTGCTCACTTGGTCGAGCTAGAAACATATGAGAAGGCATGCCCCCCTTCCCGCAGGTCATCACCCCATTGGATGCAAATGGGTATACAAGATCAAATACAACTCTAATGGTACTGTTGAAAGATATAAAGTTCGTCTGGTCGTCAAAGCATACACCCAACGAGAAGGTATTGATTACAATGAAACATTCGCTCCAGTTGCAAAACTCACCACTCTTCGACGCATACTAGCTATTGCCTCTGTTTATGGCTGGGCTCTTCACCAAATGGATGTTCAAAATGCATTTTTACATGATGACCTTACCGAAAAAGTCTATATGCAACTATCCCTTGGTTTTCGTCCACAGGGGGAGTCACTTGTATATCGATTTCACAAATCCCTTTAAGGATTAAAATAGGCCTCAAGATCATGGTTTCAAAAGTTTCTTTCTACCATTACCAAGTTTAGTTTCCAACAATCACGGGCCGATTACTCACTCTCCACACAAGTGTGTGGAGACTCTTTTACAATCATCTTACTATATGTTGATGATATGATTATAGCAGGGAATGATCAAAAGGCCATCAATAATGTGAAGACTTTTCTTGCATCTTGCTTCAAATTGAAGGACCTTGGAATGTTAAAATATTTCCTTGGAATTGAAGTAGCTCTTTCTAAAATGGGCATTTTCATCAACCAACGCAAATACACACTCAGTCTCTTTCAAGAAACGAGATTACTTGGTGCGAAACCTGCTAAGTTTCCCATGGAACAATCCTTGAATCTCACCTCAAATAATGGCGACTTACTCAAAGATCCGACATATTATTGACAATTGATAGGAAAGTTAATCTACTTAACCATCACAAGACTAGAAATTTTATTTTCAATTAATACTCTTAGTCAATTTATGCAAGAACCTTAACAGTCTCACATTGATGCAGTTCATCGATTGCTTCAATATCTAAAAGGTGTTAGAGCAATCCCGATGGTTCGTGTGACCATGTGTTTTGGTGTTTGGACAAAGGGTTTAAGTTAAATTCATTCTTGTATTTGATATGTGTATATGAGTGTGCAGGTTTGCAAGATACACATATGACTCAAGTTGATAACTTCGGGTCTGGTGAAGGTTGGAGAATCCGAGGGATCGTGGACAAGGCAGCAAGGATAAGGGCAGAGGGAAGCAACTTCAAGGCATATGTGAAGGATGACATTAGGATGAGCCACGAGCTTGGGTGCATCAGAGGGACGAGAGCCAAAGGAAGTAGGCTTGAAGGCAAGAGGTCAAAGCTGCAACGAAGAGTCAAGTGAGTCGTAAGGGTGAGGGTTCGAGTGCTGAGAGATTGTACTCAGGTATCAGACGACTGGTAGTTACATCAGTCTACTGGTGTAGTCGACTGGAAGCGAACAGAATGCTTCTGTTCACTCGACCAGTGTGGAGCAATCGACTGGTACTTTTACCAGTTGACTGGTATCGAGTCGTTGAGATGTAATAGTCAAATCTCCACAGAGGGCAGTCGACTGGTAGGAGGGGTTTTCCAAACTGTGGCCTATATAACTAAGGTTTTGGAGCTTGGTTAAGGCTGACGAAATAGAGGTGGTTAACCCCTATTAGTAGTTTACCAGTGCCCTAACTTCTCAAAAGTTCTTGTGATAGTTGTGGTGAGGTTTCTCCACCTACAAGGAGCTACGTGAGTTAGCCGAAGGTCTTCCGGGGAGTAATCCACCGACGGATAGGGATCATCTACCTTATGGATAGTCATGGAGTAGGAGCCTTATCTCTGAACCACGTAAATCGACGTGTCAGTTTGTTTGTTTGTTCTTTCCTTTAGTCTTTAGCTTTCGTATTTGTGTTTGTTGTGTATTATTCCGCTGCGCAAGCTAACATACCTAGGAAGAGATTAATTGGGGGTGTCGTCTATCCAACCTCCCTCTAACTGGCCACAAGACCCCTACAAGTGGTATCAGAGCAAGGACACTCTTCATTGGACTAACCACCAAGGAGGCAAGGATGACCGGCTTGATAGAACCGCCAAAATTCGAAGGAGAAAGCTTATGGGGCATCACCTTTTGGATGGTGAAAATAAAGAATTTCCTCGAGACGGATTGGGACACTACTACAAATTGAGGCTAAGACATCACCCCTAAAGTGTTGTTTTTGGCCATATAAATGTTGCATTATACCTAAGATAACGCTTTTCATTCTATCTTATCAAGTCATGTCATATTAGATATAATGCAACACTTTTGTCATTTTATACAATACTTTTTTGAACTGTCTTGTCATTTTATACTACACTTTTTTGAACTGTCGTGATATATAGCAAAGGCAACACTTCTCTATATGCGACACTTTTTTCTTCCAACAGTAACACTTATTCTTTTGTTACTCTTAAACAATTGCAACACTTTTGACTATTAATAGCAACAATTTTTATAATTTTTTTAACCCAATAATGCAACACTTTTTTCATTAAATGCAACACTTTTTATTAAAACTTTCACCTCTTAAACGCATCACTTATTGATTCATATGCAACACTTATATTTGTGTTTTATTTTTGAAATGTAACACGTTTACCCATTAATAGTAACACTTATTTTTTCATCAATATATTATTGATAATACAATTTTATTATTCAATCAAACACATTTGTATAAAATAGATTATTCAAAATATGATCATTATATTTCAAAAGTTGTACCACATTATATTCTGCTTAAGAATTTTACAAAAATCCAGCAACTGACCTCTACAAATATATAGTCAACTAAAGCACTATACAAAAGCCACCAATTAATACCTTCATGAATCCCTCAAAAAAGACAACTATACATTTACAAAAAGCCAACAATACAAACTCTTTGCTTGCCTTAAAAAAAAACACATAAGTATCCAAAATGTAACACTCATTCCCATTCCCAACTATAACGGCTGCTTAGCTATCCAAAATGCTTGCCGCCTACAAGAAAAGCATCATAATGTGGACAATAAAATTAAGAATAGAGATTTGATCATATAGCAAAAGTAATAACCTTTGTGCTCAACTGACAATATATCTAAACACATCTTATCCAACCACCAACCTTCAATTGGAAAATAACCTTTGTGCTCAACTGCAAAGATGTACCAAACCTCATAGCACAACTAGGAACCAACCATATAAAAAATGATAAACTAAGTACTATTATATTAGAAAAATGCATGTGAAAGCACATTGGTCTTAGAAATTCTAGAAAATAAAGGAAATAGAAGTGAAATGGGTGTTAGCGAAAAGCGAGAGGTAAAACATATACAAACACAACGAAAGACTCACATGTTACTAGTCCAAGTAATCTCCCATGCTATCAATTTGCAATTGGATGCTAAACTTATCATAATTCAGAGCAAAAAATATATAATTGAGCATCAAACTTGCAAAGTCAATAGCAATAATAAATAGCTATCAACAAAGCCACATCAGGAAGAACTAAACCTCAAGCATCAAATTGCAGCAAATGGGTAATTTCCATAGTCAAAATGAAATGCTTTTCTATGATTATGAGGTCTTGCATTACATATTGAATTGTTAGAATTCATTCAAAACATTTAAAAAAAAAACCTGTATTATATCCAAACACATGCATGATTGAATCGTTGTAAATAGGTATAGCTCATTCATATGCATTTTTTTTCAAATAAACAATATAAGAGTTCAACCAGTGAAAAAAAATAAAAATAAGTTCTATACATAACATGTGGATAAAAGAAAGGGATAGTTCAAAATTTTAGAGCTACTCTTATTGTTGAAGGATAAAATTTAGTTCATAGATGGATTGAAAAGTAGCAGGTGATGACAACTCCAAGAGAACATTAGTTAAAGCTACCTTCAAGCAACTAAATCATAGCAATCTTTCATGATGAAAATATACCAAATTCATCAACATGATCAATTGGATAATAAGTTTGTCCTTAACCCACTGATCAATCCAGATTTACCCAAATCAATATACTACAACCAAATTCCAACTTCTAATCAGAGATAACATAGGTCAACAAAAATTAGGTTAAGGGATTTGTTACCCAAATTAGACAGCCGACTTCCTTCCTCTATGGTGGTGGCTCACTGTGGTCGACCGGGCAACTGCATTGCGGGTGATTTGGCTACGACAGATTTGATGATGTGAAGTTGACGCCCGTAGACTTCTAAGGAGGTCGGTTGTGGGGAGGCGATGGCAATGTCAAGTGGCGCGTCATGAGATGGTGGCAGCTTTCCTTCCTACAGTGTCTCGGCTCTCCGATGACAATCCAAAACAGTCGTCCATAGCCCCCTTCCGTGATGGTAAAAAGGATGGAGGTAGGCGAAGCGGTGACGACGGCTTTGTCGGGAGATCGGGCATTGGCGACTTCGAAGGCGTGATGAGTGCCACGCAAGAGGGAGAGAGGGCATCACACAAGGGAGGCTGGCAGCTCTCGCTCGTGGGCGAAGAGGGGTCGGCAACGACGCTCACACCACGGTCGGCGGTATTGGCTCGAGGAGGAAGGGACGGTGGCGGTGCGACAAAAGGAAGCTAGGACACAGCCTACGACTACTTGGGTTGGGTGACGACCGGAGACGGCAATCAGTGGCGCTGCAAGGGCAGCAACGTCGACGATAGGGGCGGTGTGGTGAGTTCGCGCGCGCGAGAGAGAAGGACGAATAGTGGCGTTGAGGGAGAAAGGGAAATCAGGAGAGGAATTAGGGTATGGAACTTAGTTTTCATTATCTAAATTATATACATACGTAGATTTAAATAATTTAATGGAGTCAATTAATTCCAATTTAATTATTATTCAAATAAGATTTCTTTCAAGACATGTTTTAGTAACTTTATTTAAATCTCTAAAAATCTCTAATTTTTTTTTTAATTATAAATTTATTTCTTTAATAATATTTATTATTTAATTATCGTATCCGGTAATAATTCATTAATATTTTCATGGATTTTTGAAACATCATCATCTAAATCTCTTGCAGTTTTCAATGATAATGAATCCTCTCCATGAAAAATCCACAAATCATAATTTTCCACGAACCCCTCACTTTTCACACGAATATACACCTGACGAAGATGTTCAATTTGCTAGAGACGTTCGCGAAGAGGGCTTCGCTAGAGATGTTCAACGGAGACAGAGTTTAGGTTGGCGTGCAGCAGAGAAATTTTATCGAGGGAGCCTGAGGAGGAGGTTGCGAGTTTAGGGTTAGAGCAGAGAAGTTCGGTGGAGGGAGGGGAGGAACACATGATTCTAGGGTTCGCGTGAGGGAGGTTGCGGGTTTAAGTTCGCGTGAGGGTGATCGCAAGTTTAGGGAGGGAGTTCACGAGTTTTGTTCACGCACAGGAGCTCTGTTTGGTGAAAAATAGTTGCTGGCAGTTTGCGAAAAATAAACATGTCATTCATCCCGGTTGCAATAGATATTACTACTGTTGGTGCAACCTTAGGTCAAGGTTGACCTGGTTGACCCGACTCGAGTTGACTTGACTCGAGTTGTATTTTGATGTTTGACTTGGGAAGATTGTTGATGCAACTTTAGGTCAAGATTGACCGAGTTGAGTTGCATGTTGATGTTTGACACTCGTGAGAGAGTTCTATTCTTGATATGGGACAAGAATAGATGTTTGGGAGATTATTGGTGCAACCGTAGGTCAAGGTTGACCTGGTTGACCTGATTCGGGAAAAAGTCCAAGTATGGAGACTTGGCAACGGAAAAGTCCAAGCAGGGAGCTTGGCACGGGAAAAGTCCAAGTATGGAGACTTGGCACTGGAAAAGTCCAAGCAGGGAGCTTGGCACGTGGGAAAGTCCTAACTGGGATGTTAGGCAGTGTGGAAAGTCCTGGTGAGTGGAGCCAGGCAGTGGGAAAGTCCTAACTGTGTGGAAAGTCCTGGTGAGTGGAGCCAGGCAGTGGGAAAGTCCTAACTGGGATGTTAGGCAGGTGGAAAGTCCCGGTGAGTGAAGCCAGGAAGTGGGAAAGTCCTACCTGGGATGTTAGGCAGTGAGGAAAGTTCTGGTGAGTGAAACCAGGCAAGGGAAAATCCAGATGGATCGGGGATGATCGGACTTCTGGTGTTGGAAAGTCCAAGTAGGTCAAGAGAGTGATCGGATACTTGGCACGAAGAGGAAAATCCAGATGGATCGTGGACGACTTGGTGTGGAAAAGTCCAAGTAGGTAAGGGATTGACCGGACACTGGTGGAGAGTCTTAGCAGTCAAGGGAGTGACCGGATGCTAAGCATGATATACCAACAGTCAAGGTTGACCGGATGTTGGCTTGGGAGACTTGGGACTTGGTTTGGGCAAAATTAGCTCGATCGGCCGCATCGATCTGGATACGGTTAGTATCCGACGGCCCGGTGACCGATCGATAACCAACAAGGCGATCATGGTTCTGGCTTACCGATCGGTCCGGGGACCGATCAAGATGGAGCCTCGATCGGTCCCCGGACCGATCGGGACGCTGAGGTGGGATCGGTCCAGACCGATCAGATTCCACAGAGTTGGGCAACTCTCGTGAAGCCTTCGATAGGTCCGGGACCGACCAGACAGGCCTGATCGGTCCCCACGACCGATCAAAGCACGATAGCGGAGTTCGGGAGAAAGCGCCGATCGGTCTGTGGACCGATCAGACACTCGATCGGTCCACGCATCGATCGCTGACGATTTTCTCCCCGACGGCCTCGCATCGATCAGGTTCTAGCTGCGACGCAACGCCAGTTTTCTCGCCGCCTTCTTCGCAAGTATAAAAGGGTCGAGGGCATCTTCCGTGCGATAACTCTTCTTCCTCCTTCCTGTTGCTGTGCTTGAGTTTTGTTGAGCTCGTCCAAAGCTTCGCGTGAGCTTCCTCGACTCTTCGACTGGTTAGAGTTTTTGCAGCCGCCGCTTCATCCGGACTCCAGTCGACGAGAAAGCAAGATTGGTAGAGTGCTTGTGTATTCTTATTGTATTTCTTGCTTACTCTTTGTTCTTGTACTCTTTGTTTGCTGTTGCAAACGTTTGTGGCGAGGTTTCTCCACCCACAAGGAGTATATTGTATTAGCCGGTTTTCCGGGGGCTCATCCACCGACGGATTGATAGGGCTCGTCCACCTCACGGACACGCCGAGGAGTAGGAGTTCATCTCCGAACCTCGTTACATCCTTGCGTTTGAGGTTTGCTTTCTTCTTCTTAGTTTCTTCCTTGTATTTCCGCTGCAACTAACCTAATCGTAGGAAGAAACGCGAAAGATTGGGGTCGGCTATTCACACCCCCTCTCTAGCCGTACGAAGAGATCCTAACAAGTGGTATCAGAGCGAGGCCGCTCTTCGACGGATCAACACCCGGGGGAGCACGGGCTAGAGATGGATCTCTATGGAGAAGATATCACGATTCAACCCTTCTACGAGTCTCACGACAACTTCACGTATTGGAGGGTAAGGATGATGTATTTTCTTAGGACTAATATGTTAAATTGGTTTTGTGTACAAGAAGGGTTTTCCCCTCCGATGGATGAGGAAGGAAAACCTATCAAGAAGAAGGAGTGGACGAAAGAGCAAATCCGACAATCCGAAATCAATGACGAGGTAACAAAAATTATTGAATTTGCGTTACCTAATAATGTTTTGTGCAAGATAGATAGGTACAACAACGCCAAGGAATTGTGGAACAACTTGGCCAAGTTCCATGAGGAGAGCTCCACTTCAAGCCATGAAGAGGAGTCAAGTGAGCTAAGTAGCTCACACCATGGAGGAGAGGAATTAGAAGTTGAGGGTTACTCAACATCTAAGGAAGAAGAGGATGAGAGCACTTCTTCAAGATTAGAGCAAGAAGAAGAAGCATCTACCTCCGGAAGGGATGAAGGAAAAAGCATTCATCCATCTTCAAACCTAGGTAACTCAAACATGTTAATTTCAAGTAAATTGCATATAATGTGTTTTGAGTGTAGGGGATTTGGGCACTACAAGAGTAAGTGTCCAAAGAGGGTAAGAAAGACTCCACCGGCACCAAAGGTCAAGAAAGCAGGAGTCCCGATACGCAAAGGCAAGGAGCACGTAGTGTGCTTCCAATGCAAGCGAAGGGGACACTATAGGAGCCATTGTCCAAGGGGGAGGCAACCTCACAAGGACAAGGGATGCACATCGATAGGGGGAGCTAAGGCAAACCCTAAGGTACCTTTTAAGGCATACTATTGCAATTCAAATAAGAAACATGCTAGTAGTTTTATTGCTATTGCAAATAATGATGAGCATGTTAACACTAGAAATCAACACATGTGCTTAGGTGCTAAACATGTCAACCTAGATAGGGATACTACTAGGAATGCCAACCCTAGAATTATCTCATCTAAGGTTAAGGAGAACCTAGGTAGGAATCCCAAATCAACTAGACACATGCCTAGGAATGCCTCAAAGACAAAAGAAAAATCACAAATTGAGGTATTAGAGAAGGAGAATCAAGTCTTGAGGTCAAGACTTGATACTTTGGAAAAGGCTCTTAAGAACTTGGAGAAGTCATCTCTAGGGTTTAAGGGTCAAATTTCAAAGCCCAAGGACAAGAAAGGTTTGGGTCACAAACCTAAGTCCCAATTGGTCAAGCCCACTTACCATAATGTTCCATTCGATTATGGAACAAAATCTAGGACTAGGAAGACCACCACCAAGGTCACAAGGGAAGTCACCCCTATAGTTGACCTTGATGAGACCCAAATGACCAAGGCCTTAAAGCCTAAGAGGGTCATTAGGAGGGTTGCTAGGGAAGTCATCCCTAGTGAATATTTAGTGAACCCAATGAGCTCTAATAGGTATTGGGTTCCTAGGAGCATTTTCTCTACCCCATAGATGGGTTAGAGAGTGTCAACTCCAATAAGAAGGGTAGTTAACCTAACTTTGAGGAAATTGACACTCAAGGAGCATTTTTAAGGTTTTTGGGAACCTTTGAAAATGAAATGGAATAATCTTTGTCATTCACTCCTTGGAAGAGTAAGTTGTGCCAAAGTGAGAATATATTAATCTTACTTTAAATTGACACAATTTGAAAACCTAGAGAAATATCAAATTGGGATTTTGATATTCTCTTAGGTAATCAAGGCAATCCGGGCCTTAACTTAGAAGTGCTACTCTTGTAGAATTTTAAATGGTATAAATCAAACAAGAGATCAAGAAATGTCAATTTGGATTTTGACATTTTCTTGGAGCACTTTGGGCAATCTAGGATTAGAATTTAAGTTAGCTAAGTGATTAAGGATACTTAGATAGATAATCTAGGTATTTTATTTGTGTTAACTTACCATGGTTGTTTGCCATATGCCATGTCATGACATCATATTTAATTTATGATCATTTGAAATGCCATGATAATGCTTAGGTTATTATATGTCATGTGTTAGTTTAGTTTCAAACTTTATGCCATGACATCATGACATTGGCACATGTTTTTACTTATGATATCATTATATGCCATGTCATCATCTCTTGCATTATAATCAATAAAATTGATTTAAGGACAAGCATATAATTTGATATTGAGATCAAATTGATGTTTAGAAAATGCATGAGAACTTAGTCTAAGATAACCTAAACCCATATCTCACATCAAAATTGACTTGGATGTGTTTGATACACTTTAGATGTGTGTGAGATATTAGGATCATGAGTTAGGATCAAGGTACATAGGTCTTGTACCTAGATGAGCCTAATTCAAGAAATGAAGGATCATAGGGAAAGCTTGTGTACAAGTCATGTACATTTAGCCCTAAGATTATGGTCCTAAATTCAAATGGTTTTAAAAGAATTTTAAAATTGATTTGAAAAACCTTGATGAAGCTTTCATAGTGATAGCATTCATCATTGAACATTGTGATACAAAGTTGACTTAACTTTGAACTATTTCAAAGCTTTTGAATTTTGTATCAAGATTGAAAAATGAAAACTATTTTCATAGAAAACTATTTTTCCATGATAGTGTATGTTATGAGGAATGTATCCTCAAAATTTCACGATTTTTGGAATTTTCTGGAATTTATTAGGAGTTTCTGAATTTCCGGAAGGGGAAATCAGAAATTCTGATTTCAGTGGCTGGATCGGTCCGGGGACCGATCCATGGGGTTCCTGATCGGTCTGGGGACCGATCAGTGTGTGCCAGTGTCTGATTTTCAGCTGTTGGTCTGAAATTTCAACTGGAAGTTGGGTTTTGTGGATTTCTAAAGGTTTGAAACTCTCCAAGACATTGTTGGTGCAATGGTCAAGGGGGAGTTGACCTTTAGGGGGAGTTTTTACCTAATTGTCAAGGGGAGTTGACTTTTAGGGGGAGTTTTTACTCTTAAAGACTTGAGTGATATGGAATTATCACTAAGTTGGTTGTTGAGTTTAGTATCAAGGGGGAAATTAAGAGTTTCAATGAAAGGTATGGGACTTTCATTAGGAAGAAACTCTTGACCTTGATATCCTCCTTTTCTTTTTGATGTGTGTCAAAAAGGGGAGAGTGTTCATTGGAGAATTATTGAAGAACCCAAGCTAGGTTATCGGGTTAACCTAAGCTAGGGGAAGAATGTCAAGGAATGTTCGAGGAAGAACATTGGAATACTTTTTGATGTGTGTCAAAAAGGGGGAGAATTATTGGAGAACCCAAGTTAGGTTATCGGGTTAACCTAAGGGGAGAATGTCCAGAGAATGTTCAAGGAAAGAACATTGGACATTGGAAGATGGTTGGAAAACCTAAGTTAGGTTATCGGGTTAACCAAACTTGATTATGGTTTTGTCAAACATCAAAAAGGGGGAGATTGTTGGTGCAACCTTAGGTCAAGGTTGACCTGGTTGACCCGACTCGAGTTGACTTGACTCGAGTTGTATTTTGATGTTTGACTTGGGAAGATTGTTGATGCAACTTTAGGTCAAGATTGACCTAGTTGAGTTGCATGTTGATGTTTGACTCTTGTGAGAGAGTTCTATTCTTGATATGGGACAAGAATAGATGTTTGGGAGATTATTGGTGTAACCGTAGGTCAAGGTTGACCTGGTTGACCTGAAAAGTCCAAGTATGGAGACTTGGCACTGGAAAAGTCCAAGCATGGAGACTTGGCACGGAAAAGTCCAAGTATGGAGACTTGGCGAAAAGTCCAAGCAGGAGCTTGGCACGGGAAAGTCCTAACTGGATGTTAGGCGTGTGGAAAGTCCCGGTGAGTGGAGCCAGGGGAAAGTCCTAACTGGGATGTTAGGCGGTGTGGAAAGTCGTGAGTGGAGCCAGGCCGTGGGAAAGTCCTTATTGGGATGTTAGGGGGAGTGGAAAGTCCTGGTGAGTGAAGCCAGGCAGTGGGAAAGTCCTAACTGGGATGTTAGGCAGTTGGAAAGTCCTGGTGAGTGAAACCAGGCAAGGGAAAATCCAGATGGATCAGGGATGATCGGACTTCTGGTGTTGGAAAGTCCAAGTAGGTCAAGAGAGTGATCGGATACTTGGCACGAAGAGGAAAATCCAGATGGATCAGGGATGATCGGACGTCTGGTGTGGAAAAGTCCAAGTAGGTCAAAGGGATTGACCGGACACTTGGTGGAGAGTCTTAGCAGGTCAAGGGAGTGACCGGATGCTAAGCATGATATACCAACAGGTCAAGGTTGACCGGATGTTGGCTTGGGAGACTTGGGACTTGGTTTGGGAAAAACCAAGCTCTGGATCGGTCTGCAGACCGATCCAGTGATACGGTTGGGTATCTGATCGGTCTGGTGACCGATCAGATAACCAACAGAAGGCGATCATGGTTCTGTGGGCTTACTGATCGGTCTGGGGACCGATCAGCATGGAGCCTGATCGGTCCCCGGGACCGATCAGGGACGCTGAGGTGGGATCGGTCCAGGGACCGATCAGATTCCACACAGAGAGTTGGGCAACTCTCTGTGAAGCCTTCTGATCGGTCTGGGGACCGATCAGCACAGGGCCTGATCGGTCCCCGCGAGCACCGAATTAGGAGTTGGACCCCATGAGACCGATCAGGCACCTCGATCGGTCCACGACCGATCGAACTATAGCGAGACCCATCCATGTCTTTTTGTACTCTTTTGGCAGTTTATGTCACTAACAACAAAGCATTTCCAGCCTACTTCATCTTTTAGAATCTTCTAGCCTGTCACATAAATCTTTTCTTCCTCGCTTGAGTTTTGGTGACTTTTTGAGCTGTCTTTTCGCGTGAGCTTCCCCGACTGGAACAGCTGCTGCTGCTTCATCCGGACTCCAGTCGACGAGAAAGCAAGATTGGTAGAGTGCTTGTGTATTCTTATTGTATTTCTTGCTTACTCTTTGTTCTTGTACTCTTTGTTTGCTGTTGCAAACGTTTGTGGCGAGGTTTCTCCACCCACAAGGAGTATATTGTATTAGCCGGTTTTCCGGGGGCTCATCCACCGACGGATTGATAGGGCTCGTCCACCTCACGGACACGCCGAGGAGTAGGAGTTCATCTCCGAACCTCGTTACATCCTTGCGTTTGAGGTTTGCTTTCTTCTTCTTAGTTTCTTCCTTGTATTTCCGCTGCAACTAACCTAATCGTAGGAAGAAACGCGAAAGATTGGGGTCGGCTATTCACACCCCCTCTCTAGCCGTACGAAGAGATCCTAACAACTACTACTGCAACACATTTAAAAAGTGTTACGTATTCCTGCACTATTGCAACATTTTTACAAAAGTGTTGTCTTTTCTAATATCAACTGCAACACTTCTAAAAATTATGTTGCATTTTAGTTATAATGCAACACTTATTTGAAAGTGTTGCATGTTTTTTCCAAAACTTGATATATGACAACAATTTACTAAAGTGTTGTTCCCAAAGTGATACCTTAGGCTCATTTTGTAGTAGTGGGGCACTATGATGGTGGTGGAAGAGTCATTTGAAGTATTGAAGGACAAGAAAGGGAAGAAACTCTGAACACGACATTGGACGGAAGAGCAAACCACACGGTCAAAGGCAACGATAAGGTAATATCAATTTTGGTAGATATTTTATCTTCTAACGTGTTAAATGATATAGGTGAATACAAGAATGCCCATGAATTATGGTGCAAAGTGAAGAAAGTTCAAGGGAAAGAACTCGTGCCTACACAAGAGGAGAAAAGATTCGAAGAAAGTGATGAAGTGGTACAAGAGGAGAAGAAAGACCAATCGGATGTGGAGACAAATTCAACATCAAAAGAGGAAGAGGAAGTGAATTCGGTCACATCCGAGGAGAAGGAGGATGAGGAACCATCATCAACATCCTCAAAGGTTGAAGAAGAATCCAAGACAAGTAAAGAAGAAGAGGACGTCTTGGAGATCAATCTAGTGAGCATCTCCACCAAAGTGAAGTCAAAGAACAACATAATTTGCTTCGGTTGCAATGAGAAGGGACATTAAAAGAGTATATGTCCTTTGCTCAAGAAGGTAAAACCTAAACCTACTCAAATTATTTTAAATACTAACATGGGTTGTAGGAAAAAGAAGGAGAAGAAGCACATTAGATGTTTCACGTGTGGTGAGATGAGACACTACTACACAAGATGCCCAAAAAAGAGAGAGCTCAAGAAATTAGAGCATTTAAAGAAGTGGGAGAAGAAGAAGAAGAGGAGCTTGAGTCGAGGGGAAGCTTCAAGGGTAAGGGAGGTATACCCTAATTTAAAGTGTAATTCAAATTTAAATTTTTATACTTCCATGCATGCTAGGAATAATTTTCATTATTTTCCCATGCAAAATTTTGGATTTAGATATCATGATAGGAATAGGGTAATTGTAGATCATAACCCTAGGAGAACCATTCATGATAAACCTAGGCATGATAGACCTAAGAAGAACCAAGACATTAATCCCAAGAAGGGGAGACACATACCTAGAAATGGTAGATCTAGGAATGTCCATGGTGGACATGTTAACTCTAGGTTTCGGAACCTAGAAAGGAAAAATCAAGCTTTGAAGACAAAGCTTGATAAGTTGGAGAAAACCCTAGAAAGATTCAATGTTGGATCTAAGGGTTTAGGTATGGTGTTGGGTAGTCAAAGATCCAACAATGATATATCGGGTCTAGGATACCGATCTAGTGTCTCCAATGCTAAGGGAAAGTTTTATGCTAGGGTTGCATATGACTATAGAAAGGAGAAATCAATAAATGACAAAAGAAAGTCATTTAAAGGTAAGGTTAAATTAACCCAGGACAAGGTGTCCAAGGTCAAAAAGGTTAGGTTTGTAGTCCAAGTGTCACGGGAGGTCCACTGATATGGCCTAGCAATTGTGGATGAGTCACTTAGGGAGGTGGCTAAGGCTAAGAGCTCTACGGGGAGCTCAAAGAGTCAATTTGACACCCATGGCCAATAAATCTTAAGTGGGGTTTACTTGGGAGTCTAGGGGAGTCATGGAATGTGCCAAATGATTTGGAGACGGACTTGAGTTTCAAACCTAGGGAATTGGCACACATGGATTGTGTTTCATACAAGGAAATATGAAATTGGGGGCATACTGCATGATAATTGATTTTTGATGCATAGATACCATATAAACCAATGCTAGGGATGCATTGTCGGCAAATACATTAAGAGGAAGTCGAAACTAGGACTTTAGGTCAAGGTGCAATTGAACCATTTAGCTAGTTTTGAATTTTGTGTCAATCCTGGGATTAGTGATAGATACATTTTTACATATATTTTTTTAAGTAGACATGGGCAAAACAGACATTTCCACAAAATTTGGAGATTTTTGAATGTTTGTAGAATTTTCTATGCATTTCTAAAATTGGGTCAAAAATGTTGAAATGGGCTGAAATTAGGGTGTTAGTCGACTGGTAACAGTGGATTTCGAACACAGAATGATTCTGTGTGTTGATTTCAATAGGGCAGTCGACTGATACCAGCCTGAAAGTGTTGTTAGCGCTGATCTTGACCGTGTCAACTCGTTTAGATATATGAGATCCATGGGGGATAAATACATGAGTTTAGGGTCAGTTTGATAATTAAGTTTTCGACAATTGGGATATTGTTGGAAAGCTTTTGGAAGTTAGGCAAAGGGGGAGAAGTAAATTTTAGTTTCGGAAAACCTTAAGTGTCTTTGCGTAGGGGAAGCCTTGTGATAGGTTCTTAAATAGCCCTGTGATAAAATTTTTAGTTCAGAGCTTTAGATGTAGGGGAGCCTTGGGATAGGTTACAATACATGTTTGCATTTTCTATTCGGCAGTGTAAGTCCAAGTGTATAGCCTTGGCAACGTAAGTCCATTCGGCGGTGTAAGTCCAAGTGTGTAGCCTTGGCAACGTAAGTCCATTCGGTGGTATAAGTTCAAGTGTGTAGCCTTGGCAACGTAAGTCCATTTGGCGGTGTAAATCTAAGTGTGTAGCCTTGGCAACGTAAGTCCATTTGGCGGTATAAGTCCAAGTGTGTATCCTTGGCATCGTAAGTCCATTATTTTTTGCATATTTATTTGCTATTTGTTTTTCCTAACTTAAACGTATTACCAAACATTAAAAAAGGGGAGATTATTGGAGCAATCTCAATGGTCCGTGCGACCATGTGTTTTGGTATTTGGGCAAAGGATTTAAGTTAAGTTCACCCTTGTATTTGATATGTGTATATGAGTGTGCAGGTTTGCAGGATACACATATAACTTAGGTTGATGGCTTCGGGTTCGGTGAAGGATAGAGCATCCGAGGGATCGTGGATAAGGCAGCAAGGACAAGGGCCGAGGGAAGCGACTTCGAGGCATATGCAAAGGATGACATTGGGGCGAGCCGCGGGCTTGGATGCATCCGAGGGACGAGAGCCAAAGGAAGTAGGGTTGAAGGCAAGAGGTCAAAGCTGCAACGAAGAGTAGAGTAAGTCATAAGGGTGAGGGTCCGAGTGTTGAGAGATTGTACTAAGGTATTAGTCGACTAGTAGCTACATCAGTCGACTGGTATAGTCGACTGGGCAGTCGACTAGAAGCGAACAGAATGCTTCTGTTCGCTCGACCAGTATGGAGCAGTCGGCTGGTATTGAGCCGTTGGGATATAACGGTCGAATCTCCACAGAGGACAGTCGCCGGATGGTTTTGGCAATCGACTGGTAGGCGGGATTTTCCAAACCCTGTTCTATATAACCAAGGCTTTGGAGCTTGGTTAAGACTGACGAAATACAGATGGTTAACCCCTATTAATAGTATACCAGTGCCCTAACTTCTTAAGAGTTCTTGTGAGAGTTGTGGTGAGCTTTCTCCATCCACAAGGAGCTACGTGAACTAGACGGAGGTCTTCCAGGGAGTAATCCATCGACAGATAGGGATCGTCCACCTTACGAATAGCCATGGAGTAGGAGCCTTATCTCCGAACCATGTAAATCGACATGTCGATTTGTTTGCTTCTTTCCTTTAGTCTTTAGCTTTCATATTTGTGTTTGTTGTGTATTATTCCACTGCGCAAGCTAACATACCTAGGAAGAGACCAATTGGGGGCACCGTCTATCCAACCTCCCTTCTAGCCGGCCACAAGATCCCCTACAAAAGGTACACCGGGACAAGGATTATTTTTTCCTTCTAAAGGTGATTTAAGTTTAGTTGGGTTCTACGACGCGATCTGGGGTGGAGACATTACTACACGACGATCAATCATTGGTTATTGTATCTTTCTTGGAAAAGCTCTTATCTCATGAAAAAGCAAGAAACATACCACCGTGTCTAGGTCTTTAGCTGAGGCAGAATATAGATTCATGACTTCTACTACTTGTGAAGTAACTTGGCTAAGGTACTTATTACGAGATTTGGGCATCGATCATCAACAACTAGTACTTTTATATTGTGACTATCAAGCAGTGATGCACATTGCTGCCAATCCAATTTTTCATGAAAGGACAACACATTGAGATAGACTGTCACATAGTTCGAGAGTGAATTGAAAAAAGAGAAATAAAGACTACTTATGTGCCAAGTGAAAATCAGATCGTAGACATATTCACCAAGGCATTGGACCAATCTCCATTTCGTACACTTATTCACAAGTAAGTTATTCTTGACATTCATGCTCCAACTTAAGGGGGAGTATTAAAGAAAAGATTTCATATTAAAAGAAAAGATTCTAATTGACTGACACAATCAACTTGATTAAATGTGATTTACATAATATATTCTATATAATTAGCTGATATCCAATTATGTCTTAGTTTCCTTATTTTATATAATCAATTATAAAGATTAGTAGTAGATTTTATGGCGATGAAGATTGCATATATTCTTTTAATTGATTATTGATGAAAATATACAGAATTAACAAAGCATTTTTCCTATATACTTTCATATTTTGCTGTCAACAGACAAGTCATCTCATCAGTGTCTGTCTTGACCGACTGCACAGGGATAATATTGATAGCTCAGGGAAGATACCACGTCTATCTCTGTTTCACTCGGAAAATCATTGTTGAGTCTTCTCAAGGGTGTCGTCTTGCCCACACCACCCATTCCGAGGATGCCAATCACACTCAAACTATCACTACAAGAAAACAGGACTTTAGAGACGAAAAAATCTGTCTCTAAAAATCATTTTTCCATCTCTAAAGAAAGTTTGAGACGGAATATTCCGTCTCAAAAATCCGTTAGTGAAAGCCCCGTAGCTAATTTTGAAACGGAAATATTCCGTCTCTAATTTTAAAAACGGATGAAAAAACTGTTTATAAATCTGTTTTCAAATTAACAAAATAAAATTAATTTCAAATATAAATTCTATCTCTGATTTTGTTTTAAATCTGTTATTAATCTTGTTTATAAATCTGTTTACAATTCTATTTATAAATCCGTATATAATTTTATTTTTAAATTTATCACTAAATATTATTATATTATATTTTTATATTTCTCATCAATATATTTAAATAATTCTTTATTTCAAATAAATTAAATTTATTAAAAAGAAATAACTTCTAATTCCAAATGTATTATACAATTAACATTAAAATAAATAAATATTTACATTATCCAAATAAATTTGACCAATAATCAAACTATAAAGACCAAATTCTCCTAGATATAAATGATTTGTATATTCCATTTCTTGAATCATTTCCGAATCATCTCCTTGAGATTTTCTTCTCTTTGCCTACCTTCCTCAATACGATTTTCTTTCCTCTGCCTACTTTATGTAATAACAAGTTTTTTTTCCTTTCAATAATTTGTTCCTCCATCCTCGAGCTAATAGCATGCATGCCTTCAATTTCTTCTTTTTGCCCTCCTTGTCTTCGAATTTCATGAGATAAATTGCTTCTCTTGTACAAATTAATGAACCAACCAATTTTGTTGAGAAAATCTAACAAATCAAAACATGAAACGAGTAAGTCTTGCAATATCAAAATTTTTAATGCAAATAAATTAAAATTATGCAAAAGTCATAATCAATATCAATGATCACCACTAATTAGTCCATAGTTGTCAATGCTAAAGAATTAACAAGTCATGAAGACTCTTTTGGCTCTGAAACAATAGGCATCACAAAATCATAAAAATTATATCAGTGTGAACAAATACTTAAGTAGAATTTTCTTCAAATTTGAATCTTAAACTTAGAATCTCTAAGTACATATAACAAAATCAAATACAAGATAATAGAAAAGACTTGATGGTCTTCTTACTACACATTGATTAATTTAAATCACAAACTAAAAAAGCTTAATATCTATCAACAAAATACCACACGAACTATAAATATTGCTAAGAAATAATCCTATAATATTAATAAACAAAACTATAGAAGATAGTAAGCAAATAGTACCAAGCAAAAGATTAAAAGATGGTTTTGAATCCAACATTTGCTCTTTGTTGTTGTGGCTAATGCAGCGTTTGCTCTTGGTATCCTGCATGATACTAACGAGTGAAACATAAGTCACAATAGAATATGGAAAAGTAGAATTACCTAATTAAATAATTACGGATCATTCTTGGATAACTTGATTACCTCTAGATAACCTCATTCTCATCTACAAATTAGTTAGAACATTGTGGCTATAAGGAAACAATATGTAACAACCTAAAATACAATAAACACTAAACATTGAAATGAGAATGCAAAGAGTACAAATGTTACGAAAAAAAAGGAAAATGACAAAAGAAATTCTTGTGAATAAATAATAAAAGAAAAGGGATCAAAGCAAATCCTTTTTAATAGTTACTACAACTGCTGCAGATAGATTAAACATATAATAGCAACAGATTTACACTTGAGAGTTTAAAATAGTATGAGAAAATTTCCAACCCAACAAAGTCAAAAAATAACGAATGATCATGTTTAGTTTGTTATTTCCTGATGCAGAAACAAATGAATAAAATGATTGAATTATGAAAGCTTACCTAATTTCATCTGTTTGGACCTCAAATCTCAAGTAAGACTTGGAAGTGGTCTGGAAATTAGATGATACGTTGGGCCATAAAAGAGAGAAGGCAGAAGACAATGACTTGCTATTCTTTTTCATCAAATGCTTAATTGTTTGCTTTGAGTTCAAAAGGTGCTTAGTGTCAACAATGTGGGGGAATTTTTTATGGACAGCTTGCACAAATTCCATCAAAGATGGAGGAAGAGGACCAAAAAATTTGTTGTATATATTGTTGCTGCAACCTTAGGTCAAGGTTGACCTGGTTGACCTGACTCGAGTTGACCTGACTCGAGTTGTATTTTGATGTTTGACTTAGGAAGATTGTTGGTGCAACCTTAGGTCAAGGTTGACCTAGTTGAGTTGTATTTTGATGTTTGACACTCGTGGAAGAGTTGTATTCTTGATATGGGACAAGAATAGATGTTTGGGAGATTATTGGTGCAACCGTAGGTCAAGGTTGACCTGGTTGACCTGATTCGGGAAAGAGTCCAAGTATGGAGACTTGGCAACGGAAAAGTCCAAGCAGGGAACTTGGCACTGGAAAAGTCCAAGCAGGGAGCTTGGCACGCGAAAAGTCCAAGTGTGGAGACTTGGTACTGGAAAAGTCCAAGTATGGAGACTTGGCACTGGAAAAATCCAAGTATGGAGACTTGGCACTGGAAAAATCCAAGTATGGAGACTTGGCACGGAGAAGTCCAAGCAGGGAGCTTGGCACGAGGGAAAGTCCTAACTGGGATGTTAGGCGGGAAAGTCCCGTGAGTGAAGGGCGGTGGGAAAGTCCTAACTGGATGTTAAGCAGGTGGGAAAGTCCAGTGAGTGAAGCTAGGCGGTGGGAAGTCCTAACTGGGATGTTAGGCGGTTGAAAAGTCCCGGTGAGTGAGCCAGGCAGTGAGAAAGTCCTAACCGAGATGTTAGGGCGGAAATCTCGTGAGTGAAGCCGTGAAAGTCCGTGAGTGAAGCCGTGCAGGAAAATCCAGATGGATCGTGGATGATCGGACATCCGTGTTGAGGAAAGTCCAAGTAGGTCAAAGGGATTGACCGGACACTTGGGGAATTCTAGCAGTCAAGGGAGTGACCGATGCTAGAATGAAGTACCAACAGTCGAGGTTGACCAATGTTGGTTTGGAAGGCTTGGGACTTGGTTTGGGCAAAACCAAGTCATTAGTTATCTCGACGGTCCGTGACCGATCAAGAATCGATGTGCTATCGATCGATTCGATCGGCCCGCACCGATCGGCGTGATCGCCGCGAGAAGACGCCTGATCGGCCTGCGGACCGATCAGAGCCTGATCGGCCGTGGCGACCGATCGGAGACGATGTCGCGGAAGGAGCCAAGAGTGAATATGATCGGTGGACCGATCCAGGTATCGATCGGTCCACGCATCGACGTAGTACGCATGTATGTTTACAGATCGATCGATCGGTTCGGGACCGATCGTAGGGCCCGATCGGTCCACGCCGATCAGGTTCTAGCTGCTGCAACGCAACGGCTAGTTTCTTCACTGTTTCTTCGCAGTATAAAGGAGACGAGGGCATCTTCGGTGCTAGCTCTCTCTTCTTTCTTCCTGCTGTTCTGGTGCTTGAGCTTTTTTGAGCTCTTCTTCGCAAGCTTCGCGTGAGCTTCTTCCTTCGGCTGGGACTCACTGAGCCGCTGTTGTGGTTGGCGTCTGAGAAGCTGTTGCTTCTTCAACAGTCGAAAAGAAGGCAAGGGTTGCTTACATTTGCTGTGTATTTACTTCTTGCTTCTCTTGTATTTGTACTCCTTATCTTGCTGTTGCAAGAAGTAATTGTGGCGAGGTTTCTCCACCCATAAGGAGCTCATATTTAGCCGGTTCTCCGGGGACTCATCCACCGACGGATTGGTAGGCTTCGTCCACCTTACAGACACGCCGAGGAGTAGGAGTTCATCTCCGAACCTCGTTACATCGGTTTGTTTTTCTTCTCCTTATTTTCTTCCTTGTATTTCCACTGCGACTAACCCTAACTGTAGGAAGAACGCGAGAATTTGGGGCGGCTATTCACACCCCCCTCTCTAGCCGAGTACAAACGATCCTAACAAGTGGTATCAGAGCGAGGCCGCTCTTCGACGGATCAACACCCGGGGGAGCACGGGCTAGAGATGGATCTCTATGGAGAAGATGTCACGATTCAACCCTTCTACGAGTCTCACGACAACTTCACATATTGGAAGGTAAGGATGATGTATTTTCTTAGGACTAATATGTTAAATTGGTTTTGTGTACAAGAAGGGTTTTCCCCTCCGATGGATGAGGAAGGAAAACCTATCAAGAAGAAGGAGTGGACGAAAGAGCAAATCCGACAATCCGAAATCAATGACGAGGTAACAAAAATTATTGAATTTGCTTTACCTAATAATGTTTTGTGCAAGATAGATAGGTACAACAACGCCAAGGAATTGTGGAACAATTTGGCAAAATTCCATGAAGAGGAGCCTAGTGAGCCAAGTAGCTCACATCATGGAGGAAGCGAATTGGGAGTTGAGGGCTACTCAACATCCAAGGAAGAAGAGGAGGAGAGCTCTTGTTCAAGATCGGAGCAAGAAGAGGCATCTACCTCCGGAAGGGATGAAGAAGAAAGCTCATCTACATCCACAACCCTAGGTAACTCAAACACTGTGATTTCAAGCAAATTACACATAATGTGTTTTGAGTGTAGGAAGTATGGGCACTACAAGAGTAAGTGTCCAAAGAGGGTTAGAAAGACTCCACCGGCACCAAAGGTCAAGGAAGCCGAAGTCCCGACACGCAAGAGCAAGAAGCACGTGGTGTGCTTCCAATGCAAGCAACGGGGACACTATAGGAGTCAATGTCCAAGGGAGGCAACCTCACAAGGACAAGAGGCCAAACACATGTAAAGGGGGAGCTAAGGCAAACCCTAAGGTAACATTTAAAGCTCATTCTTGCAATTATAGTAGGATGCGTGCTAGTAGTCTTATTGCATCATCAATAATGATAAGCATGTTAACACTAGAAATCGATACGTGCTTAGGGCCAAACATGTTAGCCTAGATAAGAACAATTCTAGAAATGCTAACCCTAGAATTAACTCATCTAAGGCTAAGGAAAATCTAGATAGAATCTCAAATCATCTAGACACATGTCTAGGAATACCTCAAAGAAAATGATAAATCAAAACTTGAGGTATTAGAGAAAGAAAATCAAGTCTTGAGGTCAAGACTTGACTCTCTAGAAAAGGCTCTTAAGGATTTGACTCTAGGGTCTAGGGTCAAAACCCAAGTCCAAGGACAAGAAAGGTCACAAACCTAAGTCTCAATGGTCAAGCCCACTTATCATAATGTTTCATTCGATTATGGAACAAAACCTAGGGCTAGGAAGACCATTACCAAGGTCACAAGGAGTCACCCCTATAGTTGACCTTGATGAGACTCAAATGACCAAGGCTTTAAAGCCCAAGAGGATCATTAGGGGTTGCTAGGAAGTTATCCCTAGTAAATATTTAGTGAACCCAATGAGCTCTAATAGGTATTGGGTTCCTAGGAGCATCTTCTCTACCCCATAGATGGGTTAGAGAGTGTCAACTCCGATTAGAAGGGTAGTTAACCCAACTTTGAGGAAATTGACACTCAAGGAGCATTTTCAAAGTTTTGAGAACTTTTGAAAATGAAATGGAATTATCATTTACTCCTTTGAAGAGTTAAATGTGCCTAAAGATTGGAAATTTCATTTGTAATCTCAATTGGCACAATTTGGAAAAATCTAGAGAACTCTCGAGGAAAAATGAAACATGCCAAGTTTTGAGGATAAATTTGATCTTTAAGTGGCATGAATTAATCTAGAGTTCAAGAAGTGTCAAAATTAGGATTTTGGCATTTTGGGACAATCTAGGATTAAATTTGAAGTTAGCAAAGTGGTTAAGGATACTTAGATAGGTAATCTAGGTATATTTATTTATGCTAAATCTTGCCATGATTGTTTGCCCTCACATGTCATGACATCATGTTTAGTTTCATTATCATTTGAAATGTCATGATAATGCTTAGGCTAGTTTTTATGTCATGTTTATTTAAGTTTCAAACTTTATGCCATGACATCATGACATTTATGATACCATTTTATGCCATGTCATCATCTCTTGCATTAATAATCAATTGAATTGATTTAAGGATGAAAAACACATTTTGATATTGAGATCAAATTTGTGTTTAGAAAATGCATGAGACCTTAGTCTAAGATACCTAAACTCATATCTCACATCAAAATTGCCATGGATGTGTTTGATACACTTTAGATGTGTGTGAGATATTAGGATCATGAATTAGGATCAAGGTGCATAATTCTTGTACCTAGATGAGCCTAATTCAAGAGATTGGAGGATCATAGGGAAAACTTGTGTACAAGTCATGTACATATAGTCCTAAGATTATGGTCCTAAATTAAAAGGTTTAAAATCATTTTAAAATTGATTTGAAAAACCTTGATGAAGCCATCTTAGTGATTGCATTCATCATTGAACAAGATGATACAAAGATGAGTTAAACTTTGAACTATTTTAAAAGTTTTTGAACTTTGTATCAAGATTTGAAAATGGAAGTTATTTTCATCTAAAACTATTTTTCCATGATAGTATATGGTATGAGGAATGTATCCTCAAAATTTCAAAATTTTTCGAATTTTCTGGAATTTTCTAGGAGATTCTGAATTTCGGGACGGATATATCAGAAATCTCTATCGAGTCCGGATCGGCGATCCAGGAAGTCCCGATCGGCCCAGCCGATCCAAGTACGGATCGGTCCGCATCGATCCAGAAGATCCGAGAGCTTGGTGCGATCGGTGAAGGCTGATCGGTCCGGTGACCGATCGGTGACGATCCGGCGATCGATCGAAGTGGATCGGCCGGGACCGATCCAGGGGCTTTGATCGCCGAGGACCGATCGCGTGCGCTTTAATTTTCAGCAGTGTCTGAAATTTCAGTTTTGGGAGTTGAGTTTCGGGTTTCTAAAGGTTCAAACTCTCCAAGACATTGTTGCAATGGTGAGGAGTTGACCTTTGGGGAGTTTTACCTAATTGTCAAGGGAGTTGACTCTTAGGGGGTTTTACTCCTTAAGACTTTTGAGGATTAGTGGATTGTCACTAAGTTGATTGTTGAGTTTAGTATCGAGGGAAATTAAGAGTTTCAATGAAGGTATGGGACTTTCATTAGAGGAAACTCTTGACTCTTTTGATGTGTGTCAAAAGGGGAGAGTGTTGGAGAATGGGAGAATGTTCTAGATAATGTTGAGGAAGAACATTGAAGAACATTGAGAAACCTAAGTTAGGTTATCGGATTAACCTAACTTGATTATGGTTTGTCAAACATCAAAAGGGGAGATTGTTGGTGCAACCTAGGTCAAGGTTGACTGGTTGACCGACTCGAGTTGACTGACTCGAGTTGTATTTTGATGTTTGACTTAGGAAGATTGTTAGTGCAACCTTAGCTCAAGGTTGACTATTTGAGTTGTATTTTGATGTTTGACACTCGTGGAAGAGTTGTATTCTTGATATGGGACAAGAATAGATGTTTGGGAGATTATCAGTGCAACCGTAGGTCAAGGTTGACTGGTTGACTGATTCGGGAAAGTCCAAGTATGACACGGAAAAGTCCAAGTAGGGAACTTGGCATCGAAAAGTCCAAGCAAGGAGCTTGGCGCGAAAGTCCAAGTGTGGAGACTTGGCAGGGAAAAGTCCAAGTATGGAGACTTGGACGAGAAGTCCAAGCGGGGAGTTGGCACGAGGAAAGTCCTAACTGGATGTTAGGCGGTGGAAAGTCCCGTGAGTGAAGCCAGGCGGTGGGAAAGTCCTAACTGGATGTTAGGCGGTGTGGAAAGTCTGGTGAGTCAACCGGGAAAGTCCTAACTGGGATGTTAGGTAGTTGGAAAGTCCCGTGAGTGAAGCCAGTGAGAAAGTCCTAACCGGGATGTTAGGGCGGAAATCTGTGAGTGAAGCCGTGAAAGTCCGCGTGGTGAAGCGAGGCGAGGAAAATCCGGATGGATCGGGATGATCGGACATCCGGTGTTGAGGAAAGTCCAAGTAGGTCAAAGGATTGACGACACTTGGTGGGAATTCTAGCAGGTCAAGGGAGTGACCGGATGCGAATGAAGTACCAACAGGTCGAGGTTGACCAATGTTGGTTTGGAAGGCTTGGGACTTGGTTTGGGCAAAACCAAGTCACTTAGTTATCTGATCGGTCGGTGACCGATCAAGAATCGATCGCTTATCGATTGGTATCTCGATCGGCCCGCACCGATCGGTGATCGAGTCGCGAGAAGACGCCTGATCGGTCGCGTGGACCGATCAGAGCTTCGATCGCGGCCGATCAGGAGACGATGTCGCGGAAGGAGGAGCCAGTTAAGAGTTGGGATCGGTCCGGACCGATCCAGGTATTCGATCGGTCCGCTGCATCGACGTAGCACGCACGTAATGTTTCGCACCGATCAGGGGACCAATCACGTAGGCCCGATCGGTCCACGATCGATCAGGTTCTAGCCGCTGCAACGCTAGTTTCTTCATTTCTTCGCGGTATAAAGGAGACGAGGCATCTTCTGTGCTACTGCTTCTTTCTCTGTGCTGCTGGTGCTTGAGCTTTGTTGAGCTCTTCTTCGCAAGCTTCGCGTGAGCTTCTTCCTTCGGCTGGGACTCCGACTGAGCCTGTGGTTGGCGTCTGAGAAGTTGTTGCTTCTTCAACAGTCGACAAGAAGGCAAGGGTTGCTTACATTTGCTGTGTATTTACTTCTTGCTTCTCTTGTATTTGTACTCCTTATCTTACTGTTGCAAGAAGTAGTTGTGGCGAGGTTTCTCCACCCATAAGGAGCTCATATTTAGCCGGTTCTCCGGGGACTCATCCACCGACGGATTGGTAGGCTTCGTCCACCTTACGGACACGCCGAGGAGTAGGAGTTCATCTCCGAACCTCGTTACATCGGTTTGTTTTTCTTCTCCTTAGTTTCTTCCTTGTATTTCCGCTGCGACTAACCCTAACTGTAGGAAGAACGCGAGAATTTAGGGCGGCTATTCACACCCCCCCTCTCTAGCCGAGTACGAACGATCCTAACATATATGAGCTAAATCTGTTTATATAAAAGTAAATTGATCAGATGGTATTGGTAAAAGTGGAAAAAAAAGAGAGAGAGAGAGAGACTTCTATGAGCATAAACAGCAAACCTAGAAGACAATTATGACCGACAATCAATTTTTCTGTTGATGCAAGAAGATCAACAACATGCCAAAATCCAACAGAAGACTTGATTCTTTTTTCTGCATTTTTTCTCAGATCTTCAAGGACATCTTTCTGCATATAAAAAGTAAATAACAAAATTTAGTATTCACATGGTTGAGCTTCAGTCAAAGTCCTGTCAAACATTGTTTCCGAGATATAACTGTTCCAGAATATGGTAAGGTTAAAAGTTATAAAAGCCTCTGCAAGACATAGCTTCATTCCATACCATCAATACAGTCTTATCTTCATTTGTGTCGACATAGACTACCCTCCTTTAATTTGCCATGAGTTGTCCTCATCAACAACACGAACATACATGAAGTCATTGAAGTGCTTTTTCACAACCTCTAATTATTAGCTTTTGTTAGAAAAGGAAACTGGTATCTAACAATTAATGCATCTTTACACATTGCAAGTTAAAAATGAAAGACAAATTTTATTGACACAAGGCATTGTAAAAATTGTCACCAGTTATTCAGAGAAGCAGAATCCTCATGGGATTAACAAATGCTTAAGATTTAAATAAGTCAAACATCAAATATACACTGGTAACTACAACTGATGAGTTCTATGACACAGCACAAGAAACTGCTAACAGATAAAAAGGGCATGTGAACCCACAGTCACCCAACAAGCAATGGAAGGAGTCCCTTGCCTCTCCAGATTTAATAAATGACTAAGTAGATAGAACGACTAATTGAGACTTATCTTTTAGTGGTATGATGGAAAGGCAACACTGTATGTATAGTAGGATGCGAAGAACTTGATTGAGAAAAACACCTTCATATATGCATGCATTGAAGTCAAATTGGCATTTAGCAAGGAAGTCGATGGATGTTACTTGCCATAGGAAATCATCAGGTGGCCCATGAAGTGGCAACTCATTCCGTGGAAAGATATAGAAGTTATGCCTGCAATGTAAAGAGCTGCAGATGTCACACGAAATCCAACAAATTTCTACAAACATGAAATCATACAGAATCTTATATTAATAACTAAGTGATCTAACACAAATTTCGTCTACAATTACCTACCAATGTCTGTCGAGACTTGTCCCACAGAACAAGCAAGTATGAATGATAAATTAACCCAAAAATATCAAATGAATAGTCCTGATCAGTAAACTACCACCATCTCATCAAAACATAAATTGGATATCCGTCAAAAGAAGTGATAAGGTAAAACCACGCAAAAATCAGTCATGAATCTCATATGCTTGACATATGAACAGTTTTTAACCTTTATCGCAAGCAGGCCTAGCTTCCAGAGGGAGAAAACGTGAAAGAATATCCTAAGCAAGGCATTCGATTTGAACAGGAGAATGAGGTAAAGATCATTTTTTTCCCCACAAAAATAAAAAACCGATAGAGAAGTCAATTCATCGCTTCCATTTTCTCTAAAACCACATTGAACCCTATCATAACAAAACGAAAACCAAATGATGAAGAACACTAATGGATGGGCGAAGAAGGAGCCCTTGGATGAATCCCAGCGGAAGGGACAGACACCGAACTGCACGACAGCGAACTTCTCAACGGAGTCCTTCAGCTTAAGGTAACGGACATCGGATCGGTCGAACTCGAACGAGTTCCTCCATGGGGCACTTGTCACGCCGGTCATCTCAAGGTCAACGACCACGAAGTCCGACTCCTCTACGCAGGCCCTAAGGCCCTCCAGCGCCGCGTTGAAATTGGACCTCGTCACCTGCATCACGGCCACGCTGCAGCCACCGGGCGCATCGGTGGAGAAGGGACGGAGGCGAGGCAGCAGACCTAGGGTTAGGATCGGTAGCACACCCAAACAAATGGCAGATTCCGCATGTCTTAACCTGCCATGACCATTCCGAAATCGGAACTCGACATTTATTCTCTGCAATTGTATTTTTCATTTTAACTTTTAATTAATTTATAAATGAAATTAGTCACAAAAATTATACAGTCTTAAATTTTATTTATAATTCATATTTATTTTTATTTATAAAAATTTATATATAATTTCCTTTCAAATTTATTTTAAATTCTGTCTATTTTTCAAAAAAAATATATAATTTACTAAAATGAAACGGATTAATAATTCCGTATTAAATCTGTCTCTGATTTATATACATCTGAAACAGATTTTATTTCCGTTTTAATTTTTAATTAATTTATAAATGAAATTTATCACAGAAATGATACAGTCTCAAATTCTGTTTATAATTCATATTATTTTTATTTATAAAAATTTATATGTAATTTCGTTTCAAAATTGTTTTAAATTCTGTCTTAATTTTTTTAAAATATATATATAATTTACTAAAATGAAACGGATTAATAATTCTGTATTAAATCTGTCTCTGATTTATATAAATCTGAAACAGATTTTATTTTCGTTTTAAAAATCCGTTTCTGAAGTCCTGTTTTCTTGTAGTGTATAATATGTGGCACGGCGTTGAAGCTCCTCGAAGACCTTGTCCATGCCAATTGTCTTGGGGGTTCGCATCTTGATGGAGCACATAATGTTCAGGTTATCTGCGAGCTTAGTGAACGCTCCACTTTGTTTGAGCTCTCTGATCCTGGCAAGTGTTGCTTCAGCTCTGTTTCTAAGACTTCTAAGACGGTAGGTAGAACAAACGTTGAGTGAAAAGCTACACAAACACTTGATCTTTTGGTTGTATTTTCTCTCTATTGACTTGGCTTCATCTTCCATATCTTGCACGGAGCTGAGCCACCTGAGCACTTCACTCCTGGGAGTCATGCCATCCCGTTCTGCCGCCTCGGCGTCTCTCCTAACATCGGAACTCTTGTCCTTCTGTTGCCCAACCTCACTGGCCAAGGTGGTAAAAATCCCCTCATAAGTCATCGTATACTTGCATGACGGAGAGCAACAAGCCTTTGACAAGTTGAAAATATCGATCCGACAGGTCAAAACAATCACCATTGTTGTTGCAGCAATAGGTTTGTAGAAAGTTAAATATGATGGAGGAGAAAAATAATTGTGGGATTATGAAGGAGAATGGCACGATGCATTATATACATTAGATGCAGAATCAAATCCAAATCATGGTTGCTCTCTGTGGAAGCAAAGGAGTTGTGCAACGAAAGAGGGAATAGCTCTCGGCCATAGAATTTGGTTGGTAGAGAATTTTCTTCGATTTTCGGTGGTTTCTGAAGAAGGTTTCAACTTGTGTTGGCTTGTTTCTAAATCCAAATTTTTTTACTGATATCTCCGAAAGTTGAGAAGACGGTAAGCTAGGAACATGATTTACCGGTTGACGAGATGAAGACTTCGCGATGTCCTACAAAACCAAGAATGTTAGTACCGAACTAAGGAAGGGGTCCCGGCGTTAACTTTCCGACGTTCAAGTCAGTCCTCGGTTCAGTGGAGAAAAATAATAGAAATGAACAGTAGCATAAAGCGCGTAGAATAACGAAGCATTGTTTACCTTCGTTTGTGGATGAAGAACCTCTTTTATAGTGCGATTATAGCCTCTGTGCACGTATCCCAAAGTATATGTATGTTTTTCAAAGCATCAATTAGGAAAAGACAAGTCAAAAAATGTCTCTTGACACATTTCCTTAAGCGAGCACATAAATTTCTGATGTGATAGGCTAGAAGATTCTAAAATACTATTTGCTTACTAGACATTCTTTGTTATCGGTGGCACAAACGTCTAAAAGAGTACGATAAGATATGTATATGAGTCCCGCTATAGGCCGACCAAGGACCGCTCGGCAAGGACGTCACCAACTAGGCCGTATTGAACAGAACTATCGACTTGTTCCTCACTTGGGTTTACTATTGTCGGAGAGGCACATTATACCCAATCGGACCTATGGTCTGATCGAGCAGGGCGATGAACTGGATAACTTAGTATTTAGCTTTGGACCTCGGCTGCGAGTTGTGGAGGCCGACTGCTCGGATGGTTCGGTAGGCCTTGCACGTCCAACCGGCTCTAAGGCCCGCTCGACCACTCACAATTCGTTGTTTCATAGTCCACTTAATCCTGCGACTTTGACCGTTTAACTTTGACCTCCACATCAATCAGTCTTCATTGTTTTGTCTGATTTTTAGAGGTGTTCATCTTTATCACCATATCAATTATCCTTATTAAAAGAAAAAGTAAAAAAAAAATCCTATTTTATATTTATTCTTATAACAATATGGATATCTATTTAATTATGATAAAAATTAAAAAGATCTTTAATTCTATTTATTCTTTCATTATGTTATTTTTTTAATAATAAAATATGATTTCTTTCACCTGATTTTTTTTTTACTTGGGAAGAAAAAGTACTTGAATTAGTTTATTCCTAGCCAATGATAGTCCTAATATGAAGATCGCTTAATGTGCATAATATATAGGTGAATTTAAAATAATGAAAGTGAATTTAGTAAGTCTTAGGATGAATGAACATCTAATTTTGCAAAACTTATTGGGACATTTTAAAAGATAAAACATCTAACTTTATAATCTCTTTTGTTAAATACGAAACTATTTTATTGTATTTTCTTTTTATAACTATGTAAAGTTCTTGTCCGAACAAGTTATCTTTGAAAAGTCATATTTTAAAGTCATCTGATGTTGCATAAAATAAAGTCATATTTTAAAATATTCATAATATGCATGAGTTATTCGTAATATGCACAAAATGGATCATATTTGAAACTTAATCAATTTAAGGTTATATGATCAAGGGAAATTGGAAAGTCGGAGATGGGGTGATTACTGACAGGATGAATATCTCAATCTTGTAAAATAAAATAAACAAGGAAGGAGTCCCTGACATTAGTCCTCCAACACTCAAGTTAGAATCAGGAAGAGAGAATGAGTAATCAAGAAATAGATAAATCTTATCTTTCCTCATAACTTGGAGTATCCTTTTATATCTTTCTTTGTGATCGTTTATCTGTCCTTATTTAATAATATTAATTGTCAGAGGAAGATTTCTTTGTCTTGACTTCCGTGCATTAATGATAAATGGAGTGTTCTTCTTTGTCTTGACTTCTTCATATTTAATGATAGACAAAGTATTCTTTTTTATTTCTCGTCTCCTTCTGTGTAATGTCATTCTTTGCGTTAGACGGGTGGTCCGAGCGGCTCGTTTTCTTGCCAACCGAAACAACCAGCTACAAGTTTATCCATTCGTCCGACCGGCCCATGATGTCCATTCGTCCGACCGACCCATGATGTCCATTCGTCCAACCGACCGAGTGATTCGCTTGGCCACTCCTTTGTAACGATTAAGTTTTGACTGCAAGAAATTCATCCCTATTGTAGCAACTAATTGGGCAAATTTGAAGTCATTGAAAATGAAGTAGTGTTAATCTACTATTGTAGGGTGTTGGATGTAGAACAATGGGAACGACAAAACTAGATTAATTTGCAAAATGTTGCAAGTCCTAATCTTGGAAGCACAAAAAAGCAAAAGGAAGTTGAGAGTTGACATCGTGAAGGGCAATGACAACACATAGTAATGAACAAAAGGTTAAAGCCATATAATTTTGTGTAAACAAAGTAAAGATATGTGGAGGTTGATTTTACTGTGAGCAAATCATCTGACGCTTATGCTTCCATCAAATTACTTGAAGATGAATTGGCCAAAGCACAAACGGATATGAACCAAAAAGTCCTACAGATTACAGCAAGGTGTAAGACATGGCACGTAGATTGTAGGAAAGATATGTGGTTCATGATGCTTCTGATGATGTGCTCTTTGGCAATGTAGAGCATGTTTATTAGAATTGTATTGAGAATATAAATAAAAAAGTCTTGAATAAATGAAATGACAATTCTCTATTTTTTGTATTTGTGTTTGTTTATTTTAGTGTTGAACCCTACATGTTAGTGCCAATGATATGTGATTTGGGATGATATGTACGACTTTGTATGATATTGAAACAATTGAAACAAAAGTGCTACAGTTCATGAGATTTGCTAATTGGATTTCAGTCTTGTAGAACTCTGTCATTCAATAATAAGATTTCAAGGAACAAGACACACTTTTATGCTTCCGAGCAACAATTGGCTAAAAGAGAATAATTAGAAAAATGATGATAGTTGGGAAATATGAAACCCAATGAAAAAATCACAAAGAAGAGAGAAAAGCATTCGGGAGCTATGATTCTTCATCAAATTAGAAGAAGAAAAATGTACCTCGGGACAAAGCCTGGTCTGGGCTGCTGGCGAGCCACGGCGATCACGAACTTGGGACCGGCTTGGACGGGAAGGAGAGAAGATGGCGGTCGCCAAAGGCAGAGCCAAGTGAAACGCTACCTGGGTTGTAGCCCGGGATTATTTTCTGTAAATTCCTTATTACCATGTATTCTTCTCTTTTAATTTAACCTGGGGCCCATTTTTTTAACTTCACAGCCCGGGTGGCATCCAAATCCAACGAAGAGACCAGGAAAAATATAATAAAATCCTTTTTTCACATCTATCCGATTCCTGCATCCAAATCCAACGAAGTGTCCCTCTTTCTCACATCCCCGCTTGTTCTTGCTCTTCACGTTCCGCTCCTCTCTCGATTAGTCGATTGACTGCTTGCCCGGGCTGCAACATCCTCAAGGAAGTCATCTCCCTCTTCATCGAGAACCCCCACATCTTGTCCTCCCTCCTCCTCATCTCTCTCTTTGCCAACTCCCTCTTCTTTTTCGCCTTTGAGTTTTCCACCTTCTCCCTCTTCGCTAGCAATTTCGCCGCTTTAGCTACCAGTCCACCACTAACCCCAAGAGCCCTGCCTACTATGAACTCCTCTATCGGTCAGGTAAAAATTTTCTTGAAGAAAAATTTGACTTTAGGACTTTTTCTATCTGCTGTATTGTATTTATTGCATCTCTGTTTTCTTATTCTAGTTTGGAATTTCTTTGTTTTTCCTCCATGAATTGATATCTGGTTACAATTTGTTCATTTAATGCTATTTTTTATTTGGTCATTCTCCATTATTAACATGACTTTTTATCTGGTTATCTACAATTTGTTGATTAGTCCAGCATATAAATAGACTAGATTGAAACTTGATTGCCAAATTTTTTTAGAAACACAAGGATATCTACTATAATTCAGCATAATGCTTTAAATTTTGATTGAGGGTCTCAAGTTTGCCCATATGTTCACATTTGCAGAAAGGAGGCAAGCAGAGGCTGCTCGTATCAGGGAGAAATACCCTGATAAAATTCCTGTAAGTAATTCATGTTATTGTTTTTTAAATAACAGTAGTTTCCACTGTCTCATGCTAATTGTTTGTATGCTATAGGTGATTGTGGAGAAAGCTGAGAGAAGTGACATACCAGACATTGACAAAAAGAAGTTAGTTATTTCTAACACATGCTTCCTAGGATTTTGATAACAAATACAAACTTTTTCCTATTTGCTTGCTTTATTATTTATTCGTTTATCTGTCAAGCAGCTTTATTTAGAATAGATGTGTGTTTTTAAAGGTTTTTCTACATGATTTGAATTGCATGTGATTGTTTTATTATTTTATGAATAATCATCTTTTCTATCATATTTCAATATGGAAAGTCCTCCACGCGATCAAGTCCTTACTAGCACTGAAATGAATGATTTGCTTCTATTTAGCTAAATGTTCCATTTCCTTTTATTATGTGAAGCTAATAAATGAATATCTACATTGAAATTATGACATCTTGTTGATTCCATACATTGGTACATTTCCTTAACAGTTTGATTTTTTTTTCTCTGCTTCTCTCTGACATTGTCTAAATTGCATATTGATATGTAACACAAGTTTATTTTCACTCATGTTGCAAGAAAAAAACAATGCTAGATTGATTGCCAAATGTGATAAAAAGACCACGTGTGTTACCTCTTGTTATTACTAGTTAGTAGAGTTTTTAATCCTTTTATAATCCTCTTAGGAGTATGCCACCGTGGTTGCTTTGCTGTATCTTGTAATAAATGAGTTTTTGTACTTTTTAATTCAATAAATAATGTTGGGTTTTTAGCTACTACTATTGTTGTTTAATCTAGGTAGGTGAAGGTGAGATTTATACTAGAAATTGTATTAGAAATAGTTCTTTAAGATTCATGATATTCTAAGCTAGTCATGTCAATGTTTATTTGTGTTAGGTTATGTTTGTTGGGTTTTTCGGACCGCGAAAACCGCTTTTTCGCGTAGCGAAAACCCCGAAACCCCCGCCACATAGATTCGTGCGAAGAAAAATGAAAACAAAATACGAGTATGAGTTTACAAACTCTAGATCTACACTAGATAAGAGCGTTACCCTCGATGCGATGCCCTTCGCTATCCCGCTAGTCCAACGGTTTGCCGGATCTCGAGATTATCAAAGTAGACAACCCTCTAGAAGTATCCACACGAACACAAGAAGGAGATCACCAAACTAAAGTATGCTAGCACCTTAGTAGGGTTCGGCAAGATGAGGAGAGGAAGAGCAAGAAGAGAGAGCACTAGGAGGAAGAAGATGTGAATGAATACAATTGAATGAAAAATTCATTCTTTCCCATCAAAAGTGGCCGGCCACATTCATGGAGTTGTAACCCCCATTTTTGCATTAAGTGTGGCCATTAAAGAGATTTGTAACCTCCATGAGGTGGCACACACATGTGCTAAACATGATGATGTGGCACCTCATCATTGGTCACTTTAATGCCAAGTCACAAATGATGTGGCATAAAGTCAAGTCAAACTTGACTCTTCCTCTTCCTCTCAAGTCAAGTCAAACTTGACTTAATCTCTCTCATGGTTGATCTAATCCAACCATTTAATTCAAGCCAATTTAATATAATGAATCTAATTCATTTAATTAAATTGATTCAATGAGTCATAATCTAAATTAGACTCATTGAACACATGAATCAACTTGAGTCCAACTCAATTAGCCCAATTAGGATTACTCTTAATCCAATTTGATTCATCAAATGAATCTAATCCTCTTGGTTCATCATATGAACCTAATCTCCATTTAATTATCCTTAGTGTGTGACCTTATAGGTTCTTGTAACGTTGACAATGCCCCTAAACCCATTTAGGAGCATAAGTAATGAGCGGTATCTAGCAACACATCATTACTACCCAAGTTACAAGAATGTTGAGATCCAAGATCACCTTGTGACTACTAATTGTGATTCCTCACAAAATATGACAAGTGTCCTTCTATCCTAGACATCTAGATTGATCAATGTGAGGCATAGACCATGTCATCCTCTGACCAATCTAAATCTTGAACTCCAAGTAGACTCACTAAATCAAATGAGCTCAATATCTCATATTGACTCATTTGGGCATGGCCATGCACTTCGTGGTCTCACTCTATCAAGAATATCGATGTCTCTCCCGTCATATAGGAGGGATAGATTCCATCTACATCACTCACATCCCTCTGCATAATTCGTTACATACCCAGTAATCGCCTTTATAGTCCATCCAGTTACGGGTGACGTTTGACGAAACCAAAGTACATAGCTCCTTATGTAGGGATCCATGGTGACTTCAGGTCTAAGGACTAGTAGTCATACTAATAGCCACATGAGAAAGTATATGACACTCATATAACGATCCATGATACTTTCTCATGGCGGGTCATTCAGTATACATTCTCCAATGCATACTCATGTATCAACTTGATATCTCCATATCCATGACTTGTGAGATCAAGTCATCGAGTTGACCTACATGCTGGTCTCGTCGCATTAACATTGTCCCTAAATGTTAATACTCGACTAGGAATAATTAAGAGTAGTGTTCCCTATATCATCTCACTATCGGTTCAACTAATCGATTGATATAGGTGAGAACCTTCTACTCAAGGACGCTATTATACTTAGTTTATTTGGCACCAATACAAGTAAGTATAATAACCAAAACAAATGCCTTTATTTATATAAGAATATGATACAACAAGTCCATAATACAATCATCAAATGATTGACTCTAGGGATCTAACTAACAATGTTAATGTCAAATCAAGAGAGAAAAAGGAAGCATTCTTTAAGCCAAGAATTGATAATCCTTTATCATCCGAGAGGACCAAGACTAATACATCCATTCCTAATGAGGAGTTCGAACCTTCTTCTAAATCTCAAAGAGTTGAGTTTGATGAAACTTCACTTGAACGAGATCCTGGATTGCGTATTTCAATGTGGCGACATCTAGTTAATTATCGTGATGAAATTAGGCGACCTTATATTAAAATGGGCCCATATCAACCTAAATTGTAAGAGTACCCATGATCTGAATCAGGAAATCAACATCGTCGATTTCAATATACATGGTTTAAAAAATTTCCATAGTTGGAGTGTTCTTCTTCAAAGGATGCAACATTTTGTTTTCCATGTTATCTTTTTGAATTAAGTGAAGCACAACAATCTGCATTTACTGTTGAAGGGTTTAAAAGTTGGAAACATGTTAATGATGGAGCCAAGTGTGCCTTTTTATCTCACATGGGAAGTTCTAACTCGGTGCATAATAAATCTGTAAAATTTGTTGTTGATGTGATGAATGTAACTCAACATATAGATAAAGTTATGAATCAAGAATTTTCTGAACAGATTCGGAAGAATCGATTAAGGCTTGCAGCAACAAGTGAGAGCGTTCGTTGGCTTAGTTTGCAAGCATGTGGATTGAGAGGTCATGATGAAGATTTAGATTCCTAAAATCGTGGTAATTTCATTGAGATGGTAAAACTTTTGGGAAAATGGAATGCTAGTATTGGCGATGTTATCTTAGAGAAAGCTCCGGGAAATGCAAAGTATACCTCACTAGATGTTCAAAAAGAAATTTCACATATTATTGGTAACAGTCAAAAATAAAATCCGTGATGAAATTGGAGATTCTAAGTTTTGTATTTTGGTGGATGAAGCGAAGGATGTATCTAATAAAGAACAGATGACTATAATTATGAGATTTGTTGATGTCCATGGCTTTTTATGGGAGCGTTTTTTTTTTCAAATTGTGCATGTTCATGACACCATAGCTGCAACGCTTAAGAAAAAAATATGTGTTGTCCTCATTAGATATAATCTAGAAATACATAATATGCAAGGTCAAGGGTATGATGGTGCTAGCAATATGTCTGGTTCTTTTAATGGATTGCAAGCTTTATTTCTTAAAGATTGCCCCTATGCATATTATGTGCATTGTTTTGCCCACCGACTCCAACTAGCGTTAGTTGCAGCCACTGAAAATGAGATCTCTATATGGCTTTTCTTTTTGAATATGACGACTATTGTTAATCTTGTTACATCTGCTGCCAAACGCAATGCCGATATACAATCTGCTCAAGTTAATGAAATTGCACATTCTGTTGTTGCTGGTGAACGTGAGACTGGGCGAGGAGCTAATCAGATTGATACTTTGCATCGAGCAGGAACTACTCGTTGGATCTCCCATTTTGAATCTATTTGTGACTTAATAGATAAGTATAATGCAACTATTAATGTGCTTAAAAACATTGTCACTGATGGTTCCTCTACTTCGATGCGTGGGGAAGCTGGCGGTTCCTTAAAAGTGATGAAGTCTTTTGATTTCATTTTTATTTTACATTTGATGCATAAAATTATGGGGATCACAGATTTACTTTGTCGTGCCTTGCAACAAAAATATCTTGATATCATAAATGAAATGGATTTGGTCTCTACAACTAAAGCACTTCTTCTGACATTGAGAAATGATGGTTTTGATATTCTTCTTTCATATGTCAAATCATTTTGCACAAGATTAGATATTGATATACCAGACATGAGTGCTCATTATAAGCATTCTAGTCGTTCATGTCGACAAAGGGATACCATCACATTTAAGCATCACTTTCATTACGATATATTTAATATTCCAATAGATTTTCAATTGGAAGAGTTAAATTCTAGATTCGGTGATAAGATAGTAGAACTTCTTATGCTTAGCTCTGCCTTAGATCCAAAAGATAATTTTAATTGGTTCAACATTGATAAGATTTGTACTCTTGTCGAGAAGTATTATCCTAAGGACTTCACTGAATAGGAAATGCATAATTTGAGATGTCAACTACAACATTATGAGCTCGATGTGGTTTGTCATAAAAAATTTCAAAAAATGTCCACTATCTCAGAATTGTGCCAAGGGTTATTTGAAACAAAAAAAAATTGCAATAATATAATTTGATTGACAAGTTGATTCGTCTAGTTTTAACTTTGCATATTTCTACGGCAACTACAGAGCGTGCATTTTTGGCTATGAAGCATATGAAAACAGTTCTTCGTAATAGAATGGGAGAGGATTTTCTGACAGATTCTATGATTATTCACATTGAGAGGGAGTTTGTTGCAATTATTGATTCAGATTCTATAATTGATGAATATTATACTTTGAAGAATCGTATATCACAACTTCAATAATATGTGTATGTATATATGGATCATAAAATGATTTTTTTACTTTGTGACTTATTTGTACTAATTAATTTTTTTCGACTTTTATTTAGGAAGTTGATGGCATGAAAGTTCTTCAACTGGAACTCCAGCTGGAGCGACAATTCAAGTAATCTTTTAGCTACTTAGATACTTTGTCTCTTGTAGTTCAAATCATATATATCTAAAACGTACCAAACTATGCTTTAACAATTTTTAACAATGCGATTGAGATTAATGTACCACAGTCCTAGTTTTTGCCCATGAAGGCAACATCTGATTCGCTTCTAGTGCAGGTATAATTTTTTTTTACTTGGATATACATTTAAGAAAGTAAAATCACGACCAAGCGGCTTTTTAACTCTAATTAGTTTTTCATTAGCTAGCAATTTGTTTGATTAATTTTGCTTCTCAACTTATAGGTGGCAAACTTCCTTTCCCGTTTCAAGTCCATACCTAGTATTGTTGACCTTGACAACTTAAAGGTTTCTGGTGATGTTTGGTTTGGTTCAAGAATAGCGTTGAAGGTATTCTTCCTAGATTTGGTTTATCTATTATCTGTTTTTCACTTGACAAATTAGGCATGTGTTTCATATGGAGTCTATTTTAATTTCTTTTTTATTCTTAAAATTCAAAATTTTAATAGATACTCTATATATTATAGTTGCACATTGATTTCCTTTCATTTCTTTTGTTGGCACATAATCACAAAATACTATGAAGAAGTACTATATGCTTCATTTTATCGGGCAATCAACGACCATGAAGACCTCTAAGCATCAACTAATTATTTATTCCTAATAGTATATTGGTGTTTTGTTATATTTTGGTTTTCTATCCATTTTAAATATAATTTTCTTTTGCAAAACTCAAGAAGAAACATCAAAGAGATTCCCTTTGCAGAACTTGACTTTGGCCACTCAACCTTTCAAAACTTTTTATTTGTTTATGTTTGTTACACTTCTAATATTTTGTATTAATGAGGTTAGTTTAGTTTACCTTTTCATGCTATTGAACTTTATACTGCTAACAAATTGACTAGTGCTCTCGTGTTTTATAGGGTTCGATCGACAAATACTTTGAGGTCATCATTGTTGATGCAGCTCACAATATCATTATCCACAACGACCTAAGGATTAATTCTAGAGTTATCATTTAGCTTACTTTCAGGGTACCTTTTGTCTAGAATTGATGTGATTTCAACTCAGTTTTAGTTACCTATTTGATGTGCTTGTCTAGCCCCATAAATTAGCGATTCTACTCAACTTGTATCCTTTGATAATTTGCATTCTGATATAATTTTTAATATCTATTATTTTTCTATAGGTTTGTTTGACAAATGAGTTTTTTTTATGAATTAAGTAAAAGATATAAGTTATATTGTTATATTTGTCTTCTAAAAAATATCAAATTATTTTTTTTTATGAATTAAGTAAAAGATATAAGTTATATTGTTCTATTTGTCTTGTAAAAAATATTTTTTGAAATTTTTTTGTGTGATAATATTACAGTTTTAATATTTATTTTTTAAAATATTAAGAAAATTAACGATGACAATTTAATTTCATCACTAGATTTGGTGACGGATATTAAATTTCATTGCAAAATTTAATGACGAAATTAAACTTGCTTCACAAAATGCATTAGCGATAAAATTTTTTACGATTGATAATTTCGATTTCAATTTCAAATTTTTAGCCCGGGTAGTTTAAAATTCTGGCTCCAGCATTGGCGATCACCGTTGGGTAGAAGATTGCGATTAGGGTTGGTGTGCGGATTTTTGGTGGCGGTGCGATGCAATAAAAAGAGAAAAGAAAGAAGAACTATTGTTGCAGCATAGTTTGGTACAAAATTACAAATTTATCCTTACTATTTGAATAAATCCATCCATCTTAAAATAGACCACAAACTTCATCTTAGAGAAAACATTAAGAAATATAAATTTCACTTCATCTATGAAAATAAGCACAGATAAGCATTCTATGAAGACAATACTATCCATGAAAATAGTCAAATAACTATGTTCGACTATTTTTTAAAAAAATAATTTTTAAAGACAACACTATAGTCTTAGAACCCAAAATATGCACATAGATAACAATTTAATAAAACTATTGTTTATTAACATGTAAGCAACGCTAATTGACAACGGTTGATTAACATTGTTGTCGTATGTCAAATAAAGATTTTTCATAGACAACAGTTTTAAAAAATCGTTGTCTGTGTATGTCAAAGACAACGATTTTTTAAAAATTGTTGTCTTTTTTCAAAAAACATGGTCAACAACAACAGTTTTCAATAAAACTGTTGTTAAATGAAAAAAAAGACAATAGTTTTTCAAAAAATCGTTGTCTATTAGGTGTGGTTGAATCACAAATTTCTTGTAATGGCGCCTCATCCGAGGAAAATCTCCGGTCTCTATCCGCTCGACTCCTTTCTTCTGGGGAGCCCATGATAGCGCTCGGTCGAAAGGGACTAGCGTATTACGTGCGTCCTCATAAGAGCCGATCGGTCTCCTATTTGGCTCCCGAGTGGAAAGTTGATCTGTTCGATCTCCTCTTTCAGCCTGTCGACCTGCTTTAGATGCAGCAGGCTCATGCGTTGGCCAATCAGGCAACGCCTATTGCTGTTGCTCCAATATTTTCGTCACTCAAGCTTGTATTAGTGCATCGATATCCTCTTGCGTCAGCGTCACTGTTGTGAGTCGTCCAACGTCTTCCATCTTTTTATTCGGATGCAGGCTATGTTCCCACAAACGGTGCCAAAATGATCATGTCTGAATGAGGAAAGCTGGAAAGCCGAGGATGAGGTGACTACTGACGGGATGAAGACCTCAATCCTGCAAAACAAAATCAAATCAGGGAAGGGCCCTAACATTGGCCCTCCGATGCTCAAGTTAGAATTAGGAAGAGAGAATGAGTAATCAAGAAATAGATAAATCTTACCTTTCTTCATATCTAGAATACTCTTTTATACCTTTCTTTGTGATCGTTTATTTACCCTTATTTAATGATATTAATTACCAGAAGAAGACTTCTTTGTCTTGACTTCAGTGCATTAATAATAGATGGAGTGTATTTTTTTATCTTGACTTCTTCATATTTAATGATAGACGGAGTGTTCTTTTTTGTTTTCTCGTCTCCTCATATGTAATGTCATTTCTTGCGTCGGACGAACGATCCAAGCGGCTCGTTTTCCTGCCGACCGAAACAACTGACTATGGGTTTGTCCATTCGTCCGACTGACTCACGATGTCCATTCATCCGATCCGCTGGGTGATCTGCTCGGCCACTCCTTTGTCGGCCGAGTGAAAGAAATGATTTTTATTTTTTTACAACAGAACAAAATCAGAGTTTTATTTTTGTTAAATTAATTTTAGAATATTTGAAAAACATAAAAAAAAAGGAACAATTTTGAACTTTTTTATAACCATACGAGGAAACAACGAACAACACGGTTCCATTTTACTTTCGATTCTTTGGTCCTTTCCTACCTAAAACGTAAGCTTAATTCAAATATAAGTCACAATCGCCAACCATCTAGGATTAGATTTCAGCTATAGTACATTTATAAAAATATTCATTCTAAATGAGACGCACAACTAAAAAAATATTAAATTTCTTAACCATATGTCATGAGTATTTTTTTATTAATATTAATAATTGATAAAAAAAAATTCTGTAAAATTGAACCATTTATCTTAAGATTAGTCAATAAATTTAACTGCATTTATCTGTAATTAAAATATAAGTCATTTGAATATGCATTGGTGCCCGGACAATGGCGTAAGCTAGGAGGATGCTTTCTTAGTTTTACCCGATGGAGTTTCAGATTTAGTAAATTAATGGATAATTTTTTTAACTAAAGTTAGACTTGTCAACTACGATTAATTAACATAAATTGGAAAATAAAATCAACAAAAACACCATTTAATAATTTCTTGGCAATTTGAGATTACGAATTAATAAAAAAGCAAAATATCAAGAAAGAGATATCTAAAAATATTCCTAAATTATCTTACACATATATCTACGTGAATCTGTGCGCCACATTTCGACTTCTTCTATCGTCCGCCCCCGCGAGTCCCGATCTCGTTCTTCAAGCCCTTGTGGTCGCCATTTGCCTCAGGTGTTCACCGACGTCAATCCTTTCTCTCTCCCAGGTGACTTGTTTTCTTCCTCTCTAGTCGATGCTTTTTTGGGTTTAGATTTTGGGTTTTTTTCTTTCTCAACCGGGAACACCGAGAATGGATCTTCCGATCATTAGAACAAACCCTTGCTGTCTCCATCTCCTTCATGATATTCGCCGATGCAGATCCTTTTGTCTCCCAGGTGCTTTTTTTCCCCATGTTTGATGCATTGCCCTTCTCTATTTTTGATTTGCCTTTTTTTCTTATATTTTCCCAAGCAAGAATAACCAGAAATTTCGTATTTCAATGATTAGTTCAACTAGTGATGTTTAGTGCGAGGCTTATAATAGGGTGTCCATGTTAGTCCCTGTCCTGCAGTCAAACAATGAACGATATGTCTTTCGTGAACAGATCGAGCAGAGTGTATGTAGATGTATGGAAATTATGGGAAACCAATCGATGATTATTTCTTGACATTGAAACTCGGTTGAAGTTGTGCGATGATGCAGTTTAGTTGTAGCACTTGAGTATTAATTTTTTTAGATTGGATGTGGGTCGAGATAGGTATAGGCTGCGGTTCTTCAAGTAGGTATTAGTTACTTCTTCTCATAAAGCTTAATAATAAGCGAATTTCTCCATTATGCTCTTATCTCTATAATTTCCTCCCCAGGAATCATAATAGTAAGATCCCTCTTTGCATACATAAGACTCTTCTTTATCACAATCCCAAATTGCACAAGTATCGATCTTCATTGTCTCATCTTTATAATTGTTTTTTTTAAATAATCCATGAATTAAAAAAGCATTGTAATTAATTGCATTAATGACGAATATGATTTACAAATAATTAATCTATTTTTTTGTATTTAAAAATGTATTATTCATAATTAAAATTGAAACTTGTCTAATGATTATAAGATTACTAAATTTACGCCAATAAGTATAAGGAGTATTGTTTTTTAGTACTATGGAGCATAGTTCAAAATTTTGTTCCGTGCCGGGTGGAACGGATGCACCGAAATCGACACCGAACTAACGAAGATTTCGTCGCGTCCTGCATCACTCGTAGGAGGAGTCGTGCTCGTGACAACATGAGCAGCGTCACGAGACGCTTCTGGTGCCGCCGGAAGCTTTGCAGGGCACCTAAACATTGCGAGCGCTTGAGGCGTCGCGATGCGACGTTTTTGGCGGCGTCGAAAGCGTCCCGTGATGCTTCCGGCGCCGTCGGAATAGACTTGACCACGGCTCGGAATCGACGGTTCGAGGTTCGGAATCGACGGTTCGAGGTTCGGAACCGTCAGTTCGGAACCGCCGGTTCGACGATTCCAGGCAGGTCGACCCTTAACCTTAACCATCCAAGACGGTTACGGTTCACAGTTCAAAACCGCCGGTTCACGGTTCGCCACGGTTCAAGATTATTATATTAAAAAAATTAAAAATTACAAATTACAAATTGCAAATTAAAATTTATTGGAAAAAAGGGCTTGCACTTATTTAAGTTGCACGTATCCTCTTAGGGGAATCAAAGTTCACGTAGTTCTTTTACATTGTCACTCACTTCCATTTCCCGTTCCTATCGTATTTGTTCCTTCAGTATCAAAATCTTCAACTTCATCATCTGAAAGTTGCATTCCTTGGATTCTTTTCTCCGCTCTGTCCAATCGTCCAGTAATGCTTGGGCTTCCAATGAGTTGGGAGATAAAGTTGATCGTCGTTCATCTAATATATTGCCGCTGACACTGAACGTCTGCTCCACAGCAACAGTTACACTGGACAAACTAAAATTTCTTTGGTGATCACGGAGAGGACGGGAAAGCTTTGAGTCTTCTGTGACCACCACTTTAAGATATCGAAATTTTCGCTATCTGCTTCATTAAAATCAAAAGAAATCGTAAAATAATTCTCAAGTTCCTACATGGAACTTAAGGATCCTCGTGGACGTTTTGTCTGTTCTTTTAATAAAAGTTGTGTTTTTGTAAGTTTTAAATTACTACTAGTAGTTTGTTGTATTTCAGAAATATTAATTTGTATTACATATTTTGCATAATATTGATTATAAATATCATATAAATAAATTCTAACATTATATATAATATTAACTGAATCAGGAAAAGAAGAATCTTTAATTGGAATTAAAGCGTCATAATATAAAGTTAACATTTTTTGTAAAACTTCTAATTTAAATATAGGATCTAAAGCAAATGTAATTAAATAAATTTCAAGAATAAAATAAATTTTCCCCCATTTAATTTTCATAACTAAGATGCAAGGAGATAAAGATTCATTATTAATATATCCATTTAAAACTAATACTATATTAGAAAATTTTTCTAAAACTAATTGAGCAGTGGGATAATAAATACCGGAAAGTTGTTCGGTTGCATCATTAAATACTTTTAAAATTTCACAAATACTACTACAAATATTCCATTGTTGTGAAAATAAATATATATTAGTATTAGTATTTTGTGCAAAAAATGAATATAATAATTCTTTATATTCAAATGAATCTTGTAATAATTGGTATGTTGAATTCCAATGTGTTGGTACATCACGTGGAAATTTTTTAGGTCTCATTCCATTAGTTTTACAAAATCTATCCCATTATTTCATTATAGATGGATGAGACCATAAATAAGAAATTGCAGTTCTAATTGGTTTAATATAACTTTATAAAAATTTTAATCCATCTTGAACACATAAATTTAAAACATGACATACACAACAAATATGAAAAAATAAACCGCCAATAATATATTGACAAACAAATTTTAGATCATCTATACAAGCGCTATTGGAACTAGCATTATTTAATGATATTAAAAATATTTTATGAGTTAAGTCATATTCTTCTAAAATTAAGCATAATAATTGTGCGATGTTATGAGCATTATGTGATTCATCAAAAACTCTATAAGCTAACAATTTTTTTGGGGGATTCCAAGAGTTATCGATCCAATGGCAAGTCACACCCATATATGAATGTGTTTGCCAATGATCACTCCAAATATCGGAACATAAATAAACTTTATTATCTAATTTTCTAAATTCATCAATTAAATTATTTTATCCTTGTTTTACTAATTTTTTAATTGTACGAGTAAGTGTAGTTCTAGAAACACGTTTAACACATAGATTAAAAGATTCTTTACAAAAATCTTCAAATGTGCATTTAGATCCAAAACTAAAAGAAAGATGTTCTATGGAAACAAATTTAGCTAATAATTCTCTTAATTTATTATCTGAATATAAAAATAAACTGGAATCGGTACTACTGCTAGTTGAAGAAAATCTTGATAATTGTGTTTGAGAACGGTCGAGTCCATATTCTGTCAGGTGCTTTGTTTCTACATGTCATTTTAATGATTCATAGCCACCGCTGACTTGGAATTTGTAGGAAGCATTGTAGTGCTTACATTTTGCACGCATTTCTCCCGACGGGAGAGTGACCTTCTCAAAATGTTTAGTGAAAATAGAAGACTTTAGAAGAGGAAGTTCCCGAACCTTAGAAGTAATTGCATCGGTATTTCCTTGTGTTTCGGGTGTCGGATTCATAAGATGCTCGATCTCATCATTGGTGGATTGAATGTTGGGGTCCTCCTCCCGCGTATTCATTATTTCCTTTCCCTTCCGAGCTCAAGATGATGCATCTCCGCGGCCTCCTTCCATTGTAATAGAAAATTGGAAACGAAAGCGTGTAGAGAATACGAAATTGAGATTAAGAGTAGAGAAGATGTGTGTGAAAATGATGAAATGAGCTCTTTATTTATAGAGTTTTGATAGTAACGGACACTAAATCATAGCCATTGATAAAAAAACAGTCAAATGATCCTAACCGTTGAAAAAAATACCTAAACCCCCCCCCTCCCCTCCCCCAACGGCTAGGAACCGTCGGTTAACCGCCGGTTCAAGCCGTTTAAAAAAAAAGGTTGAATCGGCGGGCCGAACTGGTGGTCCGCTGGTTTTGCACCAAAAGAACCGGAACCAGTCCGGCAAGTTACCAGGTCGGTTCCGTTTCGACCTGGCGAACTGGGTTAACGGGCAACAGGCTTGTTGACCCGGTTACGGGTCCGAGCCTAGTCCAGGCCAGACTCGGTCGGGTCTATGTCGGAAGCGCCTCTAGTGCCGCAGGAGGTGTCACTGAATGCCTCCGGCGTCGTCGGAGGCATCCGTGGGCCGTCGGAGGCGTCGCGGGCGCCGGGGTAGTTGCAGGTGTCGGGCGTGATCAAACAATTCTCACTCCCACTTAATTGTGATATTTTAAAGAGACTTTCATGAACCCTAATTAAATTATCCCAATAAAATATAAAAAATATATTTAAAATTTTAAATAGATTAATAAATTTTATTAAATAATATTCTGAAATTGTTTTTACTATTTTAAAAATTCTTAAAAATTCTAAAAAAAATTTAAATGTTTTATAAAAATTATAATAAATCAAATTTATATTCTTATATATATATTAATTATTTTATATTTTTTTACTGTTTTAATGTTTAATTGATATTCTAATTTTTTTACTATTTTAAATATATAGTATTTAAATTATTAATTAATTAAATAAACAAATAATTAATTTATATGATTATTATATATAAAATAGTATTTTGTATTAATTTATATAATTATGATTATTTAATCTGGATATTGGAAAATTATAAAGGTTATCTAAGTAAAATAGTACAAGAAGCATTGCTTCCATTTGATTGTGATGTAAAAGGTTATCTAAGTCACTCCTTTTAGTAAGGTAACATATTATGATATTATGATGTATCAATTTTAATTCAAGTTATTTATACATCAATTGTTTTTTTAAAGAAAATTATATTTAATTATTTTTTATAACAATATTAAGTTGTTTAATAATGGAGAACTTATATAAAATCAGTATATACCTTATTTTTAAATTATACACAATAAATATATTTATCTATAATTACTATATATAAATAAAAAAAATATCGAAACTATATCGGCATGATACGATATGATATCGAAATCGTATCGTTCCGGTCTAGGACTAAAATCTCGATACGGATCAAAATTTTAAACCTTACTATGGAGAACTATTGTCCTTATCCACTTTCTCGCTTATTGTAAAATAGTAGTACTTTCTTGTACAACTATATCCTATATCTATTTTTAAAATTATGATTTCTCTTTTAATGTTTCACAAATCACAAATAAGTTAACATGATTTGTGGATAGATTACACAACAAATAAGCTTATCACATCTCTTAGCTCTATGACTTTGAGGGATATTCCTTAGTATAAAGGGCTTTTGGGTAAATAGTCATTATTAAAGGGCAGACCGATGCACGAAGCTCTCACTATGTGGGGTACCGGGTAAGGATCCATTGTATGCAGCCTTACCTTGCTTTTTGCAAGATGCTGTTTCTAGGATTTGAACCCGTGACCTTTTGATCACAAAGCAACAACTTTACCATTGCGTCAAGGTTCCCTTTCGTAAATAGTCACTATTAATAGGAACAATTTTATTGTGTGCTTCATAATACACTTTTTCATTTTCGAAGTTTTAATTTTTTTTGGTAAAAAAGTGTCAAACTTTTAGAAAAATCTATTTATAATGTTGTGTCTTCAATCATTAATGACAACATCATTATTTCATCTAGCTAAATATAAATTTTATCATCCTTATTTCGTCTAGCTGAATAATAGCATGTCAAATTTTGCATGGTTGACATGCCCACTATTTTATCAATGAAAATATAGCTCTCAAGGTAATTTTAAGATTTTAAAAGTCATATAGACAAACATTTTCAAATAATATAGATGGAAGAAAATGTATAATTTAATAAAAGGGAATATCGATCCCAAACAAAGTATTGACAATAACTTTCAAGCTCTTATCATTTTGGATAGTGCCACTTTTAAGACATTTGCACAAGTTTAAAACAATGAAAGATAATTTAGAAAAAAAAATAGAGTGAATTAAATTATTCTCACCAATATCAATCTATCATATAAAATGGGTTTTGTGCAAATAATCTTTACTAATATGGAAAATTCATTCAACCACCCTTAGTATTATTTCTTCTGTTTAAACTTTAAATTTCTAAAATTTTAGAAAAAACTTATGGAATTTAAAGTTTGAATCATTTTATTCTTAATTACTAATAAAAACATGTTTAATCAATCTTGCCAATTATTAGCACGGGAGTTTCACGTGTTTGCCATATCAGTATTAAATGAAGTTGTTCCAAAGAAATTCAAAATTATAGAAAATATTTTATTTTTTTTGAAACATTGAAAATAATTTTGAAGGCTAAGGGATTAAATCACATTTTCCCTCGCAAATAATATTGTATGATGTGATTATATTAAGATTAATTAGTTCAACATTATTTTTGTATTTCTTGGATGGGTGACATTGGCACAGGGGAGAAGATCCAGTGAAAGAATGTGGCATGAGGTTTTGTGTTTTAGAAGCACCGTCACCCCACTTGCCATGATGTCTCACCGACGGTCTCTCAAATGCGTTATCCCAACTAAACGGGTTCCCGCGTGTTGTGTTAAGGGAACACCAGACTTGCCAATGCCATTCGATCGCCGTTGGTCCAATCCGAGGAGGAGAAAGGGGGAGTTTCATCATTCTTTGAAGCCTGTTCGACGATGGATCCAAGGCGAGGGTTGCAATCATTTTGATTGCCACTCCAAAGGTACTATTTCAGATATCATACATAAAAAGGACCCTCCTTATTTATGTTAGTTGAGCCTTAAATTCTTGTTCTAGAGTAATGTTATTTTGATACTTAGGGTATGTTGTTGCCATTTAAAATGAGGACGAGTCATACCTATCCAAGAATACACTTCTTATGGTGATTCTTGTTGATCACTTCTTGAGTTCTTGAACAAGAAGAAAATAAACCAATTATTTTATTCTATAAAACTTGGGTACAATCTTTATTGGGAATTTATTGAAGAATTGAATAATTTGATTCATATTTGTATTGTTGTTTGTGGAAATCTTTTCATCTTAAAGCCAAATTATTGCCTATTTCAGCCTCGTGACTTGTAATGTTTCTTGTTTCCCAAAATCTATCAAGACTTTAGAGGGCTTGGTATATCTCAATATGTTGCTTGAGAGAAACCCCATTAAGACTAGATTTTTTCCCCCAAAGATCTGAGTTAACTCATTGTTACATTAGATCTTAATTTGATCGTCAAGACTTGAGTATTGTGATTATTCTGATTGCCACTCCAAAGGCACGTTTTCAGACCTCATACATTGAACTGAACCCTCCATAAGTTAGTTCTCTAAATTCTTGTTCTAGTTTAATACTTTCTTGTTAGTTAGGTCATGTTGTTGCTATCTCAAATCATAGTTATTTAAGGCATGAGGTGTCTAAAAGCATATAAGTGTTGTGGGGCCTAAGGTGCAATACACAAAGTGAGACGCATGCCTTACTAAAGTAAGGCACTCTAGATATAAATTTTTACAATTCAAACATGTATAGGGAATTTGTACTAAAATATTTCACTAACAAAACTATAATGGATAAAATATTATACACTAATGTAAATATAAAATTCACTAGTAAATAAATACGTTATACACATAATTCAATTTTTTAAAAAACTTCAAATATCTAAATCATTTAAATCTTTATCATCTTTCTCAATCATATCATTATCATCATCACGGGATGTTTCAAATTTGTATAATTGAATTTTTATCGGTTTCGTAAGATCAAACGCCTTAAGTGCGCTCGGTTCCTCTCACAAGGAGCACGCTTAAGGCGATGAGGCGCAAGATGCTCGCCTAGCTGCGCCTTGAGCCTAGGCACAACAAGGTGAGCACTTTTAATAACTATGTCTCAAATGAAAACCGCTAGTATCTGTTGAATAAAATACTTCTTTATTGTTATTCTTATTAATGACATCTTAAATTTTTTAAAAGAAGAAAACGGATTAGATATTTGATTGATTAGAAATTGTGATGAATTCCTCTCTTTTAGATTGTTAATTAAGAATGATGCTATTTACATGTTTATGGTGTTCTTCCATAGCTTAGCCAATTTGCTTCTTCAATTGTATTACCTGGATGTTTTGGCCTGCCAATTCAAGTGCCCAGTCAGTTCTCATGCCTCTTGAATGCTTCTTCCCGCTTGCTTGGCTGGTCAGATTGAGTCTTCCTTTTTTTCCAATTGGGTATATGGGTTTCTCCTCTTATCATATCAGTCATATTCCCAAAAGAAGATGATCAATGTTTTGTTCATTTAGGAAACTTTAGGATGAACAATCAAGTTAAATATCTCTTTCTTTCCACCTGTTTTTTCTGTTCAAGTATTTAGCAGAAAGGATTGGATGTAAAGTATCTTTCCTCTCCTCTCCTCATCTGAAGTAATCAAGTTTTTAAATCCTTACATTTCCTTCCAACTCTCCACCTACCTCCCCTATAATTAAATAATAGATAAAATTTGGTAAACTAGGCACATATAGGTATTGTTAAAAAAAGAAAAGAGTGATTATGCCACTCAGTTCACTGACCTAGTTGACCAATTCCCCTATTGTGTCATCTGAATTTGTCTAAATAGATCGATCTTGCTCAATTGAGCAAATCCCTGTATGTTTAATACTCAAGCCATGAAGCGTGAAACAATGTTAAAAAATATGACATAATCAAACTCTCAAATACATGACACTCATACCTCTCATAAAATTAAAGTTAGTACTGAGTAGACTTTCACAATATTTGTACCAAATGCCTACATTCTTTACATACTCGGGATGAAGTTACCATCAATATACATGGGTTTGTAGAGGTGTTGGAAGGATTTGGTTCTCTCGTCGCCCCAGTTGAGCTGGTCCCACCATGATCTCTCACACATGATCTCTTTCAGCCCATCAGCAACCAATGTAAGCATCGTAAGTTTGGGGCAATCTTCCACCGCAATAGTCTTCAACGATGGGAAATTTAATGTTTGTTCCCCATCACTCAAACTCTTCAATTCTGGTAGCCGCCGTATCACCATTGTGTGGAGATGAGGGAAGATTGTTATAACTCTCTCCCCACTACCATTTCCCTGTCCCTCCAATTTGATCAATCTATCTATTGCCCTGCAATCCTCAATTTTTAGTGCAAGAAGAGTATTAGGGAACCTAGCCCGCCAGACCAGCTTTGCTTTTGGGAGACTCGAAAGTCGAAGCTCTTGTAGAGGTAGAAGAATAGGCTGAAGATTGCCAATTACTACCTCTTCTAGCTCACTCATTGCATGAAGCTGGATACGAGCTAGTCTGGGCATAGTTTCCGCATGAAAATCCATGGATGGGATATTGAACATCGTCAAATCTTGACACCCTTCTATATGGAGCCAATGTGTGAATGCTGCCAGTCTTGGAGAGTCACAGAGGTTTTGAAGAGCAGCAAGCGTGCTGACTGTGATCCCAATGACTTTTAATCTCTTCAAGCTTTCCAGCTCTTCGAAACTAACACCTCCTTCCAAAGTGTGTCCTTCCCTCCACCCACTGTAGCTGTCCACCATGTTAAGCCATTGCAATTCTCGAAGACTGGAGATTAGTTGGTCAGGAATGATTCTCAAAGATGTCGTGGATGACAATGTCAAATGTCTGAGATTTACTAACGCAGCCATCTCCTTAGGTAAAGAAGTAATCCTAGTTCTGGATAGTTCAAGAAAGTGTAGTTGCACCAGATTACCAATGCTTACCGGGAGCTCCTCTATAGGAGTCTCTCGCAAATCAAGGATTTTGAGGTGAGGCATGTGCAAGAAGAAGCCATTTGGAATCGTGTTGAGAAGTTTGTTAAACTGAAGATCCAGAAAAATCAAATCAGGACATTGAGGTGCTTTTGGGAGGTCGCTGATTTTGTTGCCCCCAAGTGATATTCTCTCTGCAGCTTGCCATTTCTCAGCTACCGGAGCTTCTTCAACCAACTCCCTATCCAGCACCAACCATTTGTTCTCCTTCTTCCCGCACTCACGTTCCACCCACAATATCATGGCCCGGGTCATGGGATGCATCGTGAAGTAGTCATCATGAACCCTTACGGTTACAGATGCTGCATGTAGTATGCCAAGTAGAAACTGTGTCTTGTTGTCAGCATCCATTAGATTCTGCACATTATCAATAATCCCTTCACCTTGCCACAAATTCCTAAGGTTATGCTTGCTGATCCAACATCCTTGTTTGACTAATGCACCATAGGAGGCGCAAACTCGCAAGTTGTCACTAGATAGACGATCATAGCTTAGTTTCAGGATAGAAAAAACATTATTTGTCATACCAGGAAGTTGGTGTGGTGTGTCCTTCATGATGGTCAAGGCATGCATCCACTCTTCCAAAGTCTTTTTTGGTGCCATTGCTTGTGCCAGGATAATGAGAGCTGCAGGTAAGCCGCCACATTCTTTGACTAAAGCTCTCGCCATGACCAGTATAATCACGTTGGTGTCAATGACATCCATCCTTGCGCTATTTCTGAAGAGATTCCAGGCTGCCTCCTCTTCTAAGCATTCCACTTTAATCATCTTCTCTGTGCCCATATGACTGCAAGTGTCTTCTGTTCGGGTTGTGAATATGATCTTGCACTTTGATGGAAGCTCAGGAAGTGGAATTCCAACAACCTGATAATTTAGCGGCTCCCATAAATTATCAAGTAACAATATGAAGTTCAACTTCCTCAGGACTCTATATAATTTGGCTGCTCTGTCTCTGTGTGTGGCCTCATCCTGCCATGTCAAACCCAGTCGGTTGAATAAAGACCTATGGAGTTCCTCCATCTTATAGTCTATTGATAGCTCAAGGAAGATAACCACATCTACCTCTGTTTCACTCGTTTCACTCAGGAAATCATTGTTGAGTCTTCTCAAGAGTGCCGTCTTGCCCACACCGCCCATTCCGTGGATGCCAATCACACTCAAACTTTCATCTTTGGCATGGCATCGAAGCTCCTCGAAGACCTTGTCCATGCCAATTGTTTTGGGGATTGGCATCTTGATGGAGTGGATAAGATTCTGGTTATCTGCGAGCTTAGTGAACTCTGCACTTTGTTTGAGCTCTCTGATTGTTGCAAGTGTTGCTTCAGCTCTGTTTCTGAGGGGATAGATAGAACAAACGTTGAGTGGGAAACTGCACAAACACTTGATCTTTTGATTGTATTTTCCCTCTATTGACTTGGCTTCATCTTCCATGTGTTGCACAGAGCTGAGCCACCCAAGCACTTCGCTCCTGGGAGTCAGGCCATCCCTTTTTGCTGCCTCAATGTCTCTCCTGACATCAGAACTCTTGTCCTTGAGTTGGCCAACCTCACTGACCAAGGAGCTAAAGGTCCCCTCATAGGTCATGATATAATTGCATGACTGAGAGCAACAAGCCTTCAACAAGTTGAAAATATCCATCAGGCAACTCGTGGAAATAGATTCCATTGTAGTTGTTGCAGCAATAGGTTTGGAGAAAGTTAAGTATGATGCAGGAGAAAAATAATTATGGTATTGTGAAGACAGAGAATGATGCATGGCATTATATATAGTAGATGCAGAATCAAATCCAAATCATGATTGCTCTCTGTTGAAGCAAAGGAGTTGGGCAAAGAGAGAGGGATTGCTCTTGAAGAGAGCAAAGTAAAGGAAAAAAGCTAGTATTGTGCAAAGAGAGAGGGCATAGCTCTTGAAGAGAGCAAAGTAAAGAAAAAAAAGCTTGTACTAGTGATGGTATTTGGTTGGTAGAGAATTTTCTTCGATTTTCTGTGGTTTCTAAAGAAGGTTTCAATTTTTATTGGTTGCTTCTAAAACTAAAGAAGAGGGTGTTGATTAGCCTTATTAAAAGAAAAAGTAAAAAAAGATATTATTTTGAACATGGTTTAAAGTGTCGTACCGAGACGGTCGAAACGGGCGAAACATCTTGTTCTGCCCTGCGACCGGCACGACTCGGCACCAAACCCGCGACAGCTACAACGTGTTGCACGACCCCATGGTCGCAACAGAGGGGTCGCTCGACCCCGCACAGCAGTGGAGGGGTCGCATAACCCTTTCGTTGTTGCCGCGGAGGTGTCGCGCGACCTGCGGTTGCTACAGAGGAGTCACACGACCACCGCGATCGCATCGGACGAGTCACTCGATCCCCGTGACCATGGCTGAGGGGTCGCACAACCCCGCCGTGGCAACGCCGAAGTCGCGCGAGCTCGCGAGTGATGTCGGATTTTGGATTTTTTTTAATTAAACTTAGGTTAATTATTTTAATCAACTCCTAGCTATGATCGAGATAATTTAAAGAGACTTTATTAAACCCTAATAAAATTATCTAATTAATTTTATATTTCATTTATTTTAATTTAAAAATTATGATAAAATTTTTATTTATTTATTTATCTATGTTCATATCTTTTCCTTTTTTTAAAAAATTATTTTTAATATTATTTATTTTTTAAATATTTATGTTAAATATTTTATTTTTTAATTAATATATTTTATATTTAAAAAATACCGAAGCTATATCGGCACGGCACGATACGGTTTCGAAATTTTAAACTTTGATTTTGAATTTGTTCTTATAACAATATGGATATCCCGTTAATTAAAATAAAAATAAAAAAGAACATTGCTTTAATTCTATCTATTCTTCCATTAGGTGTTCGCTTAGAGATTACCCATAAATATAACTTACAATTTGATTAAATAGTGCAATATTTGATCAAAACAATTTCTGATGCAGAAAAGTAATATCTATGTAAACAAGTGTTTGAAAACCACCAAAGTTTTGGACATGACTAGAGGATGCATTACACAAATTTGTATCATACACAAGTTAATAATCCTGTATAAATATGCTTTTTCAGTGGGATGAGTATTGAGTCGTGTACTTTAGTCATGGCATTCTTAGATTAATGGATCTTCCTTGCTATCTAGTAGAGATTAATATATCTTGGATACTTTATACTTCAATTTGTAGTATTATCTTCTTTTGTTCTTTGTAATTTAACAATTAGAAAGCAAGTTATATATATATTTTTTGCAAAAACCTTTATTAATCGTTGAAATGTTTGATATTATAAAATGTGTTTTTTTGTTTCTTTGCTTAGACTATTTTATGCTTATTTCATACAATATCCTGGGAGATAATAATGCTTCCAAACATGGTGAACTTTATCATAACATTCCTTTGGATATCATGAATTGGAACTCAAGGAAGAGGTTCATCTTCCATGAAATTGATAGTTTGAATGGCGATTTACTGTGCCTTCAAGTGAGTCCCCTATAACTTCATTCATTTAAATTTTGTCCATTAATTGCCTTTCAAAATAAGGTTACCTTCTCATGTTTTCAGGAAGTAGATAATTATGAAGATATCTCAGCATATTTGAAGAGAAAAGGTTATATTGGTCATTATAAGGTAAAAATATCCTCTAACCAATGAGGGATTCAATCATCTGCAATGATTAACTATAACACGCCATAAGCTCATGTGCTTGCTTCATAGCCTAACATTTAGCCTAACAAATGAGGGGTTTTGTAAAAATATTTTGCATTTAAATAAGTGATAGAATTCACATTTTCAATAGGATTCTGTCCACCAACACATACTTGTCCAAATTCACCCTTACAAAGTTTGGAATGTAAAGCAAGGGAAGTGTGGTTGCTTTATGGTTGTAACTTGCCTTAAATAAGTCATTTGTACTTTCAACAATCAGATGCCTTTTGGTGGAATTGGTTGGCTTCTTCGCAAGAACATAAGTGTGTTTAGCATGGAGCATACCTGGGATGGGTTACCTCTTAGGAAACTCCTACCCTAGAGTGACATTCCACCACCGGACAAAACCATATGGTTGATAATATCAAATGTTGGTCAAACCGGATGATTCCTCCATGTTGCTATGTCTATGTCATGTGTTATGTAAAGCTTTTAATAATGTAAAATTCTTCATAAGAAATCATAGATGCATATTTGAATGTCAGCGTCGCACTGGATGGGCTAAGGATGGATGTGCTCTTTTCTGGAAAGCTGAGAGGTGCCAAAATTTTGTTTTATTCTTCTGCTTTTATTGAACCTTATATCAATTCTTGTTATGGTTGATTTACTGCAGGTTTAAATTACTTGAGGCAGACAACATCGAGTTTAGGTCTTTTGGCCTTCGTGATAATGTGGCCCAACTCCTTGTTTTCGAGGTAATTATGCAACAAGTAGGAAAAGAAGACTTTTCCTATTAGAACCTGTACATTCTATCTTTAACTGTCCCTATACAAATAAAGTCATACATATGCAGGAGACATGTATCTTATTAGAACCTGTTATCTTATATATTTGGAGCATATTGTTTTTTATTTATTAGAGAGCTAACAACATTTTTTTTCTGAAATTTTTGGTGGAAAAAGGTTTGATTAGCAACTGACGCAAATAGCTTAAGTGCATGACCTAGTTAAATAAAAGAAAAACAGAGCAATGAGACATACATTCTTAATTCTTTTCTTTAATTTTTTGCTGCTTGTTGAAACCAAATATATAAGATATAATTTTAGTAATAAGAAAAGAATAGAAGGAATAATTAAAATGGATTAACATGAAATTCACTTAGGAGTTTTAGATATCTTAGATCTATTATTGAATAGAGATATTGTGAAGATTCTATGATTCAACAATGAGAAAATATTGATATTTGATGTAGATATCCTTAATAAGGTAAAGAGTGGGAGACTAAAACATAGAGGAGCTTTGGCAATTTTGTGTCTACACCTTATGCCCGGTAAAGCAATTTTCATATTTTACGGATCGAGTGCCAAACAATTAGAAACCAATATGGATAAAATTTAATGAATTTAAGATAAATGGGAAAATTATTACAAAGAGAAAAATTTAAAAAAAAAACTTTTATCCAGGAACATTTTGTATGGTCCAATAGATGAGAAATGATAGAGAATAAGTTAATATTGTATTGACATGTTCAATGTTCAAAGGGCAGTAGCTGATTTTCTGGTTAAACAAATTGAAACAATTAGTGTTGAAAGTGTAAGAGATAAAGGAAGATAAAAAAAAACTCTATTTAAAATATTAAGTGGTTAATTGATTTAAATATTATTAAATATTGACTATGCAAAATAAAGTTCAACTGAGAGAATATCCATTTACTGATTTCCAATAGTTGGGACTCCATGATGATGATTTTTCTCTCCACAAAAAATGTCGGTATAATTTTCTTCAGCAATTTTAATATATTACTTCTTTTCTTTATCGCCCATTAAGTAATACCTGTAAATTGTACTCAGCTGTGCTCTTCTAGAATAGTGAAACAACTTTTTTCCCCCTCTAATCTTCATATCTTTGAGTTTTTTTTGGCTTTATGTATGCTTTTATCTTTGAGCTCTTTGAGAAACCTAAATGGAGAATTGAGTTTGCTTTTCCATGCTTCAAGCCATGTCACATGTGATATATTCTGTGGCATAGGTTTTTTTGGATATAACGATGCAAGAGCCTCCATGCTTGCTATTTTGTCTCTGAACTCCGTTTGCTATAGGCAGTTATCAAAAGGTAATCCAAGGAGATTAGTAGTTGGAAACATCCATGTGCTGTTTAACCCAAAGCGTGGAGATATTAAGCTGGGACAGGTTCGTGATTTAAAATTTTAAGATCTACCTATAAAAAATTTCCTGGATGTGTTCTTTTATCTTTTCACTACTATTATGTGTTTGGGGTTTTATAATTTTTATTTCCGACTTTCCTAGTCCTTGTTTTTAAAGTTTCTTTAGATGCTACATGGCACTTGATTTTTAGTAAGAAAGGAAACAAGAGAAACAAGATCTATTCTAACATCTCGTTTATTGTTGTAAATCAACAAGCTTGAATTCTTAAATGTGTGGAAAGAAATACTATCGGATTAAAACTTGCATTCTATTAAATGCTATTAGGGAGGAGGAGGAGAGCTGGGAGAGAAAAAAAATGCTGATACGAGTTCATCAACCTCCAAGAGTAGCAAGATTTATGACAGAAAAAGAGAAGAGAATATCAAATATAATACAATGATTTTATATTCTTTGACATTCGTTCACCTACAACCATGGTTGCATGGAGTTTCTGTTGTTTATCTGCAGAGAGAAGAATTTACTAGCTCCATTGTAAATATACTTGTTGTCCGGGGCATAAATGAGTGGAAGTATTTGGAATACCCATAGCCTATAATTTACTGAAAGCTGGAGAAAAAGAAGTCAGATTCCATTAGTTAAGAGATTCTTTGTTGTTGCACGCCTTCCATTCTCCCTCTCCTATGCCTTTTCCCTTTGTTTTTTTCTTGTGTTCCTCTTCCTTCATTTCATGTCGTTTCTTCTTTAGCTTTATCTCTTCTATTAAAAAGCCAATTGTCCTCCGAGTCTCTCTTCTTCTCTTCCTTGTTACTTCACAAAGATGATGGTTTGATCAATCCAAGGAGGAAAGAAATAATAAGTAATAACTGCAGTCAGCATGATTTATTGCAATTTGCAAGCAACATGCATAGAAGCTATGAAGATGAGAGATTTATCATCAAAAGCACTGGAGGGAGAGACAACATCCTAGACAATAAGACAAAACATTGGTATGGCATGAGATTGGGACATCAACAAATAATCAGTAGTGCACATGACAGAGAGAGTCCTCAAGGGATATTCCAAAATTTTCAGCTCGTAGGAAAGTGATCAATCTTTATATTTATATACTTATTACTACTCCATATTCATTTGTCTTATCCCAAATGCAACACATGAAATTGATGTGATAATGTTATCTTAGATAGGATTTGCACTCGACCTCCTGCTTTGATTGGCTTGCTACTTATCTCAAAAACTTGAGCTGTTAGGAAAGAGACCAATCTTTTCATCTATGTACTTGATAACATGTGGGGACTTTGGCGACAAGAAAAAGTCATGTATTGTTGTTTGAGAACTGTTACATCAATGGTAACTGGATGAACCAGAGTTGATCCCACTTTCCTTTAATTGAACAAAGTAAGTTTGACCACAGCTACCGTTTTTGTGCATACAATCACAATCATACTTTAACTAAGCCCTACTTTTGAATGAATAATTATACAGTAACATTCTAAGTCCATCTTTATGATGATTTCCTCCATAAGATTTTACTTCTTTTCCATTTAAGATTTTCAAGCTTCTTATTGTTTCTTCAGATCTATAGATTTTTATTGAAGGCAACTCAGCTTTCAGAGAAATGGGGTGGAATTCCTGTTGTACTTGCTGGTGATTTTAACAGCACACCCAAAGTATGGTCAGCTGATTTTTTATATAATGCTATGCTGATATGGTTTATCTCTCCATACTTCTGCATTATATTCTCCTTTTGAGGGCTAATGATATACTCGAGATTATTGTCAAGATGAATCCAACTAAATATCATACCAGTTATTGGCAGTCTTGAGCTACCCTTTCAGTGCACGTAACCAATGGAACATGACAATTCTTCAAGTGCTTGTGAACTTATTAACTTAGGTTTTTCATAGTTGCTTATAGAAGCATGAAAAGAAATCCATTATTCTAATGGGATTGGGAGCTGCTGACCTTTTCTCTCTTCATATTAACAGAGTGCAATCTATGACTTTTTGTTGACATCCAAGGTAAATCAGTAATTTGTTGCTCATAGAATAAAATGCCGTTTTCATCTTGGGAAATTGTAATTGAGAGAAAACAAGAGTTCTGCAGCTGAAGGTTGACATGCGCAACAGAAGAAAATTTCTAGAGCAGAATAATTTCCAGTTCGCTTCATGCAATTTGTCTGCGTAAGTACAAGCTTTTATGTTAAATAAAAGTATATCTCATTTTTCTTTGAGCAAAAATCAAGAGAACATCAACTTGGGAATAATAAAAAAGGTACCCTTGTTTTAGAAATCACCAAATGGCTGCCCTTTAATTATTGTCTATCCAAAATACCCTTATCTTGTGACCTCCACCTTCATCCCTATCACCTTCCCACATCTGAAAACATTGCTCCCATCGTGTCCAGAGTTGTCATCCTCACTGGCTATGCAGGTGTCATCCACTGCCTAACTCCTTGGCGAGTTCACCCTCAACACCTCACACGATTATTGTGGCAAAAGACGAATACGCTCGCCCCCAGCGTCTCCGCCAATCCGTCCTAGGGCCAACACGGAAGAGGTAAATCACGGGCGGCTACTAGTCTTTGGAATAGTGACTAGCACATAAGGGAGGCATTTACCTCGGCTTTGCTGAGATTCGAACCCTAGACCTTATTGTGACAACACCTCATGCGCTAGCCACTAGACCCATCCGAAAAGACCACCTCACATGATCATGACATCATAGAATGGTGGCTGCCTGACCTTCACCCAATCTAACTGAGACAAACTGAAGCAGCATCAAGGCTCTCAGTCTTTGGCAATTGTATCTTCTTCGTTGTTCAGGTTGGACAGATTCTTCTTGCGAAGGCATAGAGGTATGCACAAGTGCTCTGGAAGATGGTGACAATCTAATTGGGTGGGGGTGGAGAGCTGCTTTCAAGCTTCAACAAAGACAATGTTCAGGAGATGGGGATAACGTTGGAGGTGGAGGTAGAAGATAACAGTATTTGGGGTAGACAAATGTTAAGGGGCGCTTCTTGTTGTTTTTGAAAATAGGGATGCCCTTTTGATTTTTTTTTCCCCCAAAATTTGGGGCATTCTCTTGATTTTCCCAAAATAGTGATGCCCATTTGATCATCTTTAGTTTTTGTTGCAGTCTAAATTATTATTGGACTGGTAAGGAGTTGGCAAATGGTTCACCTCATTCCCTAATTACACATGACTTGAATCTGCAAAGCTCTTATGCTACTATCAAGGTTCATTCTTCTTAATCTCTCTTATTTTTTCCCCCCTCCATCCTATATTTCTGTCAGAATTTGCACGCTGTTTGCAGAGTACTGCAATGACGAGAGATTATCTAGGTGAACCACTAGCCACTAGCTACCACTCCAAGTTTCTTGGAACTGTTGACTATATCTGGTGAATTCATCTCTTTCTCAGCATTCTACTCTCAAGTTCATATTTCTGTTTTGATAAGTTGCTCTTAATCTAGGTACTCAACTGGACTTACTTGTACCAGAGTTCTGGATACACTGCCCTTGGACACGCTGAGAATGCTTGGTGGTCTACCTTGCCAGGTATAATAGAACAAAACTTAAGTGTCACTTTCTTTCAATTGTGAAGGGAGTGCTCCCAAGTTTGTTTGAATAAATTGTGTCAGTAATTAGATTGTCTGATGACACTAAATGCATCTTGAATCCATTCCTTTTTCAGGATATTGGAAGTGACCACTTATCCCTTGTAGCTGAGTTGGTGTTCACAGAAAGCAAAGAAATAGAAATACGATCGACCGATGAAAGCAGCAATGATGAAGGCACTGTTACCTCCAAAGTCAATTTAAAATGATACTAGGTATTAACTTAAGATGTATGTTGGTGTTGATCCTAGGTATTCAGCAGCAACCTAGGAACCATGGATTATAATTGATAGTTCTGTAAGGAAACAATTCAAATTGAAGATCACGGCCAATGCGGGTTTTACGAACAAGGTTGGGCTTCAAGTACAACTATTCAAGTGCTAACTCAAGGATCTTCCAATACGTATTTCGTTTTTTTATTTTTCATGTTAGGTTTGCTGTACATAAATTATGTTGAAATTATTATGTACAAACCTTTTTAAAATTTAATCTGAATCGCTTATAATTTGTTGGAACTATTTCAGAATTCCTTTGGCTTGCTATCAATTGCCACTTAACGTTGTGTATTAATCCTTTTGTCTTCTTTATCTTGAGCAATATTCAGGTTGTAAAGTTGGATTATCATAGAGATGTTAGTGTAAAATAGAAATAAAAGGATACTTCGGTGGTGCATGAAGTTTCTAATGCAGAGTCCTGGAAAAGAATCGCATTGGATTTATTGTATGTAGTTTTATTTTGCTATATGCTAATGCTCTAATATCTCAGAATTTCAAATGCTACATAAATATGTAATACAAGATTATTAGAAAGGATACAATAACAATGCAGTAATATCTCATAATTTCATCTCGTACCATTCAATTCAAGTGGAAATGCACATTCTTTACAATATGTCTAAAAAAGCACAAGTAGTTTGCTTGGCCGATGAAAATATAACAAAGTAATAATGGCAAATTACTGAACCAGTTAGTTGAAGTTCTTGAATATTCAAATCAGGTAGTTGAAGTTCTTGAATATTCAAATCACATACCTAAAATTAAAAAAATGATGAAATCATGCACTCAATATCAATTTTACCCCTCCTATTGATTATAAATATAATGTGTTAAATTAATATTTGAGGGTATAAATATAATTAGGAGAACTAGATGAACATATAAGATCTGGTTTCATGACATTTCAAACTTTCTAGATTTATCAGTCGATTTTGGTTGAAATATACTAATGGACCTAGAGAGTTTAAAAGGATATAGAATCATGTCATATGTGTACATCTAGTTCTCTTAATTATATTTATGTCCTCAAATATCAATTTGACATAATATATTAAGAATAATAATTTTTTGAACACAAATCGAGTTTTTTAATCGATTCGTGTTCAAAAAATTGTTACTTTCAATATGGTGTATCTCAATGATGTTTGAGAGCATGAATAATCAAAAGAATTAAACGAGGACATAAGATCTAATTTCATGGCATTTCAATCTTTTTAGGTCCATCAGTAATTTTTAATTGAAGTTGATCAAAATTGGTTGATGGATCTAAAGAGCTTAGAATGACATGAAATTATATTTTATGTGCTTATCTAGTTCTCCTGATTATATTCATACCTTAAAACATCATTGTGATATACCATATTGAGAGCAACAATTTTTTAAACATGAATCGATTAAAAAATTCAATTTGTGTTTAAAAAATAACTGCTCTCAATATAATGTGTCAAATTTATGTTTAAGAATATAAATATAATCAGGAGAACTAGACAAACACATAGAGTATAGTTTCATATTATTTTAAATTCTCTAAATCCATCAATCGATTTCAGCTAAAATCAACTAATGGACCTAGAGAGCTCGGAATCAATTTAATAACTACATTAAGAGTAATGATCCTTTAAACACAAAATGATTTTTTTAATCAATTATTACATTATATCAATCGATTCAAGATATAATCATGCGGATGAACATAATCTCAATCGATTGTTATAGTAATTAAAGAAAACGGTATTGGATATGTGGTTTCGTCATTTTGAAACTTGAATAAGTCGAGACGGTAAAACTTCAACGGCATAGTTTAGTAATTTACCGAATTAATAAACAAACCAACCTATTCATGTTGGCTCATTTGAACCCTTTTTTAAATATTGCAGGTTTTTTATTTATCTTTTATTCATATAAAATTAAAGAAAATAAGTCGGGACGGTAAAAATATGCAATAAACAAGTAAATTTGATTGGTAGAAGAGATTAATTTATTTAGAGCGGAAGGTGCGGATAATAGAGAGAGGTAAAAATAATACTAATCAAGGAAATAAAATAATTCTGATTTAATGAAGATAAAAAAAAAACACGAAGATTCATGAGTCAATTTCGTGTTGGGACATCTACCATAAAGGATTTATATAAAAAGGGAAATTGTAGAGAGAGCCTCATAAGAGTTTGAAAATCATATGTTAAGCTTTTGGGATTTCTTAGAGAGCACAAGTGAACTGCAACGATAAAAATAAAGAGTATTCAAAGGATTGTGAGCATTGTTGAGTTTCTCTTGTCCCATGTTTCATAGCATTTAAATTGAGCTCGATAAACTTCATATAATTATTCTATCTTAATCCAATCGACTCAACTTTACTTTAACTGACTGAAATATAAACATTGAAAGTCTTATCTATCAATGACTATTTTTAGTTGAGTCACCAACAGATGCCATGTTTAGTTGACTCAAATAAGCTTCGATGTAATCAACTTCATAGATTATTAGGAACCTATTGTTCCTTAGTCGACGGCGCCATAACTCAAACAAGGCAGCGCTCAATGATGCTGCCTAAATACGCTAATCTAGATTTTAAGTCATCTAAATCTCATCATCTTTTAGGTCTTCCTTTGTCATAGTTATGCATTGCTTAAGAGTCCTCCTCCATTGGAAGTCGTCCAAACTTATTTCACTTGTCATCCTTTGCTAAGTCGCTTATTTAACCAACCTTCTACCAAATTACTTTGTAGTTCACTTTCATGTCAAGTCTTCAGTCCTTGGAAATACATCCATACTTTACTAGGTCACTTATAGAGCTCTCCTTGTTTCAAGTCATCAAATCTTCTTGACTCATCAATTACTCATGCTCCTCCTCGTCCTAGAGTTCATCTTGCTAAAATTGTTTATCCTTTAGCTATCTCATACCGTGCTTCATATCTTACCTCTTAGTCCATCTCATATTAGGCATTCAAGTCATTGAACCAACTTGATCCCACTAAATCATCCATGTAGTACAATCTAGTAAATCCAGACTCCCATCGATTGACACAGTTGGTACATACGGTTGCTCCAATAGTAAATCTATGCTACTTTAGTGCATACAAAGTAGTAATATATGCAATTCTAACTTAAGCCATTTATTCAAACACATTAAAAAATTTTATTTACACACGAGCACTTAGAACTCGATTTTATCAACACAAGATATGGTTGTCATCTTGAGATTGTTGTCTTCGTCTTCATCATCGATCTTGTCCATTAACCTTCAAGTTTCCATGGGGATATTTGAAGCCACGGTTAGAAACATGAATAAAATAAAGAGGTGGAGATAAAGAAATTTTATTATGTATGAATTATTAGTTTTATATTAGAAGTCTCTTGGTTTTATTGTTAGTTTAAATTATGACATATGTATTGATGTTGTAAATATATACATAGAGAGAGACTCTCTCAGCATGGATGCATAAGGATGGTGTAAATCCAGGACCCAAATTGTATTGAACTAAGGTTAACTCATGTGCGAGCACAACCTATGAACATCAAATGCCGAACCGGTTGAGACAAGATTTGTCCAAGTGAATAAACTAACGTTTTACCACCGAATCTCTTTTTTCTACCTGTTAAAAAGGTAACGGCAGCATTAATATGAAATTAATAGCGATTCCGTAATGTCTCAATATTAATGACGACATTAAACTCATTAATGGTGACTTCATCTCGGCATTAATGACGATATTAAACTCATTAATAATGATTCTGTAACGTCTCGACATTAATGAAAACATTAAATTCAGTAATGGTGACATTAAACCCAGCATTAAATGGCCATAATTTAGTTATTCATTTCAGACAAGTTGAGGACTTCTATATAATTAAGGAGACTGGATCTTGAGTAAATGATAGAGAGTAATTGAAGATAAGCGAAAGAGAAAGCGAGAAGAAGAGTAGGAAGCGAATCTTTGTCCACCCATGTTCTCCCACAAAATTCTCTCAGTAGTGCATTCGTTCAGCTGAACTATTCATGATAGCATTCAGGTGCATTCTCAGTTCGCCATGAACAACAAGTGTTTGGTTGCGTGCGTGGTTTTGTCGTTGTATCCTGAGAACAGACGATCCGAGAAAATCTCGAAGCACAACCAGAGGTGGGGTGAATCTGTTTCAAGAAAATTATGTTGAACGCAGGCCTCAATATCTTTGTCAGTGAATTCTATTACCAACTCGGCGATCAACTCCGAATTCTACTACGTACCGCATCAATTCCGTAACTCGGATCACTAGAAACTTGGCAGAACCAGCCCCGTTGACCGTCTAAAATTATCCGCTCAAATCATCTCAATAGATAGGTTAGAATTAATTTTATATAATTTTAATTTAGTATTTTTCTCCAAATTTCTCCAGTAATCAATTGTCCAACAGCTACAAGGGACGAAATTGTAAATTCCAAACAAAGAACCAATAGAGGCGAACTTCAGTGACAACCAACACCTACACTCAGGACTAATTTGATATACTTCGGCGACGATTAAGAAGTAAGATGTAATTTATCAATTCTCAAGGGGGGAAACGAAAATATTTAACTATAATTTTCTCAATGTAAAATGTAAGCCATCTGAACATCGTGATCCGACCGATTTCCGCTCAGTTTGACCAAATTCGGCAATAATATCGAGCCGAACCGGTCAAAATCAGATCAAATTGAGCTCTAAACCGGAACTGCCGACCGGTTTTTTCTAGATAGATAAATACAGAAGCAAGCACCAAGACAAGCATTGACTTTGACCATGCTCGCCAAGACAGCACCAGTCCTTCGTCCATGCTCTCTGTTTGTAATGCGCGCGGGTTCGCCGCTGCCACGCCGGCGATTCCGCCCTTGTCGGAGGGGCGCGTCGCCTCATGCGCGCATTGCACTACAGCGCGTATTTGTTGGTGCCCACGAGGACTCTTCTAACTTGTATGCTTCGGTTGATTCCTTCCTCTTTTGTCGCACAGCCGTTCTTTTTAGCATTTCCTTCTCTGATCTTATCCGCTGCCCGGCTATCTTAGGGTGTTTGTTTCTTCTTGTTTTTATAACAGCTAAAAATCCTTCTTTTTGGTCTTCTCTGATTTAGGGTTCCTGTCACGCCCATAAATATTCCATCTTTAAGGTACCTTTGGATCAATTTTCCTTGCCAAGTTTGATCCTTTTGCGTTAGAATTAGCGCACTAAGTACGATTGTTTGTTTGTTTTCCTTTTCTCTAGTTTTTGTTGTGGTGACTTCTCAAAGATGGGAGTAGCTGAGGTATCGGAACTCACCGGGGGAGCCGAGAGGATCCCTAAGGAGGCAAAGAAGATCCTGTACGAGTTGGCTTCGAAATGGAGCAACGTCGCGGATTCCCGGGCGTTGGAGGTGGTGCAACTCGAGGGTGCGATGACGAACGCGGTGTACCAGGTCAACTGGCCAACCATGTCCAAGGACGGCGTCTCGCAGAAAGTGCTGGTTCGGATTTACGGTGAGGGGGTGGACGCCTTCTTTGATCGTGAGGGCGAGATCCGGACGTTCGAGTGCATGTCGCGGCACGGGCAGGGACCGTTGCTCCTTGGGCGTTTTGCAAACGGCCGGGTCGAAGAATTCATCAACGCTCGCGTATGTGCTTCATGCTCTTAAAAATCCCCCCTTTAATGATTACCGTTTTTGCTAATTAATATATGAAAAATCAAAAAATATTTTGATTGATGCTTTATGCATTTCCTGGTGGCATCAAAGTTTGAGAATCCGTATTATAATTCGGACATAGTTTGTGATGTTTTCAATCCTTTTGCATTAATGTCCATTAGACGTTCGTATTCTCTTGCACGGTTTCCAAGTAAAATGCGATTTTTACCTGTAAATTTTTTTGAGTATACTTGTTATAGTTCTTATCCAACCTCAAATAATCGTGACCAACAAAGGTTGATGATGATGACAACCACGAACTGCTGATTATTGTTCAATCAGATGGAATTTCTTTATGAAATTGTTCCTTGTGATGTCGTTGAGGCATCTGGTTCGTTATTTAAAGCATGATTCTTGATTCCTTCTTCCAGCTTCTATGAATTCTGTTTCCCAGCATACTATAGCTATGCATACTTGTATCTTCTACATGCATCTATTTATCTGTTCCTAGCTCACATTGGTCCTTTAGTTTTACTAAAGAAAATATAACTTGTTTCAACAGGAGGATACTAAATTTTTGTATGCAATGCCAAGATTAAGGCCATAGAGAGCTAAAGAAGGAAAAGTAGGGACCTGAGTCAAAATGTAAAAGAACATCCTTAAAATGATTCATTAGTGGTATATACCATGGGCCCTAACACATAATTAAGGGACATAATTTCAGATAACCAGCCTTTACAGCTTGAAGGTAACATATTTTTCAATTTAAAGAGAGATAGAATCTCAGCCAACTATCACAATAAATTCACCACCATTGCTTTAATCTCATTCAGCTACTAGATACATGATTAAGACAGCCAGATCATCAATATTCCAATGGTGCACCCGGTGCCCTCCATTGGGCTCTATTGACGACAATATCACAATTAATATTTAAATTAACTAAATCATTTTTTATTACTTGGTTTTTATGAGTAATAAACTTAAATTTACTCCTTTTTTTCTACAATTTGTAGAACTGAAATCATGCTATAAGTTTTATGCTTCCAGTAGATAGGAACAGAATAAAGCATAAGGTGCAAAGCAAGATGTCCAAAGTAACATCTAAGCACTGAAGTTTTTTAATAGGAAGTAAATCATTTAAGAAGAAAGGTAATGAAAGTAGGAAATACTTGGTGAATAACACCACTAGTGCTAATGATTTGCCTGTTCAAGAAATATTGTGAAGCATGATTCCACAACATAGATATTCAATTTTCTGGAACTTGTCCTCCATAGTACACATTCCAATTCCAACAGATTCATTGTTACATGGATTGATTCTCTGGCGGTATGTTTTTGTTTTGGCAATCTAATTGTCTTGGATTTCTGTTCAAGATTAAAATAAAAAAGTTGCTAGAGCATTAGAAGTCTTTATGGTTGGAAATTCATCTTTAATTTTAGGTTCCTTTTCTTAAGAAAAAATCCTCATATAATGTAGCAGATCATTTTGATTTTCTTCTGTAATTTTGATGAATGTAGACTTTCCTTGGTTTATAAGAGCACCAGATTCAACTTTATCTGTATTCTTCTCTAGTGAGGTGTTTTAGCCTCACTGTCATTTCCAGTTTTTTTTTTTTCTAATTAGAAACTATCTGACTGATCTGTTCTTAATGTATACATCCAAGTAGATGTACAAGAATACAACTTAGTTTGTATGCAAGGTGTGCTGCAACCTTTGATTGATTTTTCACTGTTTTTTAAATGCATCATGGGACATAAGTTTCTGAGACATTCGGTCAGTGGACCAATTGTCGAATAATAGTAAAGTCAATTTTTTGCAACATGCTTTGCTTTGTTTTGCTTATTCATGTTACTTCTCATGTATCAACATCATCATCCTCATCCCAACTATCTGGGGGCGGGTACATGAATATTTTCATCCCCATTGGACTCTATGCAAGGCTCTAACATATATTATCCTCAGCTATACTGTGATACACAATTTCCATAGTTCAAGAAATTCCTTGTCTTGCAAATTTTTGACTATTTATATCTTGTCAACTTTATAGATTGGAACCCCTCTGGATTAATTGTCTGAGTATAGTGATGATAAGAAATATAGCTTTACTGCACACAAGGAAAACCATATTTTTTAAAAAGTAACATTGTCATCTCAGAATTCAGTAAAGAAACCTGTTAATTGTTTTTTTTAAAAAAAAAGAATAAGAAACTGAAGAATATCTTCTTCATACATGGTTAATTTTTTTAATAGATAAGTTTCAGTTTATACATAATTTGCATATGTCCATTTTTTTGTATTCAGACACTTTCTGCAGCTGACCTTCGGGACCCCAATGTGTCTTCTCTGATAGCCTCAAAATTAAAGGAGTTCCATGATCTCAGCATGCCTGGTCCAAGGAAAGTCTCCTTATGGGAAAGATTAAGGTAAATCGTAGTTGTTTGGGTAATGTCAAGTTATTTGGTGGTTTTGAAGCTAGAGTGTAGCTCATATTTTATTGTCAGAAATTGGCTTAAAGGAGCTATCAGATTGTGCTCACCTGAAGAAATTAAAGAATTTCAGTTGGATAAACTTGCTGATGAGATAAAGATGTTGGAAAAGATACTGTCTGCAGAAGATCAAAGTATTGGGTTTTGCCATAATGATCTCCAATATGGCAATATCATGATGGATGAAGAGTTCAAACAAATGACAATCATTGTAAGTTATCTTTGTGGCCTTATTTTTTGAGATGATACCTATTATTGTTTGGTCTCTGCTAAACTTGTCATTTTCCTCAGACTTCTACTGAGCTGTTTATGGAAGGGTATCCAGCCCAGTTATTAGATTTTATTTTTTTTGGTGTTATCATTATCTTACACTCTTACTAACCTTGCAATTAAAAATAACTTAAGAAGTCTTCTGTTTAATGTGGAGATGAGATCTTGTTTCTTGGTTCTCTTGTCCAGTATGTCTTGGCTTTTGTGATTAGCTCAGATCTCTTGGCATTTTGATTCAATCTCCCTACTTACTCTTCTTTTCTGTCGAGCATTTCTAAGCATGCAAAATTTTGCTTTCTAATTCCCGTCTTTCCTTTTTGTTGTAGGACTACGAATATGCAAGTTTTAACCCTGTCGCATATGATCTTGCCAATCATTTCTGTGAGATGGCTGCTGATTACCATACACAAACACCTCACATTTTGGATTTCAACAAGTACCCAGGTTGCTGATTGTTGTGATATATGTTTCCATATAGTCTTATTATTGAGGTTTATACCCATGATATTCTTTCTTGTAAAACAGATGTTGAGGAGCGAAAAAGATTTGTTCAGACATATCTAACTTCTTCAGGTAATATATAGGATATCATGACAAACATTCTCACCCTAGTGGAGTCAGAAGCACCATGACTGAAGCATGGATTAAATACCTTTTTTTTCTTCTCTTTGTTCAATTATCACAATTCCAGGTGACAAGTTGATTGAGGCTGAAGTCGAGACAATGCTGCAGCTTATCGAGAAATATGCTCTTGCCAGTCATCTTCTTTGGGGCCTCTGGGGGATTATATCCGTAGGCTTGCTGTCTTCTGTTTACCTTCTACAATCTCTTTATTCAATACCATTGCCAAGTTGATTAATGCTCATTCCTTTCACCTATAGGAACGCCTTAACGAAATCGACTTCGAGTACAAGGAATACGCAAGGCAGAGATTTCAGCAATATTGGTTGGTGAAACCTGAAGTATTAGGATCCAACTGAATTGTTTCTTATATAATCTACCTATTCTGCCATGTGATATAGGCAAATGTTATGAAAACTGCAAATGCCGCAAAAGGAAACCTATCTCTTCTATGATTAGAGTTTAATTTAGTTTGTGCAAGTGAAGAAATAATACTGAGTAAAGAAAATAATACTAAACTATCTTATTTATACTTCGCCTTTCAATAATGACCATATTAAAGTGGCTTCCTCGAGTATCAGCAGCAGAGGCATTCAAATATCCTGAAAATTCAGTCAAGGAGGAAAACAAAGAAAGTTGATCACTAAGTAGCTCATAGCAACATGAGTCACGAGTCCTTTATTACAAATAAACTGTCCGTAATCCTTCTCTTATTGACAAAGAATTAACAGTCACCACAAAGAATGGTTGTAAAAGAATTCGGTATACACTTGGACTCGTAATCACACATGAACAATTTACGAACTAAGTAAAACTTGAATCAAAAAATGATATCGGGTTTATATGACTTTGTGCTGCTAGTTTGAGGCGAGCTAGAGGCTGAAAATCTGTGTAAATTGTAGTTCTCAGGCCCTGAGACAGGCTGCTGTGGATATATGGCCGGTGCGATGTTCAGCAGCGGAAGTGGTGGTACATTGTACTTGATATCATCAGTGCTAAAACTGATAGAAAAGAAATGCATTAATCCCATGATTACAAATTGATGGGTATATGCAGAAAATAAAATTTCTAGATTAGCCTAAGATGGCGGCAAATGAAAGGAACCCTTTACTTTTGTGTATTCATTTAACAATCCTGCAGTCCTAGTATTCTTAATCTAGGAAATATACCTCAATCTTCTGTGAAATTGATCATCATCACTTGAGTTATTGAATGTTTGTAGAAGGGAGTTCTGCAAGGGGTTTATGGACCAAGGAGTAGGAGCTGGTGGTTCATCAGAGAAATATCTTCTCCTAATCAACTGAGACCAACATGATCTAATAATCAATAATCAATTGGAATGAAATAGCCACCAAAATCAACAGAACAATACAAACCACACGAAAGAACTTAATAACAGCTTCCTTATCATATCTGGCTTCTTTAGCAGCCTGCGGATGTGAATACAATTAGAATAGTTGTTCCATATAGTTAAAATGCAGACTAAACAGTTGAATTCCCTTATTTCTCACAAACAACAATAGAAGAGCACATATTAATTTTTTTTTAAAACACTAGAATTAGTGAAAGAAATTGAGTATTCTTCACAGTGACATTTGAAGATAAATGTTCGGAGAGGAATACTTTCGCCAGTATAAGGTCTAAACTATTTACGATACTTTCAATGAAATACTAGAGATGTAACTTCCTAGTTCAAGATTGAAAGCCTTCGAGTGATTGCTTTTCGCATCAACAACTGGTATTGTGTTTTCATGTAACTTCCAATTGGTCAGGTTTGGCTTAGTTATTTTTATATGTTTGACAAAGAGTTTAAATTAGATTTGATATGTATTTCAAGTGAGTAAGACCTTGAAATAGTGCACATGGAGTTCGTGAAGGTTAATGACTTGGTGCATTATAACTTTGATTCACAGTGAACCAACTCCGTAATAAAACTAATTACAATGATCAAAACTAGAAAGGAAGCCTAAAATTCTCATGGAGTATTGAATTATTGCAAGGATTCTGAGATACTTTTCTTACTGTTAAGAGGCCAGAAATTCCAGGAAAGCTATCAGTCAATGGAAGTTCTTCACTAGGAGGGAGAAACCCTTGCTTCTCAACCCAATGACGAGCAACATCAACAAGATTGCCACCACTCGCCCTCATTCTCTCTTTGGCAACAATGTCGTTCTTGTTAGCAATAACAAGATAAGGAACAGGAAGTCCTCCAGGACCACCAGATCCTGGAGCTGAAAATGTACCATTTGCTGCAATCTCGGCAGCCCACTTTTGCAAATTGGTCTTTGTCCTCCTTTGGGAGAGATCATGAACAAATATAACGCCTACGAAGGAAATTAAGTAAAAATTGTCTTCTTTCATGGATTCTCAGTAAATCATAGAGCAAGTTAATTCAAACAACATAAAAGATGCGGCATCTTACATGAAACTATGAGTTACCTTTATTACTATTTACTATTATATATTATGTAATATTAAACATTAATGACAGAAATTTGTCAGATAGTCTGTCATGATCAAGTAAGTTTTAATTAATATATTGGTGGTTCAAAAAATTTGCTTTCTACAATAGGAGATTTTCCAGAAAAATAAACTGTCAAAGTTACTGAAATATCAGTTGGATACTAATTAAATTATTATTTTCAAGTCATCAGCGATTCAAATAGCTTTTCTTTTTTTATATTCATGACGGATTTAATGAGATTTTGGGCCAAATGTATGTATTATGACGCTAAAGAAGTTTTTGTCTGAAAAATAATAATATATGATAGATGAAAAGAATGCAAGTCCTGATTCCAGTATCATGTATGTTCCATCTTACAAGAGTTAAAGAATCTGAATAACTAAAATAAAGCATACATCGTAGAAGATAGGTACTAAAGGTCCTAGAAAAAAAAATCCCACAAACTTGTGGTAGATATGTGCCTACAGGCAATCAAAGTATATTTCTTATTTAACATCCTATGCCATCAGCTTGTAAATTGGTAATATGATATTAGCAAATTCCCAGGTTGCCCCCTATGAAATACTCACCTAGGTCAATTTTTGTTCCACTAGAATACCTAAAGCTATGTACTTTAAAGTTTAAACCAATTGTAAAGACAATGAACTAAATCTGCTAGTTATTTCAACTTTAATTATCTGAACATACAACAGATCGAAGTACAATCATTCAATGTTCAAATACAGACTAATCATTATCACCATCAAACTGTGATCTGAACAATTGTGTTCATATATCAACCTATAACCATTAATGGAATGCGAAGAAATCCCTATCCCTTAAATGTTTGACTACTTGTGCATTTTGTATGGAAACATGGCAAAGAAGCACCAAGCATTTATAAGAAATTCTTTCATTAAATCACCACTCTACCAGAATTAACATGCTGCCAACCATTCCATTCGTGTCATTCACACAGATATTTCTCTCATGAAGTCAATGATGTCAAAAGTGAAATTCAGTACTAGATAAACTAAATGAAAAGGCATAAGTACCATTAATTTCTCTATAGAAAAGAGATCGACAATCCTTGTAGCGTTCATGCCCTGAGACATCCCACAGCTCGATAAAAAAATCTCTTTGTGAATCCACATTTAAGCTATTGGAGGAACTACTAGCACTTCCATATGAAATATGCTGGTAAGATAACACTAGATTTATAAGCAAACAATGACAGAAACAACATACCCTAAGAGAAACAGAGCTTAAACAATGAGTTACCTTGATACCAACTGTACAACCAACTGTTTGAGAAGGTCGAGAAATTGAAGCACCTTTCAAGATTAGGTGTACTAGGGATGTCTTTCCAACGCCTAACACAAGATTGAATATCACACTCAAGTGGTTAACAACAAGAACTATCCATAATAACCACACTCCACATGCAAAACTCCTAAAAGTTAAAAGGTTATGGTATAAGTGCATGAATATATATATATATATATATATAGCAGTCTACCACAGGATTGAAGTTCACACTTACGTGGTTAACTACAACAGGTACCCAGACATAATTGCAATTCATAGACACGACTTGTATAAGTGCATGAAGATATATACATTAATTTGCAATGCAAGGTTTTCGAAATCATTTGAAAAACTAAATAAAGAAAAAGAAACTGATCAGGCTTCAAGTCATTAACAAAAATGAATGGCGTGTTTCTCCTAATCATTGGGCATTTGAAACAATTCCCAATAATGAAGCTTAGAATTACAATCTTACTGAACTCATGATGATTCTAAAAGAATGTTTCAGTTCTTATAACAACTAGATTCATCCAGAAAAGGAAATAATTAGTTATCTAAAAAGCCTCTGATTGGGTTATTTTTGTACTTTACTGAAATGCATACCAAAGTGAATCTTAATTTTTGATAAGTCAAGTATTTATTAGGCCATGATACCTTGTCAGCAAAAGCTAGCAACCATATCTTGTCAGATCAGTTTCACAAACTTCTTGAGATGAATCACCACTTTTTAATTTCGAAAAGTTGGTCTACAAATGCATATATACACAGCAGATGGGGTTCATTTAGGTCATTAACCTTAATGTCATACCAATAGTATTCGGCTCAAATCATAACAATACAAAAAATATCTAGAGAAAACAAACAATGAATTGGAATATACATTGACAAATAAGGGAAGAAATCTAATCGTTTATCTCAAAACCATTCGCTCTAAAAAGAGTTAATGACTAAAAGTCTTAAAGACTCGGAAAAAAGAGCAAAGAAGAAAACATACGAAAACAACTACCGCATAATGTTTATTTCTTCAATCACCATTAGCAAATTGGTATAAAATGGTAAAAAGACCATCTACAGGAGGGGATCTGTTTCAGAAATGAAGTACCTGAATCGCCAACTACAAGAACACGGACCTGCCCAAGAGGAGGGCCGCTGTTGTACTCCCAGCTACTGTTCTCCCTCTCCCTCTGCCTCCAAAACATGGTAGTTGCGCACAGATCCTTGGATCAGAATAAACACCTCCTCAGCTAGGGGCAAGCAGAATCAAGATCGACTTCCTGCAGATCGAAGACGGAGAGGACCGGTTGCAACGTCACCTCGCCAAATTGAGCATCATCATCCAGGAACGCCAACAAATTAAAAGACTCAAAATCACAACGAGAAAAGCATCGGCGTTCGATCGCGATCCAGCAGGAAATGCAACCGTACGCACCTTCTAGGATCAAAAAGGCATGACGATGGAGAGCCCGAGAGCTAAAGCAATCGTGAGTTTGAGAGATATTTGGCTTAATTTTTCCTGATTATTATTATTTTTTTTTCTTTTGATCCATTTCATTCATTTGGTTTTCCACTCACGCGAGTAAAAACAGAGACGGTGCAAGAACACGCATAGGTGTGAGATGGGCTGGGCCTCCGTGGCATTTTATTAGGAAGTCGAGGCACGGGCATATTCTATTGTAAATAATAATAATAATAATAATAAACTAATAGATAAGTTATCATTATTATTATCAGTTCATGATTGTGATTAAAATTTAGTCCTAATTAATTATCATCCCTTCCTAATTTTATCGTCCTCTTAAATTATAATTTGAGGCAGAACATAGAGTCAAAATCCACCTGTAATAAATAAATAATTAGACAGCTTAACATTGAGCGGGGACGACCTCCAGTCAATCATCCCAACTCAAATTATAATATAAGAGGACGATGAATCTAGGAAAGAATTACAATCAATTATGATTAGATCATTGTCACAATCCGACTATAATTATAAGTGGTTTATTTTTTAATGTATTTTTTTTTTTTTTTATAGATTAAGAGATTTGGGGTCTCGAGGTACCCCTTAGTGGTTATTTTAAAAGGTGATGATCAAGGGATAGGATTTGTGCTCACGTTGGTTCAAAATATATATAATTAAATTAATTAATTAGTTAAAATAATTCATTAAATTAAATAAATAAACTTGAAGATAATTTCATAGTTAATATTCATGAAAAAGAATAATAAATGATTCATGAACAATATTTATTGAGAATAAAAACATAAAAGTTCATTAACTCTACCGTCCCATCATTTATTTACTGGAGGAAATGTGACTCTACTGATTGCTATATGTATAGGTGTTTATCTTAATAAATCTTAATATTAATTTTTAATAGTTATAAATATATTGTTGGATGTCTTATCTCTTCATGCTATCTCTTTTCAGAGAATATGATAACGTTTTGAGGGAATGCTAAGGGGACGACTTGGACTCCAATTTATATGAGAAAATCAATCTAATATTAATTTTATTTTTTAAAAATTAGTTTCTATTTTTAAATCAAAATAGCATTTATTAAAAGTGAAAAAAAATCTATTCACTTTTATTAATCTAAAACAAAAAATATTTTAATTTCTCCTATAATTTAGATTTGCTATGAGAGATATTTGCAACAGAATTTTTTATTAAAATTTACATATGAAATTTTTTAATAAATAAAAATGAACATTTCAAATGGAACTTTTGATTTATGCTAATTTGAAATGAAAAAATATTTTTTTACGTTACTCGTGAATAGTTAATAATTTAAACGTATTTATATTCATAGTTTTCTTCTTATTAGAAAAACGAATAACAAATTAGGGAAATGTGAAGCATACTGATCAAAAATAAGAAATTGATGATTTAAAAAAAATAGAATGATAAACGAACAAGATATTTATGAATAAGTATGATATTTGTATGGATAAAAACTTATTTATATTTTATTGGATCAAAGTTCATTGAATTTATCCGGTAGACAAATTAAGAAAAGACCAAGATTAGTCGGGAAATAAAAACAAACAAACTCAATTTAAATTTGATAAAAAAAATTAATAAATAAATTTTAAAAGGCTCAATAAAATAGATGATCCAGAGTACATCTCAGATTATTTCTCCCTTTTTCCAGATCGCTAAACAAGGTAACATTGTGCCTAAATTTAAGACATGAAAAATAAGTCCAACGTCCGACACATTCCAAATATAGTAAGAATGTCAACGGCCCCCTAGATCCTCCTTTCCCTCGTAACAATCCAAATCTAATCCCTCAACTCCATGCCAACACTAGCAACCCACCTTCATCCCAAACCTCTGGTGGCCAACCTCCCTTGTCGCTTCCTCTTCCTCGCTATTTAAGCAGCTACCTTCTTCCTCCCATTGCTCCATCTTGGGTCACCAACAATGGCCCTCTCCTCTTAGGCTTCACCTCTCCCCTTCTATTTCGAACGCAGATAGATCATAGCTAGAAAGAAATAGCTAGGGGAAGAGGAGGAAACCACCATGGAGTCATCAAGGCCAAAGCTCCTCTTCCTCTGCTTCATCTTCTTGGCCTCCGCTGCCTCCACCACCGCCCACATCGCCGAGTACGATGAGTACTGGGAGAAGAAGGCGGCGCTGGCCCGCGCCGCGTCCCAAGCCGCCTACAACCCCAACCCCGAGTCCGTCGCCAACACCTTCAATGCCGATGTCCACAGGTATGATGATTGTTTTTAGATTTTTCCATTAACACAGAGGATTTTTATTTTTAATTTTAATTTTGGTTAATTTCGAATCGGAAGGGAGATGGATAAGGCGGAGGTGGAGCATGCGAGCACGAACAGCACGAGGAGAGGGCTGCGCGGGAGGAAGAAGAAGGGCGGGCCGTGCGTGGCGACGAACCCGATCGACCGGTGCTGGAGGTGCCGCGGCGATTGGAACAAGAACCGGAAGCGGCTGGCGAAGTGCGCGAGGGGGTTCGGGCGGCACACCACCGGCGGGCTGGCCGGGCGGTTCTACGTCGTGACCGACCCGAGGGACGACGACATGGTGAACCCGCGGAAGGGAACTCTGCGGTGGGGCGTGATCCAGAACCGGCCGCTCTGGATCATCTTCGCCAAGGACATGATCATCCGCCTCAGCGAGGAGCTGATCGTGAACAGCAACAAGACGATCGACGGCCGCGGAGTCAACGTCCGCATCGCCAACGGCGCCGGCATCACCATCCAGTACATCCACAACGTCATCCTCCACAGCCTCCACATCCAGGACATCACGCAGGGGAACGGCGGCTTGATCCGCGACTCCGAGACGCACTACGGCCTCCGCACCCGCAGCGACGGCGACGGCATCTCCATCTTCGGCTCCACCAACATCTGGGTCGACCACGTCTCCATGTCCAACTGCGGCGACGGCCTCATCGACGCCATCATGGGCTCCACCGCCATCACCATCTCCAACTCCCACTTCACCCAGCACAACGATGTACGGACACAAACACAATTCATCGAATCGACCACAAACTAACAAAATCTCTGCTTCAGGTGATGCTGTTTGGAGCTAGCGATGCTTACTCGCCCGATGCGCTCATGCAGATCACCGTCGCCTTCAACCACTTCGGGAGAGGTCTCGTTCAGAGAATGCCAAGGTACGTATTTCTCGATCGATCGTCTTGCTCGATATATATGATCACAATTCACAAATTAATGTTCTCTGAAATAATACCGTCGGCGAAGCAGATGCCGGTGGGGATTCGTCCACGTCGTGAACAACGACTACACCCACTGGCTGATGTACGCGATCGGCGGCAGCAAGCACCCCACCATTCTCAGCCAAGGGAACCGATTCTTCGCTCCACCAAACATCCATGCCAAAGAGGTAATTAATTAATTAATTAAGAAACAAATACCTGCAGCCTCATTTTCTAAACTCGATCGTTGCAGGTGACGAAGAGAGAGTACTCGCCGGACAACGTCTGGAAGGACTGGAGCTGGAGGTCGGAAGGTGACCTGATGCGGAACGGGGCGTTCTTCGTGCCGTCGGGAAGGGACCCGGACAAGTCGACGTTCGACCAAAAGGATCTGATCAAGGCGAAGCCGGGAACGTTCGTGGCCAGGCTCACGCGCTACTCGGGCTCCCTGGACTGCGTCCGAGGCCAGCCCTGCTAAATGCATGCATCATATAATTTTAATTGTAAAACTTGTAATTGATATTTAAATGATAATTGATTTCAAAGCAAATATTTTATTACGTAAGTTAATTATCAATGAATAGAACATATATAAGACGTCTGCAAAACCATGCAACCTCCGGTTATAATTATAAAAAAGAGAGATTATTTTTTCTTAAACAGATAGAGTGCGACCATCCACTCGTTCCCGTTGTTATATCCAAAAAGCTCCGCGACTGAGATGAAGAAGGTCCTCCAATATGCCGTCCATTTAGTAGCTGAGTCCTTGCCGTAAGTAGCTTCAAAAATTGGCCTTATAGAGTTCAAATTGCAGTCCATTCTTTTAAGCCACTGTTCGCTGTAAATAAATGTTTTTTTCATATTAAGAAACGCAAATGAAGAATTAGTTCGCTGTATTTTGATCTTATAATCACCTAACCCAAATGAACTATTGGTGAATTAACACTTATGCATTGATACTGGAGGATCAAAATGTGTCATAACAACAACCAAGTTTGCAGCTTGGTAGAAATCATATCATGTCATTGTAGAAAAGCCAAAACGGATGAAGCCAATGATAGTAAACACAGAATAGTTGGAAAAATAAAAACTGCAACTAAAGGATATGTTAAATGGGAATGAGTAGAAATATATAAAATCTACCTCCAGAATGCAATGTCTACCATGAAATCCCCAAGCTGGCACTCCTAGACAAACTCTCAGAACCAAGCACTAAAGCACTAAGAGAATAATTAAGCCATGCAATATTTAGTGTGTTTTGGTTTGGGGCTATCACTACCCTTTTATATAAATCCTTAGCCCTCTCAAATAGGTTTTACCAGTTTGAGAGCCAGTTTAAAGGGTTGCCGTCATCTTTACTTTGGACTACAGTTCGATCAATTCAATTCCGTTGTCAAGCTCAGGTTAGATGGCCGTTTTCAATTAACTTTCTTTTTCCTTTTTCTATATATGAATGTCGAGGCTAAAAAAATATCCAGTGAATATCTAAAATTTTTTAGTTTTAAATTTTTTTAGCTTGAACACTATAATTCAATCCTTAAATCCTAAAGGTAAAATCTAATCGGCTTAACAACGGAGCTAAAAAAATAAACAAAAAAAATAAAAAATATTATTAGGCACCCTAAATATATACACTCTGAGCACCTAATTTTTTCAAGCTTGAAGACTATGACCCACTTCCAAAACCCTAAGGTAATATATATATATCGAATTTGTTAAAATAAAGCACAATTTAACTTTTTTTATATTTTTTAAGCTCCCAATTATGTTAATGAGATTTTAGCTTTAGGGTTTAGAGGTTGGATTATAGTATTAAGAGCAAAAAAAAAAAAACCAACCCGAAAAAATGTTTGAGGTTTGGACGGAGTATGCGCGGTAAGGTCCTTAAGGTAACATTATTAATATAAAATTTTGATATCATGTAGACTCGTCCGGATTGGACTCGGGGCGCCTAGAATTGATCCAGGCGCCCGTGTGTGAATGAGTCCATGTGCCTCGATTCTTCTCTTAAGTTTTATTTTTTGTTTTTTGTTTTGAGGTATATTATATGTATTTAAGGTTCAAAATTTTAAAATTTAGAAGTTGGATTATAATAGATTTGAGTCAATAAGATTTTCCCTTTAGGGTTCAGATTTCTCTTTTGGGTTATAGTGTTCAAGATTAAAAATTTTAGATACTCACAGGGTATATTATATGTATTTAGGGTTTAAGATTTTAAAATTTAAGGGTTCGATTATAATGGGTGCTAATAAGATTTTCCTCTAAGTCTTCCCTCTTGGGTTATAGTGTTCAAGATAAATAATTTTAGGTACTCATGAGGTATAATATATATATTTGGGATGTTTTAAGAAATTTATAATTCTTAAAAAAAAATTTAAAAAAAAAAGAGTCGGGCGCCTGGATTTGATCCAGGCGCCCCGACTAAAAATTTAAAAAAAGAAAACAACTCGAGGCGCCTGGATTAATTTCAGGCGCCTCGAAAAATTTGTTGCGAACCGTCCTGCAGTGATGTGATCAAATCAGAGAAGATGGAAAAAGAAGGGGGATGGAAGCTCTTGCTGTAAGAAGAGAAACAGACCTTCGATAACTTTGAGCACTTCCATACTAATCATTAGAGCTTCAAGAAAAATAATAAGTGGGTCAAGAAGAACTTATTGAGTCTTATGCATCATTTCTCTATACTAATCATTCAAAACACTTTACTAATGACAAGCGAGTAAATTTATTTAAGAGATGGACTCATGAACACTTGTACGAACCTGGTTTGAACATTGGTATTCTTTGTCGCATCATTGTCAAATTACACCACCTAAAATGTTTGTCAAATTTCAGGTGATCACCTACAATGTCTGGCTCAAAGAAAATGAAAAACATGCAAACAGAAATTCCCTATTTATATAGGCTCATCGTTAAACATTCAGCACTTCCATATATTGTACTGCATATAAGGGAATCAATCTTCTGAGTAGGCATATAATAGTTATTATTCTTGATTCTGGATCACTTCATATATCCAAAAATTTATTCCAGACATTAGTTTTGGTTTTAATAATTAATTAGCACCATTTTCAATTCATGACATGAGGTCAACATCTAACCAGACATTCCCAAATGGACCTTCCCAGGATGTGAAGTCAGAGATAAACTATGAAGTCAGAGATATTAGAAAATGAGCTGTTGAACTAAAATCTTAGGATCCTAAAATAATGACAGGCATTTTCAGTATGAATATTTAATAATTTCTTGAATGACAGTGGGCAAAGGCTCACAGTATTACATGCACCGTGATGCTTGTTACTTGCTTTCAAAAGAATAGTGAAATCAAAGTTTTAAGCTTAACCGTACCTTGTCCTTGCATAATGTGACCCATTGACGAGCCAATGGTTTAGCACAGTGACATCATCCTACAAAGTGAGATAAAGGTTAAAACGTTATAAGTTATCCCTGGGTTAGTTATATAGTTTGTGATCAAAATTCCATTCCGGTTATTAATTGGTAATGGCTGCAACTTAAGATTTCAGCATTGTAGGATGACTTAATGTTTTTCTAGTCAAATTAACCATGTATCTACACTGCAGATCAAAATTATATCTTTTGAGTGTAGGTGGACCAGCAATTCTGATCCTCCTGTTTGTTTTGGTAAAAGCAATCCAATTAATAACTGTGAAGGGAAACTATGGGATATTTCATATAGTAACATCTCTTAGAAATAACTAATTATAATGAGAGGAAAAAAACCTACTTTGAACTCCTCCACCTCCTCCTCCTCCTCCTCCTTGATGGAGGAAATCCATGTTGAAACATCACTAGGGGGATGACTCTGTCATAGTGAAGAAGTCCATATTGAAGAGCGTCAAGGAGGAAGATGTTATGATGTGTGGCATTTCAGAGGAGGATTTGCTGAATGGAGGAACACCACTATCAAGGAATTTGGTTTCTTGCTCTCTAAGGACTCTTGCAAATTTTAAGTTGTTGATGTTGTGTACAAGCAAAAGGAGTACCAGATCTAGAAGAGAAAAAACAAAATTTGGAAAAATAAGATTTCAAGATGGTGAAAGGGAAAGGTTGAAGAGGAAAAAAACTAGGTTTTATGGAGGAAGGGGAGGCCATGGTGACATATTAAATTTGCACCCTCCTCTTGAGGGAATTGAAGAGGGATAAAAAAACCCATTATGATACGAAGTTCAGAAAATATTGTATTATCCATTAGAAATACAAAACATGTATTTATATTCCTTAAGACATAAATAGTTCTAAAACTTAGACATAAGACTAGGTATGTCTTAAACTAAGTTGCATATAATATTTTAAATATGCTAAAATTGTGCAGCATGGTATTAATTTATTTTCTTTGTCTGTGGTCATTCACTAATTTACAAGGAAAACTTCTTAAATGCTATTAATGCACATGAAATTTTACTAGTTTCCTTCCCATTGATGTTTTGAGAATTAGGTGAGTGGTTGACACCTTTTTTCTTATTGAATCGGCTGTTCAACCGGATGAATTGAGGATTTATACACCAATGCTTAAGTCTAGACAGGTAGTGGTGGTTGTTATTTTTTTTTGGTTGATCTGGTCGGGCAAGACCTGTTCCAATAGCATTGCTTAACGGTTATAATCTTGTGGAAACATTTCTTTCTAGGTTGGTGTCCGTTAATCAAGCAGTCTAGTAACACCATCTATTCAAAGGAAATAAAGTAACATGAAACAAATTTCCTTTAATATTAGCAAAAGGAAAATATTGGTATAAAATCCAGATTTGTGTATGTGAAGGAATTAACCTGAAAATAGAGAAGTAGGTCTGCTGAAGGCATGGTTCCTCCGGTGAAGAAGTATCTTGTAATCCAGTCATCTTCATTTTTATCCTGAGTTAAGAGGGAACATTCAGGACATGACATGAAGGCTTTGGGACAAAAAAAAAACTTAGAATGCAAATAGCATTCAGCAGCAACACAGAAAATGGTTCTTTCATGTGATTAAGAAACCAAAAATATACAAACATGAAAATGATGAAATAAACATGTGAGGAATTTGATTTAAAGCAGAGTGATATTTGGTAATCTTCAAAGACTAGTCATCACAGAATGCCGAAACAAACACCAACTAATACACAAAAAGGAGTAAAGAGTACCTCAAAGTGATAAGCAAATGTTTTATGACAAAAGTGATGAATGAAAAACAAGCTATCTTCCTTCATCCACAATGATATCTTCTTAAGAAGTTCCTTATAGTTCTTCATATGCTGCAGGAATTAATGCAACAATTAACTAGTTTCAATGGGGAAAAGAAAACTAGTTAGATTACCTCAAACATTTCTATTGAGACAATTCGGTCGAACGAAGCTTCCATTTCAAAATTGCTGATGTCGGCAACAATTATTTCTACATTGGGAAGCTCAAGGTGCCTAAAGATAGTTTGGTGTAAATTTCAACTTTCATGCACAAAACTATGCATACAATTCATACAATATACTTTCATTACTTTAGAAATGACATTAACCTATCAAATCAATGGAAACTGAGAATTTCAAATTAGAGATAAAAATCAATAGAAAACAAGTAGAGCAAAAAAAAAAAAAAAAAAAAAGAAAAAGAGCTTACCTACACTGCTCTTCTATGTAAGCTTTCTGAGTAGATGAGTTGCATATTCCTGTGACCTTGCAGTTTTTGTATCTCTTTGCAACATATATTGAAAAGGAACCCCAGCCACATCCTATGTCAAGAATTTTTTGGCCATCTTTCAGTTGAGCTCTTTCACAATACAATTCTAACATTGCATTTTCGGCATCTTCCAATTTGCTTGTTTTGTCCTTGAAGTAACAACAGCTGCAACCAATGGGGAATTTAGAATTTCTAGCAACATACAGGAGTAATCAGCTATGTAAAGGAAAATAATTAAGGATCAAATGTACATATTATCAACCAGTGCTGTAATGTGTGTGACCACATTAAAGGAGGGGAAGATAAAGAACAGGGACTAGAAGACCAGTTATTGGTGAGATCGCTATCCAGAACTAATTGTCTAAGTTTGACTTGACCTTCACATTATCGATGTGGTGGATTCATGTTTGATAAATAATATGGATATATCAAATAAAGTTTAAAAAGAAGAAAAGAAAACTATAATACTTAAGTACTAAAGTTCAGACTGTGTTTTATTTAGGATGGTAGAGTTTTATCTTGTATGGACATAAGTTATAAAAAACTAACAATATTATTTTAATTCATCTCAACTAGTGTTGTAGCATGCATTGGGGTATCGAGTGTTGGCATGATATGATATTGACTGACACGATTGGCACAGTGAAAGAAGAGATATAGTAGTGCCAAGTGTCAAGTAGTATTACCCGTAATTTATCGAAACAATGCATTTTGACCAACCACTCGATACTGTACGAAATTTTAATACATGCTTTTAAACATTCCAAGATCTACTCAAATGAGCTTTAATTCTATATTACCCTTCTGCTTAGCCTGCTTACTTTCAAATATAAGCGTCAATTGAAACTTTGTCAAATTGAGAGTAAAACTAGATAGAATCAATTGAATTCTTGTAAAATTAGATTGATTTGGAGAAACTTAGCTGATCTAACCAATTTTCCCCCTGCCATAGCTTGAACTGTAACTAAAATAAATTTGAGCAAAAGATAGTCTTTGTCACTCATTTGAATTCTGGCTTAAATCACTCAACGTTGTTGACAGCCAACCTTTCTGTTGCTTACGAGCCTACTAGTTAGACTAACCACCTCATTGGCCTCTCTCTTGGCTAATATTAATCCACAAAGGTTATTACCAATAATGCAATACCTCTCTCAATCAATAGTAGCCTTAAAACCCCATCCCTACTACATATTACTAATTTAGTGAATATTAACAACTTTATGCTAATATATCTTAGTAATTATTTTGATATATTATAACAGAGTCAGATATCACTAAACTGGTAATAATAATAATATTTGTGATTATGATGATTTTTTTTTGCTAATAATTAATTTGCTAATTCTACTATTTGTTGTTCAAAATATGTTGTCTGTAATGATGTATTAATGAAACACAATATACATTTTCATTATGATTAAAAACCGTTTGCTATCTCAAATATAGAATTATTTTATCTTTACTTTTATGGTTTTTTTCTTAACAATTCAATCTCTATGCTACCAATTTGATACAATGACACATTCTTTGATCATCTGATCCTAACACTGATATTGATTTGACAAGCATGATACATTCATATATACATAAAAAACAACTAAGTATGAAGATGAGCAACAAAAACTCATTAAATATTTTTCAACATAAATAGAGTCAAAATGAGTATTAAATTAGAGGTATTACTCATTTAGATATGTAGAAAGATCATCGTTCAGCTTTAGCACCATGTGGTGTAGGGCTTTAGAGAATGGACAGTTAAAAAACTGTTTTGGATGATAAACCATAAACTTTTAAAAAAGAAGCAGAGTATCAGAAACAATGGAATAAATCAATGAAGGTGTACTCCCCATCAGGCAGAAAATTCTAGTTCTGATTTACTGCTGATATCATCCTAGGACATCAAGTGGCCCTGTGTTGGAGTGTATACTAAAAGTCTAGCTTTTGTATAAACATTTATAAGAATCACATTGGTCAAGTGTCTACATTTGTATATACCAAATGTAGATGTTCAATTAATTTATATTGTAGATAACATAGTGTGTGGTGTCACACACAGAAGATCATGTTATCGGTTCTTTATAAATTAAAAACAGTAGCTCACGACCAAGATGGAAAGGAACAAACCATTGGAAGGTCGTAGTGTAATTAGGTATTAGTTTATCTTAACTATATAATTACACTAGTACACTTAGAGTGTATTGAGCAAGACCATTTAGGGGTCGTTTCTTTTATACTGACTTTATAAAGGAACAAAAGACCTCAGTTATTATGGAAGTGTGTGCTCTTAATCCTAATATAATAACAAGCATATATATTTGATATTTATTTCTTTAATTTATCAATGGGTGATATTTAGTTCGATAAATCAATAAGCCCGATAAGTTGGGAAATGATATCACTTATAGTGTGTGTTGTTGATTATAGAAGGAAACTGTGTCCTAGTGATCTAGGTTGATAATGTCCCCAAGAGGAGCTCATAAAGATTGTCATGTTAAACCCTGCAGGTGGACTTAGTCCGACATGACGATAAGGTTGAGTGGTACTACTCTTGGACTAAGATATTAATTAAATGAGTTGTCAGTAACTCACTTAATTAGTGGACATTCGACATCTTAAACACAGGGAGACTAACACACTCATAATAAGAAGGAGCCCAAAAATGTAATTTGGGATTGGTGCGGTAGTTCAATAATAGTTCTTTAGTGGAATGAATTATTATTGATGGAATTAAGTTGTGTGTTCGGGGCGAACACGGGAAGCTTAATTTCATCGGGAGACCAAAATCAATTCCTCCTCTCGGTCCCTATCGTAGCCTCTTGTATATAGAGATTTATACCCACCACATACCCACCTTCTTACCCAATGGGGCCGGCCAAGCTAGCTTGGAACCCAAGCTAGGGCCGGCCAGCCAAAGCTTGGAGCCCAAGCTTAGGTGGTCGACCACATCAATAAAGGGATTTTTATTAAAATTATTTCTTATGTGGATATCATGATTTTAAAAGAGAGTTTGAAATTTAAATCTTTCCTTTTATAGTTTTCTACAAAAGATTAAGAAAAGATTTGAAATCTTTCCTTATTTGTAGATTGAAAGGAGATTTTAATTTTGAGAAAACTTTCTTTTTTAACCATGATCATAATTTAAAAGAGAGTTTTAAAAATTAAATATTCTCTTTTATTAGTTTCTACAAAAGATTAAGAAAAGATTTGATATCTTTCCTTATTTGTAGATTGAAAAGAGATTTTAATTTTTAGAGATAACTTTCCTTTTTGAAAATTATCCACATGTTTAAAAGAAAGATTTTAATTTATAAAATTTTCTTTTTATAATCCACCATGAAGGGAAAAATTATTGGAGAAATTGTTTATAAATTTTCGGAAACAAATTAGGAAGTTTTAATTTTTGTTTTAATTAAAACTCTCCTTGTTTTGGGGAAATAAGTGGCCGGCCATTGAAATTGAAAAAAGGAATTGTTTTTAAATCAATTAAAATTTCTTTTTCATGGCAAAGGAATTAAGGAAGTTTTTATTAAAATTTCCTTATTTGCCAAGACCAAAAAATATAAAAGAGGGGGTAGAAGTGCCTTCATGGCTAACAACTCTATTCTTTTCTTCCTCTCTTTTTCTCCTTGGTGTGGCCGGCCCTTAGAGGTTCTCCCTCTCCTCCTCTCTTCTTCTCTAGTGGCCGGTTTTATCCCCTCTTGGAGCTCTTGATGGTGGTCGGTTCAAGCTAGGAGAAGGAGAGAAAGGAGGTTTTGTTTCTTGCATCCCTTGGAGCTTGGTGGTGGTGGCCGGACCTCTACTTCTCATGGAGAATTCTTGGTGGCCGAATCTAGCTTGGAGAAGAAGGAGCTTGGTGGTTCTCGTCTCGGAAGATCGTTGCCCACACAACGTCTGAGATAAGAAGAGGAATACGGTAGAAGATCAAGAGGTTATTTTGCTTACAAAGAAAGGTATAACTAGTAATTGTTTTCCGCATCATACTAGTTTTTCTTTGTATAGTTATTTATGGAAATACCAAACACAAGAGGCATATGATTCTAGAGTTTTCGAAATAGTTTTTTCGAGTTTGTGTTTTCTTCTTTTTCAAATTTGTGATTCGATTGTTCTTTTTGGTTAACCTAGAGTTATTTAAGGAAATAAATATTAGCTTTCCTTAAAAGACTTTGCCTAGGCGGTGGTGGTTGCTCCCATATCCAAGAAGGTCATGTGTCTTGCCATGCAGTCCTGGAAGTCAATTTTGGAAATTAATATTTATGGAATTAATAACTTAGGTAGATTTGAATCAATAGTGTTAAGTTCCGCTTGCGATTCAAATCTAAACCATTAAGAACAGATAAGTTAAATTTGGAATTAATGATGTTAAGTTCCGTCTGTGATTCCTAATTTAACTTCTAAAGAACACAATAGGTTATTTAATGAAAGGTTCGACACTTGTACAAAAAAATTTTGTACAATGGAACCGGTACGTTTTCTTAGGACTAACCAACACCCTGATGCTTTAAAAATTGGTCTTCTTGTTAAATTTGAAGTAGAAAAGCTATAGCTTAGAGAAATGACCAACCTGTACTTTAAATTCTGTCCAAGCACCAACTTGAAAAATGAGGTGGGTAACTCATAGTGTTGGGATTTGGCTTTATCAGTTTCCACAGCTATAGGCATATCTTCAAGAGCTGTTGAAGATATACAAGATCAGAACATTACCACAACTGACAAATGAAACTACTTATATAGTAAATTAGTGGAAACAGTGCAACTTAAGAAAGACAAAAAGGTAGTCTGAGTAGTCTGTCATGATCAGGTCAGTTATAAATAAGTACCATGGTGAATAGGGTGGTTTGAGTTTACAAAAAAAAAAACAACCAGAATGCAAGGGCCTCTTGCAACAGATTGCACTTTGGATGTGTTCATTGCATCACAAAAATCGTATATTTCTAGGTGAAACAACGATGGAAGACACATATTCAAGGAGACAACACATTTCACACAGAACTCTGAATCTAAGACTAGAGCACTAAAATTGTGCTAGGAGAACGAAAATGGAGATGACTAAAGAAACTAGTAAAGTATTGATGGAAATAGAATCAATACAAGAACAAAAACATAATAATTCACTAGCTCAAGTGGGAAAGATACAATGGAGAGAGCCAATGCTACACCTTTAGCTATGCTAAAAGAAAATCTCACTAAACTGCAGAAAGTTTGAATGATATAGAATTCATACTTTGACAGACCACAATCAATTTTTTTTTTTTTGAACAATTCTACTTCACAAAATCAAATCTTCAAAGTTCTCTTGAAGGTAAGAACAGAAACGAATATTTTGGAAATCAGAACATCAAAAAAATTTGGGAAATGTTCGAAATTTTCGCTCTTGCAGTCCAAGACGACGACGGCTGAATTACATGATTAAAACGAAATGAAGTGATAAGGCCAGCAGCAAGCATGGGCTTGAGCCTTACCCTGCTTGAACCGGAGGAGTTCCGCTAGCTGGAGCTCGGCGGAGGGTTGGTAGCCGAGGCGGAGGCGGCCTGCGAGGAGTAGCCGCGTCAGCCTCCTGACCAATGCATCCGGGAGGAGGTTTCTCTCCAGCGCAGCCAGCCCCGCCCGCACCGCTGCTTCGTAGGGCATCCGAACTATCGCCTCCATACTCTCTCTCTCTCTCTCTCTCTCTCTTCTCGAGCTCTCGTCCCCTTTCTTAACTCTAAGCACCGACAGGCACGGCACCGCACCGCACCGCACCGGACCATTTCGGTGTCGTGGGCGCCACAGCTCGTGCACGTGATATTTATAACATGGCTTGATTTGAATTGATTGCACTTTTAAAATGTGCTCCTCGAAGTTTAGCAATTACCATTCTTAAATTTTTTTTATCCTTTGGATTAAGTAAAAACTTGGGAATAGTTAACTTTGATTTAGAGTTATGATTCTCGCATCGAAACTCCTCAGCGAAAACTCAGCGCGACTGAGTTGGCACCTTGCGTGGCTATGTCCACGTTAGCGAACCCCACATTAAAATTTCGCGGACATGACTTCCTCTTTCACGCTTGTTCTCTAACTCTCCTCCTCCTCCTCCTCCTCCTTCCTCTTTCGCTATGGATCCTGCCCCACGGGGTTATCTCGGCTGGTAAAGGCGTGGAAGTTTGCCACTGAGAACATGGGTTCGAGTCCGAAGGGCAACGGGGATTTATTCCCTATCCCTGTGCAAAAAAAGTCTCGGCCCACTGCGTACTTGCCACCGAGCTACCGTGATTTACCTCCCTCGTGATGACCCTGGGCAGGGTGCGGCGGGGGCCCTGAGGGCGAGAGTTTCGCCTTTTTGCCACTCTTTCGCTATGGATCCTGCTGTGCCCTAACTCTAGCTCCCGAGCCGCTTCTTCCTTCCCCTTCGAGAAGAGAGGAGCGAAGCCTGTCCCCTTCGTGCCCTACTCCTCCTTCCTCTTTCGCGAAAGATCCCGTCGTGCCCTAACTCTAGCTCCCGAGCTGCTTCTTCCTTCCCCTTCGAGAAGAGAGGAGTGAAGACCGTCCCCTTCGTGCCCTAACTTCTTCGGTCGCAGCCTTGCGTTCTCCTTTCTCTTCCTCCCAGTGAGGCGAGCCACTTCTTCCCTCCCGTTCTCGAAGAGAGGATCGAAGCCCGTCCATCCAAAAAAATACAGTGAGGTTTATTTTCGCAATTCGTATTTTTGCTTCATTTGCATGCCCTAACTCCTTCTTCCCTCTCCCTTCCCTTTTGCGTTTTTGCTTCATTTGCATTTCTCCCTCCCCTGCCCTAACTCCTTCTTCTTCTTCCCTATCCCTTCCAAGGAGTCGAAGCCCTCACCTAGCTACGGGGTCAAGTTATAGCACCAGTAGACAAGGAGCTCTGAGTTTGAGCACCAACAAGTTATAACACATCAAGTTTTGTGGTGGTGTGTGAAATCAGGCTTGGCACTACTTTGTCGGTCGCAACTTTGGTAACCCACTTTTTCTTTTCATATCTGCACTTCTCCAATTCGATTTCAACAATCGATTTTGTGCTTGATTAAAAAAATAACAAAATTGAAGGGGATTTGATTTTTACATCCGCTGATCGCTAGATTTCCAGCCTAAATAGCTTAACTATATGCTCTTTTTTTGTTAATGCTTATAAGTGATTTTTTTTTTTTTGAATTTTATTTCTGATTCTAATAAGTTAGTCTACTGTTTGCTTGAATTTTGTTCATGCTCATAGTTGTATGCTTGCAATTAGTCTACTATTTGCAAATTATATGAACCGGGTGAAGAATTGAAGGTCATTTAGGTATATATTTTTTTTAGCTTTTTTTTTTGTTTTTCTCAACTTTGTTTCATGTTTTTTGATTTTGTCTATGTTTTTTATTTATTTTTGGGCTTGCATTTTTTTTTAATAAATGTAGGTGAAGAAAGTATCATGAAAGAAGGAAAAATTGATTCAAATGAGATAACGGATAATAATGACCACGTAGATCAAGACCCATCTCCATCTAGTGTAAATGAAGTCAAGCTCCCTGAGATTGGAATGACTTTTTTATCTGAAGAAGAAGTTCATACTTTTTATAATTCCTATGCTTAGAATATTGGTTTCAGTATTTGCAAATTAGGTGGTAGAAATGGAGATGATGGAAAGCAAAAATATTTCTCTATTGGATGTGCCAAAAATGATAGAAAAGTATCTCAAGCAAAAAATGTTTTATACCCTCGACTTTCTACTAAGACGAATTGCAAAGCTAAGATTAATGTTGTTATTCGAAATGATGGAAACTTTGTGATAACTAGTGTATGCCTTGATCATAATCATATCTTGAGTCCTGGAAAGTCATGACAGTTTAGATGTAATAAAGTATTGGATTCAGCTACAAAGGGAAAATTAGAGTTAAATGATTAAGCTGGAATAACTTTAAACAAAAGTTTTCAATTATTTGTAGTTGAGACTGGAGGCTACGAGAATTTAGCATTTGATGAGAGAAAGTGTAGAAATTATATTTCATAAGCTAGAAGGTCGAGGTTAGGGGATGGAGATGCTAAAGCTTTGAGTAATTATTTTTGTCGCATGCAAAGTATGAACTCAAACTTTTTTTATGTGCTTGATTTAGATGGGGAATCTCGAATAAGAAATATTTTTTGGGTAGATGCAAGATGTAGGGCTACGTATGAATACCTTTCTAATGTCATGACTTTTGATACAACCTATTTGACTAATAGTTATGACATGCCATTTGCTCCATTTATTGGGATGAATCATCATGGTCAATCTATTTTGCTAGGATGTGGATTATTATCAAGTGAAGACTTATCAACTTTCATATGGTTGTTCAATCTTGGTTAACATGTATGCTTGGACATGCTCCAAAGGCTATAATCACATACCAATGTCAGGCCATGACAATTGTAATTGAAGAGGTATTTTTGACTTCTCATCATCGTCTGTGTCTTTAGCATATCATGAAAAAACTTCCAGCAAAATTAGGTGGTCATGCTCAATACAAAACGATAAAGAAACAATTGAAGAACATTGTTTATAACTTGCTTATAGTTGATGAGTGTGATGAAAATTGGTTGAAAATGATTGAGGAGTTTAATTTGGAGAACAATGATTGGTTGAAATCTTTGCATAAAGAACGGAATAGGTGGATACCTATATATGTTAAAGATAAGTTTTGGACAGGTATGGCCACATCTCAAAGAAGTGAAAGTATGAACATATTTTTTGATGACTACATTCATTCTAAAACATCCTTGAAGCAATTTGTTGAGCAGTATGATAGTGCTTTGAAGAAGAAGATTTAGAATGAAAAGTATTTAGATTTTATTTCTTTTAATTCTATCATGACAGTTATTTTTGGTTATCCTATTGAAAGATAATTTCAAAATTTTTACACAAACAACTTATTTAAGTTGTTCCAAGATGAAATAAGAGGATTGATGTTTTGCAATGCCTCTTTGTTGAAAGAAGAAGGGACAACTTTAGTATTTGAAGTAGTAGAAACTATGTTGGGAAAGAATGGAGAACTTGTAAGAGAAGTTTCCTTTAGGGTACATTATACGGATTTACATTGCCAATTGAAATATGTGTGCCGTCTATTTGAGTTTCATGGAATTTTATGTAGGTATGTGAACAATGTGTTGATAAGAATGAAGGTGATTGAGATTCCTATGAATTATATTATAAATCGATGACGCAAAGATATTAAGCGTGGGTATCAAAGTATCAGTAGCATCTATGATGATTATGGTTGTGGTGGAGAAATACATCAGTATAATATTCTCACTCCATTGATACAACTTGGCGCAAAAAATGACAACAGTTGTTCTGTTTTAGTGGAAATTTTGAAAGACACGAAGGAAATAGTGATTGCTATTGTTCTTGACCATTCAAGGGCTGAACAATTGAAAGAAGTATCTACATCCGGTGCAAAAGCGATACATTCTCCATTAAAAGTAAGATCTCGAGGTCATCCACTCACAAAGAGAAAACAATCTAAGATTGAACAAATTTTGAAGAAATCAATTGCAAAGGCCCGAAAGAAGGTAAATGATGCATATAATAGATACCTAAAATAATTGTGTGATCTTATTTTAGCTAGTTTAATTTTTTTTTCTACGATATATGACGGGTTGAAATCACTGCAAGGAGTTGTTGGTTCTGAAGTTTGTTATGAAACTACTGTATGACGTGCATTATGGATTGGTGGCTGAGCTCATCATAAGTAACTGTGGTGTATCTCAATTTGATGTCATTGTTGTTGCATGTGGCAGGTGTTTCCTTTCCTTGTGACAGATTATAATTATTTATGCAACATTGCTTGGAATGATTTTTAATGTTTCTGCTTTTTGGATGCCATACTCTCTTCATGGATTTGACAGTATTATCCACCACAGTGGAAAACATACTAATAAAATGATGATATGTAATTGACATCAACAACCTTATTTCGAGTTTTGTAGAGCTTGTACCTTAAGCCAATACACCTTTTGTTCGTTGAGTTATTTCTATGTGTTCATTGTGCTTTCCAAGTGTAGTTAAAGATTTTGTGCATTCATATTGATATTGCTTGTAGTCTAAGTCAATATCAATTTGCATATTGTGTGCAATCATATATTTCCCATTTGCAAGTATTTGGCAGTGTTATACACTGCCTATCTCATTACTATATATTAGTTAAATTTTACTTTGTTATATGTTATATTTTATGGATCATCATAATGTATATTTTTGTACTTAGATATGTAATTTTATGCTGAAGTTATACACGTTTTACTTCCAACCTTGTAGTGGTGGAACAATTGCTGGGCTTTCTCTGGGATCAAACCAGATGCTTTATTTTATGTATGATCGGCATGCTGAAATCTTTTGTCCAACTAGTTTAACTGGCAGGATGAGTTCAGTTTGATTCTACAAATTTACTCTGCAGAACTAATAGACCAGACTGTTCACCCTCTCAGTTTGACTGGCCAACTGGCGCAATACTTACTCCCTGGAGATATATAGACATATTTTTATGTAACAGGCACACAATTATAGTCTATAAATTACAAGTTGCCAGTGAATGATTATACTGATTCCTTAAGTATATTGAATCATTGTAAAAATATTATTTTCTAGCCATCATTTTTAATATAGAAACTGATATCTATAGTTAAATATCACTGATAATTCTTCCAGTTAAATGTTGGTTTCTGTTTTCCTTTTGCATAATTGCTATCCTCTAGCCGACTCTTTCAATTTGCAGCTCACAATCCTGAGTGAAATTCTGCTGGAGCTACTATGATATATAAAGGGTTGAATCTGCTGCAGGGAGTTGCTGGTTCTGAAGCTTTTTCTAAAGCTGTTGTATGACCCACATGCTGATTTAGAACTTGAATTGATGGCTGAGCTCATATGTACCTGAAGCCTAGTTCATTGTTATTTTTTTTGGTATAATTGCTGAGCTCATATGTATAAATATCTGAAGTCTTTTTAGATTTAGAGATATTTTGATGGAATTAGCATAGCTTACTTATAATGTGAAACAATTATTCTAGCTTCTATGGAATTGGCATAGCTTCTTTGGAATTGGTAATTTTTATTTAGCATAATTTCTATTAGCTAATATTCATTCTAATTTCTATGGAATTGGTGGCCGGTAAGTTTCTAAAGCTTCCACATCTAAACATACTTAGAAAAGCTGATGATATCTTCCAAGAGAAAGGTTCATTCATTTAGTGTATATAGTGCCTTTGTAGTATGTTGCAAAACAAAGCTAATGCTTCTATGAGTAGAAGATAGCATATAGTGCCTTTAGATCATTGATGCAGAAGACTACATCACAAAGAACAACAGAGAAATAACAATAGGAAACTGAAAAAAAGAATCATAGCTGAAAAATTAAGGAGGGAAAGTAGGCGTCTAAAACATATTAGCCAACACAAAAATGAAACCAAAAGGCAAATCATTTCGTTGTCACGCCATCTTCTCCTTATGGGCTCATCTCTTGATTCATATATTATGAAAATAAAATCAGTGTATAGTTATCAAACTGGTAACCCTTCCTTTAAGATAATTGCAGATTATCAGTGCATTCAATGAATGAAAGTGCAGCTTTACATTCTTAAGAAACTGTTGCATCAAACAAGCCCTTCCATAGAGATGTTGTCCAGGAAGATCTTATCATAGTGGATAGTTATCGATCTCCTTCAAGTAATTAGCATCCACTGTGAAAACATGATGGTTCTACTACTTCACCTAGGTAAAGTTTTTCCTTGGATGATTTCTAAAACGAACCACAATATTAGTATAAACATCACATAAATTATACAATATGTCTTTTTCTCAAATCAATGGCATCACATAGATATCATCAATGAAAAGTAAACTTTACTAGCCAGAAAGAGCAAAACAGAGAGGGCTAATAGAAGTAAAGAAGATAGAGACGGTTTTCTTTTTAGGTGACCAAATATTTATTGAAATAAAAACATTTCAATTAGAGATAAACTAAGTTTGCGTCTAGAATTATAAACATTTAGCCAATTATATTACAACACAAACATTACTTAATACTAACTAAACATATGAACTAACAACTCAATTTGGATTACGGCTAAGAGAATCAAGTTCACCATTACTAATATCCAAATGAATTTTGGTACATTGATTATTCTTGGATTATGTCCATGAGAAACATGGTGTTCACTTTCAATTTTGTAGGATGAACTAGTATCCGTTGTCACCCACTTTTGCCATCCATATTGCCCACATCTGTAATAGTATCTTCCAGGATTTTTAGTTGATTTAGAAACACGCACCATGGTTCTTTCTCCGCATTCCCTACATGTTACATGTTGAAATCTCGTATTGTCGATATTGTTGTAACTTGATTCAGCCATGAAATAACAACCTAATAAAAAGGTAAATCATTAATGCCTTTTGGCTATTAGCAATCACAAGGAGCAGTGAATTTGAAGGTAAATCCACATATTCAAATATTATGTCCAATTCATAACATAAATGCTGAACTACTTTGTTTAGAGTTTATATTGAAGAAAAAACTTTCATTTCACATTATTACCAAAGATATATTTTTTCCTTTAATATTGATAAATCTGTAGCATTTTTCAAGAACCTAGGCATTTTAAGAACCTGAACATTTTAAGAAGCTAAACTTGAACATTATAAGAACATGAACCTAAACATTTTAAGAACTTGAACATTATAAGAACCTAAATATTTTCTTTCTGCTGCTTGATGCACAAATCCCACCTACCAGTAAAACTCAAAGACACTCCATAACTAAACAAATAGATAGGTTCTTCAAGAACCTGAACATTTTAATCTCACCTACCAAACCATGGAAGTGTCGAAGAAGAAGAAGAAACAGAATAGAAGTTGATTACCTCAAAGAGTGCTCAAACTCAAAGCTCCCTGTCTACTGGTGCTATAACTTGACCCCGTAGCTAGGTGAGGGCTTCGACTCCTTGGAAGGGATAGGGAAGAAGAAGAAGGAGTTAGGACAAGGGAGGGAGAAACACAAATGAAGCAAAAACGCAAAAGGGAAGGGAGAGGGAAGAAGGAGTTAGGGCATGCAAATGAAGCAAAAATGCGAACTACGAACATAAACCTCACTGTTTTTTTTGGATGGACATGCTTCGATCCTCTCTTCGAGAATGGGAGGGAAGAAGCGGCTCACCTCACTGGGAGGAAGAGAAAGGAGAACGCGAGGCTGCGACCGAAGAAGCTAGGGCACGAAGGGGACGGTCTTCGCTCCTCTCTTCTCGAAGGGGAAGGAAGAAGCGGCTCGGGAGCTAGAGTTATGGCACGCCAGGATCTTTCGCGAAAGAGGAAGGAGGAGTAGAGCACGAAGGGGACGGGCTTCGCTCCTCTCTTCTCGAAGGGGAAGGAAGAAGCGGCTCGGGAGCTAGAGTTAGGGCACGACAGGATCCATCGTGAAAGAGGAAGGAGGAGGAGGAGAGTTAGGGCACGGGCGTGAAAGAGGAAGCCATGCCCGTGAAATTTTTATGTGGGGTTCACTGACGTGGACGTGGCCACACAAGGTGCCAACTCAGTCGCGATGAGTTTTCGCTGAGGAGTTTCGCTGTGAGAATCATAACTCCTTTGATTTATTTGCATAATAGAAAATCAGACCGTCTTTCGAATTTGAAAAACAAAAAAGGGGCTAAACTGATAATAGGAAGAAGGGGGTAATTTCAAATTTACCTGAATTTCCAATCTGTTCGCTGAAGGCATGGGAGAGAAACACGTTTCCCTTAAAATAACCACACAAAAGTAGGCAGACGCCTAAAAAGTTTTAAAATGCTATATATATATATATATATATATATATATATATATATATATATCAGTATTGATATTATACGCGCCCTCTTTTGCGCTCTTGTGCGCGTCAAAGCCAGGTGGATATATTTTTTTTCCACCTCTCATATTTTTTAACCACGTCATTTTATTTTTTCCTTTCCTTTTCTAAAACCTAACTTTTCCTCGACCTCGCCTCTGTGTTCCCCGCCACGCCGTTTCCTCGCCTCGCCTCTGTGTTCCCCGCGACGCCGTGCTCTGCGATCCTCGCTCGCGACGCACCTAACTTTTCCTCGGCTCGCCTCGCCTCTGTGTTCCTCAGCGTTCCTCGCCGCGACGCCGTGCTCTACGTTTCCCGTTGCCGCGAGGCTGTGCTCTACGATCCTCGCTCGCAACGCCAACCCTACAGCCATCTATCGTTGCTGCTGTCGTCGTTTGTCGAGAGCCGCCGACGCCGACCCGTCGCCACGAGGCCATCCCTACCACCGTCCCTCTCTGTGAGAACCCTCCCTATTTTTGCTATTTGCATTTTAAGTTTCCTTCCTGAATCATCCCCTAATCACTCTGTTGAAACAATCCAACCAGCTAGCATCGACTTTTGCATTGTGATGTTGCTTGTACTCAGTTAACCATCATTCTCCTGCGACATTAGGTTTCTAAATCCCTTCTTTGTTGTTGCCTTGAGCAATGCGATTATAGGTCTAGCAGTGATTGATAACTATGATTATGCATTTTTTTTCCTGTATTTAGTTGCTTTTTGAGCTACTATCAATTTCATTGTCACTCTTTCCATCTTGTGGTACTTTGATAGGTTACCTTTTGTCCAATTTTGAACATATTGCTACCCAATTCTTTTCTATTTCTCTTTTCTTGTACTTAAATTGTATTTGGCTGTTAATTGGACTCATGACTACTATTTCCATCCGTTTACCTTTGACAATACGTACTCTGGATTTATTGGTCTGGGAAATAGAAGTGTACAATCTAGTTTTTGCCGGTCACTGTCTAATTTTTGTTTCTGTTTGGCTTCTTCTGGAAAAGAATCCAAAGGTCAGCTTCAGAATTTTCTTCTTGGGTGGCTTTTACATAATGCCAACTAAATCTAATTACTTCCATGTGGAAAATAAAGGGGCTTATGATATTTTTTTAAATATACAAATCAGTATTCTTATCACTCACCGTTATGGACACCATTATGCTACTAAGACATTTAGATCAAAGGAATTCTCATCTTAGTGAATGCATTCTATAATATAGCAAGTATAAATACTAGTGTCCCTAGTATATAAAGCACATAATTGTATTCATTACAGTATCCTTGATTTATTGCTTATTTGCAAAGATATAATGCATCCATTCTACTTCCCATTGTCCATGGTTATCATTATAGTTGTAAAACTTTTGCCATTGTTAACCTATTTGATTTGTTTCTATGCTGGATGTATACAGACACTAGATCTTCATAATTATAATTTTTCTCTCTTCTATTTGTTTCTTTGATGCTGAATGTAAATATTTTTCATTGTCAATGACCACCACATGAGAACACTGTGATGTTAGATTACTAACTAATTTTTAACTATTCTACCAAACAGTATACTTGTTTTATGGTACTTATCAAACCTTCACAATCCAGCAACATCCATTTTCTTATGTCTATTTGATTTAGAATGTTTTTGTGACTATATGGTGATATGCAGAACTTCACTTCATCTAAATCTGAAATTCCTCAACAATGGAAGAACATAATCAGCTATACATTCCCCAAGTTGCAGATGATCGAAAGCCAAAATATGGGATGGAATTCTCATCAGTAGAGGAGGCATTTTCATTCTATAATCAATATGCACGAGAATCTGGATTTAGTGCAAGGATAAATAATAACAAGAAAAATAAGATGACAAATGAAGTTGTCTGGAAAACATTTGTATGCTTTAAAGAAGGATATACAAATGATCAACGAAATAAACAAACAAAAGGTGATCTACGGACGAGGGAAAGAGCACGTGGCGAAATTAGAACTGGTTGTAAGTCAAAGATTTCACTTGTCAAGAAATAAACTGGACCTAATTGGGTTGTCACTAACTTTATGGAAGGTCATAATCATCCACTTTCGACTCCTTCAAAAGTGCATTTGCTACGCTCACATCGTAATGTTTCGACAGCAAAGAAAGCATTGACTCAACAGTTTTCAGAGGCCAATGTGCCAACTTGTCAACAAATGCGATTATTAGAGATAGAGTATGGAGGGCCTGAGCTGGTAGGTTGCACAGAAAGAGATATTAGAAACTTTGAGAAACAATTAAGGGATGAACAAAAGGGTATCGATGCTGAAACACTAATCGAGTTATTTGCATATGAGAAAGAGAAGAATTCAGCTTTTTTCTTTGATTACGAGACTGATTCAGATAACAGATTTAGTAGGTATTTTTGGGCGGATCATGTATCAAGGACGGCATACAATGTATTTGGTGATGTAGTTGTATTTGATACAACATATAACACTAACAAATATGGGTTAATTTTTGCACCATTTGTAGGAGTTAATCATCATCATCAGACAATTATTTTTGGTTGCGGCTTTATAAGTGATGAGAAAACTGAGTCTTTTGTTTGGCTGTTTAACAAATTCATGGAAGCTATGCCTAAAGGTGTACCAAATGTGATCATCACTGATCAAGATCCTGCTATAACGAAATCAATTGCTGAAGTTTTCCCTCAGACAGTGCATCGATATTGTTTGTGGCACATACTGAACAAATTTCCAGATAAATTAGACCCTTTGACTTTTCGTGAATACTACCAAAGCATAAAGAATGTCATTGGAAATTCTACCACACCTGATGAATTTGAGAATTCATGGGAAGAAGTTATCAAGTGTGCTAACTTGGAGAAAAATGATTGGTTGTCTTCGATGTATGAATTGCGACACAAGTGGGTGCCAGCATATTTTAGTCATATATTTTGTGCTGGAATGTCAAGTAGTCAAAGATCTGAAGGTTCACATGCATTTTTCAAGAGGTATGTTTTAAATAAGAATTCATTGATGGATTTTATAATCCGTTTCAATAGGGCACTGAGACACCAAAGACATAATGAGTTAGTTGCTGACCATATTGATATGAATGAGCTTCCCAGGATTAAGATAAACTGGCCAATGGAAACTCAAATGGTTAAGTTGTACACAAAAAAGAAATGGGTAGAGTTTCAAAGTGAAATAAGTGAGATCCATGGTTATTATGTGCAACAAGCATCTACGGGAGTTGACTCAGTGGTTTATCATGTGATGAAATTTCAAAGTAATTCTTCCTCCAAACCAAGGGTGCTTACGCATGACAAACAGAATGACAACATATTCTGTAGCTGTAGGAAATTTGAGTTCGATGGCATTCCATGCAGGCATATGTTAGCCTTTTTTCGTATCAATCAAGTGTTTCATTTGCCAGATAAATATATACTCAAACGATGGACACGAGATGCAAAGGTTGGAGCAATACATGCTTTGGGTAAGCAAAATTTCATTGATGATCCAGAAAGGGTTTTGATGTCAAGACACTCAAGGTTATCCATTAAAGCTTCAGTATTAATTGATGATGCATCTTTGACTGATGAGGGGGCAAACTTCTTGGATGAACAATTTGATTATATCTACAGCAAAATTCAAGAGATGAATACTAGTAAAACATGCGACAATGGGGGTCAAAAGAGGAAATCCATGGATAGATCTCATAATATTATTGATTCTTCTTTAGTAAGAACAAAGGGATGTGGGAAGAGACTAAAATCATCAAAGGAGAAGTCAACTTCAAAGTCCCGGTTATGTCGTGGATGTGGGCATCGAGGTGTGTCACATGACAAACGCAATTGTCCAAGTTTACAACAAGGGTATGTGTAGATTAATTCTATATATAGTTGTATGGTAATTTTATTTGCTAATCAATTATTTTTATTAAATTTGTAAATATAACGATGTGTTGATTGTCAGATCAACTATAGATAATCATCATAACAGCGATGATGACACATATGAAGAAGAATTGGCATCTATAGCTGGTACTATCAAAGTTTTTTTTATAAAATTATAGTAGTTGATTGATTGAGATATTGAAAGTAATAATTGTCTTTATTGTTGTAGGTTCAAACAATATGCACTAGGATAAAACTTTTGTAGATTCAATAACAAGTATGAGGCTGACGATGGTATTCTTCTTCAATGCTTTGCTTGTTATCTTCTCATTAGAGCATAGGGTTCCTACCGTTTAACAAAATTAGTTTTAAAATACTAATATTCAAAATTTATATATTTATACATTGGCATCCAATTTACTTTAAACAACAGTAGTTTTCTGCATTTTTGTATGCATATTTTTTTTTTGTAAATGGTAAATGCATTGTTCCACTATATATGTATATTTTTTTTCAAATGGATAAATGCATTATTTTATTACTGAAAACATGTGTATTTTTTTAGCTATTACACTTATGTTAGCTGGATTTATGCTTATGAATGCTCTCATTAACATTTGAGTGAACATTTTGTCCCTCAGGTCCTGATAATCTAGATAACTTGAGGAAGTTTGCAAAGCAATTCTAGAGACGATCACTTGAAGCTGCAGCATCTAAAGGTGGAGAAAATGATGATATCCCAGATCTAATGCTTGGAGAGACATTTGAGTCGGCTGCTTAATCTTGACGATGAATTTTTTATATATATTTCATATCATTTTTGGAAGCTTTAATTAAATGTTGCAATGATGGACAATTTTTTTTATCTGTTGGTGTTAATCTTTATCGCTTACTTTGAATTTTGATTGTAAATTGTAAATTGTAAATTCATTTATTCCCATATGCATAAGACAGTTACAATACATGAGTACTGTATTTACATCTCTTTGGTTTCTTGAGAAAAGGATCATATACAACAGACATGCATAAATTTCAAACAAAAATGCATTTCAATATCAACATCCACTACATTTTCAACCTACAATGTCATCATTCTTATTCCTTGGTAGCCAGCCTGTTTGCTCATTGAAACCAAGTCTTGAATGCCAAGATCAAGTGTGGGCAGTCATCGATGTTGCGAGTGGAAAAGCGTAAGCTCTGCTTCAACAAATCTTGAGAATCTGATAATGGAATGGTAGATATTATTCTCAGTCCTCTCCCGAATTCTGTGACTCATTCCAGCCATCTCGACATTACCTCCAGCACTTTCACTGATGGGTCCATAAGCATCAATTGCTAGGCCAGTAGCAATAGTGCTCAACATGCCTAATGCAGCAACAGCCATAGCATACATGGCAGCAAGACTGAAGCTAACAAATATGTTGATAGCGATTGCGAAAATGGGAATGATGATAGATTTGTATTCGAGAGCAAGCCGAAAGATAACATTGGTGGCAGCTCCAGTTAGACATGAATCAGCAACATCTTGAACCGGACTGTAAAATGAGAATAAGTACAAGGCATTATGTGTGAACTGTAAACAATGCCGAGCATTTAAGCTACAAAAGCACCCTTGCTATTGGCGTATACCAAAAAGTGCATGCAAGAGTAGATTGGAGATTAAAAAATAGACGTGCAACACCATATGGTAAAAAAAAAAAACTTACAGATCATGTTTTGGTAAGTATCAATTTTGAAGGATGTCTTTTTGGTAGAATGTTCAATAATGTTGATACTTGAATAGAGGAATGGGAACATTTATTTTTACCTATAGGCGTTGCTTGTGTACGTAGTATTCAGTGACATCCAATCACCAAGCCAGTCCATAACCCAATTGCCACACAGAAAAACAACTGCCTGTTCATCTCCAATAATTAGTATATTGAGAAACATAAAAAGCATCTGAGAACTGATTGATAAATGGAATAAAAAGCTTACCAGTTCTTAACCTGTTTTTGCTCGCTAAAGTTGAAAATAGTGAAAGATGATGGGAGGACCGCCCAAGTAACAATGGCAATGCCAATAGCCATGAGTGCAGTGGAGATGATGAGCTGCTTCTTCAAAGCAGGCTCAATCTCTTCTGTAGCCTTTGTCTCAAAGAAGTCAGTTGCGAAGAGAAAAGAAGTCAGTTGCGAAGAGAGTAGTTATCAGGCAAACTATGATAGCCATAGAACTAATTATGAGCAAAGGATAGCACATTGTAGTGAAATAAAGGTCGACCCCGAATGAAGAAATAGAGGCAACAACTAGTGCAATAGATGTTGATTCGGCATATTAGCCAAAAAGGTCAGATCCCATTCTGGCAATGTCACCAACATTGTCTGCTATCACCTGTAAGTTGTACAAAGGCGAAAGGATTAGAATGGGCATTTAGTAGCAAAACTGCTCTTACAGTACAATGTGTTGGGCAAACGCATGTGAAACATTTTGTGCATCGAACACAACGGTTAGCATGAGAAGCAAGGAAAAAAGGAAAAGCTGGATTTCTAGGGTCATCTTTGGGGATGTTCCTTTCGACCTTACCGACGAGATCAGCACCAACATCGACAACTTTTGTGTAAATACCACCACCCACTATGCCAAAAAGAGCCATGGAAGAGCCACCCAGACCATAACTAATAATGGATCGGCGAGCGAGGAACACCGAGGCTCTTGACAAACGACGACGGCAGCAACGAGGGACGGCCTCGCGCCAACGGGAAACGTAGAGCACGGCGTCGCGGCGAGGAACGCCGAGGAACACAGAGGCGAGGCGAGCCGAGGCGAGGCGAGCGAGGAGAGGAAAAGTTAGGTGCGTCGCGAGCGAGGATCGCAGAGCACGGCGTCGCGGGGAACACAGAGGCGAGGTGAGGAAACGGCGTGGCGGGGAACACAGAGGCGAGGGCGAGGAAAAGTTAGGTTTTAGAAAAGGAAAGGAAAAAATAAAATGACGTGGTTAAAAAATATGAGAGGTGGGAAAAAAATATATCCACCTGGCTTTGACGCGCACAGGAGCGCAAAAGAGGGCGCGTATAATATCAATACTGATATATATATATATATATATTTAATTACATAAATATCTGTATATTAAAATTATAAATATCAGCAACCTCTATATTTAGTAATAGACTAAAGAGTTTGATTTAATAATATTAATAATTCATATCGCTGATAATTTTAATTTGTTTCCAGTATATAAACTTAAAACACAGTTACAAAATTGTTTATCCTTTTCATTTTTTCCTGTGAATATATATTTTTATTAATTATTAAACTAAAATATAAAATATATCCAGTATATTATAATTTGAAACCAAGTCTATTAATATTAAGCTTATGGGATAATTCCTAATTTAGTCCCTCCTTATTTGACGTAGTCCCGATTTCATCCTTAATTTTTCAATTGATCAAATTTAATCCTCCAATTTTTGAACGTTTTCTCAAATTGATCCTTCCGTCCAAATCCCTGTTAAAATAGACGGAATGACTTGTTTAACCAGTGGAAGTGACCAGTTGCTTTTATTCTTACGCTATTTCCCTAATTCTGGAGTTGCCCTAAAAATCGCAAAGACTCACGCGTTGTTCATCGATGTAAGGAGAGGTGATGTATTTTTGCTACTATTGTCATTCTTTCTCCTCTCTACTTCCATTTCACCCTCCAATAGGTCTCCCCTCCCCTCCCCTCCCACCTCTCTTTGTTATTTTAATTTTAGCTTATCATTCATACAAATACAACTACGCAAGTACACTTAGATCAAAAACTCCTCCTTTGGTACATCCTTACTGGAGATTTTGGAGCAACTGCGACAAGTTAGGGCAACTTTTGTTGTGTTTGCTCTTCACGATAGGTATGCTCCTCCAATTCTGTAACATAGAAAACAAAAGGTTTCCGACAATGACATTTCCAAACTTCGTTTGTTGAGATTATGTAAAATATAAACTTCATTCACTCAATTTGTATTTGAATGAAATTGAATTTGTAAATGATTCTAGTCATGTGGCAAAAGGCGATTCGCTCGCCCCCAGCGCCCCCCGCCAACCCGTCCCTATGCCAATACGGAGGAGGTAATCACGGGTGGCTACTAGCCATTAGTGCAAATGGCCAAGACATGGGGGAGGTTTAAATGATTCTAGTCATGCTCAATGATATGAAGGGTAAAGTAATTCCATTATTTTCTTTTCCAAGCAGAGAGATAAAAAGCTAGTGAAGAACTCAAGCTAAGCTTCCATACATTGTAGAGTATTTTTATTCTCCGTGAAGTAGATTTGTTGATGTCACACTCGCTCTCCCCTTATTTAATGACTCAACGTAGTAAAATTTGCTTTGATCACACTCCAAATTATGGTAAAATATACACAAATGAAGTACTTAATGTTTTGCTAATTTACTATGTCATAATTTTCATTAATTCATTAAGTTATTAATTATTAATTGTTCATATTTTTCTAGGACTTTGTGGTGAACCAGATTTCCTTATAATTAAGTTTTAGTATAATAGGGAGATGAAATCTACTCTTCATGATAAAAAAATATATCGGTGGACAATTCGATTATTTTGACTATGTTGATAGGGATATTTTAGGGATGATTGAATTGTGGGGCTATGCCGAGGATATAGGCTATAAAGGCAAGCAATCTATCAAATTTTAGCATAAATTTGGAGAAACATTGAAAGATGGAAGAAATTTGGAAAATGACACAGATGTTTTGGATATTATTCCCCATATTCCTAGTAATTATGAGGTTGAAATATACATTGAACAGAATGATGGTCAGACGAGGTTGGGGAGCATACTGATTAGGATGGAGAAAGATGTCAAGGAATCTGAGATAGATAATATCAACAAAGATGTTGATGAATTTGAAGAAAGTGATTATGATTTTGATGAAAATGATAGGTTGTTTGAAACTTTTATGGATTATGATGCAGGAGTCAGTAAAGAGAAAAACATGACTAGTGATGGACACATTTATGATGAGTTACGTTACTTCATATGATTGTGGCAAAAGACGAATACGCTCTCCCCCAGCGCCCCCGCCAACCCGTCCCAAGGTCAACACGGAGGAGGTAAATCACAGGCGGCTACTAGCCTTTGGAAAAGTGACTAGCACATAAGGAAGGTATTTACCTCGGCTTTGTCGAGATTCGAACCCCAGACCTCATTGTGGCAACATCTCATGTACTAGCCACTAGACCCATCTGAGGGGACGAGTTGCTTCATATGATGCAACAACATGAAGGGGATGTTGATTGTGTGAATGATGATGGTTTTGGAAATCCATTAACTTCTAATGATGATGATGAAATACGAGATTTTCCTATTTATGATAAAAATACTGATTCCGAAAACCCACAATTGAAGCTTGGGCTGATTTTTAATTCGAAGAAAGAAGTAAAATTTGCAATTGAGAGTTATTGCATCAAAAAAGGAATGTTAGTTATGTTTGTAAAGAATGATGGCAAGAGGCTTAGAGCAAAATGTTGAAACAATGATTGTGGATGCAAGAGAGAAATCAATAATTGAAATATTTGAAGCAATCAGAAATTTGTTGATGCGGCGGTTTCAGTTAAATCGTGAGAAGGCTGAAAAATGGAATACAAGAAACTGTCCAAGGATAAGAGCTATCTTAGCTAAAATTTCTTTAGAGGCTATTAAACTTATTCCTATGAAATCATATGATATGCACTTCCAAATTAAGGCAACAAACAGTCAAGAGCAGCACATAGTGGACATTTCTACAAATTCTTGCAGTTGTAGACAATGGGATTTGACAGGTATTCCATGCAAGCATGCATTATGTGCACTTTGGTGTAAACATGAAGACGTTGAGGCTTTTGTTAGTCACTACTACAAGACTGAAGCTTACAAGAAATATTATTCAAGATCAATAATGTCGATTAATGTGCCTGATTTGTGGCCAGATTGTCTGTTTCCACCTCCACTTCCTCCAGTTAATAATAAGAATAAAGCTGGAAAACCGACCAAATTGAGAAGAAGAGAACCTGACGAACCTCCAGCAAAATGTCATACCAAATTGAAAGCTCCACATAGACAAAACAAATGCAAAAGATGTGGCCATTTAGGTCATAATCAAAGGGCTTGTACAGATGACAGAAACACACAACAAGAGGCAAATTCATAGCAAAGTAGTGTCCAACCAACAAACATCGATTCGGTACACAATACAAGGGAGAAATTACAAGTTAGTTAAAAACATTCTATGAAAATAGTTTCTTAAAGTTTTGTTAACAATTGTAAAATTGAATACAGGTGAAGAAACCAAATAGAATTGAGATACAGATTGGAGGGAGCTCGAACACCTTATCTAATGTGAATGTAAGTTTACTTAGTTTCATTTTATGCTTTTGCTTCCATGTATTAAACTATTAAACATATTGTTGAAATGAATTTAGGTGGATCAATCTACCATCATTCAAACACCAGTGTTTGTCAAAGGTGGTAGAAATTACATCACAATCTCCAGACTTCGATCGATATCAAGTGATTTAAGAAGACAAGTTCAATCAATGTCTCAACCAGTGTCAAAGCTTAGGTCTGGCCCAAATATCTCGAAGAAGAGAATAACTTCATCACAGTCTTCTGTCATCAAGAAATGATCATTGCTTGTTATATGAATTTTGGATTTTTACTTTTGGTGCTGGTGGTTGTTGTGTATTGATACTGGTGGATATTTTGGTGCTTATGGTTGTACGATATTTTAGTGTTGGAGTTTATGTTTTGGAATGATGAATATATGTTTTGGTGAGTACTTTACATGGGGAACTTGCCCATTATTAGTTTTCTTCTAACCTCTTTTGTATAAAGGTAAAATGAATCTTTTAACACACATAGACTACTTCTCGATTCAAGCAATAAAATGTTAGCACATTAGCTTTATACAAACCCATTTTATTTAAATTCATCAAGAAGCATATCTCACTTTGCACGTGCTATGGCAGAGAGAACCTATCGCATAGCCTTCTGGTTTATTTGTTTAAAATACAAAAAAAATTCATTTCTATGGTAATTAAAAGTTTTAAAAAAACCATATCACTTGCATATTTCCTAAGATAAAAAAGACCATTAAATATTAAAACCATAACTAATAGATCATTCAGTTAGGTAATAAGTGATACAACACAAAGGGTTAATATCTGAAAACAACATTAACTAATAATACAATTGAGTAGTAGCAATAACAAGTTCCATCATCATCACAAGTGCAAGGATTCAAATATCGTATCCATCTCTTCGTATATCTTCGCAACTCTTGCTGTATGATCGCGATTCTCACGTTTTAACTCTAGTTGAGCATCTTGTAGCTTAGCAATTTTTTTCAGATTCATTAGGTGTTGTACTTGAACTTGAACTAGAATTTGAAGTTGAAGTCAAAGAATTGTTGTTACTGAAAGCAAATGAAGCAGTTGCGGGTTGTTTCGACTGTCTTTAAAAATGCACCATAAGCTTTCTCTGCCTCTTCTCTGCTCCAATATGATTTGTGTAAAGCACCACTAAATTTATTCACTTCATTATGTGTTTCTGCCCAACTATCATAAATATCAGGTTTACGTCCAACAAATACAACATATGTTTTGCCCTACATCATAAATATATTTAAAAGAACATTATTTCCAATGAGAGAAAGTATAAATTGCGTTAAAAGATTAAAATTTTCAAAAGGCTCACCATTTTAACACGAGTCACCTTAACAAGTTCAACTATGTCTGCATAATATAATCAATACATAGTTAAAATTTTTAAATGTAAACATAAAAGCTACAATAAAATAATAGCCAAAATTACTTCACAGTGCTTAGTGAGAGAGTATATCTGTATATGGCATCGTGATCAAACTTCCAACTGTACAAACTTTTAAAGCTTCCCTTTTGCACTTCGAAAACAAAATAACATGACTAGCATATTTTTTTTCTTTTGCAAAGTGGGGCACAGAAATTGAATCGGTGTAGCCTCGTGAGAAGATTGGACAGAGTAAATCTTTTTGAGAAAAATGAGAGAAAGTGAAACTCAGTGAGATTAAATTCTACCAAGTGCCTATAGCAATCAATCATTGACGAAACTCGGTGACAGATGAATGATAAGCTTGACGAAACTCGGTGACAAATGAACGACAAGCTAAAATTAAAATAACAAAGAGAAAATGGTGGAAGGAGAGGGGAGATCTGTTGAAGGGTGAAATGGAATCAGAGAGGAGAAAGAATGGCAACAGCAGTAAAAATATGCTATCTCTCCTGAAATCGCTGAACAAGGCGTTAGTATCTCCTTCTAGGTCATCTCCAGAATGGGGAAATAACGCAACAATAAAAGCAACACATAGGTCACTTCCACCGGTTAAACAAGTTTTCCCGTCTATTTTAACGGGGATTTGGACGGAAAGATCAATTTGGAAAAACGTTCAAAAATTGAAGGACTAAATTTGATCAATTGAAAAATTAAGGACAAAATTAACACCACGTCAAATAATGAAGAACTAAATTGAGAATTAACCCTTAAGCTTATTAAATTTTTATATTAGCTAGAAGAAGGATAAATAAAGATAAAAGATATCTTAATTTGAGAGGATATGCATTTAGATTTTAAAAGCAAATTATCTTTAAGAATAATGTATTTTTTTGAATTACACATCATCATATTCATATCTATATTTAGCAAATTTTCCGATGATATAATTACTAAATACAGTTAGAGAAGTCGTTTTTCCGGTAACTCTGAACACGATAAATAGACTCCACAGCCACTTCCCGCTCAAAATCCACCGCGCGCCGAGTTAATCATAAACCAAAATGGCTGCCGGAACTTCATCGTGGCTCGACAACATCGCACCCGAGATCGCAAGCAAGCTCCATTCCGACGTCGAAGCCGTCGCCCGATTCGCCACCGACTACGGCGGCATCATCAGTGCCGCGCCTCCGGCGGCCGTGTTCCGCCCCTCTTCACCGGAGGACATCGCGGCGCTCATCCGTTGCGCGAACGGCGCTGACTCCCCGTTCTCCGTCGCTGCCCGCGGCAACGGGCACTCCACCCACGGGCAGGCCTTCGCGCCCGGCGGCGTGGCCATCGACATGGCGGAGCTCCGCGGCGGAGGGCAGCGGATCCGTGTGTCGGCGGAGGAGTCGTACGTCGACGCCGGCGGGGAGCAGCTCTGGATCGACGTGCTGGAAGAGACGCTGAGCCACGGAATGTCGATGCGGTCGTGGGTGGACTACTTATACTTGACGGTCGGCGGCACGCTGTCGAACGCCGGTGTCGGCGGCATGGTTTTCCAGCACGGGCCGATGGTCTCCAGCGTGCTCGAGTTAGACGTCATCACCGGAAAGGGTGAGATGCTAACGTGCTCTCCGAAGTTGCACTCAGACTTATTCAACGGAGTCCTCGGCGGACTCGGCCAGTTGGGCGTCATCACCCGAGCTCGGATCAGTCTCCGCCCAACGCCGGCGAAGGTCCGATGGCTGAGGCTGTTCTACACCGACTTCGACAGCTTGACAAGGTAATTAATAGCAATTATCATTATTTTTATATAATTATCGTAATATATTATTATTCCATATATTACTTTGATCAAAAGATCTTCGAATCCTAAAAATAGTCTTTTGTAAAAAATAAAACAAAAATCATGGACAATGGATTCTTTTTCAGAACCTCGTATATTAATTATCGCTTGAATCGGACCAAACTAAATATTTGTTAGGTCAAGCTATTATTCTCTTATTCCCTCGAATCTATGGAATGGAGTAAGACATCAATTTTTCAATACGATCAACTATGTTTATGGCATAATTGGCTCCTTTGAAAAGCATTGGCGCATGCGTAAACGAGCTGCTCTGTCAACTGAGCTATAGCCCTTGTTATAGATATCTTAATATATAGACAATTTTTTGTCAAGTTAGATATTTCATAATTCCACATGATAACTCTCTGATTTATTTATTTTATTTAAATTTAACAGAAAGAAATTAATATTACTTGAAAATCTATTCTATCTATAATCTCCACAGCACTGCCCTTTTTTTATATTACTTTGATAATATTACCATATTTATCAATTATTTTATCTCTGTGTTTCAACACAAGTGACCAAGAGTTCCTGATCTCGCTGAGAGACAAAGTCGGGTTCGACTACGTGGAGGGGCAGGTCCTCCTGAACCACCAGCAAGTCGACGACCCCAACTTCTTCTCCATCAAAGAAGCCGAGAGAATCAACCAGCTCACTGCCGAGTTCAACGCAATGTACCTCTTGGAAGTAGCCGTGTTCTTCGACTCTACGTCCTTGGTGGATCAGGTACAATATCATATTCTAAATGTATTAAGGAAGATCTAATTAGTCCTTTAATTAACAACTCCATGTGTTGTGTATATAATCTGATGATCGATCACAGAAAGTCGAGGGCTTGCTGAAACAGCTGAGCTTTGTCCCTGGCTTTGCCTTCAGTAAGGACGTGAGCCATCTTGAATTCCTGAACAGAGTCTACACCGAGGAGGAACATAGAAAAAGCTCCATGGCCGTCGACCCCAGCAAAATCCGCCATCCATGGCTCAATCTCTTCGTGCCCAAGTCCAGAATCCGAGACTTTCAGACTGGAGCCGAAGGGATCCTCCAAAACATTAACCCTACGGGCGTTGTATTACTCTACCCCATGAACAGGAATAGGTATATACAATATCTTCCTCCATAGTTAATCAATTAGTTAATTAGCCAGAGTATGCATGCTAATTAATTACTTGCAGGTGGAATGAGAACATGACTGTCGTAGTCCCTGATGAGGACGTCTTCTATAGTGTAGAGTTTCTTTGGACTTCCACAGAGGAGGACTGGAAGAACCTTGAGGCCGGTAACAATGAAATATTAGGGTTTTGCCATCGACAGGGCGTCCAAGCAAAGCAGTATTTAGCTCATTATAAATCGCGAACCGATTGGATGGAACACTTTGGAGAAGTTAAGTGGAAAAGGTTTATGCAGTTGAAGCAGACATATGACCCAAAGGCACTACTGTCACCAGAACAACATATATTTACTAATTAAGTAAATTGAACATCAAACTAAGCACGTAATTAATGCATGCAAAGCAGTCAGCAATTATATATCTATACACGCTGTGTACGTGTAATTAATTATGATACATATAAATAATTTTTCTTATTGCATGTGTATTAATCCTAACGTAAACAAACAAGTAGTTTACTCCGGAAAAAACAATCAAATTGGAACATTTTCTTAGCACTATTGATCGAATTATTATAAGTTATATTTTAAAATATATATAAAAAGAGTAAAATAATATACATTATAAATGTAATAAATTTTTAAAATATTTTACATTTAAAATTAAAATATAAATTTTCAAATAATTTTCAAGTTTAAGAGTAAATTTTTTTTAAAAAAAAATAACTTTAATATAAATAAAAATATACTAATTTTTGAATAAAAAATGATCATATATGTCAAGACTAATAACACTACAATACTCGTTAGAGCTAATCTTAATGGCCTAGGATGAGATTTAATTTTAACTAATTAAAAGGTAGCATTCTTCTATCTCTCACGCATGGGCACTCATCTCCTCTCTATTTCTTGACCTCTTCAATAGAAATATCTTGGTGTATCTTTAAGATTTCATACTTTATTTATTTTATTTGTGTGTGTTCTAATTGTCCAAGTAAAGTGAAAATATTGCATATTGTATTTTACTAGTCTACAAAATCAGTCATTAAAATTCAAAGATACATATTAGAAATAACTAATCAATACATCGATCCATTATCTACAATGCCCTCTCATAGTCGGTCAAATACAATTATGCAATTAAAGAATAAAGTATATATTTATAAGAAATATTCCTGAGATATAACTATAAAAGATCAATAAATAATAAGTCACTCTTTTTATGTATGCAAATGCAAGTCCCATAAGTCTATTCATACAAGATCCGGTCAGCAACAGGAAATCTTGACAAAATCTGATAGAATCTCTCGAGGATATCTAAACATATGACTGAGCAAATTTAGTACTCCTTCAAGTTGCAATCAGCTATCAAGTAAGGTGCTAGGTCAGGCCAAAGTCCAACTAAAGTATTCTTATATGATGCATTATTGTCAATTATGAAAAACAAATGAAGATTCAAAAATCAAGTAAGGACTGTTTGCATCTTTTGTGATCATATTTCTCATTACGTGGTGGCTACGTACTAGATAAGATTTATTTTGAACAGTTGATGTTATTTCATTTTCTCGGTAGATCTCATGCGACAAGGTGTGGATTCTGAAGAGGATCTTTTTAATTGACAGGAGAAAAATTGACATTTGACAAAAGATAGAATTCTCTATAAATTTCACGTTTTAATTTAATAAGCAAAGTGGGGATTCATTAATTATTAATTGCATGCAAGATACACGTTGACTTACTTAGATATTTAATATAATTAAAAGTCATATAAATTTTGGAAATGGAACAACAAATCTTAAGAACAATATTGTAGATCGAACCAAAGATTGCGCGTGATCTTTGAGAAAGATGAGTGGGTTTTTTTATTCAGCCATTATATCGTTATAATTCAATCGTTTTACTAAAGACAAGTTTACTTTTATTTAGAAAGTTAACAGAGGCAAAAAATGACTTGTGTTTTTGATTTTTTTTTTAAAGATATCTATATTTTTTATTTTAAATAAATTATCGGGTATAATCTTTATCAGATTACACGTTAATTAGTGCATCTTTTTTTTGTTAGGGTTTAGTACGTGAAACTCGTATACATATAATTATATAATTCAATTATTATATAAAAAAAAATGGGTTGAATTTATGTTTTTTTTTTTTTACTTCAAAATGGATTATTAGAAACATTCAATGGCATACGTACCCCACAAGCTTCAAGCATTTAAGCCACGTTAGCCGTCCCATATAGACAAATATGTACAAGTATGAATACTATTAAAAATAAAAAAAAAAAGAATATTTTTTTAGAAAAAATAAAAGTTAGTCGTGTTACATATATAGATAGATCAATTTAAAAAAAACACAAAAAAAAAACAAAATGAGTTTGTCGCATATCATGCATGGACTTTGCTTGTTAATAGTTATAAACCAACTAAGAGAGGACGAAGTCAATATTGAGGAAGTCTCCCATGGCGTGAAGCATCCTTATTAGTTTGTTGGAGACTTTAAAGTCTCTATCAACTGAGCAAATTCTCCTCTCTAATTTCGTGAAACAAACAAGAAAATAAATGATCAATTACATTTTCATTATTAATTAAAAATGAACCGGCCTATTAAATCGTTGAATAATGGTAATTAAGTTGAATTGAAAACAATGAATTAGAAAATTGCTCATTAGAACACAAATGACATATGACAAGCAACAATTTGTGTTGAATTGTTGAACTATATGCTTCTAATTACATCATTCATTTTTGACTATTTTTGAGTCACTTTCTAAATAAAAATACGTATTCGGTTCAATCGTTAGAAATAAAAGAGTACACAGCATGTAATCTTATATGTGAAAATCGATAATAGACTTTGGATATTATCCAAAGTAATAGATAAATATTTACCGAAGTAGACGTACGTGAAGTAAAAGGGTTATTATTTTACTTCGGCACATGATTACCGAAGTCTATCATGTTGGTGCAATCTTAGGTCAAGGTTGACCTGGTTGACCTGACTCGAGTTGTGTTTTGATGTTTGACGATGTTTGACGAGAAGAGAGTTGTATTCTTGATGTTTGACAAGAATAGGTGTTTGGGAGATTGTAGGTGCAACCTTAGGTCAAGGTTGACCTGGTTGACCTGATTGGAGAAAAGTCCAAGCAGGTAGTTTGGCACGCGGAAAGTCCAAGCAGGGAGCTTGGCACGAGGGAAAGTCCTGGTGAGTGAAGCCAGGCAGTGGGAAAGTCCTAACTGGGATGTTAGGCAGTGTGGAAAGTCCTGGTGAGTGAAGCCAGGCAGTGGGAAAGTCCTAACTGGGATGTTAGGCAGTTGGAAAGTCCTGGTAAGTGAAGCCAGGCAGTGGGAAAGTCCTAACTGGGATGTTAGGCAGTTGGAAAGTCCTGGTGAGTGAAGCCAGGCAGTGAGAAAGTCCTAAATGGGATGTTAGGCAGTGTGAAAACCCTAGTGAGTGAAGCTAGGTGAAAGTCCTGGTGAGTGAACCCAGCCAGGTAGAAATCCAGATGAATCAAGGTTGACTAGACACCTGGTGTTGGGAAGTCCAGGTAGGTCAAAGGAGTGACTGGATACTTAGCACAAGGAAATCTAGATGGGTCAAGGGTGACCGGACATCTGGTGGAAGTTCAAGTGGGTCATGGAGGATCAGACACTTGGCACGAGACGGTAAATCTAAGTGGGCCAAGGTTGACCAAACACTTGGCATGAGAAGAAAAGTCCAAGTGGGTCAAAAGGTTGACCAGACACTTGGTGAAGAAGTCCCAGCATGTCAAGGTTGATAGGATGCTAGGCACGAGGAGTCCCAACAGGTCACGATTGACCGGATGTTGGGTTTGGGAGCCCTAGACTTGACTCTAGCAAGCAAGGGTTGGTCAATTTGATCAAGTGATAAAATTAGAAGAAGCCCGATCGGTCTACGGACCGATCGAAGGTTCCCGATCGGTCTGTGGACCAATCAGGATGTTTCTGATCGGTCCATGGACCGATCAGGGACGGAACAGAAGCGAACCGATCAGGATGTTGCCTGAACGGTCCACAGACCGATCAGGGTTCTAGCCGTTGTGACGCAACGGCTAGTTTCTTCGCTGTTTCTTCTTCGCAGGTATAAGGAGACGAGGGCATCTTCTGTGCAGAACTCTCTTTTCTTTTTCCTCCTTAGAACTTCTGTTCTGCTGCTGAAGTTTCAGCTTCGACTGAGCTTTGTTGAGCTCACTTCCGAAGCCCCGCGTGAGCTTCTTTCGGCTGAGCTGCTTGTTGGCATTCGTCCGTGAAGTTGTTGCTTCCAGGACTTCAGTCGACGACAAGAAGGCAAGCTTGTATTGTTACATTCATTGTATTTACTTCTTGTATTCTATCTTGCTGTTGCGAGTTATTGTGGCGAGGTTTCTCCACCCACAAGGAGTATCTATTAGCCGGGTTTCCGGGGACTCATCCACCGACGGATTGGTAGGCTTCGTCCACCTTACGGACACGCCGAGGAGTAGGAGCCCTAATCTCCGAACCTCGTTACATCCTTGTGTTAAGGTTTGGTTTCTTCTCTTTCGTTTCTTTGTATTTTCCGCTGCGCTAACACGTTTTGTAGAAAGAAACGACGATTGGGGTCGGCTATTCACACCCCCCCTCTCTAGCCGAGTACGAACGATCCTAACAAGTGGTATCAGAGCGAGGCCGCTCTTCGACGGATCAACACCCGGGGGAGCACGGGCTAGAGATGGATCTCTATGGAGAAGATGTCACGATTCAACCCTTCTACGAGTCTCACGACAACTTCACATATTGGAAGGTAAGGATGATGTATTTTCTTAGGACTAATATGTTAAATTGGTTTTGTGTACAAGAAGGGTTTTCCCCTCCGATGGATGAGGAAGGAAAACCTATCAAGAAGAAGGAGTGGACGAAAGAGCAAATCCGACAATCCGAAATCAATGACGAGGTAACAAAAATTATTGAATTTGCTTTACCTAATAATGTTTTGTGCAAGATAGATAGGTACAACAACGCCAAGGAATTGTGGAACAATTTGGCAAAATTTCATGAAAAGGAGCCTAGTGAGCCAAGTAGCTCACATCATGGAGGAAGCGAATTGGGAGTTGAGGGCTACTCAACATCCAAGGAAGAAGAGGAGGAGAGCTCTTGTTCAAGATCGGAGCAAGAAGAGGCATCTACCTCCGGAAGGGATGAAGAAGAAAGCTCATCTACATCCACAACCCTAGGTAACTCAAACACTGTGATTTCAAGCAAAATACACATAATGTGTTTTGAGTGTAGGAAGTTTGGGCACTACAAGAGTAAGTGTCCAAAGAGGGTTAGAAAGACTCCACCGGCACCAAAGGTCAAGGAAGCCGGAGTCCCGACATGCAAGAGCAAGAAGCACGTGGTGTGCTTCCAATGCAAGCAACGGGGACACTATAGGAGTCAATGTCCAAGGGGGAGGCAACCTCACAAGGATAAGAGGCCAAACACATGTAAAGGGGGAGCTAAGGCAAACCCTAAGGTAACATTTAAAGCTCATTCTTGCAATTCTAGTAGGATGCATACTAGTAGTCTTATTGCCATTGTCAATAATGATAAGCATGATAACACTAGAAATCGATACATGTGCTTAGGAGCCAAGCATGTTAGCCTAGATAAGAACAATTCTAGAAATGCTAACCCTAGAATTAACTCATCTAAGGCTAAGGAAAATCTAGATAGAAATCCCAAATCATCTAGACACATGCCTAGGAATACCTCAAAGAAAAATGATAAATCAAAACTTGAGGTATTAGAGAAAGAAAATCAAGTCTTGAGGTCAAGACTTGACTCTCTAGAAAAGGCTCTTAAGGATTTGACTCTAGGGTCTAGGGGTCAAAAACCCAAAACCAAGGACAAGAAAGGTTTGGGTCACAAACCTAAGTCCCAATTGGTCAAGCCCACTTATCATAATGTTTCATTCGATTATGGAACAAAACCTAGGGCTAGGAAGACCATTACCAAGGTCACAAGGGGAGTCACCCCTATAGTTGACCTTGATGAGACCCAAATGACCAAGGGTTTAAAGCCTAAGAGGGTCATTAGGAGGGTTGCTAGGGAAGTTATCCCTAGTGAATATTTAGTGAACCCAATGAGCTCTAATAGGTATTGGGTTCCTAGGAGCATCTTCTCTACCCCATAGATAGGTTAGAGAGTGTCAACTCCGATTAGAAGGGTAGTTAACCCAACTTTGAGGAAATTAACATTCAAGGAGCATTTTCAAGGTTTTGAGAACTTTTGAAAATGAAATGGAATTATCATTTACTCCTTTGAAGAGTTAAATGTGCCTAAAAGATTGGAAATTTCATTTTTAATCTCAATTGGCACAATTTGGGAAAATCTAGAGAACTCTCGAGGAAAAATGAAACATGCCAAGTTTTGAGGATAAATTTGATCTTTAAGTGGCATGAATTAATCTAGAGTTCAAGAAGTGTCAAAATTAGGATTTTGGCATTTTGGGGCAATCTAGGATTAAATGTGAAGTTAGCCAAGTGGTTAAGGATACTTAGATAGGTAATCTAGGTATATTTATTTATGCTAAATCTTGTCATGATTGTTTGCCTTCACATGTCATGACATCATGTTTAGTTTTATTATCATTTGAAATGTCATGATAATGCTTAGGCTAGTTTTTATGTCATGTTTATTTAAGTTTCAAACTTTATGCCATGACATCATGACATTGGCATATGTTTTCATTTATGATACCATTTTATGCCATGTCATCATCTCTTGCATTAATAATCAATTGAATTGATTTAAGGATGAAAAACACATTTTGATATTGAGATCAAATTTGTGTTTAGAAAATGCATGAGACCTTAGTCTAAGATACCTAAACCCATATCTCACATCAAAATTGCCATGGATGTGTTTGATACACTTTAGATGTGTGTGAGATATTAGGATCATGAATTAGGATCAAGGTGCATAGTTCTTGTACCTAGATGAGCCTAATTCAAGAAATGGAGGATCATAGGGAAAGCTTGTGTACAAGTCATGTACATTTAGCCCTAAGATTATGGTCCTAAATTAAAAGGTTTAAAATCATTTTGAAATTGATTTGGAAAACCTTGATGAAGCCATCTTAGTGATTGCATTCATCATTGAACATTGTGATACAAAGTTGAGTTAAACTTGAACTATTTCAAAGTTTTTGAACTTTGTATCAAGATTGAAAAATGGAAGTTATTTTCATAGAAAACTATTTTTCCATGATAGTATATGTTATGAGGAATGTATCCTCAAAATTTCACAATTTTTCGAATTTTCTGAAATTTTCTAGGAGTTTCTGAATTTCGGGAAGGAAATTTCAGAAATCTCCTGTCAGAGTCTGGATCGGTCCGGGGACCGATCCAGGGAAATCTGATCGGTCTGCGGACCGATCCAGATTGTGGATCGGTCTGCAGACCGATCCAGAAGATCCGGAGAGCTTGGTGCGATGCGGTGAAGGCCTGATCGGTCCGGTGACCGATCGGTGACGATCCAATGCGATCAATGAAGGGTCTGGGGACCGATCCAGGGGGCTTTTTGATCGGTCTGAGGACCGATCAGTGCGTGCCAGTTTCTGATTTTCAGCATGTGTCTGAAATTTCAGTTTTTGGGAGTTGAGTTTCGGGTTTCTAAAGGTTTGAAACTCTCCAAGACATTGTTGGTGCAATGGTCAAGGGGGAGTTGACCTTTAGGGGGAGTTTTTACTCCTTAAGACTTTTGAGGATTAGTGACATGGGATTGTCACTAAATTGAGTGTTGAGTTTAGTTTCAAGGGGGAAATTAAGGGTTTCAATGAAAGGTATGGGACTTTCATTAGGAAGAAACTCTTGACCTTGATTCTCTCTTTTTGATGTGTGTCAAAAAGGGGGAGAGATGTCCCAAGGGGGAGAGTGTAGGTTTTGGAAGACTGTTCAAGGAAGAACATTGGAAAACCTAAGTTAGGTTATCGGGTTAACCTAACTTGATTTTGGATTTTGACATGGGAAGATTGTTGGTGCAATCTTAGGTCAAGGTCGACCTAGTTGAGTTGTATTTTGATGTTTGACGAGAAGAGAGTTGTATTCTTGATGTTTGACAAGAATAGGTGTTTGGGAGATTGTAGGTGCAACCTTAGGTCAAGGTTGACCGGTTGACTGATTAGGGAAAAGTCCAAGTAGCTTGGCACGGGAAAGTCCAAGCGGGGAGCTTGGCACGAGGAAAGTCCCGGTGAGTGAAGCCGGGTAGGGAAAGTCCTAGCTGGATGTTAGGCGGTGTGGAAAGTCCCGGTGAGTGAAGCGGCGGTGGGAAAGTCCTAACTGGATGTTAGGCAGTGGAAAGTCCCAGTGAGTGAAGCAGGCGGTGGGAAAGTCCTAACGGGATGTTAGGCGGTTGGAAAGTCTCGGTGAAGCCTGACTGGGAAAGTCCTAACGGGATGTTAGGCGGTTGAAAGTCCCGTGAGTGAAGCCGGGGCGGTGAGAAAGTCCTAAATGGGATGTTAGGCGGTGAAAACCCTAGTGAGTGAAGCTAGGTGAAAGTCACGGTGAGTGAACCCAGGAAAATCCGGATGGATCGGGGATGATCGGACTTCGGTGTTGGAAAGTCCAAGTAGGTCGGGAGTGATCGGATACTTGGCACGAAGAGAAAATCCAGATGGATCGGGGATGATCGGACATCCGGTGTGGAAAGTCTAAGTGGGTCAAAGGGATTGACCGGACACTTAGCGGGAGTGCTAGCAGGTCAAGGGTGACGGATGCTAGGCATGATGTACCAACAGTCAGGTTGACCGGATGTTGGTGTGGAAGCCTTAGGTTTAGGGTCGAGAAGTTTGGATCGGGCTGCAGACCGATCCAGATGGCTCCCGATCGGTCCGGTGACCGATCAGGATCGATCCCGTTCGATGGTTACGATGGGTCAGGCCGATCGAGAGGAGATCGACAAACTAGCAGAGAAGAGAAGCATGATCGGTCTACGGACCGATCGAGAGGTTCCCTGATCGGTCCAGCGGAGGTTGCCTGATCGGTCCATGGACCGATCAGGACGAACTGATCGGTAAGCTTCTCTGATCGGTCGTGGAGACCGATCAGACCTGATCGGTCCACGCACTAGCCGTTGTACGCAACGGCTAGTTTCTTCGCCGTTTCTTCTCTTCGCGGTATAAGGAGACGAGGCATCTTCCGGCAGAACTCTCTTTTCTTTTCCTCCTTAGAACTTCGTTCTGCTGCTGAAGTTTTAGCTTCGACCGAGCTTTGTTGAGCTCACTTCCGAAGCTTCTTCGATGAGCTGCTTGTTGGCATTCGTCCGTGAAGTTGTTGCTTCCAGGACTTCAGTCGACAACAAGAAGGCAAGCTTGTATTGTTACATTCATTGTATTTACTTCTTGTATTCCTTGTATTCTATCTTGCTGTTGCGAGTTATTGTGGCGAGATTTCTCCACCCACAAGGAGTATCTATTAGCCGGGTTTCCGGGGACTCATCCACCGACGGATTGGTAGGCTTCGTCCACCTTACGGACACGCCGAGGAGTAGGAGCCCTAATCTCCGAACCTCGTTACATCCTTGTGTTAAGGTTTGGTTTCTTCTCTTTCGTTTCTTTGTATTTTCCGCTGCGCTAACACGTTTTGTAGAAAGAAACGACGATTGGGGTCGGCTATTCACACGCCCCCCTCTCTAGCCGAGTACGAACGATCCTATCATATCACCGGTCCAAAACCGGTTCAAAATCAGACCGGTTTCGAAGTAAAAAACCTTTATTACTTCATCAAGACCAATAAAATTACCGAAGTAATTGAGGATATATTACTGCATAGATAACATTGTCTAACGAAGTGTAAAGAAGGTACGACTTCACAATTGTTTATATTATGGTGTAGTAAATAGTTAATATTACTTCTGTATATTTTAGCTTGATCGAAGTAATTGTTATTGTAATACTTCATCGTAGTATGGAAGTAGGAAAGCATATTTTACTACACTTCAACAATTTACGTTAACGCAGTAATACATACGAACGACTTCAACAATTTTAATCAGTGACAAAGTAAATAGTTTCTTTAACTACGACAACATTTAAATATACCGAAGTCTTATGTATTGTATTACTTCATCATTTTTACTTATAGTATCGAAGTAGTTGACTATATTTTATTACAATACAAATTTAATTGACAAAAGTGTATATCAAATATTTTGCTATAACACAATAATTTTCATCACCAAAATTGAACAAATATATCACAAATATCTGTCAAATACAATTCAAAAGTGTATTCATAAAAGAAATGTTTAAGCATAACCTAAAAACTTTTGTATCCATAAATCTCTAAATACAATCTAAACTTTATATCATAGCCTACACTTAGGCACCCACATAGAAATAGACAAATTCGCTCCATTCACTTCTGACTTCATCATACTGAGATTGATTGTAATACTGTTTGTTCTTTGATGCTGCAAACTGAATCATTAACAAAAATTTGAGGATCAATGAAAAATAACTTAATATTTTATAAATAAAATATTTCATAAAGAAGAAATTCACCTTTCTTTCCAATTGTGGATATTCATCTAAGACTATCTCTTTCATATATCGCATCACACAATATCCACATTTAACACCACCATTTTGTTTAAGATTACCCTAATGAAATTGAAAATGTCATGCAAGAAGTCACAATCCAAATAATAAGAATTATTAATTGATGTCTAAATATATAGTCACAATACATACTGTCAATTGTTTAAAACCTGGTCCTTTTGAAATACCCCTTGATGCATTGTATATCTTGACCCCACTACATTGTAAAAATAGAAAATTAGTTTTTTAACCTATAATGAATTGAATGCATTCAAAATTAGCATAAGTTACGACTTACTTGGTCACAATAGTTTGCCAAGCATGATCTCGGTTCCTGTTACTCAAAGAGTCCAATAAATATATCATATTCTTATCTTCATTAATTATAGTCAAGATCCAATGGTACCTGCACAAAAAAAATATAACATTGACTAGCATGTAGTAGGAAAAAATAAATAATTAAAATCTTACCCGGTGTTATATGGGATGAAGCATATGCTATCTCTGTTTGATGCTCCCAACTGAGCAGCAATATGTTGTGATAATTTACTACCATCTTCACCCACACCGCATGTAGGTATGTGACCAGGATCCACAAATGACACATACTCAGCTCTATTTTCTTTCTTCATGTATTTGTAAAGGTAACTGCAAGGTAATGGCAAAGTAATGAAAAATCTAAATATACCCTATGTAAACCAAAGCAAAAGCATGTGAACAAATATTGTGAACAAAGCAAAGCATGTGAACAAATATTGTATTTAACATATAACATACCCCATGTAAACCAAAATGTGTCTGGCACCTATCTCTTTCATCTCCATAAAGCATACGATATCTTCTCTTAGCAACCATACACTTTTAGGACGTCCAAACATAGCTTCATCAAATTCTATGTGTATGCTCTCATCTTTAGGCATCAATCTGATAACATACGAGTAGATATACTTGCATGCCATCGGTAAAGTTTTCTCAATTTCCTTGTACTTGTCCTGATCACCATGAACATCCGAAGGAGCAAATGATAGATGTTGTACATTCTTCTTGAACAAGATGGACAGTTAAGTGAAGCATGATATCGAAGAAAGATGGGGGAAAATATTGCTCCAATAAGCAGAGTGTAACAACCAAGTCAGATTGTAGCTTATCTAACTTGGCTACATCTATAACCTTGCAACAAATATCTTTGAAGAAAAAGCATAATCTTATGATGACATATCTAACATGTTTTGGCAGTGCATCACGTATGACTATTGGCAAGAAATGCTGCATTAAAACATGACAATCATGGGATTTCAAGCAAGTCAACTTCAACTGATCCATGCACACAATATTATTCATGTTCGAAGAGAAACCTTCTGGAACTTTTATATCCTTTAATGACTTGCACACTTGCAACTTTTCTTTTTTTTGTGAATGAGCACGCAGCAAGAGGAAGATATGTTCTTTTCTCCCCAACTATAGGTGTTAATTCAGGTCTAATTCCCATCTTAACCATGTCCAACCTAGCTGTCACATTATCCTTGGTTTTTCCTTTAACATTCATCAAAGTATTAATGAGGGATTCAAAGACATTTTTCTCGATATGCATAACATCAAGACAATGCCTTACATGCAGGTGTTTCCAGTAAGGAATATTAAAAAAGATTGACTTCTTCTTCCAACATTTTCTAAAATTTGTCACTCCTAAATCTTTTTCTTCTATATTGACTTCCAACTTATTAGCCTTTGCATTCTTTATTTTCCCTTTCACACTTATCTTCTTTCCAAACTCACACCTTATGTCAGAAAGTTTGTCAAACAACTTAATCCCAGATAATGGTCTAGCTGCTTCTCCAAGTTCCTCCATGCCATTAAACTCCTTCATTTGCCTACGATATGGATGAAACCGTGATAGGAATCTTCTATGGCCAGCAAATGACATTTTCTTCTCATTTTCCAAGTGTCTTGCATAAGTATCTACTCCGCATATTGGACATGCATAATAACCATGTGTAGTACATCCACTAAGGTTACCATATGCAGGAAAGTCATTGATGGTCCATAATAAGACTGCTTTAAGAGTGAAGAACTGCCTGCGATAAGCATCATAGACTCCATCAACTCCTTCCCACAATCGTTGCAAATCTTCAACTAGCACCTCCAGATAGACATCAATATCATTTCCAGGCTGCTTAGGCCCTGAAATGAGCATAGTTAGCATGATGTATTTCCTCTTCATACACATATTTGGAGGTAAATTATAGTTGACCAACATGATTGGCCAACAACTGTACCGACTGCTAAGGTTGCTATGAGGATTAATGCCATCAGCTGCAAGTGCTAGGCGAAGATTTCTTGGCTCACTTTCAAAGTCAGGCCACATATGATCCACCAACTTCCATGATGGTGAATCAACTGGATGACGTAACTGACCAACAACTCTTGTAGAATCTGCATGCCATGTTAAATTTCTCGAGGTCTCTAAAGATTTAAACATGTGCTTAAATCTTGGAATGGGAGGGAAATACCAAACCACCTTAGCAAGAACACCTTTCTTCTCAACCTTGTTTTTGTTTAGCTTCCACCGTGACAAACCACATCTAGGGCAACTTATGCAGTTTCCATATTGCTTCCTATAAAGAATACAATCATTTGAACAAGCATGAATATTTTCATGAGTCAACGCTAAACAACTCAAAGTCTTTTTTACATCATACATTGAGGATGGTAGATTGTAATCATTTGGTAGCATATCCCCAAAATCTAATAGTAGATCCGAAAATAGAGCATCAGTCATTCCATGCCTTGCTTTGGTATTGTACAGTTTCACAAGTGCACTCAATTTTGTGTAACGTTAACATCCCTTGTATAATGGTTTCTCCGATTCTTCTAAAAATTTCATAAATTCTTCAGGATTTTCTGTATAGTTATCATACGCTGCCTCACACATATGAGCAGTTTCAAAGTTGTCATAATAATTATTAATTGGCTCCTGATTGACACTCCCTTTGACGTTATCATTTTTGGTAGGCTCACCATGCCAAATCCAATTCATATAATTTTGACTAAAACCATGGAAATAAAGATGCTCTAAAATAGACTTAACCGGTCCTTTTTTAAGATTGATACATTTGCAACAAGGACAATGAATATCATTGGGGTCAATATTGGGATTCTGTAAACAATCTCTAATAAACTGTTCCACACCCTCCTCATACTGCTTAGACCTTCTATCCAAATATATCCAGGATTTATTCATTTCAATCAAGAAAAATCTACAAACAAAGAAAATCTGAATATATTAAAGTGAATAAACAAAAGTTAAAAAAATACTGCATGTAGTTCAAAAATGTAGAATCCATGCAATTTTAATTTGTAAAATCTAATGCAAGAAATCATATAGTGACAAAAATCATATAGTGACACTCAATTCCAGAAGTCATGTGACACACAAAAATAAAATTAAAACACACAAAAATCAGATAGTGACACAGATTTTGATTACATCTTCCTCAATAAATATATAAGATACAATTACAGCAAAGAAACAGATTTTGTTTATATAATTCTGTCATTTACTAATGTAACCGCAAGTTCTTTTCAGATAAATATAAGCTTCAATAAAATTAGGAAATCAACTCTCAGAAAATATAAAGAGTAAGATTAATCAGACTATTTAGGAAGTCAATTATACAAAATATTTCCATAAACAAGTAAATTTTGTCAGATTTTAATCAACTCTCAGAAACATGCACGCAAAGACAAGGCATGCACATAGAGACAAGACACCCCACACTCCAAAACATACACACAAAGACAAGACACCCTTTATTTTATGTTTTTATTTTTATTTTTTACTTCGATAGGAACATATAATTGCATATACTCTTTTAAAGTTGAGATAGACACAAATTGTAAAAAGGAATAAGGCATGAAGTGATTTTGTCTCCAAACACAAGCCCAAAGTCACAGAGGTTGTGAAACAATGGAACAACAATCTCTCATCAAATGATGGACCTAGAAAAGCAAGGTATAGGAGGAACTAATTGCATGCACGTGCTCAAGGGGCTATGAATGTTAACAATCAAAAAGGTTAGTATAGTTCAAATGTAAGCGTGGTGTGTGGTAAAAGAATTCCTCTATATATTCTTATACGCTTTTCATATATCTTTTGAAGGATGCCTTGCATTGTCTAGCTCAATTTGTAGTTACAGATGAGAGGATTGCTTGAATATGTAATAACTTTTAGCAACAAAATTCTTTAAATCAAATTCGCTCACTAAACAACTGCAGTGTACTAGATCTCTTTCTTTTCCTCACTGCATTGCAAACAAACAAACAAACTATACCAAACTTTCAAAGATGGACCACCTGCATTGCACAAGACTTCTCTAATGATTAAGATGTGACTTTAAATGAATTTTCTACCATTCTAATGTATCAACAATGACACTACACAATTATGACACTCAATTTATAAATTGTAAGTGTTAGCTAGAAGAATCATATCAGAATATCCTATGTATGCATTGCAATCTTGTACCAAATTGACAACTTAAATGATTTAGGAAGATAGTCTAGTCAATGGAAGCAAAGGTCCAAACTTGATCAAAATCCGATTGTAAAACTAATTAAATGGTTTAGGCAAGGCAACAAACATCAGTAACAGAGTGTAACAACCAAAATGTCAATTGAGTGATAGATTTATGGAAAACTAGAAGAAACCATAGGGAGGAGATGCCATAAACTATAGGGAAGGAGATGCCCTAGAGTAGGAGATGTTAGAAACCATAGGGTAGAAAACCAACCTGGTTGACGAGCTGATGGGGCTGAAGGATCGGATCGGTTAGAGACGGCGACCTCAAACTCGGCAGTTGTCTCTTCTTCCCGTGGCCAAGAAACCTCAAAGAGGAAGACACGGCGCTGCAAGAAAAGGAACGAAGGGGGTGGGATAGGGAAGACGCGCGTGACCGAAAGGGAGGGTTAGGGCGGTGAAGAAAGCACTTCCTCTTCTTCCCGTGACAAAGGCGATGATGAAACCTAGCACTGTCGATCGGGGCGGCGGTGAAGAGGTTTTCGTGAACAAAAACGCTAAGTTATAACTTAGCGTATAATTTATTAATAAATTATTAGGATTTTATTACATGATTAATTGAAAAATTAATAAACTGATTAATTTATTAATAAATAGAAAAATGTTTTAATCGGTTGAGAGTTATTACTTCAGCACATAAACATATGAATTTTATTTTGAGACTTATTACTTCAACAAATATATATTATGAAGTAAAATATCAATAAAAATTAGTAGTGAGACCTACGATTTTTAATCTATAAAGTCTAAAATAAAATATACTTCATTAAATTTATTATCGAAGTAGATTATTATATATTACTTCGTATTTATAAATCACCGAAGTAACTTGTGTAGAAGTCTATACCCGATTTTCACATAGTGTTAGCTCATCATTAAGTACTTTGTCTTCTCATAATTATTGTATTAATTAATATCGGATTCCAAGTTCCAGTTGTTTAAACTAATAGATAAAGAGGGAAGAAATAGAATAAAGAATAATTTTTTATCTATTATTTAAAATAAATAGACTTATTTATAAAAATTATCTAAATAATAATAGAAATATTAAATATTATATATAATAATAATCATAGTAATAAGTATAATAAATTTAAAAATATTAGTTTTATTTTATGATTCATGTCAATTTTGATTGTGATGTCAAATATAATAAATATTAATTGAGTAAAATCAATTCGAGATTATTTTCTATTATTGTCGTTACCCCCGATAAACTCAACAGGAATGACTGAACGTTGAGTTTGAGTGTTAATTTGGTGAAACATTGTCTAGATAATGACTTGGTAAATATATCAGTAATTTGATTTTCAGTAGAGATGTAAAAAAACTGAAATTTGTCAAGCCTCCACACACTCACGAACAAATAAAAATCAATCTCTTCATGCTCTGTACGAACATGAAAAACAGGATTTGTCGTAAGATAAGTTGTTCCAATATTATCACACCAAATTTTAGACGTAGCAATTTGAGAAAAGTGTAATTCCAAAAAAAAGATACTGTAGCAAAATAATTTTTAACGTCGCATTAGCTATAGCTTTATATTCAGCTTCAGTACTTGAGAGAGAGAGATTGTAGGTTACTTCTTTGAAAGTCAATAAACAAGATTTCGCCTAAGAAATATGACATATCCACTAGTAGAACGTCTATTTTCGGGAGATCCAGCCCAATCTCCATCAATGTAGGCAATCAACTCTCGTGAGGACTAACGATATAAAAGAAAATAATGTAGAATAATACCTTTGAGATATCAAAGAATTATCTTAAAACCTTTCTGTAGGGACTTACAAAAATGTTTGATACTCTCCACACCAATCAGAATGAAGGAAGAGTATTTTATGATCAAAATAACGTTCAACATGCTTTTGAAAACAATAAGAAATATCGAAGATATCATATTTTCTTTTCAGAGTAAATATTCAAGTGAACTTACTAAAGTTATCAATAAAAATAACATAGTAAAGAAAACCCTGATTAGTAAAAATAAGAGCAGAACCCCATACATCAGAGTAATTAATTTCCAAAGGAAAGCTAGAATTGCGAGTAGAAGATACAAAAGGTAGTTTATGAGATTTCACTTTCATACAAGCTTCACATAAATGAGATGATGACGCTAAAGAAGTTGTAAACCAAAATGATTAATAATATCCTAAACAAGACGTGCATGCCAAGAGAATTTATCTGTGCATTCCCCAACAAAGGTTTTGAGAGAGGTGAGCTGAATATGATAAGACTATTTTTAGTGTCCCTTTGGAGTAAAATAATTCCTATCGCGAGATCCTTCACAAGACAATGATGAGGATGAAATTCAAAAAATACATTATTATCAAAAGTAAATTGACGTACGGAAAATAAATTTTTAATGATAGAAGAAATATGAAAAGTGTTACGCATGCTAAAGTATGACCACATGAATGGAAGGATGTGTTTCCAATGTGAGTAATTTGTAAACATGAGCCATTGTCTATTTGTACCACGCCAGGTCCATGATATGGCAAATCTTCTATAAGAATATCATACTCTGGTGTAACATGATGAGTCATTCCAGAATATGGATGTCATCCTGAGGTTTCAAGAATCGATGATGTTGCATTAGGAGGGATAGAGAATAAGAATGCTCCAGAATGAGATGTTTGAGAACTAGATTGCCAAGATGATGGAGAGTTGATTTGATGATACAAGTCCTACTAAAAAATTTGAGTTATATCTTTTATAATAATTTTGAGCATAATTACCATAGTTGAAGTAAATATGATAACGACCTCGACTTCGACCTTTGAAACTTCCAATACGATTTTGATGAGCATGTTGGGGAGGAGGCTGATTATGTTGATCAAGTTGTGTAGTTTTGCTAATCATGTGTACCGATAAAGACAGAAAATCTGATATTCTTTGAAATTATATTTATAGAAGCCTTTCATGAGAGGATAACATACCATGAAGAGTTTCGAGTGGCACTTGATCCATGCGAGCCATCACACTGAGAAAAAAGCTATCATATTGAGAAATCAAACCTACAAGAACATGCATTAAGAGTTCTGGATCAGAGACAAGATGTCCAATTGCAGTTAGGTCGTTGGCAATGGTCTTGACTGATTGCATATAATCATTGATAGAGACATCTCCTCGTTGCATAAACTGTAATTGTAAACGAAGATGGAGGACCTGTGCTTGAGAGTGGGATGCAAAAGAATAATCAAGAATTTCCCAAAATTGACAAGAAGTGTTGAGCCTAATGAGCATAGAAAGTATAGACTCAATAATTGATGAGAATAACCAAGTCAAGACTAATTGATCTTTTTAAAATCAAATAGTATAAGATAAATCATCTTTTCGAAGTGAAGATGAAGTACCATCAACATGATCAAGTAAATCAAAAACACAAAGTAAAAAAAAAGAAATTACAATTTTCATAGTAAATAGTTATCATGATCAAGTTTAAAGAAAAAGAGGAAAATATATGAAAAGGAAAATACGTATTTTATGATGATGCAGGGATCTTAATAGAACTTAAAGAAGATAATTTTTTTTGCATTGTTTTTTTTTTTTTTGCTCATTCTCTACTTTTTTTCCCATTTTTTTCCTCTTTCGTTATTTGTTTTTTTTTAATAAAACAGAGAAGTAAAACACAAAAACAAAGGCCAAAAAACACATGAAGAAATAAATAAAATGAGCAAATAATAACTCTGTCTTACTATGATTCATGTTACCAAAGTTATTGTCATCGAAGGAAAAGAATTGTTGAAGAAAGGAGAAGAAATGAAGCTACTGTTGAAGCTACTATTGCTATCGTCGAAGTTTTCATGTTACCGTATTGTAGACGATAATATCAAACTAACATGTAAAAACTCTTATAGCTACTGTAATAAAAATTCGGAAGAAGAAAATTGGAAGGAAGAGAAGATGACTCTGATACTATGTTTAAACTAATAGATAAAGAAAAGAAATAAAATAGAAAATAATTCTTTGATCTGTTATTTAGGTTGTCTAAACAATAATGGAAAAAATTAAATGTGATATACAATAATAAGCATAGTTGATGCGACGATAAAGGGGACCCACTAAGTGTGGGTCAGAGGGTGGAGAAAGTAGCTAACGAAAAAGTCAAAGTCAAGGAGATCAACGCTAGAGAAACCACGGGCTCACCAAAAGTAGGTCGAGCGACAGTCGACGTCAACAGCGATTAAAAAATACCCTCCTCAAACTTTCAAGTCTAAAATAGCAACAATAAAATAAAATAAAATAATAGAAAAGAAAAGAAAGAAGACTCAGCGATTTGACTTGGTTACAACCAAGAATGTTGTTAATCCAAGGCGGTTGAAAAAACGCACTACGAATCTCCTTCACTCTATCAGCTCGCAGGCCGGGATACAATAACGGCACCAAGGCCGAATACACTCTCGGCTCGCAGGCCGGCATATAGACATAGTATGATACCTGAACGACGGCTGCTCGAAGGGTGGCGACAGCTGCCAAGAGGTGTCGGCGGCTACGGCAGTGGCTGTCAGAGGTGACGGCGCTAGACGCCGGAGGCGTTGGCCACTGCTAGAAGAGGCGACACCTGCCGCCGGAGACGTCGCCAGAAGAGGAGGCAGTACTGGACGCCGGAAGAGGCTGTGGTGGTCGCTATACACGACGGCGGTGGCCGCCGGACTCGGCGGCGGCAGCAAAGGCCACTGGACGCTGCGGCTGTGTGCGGCGCTGAGAGGATGAGGGGAGGAGTTGCGGCTGGCGGCGAGGCCAGTCCCGTGGCGGCAGCGGCTGTGAAGCCCAGAAGTGAACACACCAAGTCACACCCCCTTTCCTTCTTCTTGGCGTCGGCGTCGGCAGAGGGGGGACACAGCGAGAGTGGCAGCTCGCCAGCGACGAAGGAGTAGGCGGTGTCTAAAATTGCAGCCCAATATCATAGATATATTTCCGCCAATTGATAATGAAAATGCATAGGTATAAGGAATTCTGAAGCTATGATCCCCAATACGCATAGTTCCATATTTCAACTTCTTGTTTGCAGTAGTTGTTGAATTTATCCCATTGAAATTTACCACAAAAGTGTTATCCTCAATAGAAAGCGGTGGGATAGATACCTGATCAATACAGCAGGTAGTGGCGCCTGTATCTAAAATTGCGTTAACCTTGAACTTTTCTACTCCTTGTATATCAATTTCTACTATCAAATTAAAGAGACCATTTGATCGCCTTCTTGGCTGTTCAGCCTGTTCCATAGAGAAGACCTTTTCTCGTCCTGAATCAATTAAGACATATGCTCCTTCTTCGTCTTCCTCTTCCTCAATCTCGTTATCATTTAAGGGCTTGCTAGGTTGTCCCAGAGACTGGCTAAGCCTCTTCTTCAAATTTGTATTTTCAAGTTCAAGTAAGTCAATTTTTAAACGCAATTCTTCATTTTCTGCATCTACCTCCATTTTATCAGCATCTGTTTGGCGGATTAACTCTGCCTCCTTCAGTTTAAACTCCTGCTTTATTGCCTCTATCTGAAGGTCAGATATCGTCTTGACTGTCTGGACCTCTTGATTTAATCGATCAATTTCTGATTTGGCCCATGAGATGTAATTTTGCTGCTCCTGTATAAGGTTAGTTGGAGAAAATGGAATAGAAACAGACCTTTCCACGGGTATTGTGGTGTCAAAGTAGTTGCTTGTACACATACCACAAGATGTGATCTTGCATACCCCACAATGCATCCTGTGTTTTCGCATTGTCTCTCTTTTACAACCGCTGCATCTTTGGTATTCTGGGGGTATTTCACCATTTACTTCCCAAATATGGTTGCAATCATGTTGTATCTTTGAGATACGAACCATGGGTTGCCATCCGCCACTTTTGCCTATCATATAAGTATTTGTTTGTTCTATGAAGACAAATAAGGTTTCATGGAGTAAAGAATTGACCTGAAGATCTTCTCTTCTGATACGCTATAAATGGCATCAGACATATCATCTCCTTCTTGAACTGATAGAATTTCATAATCATTAGGTAATTCCAGACCTTCAAATATGGCCACCCTCTTGATATTTTTGTACTCCTTTGGGCATTCTCTTGCAAAGTGCCCTTCTTCTCCACAAAGAAAGCATTTGCACTTCTTGTTTCTGACTAAGTGTTTGCGTTTTTCTATTCTTGCATGGGATTGGTGTGGCTTTCCTTTGTATGTTGTTGATTTTCGTACTCCATACTTCTTCTTGGGATTATCATAATATCCCAGTATTGGTATTTGCGAGCAGAAAGAGAGGTCCTTTAATGATCTGCTAAATGTAGCCTTTTTGCATTCTTCTTCCAGGAACTTATATGAAAACATAACTCGAGGATGAACTCCCATTGTGTTGCCCTGGTATTTTTCTTCAAAAGCTTCCTTTAATCTTCTTCCAAGATCACCTGGTAGCTTAAGCCAGAACTTCTCCGATAATTCTGGTCCGGTAAATAGCCTCCCTGTTTTCGCTGCCAAGGTCATATATTCATTCATGAATGGTAAAATATCTTTTACCTGATTGCATGTTAATCTTTCAAGATCTCTATATGCTCGATCTTGCATTTCAGTTGAGCCTTGAAAAGGATCCTCCAGTAAAAATACCCTTCTGATTTGGGAAATAATGTTCTGGGTACCGTTTCTCACATCACTTGAATTAACAAGCTCTTGATATTCATGTGGGTAGTTCATTCTCCACTGGATCCACGTAAGTCTCTCTAACTCCCCCAATAAATTCTCTATGAAATCCGCTTTGTCTTGAGTATCCGTGAAATTTTGTAAGGCCACCACATTTCTTGTAATTGCTTCCCACCTGAGAAAAACATCCTCAACCCTATTTAATTGAGTAGGAAGTACTAGAAGTACACCAGTTTGTTGGTGGGCAGTTGGCAAATTCCACCACTCTGAAGTTTCTTTTCGTTTAAATACCCCTTTTGGTTCTGCAGGACGGCCAAAGCTTACTGGTTCTTCCTTTGGCGCCGGCTGGGGTCTGTTGGGAGGATATCCTACAGGATTCATTGTTGTATCTACATGTGGTCGATAATTTGACACTGCTTCCTGAGAGTAAATTTGCTCCTGTAATTTGGATATCTGCGGGTAATCAATTACCCATTCCGCATCATCTGTAGTAGTAGCTGCTGCAATTATCTCCTTCCCACCACCTTTCGCGAAAGGATTGATGAATTCCTCGTCATCATCATTTGCTGCTGGTGTGTCCTGTAATGCTAAATATTGTAGATATTGGAAGTAATCATCATCATCATCATCAGATTCAGCAATATTTTCCTCAGAAAGGACACATAAGAAATTAGAAGAGGATGAGGAACTTGAAGCATTCGGGTCATCTATATCAAGCAGGGCTTGTAATTGCCTTCTGTATTCTCGGGAATCACGGAGCATACGTCTAGTAGTTGCAATGCTATGTGCCCATGTTCCTTCTGTCAGTTGACAATAGGCCTGATCTTCATAAAATTTATGATCTTCAATAGCAGTTAACCTTGCTTGGTGTTGTATTTGTCTGATTTCCTCCTCAATTGCCTCTGTAGTTTTTAAGCGAATTTCCAAAGGATCTTTACCTTTCTTTGTTGCTGCTGGTATTGGTTCCGGGTCAGGTATTGATTGGAGGTGATAGTCTGTATCATCACAACAATACTGACAGCCTGTGCATAAAGGATTTGCCAAGTACCTGGAGCATATTTGGCTTGTTGAGCCAAACCCTTGATCAGCCCTTGTAGTATTAGCCAGCTCAGCTACTTCCCGTACAGGAGGTATGGTAATTCTTTCCAAGATTATTTGCGCAATGCATTCTTGCTGATCTAAAAATATATCATTGTCAGTTGCATTATAAACAATAATTTTTAGTTCACCTCTGTAATCACCATCAATAACTCCTCCCATTATCATTAGTCCCCTCATAGCTGCACTAGATCTTGGGGCTATCCTTGCATATGTTCCTTTTGGTACTTGAATGCAGATACTAGTAGCCATCATAGATCTTGATCGTGCTGCAATTTCTTGTGGATAACTTATAGCTAAATCATATCCAGCTGATCCTTCTGTCCTTCTTTGAGGTAATACCGCTAAAGAAGAGATTCTTTTGACCAACAGTTCTTCTTCTGGCCTTGTCACTGTAATACGACTAGCCATCCTTTGGACTGCTCTTTGAGTATTATACTGTCGTCTGTGAGCTTGACGGTATTCTCTGATTTGATCTTCAAAGACCCTGGCCTTGTCACTGTTGTAGTTACAGGTGGGTCTTGTGCTCTTGTTCTTGTCATCATTGTTTCTTTACTCTGGCCTGTTCTTCTTCCAGAATAGCAAATGGATCAGTAAAAACCCTTAGTTTACCTTTGGATTCTTTTGGCTTCTCTTGTATAGATAGGGTTTTTATTCTATCCGTTAAGCTCTGGATCAGGTAAGGTTGTCTCTTGTTGAGAATTTGAGCTCACAGCTATCTTATCCTTAATTTTCTTGATTCTTTCTTCAAGGGATTCCAACTTTTCTAGAATACTTACTAGGAGTTGGATCTGTGTATTTGCTTGCTTAATGATGGCTGTGCTACTACTTGTTGCTCCTTTGTATTCTGCTGGTTTGCAGAACCCGAGGGCTGGTGCTTCTATTCCTTCAGTCACTCTTACGGCTTCTTTATAAGAATTTGTTGCCTGAGCGTTGATGTAGCTCATGTAGTGGACCACGTCTCCACTCTTTTTAACAATGATTCAACCTGTGTCAACTTCTTCTGTAAATTTTCTGAAATTTTGAACACTTGTTGTTCTGTTAGCTTTGGTTGTTCTGCAACAATACTTTTTAACTGTCTTTCAGAAAGAGGCCGATTTTCTATAATCTCTTGTGTAAGATTTTCTAAGGCCCTTCTTAATTCCTTGTTTTCCTTCCTGATTTCTTCAAGTTGTTCTTGGATTATTTTGAAATTTTTAAGATGTATTCTACAGGATAAGCAAACTCTGTCGTATATTACTGATAAGTTATGAGCAAGTTCTCTTTTTGTTGGTTGTTCTTTGTTTTGAGCTAAGTCAAGGTATTCTAAGTTTGAGGTATGAGATTTTATATACCATTCCTGAATCTTTTCTTCCCAACGTCTTGACATAAGACACTATTATAACTGTTCCCTATAATTTATCTTACTTAAGAATTGAGGCTTACAGCTTAGAGGGTTCTAAGAGTTTTCTTGCTCACACAGGTGTGCCCTTGGATTTATATTGGCATCCCTTGCCTTTGCTTCCAAGTTAGGACCTGTTCTTTTGCAATCCACCCGTCGTTCCCTGGTCGCCTTATCACCACAAATTTTAGTTTGATAAATATTAGGGCCAAGTTATTCAGATACTACATCAGTTCATGTTTTCGCTATAACTGATCAACAGTTGCAATTCACTAGACATGCCCTTAAGCTTTGTTATAACTGATCAACAGTTGTAATTCACTAGGCTTAAGTTTTAAAGAAAGATATCCTTTATAGCTTTGGGAATACAAGATTTTTGGAGGGATATTAAAAATTACTCATCCTTTCCCCTAAAATACCCTGATAAGGTTTACTCAGCCATAACAACCTTTAGAACAAGCTCTGATACCAAAATGAAGCGTGCTTCTTTTCAAGCAAAATAGATAATGTACAAAGAGAAATACAAGACTAAATTGCAAGAAAAGGGACTTACTTAAACACTCTTAGGCAAGCCTTAAGTCTTAAAGTAGAACTTGAACCGTTGTGCGGTGCGTGTTCTGCAATGAGCTATTGAAGAGAATTTATAGAGAAGATGAGAGTGAATCGGGTGCTCATTGGGCCCCATCGGTCATTCACTTGTCATTTCCCTAGTTCTCTTTACACACAAGCCTATATGCTTGGAAGGTTGGGGAGGAATTCTCATATGGAAGCCAATGAAATTTGATTCAAAGTCCGCAGAACAAATTAGTGCATACGCAAGTGGGAAGTTTTCACCTCCTAAGTCTACTATAGATGCAGAGATCTATGCTGAGATGAATAGCTTAAATAGCTTTAAAATCTACTACCTGGACAAAGAAGAACTTCTTATCAGGACCGACTGCCAGGCCATCATAAGTTTCTTCAACAAGTCATCACAAAATAAACCATCCAGAGTTCGCTGGATCGCGTTTACTGACTTTATTACGGGCCTTGGAATTCCGGTCCAATTCCAACATATTGAGGGTAAAGACAATACTCTTTCTGACGCATTATCTCGTTTGGTTTATGTAATAACAGGTCCATGGAGCCCAACAAACGAAGACGAATTAATACTAGCACAGATAGAGGATTCAACACAACAACTCAAAATCCGGCCCAATGGTCAAGCAGCACATTGCTTGAAGGACCTTATGAATTTTTGGGTCAATACCAAGAAGTCTCAGGAGAATCCGGCCCAAGAACATGCACACCAAGAGAAGAAGATGCGCGAAAACATCTGGCGGACATCGAATGGACTACAGCAAAGAGGCTTATCAATAGCCTGTGGGAACTGTCAATTTGCAAATTGAGAATTTATTTAAGCCTTGAAAAGGATCCTCAATTGAGCGACGGGCGGCGGTAAAGGATCCTCCAGTAAAAATACCCTTCTGATTTGGGAAATAATGTGGTTATCTACAAATTTCCTCAATTGATGAAAATGAAGCTGCGAGCCCAACACGAACCCCCTCCTCTTTGTGCTCTCCGGCGGCGGTAAAGCTCCAGCACCAAGAAAACTCCTCCCTCGATCGTGAACAGTGTCCCCTTTATAACCAACAACCCTATTGATGCCAAATGACCACAATGCCCCTCCCTTCTTCCCTAATTACTCCTATATCCTAATGCTACATCCGGATCACGAGCCTCCCCTTCAAGTTTAGTCGAAGGAGGCGCGAGTCCGACTGACTGGACAGTCTATCACAAAGGCTGAATCAATCCTCCATAATCAAGTCAACTCACAGAACTCATCGTACATGCCACGCGAATGATCGCTATAATAATGGTGTCGCATGAGATGGCAACGATGCCGAGCGAATCAAGTCGACAACCGACCCGATGCCAAGCAAACGACAAAACATCAAACGAGCATCAAAACAACAAACGAGCGACGAGTGCAATGATAGTAGACCGAGCGAATGGGCAATGCTAAGCGCGCGCCCACGAAAGTGACAACCAGTCGATCATAAAATGCTAACCGGGCAAACGGGCGGGCGATGCCGAACGGGCGACCGAAAACGTGACTACTAGTCGATCATAAGATGCTGACTCGACAATCGAGTAGTGCAGAGTAGGACGGTGCCAAGCGCGCGACCGCGAAGATATCGACCGGGTGATCAGAAGGATGTCGATCAGGTGGATAGACGCTGGGCGAACTATGCCGAGCGTGCGACCGTAAAAATGTCGGCCACTCGACCATAAGATGCTGACTAGACCGTCGCGAGAATGTCAAGTGTTTGACCAAGTAATTTAAATGTGGTCGAACAGACGACTGAGCGATACCGATCGGATGACTGAGAGTGCTAAATGGGCAGCCCAAAGAATGTCGACCGAGCGGCCATCAAATGTCGATCGGATTGCCGTAAAATGCGATCGGGAGACCGAGCGAGAGGCAAATCAAAGCTGGGCAGGCATGGAGCCTGAAAAACTAAGCGAGAGCATAACCCGTGAAATTAAGTGCATAAAGATGAAACTCGTGAGCCGAACGGGAGCATCGCCCATGAACCAAAATGTAGCCCATGTGAGTCGAAGGTGCCTGGAAGCGAAGGTCGTGAGCCGAACGAGGGAAATAGATGCTCGCACAGACTGTGCGACCCCGAACGAAAGAGATAGAATATTTGAAAACTGGCCCGAGACCAGTGACGATCACTCAACCCCGAACGGGGGAGATAGAATATCTGAAGCTGGTCCGAGACCAGTGAAGAACGCTCGACCCCGAACGAGGGAGATAAATTCTCTGATAAGCTCGACCCCGAACGGGGGAGATAGATGCTCGCAAAGACCACTCAATCCTGAACGAGAGAGATAGAAGATATGATGTGCGGATCCACGATCGGTGAAGGCTGCTCGACCCCAAACGAGAGGGATAGAATATCTGAAACTGGTCCGAGATCAGTGACGAATGCTCGACCCCAAACGGGGAAGATAAAATATCTGAAGCTGGTCCGAGACCAGTAACGAACGCTTGACCCCGAACGGAGGAGATAAAATATATGATAAGCTGGTCTGAGACCAGCCAAGACCACTCGACCCCGAACGAGGGAGATAGATGCTCTGATAAGCTGATCCGAGACTAGTAATAATCGCTCAACCCCGAACAGGGGAGATGAAATAACTGATAAGTTGGTCCGTGAAGACGGGGGTTTAATGTCGCCGCTCGACGGTCTTCAAGCCGGGGTTTTTATAGTCGCCGGTTCGACTCTAGAGTTTAACGTCGTCGCTCGACGGTCTTCAAGCCGGGGTTTTTATAGTCGCCGATTCGACTCTAGAGTTTAACGTCGCCGCTCGACGGTTTTCAAGCGGGGGTTTTTATAGTCGCCGGTTCGACTCTAGAGTTTAACGTCGCCGCTCGACGGTCTTCAAGCCGAGATTTTTATAGTCGCCGATTCGACTCTAGAGTTTAACGTCGCCGCTCGACGGTTTTCAACAATGAGCTTGCAACTCAGATAATATACGCTCGGCCGATCGGCACGGGGTCTTCGACATCGAGCCGATGACTCGGATAACATACGCCCGACCGATCAGCACGGGGTCTTCGACATCGAGCCGATGACTCCGATAATATACGCCCGGCCGATCGGCACGGGGTCTTCGTCAACGAGCTCGGGGCTCGGATAATGTACACCCGGCCGATCGGTGCGGGGTTTTCATCATCGAGTCGATAGCTCGGATAATATACTCCCGGCCGATCGGCGCAGGGTCTTCGTCATCGAGCCAACGACTCGGATAATATACGCCCGGTCGATCGACGGCGGTGTCTTTAACATCGAGCCGATGACTCGAATAATATACGCCCGGCCGATCGGCACGGGGTCTTCGACATCGAGCCGATAGCTCGAATAACATATGCCCGATCGATCGGCACGACATCTTCGTCAACAAGCTCGGGGCTCGGATAATGTACACCCGGCCGATCGACGCAGGGTTTTCGTCATTGAGTCGATAGCTCAGTTAATATACACCCGGTCGAATGGTGCGGGATCTTCGTTATCGAGCCGACAACTCGAATAATATACGCCCGGCCAATCGACGCGGGATCCTCAATCGAGGAACTACGGCAAATCATATAACTGAAAGAGGAAAGATAATGCAAAAACTAACCAAGGTCATGAGGATGGTAGACTTTTCCGGCGTCGTCCATCTTCACGTTCCCAACCAGGTGTGTTCCCACAGACGGCGCCAATTTGATCCTGTCGAGAAGCTGAGAAGACGAACCTGCCGGTGTGACATGTCTGGAAGGTTGACCGCATCTCCATGACCCGATTGATGATCTGTCCTCTATGTTGACCAAGTCGTCCGATATCTTCTGGTCAACAACACCTGCAACCAGTGATTGGGTTACCCCGATCCCTGGTACCTCGATGCTCGAGGTAGGTCCCGCGAACATATGAGCATCCACATAATAATAGGACAACAAAATAAGTACAAAATGAATACGAAGACGTACCCTGGCCCCGGGGGGGGCGCCGTCGATGGATGGGTGAGCTGATCAAGTCGTCGCTCGGCTCTGGGTAGCAGATAAATATTTGCAAGGCAACGCACGATCTGACTACAATCTCGGCTCGCAGGCCGGAGCACCACAGCGGCACGAAAGCCGAACACTCAATCGGCTCGCAGGCCGGGATACAATAACGGAACGAAGGCCAAATACACTCTCGGCTCGCAAGCCGGCATATAGACATAGTACGATACCTAAACGACGGCTGCTCGAAGGGTAGCGACAGCCGCCAGAAGGTGTCGGCGGCTACGGCAGTGGCTGTCGGAGGCGCTGGCCACTGCTAGAAGAGGCGACACCTGCCGCCGGAGACGTCGCCAGAAGAGGAGGCAGTACTGGACGCCGGAAGAGGCTGCGGTGGTCGCTATACACGACGGCGGTGGCTGCCGGACTCGGCGGCGGCAAAGGCCGCTGGACGCTGCGGCTGTGAGCGGTGCTGAGAGGATGAGGGGAGGAGTGGCGGCTGGCGGCGAGGCCAGTCCCGTGGCGGCAGCGGCTGTGAAGCCCAGAAGTGAACACACCAAGTCGCGCCCCCTTTCCTTCCTCTTGGCGTCAGCGTCGGCAGAGGGGGGAGGCAGCGAGAGTGGCAGCTCGCCAACGACGAAGGAGTAGGCGGTGTCAGCGACCAGGTCGCGGTGGCGCGGAGCAAGGGTCGATGGCGACGAAGCTGCGAGCCCAACGCGAACCCCCTCCTCTTTGTTCTCTCCGGCAGCGGTAAAGCTCCAGCACCAAGAAAACTCCTCCCTCGATCGTGAACAGTGTCCCCTTTATAACCAACAACCCTATTGATGCCAAATGACCACAATGCCCCTCCCTTCTTCACTAATTACTCCTATATCCTAATGCTACATCCGGATCATACACCAATGTTCAAGTCTAGACAGGCAGTGGTGGTTGTTTTTTTTTTTGGTTGATCTGGTCGGGCAAGACCTGTTCCAATAGCATTGCTTAACGGTTATAATCTTGTGGAAACATTTCTTTCTAGGTTGGTGTCCGTTAATCAAGCAGTCTAGTAACACCATCTATTCAAAGGAAATAAAGTAACATGAAACAAATTTCCTTTAATATTAGCAAAAGGAAAATATTGGTATAAAATCCAGATTTGTGTATGTGAAGGAATTAACCTGAAAATAGAGAAGTAGGTCTGCTGAAGGCATGGTTCCTCCGGTGAAGAAGTATCTTGTAATCCAGTCATCTTCATTTTTATCCTGAGTTAAGAGGGAACATTCAGGACATGACATGAAGGCTTTGGGACAAAAAAAAAACTTAGAATGCAAATAGCATTCAGCAGCAACACAGAAAATGGTTCTTTCATGTGATTAAGAAACCAAAAATATACAAACATGAAAATGATGAAATAAACATGTGAGGAATTTGATTTAAAGCAGAGTATTATTTGGTAATCTTCAAAGACTAGTCATCACAGAATGCCGAAACAAACACCAACTAATACACAAAAAGGAGTAAAGAGTACCTCAAAGTGATAAGCAAATGTTTTATGACAAAAGTGATGAATGAAAAACAAGCTATCTTCCTTCATCCACAATGATATCTTCTTAAGAAGTTCCTTATAGTTCTTCATATGCTGCAGGAATTAATGCAACAATTAACTAGTTTCAATGGGGAAAAGAAACTAGTTAGATTACCTCAAACATTTCTATTGAGACAATTCGGTCGAACGAAGCTTCCATTTCAAAATTGCTGATGTCAGCAACAATTATTTCTACATTGGGAAGCTCAAGGTGCCTAAAGATAGTTTGGTGTAAATTTCAACTTTCATGCACAAAACTATGCATACAATATACTTTCATTACTTTAGAAATGACATCAACCTATCAAATCAATGGAAACTGAGAATTTCAAATTAGAGATAAAAATCAATAGAAAACAAGTAGAGCAAAAAAAAAAAAAAGAAGAGCTTACCTACACTGCTCTTCTATGTAAGCTTTCTGAGTAGATGAGTTGCATATTCCTGTGACCTTGCAGTTTTTGTATCTCTTTGCAACATATATTGAAAAGGAACCCCAGCCACATCCTATGTCAAGAATTTTTTGGCCATCTTTCAGTTGAGCTCTTTCACAATACAATTCTAACATTGCATTTTCGGCATCTTCCAATTTGCTTGTTTTGTCCTTGAAGTAACAACAGCTGCAACCAATGGGGAATTTAGAATTTCTAGCAACATACAGGAGTAATCAGCTATGTAAAGGAAAATAATTAAGGATCAAATGTAAATATTATCAACCAGTGCTGTAATGTGTGTGACCACATTAAAGGAGGGGAAGATAAAGAACAGAGGACTAGAAGACCAGTTACTGGTGAGATCGCTATCCAGAACTAATTGTCTAAGTTTGACTTGACCTTCACATTATCGATGTGGTGGATTCATGTTTGATAAATAATATGGATATATCAAATAAAGTTTAAAAAGAAGAAAATAAAACAATAATACTTAAGTACAAAAGTTCAGACTGTGTTTTATTTAGGATGGTAGAGTTTTATCTTGTATGGACATAAGTTATAAAAAACTAACAATATTATTTTAATCCATCTCAACTAGTGTTGTAGCATGCATTGGGGTATCGAGTGTTGGCATGATATGATATTGACTGACACGATTGACACAGCGAAAGAAGAGATATAGTAGTGCCAAGTGTCAAGTAGTATTACTCGTTATTTATCGAAACAATGCATTTTGACCAACCACTCGATACTGTACGAAATTATAATACATGCTTTTAAACATTCCAAGATCTACTCAAATGAGCTTTAATTCTATATTACCCTTTTGCTTAGCTTCCTTACTTTCAAATATAAGCGTCAATTGAAACTTTGTCAAATTGAGAGTAAAACTAGATAGAATCAATTGAATTCTTGTAAAATTAGATTAATTTGGAGAAACTTAGCTGATCTAACCAATTTTCCCCCTGCCATAGCTTGAACTGTAACTAAAATAAATTTGAGCAAAAGATAGTCTTTGTCACTCATTTGAATTCTGGCTTAAATCACTCAACCTTGTTGACAACCAACCTTTCTGTTGCTTACGAGCCTACTAGTTAGACTAACCACCTCATTGGACTCTCTCTTGGCTAATATTAATCCACAAAGGTTATTATCAATAATGCAATACCTCTCTCAATCAATAGTAGCCTTAAAACCCCATCCCTACATATTACTAATTTAGTGAATATTAACAACTTTATGCTAATAAAAAACAAAGGGCATCCCGGTGCACGAAGTTCCCGCTATGCAGGGTCCCAGGGAAGGATTCATTGTACGCAGTCTTACCCTGCTTTTTGCAAGAGGTTGTTTCCAGGATTCGAACCCGTGACCTTTTGGTCACAAAGCAACAACTTTACCGTTGCGCCAAGACTCCCCTTCTAACTTTATGCTAATATATCTTAGTAATTATTTTGATATATTATAACAGAGTCAGATATCACTAAACTGGTAATAATAATAATATTTGTGATTATGATGATTTTTTTTGCTAATAATTAATTTGCTAATTCTACTATTTGTTGTTCAAAATATGTTATCTGTAATGATGTATTAATGAAACACAATATACATTTTCATTATGATTAAAAACCATTTGCTATCTCAAATATAGAATTATTTTATCTTTACTTTTATGGTTTTTTTCTTAACAATTCAATCTCTATGCTACCAATTTGATACAATGACACATTCTTTGATCATCTGATCCTAACACTGATATTGATTTGACGAGCATGATACATTCATATATACATAAAAACAACTAAGTATGAAGATGAGCAACAAAAACTCATTAAATATTTTTCAACATAAATAGAGTCAAAATGAGTATTAAATTAGAGGTATTAGTCATTTAGATATGTAGAAAGATCATTGTTCAGCTTTAGCACCATCTAGTGGACTTTAGAGAATGGACAGTTACAAAACTGTTTTGGATGATAAACCATAAAATTTTAAAAAAGAAGCAGAGTATCAGAAACAATGGAATAAATCAATGAAGGTGTACACCCCATCAGGCAGAAAATTCTAGTTCTGATTTACTGCTGATATCATCCTAGGACATCCAGTGGCTCTGATGCTTTAAAAATTGGCCTTCTTGTTAAATTTGAAGTAGAAAAGCTATAGCTTAAAGAAATGACCAACCTGTACTTTAAATTCTGTCCAAGCACCAACTTGAAAAATGAGGTGGGTAACTCATAGTGTTGGGATTTGGCTTTATCAGTTTCCACAGCTATAGGCATATCTTCAAGAGCTGTTGAAGATATACAAGATCAGAACATTACCACAACTGACAAATGAAACTACTTATATAGTAAATTAGTGGAAACAGTGCAACTTAAGAAAGACAAAAAGGTAGTCTGAGTAGTCTGTCATGATCAGGTCAGTTATAAATAAGTACCATGATGAATAGGGTGGTTTGAGTTTAAAAAAAAAAACAACCAGAATGCAAGGGCCTCTTGCAACAGATTGCACTTTGGATGTGTTCATTGCATCACAAAAATCGTATATTTCTAGGTGAAACAACGATGGAATACACATATTCAAGGAGACAACACATTTCACACAGAACTCTGAATCTAAGACTAGAGCACTAAAATTGTGCTAGGAGAATGAAAATGGAGATGACTAAAGAAACTAGTAAAGTATTGATGGAAATAGAATCAATACAAGATCAAAAACATAATAATTCACTAGCTCAAGTGGGAAAGATACAATGGAGAGAGCCAATGCTACACCTTTAGCTATGCTAAAAGAAAACCTCACTAAACTGCAGAAAGTTTGAATGATATAGAATTCATACTTTGACAAACCAGAATCAATTTTTTTTTTTTTTGAACAATTCTACTTCACAAAATCATATCTTCAAAGTTCTCTTGAAGGGAAGAACAGAAACGAATATTTTAGAAATCAGGACATCAAAAAAAATTGGGAAATGTTCGAAATTTTCGCTCTTGCAGTCCAAGACTACGACGGCTGAATTACATGATCAAAACGCGAAATGAAGTGATTAGGCCAGCAGCAGGCATGGGCTTGAGCCTTACCCTGCTTGAACCGGAGGAGTTCCGCTAGCTGGAGCTCGGCGGAGGGTTGATAGCCGAGGCGGAGGCGGCCTGCGAGGAGTAGCCGCGTCAGCCTCCTGACCAATGCATCCGGGAGGAGGTTTCTCTCCAGCGCAGCCAGCCCCGCCCGAACCGCCGCTTCGTAGGGCATCCGAACTATCGCCTCCATGCGCTCTCTCTCTCTCCTCAAGCTCTCGTCCCCCTTCTTAGCTCTAAGTAACCCCACGGGAAGGGGTGGTTACGTTTTCAGCTGAGAGGAATCATAGAGATGTCAAGGTATAAATCTGTGGGGTCGAATCATAGAGATGTCAAGGTATAAATCTATGAACCCTGTATATCTCATCCTATTCATCACTTGCTCTCTTGGTTACCATTATTTATCTCATTCGTAATGACCTTGGGTTAAGGAGTGAGCGATTTCATCTTTTGTAGTTTCTTAGCTCTAAGCAACCCCACGGATTATCTGAGATGGTAAGTGATGTTTACGTTGCTGAGAACGCGAGGTCAAATCACATAGATGTCGGCTCATAAATCTTCGAACCCTGTGTACCTCACTCTACCCACCATTTGCACTCTCGGTTATCATGATTTATCTCCCTTGCGATGACCTTGGGTTTGGTGTGGTGAGGGCATTGGGGCAAGCGATTTCACCTTTTGCAACCTTCTTAGCTCTAAGCAAATCCCACGAGGTTATCCGAGATGATAAGTGGTGGTTACATTTACAGCTAAAAACGCGGGGTTGAACTATAAGGATGTCGGAGTGTAAATCTCCAAACCATGTGCACCTCATCCCACTCACCACTTGCTCTCTCGGCTACCGTGATTTACTTCCCTCGTGATGGCCTTGGGTTGGGGGCGGCGAGGACGTTGGGGGCGAGGGATTTCACTTTTTGTAACACCTTCTTAGTTCTAAGCAAACCCCAAGGGGTTATCCGTGTTTGCAGCTGAGAACACGGATCGAACCATAGGAATGTCGGGCGTAAATCTCTGAACCATGTGTACCTCACCCCACTCACCACTTACTCTCTTGGCACCCGTAATTTACTTCTACTGCAAAAAAGGAAAAATCGCTCGTCCCAGCGTCCTCGTCGCACCGAACCCAAGGTCATCACAAGGGAGGTAAAGTAGCCGAGAACGATGTGGTGGGTGGGATGAATTACATAGAGTCAGAAGATTTACACTCTAATATCCCTATGATTTACCTCTCTCATGACATCCTTAGGTTGTGTGTTACGGAACGTTGGAACAACCGAATTAAGGGTGCTCTGGTTATGACGTTATTACCCATTGACTTAGGTGTCAGGTTCGAGCCCCCACTTGCACATGCTCTTATCAATTTAAGTTTCTATTTTTGGCACTGTTGACTGAGGTGCCACATTCGAACCCTTTATCAACTCATTATTACGTGGTACTGAGGCTCCAAAAAAAAAATCTTTTCGGGGGGTTTCTGAGATATGGAGTCGCGGAGTGATAGGCCCAGTCATATTAAAAAGTTTATCCTATCTTAATTTTTTATTTTTTCTATATTAATTCTGGGATGAATTGACGGAAGACACTGAAAAGAATGTATTCACTTTTTTAGTACCGTGTTAATTTCACTTTTTGCCACCTTATTAGCTGCCGCTAGGGGCGAACGATTTGACGGTTTGCAGCATCTTCTTAGCTCTAAGCACCGACAGGCACGGCACCGCACCGTACCATTTCGGTGTGGTGGGCGCCACAGCTCGTGCACGTGATATTTATAGCTGTGCTTGATATTTGAATTGATTGCACTTTTGAAATGTACCCCCTCCAAGTTTAGCAATTACCATTCTCATGGTTTATTTTTATCCTTTGGATTAAGTAAAAACTTGGGAATAGTTGCTTTGATTTATTTGCATAATAGAACACCAGGACCGTCTTTCGGATTTGAAAAACAAGGAAGGGCTAAACTGATAATAGGAAGAAGGGGTTAATTTCAATTGTACCCGAATTCCCAATCTGCTCGCCGAAGTCATGGGCGAGAAACACGTTCCCCTTAGAATAACCATACAAAAGTAGGCAGACGCCTAAAAAGTTTAAAAATGTTTTAAAATTAAAAATATATATGTATTTAATTACATAAATATCTGTATATTAAAATTATAAATATCAGCAACCTCTATATTTAGTAATCGACTAAAGAGTTTGATTTAATAATATTAATAATTCATATTCGCTGATAATATTAATTTTTTCCAGTATATAAACTTAAAACATAGTTACAAAATTGTTTATCCTTTTCATTTTTTCCTGTGAATATATATTTTTAATAATTATTAAATTTGATGCAGATATCTGTGGGCTCAAAAGGAATTAGGAAAAAACAAGAGAGGAATTTTTGTCATTTCATATTTTGAGGGTTTTGATATTAAAAAAGACACGGTTCATCAAAGGGAAAAGGAGGAGAAAAAGGGGACTAAATTGGAGGACGCCATCACTCCCGGCGGCACACCGACCCCGCCCTCGATGTCGCTCCTCCTCATCGTCTCCGACGGCGATCACCTCCGGCTAGCGAGATTGTCCCTGCTCTTCTCTCCCTCCTCCTCGTCTTCGATCCAGGCCGCAGTTGGCTGAGGCACGTTGTCGCTGCGAGGGATGCACGCTCTGCCCTCCTCCTTCACTAGCCGCCATTGTTGTTGGTCGAGGATGCATGGGACAGCCGCAGCCTCCCCCCCCCCTCGCAGACGCTAACACCGCCAAGGAGGATCGCCTCCGCCTCCAACGGGTGCCGCCGTTGATGTCTCCAACGGGCGTCACCGTCTCCTGCAGGTGCCGCCTCCTCCGGCAGTCGCCGCCACTGTTGCCCCCAGTGGTCGCTGTCACCCTCCGGGCAGCTATCGCTTCAGTGCCTAGGCTTCGTACTATTTGTCTGCTCCGACCTTCGAGTCGGGATGGTGTTCGGCTGTGAGCCGATGTGGTTCCGACCTTCGAGCCGCTGATATGTTCCTATTCCTTGGCTCTATGGGACCTCCGACCTTGTATTATCCCTAATTCTGCATCGACCCAATTCTCCATCCAGTCCGATCCCTCAAGCTATAGAAAGTCTCACTCCCGCGGGCCAAGGTACCGGGAGATTATCGCTCCCCCTTTTACATATGATATTCTTATTCGTCATTATATTTTATATCGAAAGAGGCTAACTTGAGACAGCTTATCATCTCTGCCCGCTGCTACGGGCCAAGCGTTACGACCAGTTCACCAGTCTACCAGAGAGCGCCCCCTCGGGCTAGGATACGGCATCGTACTCATCCTTTATTTACTTTATCATTCCACTATTCATTTAGCATATTTCTTATATATTATTGGGACCTACCTCTAGTATCTAGGTGTCAGGGATCGAGGCAACCCGGTCGTTGTCTACATGTAGCATTGACCGAAGGCTTTAGAACGACTTGGTCAACATAGGAGATAGCTCGGCATACTCTCCTCCTCCGGGGAATGGAGATGCGGTCAACATTCCAACCACATCATCACCGATGGTTCCGTCTTCTTAGATTCCTGACAGGATCATATTGGCGTCGTCTGTGGGAACTTCGCCTGATCTGGAACGTGAAGATGGACGACGCCGAAAAATTCTGCCATACTCATGACCTTGGTGGGTTTCAACGAACATATCATATTCTCCTCACTCCACAGGTATTCGGAAGTCGAGAAGTTGAGTTAGATCCTTTGCTAGTCGGCAGGTCAGTTTTTCCGTTATATTTTCTCTTTCGGTCATAGGATCTGTCATACTTCCCTGATCGAAGACTCCTATACCGATCGGTCGAGTTTACATTATATTAGAGCCACAGGATCAATGGTGAAGACCCTCATGCCGATCGATCGGGTTTATATTATATTAGAGTCATGGGCTCAATATCAAAGACTCCCGTGCTGATCGGCCAGGTTTACATTATATTAGAGTCACAGGCCAATGGCGAAGCCCCCCGTGCTGATCGGCCGGGTTTGAGTTATATTAGAGTCACGGGCTCTAGAAGTCAAGCGGTGACTATAAACCCTAGAAGTCGAGCGGCGACTATAAACCCTTGAGTCAGAGACTCCCGTGCCTATCGGGCGGGTTTGAGTTATATTATAGCCACGAGCTCTAAAAGTCGAGCGGCGACTATAAACCCTTGAGTCAGAGACTCCCATGCCGATCGACCGGTTTGAGTTATATTAGAGCCACGGGCTGTAGAAGCCGAGCGACGGCTATAAACCCTTGAGTCAGAGACTCCCGTCTTGATTAGCCGCGTTTGAGTTGTATTTGAGTCACGAGCTCAGCGTTAGAGACTCTCGTGTTGATCGGTCAGGGGTCGAGGTGCTGATCACGGATCAATATATCGGATCTTTTATCTCCCCCCGTTCGGGGTCGAGCGGTCTTCAGTGGTCACAGACCAACTTATCAGAGCGCCTATCTCCCCCGTTCGGGGTCGAGCGGTTTGCACTGGTCTCAGACCAGTTTATCAGAGCACTTATTTTTCCCATTCGGGGTCGAGCGGTCTTCACTGATCTCAGACCAGAATATTGGATCTCCTATCTCCCCCGTTCGGGGTCGAGCAGTCTTCACTGGTCACAGACCAGCATATCGGATCTCTTATGTCCCCCGTTCAGGGTCGAGCGGTCTTTACTGGTCTAGGACCAGCTTATCAGAGCACCTATCTCCCCTGTTCAAGGTCGAGCAGTTTTCATTGGTCTCGGACCAGCTTATCGGATCATGTATCTCCCCCATTCAGGGTCGAGCGGTCTTCACTGGTCTCGGACCAGCTTAGCGAATTCTCTTATCTCCCCCGTTCGGGGTCAAGCGGTCTTCATTGGTCACTGACTAGCTTATCAGAGCATCCATCTCCCCCAGTCGGGGTCGAGTTATCTCTAATGGTCGTGGACAGGAGTATGTCTACTGGTTTCAGATCAGAGTATCTCGTGGGCAATGCGCCCGCTCGGCTAACGACTTTCACTTCCATGCACCTTCAATTCCCAGGTGATGCGCCTGCTCGGCTAACAACTTTCGCTTCTGTGCGCCTTCGATTCCAGGGCTACACTTCCGTTCAGCTCACGGGTGATGCGCCCACTCGGCTAACGACTTTCGCTTCCGGGCACATGATTTCACGAGTTATGCTCCCACTCGATTTTCGGGCTCTACTCTCGCTCGGTGCTTCGTAGCTTGTGCGGTATATGCCCGGGCGCTCACTTGGTGTCCGCCCGATCGCCTGCTTGGCATCCGCTCAGTACTATTTTTCGCCGCTCGGTCGACACTTGCCTCGCTTGTTGCTTTGTCGGTACTTGTCCCCTTTGACGCTCATTCAGTAGTATTTTTTATCGCTCATCATTGCTATTGCTCATTCGATTGGCATCGCTATTGTTACTCGCTCGACACCATTTTCGTTTTTCGATCGGCATTATAGATATGGGCTTGATATTTTACGACAAACCCAGCAATCTAACTCTGTACTCAGGGGTGATTCAGTCTTCTGCTATAGACTATCCAGTAGGTCGGACTCGCGCCTCCTTCGACTAAACTTGAAGAGAAGGCTTGTAATGCGGATATATCTTTGGACTCAAAAAGAATTAGGAGAAAAGAGAGGGGCATTTTAGTCATTTCATATTTTAAGGGTTTTGGTATTAAAGGGGGCACTATTTATCAGAGAAAAGGGGGGGGAGGGGCTGGATTGGAGGTCGCCGTCACTCCCGGCTGCACGCCGACCCCGCCCTCGACGTCGTTCCTCCTCATCGTCTCCGGCACTGATCACCTCCGGCTGGCGAGATTGTCCTTGCTCTTCACTCCCTTCTCCTCATCTTCGATCAAGGCCACAATTGGCTGAGGCACGTCGTCGCCGCGAGGGATACACGTCCTGCCCTCCTCCTTCACTAGCCGCCATTGTCGTTGGTCAAGGATGCACGGGACAACCGCAGCCTTCCCCGCCCCCTCACCGATTCTGACGTCGCCGAGGAGGATCACCTCCGCCTCCAGCGGGCGCTGTCTCTAGCGGGCACCGCCGCCTCCTCCCGCAGCTATCGTCACTGTCTCCAACGGGCGCCGCCTCCTCTGGCAGCCGTCGCCACTGTCGCCCCCAGCAATCGCCGTCACCCTCCGGGCAACGGCCGCTTGAGTGCTTAGGCTTCGTACTATTTGTTTGCTCCAGCCTTCGAGTTGGGATGGTGTTCGGCCTGTGAGCCAATGTGGTTCCGACCTTCGAGCCGCTGATATGTTCCTATTCCTTGGCTCCGTGGGACCTCCAACCTTGTATTACCCCCAGTTCTGCGTTGACTCAGTTCTCCATCCAGTCCGATCCCTCAGGCTATAGAAAGTCCCGTCCCCGCGGGCCAAGGTACCGGGAGGTTATCGCTCCCCCTTTTACATATGATATTTCTATTCGTCATTATATTTTATATCGAATGAGGCTAACCTGAGACAGCTTATCATCTCTGCCTACTACTACAGGCCAAGCGTTACGACAAGTTCACCGTTCTACCACTATATGAAAATCGAGTATAGACTTCGCCATAGGTTACTTCGGCAATTTATAAATACGAAGTAATATATGATAATGAACTTCGATAATAAATTTAATGAAGTCAATTTCATTTTAGACTTCATAGATTAAAAATAATGTGCTCACTACTAATTTTTATTAATATTTTACTTCATATTATATATTTGATGAAGTAATAAGTTTTAAAATAAAATTCATATGTTTACATACCGAAGTAATATGTCTAAATCTATTAAAACATTTTTCTATTTATTAATAAATTAATAAATTTATTGTTTTTAAACTATTCATTTGATAAAACTCTATTAACTTAGGATTTTTTCCCTCGCATAAGTCTATCTTCGCCGCCCCAACTCAGCCGAGCGCTCATCACCTTTGTCACAGGAAGAAGAGGCGGCAAGTGATTTTTTCACCGCCTCGACCTTTCCTTTCGGTCGCACGCGTCTTCCCTCTCCCACCCCTTCTTTCCTTTCCCTGCAGCATCGTGTCTTCGTTTTTGAGGTTTCCTGGCCACAGGAAGAAGAGGCAACCACTACTAGAAAAAAAAAGTCTATAATGACACTTCCTTAATGATATTTATTTTAAAGTGTAGTTATAAACATTCTATAAGGACATTAATTAAAAATGATTAATTTTTTTAAAAAATTGTCATATTAGACCCCTTATAATAACATAGTTTATAAATGTCATTATATTACACAATTACACGTGTATAAACATATTTATCAACTTGTTCAACTTTTATAACCTAAACTTTATCTTCTCAATGCAGATCCTTTCCTTGCCTCTCCCTCTACATAGCAACATGATTTCTTCCCTCTCCATAAGACCTCCTTCTTTCTTTCCTATCCAGGGCAGCAAGGGTTCTTCCCTCTCCACAGCACCACCTTCTTTCTTTCCTCTCAATAGCAGTAAGGTTTCTTCCCTCTCTACAGCAAGCAAGGAAGAGGGAAGCCCGAGATATCAAGTTCCTCCTCCTGATTCTGTACTTTTAAGGTTTAGGTGAAGTTTTTCTTATAGTGGATTGATGTCTCATTTGATCCTGATTTCTCCCTATTCTCTAATGCCTTTATTTTGGGGGTTGTAATATTGTTTGTTAGGGTTTTTGGAATCATTCACTACGATGGATTTGGCATCTCCGAACCATCTGGAGTTTGATTATTTGCTGAAGTTGTTGCTTATTGGCGATTCTAGTGTTGTTAAAAGCAGTCATCTTCTTAGATTCACTTCGGACTTCCTAGACCACGCGGAAGTCGCTGATCTGACGACGGGGAATGACGGGGAGCAAGTAGTCGGTGTCATTTAAATCAACAGAATACATTTCACGACGACGACAGCGTCGAAGACTATTTACAAAGGCGACGAAGTCTTCGATTGTGGCTCGCCCTACTAAACTGGTAGAAGAATTCTACACAGTTTACTTTGAAGTTGAACTGCTATCCCTCTTTGATTTCTTCTCTACATTAGGGATTCGTAGACTACTGGTGGAAGCCACTGGTTTAAATCAAGTACCACTTGCCCACCTCTGTAATCGCAGCGTTGCGGATCATGGATCTGTAAAAAGGCTCGCTCTACTAAATTGGTAGTAAATTGGATGTACAAAGTGAAGAACTACAAACTTTAGTTTTCTTAGAAAGATCAAAAGAAGAGAAGATGAATCTATAACTTTGAGAAGTTACAGGAAATAAAATACTATAGGGAAAGATAGATGTGGTTGTTGACTATAGGACTTTATCAAGTCTATCTGCTGGAAACTTCATTTTACAAAACCAGTTGGCTTCACACTTTCACTGGTGCAAAACTTTGGGACATCACAGAAAGATTGCAGCCACGTTGGCCCAACTTTTATTTCGAATTTGGGCACTAATCTAGTGATAAAAAAAAACCTTTATCAAATATGATCATGCACACAACCCATTTTAAACTTGGGCAGCTGTTGCATTCTTCAAATAATGATGAATGGATTTCAACAATTTGCTAAATGGGTTCTTGGAACTCTTCTCTTATCAAGTAGTTTCTTGTTGGTGCATTGGAACTCTTCTCTTATCAAGTAGTTTCTTATCAAATAATTAATATCTGGGACTACATTGGATATATAATACTTCCTCTGCTGGAGCATAGATAACAATCTATGGGCAATTGATCACTAAAAAAAGATACTCCCACAAATAAGGATAAAAACATTTTGTATCATGTTATGTTTATGGAAGATATAAAAATGGAGCAACAATTGAGAATTTTTAAGTGTTGTCAAAGTTGACTCAATCCATTTTCAAAAGAAGTATAATCTCCTTTCTTTACTTGCTCTCACAAACTAAATTAAGTTACAGATACTGCTACAACATTAGGTTTACATAGAAAATTTTAATGGATCACCCAGGAGAGGTAACCTAGGATTCCATTATTATCTATATTACTATTAATAAGGGGAATCAATAAATTTCAGCATTATTTTAAGAACAAGAGAAGACAATAAAAAAGAGCATCTTTAAAGTTCTGACATCTATTGTAGCATAAGACAAAAGATAAAAGATAAGACATTGGAAATCAGAAAGGAACATATCTATATCTTAAAGATTCAATCAACAAAGAGAATAAAAAAAAAGTGTAGCAGATAAAAAGTGAAATTAGGTTTCCAACATCTACTCCCTAAGATATCCCTAAGAGATAAAAGGATAAATACCTAGGAAAAGAGTAAACATCTAACATTTTACACTATTAAGAGGGAGATGCAAAGAAAGAGTTTGCAAAATTTTGACTTCAACAAAGAAGAGAGAAGATGCTGATAAAAAAAGAAAACCAATCTTCAGTAAGTCCTTAATTCAATAAATGAGAAAATGATGAATGAAAATAAAGATAAAAGAACTTAGAAATACAAGGCGATAGGAAAATGCAGCAAAGTTACAACTCTGCAATGTCTTGATCTGCTTAGTGCATATGGAACTAAATCCAACATTAAAATAGCAAATAACAATGTGATTCACTTATTATTTCTAGCATCCATGACTACCCACTGAGGATTTTATTTAGAAATTCATGTTCAAGTTTATAAGCTAACTTGTTTTAAAGGATTTCATCTTATTGATTTTCGGTGAGGAATGATCTAATGTGATGTTGAACTGCAATTGCTAGAAAATAACATAAGTATAGTGCTGAGTTTTCCCCCTTTATAGCAGCGAAACAACAATTCTAATTTGGTCAAGACTTACATTTTGCATATTTTAGATAATTAATTTACTACTCAATGTTGCAAGTAACGAATTTACTATGTTGAATAACTGGTTCTAACATCTCTTCAATTATAGTGTTGGATAACTTCAAGCATATTCTACTGTTGGTACACCAGACTATATTGCTCCAGAGGTTCTACTTAAGAAGGGTTATGGAATGGAGTGTGATTGGTATTTAACAAACCTATTACAAATTACATTACTTGCATAAGTTCTTGTGTTGTAATTGTGTTGTAATTGGCATTAAATTCATTAGAGGTTGATAAAATAACTTTATATTTTTTACAATGTAGTGGGGTCAAATTATACAATGCATCAAGAGGTATTTCAAAAGGATCTGGTTTTAAACAATTGACAGTATGTAGTGTAACTATATATTTAGACATCAATTAATAATTCTTATTATTTGGATTATGACTTATTGATGATATTTTTAATTTGATTAGGGTAATCTAAAATAAAAAGGTGGTGTTGAATGTGGATATTGTGTAATGTGGTACATGAAAGAGATAGTCTTGGATGAATATCCCCAATTGGAGATGAAAGTGAATTTCTTCTTTATAAAATATCTTTTTTATGAAATATTGAATCATTTTATATTGACTCTCAAACTTTTGTTTATGTTTCAGTTTGCAACATCAAAAAACAAACAATATTACAATCAATCTCAGTATGATGAAGTCAGAAGTGCATGGAGCAAATTCGTTTACTTCTATATAGGTGCTTAAGTGTAGGCTGTGATATAAATTTTGGATTGTATTTAAAGATTTATAGATACAAAAACTTTTGGGTTACAGTTAAACATGTCTTTTATAAATACACTTTTGGATTGTATTTGATACATATTTATGATATATTTATTTAATTTTGATTGTGAAAAATATTGTGTTGGAGTAACATATTATCATATACTCTTTTGGTCAATTAAAATTGTATTGTAGTAAAATATTATCAATTACTTCGACGGTATAAATAAATGATAGAGTAATACAACACAGAAGACTACAATAAATTTAAATAGTGGCATAGTTAAAGAAACTATTTACTTCACTACTGATCAAATTTGGGAAGTAATTCGTATAAATTACTTCGCTACATTTGAATTTATTTGTTGTAGTAAAATATGTTCTATTACTTCTATACTACGATGAAGTAATACAAAATATATACTTCGACGAAGTCAAATTATATAGAAGTAAAATAAAATATTTACTGCACCAAAATTCAAAAAATATGAAGTCGTATACATATTTTACTTCGTCAAACAACGTAACCTATGAAGTAATATATCATCAATTACTTCGGTATTTTTACTGGTTTTGATGAAGTAATAAAGCTTTTTTACTTCGAAAATGGTTCAATTTTGAACCGGTGATAGACTTCGGTAACGTGAGGTGAAGTAAAAAAATTTACCCTTTTACTTCACGTGCGTCTACTTCGATAATTAACTACCTATTACTTCGGATAATATCCGAAGTCTATTGCGGATTTTCACATATACCAGAGGGCACCCTTGGGGCCAGGATACGTCATCATACTCATCCTTTATTTACTTTATCACTCCACTATTCATTTTACATGTTTCTTATATATTATTGGGGCATGCCTCGAGCATCGGGGTGCCAGTGATCAGGGTAATCCAGTCGCTGTCTACAGGTAACGTTGACCGGAGGCTTTAGGACGACTTGATCAGCATAGGAGACAACTCGGCATACCCTTCTCTTCCGGGGCATAGAGATGCGATCAACATTCTAACCACATCATCACTGACGATTCCATCTTCTCATATTTCCGACATGATCAAAACTAAAATATATCCAGCATATTATAATTTGAAACCAAGTATATTAATATTAAGTTTATTAAATTTATATATTAGCTAGAAGAAGGATGAATAAAGATAAAAGATATTTTAATTTCAATAGAGAGAGCATGCATTTAGATTTTAAAAGCAAATTATCTTTAAGAATAATGTATTTTTTTGAATTACACATCATCATATTCATATCTATATTTAGCAAATTTTCCGTCGACAGGATGATATAATTACTAAATACAGTTAGAGAAGTCGTTTTTCCGGTAACTCTGAACACGATAAATAGACTCCTCAGCCATTTCCCGCTCAAAATCCACCGCGCGCCGGGTTAATCATAAACCAAAATGGCTGCCGGAACTTCATCGTGGCTCGACAACATCGCACCCGAGATCGCAAGCAAGCTCCATTCCGACGGCGTCGCCGTCGCCCGATTCGCCACCGACTACGGCGGCATCATCAGTGCCGCGCCTCCGGCGGCCGTGTTCCGCCCCTCTTCACCGGAGGACATCGCGGCGCTCATCCGTTGCGCGAACGGCGCTGACTCCCCGTTCTCCGTCGCTGCCCGCGGCAACGGGCACTCCACCCACGGGCAGGCCTTCGCGCCCGGCGGCGTGGCCATCGACATGGCTGAGCTCCGCGGCGGAGGGAAGCGGATCCGTGTGTCGGCGGAGGAGTCCTACGTCGACGCCGGCGGGGAGCAGCTCTGGATCGACGTGCTGGAAGAGACGCTGAGGCACGGAATGTCGATGCGGTCGTGGGTGGACTACTTATACTTGACGGTCGGCGGCACGCTGTCGAACGCCGGTGTCGGAGGCATGGTTTTCCAGCACGGGCCGCTGGTCTCCAGCGTGCTCGAGTTAGACGTCATCACCGGAAAGGGTGAGATGATAACGTGCTCTCCGGAGTTGCACTCAGACTTATTCAACGGAGTCCTCGGCGGACTCGGCCAGTTGGGCGTCATCACCCGAGCTCGGATCAGTCTCCGCCCAACGCCGGCGAAGGTCCGATGGCTGAGGCTGTTCTACACCGACTTCGACAGCTTGACAAGGTAATTAATAGCAATTATCATTATTTTTATATAATTATCGTAATATATTACTATTCCATATATTACTTTGATCAAAAGGTCATCGAATCCTGGAAATAATCTTTTGTAAAAAGTAAAGTAAGATCATATACAATGTATCCTTTCTCGAAATCTCACATGTTAATTAGCGCTTGAATCAAACCAAATTAAATATTTGTCGAGTCAGGTCTCTTGTTCCCTCGAACCTATGGAATGAAGTAAGACATCAATTTTTCAATACGATCGATTATGTTCATTGCATAATTGGCTCCTTTGAAAAGCATTGGCGCACATGTAAACGAGGTGCTCTAGCAACTGAGCTATAGTCCTTGTTATAGACATCTTAACATACAGATAATTTTTTGTCAAGATAGATATTTCATAATCCTATTCTATTAGACATCTTAATAGAAAGAAATTTAATTACTTGGAAATCCTATTCTATCTATAATTTCCACCGGACTGCCATTTTTTTATATTACGACTTTGATAATATTACCATATTTAACAATTATTTTATCTCTGTATTTCAACACAAGTGACCAAGAGTTCCTGATCTCGCTGAGAGACACAGTTGGGTTCGACTACGTGGAGGGGCAGGTCCTCCTGAACCACCAGCAAGTCGACGACCCCAACTTCTTCTCCATCGAAGAAGCCGAGAGAATCAACCAGCTCACTGCCGAGTTCAACGCAATGTACCTCTTGGAAGTAGCCGTGTTCTTCGACTCTACGTCCTTGGTGGATCAGGTACAATATCATATTCTAAAAGTACTAAGGAAGATCTAATTAACAACTCCATTCCATGTGTTGTGTATATAATCTGATGATCGATCACAGAAAGTCGATCGAGGGCTTGCTGCAACAGCTGAGCTTTGTCCCTGGCTTTGCCTTCAGTAAGGACGTGAGCCATCTTGAATTCCTGAACAGAGTCTACACCGAGGAGGAACATAGAAAAAGCTCCATGGCCGTCGACCCCAGCAAAATCCGCCATCCATGGCTCAATCTCTTCGTGCCCAAGTCTAGAATCCGAGACTTTCAGACTGGAGCCGAAGGGATCCTCCAAAACATTAACCCTACAGGCGTTGTATTACTCTACCCCATGAACAGGAATAGGTATACAATATTTACCTCCATAGTTAATTAATTAATTAGTTAATTAGCTAGAGTATGCATGCTAATTAATTACTTGCAGGTGGAATGAGAACATGACTGTCGTAGTCCCTGATGAGGACGTCTTCTATAGTGTAGAGTTTCTTTGGACTTCCACAGAGCAGGACTGGAAGAACCTTGAGGCCGGTAACAATGAAATATTAGGGTTTTGCCATCGACAGGGCGTCCAAGCAAAGCAGTATTTAGCTCATTATAAATCGCGAACCGATTGGATGGAACACTTTGGAGAAGTTAAGTGGAAAAGGTTTATGCAGTTGAAGCAGACATATGACCCAAAGGCACTACTGTCACCAGAACAACATATATTTACTAATTAAGTAAATTGAACATCAAACTAAGCACGTAGTTAATGCATGCAAAGCAGTCAGCAATTATATATATATATACGCTGTGTACGTGTAATTAATTATGATACATATAAATAATTTTTCTTATTGCATGTGTATTAATCCTAACGTAAACAATCCAGTAGTTCACTCAATCAATTCCGGAAAAAACAATCAAATTGGAACATTTTCTTAGCACTATTGATCGAATTATTATAAGTTATATTTTAAAATATATATAAAAAGAGTAAAATAATATACATTATATATGTAATAAATTTTTAAAATATTTTACATTTAAAATTAAAATATAAATTTTCAAATAATTTTAAAGTTTAAGAGTAAATATTTTTTTTTAAAAAAATAACTTTAATATAAATAAAAATATACTAATTTTTGAATAAAAAATTATCATATATGTCAAGACTAATAACACTACAATACTCGTTAGAGCTAATCTTAATGGCCTAGGATGAGATTTAATTTTAACTAATTAAAAGGTAGCATTCTTCTATCTCTCACGCATGTGCACTCATCTCCTCTCTATTTCTTGACCTCTTCAATAGAAATATCTTGGTGTATCTTTAAGACTTCATACTTTATTTATTTTATTTGTGTGTGTTCTAATTGTCCAAGTAAAGTGAAAATATTGCATATTGTATTTTACTAGTCTACAAAATCAGTCATTAAAATTCAAAGATACATATTAGAAATAACTAATCAATACATCGATCCATTATCTACAATATAATGCCCTCTCATAGTCGGTCAAATACAATTATGCAATTAAAGAATAAAGTATATATTTATAAGAAATATTCCTGAGATATAACTATAAAAGATCAATAAATAATAAGTCACTCTTTTTATGTATGCAAATGCAAGTCCCATAAGTCTATTCATACAAGATCCGGTCAGCAACAGGAAATCTTGACAAAATCTGAGAGAATCTCTCAAGGATATCTAAACATATGACTGAGCAAATTTAGTACTCCCTCAAGTTGCAATCAGCTATCAAATAAGGTGCTAGGTCAGGCCAAAGTCCAACTAAAGTATTCTTATATGATGCATTATTGTCAATTATGAAAAACAAATGAAGATTCAAAAATCAAGTAAGGGCTGTTTGCATCTTTTGTGATCATATCTCTCATTACGTGGTGGCTACGTACTAGATAAGATTTATTTTGAACAGTTGATGTTATTTCATTTTCTCGGTAGATCTCATGCGACAAGGTGTGGATTCTGAAGAGGATCTTTTTAATTGACAGGAGAAAAATTGACATTTGACAAAAGATTGAATTCTCTATAAATTTCACGTTTTAATTTAATAAGCAAAGTGGGGATTCATTAATTATTAATTGCATGCAAGATACACGTTGACTTACTTAGATATTTAATATAATTAAAAGTCATATAAATTTCGGAAATGGGACAACAAATCTTAAGAACAATATTGTAGATCGAACCAAAGATTGCGCGTGATCTTTGAGAAAGATGAGTGGGTTTTTTTATTCAGCCATCATATCGTTATAATTCAATCGTTTTACTAAAGACAAGTTTTTTTTTATTTGGAAAGTTAACAGGGGCAAAAAATGACTTGTGTTTTTTATTTTATTTTTTTTAAGATATCTATATTTTTTATTTTAAATAAATTATCGGCTATAATCTTTATCAGATTACACGCTAATTAGTGCATCTTTTTTTGTTAGGGTTTAGTACGTGAAACTCGTATACATATAATTATATAATTCAATTATTATAAAAAAAAAAAAAAGGTTGAATTTATGTTTTTTTTTTTACTTCAAAATGGATTATTAGAAACATTCAATGGCATACGTACCCCACAAGCTTCAAGCATTTAAGCCACGTTAGCCGTCCCATATAGACAAATATGTATAAGTCTGAATACTATTAAAAATAAAATAAAAAAAGAATATTTTTTTAGAAAAATAAAAGTTAGTCGTGTTACATATATAGATAGATCAATTTTAAAAAAACACACAAAAAAAAACAAAATGAGATTGTCGTATATCATGCATGGACTTTGCTTGTTAATAGTTATAAACCAACTAAGAGAGGACGAAGTCAATATTAAGGAAGTCTCCCATGGCGTGAAGCATCCTTATTAGTTTGTTGGAGACTTTAAAGTCTCTATGAACTGAGCAAATTCTCCTCTCTAATTTCGTGAAACAAACAAGAAAATAAATGATCAATTACATTTTCATTATTAATTAAAAATGAACCGGCCTATTAAATCGTTGAATAATGGTAATTAAGTTGAATTGAAAACAATGAATTAGAAAATTGCTCATTAGAACCCAAATGACATATGACAAGCAACAGTTTGTGTTGAATTGTTGAACTCTATGCTTCTAATTACATCATTCATTTTTGACTATTTTTTGAGTCACTTTCTAAATAAAAATACGTATTCGGTTCAATCGTTAGGAATAAAAGAGTACACAGCATGTAATCTTAGCTCATCATTAAGTACTTTGTCTTCTCATAATTATTGTATTAATTAATATCAGATTCCAAGTACCAGTTGTTTAAACTAATAGATAGAGAGGGAAGAAATAGAATACACAATAATTTTTATCTATTATTTAAAGTAAATAGACTTATTTATAAAAGTTGTCTAAATAATAATAGAAATATTAAATATTGTATATAATAATAAGCATAGTAATAAATATAATAAATTTGAAAATATTAGTTTTACTTTATGATTCATGTCAATCTTGATTGTGATGTCAAATATAATAAATATTAATTGATAAAAATCAATTTGAGATTATTTTCTATTATTATCGTTACCCCCGATAAACTCAACGGGAATGATTGAATGTTGAGTTTGAGTGTTAATTTGGTGAAACGTTGTCTGGATAATGACTTGGTAAGTATATCAGTAATTTGATTTTCAGTAGAGATGTAAAAAAACTGAAATTTGTCAAGTCTCCACACACTCACGAACAAATTAAAATCAATCTCTTCATGCTCGGTACGAACATGAAAAACAAGATTTGCCGTAAAATAAGTTGCTCCAATATTATCACACCAAATTTTAGGCGTAGCAATTTGAGAAAAGTGTAATTCCAAAAAAAAGATATTGTAGCAAAATAATTTTTGACGTCGCGTTAGCTATAGCTTTATATTCAGCTTCAGTACTTGAGAGAGAGAGATTGTAGGTTACTTCTTTGAAAGCCAATAAACAAAATTTCGCTTAAGAAATATGATATATCCACTAGTAGAACGTCTATTTTCGGGAGATCCAGCCCAATCTCCATCAATGTAGGCAATCAACTCTCGTAAGGACTAACGATATAAAAGAAAATAATGTAGAATAGTACCTTTGAGATATCAAAGAATTATCTTAACACCTTTTTGTAGGGACCTACAGAAATGCTTGATACTCTCCACCCCAATCAGAATGAAGGAAGAGTATTTTATGATCAAAATAATGTTCAACATGCTTTTGAAAACGATAAGAAATATCAAAAATATCAGATTTTCTTTTCATAGTAAAAATTCAAGTGACTTACTAAAGTTATCAATAAAAATAACATAGTAAAGAAAACCCTGATTAGAAAAAATAAGAGCAGAACCCCATACATCAGAGTAATTAATTTCCAAACGAAAGCTAGAGTTGCGAGTAGAAGATACAAAAGGTAGTTTATGAGATTTCACTTTCATACAAGCTTCACATAAATGAGATGATGACGCTAAAGAAGTTAGTAAACCAAAATGATTAATAATATCCTAAACAAGACGTGTATGCCAAGAGAATTTATCTGTGCATTCCCCAACAAAGGTTTTGAGAGAGGTGAGCTGAATATGATAAGACTATTTTTAGTGTCCCTTTAGAGTAAAATAGTTCCTATCGCGAGATCCTTCACAAGACAATGATGAGGATGAAATTCAAAAAATACATTATTATCTAAAGCAAATTGACGTACGAAAAATAAATTTTTAATGATAGAAGGAATATGAAGAGTGTTACGCATGCGAAAAGTATGACCACATGAATGAAAGGATGTGTTTTCAATGTGAGTAATTTGTAAACATGAGCCATTGTCTGTTTGTACCACGCCAGGTTCATAATAAGGCGAAGCTTCTGTAAGAATATCATACTCCGGTGTAACATGATGAGTCACTCTAGAATATGGATGTCATCTTGAGGTTTCAAGAATCGATAATGTTGCATTAGGAGGGATAGAGAGTAAGAATGCTCCAGAATGAGATATTTGAGAACTAGATTGCCAAGATGATGGAGAAGTTGATTTGATGATACAAGTCCTACTAAAAAATTTGAGTCATATCTTTTATAATAATTTTGAGCATAATTACCATAGTTGAAGTAAATATGATAACGACCTCAACCTCGACCTTTGAAACTTCCAATACGATTTTGATGACCATGTTGGGGAGGATGCTGTTTATGTTGATCAAGTTGTGGAGCTTTGTTAATCATGTGTACCGATAAAGACAGAGAATCTGATATTCTTTGAAATTATATTTATAGAAGCCTTTCATGAGAGAATAGCATACCATGAAGAGTTTCGAGTGGCACTTGATCCATGCGAGCCATCACACTGAGAAAAAAGCTATCATATTAAGAAACCAAACCCTCAAGAACATGCATTAATAGTTTTGGATCAGAGACAAGATGTCCAATTGCAGCTAGGTCGTTGGCAATAGTCTTGACTGATTGCATATAATCATTGATAGAGGCATCTCCTCGTTGAATAAACTGTAATTGTAAACGAAGATGGAGGACCTGTGCTTGAGAGTGGGATGCAAAAGAATAATCAAGAACTTCCCAAACTTGACGAGAAGTGTTGAGCCTAATGAGCATAGGAAGTATAGACTCAATAATTAATGAGAATAACCAAGTCAAGACTAATTGATCTTTTTTAAATCAAATAGTATAAGATAAATCATCTTTTCGAGGTGAAGATGAAGTACCATCAACATGACCAAGTAAATCAAAAACACAAAGTAAAAAAAAGAAATTACAATTTTCATAATAAATAGTTATCATGATCAAGTTTAAAGAAAAAGAGAAAAATATATGAAAGGGAAAATAGGTATTTTATGATGACGCAAGGATCTTAATAGAACTTAAAGAAGATAATTTTATATATATATATATATATATATATATATATATATATATATATATATATATATTTTGCTCATTCTCTATTTTTTTTTCCATTTTTTTCCTCTTTCGTTATTTGTTTTTTTTAATAAAACAGAGAAGTAAAACACAAAAACAAAGGCCAAAAAAACACACGAAGAAATAAATAAAATGAGCAAATAATAACTCTGTCTTACTATGATTCATGTTACCAAAGTTACTGTCATCGAAAGAAAAGAGTTGTTGAAGAAAGGAGAATAAATGATGCTACTGTTGAAGCTACTATTGCTATCGTCGAAGTTGTCATGTTACCGTATTGTAAATGATAATATCAAACTAACATGTAAAAACTCTTGTAGCTACTGTAATAAAAATTCGGAAAAAGAAAATTGGAAGGAAGAGAAGATGACTCTGATACTATGTTTAAACTAATAGATAAAGGAAAGAAATAAAATAAAAAATAATTCTTTGATCTATTATTTAGGTTGTCTAAACAATAATGGAAAAAATTAAATGTGATATACAATAATAAGCATAGTTGATGCGACGATAAAAGAGACCCATCAAGTGTAGGTAAGAGGGTGGAGAAAGTAGCTAACGAAAAAGTCAAAGTCAAGGAGGTCAACGCTAGAGAAACCACGGGCTCACCAAAAGTAGGTCGAGCGACAGTCGACGTCAACAGCGATTAAAAAATACCCTCCTCAAACTTTCAAGTCTAAAATAGCAACAATAAAATAAAATAAAATAAAATAATAGAAAAGAAAAGAAAGAAGACTCAGCGATTTGACTTAGTTACAACCAAGAAGGTTGTTAATCCAAGGCGGTTGAAAAAACGCATTACGAATCTCCTTCACTGTATGCAGAGAAGCCTTTTTACACACTAAGAAAGTTCAGAAGTTGCTAGGAACTGAATACAAAGTTGAGTGATTAATTTCTAGCTCTAGGGGTCTTTATATAACTCCAAGAAAACTTATCTCGAGTCTTAAGGGCGCCTTCAAAAGATTTGAGAGTGCCTCCAGTTGAGGTGAGCGAATAAAACTTTATCCGATTGCAAACGACTAATTTAGCCAGGTTGAAGGCGCCCTCAACACAATTGAGGACGCCTTCAATGTTGAGGGCACCCTAAACACTGTTGAGGGTGCCTCCAATGTTGAAGGTGCCCTCAACAGTGATGAGGGCACTTCCAATGGTTTTTACAGTTTTTCTTTGTCTTCCTATCTTCTTCCGAAACTACGATCGCTTGGGTGATTGCGACCAATCGAAATAGGACTCACCTGAATAAAATTTGAAAAAATAAGATTTTAAGATGGTGAAAGGGAAAGGTTGAAGAGGAAACAAACTAGGTTTTATGGAGGAAGGGGAGGCCATGGTGACATATTAAATTTGCAGCCTCCTCTTGAGGGAATTGAAGAGGGATAAAAAAAACCCATTATCATACGGAGTTCAGAAAATATTGTATTATCCGTTAGAAATACAAAACATGTATTTATATTCCTTAAGACATAAATAGTTCTAAAACTTAGACATAAGACTAGGTATGTCTTAAACTAAGTTGCATATAATATTTTAAATATGCTAAAATTGTGCAGCATGGTATTAATTTATTTTCTTTGTCTATGGTCATTTACTAATTTACAAGGAAAACTTCTTAAAAGCTATTATTGCACATGAAATTTTCGCAAGGCGACGCACATGAAATACCCCGATCCCTGGTACCTCGGTGCTCGAGGTAGGTCCCGCGAACATATAAACATCCACATAATAATAGGACAATAAAATAAGTACAAAATGAATCCGAAGACGTACCCTGATCCCGGAGGGCGCCCTCGGATGGATGGGTGAGCTGATTAAGTCGTCGCTCGGCTCTAGGTAGCAGATAAATATTCGCAAGGCGACGCACGATCTGACTACAATCTCGGCTCGCAGGCCGGAGCACCACAGCGGCACGAAGGCCGAACACTCCATCGGCTCGCAGGCCGTGATATAATAATGGCTCGAAGGCCGAATACACTCTCGGCTCGCATGCCGGCATATAGACATAGTACGATACCTGAACGACGACTGCTCGAAGGGTGGCGATAGCCGCTAGGAGGTGTTGTATCTTCTTCGGATGGGCTCCATGGACCTATAATAAAGCAGACAAGCCTAGATAAAGCATCAGCCAAGTGGTTATCCTTACCGTCTATATGCTGGAATTGTACAACAATGCCTAAACCAGTTATAAAATCTGTAAAGGTCATCCAGCGAACACAGGAAGGTTTATTTTGTACTGTTTTGTTGAAGAAGCTTATGATTGCTTGACAATCTGTTCGGATTAGAAGCTCCTCCTTCTCAAGATAATATATCTTGAAGCTATTCAGGCAATTCATTATGGCATGGATTTCAGCATCTATAGTAGATTTCAGAGGGGAGAACTTGCCACTTGCATAGGCACATATTAGCTCTGATGATTTTGGATCAAACTTTTGTGATTTCCACTTAAGGACTCCTCCCCATCCTTCCATACATCCATTAGACTCAATGATAACAAAGCAATTTGCTGGGGGTATTGCTAAGTCTGGAAGTGTCTTGACCATAGATTTAACTTTCTCCACTAATGCCCAATCCTGGGTATTCATCCGTTTTTCTCCATTTGGGGATATCTTTGAATATAAGGGACCAAGTATTTTTCCCAAATTAGGAATGTAAGAGCGGGCATAATTGAGAATTCCAAGCCAAGATCGTAATCCCTTGGTATTCTGGAGATCTTGATTATTAAAATCAGCTACCTTTGAGATTATATGAGGCTGCAATTTAATTTTTGAATGCCCAATAGTTGCTCCCAAAAATTCTATTGTTGGGCTGCCAATTTTCATCTTTGTTGGGCTTAATATCAGCCCATTTTGCTTGCAAATCTTTAGAAGAACCTTTAGGTGCTCACGGTGTTCCTCTTCATTTTCTGAAAAGACTAATATGTCATCAATATAAACTGCTATAAATTTTTCGGTACCTTTGAAACAGTTATCCATCTTACGTTGGAAGATTGCTGGTGCATTTTTAAGGCCAAAAGGCATCACCAGCCATTCAAAAAGACCGTCTGGCACCTAGAAGGTTGTCCATGGCACAGAATCTTGATCCATAGCTACTTGGTGGAAGCCGCTTTTGAGATCAAACTTTGAGAAAATTTTGCTTCTTCCTACTTTGTGTATTATTGTATTGATTCCAGGTAGGCTGTATTGGTCCTTATGGGTATTATCGTTAAGCCTTTTGTAATTAAAGATCATTCGTTCCTTGCCTTTAGTCTCCTTTCCTGTCTTTGGATCTATAGTCGTGCCAGAATATACAATTATTGCAGTAGTCCTATGGCGGCTATTGCTTGGCCTGATAACCTTGAGATCAAGTAAGGATTTAATATGTCTTCGAAAAGAATCTTGCATTTGAGGGGTTACATGTTTAAGCGGCCTATCCTCAATAGTTAAATCTGGGTTTTTTATATCCAGCTTGCAAGTTACTAGGTTAGACTCCCAGAATTTCATGGGGTTGTCCCCAATATAACCAGTATTGGTTAAGTCAGAAATTAAATCTTGCAGATACTGACCTGGTTGCCATACACATACCTGCTCCTGAATTTGATTATATTCTTCTTCATCAAGCTCTAATTCTTCAATAGTATGAACTGCAGGTACTACTTGTTGAGTATGAATAGTAGTAACATTTTTGTAAAATGTTACCTCATTGCCTTCTATTCGCACCCCTCCATGCATAGCTCGTATGAAATTGCAACCAAGGATCATGGTAATATTGCTTCCCAATGTAAGGGGGAATGCGTAGGTGTAAGGTATCCTGAATTGATGATCCCCGATCTTCATATTTCCATATTTAAGCTTCTTATTGGCAGTTGTCTTCGAATTAATGCTACTGAAATTAACAACAAAAGTGTTATCTTCAATTGCAAGGGGAGGTATTGATACCTGGTCTATACAGCAGGTGGTAGCACCTGTATCAAGTATAGCATTTACTTTGAAACTTTCTATCCCAGGTATTGAGAGTTCCACCACCAAATTGAAGAGACCATTTGTTTTGGGTTTTGGCTGCCCTGCTTCCTCTATAGAGAAAACCTTCTCCTTTCCTGAGTCAATTAATACATGTAGGTCTTCTTCTAAGAATTCTTCATCTTCAGAAGGGGTAGGTTCTGCTTCTCTATTTCCAAGTTTCTTCTTGAGGTCTTTGTTTTCTAATTCCAGAAGATCAAGCTTGAGTTGTAATTCTTCATTCTCCGTATCAACCTCCAATTTATCCGCTTGATGAGCTCTTATCATTTCTTCTTCTTTTGCAGAGAATTCTTTTTTTAAAGATTCTATCTGAAATTCTGCTAGTACTTTCGCACTTGTAACCTCTTGTTTTAACCTTTCAATTTCTGCTATTGCCCATGTAATATAATTCTGCTGTTCTTGAATTAAAGTAGTAGTAGAAAAAGGGACAGAAACTGACCTTTCCACAGGAATACTCATATCAAAGTAATTCCGAGTGCACATGCCACATGATGTTATCTTGCAAATACCACAGTGCATACGATGTCTTTGCATGATTTCTCTCTTGCAACATGTACATTTAAGATGTGGAGATGATATTTCCCCATTAATTTCCCATACATGACTGTAGTCATGTTGGAGCTTGGTAATTTTTACCATTGGCTGCCATCCTTCTGTTTTTCCTATCATGTAGGAGTTTGTTTGTTCTATAAAAACAAATAAGAGTTCTTGGTTAAGGATGATGTTCACCTGATGATCTTCTCCCTCTGATATACTAAAAATGGCATCTGATAGCTCATCTCCTTCTTGCACAGATAAAATTTCATAATCATCAGGTATTTCAAGTCCTTCAAACAAAGCTACCCTTTTTGTATTCTTATATTCTTTAGGGCAGTCTCGGGCAAAATGACCTTCTTCGCCACACAGAAAGCATTTACATTTCTTGTTGCGAAGTAAATGTTTCTTCTTTTCCACTCTTGCATGAGTTTGGTGAGGCTTGCCTTTATATGTTGTAGATTTTCTAAGCCCGTATTTCTTCTTTGGATCCTTGTAGTATCCCGGAATAGGTATTTTACTACAAAATGATAGGTCCTTGAGGGATCTACTGAAAGCAGCCTTTTTGCATTCTTCCTCGAGGTATTTATAAGTAAAGATTACTCTAGGATGTACCCCTGTGGTATTTCCCTGATATTTTTCCTCGAACGCTGCTTTTATTCTGCGCCCCAATTCCCCAGGAAGTTTTAGCCAAAATTTTTCTGATAATTCTGGCCAGTAAAAAGTCTTCCTATTTTTGCAGCAAGATTCATATAATCCGTTAGGAAAGGAATTAAATCTTTTACCTGTGGACAAGTTAATCTTTCCAGATCTCTGTAAGCTTTGTCTTGCATATCTGTTGATCCCTGAAACGGATCTTCTAGCAAGAATACCCGCCGTATTTGAGAAATAATGTTTTGAGTGCCATTCCTTCCGTCACTCGCATTGACTAACTCTTGATATTCATTAGGATAAGCCATTCGCCATTGAATCCAGGTTAGTCTTTCTGTTTCGCCTAACAAGTTCTCAATATATTCAGCCTTATCCAGGGGATCTGTGAAGTTTTGTAGAGCTACCACATTTTTAGTTATAACTTCCCATCTTAAAAACACATCTTCTATTCGGTGCAATTGGGTAGGAAGTGTAAGAATAGCTCCAGTTTGTTGTTGAGCCGATGGTAAATTCCACCACTCAGAATCCTCTCTTCTTTTGAATTTATCTTTAACTGAGGGGGTAGTTATGCTTACCGGTTCCTCTTTTAAAGGTCTGTTGGGAGGATACCCAACAGGATTCATTGTAACATCAGCAGGTGGCCTGTAAGAAGATGCCTCTTGAGAATAAATCTGTTCCTGCAACTGCTGTAGTCGTGGATAATCTGTAACCCATTCTTTTGTGATTTTAGAAGAAACACCTCCTCCAACAGAAGTTGTTGCTGTAAATATATATTCAGAATTCCCACCAGCTTCCGCGAACGGATTAACAAATTCGTCATCTAAAGTGGGATATGTAGGCACCTCCTGCAAAGCTAGATACTATAAATAGGTAAAATAATCATCATCATTATTGTCAGTATCACTGTTTGTAAGTGTGCACAGAAACTGTGTAGGAGTAGAGGATGAATCTTGCGAGGATGTTGATTGAGGTAAGGAATCAAGTTCTGCCTGTAACTGTTGTCTGTATTCTCTGGAGCTTCTTAGTTGTTGCTCAAGTCTAGACAGGCAGTGGTGGTTGTTTTTTTTTTTTGGTTGATCTGGTCGGGCAAGACCTGTTCCAATAGCATTGCTTAACGGTTATAATCTTATGGAAACATTTCTTTCTAGGTTGGTGTCCGTTAATCAAGCAATCTAGTAACACCATCTATTCAAAGGAAATAAAGTAACATGAAACAAATTTCCTTTAATATTAGCAAAAGGAAAATATTGGTATAAAATCCAGATTTGTGTATGTGAAGGAATTAACCTGAAAATAAAGAAGTAGGTCTGCTGAAGGCATGGTTCCTCCGGCGAAGAAGTATCTTGTAATCCAGTCATCTTCATTTTTATCCTGAGTTAAGAGGGAACATTCAGGACATGACATGAAGGCTTTGGGACAAAAAAAAAACTTAGAATGCAAATAGCATTCAGCAGCAACACAGAAAATGGTTCTTTCATGTGATTAAGAAACCAAAAATATACAAACATGAAAATGATGAAGTAAACATGTGAGGAATTTGATTTAAAGCAGAGTATTATTTGGTAATCTTCAAAGACTAGTCATCACAGAATGCCGAAACAAACACCAACTAATACACAAAAAGGAGTAAAGAGTACCTCAAAGTGATAAGCAAATGTTTTATGACAAAAGTGATGAATGAAAAACAAGCTATCTTCCTTCATCCACAATGATATCTTCTTAAGAAGTTCCTTATAGTTCTTCATATGCTGCAGGAATTAATGCAACAATTAACTAGTTTCAATGGGGAAAAGAAAACTAGTTAGATTACCTCAAACATTTCTATTGAGACAATTCGGTTGAACGAAGCTTCCATTTCAAAATTGCTGATGTCAGCAACAATTATTTCTACATTGGGAAGCTCAAGGTGCCTAAAGATAGTTTGGTGTAAATTTCAACTTTCATGCACAAAACTATGCATACAATTCATACAATATACTTTCATTACTTTAGAAATGACATTAACCTATCAAATCAATGGAAACTGAGAATTTCAAATTAGAGATAAAAATCAATAGAAAACAAGTAGAGCAAAAAAAAAAAAAAATGAGGTTACCTACACTGCTCTTCTATGTAAGCTTTCTGAGTAGATGAGTTGCATATTCCTGTGACCTTGCAGTTTTTGTATCTCTTTGCAACATATATTGAAAAGGAACCCCAGCCACATCCTATGTCAAGAATTTTTTGGCCATCTTTCAGTTGAGCTCTTTCACAATACAATTCTAACATTGCATTTTCGGCATCTTCCAATTTGCTTGTTTTGTCCTTGAAGTAACAACAGCTGCAACCAATGGGGAATTTAGAATTTCTAGCAACATACAGGAGTAATCAGCTATGTAAAGGAAAACAATTAGGGATCAAATGTAAATATTATCAACCAGTGCTGTAATGTGTGTGACCACATTAAAGGAGGGGAAGATAAAGAACAGAGGATTAGAAGACCAGTTACTGGTGAGATCGCTATCCAGAACTAATTGTCTAAGTTTGACTTGGCCTTCACATTATCGATGTGGTGGATTCATGTTGGATAAATAATATGGATATATCAAATAAAGTTTAAAAGGAAGAAAAGAAAACTATAATACTTAAGTACTAAAGTTCAGACTTTGTGTTTTATTTAGGATGGTAGAGTTTTATCTTGTATGGACATAAGTTATAAAAAACTAACAATATTATTTTAATTCATCTCAACTAGTGTTGTAGCATGCATTGGGGTATCGAGTGTTGGCATGATATGATATTGACTGACACAATTGACACAGCGAAAGAAGAGATATAGTAGTGCCAAGTGTCAAGTAGTATTACTCGTAATTTATCGAAACAATGCATTTTGACCAACCACTCGATACTGTACGAAATTTTAATACATGCTTTTAAACATTCCAAGATCTACTCAAATGAGCTTTAATTCTATATTACCCTTCTGCTTAGCTTGCTTACTTTCAAATATAAGCGTCAATTGAAACTTAGTCAAATTGAGAGTAATACTAGATAGAATCAATTGAATTCTTGTAAAATTAGATTGATTTGGAGAAACATAGCTGATCTAACCAATTTTCCCCCTGCCATAGTTTGAACTGTAACTAAAATAAATTTGAGCAAAAGATAGTCTGTCACTCATTTGAATTCTGGCTTAAATCACTCAACCTTGTTGACAACAAACCTTTCTGTTGCTTACGAGCCTACTAGTTAGACTAACCACCTCATTGGCCTCTCTCTTGGTTAATATTTATCAACAAAGGTTATTACCAATAATGCAATACCTCTCTCAATCAATAGTAGCCTTAAAACCCCATCCCTACATATTACTAATCTAGTGAATATTAACAACTTTATACTAATATATCTTAGTAATTATTTTGATATATTATAACAGAGTCAGATATTGTTAGGGTCGAAATATGCTAGAGGGGGGGTGAATAGCTCGTCGTGCACTCGTCGTACGCTCGTCGTCTTGCTTCTTGGTGATGATAGGCAGCGGAAAATACAAAAAACAAAAATACAACACTAACACGAAAGATTTACTTGGTATCCACCTCAAGAAGAGGTGACTAATCCAATGATCCACACACGACACCCACTCTCCACTATGAAAACACTCCTTTATGGTAACTACCGAAGGCGGAGAAGCCTGTACAGGACTCACACAGAAGAACAAAATACAAGCTGATAAAATAGTAAACCTTACAAGATTTACACGGTAGAACCCTAGCTTGCCTTTCTTCTTGCTTGTTGTTGCCTCTTGAACCTTGGAAGTGCACCAACACTTATTTCCAAGAGCCTCCAAGAACTGGTTGTGAGCTGTGGAGAAATCGCATGGAAGATCGGAGATGAATCAGGCGAGAGATCTACTGAAGAAGACGCTCACAACGACTTTATCCAGCGCCAACGATCGGATCTCAATCGACTGAATTGCTCTCAATCAATTGAGGAGACTTTGGATCGATTGGTCGATCGATCCAGAGCGCCTCTGTGCTCTCTGGAAATCGCCTGAATCGATTGCATGATCGATTCAAGGTTTATCGCGATTTTCAAGCGCTCCAATCGATCGCCCGATCGATTGGAGGTTCCCAATCGATCGGGTGATCGATTGGGAGGGCTTCTGTGCAATTGCGTCGCTCCCCCAATCAATCACCCGATCAATTGGGAGAAACTTTTGTCGCGGCACCAGTAATCGATCATTTGATCGATTGAATCGACTTGATTTGCCCTAATCAAGTCCCAAGCCCCTAAAACCCAACATCCAGTCAACCATGACCTGTTGGGACATCATACTTAGCATCCGGTCACTCTCAACCTACTAGGACTGTTGGATCGAGAAGCGCTAGGAGGGGTGAATAGCGCTCGTGGCTTTCACGCGTTTCGGATTCGTAACGAGTAAATGCACAGCGGAATAAGAAAACAAGACACAGCAAAGACACAAGATTTACTTAGTTCGGAGCCTAGGTCGACTCCTACTCCAAGGTCCACGCTCGTTGAGCGTTTACTTTGGGCAACAACTATAATCGCGTAAATCATTTACAACTTAAAGATACAAGTACTGAACAAAGAATTACAATACCGACAACACAAAAGATAAGGAAGGTTAGTCGTTGTCGGAGCAGCAGAGTGTCGTTTGAGCGTTCGGAGCAGCGTACAAGTGCACAGGATGTTCTGTTCGAGATGTGATATCGAAGCTGCTTCCCGAGGCTCATTTTATAGGCTCCGCAGGACTGATCCAGATCCTTAAAGCTCGGGATCAGGTTTGACCCGAGGCAGATCGGTCGACCGATCCCCACGTTCGGTCGACCGATCAGATGATCTCCTCCTCATCTGATCCGCCTGATCCGCTTGCTCCGCTTCGATCTGGTCAACTCCTATCACCGGTTCGGTCGACCAATAACCAGGTTCAGTCGACCGATCCCCTGGTCGAGCCCGGTCCACTCGCTGGAAATCTGACCTGCTGCTTGGGGGTTCGGTCGGCCGATCAAGACGTTCGGTCGACCGATCCCACATAAATGTTAGCCTCCTACAAAACAGAATTAGAACATATAATATATTAGAAAAATAAGTTTGACAGTCTTCGGGCTGTCCGATTCTGATTTCGGATTTCCGACCGGAAGCCCTAGGTCGAACCGACGCCTACTGTTCTCATTCCCGAGGAACGCGTCCTCACCTACTCCAGTCAGGAGAAGTTACCTTTTGCCAGTTCGGTCCTCCAGACCGACTGAGCTTTTGCTCAGCGTCTGATGCTTCCGGTCTTCATGCTGGACTTCCGGTCCACGACCCGTCCAGACTTTCACTTGGTTCGTGACACCAGGATTTCAACCTAGGGTTACCGCCCCCTAGGATTTTTGTCCGAAGCTCCGACCCGCTAAGACTTTCCGCCTAGGGTTACCACCCCCTAGGACCTAGGGTTACAGCCCCCTAGGGTTTTCCACTTGCCTAACCGCAGCTAGAACTCTTGCCTAAGAAACCTTAGGACTTTCCTGCATAGCTCATTCAACATATCAGATAACAAAACACCTTAATTTTGAACCCTTTGACATAATCAAAACATAGGTTCGATCGTCGGATGCTTCCTGCACCAACAATCTCCCCCTTTTTTATTATGACAACACGGTTCAAAGTTAAGTAAAAATATGACAGTAAATGCAGAAATTTAAACATGAGCATAAATGAAATAATTTGAATTGAAAACAAAATCTTATGCTGCCCCTTTCATTATGTTTAAATTCTTAATTCTTAGCTTAACTTTAACTTTTCTCTCCCCCTTTGACATAACACAAAAAGATAAGTAGAGAGAAAAAATAGAAAAATATTTTATTTAAATCTAAGCTCCCCTAAAGGGTAGCACTTAGCTAAATTTTTGGTTTTGAAAAAAAATATTTTTGAGAAAACTTAGTTAAGTACTTTGCTTAGCGGGATTTTTCATAAAAGCATAGTTAAGTACTTTTAAAAAAACTTGGCTTGAATAATATAACATTTTCAAAAGTATTTTGATTTTTCAAAGAAACTTAGCCAAATTTTGAAGATAATTAAAAATTTAATAATTTGAAATTTAATTAAGATTTGTAAATTATAATTTTATAAATAATGATTTTGAACTATGATTTGAAAATTGTTTTGTAGATAATGATTTTGAAAATTGAAATTTTTATGATTCGAAAATAATTATTATTTAAGATATTAAATAAAACAATATCATTTGATATTTTTAAATATAATTTAAAAGATTTAAAAGAAAAGGATTTTTAAAGAATTTTTAAAAGGATTTTAAAATAATTTTCAAAAAGATTTTTAAATGATTTTTTAAAGAATTTTTAAACAGATTTTAAAATAATTTTTAAAGTAATTTTTTAAATGATTTTTAAAGAATTTTTAAAAGGATTTTAAAATAATTTTTAAAAGATTTAATTTTTAAATAAGTTTTTAAAAGATTTTTAAATAAGTTTTTAAAAGTTTTTTTAAAAGGTTTTAAATAATTAAGTTTTTAAAAGATTTTATAAAGAAGTTTTTAAAAGATTTTTTAAATAAGTTTTTAAAATATTTTTAAATAAATTTTTAAAAGATTTTTAATTTTTTAATTCAGTTAAATAAATTTGATTAAGTTAATTTAATTAAGTTGATTAATTTGACTAAATTCATTCTAGATCCATCTCATCCGTTTTTAAGTTATCAATCAGGGAACCTTAAGTAGTTTTGTGAGATGGTTATCTTTAATTTAGATTTTTTCTAAAGATTAATTTACATTTGAGTTAAACTTAGATTTTCCAATTGATTAATTAAATATATATTTCGAAGATTACCTCCCAGGTTGTGGCAAAACACTAGGCCTTCTTGAGTATGGGATCATCCACCACTTCTAGGTAGAGTCTTTTAAAGAAAATATATATTTAATTTCCCTTTTGAAACCCCTAGGTTTAACTAAACAAGTGTAAATTACGCCTAGGTCCTTAAACTATCCTAATCTAAGCATGCTTATTACTAGAAAAAAAAATAAACAAGCATCAAGCAATTTTATCTATTTATTAAGATAGTTTTGCTACTGGCTCCCCTAGATTATAGCCTCGATATGATCTATCAAGGTAATGTACTTGATCCTTGAGGACCCAATATTGATCAAATCCAACTTGATTGACCAAGTTGGACTTAGGTACCCATGCTTGGACTATCTTTCTATTATTTCTATTAACTAGGGATAAATATGATTTGTACTTTCTTTTAATTTTAAATCCAAATCCGGATTTGTTGTAAACGGCTCGCTGTTTTCCAAGAATCAGATCAAGATTCTTGGAACTCAGGGTGAACCGTTCCAACGTGTCCTCAAGTTCTTTAACTTGAGTTTTCAAATTTAAATTTTCTTCCTCAAGTTGTTGGACTTGAGTTGAACTTCCAATTTGAACCGGCTCAGTCAAAGAACTCGAGTCAGTCGCTTCCTTAAGGGTTGTTACCTCCTTTTGGAGTGACTTGACCCGGACGTTGGATTTAGCCAGTTTCTTTAACAAATAAGGAGCTAAGTTTTGTAAATCGTCTAATTGAGTCTCGGCGAGTAGAGAACTTACAGTGGGGTTAGGTCCTTCAGAAATAGATACGGATCTATGACTTCGCTCAGACTCGGTTTCTGCTTCGCTCTCAGATTCTGAATCAGACTTGATTTTAGCAACATATGCTTGCACTGGTAAAGCGAGGAAGCTTGCCGATTCTTCTTCGTCGGACTCGGATTCATCTGATGACTCGGACCAAGTTGCCTTCAACACTTTCTTTCTTCGTTGCTTCTTATTTGGACAATTCGGCTTGTAGTGCCCCTTCTGGTTACAGCCGTAGCAGGTGACTCCAGGCTTGACTTTCGTGTTCATTGGAGTCGCCTTTTTCATTTTGCATATCTTTCGTACGAGCCTTATTAGTTCAGAGGTAATCGCATCATCGTCTTTTGAGTCCGATTCGTCTTTGGACTCGAGTTTAGTTTTGTGCATTGTTTTAGCTTCCCGGATTCTGCTTGTACCCGCAATCAAGGCAATACCCTTCTCGGTTGGACGTGCATTAGTCTGTTCATGCAATTCGAACTCGGAAAAAAGTTCATCTAGTTTAATTAAAGATAAATCCTTGGAAACTTTGTAAGCATCAACCATGGATGCCCACAAAGTGTTCCTCGGAAAAGCGTTAAGCGCGTACCTTATTACGTCGCGGTTTTCTATTCTCTGGCCGATTGTGTGAAGACCGTTCAACAGATCTTGGATGCACGCGTGAAGTTAACTCGCCGTCTCTCCTTCCTGCATTTTTAAGTTATATAATTTATTAAACAATAAATCACACTTGCTTACCTTTGTGTCGGGAGTGCCCTCGTGCAGCTCGATTAGTTTTTCCCATAGCTGTTTTACGCTTGAGAATGACCCGACTCGATTCAGTTCTTCTTTTGTCAGTCCGCATTGTAGCATGCAGGTTGCTTTGGCATCGACTTCAATTTTTTTCATTATGCTAGCATCCCAGTTGATGCATGAGACTAGTTCTCCAGTGTCGTCACGTGGAAGTTCGAGACCGGTCTAGATAATGATCCACATCTCGACTTGTGTCTTGAGGTGGTATTCCATCCGGTTCTTCCAATAGCTAAAGTCCTCGCCGGAAAAAAGTGGCGGGCGGACTGTGCTGTAGCCTTCTTGATGGGCCATTTGAAAAATGAATATCTTGCACACACAGAAAAAAAAAACTCGTCCCAGGACTAATCCTGGATTAGCAGTGCGATTTAAAATGCATATTACGCGATCTCGAGTGGTGTTGCACCAACTTCGAGACAAATCCAATTACGAAAGAAAACTAGATCGGAATACGGCAAGAGTACCGATTCCGATCGATTCCGAAAACCAAAAAAAAAAACCACGAAAAAGTGCTTGATTGGTGGTTGCACCAAATCGAAGCGACCCTGCTCTGATACCAATTGTTGGATCGAGAAGCGCTAGAGGGGGGTGAATAGCGCTCATGGCTTTCACGCGTTTCGGATTCGTAACGAGTAAATGCACAGCGGAATAAGAAAACAAGACACAGCAAAGACACCAAAATTTACTTGGTTCAGAGCCTAGGACGACTCCTACTCCAAGGCCCACGCTTGTTGAGCGTTTACTTTGGGCAACAACTATAATTGCGTAAATCATTTACAACTTAAAGATACAAGTACTGAACAAAGAATTACAATACCGACAACACAAAAGATAAGGAAGGTTAGTCGTCAGTTGTCGGAGCAGCAGAGCATCGTTTGAGCGTTCGGAGCAGCGTACAAGTGCACAGGATGTTCTGTTCGAGATGTGATATCGAAGCTGCTTCCCAAGGCTCGTTTTATAGGCTCCGCAGGACTAATCCAGATCCTTAAAGCTCGGGATCGGGTTTGACCCGAGGCAGATCGGTCGACCGATCCCCACGTTCGGTCGACCGATCAGATGATCTCCGCCTCATCCGATCCGCCTGATCCGCTCGCTCCGCTCGCTCCGCTTCAATCTGGTCAACTCCTATCTCCGGTCCGGTCGACCAATAACCAAGTTCAATCGACCGATCCCCTGGTCGAGCCCGGTCCACTCGCTGGAAATCTGACCTGCTGCTTGGGGGTTCGGTCGACCGATCCCACACAAATGTTAGTCTCTTGCAAAACAGAGTTAGAACATATAATATATTAGAAAAATAAGTTTGACAGTCTTCGGACTATCCGGTTCTGATTTCGGATTTCCGACCGGAAACCCTAGATCGAACCGACGCCTACTGTTCCCACTTTCGGGGAACGCGTCCTCACCTACTCCACTCAAGAGAAGTTACCTTTTGCCAGTTCGGTCCTCCAGACCGACTAGGCTTTTGCTCAGCATCCGATGTTTCCAGTCTTCATGCTGGACGTCCGGTCCACGACCCGTCCAGACTTCCACCTGGTTCGCGACACCAGGATTTCAACCTAGGGTTACCGCCCCTAGGATTTTCGCCTGAAGCTCCGACCCGCCAAAGACTTTCCGCCTACGGTTACCACCCCCTAGGACCTAGGGTTATTGGATCGTGAATTCGATAGAGGAGGGTGAATATCGATTTAAAAATTTAAGCGAGTAAATACGTAGTGGAAAAAGTGAAAAGAGAGAGCAACGCTAACACAAGTATTTTTTACTTGGTTCGGAGCCTTTAGCGACTCCTACTCCAAGGCTCACACTCGTTGAGTACTTTCGTTGCACAATTCACTAGCAATTCGAAAAGTATTACAATAATAAAGTACAGAACTGCTTTTAAGAAATTAATACCGACAATAAGAAAAGGAAAACAGCAGCACTTTGTCGAAGAGGTGTCGCAAAAGCACGGGAGAGCAGATCGTTCGTTGTTCTTTGTTCCAGGGCTTCACCCTTCTTATATAGGAGGTTCGGGGCGCCCTGAATGTGACGTAGCCAAGCCAACTAGGGTGCTCCACATGGCGATACTAGTTTGGGGATAAAACTTGTGTCCGGGCGCCTGGACCTGTTCCGAGCGCCCAGACCTCCGGGCGCCCGAACCCTTATTTTCTGCAATCTCCTTCCTACAAGAAAACGTTAGTCCAAGGAAAGTATAAATCATATCCTACAAAACAGAATGTTAGCACAATTTATAAATAAGCAGAATAGTAATTAGATTCCGTCTCCTCGAGACCGGAATCTAGTCACGATCTCGACTTAGATATTCGAAATGGATCTAAGTCGGATCGGTGTCTAAGTGACTTACCTTCACTTACCTGCCAGACGTCCGGTCAACCCTTCGACCCGTCTGGACTTCGTGCCAACAATCCGGTCAGCCCGTCGACCTAGCTGGACTTCGTGTCAGCTATCCGGTCGGCCCGTCAACCTAGCTGGACTTCATGTCAGACATCAGGTCAGCCCGTCGACCTGTCTACGCTTCTCCTGCACACTCGATCAAAGTGTTAAATAACAACGAAACTAACTTAACCTATTTTGTCATGATCAAAACTTGAGTTAGACCGTTAGTGCTAACCGCACCAACAAGGGTTACCACCCCCTAGGGTTTTCCACTTGCCTAACCGCAGTTAGGACTCTTGCCTAAGAAACCTTAGGACTTTCCTGCAAAGCTCATTCAACATATCAGATAACAAAACATCTTAACTTTGAACCCTTTGACAAAATCAAAACATAGGTTCGATCGTCGGATGTTTCCTGCACGAACAAGGATTTCCTCACCAAGTGTTCGGTCAATCCCTTTGACCCACTTGGACTTTTCTCCTCATGCCAAGTATCCAGTCAACCCTTTGACCTATTTGGACTTCTCCATACCAGGTGTCCGGTCAACCTTGACCCACCTGAATTTTCACGTGCCTAGCTTCACTCACCAGGACCTTCACCTAGCTTCACTCACTAAGATTTTCATACTGCCTAGCTTCACTCACTAGGTTTTTCACCTGGCTTCACTCACCAGAATTTTCCAACTGCCTGACTTCACTCACCAGGACTTCTCCTCTACCTAGCTTCACTCACTAGGTCTTTAACCTGGATTCACTCACCAAGATTTTTCAATTGCCTGGCTTCACTCACCAAGACTTCTCCTCAGCCTAGCTTCACTCACTAGGTCTTTCACTTGGCTTCACTCACCAAGATTTTCCTTCTGCCTATCTTCACTCACTAGATCTTTCACCTGGCTTCACTCACCAGGATTTCCCATTTGCCTGGCTTCACTCACCAGGACTTCCTAGTCAAGTATCCGATCAGTCTTGACCTACCTGACTCTTCTTCACTTCTAACTGGTCAACCTTGATCAGAGGAGAATTGTATCAACAATCTCCCCAAATGAACGATTGCACCTGCAATCTCCATGTATTGTCAGTCTCCATGTATTGTCAAACATTGAAACTCAAACATCAAGACTCAAGCTTGAGCCTTCTCAAGCTTAGTCAACCAGGTCAACCTTGACCCAAGCGATATTGCACCAACAGATATCACTAAACTGGTAATAATAATAGTATTTATGATTATGATGATATTTTTTTGCTAATAATTAATTTGCTAATTCTACTATTTGTTGTTCAAAATATGTTATCTGTAATGATGTATTAATGAAACACAATATACATTTTCATTATGATTAAAAACCATTTGCTATCCCAAATATAGAATTATTTTATCTTTACTTTTATGGTTTTTTTCTTAACAATTCAATCTCTATGCTACCAATTTGATACAATGACACATTCTTTGATCATCTGATCCTAACACTGATATTGATTTGACAAGCATGATACATTCATATATACATAAAAAAACAACTGAGTATGAAGATGAGCAACAAAAACTCATTAAATATTTTTCAACATAAATAGAGTCAAAATGAGTATTAAATTAGAGGTATTACTCATTTAGATATGTAGAAAGATCATCATTCAGCTTTAGCACCATGTGGTGTAGGACTTTAGAGAATGGACAGTTAAAAAACTGTTTTGGATGATAAACCATAGAATTTTAAAAAAGAAGCAGAGTATCAGAAACAATGGAATAAATCAATGAAGGTGTACTCCCCATCAGGCAGAAAATTCTAGTTCTGATTTACTGCTGATATCATCCTAGGACATCAAGTGGCCCTGATGCTTTAAAAATTGGCCTTCTTGTTAAATTTGAAGTAGAAAAGCTATAGCTTAGAGAAATGACCAACCTGTACTTTATATTCTGTCCAAGCACCAATTTGAAAAATGAGGTGGGTAACTCATAGTGTTGGGATTTGGCTTTATCAGTTTCCACAGCTATAGGCATATCTTCAAGAGCTGTTGAAGATATACAAGAATCAGAACATTACCAGAACTGACAAATGAAACCACTTATATAGTAAATTAGTGGAAACAGTGCAACTTAAGAAAGACAAAAAGGTTGTCTGAGTAGTCTGTCATGATCAGGTCAGTTTTAAATAAGTACCATGGTGAATAGGGTGGTTTGAGTTTAGAAAAAAAAAAAAAAAAACAGAATGTAAGGGCCTCTTGCAACAGATTGCACTTTGGATGTGTTCATTGCATCACAAAAATCATATAGTTCTAGGTGAAACAACGATGGAATACACATATTCAAGGAGACAACACATTTCACACAGAACTCTGAATCTAAGGCTAGAGCACTAAAATTGTGCTAGGAGAACGAAAATGGAAATGACTAAAGAGACTAGTAAAGTATTGATGGAAATAGAATCAATACTGTTGGAATGTATACTAAAAGCCTAGCTTTTGTATAAATATTTATTTAGAAATAAGAATCACATTGGTCAAATGTCTACATTTATGTTAAGTGTAGTTGTCCATTTAATTTATATTGTAGATAACATGGTGTGAGAAGACACACAGAAGATCATGTTATCAGATCTTTATAAATTATAAATAGTAGCTCACAACCAAGATGGAATGGACAAACCATTAGAGTGGTTGTAGTGTAATTTGGTATTAATTTATCTAGACTATAAAATTACACTAGTACACTATGAGTGTATTGAGCAGGACCATTTGAGGTAATTTCTTTTTATACTAACTATATAAAAGAACAAAATCTCTGTTATTATAGAAGTGCGTACTCTTAATCATGATATAATAACAAGCACGTATATCTAATATTTATTTCTTTAATTTATCAAAGGGTGCGATTTTGCTCGTTAAATCAATAGGCCCGATAAGTTGGGAAATGATATTATTTATATGGTGTGTTGTTGATTATAGAATGAAATTGTGTCCTAGTAATCTAGGTTGATGATGCCCCCTTGAGGAGCTCATAAGGATGACAATCCTGCAGGTGGACCTAGTTCGGCATGATAATGAAGTTGAGTGGTACTACTCTTGGAGCTAGATATTAATTAAGTGAGTTGTCAGTAACTCATTTAATTAGTGGACATTTTATATCTTAAACACAGGAAGATTAATACACTCATAATAAGAAGAAGCCCATAATGTAATTTGGGATTGGTGCGGTAGTTCAATAATAACTCTTTAGTGGTATGAGTTATTATTGATAAACTTGAGTTGGGTGTTCGGGGCGAACACAGGAAGCTCAAGCTCATCGAGAGACCAAAATCAATTTCTCCTCTCGGCCCCTGTTGTAACATCTATAAAATATCCACAAAGTCCACTTCTTACCCAAGTAATGGGTTGGCCACATCCTTGCTTGGTGCAAGGGATCGGCCAAGCATGAGCTTGGAAGCCAAGAGGTGGTCGGCCATAGCTTGGTGCCCAAGCTAAGGGCCGGCCACATGGAGAATAAAAGGAAAATAAAGTTTTGTTTAAAACAAAATTTTGTTAAAATCTTTCCTTATTTGTAGTTATCTACAATAGTTAAAAGAGAGATTTTATTTTGTTAAAATCTTTCCTTTTTTGTAGTTATCTACAATGGTTAAAAGAAATATTTTAATTTTCCTTTTATAGCCATCCTCATGGTTTTAAAAGAGAGTTTTAAAATTTTAAAATATTTCCTTTTATAGCTATCTACAAAAGATTAAAGAGAAATTTTAATTTTTCCTTATTTGTAGTTATCTATAATGTTTAAAAGAGAGATTTTAATTTTTGATAAAACTTTCCTTTTTTGTAACCATGTTTTAAAAAGAAAAATTTTAATTAATCTTTCCTTTTTTGTAGTTGTCTGCATGTTTTAAAATAGAGAGATTAATTTTAAAACTTTCCTTTATTACCATGTACAATAAGAAAATTAAAAGAGAGAGATTTTAATTGTTATTAAAATTTCCTTTTTTTGCCAAGACCAAGGATTATAAAAAAGAGGGAGAGGGTGCCTCATGGGATAACCCTTATTCTTTTTCCTCTCTTCCTTGGTGTGGTCGGCCCCTTCATGCTTCTTTCTTCCTTGGTGGCCGGCCATTGCATCTCTTCCTTCTCTTTGTTTTCTTCTTTTATGGCCAGCGGCACCATTATCTCTTGTCTCCTCTTTTGCTTCCTTAGGGCCGACGGCATCAAGGTCTCCTTAGTCCTTGTGGTCGGTTGCTTAGATAGGAAGAAGAAGAGGAGGAGATGCACTTGGTGGCCGGTTGCTGGGAGGAGAAGAAGAGGAAGGAAATTTCCTATTTTTGCATCCCTTGATGGCTCAAGAGTCTTGGAGAAGAAGAAGTGGTCCCGGTGGAATTTATCTTGGTAGATCGTCGTCCACACGACGTCCAAGAGGAGGTGAAAAATACAACAGAAGATCAAGAGGTCTTTAGCTACAAAGAAAGGTATAACTAGTTGTCTTATTCCGCATCATCCTAGTTTTCTTTATATGGATTTTGAAATACTAAACACAAGAAGCTAACGATTCTAGGTTTTGAATTTATGATTCGATTTTGTGTTTCTTTTATTTTTTCGATCTTGTGATTTGATTATTCTTAGTGGTTAAACCTAGGATTACTATAAGGAGATTAAATATTGAATTTCGTTGAAAGGCTTTGTCTAGGAAGTGGTGGATGATCCCATACCCAAGAAGGCCTAGTGTCTCGCCATGTTTAACCTGGAAGTCGATCATTGAAATAAATATTTAATCAACTTTGTAACATGGGTGAATTTGGATTAATAATGTTAAGCATCATTTGCGATCCAAGTCTAAACTTCTAAAGAACAGATAAGTTGAATTTGGAATCAATAATGTTAAGTTCTGTTTGCGATTCCAAATTTAATTTCTAAAGAACACAATATGTTATTAGGAAATGTTTTGGGACTTGTACAAAATTTTTATACAAGGGAACCAGTACGATATTTCGAGTAGCAACCAACAAATACAAGATCAAAAACATAATAATTCACTAGCTCAAGTGGGAAAGATACAATGGAGAGAGCCAATGCTACAATTTTAGCTATGCTAAAAGAAAACCTCACTAAACTGCAGAAAGTTTGAATGATATAGAATTCATACTTTGACAGACCACAATTAATTTTTTTTTTTTTTTGAACAATTCTACTTCACAAAATCAAATCTTGAAAGTTCTCTTGAAGGTAAGAACAGAAACGAATATTTTGGAAATCAGAACATCAAAAAAATTTGGGAAATGTTCGAAATTTTCGCTCTTGCAGTCCAAGACGACGACGGCTGAATTACATGATTAAAACGAAATGAAGTGATTAGGCCAGCAGCAAGCATGGGCTTGAGCCTTACCCTGCTTGAACCGGAGGAGTTCCGCTAGCTGGAGCTCGGCGGAGGGTTGGTAGCCGAGGCGGAGGCGGCCTGCGAGGAGTAGCCGCGTTAGCCTCCTGACCAATGCATCCGGGAGGAGGTTTCTCTCCAGTGCCGCCATTGCCGCCCGCACCGCCGCTTCGCAGGGCATCCGAACTATCTCCTCCAAATTCTCTCCTCTACGTCTCGTCCACCTTGTCGAATCTCAGGCTTGGGGGATACGTAAATTCTTATAAATCGTATAAACTTTATGTCACCTATTTTAATCTCCGGTCTTCTCGAGCAGACTTCCGCTCCGATTTCTCGTCCCTCGGAATCGTCGCGTGCTTCCTTCTAGTCCGCCATCGTACTCATCCGCAGTCTTCATCCCTCGGTCGCACCCCGTGCCGACCTTCTCGCTACCTGCGTCTCTTGCTCCTCGAGCAGTCTTTCGCTCTGGCTTCTCATCCCTCGGAACCACCGCACACTTCCTTCTCGTCCGTCGGCGTACTCTTCCGCAGCACCTCGTCCCTCGAATGTACCGCGTGTCGTCCTTCTCGCTAGCTGCGTCTTTCGCTCGACTACCTGTACTCCTAAGCTCCTGCACACTTAGACACAAGGTTAAAAATACACAGGACATAACTTAAATTGTTGATCACACCAAAACAACCTTGGGGTTCCAACAGATACAACACAAAGGGTTAATATCTGAGAACAACATTAACTAATAATACAATTGAGTAGTAATAATAACAAGTTCCATCATCATCACAAGTGCAAGGATTCAAATATTGTATCCATCTTTTCATATATCTTCGCAACTCTTGCTGCATGATCGCGATTCTCACGTTTTAACTCCAGTTGAGCATCTCGTAGCTTAACAATTTTTTCAGATTCGTTAGGTGTTGAACTTGAACTTGAACTGGAATTTGAAGTTGAAGTCAAAGAATTGTTATCACTGAAAGCAAATTAATGAAACAGTTGCGGGTTGTTTCGACTGTGTCTTTAAAAATACACCATAAGCTTTCTCTGCCTCTTCTACTCCAATATGATTTGTATAAAGTACCACTAAATTTATTCACTTCATTATGTGTTTCTGCCCAACTATCATAAATACCAGGTTAACGTCTAACAAATACAACATATGTTTTGCCCTACATCAGAAATATATTTAAAAGAACATTATTTCCAATGAGAAAAAGTATAAATTGCGTTAAAAGATTAAAATTTTCAAAAGGCTCACCATTTTAACACGAGTCACCTTAACAAGTTCAACTATGTCTGCATAATATAGTCAATACATAGTTAAAATTTTTAAATATAAATATAAAAGCTATAACAAAATAATAGCCAAAATTACTTGACAGTGCTTAGTGAGGGAGTATATCTCACTTGCAACAAATTTTAGAAAAAAATTAGTTGGAAATTGGATTTGGGACGAAAATTGTGACAAAAAAATTCGTTGCAAATACGCCGTAGCAAAAATTTGGGACGAAAATTGTAAATTCGTTGGAAATTTTGCAACGAAAACAATATTCGTTGCAAAATTCGTTGAAAATTCTACAACAAAAAACAAAATTCGTTGCAAAATTTGTTGGGAATACCCAATGAAAATAAATATTTGTTGAAAATGTCAGCAGAAAAAAACTCCAACGAACCCCAAATTTGTTACAAATTAGCAACGAAAAACGTATTCGTTGCAAACAGATTTGCGACGAATAAATATTTGTTGGAAAAGTTAAAAAATATAATTTCTGCAACGAAAATACATTATCGTTGGAAATTTCCAACGAATTCATATTTTCATCGGAAATTTCCAACGAATCCATATTTTCGTCGGAAATTTCCAACGAATCCATTATTTTGTTGAAAATTTCCGATGAAAACATGATTCATTGGAAATGTTCGATGAAAATGTGGATTCGTTGGAAATTTCCAATGAATCCACATTTTCGTTGGAAATTTCCAACGAATCCATTATTTTGTTGGAAATTTCCAACAAAAACATTATTCGTTGGAAATTTCCAACGAAGTTCAAAAATCGTTGGCAATTTCCAACGAAAATGTATTTTCGTTGCAGTATTACGATAAAATACGATATTTCCAACGAATCTAATTTCGTTGCAAAATTCTGTTGGACCCCGCGGGTGTTTTGATGTGATCAACCAAGTTAGTTAGGTCCTGCTTTATGTTTGACCCCTGTGTCTGAGGGTGCAGGAGTTTAGGAGCGCAGGAAGTTGAGCGGAAGACGCAGCTAGCGAGAAGGACGACACGGGAAGGAAGTCAATGGGCTCGGTGCATCCGAAGGACGAGAGAGCTGCGAAAGAGTACACCGGTGGACGTGAAAAACATGCGCGGCATTCGAGGGACGTTAAGCCGAGGAGGAAGGCTGCTCGAGGAAAAGGCTGGAAATTGGGCTCGGATTAGCCCTATTTCGGTTGGCCAAAATCACCTAATCGCATGGAGCTACTGAAGTCAAAGCAAGGCGAAAGGAAGCTGGAAATAGAGCTTAAGGCAACTCAAGCCAGTACTGGAGGCGCCTCAATCTGCCTTGGAGGCGCCTCAAGCTTGAAGGCGCCTTCAACTGGTCAAAAGTGACCGTTTGCACTGCAGATAAAGTTTTATCTGCCCACTCGATGGATGCACCTTGGACCCCTGTTGGAGGCGCCTTGGACCCTCGAGATCAAATTTCCAAAGGCTGTTTAAAGGCCCCTGGAGCTAGGAATTCAGAATGAATTGAGTATTCAACTCGGTAACAACTTCCTAGCAATAGTTCTGAGTCGTTAGTGTGTAAAAGGCTTCTCCGCCTTCAGCAAAGGAGATCTTCTATTGTACTTTTCTTCCTGCCCTGGATTAACAACCCTCTTGGTTGTAACCAGGTTAAATTCCTGTCTTTTTATTTCTTTATTGCTTCATTATTTTATTTACTATTGCACTATTTGAGTTGAAAGTACGAGGAGGGTATAATTTTAATTTTTCAGAAGCAATTCACCCCCCCTCTTGCCGGCCTCCGCTGCACCTACAATTGGTATCAGAGTCAGGCCGCCTCAGAAGGACTAACCGCCGACTGAAGCACAACGATCAAGACGGTGGTCAGAGCGAATATTCACCCCCCAAAGTTTGACGGAGACTTCGCGACGTGAAAACGCCGGATGGAGGTATTATTTAAAACCGACTTCGATATTTTACTAACTATGAAATATGGTTTTGAAGTTTCGAAAGACAAAGAAGAACATCAGTGGAGCAAGAAAGAGCAAGTCAAATTTGTCGCCAACGGAAAGGTAGAGTTCCACCTGCTTAATGTGCTGCCACCACAAGAGGTAAGTCGGATCGGAAGCTACAACTTTGTGAAAGACCTCTGGGAAAAATTCCTGGAGCTTCACGAAGGTACCTCGGAAGCTAAGCTAGCGAGGCGCAACATCCTCCGGACCCAGTTAACGAACCTTCGGATGAACCAAGGCGAGAAGGTAGCGCAACTCCAAGCAAGGATCAAAGAGCTGATCACGCAACTAACCAATCTTGGAGAAGAAGTAACAAGCCGGGACTCGATCCGGTCCGCGCTCAACACCTTCCCCAGAACTCCAGAGTGAGCCTCCTTAGTAGATGCGTACTACATCTCTAAGGACTTCGAGGTAATTACTTTAGAAAATCTATTTTCTACATTTGAACTTCACGAATCTCGAGTTGCAGAGCCCAATGGAGTAGAGAAGACTAGTCAGAACATTGCCTTAAAGGCAAAAACAAACGCTTTTGACTCTGACGCATCGATTGACGAAAACGAAGTTGCGTTAATCGTAAGACGTTTTAATAAGTTTTTTAAATCTAATAAATTTAGATCGCAGTCGAGTAAACGTCATCAAAAGACAAGGGCAGTTCGTTGCTACAATTGCAACGAAGAAGGGCACATCAAGGATGACTGCCCAAAGTTAAAGAAAAAGGAGAAAGAGAAGGTAAAGACAAAATACAAGAAACCAGAATCCTCCAAGCACAAGAACCTGAAGTCCACTTGGTCAGATTCGTCATCCTCCGAGTCAGAACTCGAAGAATTCTCGGGATTAGCGCTAATGGCAAGCCATCAGCTGGAAGAAGAGTCAACCTCAGAAATGAGCATAGATAAAGGGGGAGGAGCATCAGAAGAAGAAAGTTGCAGTGAAGGGGGAGCATCACCAAGTCAGGTAAGTGAGATACGTGCTCTAACCCCTACTCAGTCGTTCAAATTTATCAAATCTCTTTCTAAAGATCTGTTTAAATTAGAGAAAGAAAATACTGAATTGAAAACGAAATTAGCAAAAGCATGTCCACTTGAGATGTACGATAATCTAAAATCAGAAAATTAAAAATTAAAAATTGAAGTTGAAAAATTAAAAAATAATGCATGTTTAAATAAATTTCCAAAATCAAAAATTAGAATTTATGAAAAATTGAATTGGTACATTAGAAACCATCAGGGTCAACTTAGAAGAGTGCCCAAGAACTATGTACCCCCTAAATTCTTGAATAATCCTGTAGGAAAGAACCTCTATTGGGTTCCGAAATCTGTGCTAAATTAATTTATTTAATTAAGGTTTTCAAGAGAGAAAATTAAACAAAGAATTTCTTTATGAAGTTTTGTCTAAGGAAGTGGTTGTTGCTCCAATAACCAAGAAGGTCTAGTGCCTCGCCATGACCTGGAAGCTGAAATATTGAAATAAAATGTTTAATTAACTTTCTGAAAAAACATTAAACTAGAATTAAATAATACTTTGAAAGTTTTTTTAACATTTTTTGAAAAATTCTAAAAATTCAGTTTACTTAGAAATTTTTTTATTTCTAAAAATTAATTTTGACTTATAAATTATTTTGAAAAATTCCATTCTGTTTTAGAAAATTTTGGAAAGTTCATATTACTCAAAAATTCTTCTAAGTTAAAAATCTGCTAAATATTTTTTTAATATCAAACTCTTACCCCGTTTTGCTGTGATCAAAGAGGGAGAGATTAGTACAAGTACAAGTCTAGGGGGAGATAATAATTTTTTCAATTTTTTTTTTACTTTTATTTGCAATTTTACTTATTGCAAATTTATGCTTAAAATGTTAGTTTAGTAATTCTCTTTAAAATTACTATGTGTCTATTTTTTACCCTTACTTGAACTTGGATTGATGCACATCAAAAAGGGGGAGATTGTTGGACCCCGCGGGTGTTTTGATGTAATCAACCAAGTTGGTTAGGTCCTGCTTTGTGTTTGACCCCTGTGTCTAAGTGTGCATGAGCTTAGGAGCACAGGAAGTCGAGCGGAAGACGCAGCTAGCGAGAAGGACGACACTGGAAGGGAGCTGACGGGTTCAGTGCGTCCGAAGGACGAGAGAGCTACGGAAGAGTACACCGGTGGGCGAGAAGAACGTGTGCGGTATTCGAATGACGTTAAGCCGGGGAGGAAGGCTGCTCGAGGAAAAGGCTAGAAATTGGGTTCGAGTGAGCCCTATTTCGGTTGGCCGAAATCACCCAATCGCATGGAACTACGGAAGTCAAAGCAAGGCGAAAGGATGCTGGAAATAGAGCTTAAGGTGCCTCAAGCCAGTACTGGAGGCGCCTCCACCTTGGAGGCGCCTCAATCTGCCTTGGAGGCGCCTCAAGCTTGAAGGCACCTTCAGGCTTGATGAAGGCGCCTTCAACTGGTCAAAAGTGACCGTTTGCGCTGCGGATAAAGTTTTATCCGCCCACTCGATGGAGGTGCCTTGGACCCCTGGTTGGAGGCGCCTTGGACCCTCGGGATCAGATTTCCAGAGGCTATTTAAAGGCCCCTGGAGCTAAGAATTCAGAATAAATTGAGTATTCAACTCTGTAACAACTTCCTTGCAATAGTTCTGAACCGTTAGTGTGTAAAAGGCTTCTCCGCCTTCAGTAAAGGAGATCTTCTACTACGCTTTTCTTCCTGCCCTGGATTAACAACCCTCTTGGTTGTAACCAGGTTAATTTCTATCTTCTTGTTTGTTTATTGTTTCATTATTTTATTTACTATTGCACTATTTGAGTTGAAAGTACGAGGAGGGTATAGGTTTAATTTTTCAGAACCAATTCACCGGCCTCCGCTGCACCTATAAATTCGTCCCAAATTTTAAAAAAAAATCGTCCAGATCATCTTATTTCAATATATTTTCCTATTACAATTTTTTTCCAAACATATTCAACATATATATAAAAAACAACTAAAGACAAAAATAGAAATATAAACCAAAAATCAACTAATATATTAATGAACAACAAAATGAATACAAACATCAATAATATAAATCCAAACACATACATCATCAAAACATGTTCCAAATACAACCTAAACTAAGAGCATAAAACTAACAATACAACACACATCATCATCCAACAATACAAATTACAACAATATACAACTACAACTAACACCCTAAACCAAACACTACAATAAAGTTACAACAACCATGTCATATAGTATCCAAATTCCAACATCATACAAAAACATGAAAAGGTAGAGTAGAAGATAATCTTATGGCAGTAAGGATCCTCTGGTCTGCAAATTGTGGACCAGGGGATGGTCCACTGATGTGGACCCTTGATTTGGATGGACCCCATCTATTTAAAGATGGGGTCCATCCAAATCAAGGGTCCTTATGTAATGGAGCATCCCTTGGTCCACAATTTGCGGACCAGAGGATCTGCTCTCATCTTATGGAGGTCCTTCTCAATCTAAATCCTTCTTCTACCTACATCAAAAGATAAACAAACAAAAAGAAAATCTTATAAACCAACACAAAAATAAATAGGTAAAGACTTACACATTTTTACGTCAATATCACCATCATCTTCACCTACCAACCCTGTTTAAAACAAAAATAACAACACTAATCAAAATACAAAAATTAAGAATTTACAAAATGAATAAAATAAAAGAAGTCAAAAATTCAAATTACAAACACTCATGCATTCTGCATCCAACTTCTTATTATTCTACATTTTGCCTGTTTCAAATAAATTATCATAATAAAAACTCATAGAACGTAAATACTAATGCTCAATATTACTTAGTTCACAAACTACTACAAATAACATATAATATAGGAAAATAAAAACATGCAATCATTATTAAAATAGCATGTGTAAATAAATATACCTAATATTTGTAAATAAAACCGAACGTCTCTTCGAGCCACGTCAAATCCAAACCTGCACAAACAATAATATCAAATTTACAATAAAATAAAAAAGTCTACAAATTATCAAATATAATCTTGACACCTGCGCCATCACCCGGCCCGACAACCCCAAACAATGACCTGCCGATTTACAAACAGCAGCCAGCCTACGCCGCCAGCGACCAGCATACGCCGCCAGCAGCTAGGCGAGGCCACCAGCAGCCCGACAATGGCCAGGTGAGTCTACTAGTGGCCAACCCGACAATGGTCAGGTGAGTGGCCAGGCGGCGACGCTAGGGCCAGGTGCAGCAGCAAGCGGGAGAGGCCATGAGCAGGTGCGAGCAGCCAGGCGCGGCCAGTCGTCGCCGCTCGCGACCAATCTCGGCCGCTCGCGGCCAGTCGCGACCGCTCAAGGTCAGGCGCGGCCGCTCGCGGCAAGGTACGACCACGAGCTGCTAGGCGAGGCAGCGAGAGGCCAGGCGCAACCTCCTACGACCGTGAGCAGCCACCTGCGGGATGCAAGGACTGAGGATCGTCGAAGAAAGGGGGAGTTTGCACACCTGTCCATAGATCGGCGGAAAATTCGCAGCAGCCGCCGTCACAAGGAGAAGGGAAAAAAAATTAGGTCAAGATCGAGGTGAGGAGAAAAGATCGGGTCGGGTAGAGAAATTAGTAGTGTTCTTTCCAACGAATTCTCAGATTCGTTGGAAATTTCCTACGAATCAGATTCGTTGGAAATTTCCAACGAATTAGAGATTCGTTGAAAAATTTAAAATTTCTTAAAATTATCGGTTGATGGACCTAAATATCTCGGAATCGGATGAAACAAGTTTCTATGTGCTCCTCTATTTATTCTAATTTTATATATGTCCTCAAATAATTTTTTTACCTAATATATTTTTCTCATTAATTTTTCAAAAATCAATATGTCTGATAAATGTAATTCGGGTTTAAAAATTCACAAATCAAAATACATTGCCTCTAAATTTTTTTAATTAATTCATGGATATAATCATGAAAATTTTACGAACGCATACAATCTAATTTCGTCTCGTTCTGAGCACTCGAACATTATTTTGTAAATCTTACAAGTTCAACTAGATCAATTAGATTTAAAATTCTAACACTTTATAAATTCAACGAACATTAAAATTCGTCTAATTGACCTAGATGTGAAAAAAATCATCTTATGTCAAAAAAATATTTGACCTCATTTATAGAATCAGGAGACCAAGAGGAGCACATAGAAACTTGTTTCATCCGATTCCGAGATCTCTTGATCCATCAACCGTGAATTTAGGAAATTGTACACTTTCTAACGAATCTCGAATTTGTTGGAAATTCCCAACGAATCAGAAAATTCGTTGGAAATATTTCCAACAAATTTGCAGATTCATTGGAAATTTCCAACGAATTACAGATTCGTTGAAAAGTTTGAAATTTCCTAAAATTAATGGTTGATGGACCTATATATCTCAGAATCGGATGAAACAAGTTTCTATGTGCTCCTCTATTTATTCTAATTTTATATATGCCCTCAAATATTTTTTTTACCTAATATATTTTCTCAGTAAATTTTCAAACATCAATGTGTCCGATAAATGTAATTTGGGTTTAAAAATTCACAAATCAAAATACATTGCCTCTAAATTTTTTTTAATTCATGGATATAATCATGAAAACTTTACGAATGCATACAATCTGATTTCTTCTCGTTCTGAGCACTCGAACATTATTTTGTAAATCTTACAAGTTCAACTAGATCAATTAGATTTAAAATTCTAACACTTTATAAATTCAACGAACATTAAAATTCATCTAATTGACCTAGATGTGAAAAAAATGATCCTATGTCAAAAAACAATATTTGACCTCATTTATAGAAATAGGAGTCCAAAAGGAGCACATAGAAACTTGTTTCATCCGATTCTGAGATCTCTAGGTTCATCAACCGTGAATTTAGGAAATTGTATACTTTCCAACGAATCTCGAATTCGTTGGAAATTCCCAACGAATTAGAAAATTCGTTGGAAATATTTTCAACGAATTTGCAGATTGAATTAGAGATTCGTTGGAAATTTCCAACAAATTATAGATTCGTTGGAAAGTTTGAAATTTCCTAAAATTAATGGTTGATGGACCTAGAGATCTCGGAATTGAATGAAACAAGTTTCTATGTGCTCTTCTATTCATTCTAATTTTATATATGTCCTCAAATATTTTTTTTACCTAATATGTTTTTCTCAGTAATTTTTCAAACATCAATGTGTCCGTTTAATGTAATTCGGGTTTAAAAATTCACAAATCAAAATGCATTGCCTCTAAATTTTTTTTAATTAGTGGATATAATCATGAAAACTTTACAAATGCATACAATCTGATTTCGTCTCGTTCTAAGCACTCGAACATTATTTTGTAAATCTTACAAGTTCAACTAGATCAATTAGATTTAAAATTCTAACACTATAAATTCAACGAACATTAAAATTCATCTAATTGACCTAGATGTGAAAAAAATCATCCTATGTCAAAAAAAAAATATTTGACCTCATTTATAGAATCAGGAGTCCAAGAGGAGCACATAGAAACTTGTTTCATCCGATTCCGAGATCTCTAGGTCCATCAACCGTGAATTTAGGAAATTGTATACTTTCCAACGAATCTCGAATTCGTTGGAAATTCCCAACGAATCAGAAAATTCGTTAGAAATATTTCCAACGAATAATATTTTCGTTGCAATATTTGCGATGAAAATATTTTTCGTTGCAAAATTTGCGACGTAATTATTATTCGTTGCAAATTTTGCAACAAATTTTATTTCTTGTCCCAAACTTTCCAACAAAATTTGTTACAAAATATGTTTCGTTGCTAATTTGCAACAAATTATTTTCGTTGCTTTGCTAATTTGCAACAAATTATTATTTTGTCGTAAATTTTGTTGGAAAGTTTGGGACTAAAAATAAATTAGTCGCAAACATTCGTCCCTAAAAGATTATTTTTTGTAGTGTCTATATATGGCATCGTGATCAAACTTCCAACTGTACAAACTCTTAAAGCTTCCCTTTTGCACTTCGAAAACAAAATAACATAGCAAACTAGCATATTTTTTTCTTTTGCAAAGTGGGGCACAGAAATTGAATCGGCGTAGCCTCGTGGGAATTAAGATTGGAAAGAATAAACCTTTTTGAGAAAAGGAGAGAAAGTGAAACTCAGTGAGATTAAATTCTACCAAGTGTCTATAGCAATCAATCATTGACGAAACTCGGTGACAGATGAATGATAAGTTTGACGAAACTCGGTGACAAATGAACGATAAACTAAAATTAAAATAGCAAAGAGAAAATGATGGAAGGAGAGGAGAGACCAGGATGAAATGGAATCAGAGAGGAGAAAGAATGGCAACAGCAGCAAGAATATGCTACCTCTCCCGAAATCGCTGAACAAGGCATTAGTATCTCCATCTAGGTCATCTCCAGAATGGGGAAATAACGCAACAATAAAAGCAACACATAGGTCACTTCCACCGGTTAAACAAGTCTTTCTGTCTATTTTAACGGGGATTTGGACGGAAGGATCAATTTGGGAAAACATTAAAAATTGGAGGACTAAATTTGGTCAATTGAAAAATTAAGGAGAAAATCAGCACCACGTCAAATAATGAGGGACTAAATTGAGAATTAATCCTTAAGCTTATTAAATTTTTATATTAGCTAGAAGAAGGATAAGTAAAGATAAAAGATATTTTAATTTCACTAGAGAGGATATGCATTTAGATTTTAAATGCAAATTATCTTTAATAATGTATTTTTTGAATGACACATCATCGTATTCATATCTATATTTAGCAAATTTTCCGTGGACGGGATGATATAATTACTAAATACAGTTAGAGAAGTAGTTTTTCCGGTAACTCTGAACACGATAAATAATAGACTCCACCGCCACTTCCCGCTCAAAATCCACCGCGCGCCGAGTTAATCATAAACCAAAATGGCTGCCGGAACCTCATCGTGGCTCGACAACATCGCACCCGAGATCGCAAGCAAGCTCCATTCCGACGGCGAAGCCGTCGCCCGATTCGCCACCGACTACGGCGGCATCATCAGTGCCGCGCCTCCGGCGGCCGTGCTCCGACCCTCTTCGCCGGAGGACATCGCGGCGCTCATCCGTTGCGCGAACCGCGCTGACTCCCCGTTCTCCGTCGCTGCCCGCGGCAACGGGCACTCCACCCACGGGCAGGCCTTCGCGCCCGGCGGCGTGGCCATCGACATGGCTGAGCTCCGCGGCGTAGGGAAGCGGATCCGTGTGTCGGCGGAGGAGTCCTACGTCGACGCCGGCGGGGAGCAGCTCTGGATCGACGTGCTGGAAGAGACGCTGAGGCACGGAATGTCGATGAGGTCGTGGGTGGACTACTTATATTTGACGGTCGGCGGCACGCTGTCAAACGCCGGTGTCGGCGGCATGGTTTTCCAGCACGGGCCGATGGTCTCCAGCGTGCTCGAGTTAGACGTCATCACCGGAAAGGGTGAGATGGTAACGTGCTCTCCGGAGTTGCACTCAGACTTATTCAACGGAGTCCTCGGCGGACTCGGCCAGTTGGGCGTCATCACCCGAGCTCGGATCAGTCTCCGCCCAACGCCGGCGAAGGTCCGATGGCTGAGGCTGTTCTACACCGACTTCGACAGCTTGACAAGGTAATTAATAGCAATTATCATTATTTTTATATAATTATCGTAATATATTATTATTCCATATATTACTTTGATCAAGAGATCTTCGAATCCTAAAAGTAATCTTTTACAAAAAAAAAAAAAAAAAAATAACATCCCGTACAATGGATCTTTTCTCAAAACTTTGTATGTTAACTATCGTTTGAATCAGACCAAACTAAATATTTGTCAAGTCAGGCTATTATTCTCTTGTTCCCTCGAACCTATAGAATAGAGTAAGACATCAATTTTTCAATACGATCAATTATGTTCATTGCATAATTGGCTCCTTTGAAAAGCATTGGCGCGCCTATAAACGAGATGCACTACCAACTAAGCTATAGCTCTTGTTATAGACATCTTAACATATAGACAATTTCTTGTCAAAATAGATATTTCATAATCCTATTCTATTAGACATCTTAATAGAAATAAATTAGTATTACTTGGAAATCCTATTCTATCTATAATTTCCACCGGACTGCCGTTTTTTTTATATTACTTTGATAATATTACCATATTTAACAATTATTTTATCTCTGTATTTCAACACAAGTGACCAAGAGTTCCTGATCTCGCTGAGAGACAAAATCGGGTTCGACTACGTGGAGGGGCAGGTCCTCCTGAACCACCAGCAAGTCGACGACCCCAACTTCTTCTCGATCGAAGAAGCCGAGAGAATCAACCAGCTCACTGCCGAGTTCAACGCAATGTACCTCTTGGAAGTAGCCGTGTTCTTCGACTCTACGTCCTTGGTGGATCAGGTACAATATCATATTCTAAAAGTATTAAGGAAGATCTAATTAACAACTCCATTCATGTGTTGTGTATATAATCTGATGATCGATCACAGAAAGTCGAGGGCTTGCTGCAACGGCTGAGCTTTGTCCCTGGCTTTGCCTTCAGTAAGGACGTGAGCCATTTTGAATTCCTGAACAGAGTCTACACCGAGGAGGAACATAGAAAAAGCTCCATGGCGGTCGACCCCAGCAAAATCCGCCATCCATGGCTCAATCTCTTCGTGCCCAAGTCTAGAATCCGAGACTTTCAGACTGGAGCCGAAGGGATCCTCCAAAACATTAACCCTACAGGCGTTGTATTACTCTACCCCATGAACAGGAATAGGTATACAATATCTACCTCCATAGTTAATTAATTAGCTAGAGTATGCATGCTAATTAATTACTTGCAGGTGGAATGAGAACATGACTGTCGTAGTCCCTGATGAGGAGGTCTTCTATAGTGTAGAGTTTCTTTGGACTTCGACAGAGGAGGACTGGAAGAACCTTGAGGCCGGTAACAATGAAATATTAGGGTTTTGCCATCGACAGGGCGTCCAAGCAAAGCAGTATTTAGCTCATTATAAATCGCGAACCGATTGGATGGAACACTTTGGAGAAGTTAAGTGGAAAAGGTTTATGCAGTTGAAGCAGACATATGACCCAAAGGCACTACTGTCACCAGAACAACATATATTTACTAATTAAGTAAATTGAACATCAAACTAAGCACGTAATTAATGCATGCAAAGCAGTCAGCAATTATATATCTATACACGCTGTGTACGTGTAATTAATTATGATACATATAAATAATTTTTCTTATTGCATGTGTATTAATCCTAACGTAAACAATCTAGTAGTTTACTCCGGAAAAAACAATCAAATTGGAACATTTTCTTAGCACTATTGATCGAATTATTATAAGTTATATTTTAAAATATATATATATATAAAGAGTAAAATAATATACATTATATATGTAATAAATTTTTAAAATATTTTACATTTAAAATAAAAATATAAAATTTCAAATAATTTTCAAGTTTAAGAGTAAATATTTTTTTTAAAAAAATAACTTTAATATAGATAAAAATATGCTAATTTTTGAACCAAAATTGATTATATATGTCAAGACTAATAATACTACAATACTCGTTAGAGCTAATCTTAATGGCCTAGGATGAGATTTTATCTAATTAAAAGGTAGCATTCTTCTATCTCTCACGCATGGGCACTCGTCTCCTCTCTATTTCTTGACCTCTTCAATAAAAATATCTTTGTGTATCTTTAAGATTTCATACTTTATTTATTTTATTTGTGTGTGTTCTAATTGTCCAAGTAAAGTGAAAATATTGCAGAATGTATTTTACTAGTGTACAAAATCAGTCATTAAAATTCAAAGATACATATTAGAAATAACTAATCAATACATCGATCCATTATCTACAATGCCCTCTCATAGTCGGTCAAATACAATTATGCAATTAAAGAATAAAGTATATATTTATAAGAAATATTCCTGATGAGATATAACTATAAAAGATCAATAATAAGTCGCTCTTTTTATGTATGCAAATGCAAGTCCCATAAGTCTATTCATACAAGATCCGGTCAGCAACAGGAAATCTTGACAAAATCTGATAGAATCTCTCAAGGATATCTAAACATATGACTGAGCAAATTTAGTACTCCCTCAAGTTGCAATCAGCTATCAAGTAAGGTGCTAGGTCAGGCCAAAGTCCAACTAAAGTATTCTTATATGATGCATTATTGTCAATTATGAAAAACAAATGAAGATTCAAAAATCAAGTAAGGACTGTTTGCATCTTTTGTGATCATATTTCTCATTACGTGGTGGCTACGTACTAGATAAGATTTATTTTGAACAGTTGATGTTATTTCATTTTCTCGGTAGATCTCATGCGACAAGGTGTGGATTCTGAAGAGGATCTTTTTAATTGACAGGAGAAAAATTGACATTTGACAAAAGATAGAATTCTCTATAAATTTCACGTTTTAATTTAATAAGCAAAGTGGGGATTCATTAATTATTAATTGCATGCAAGATACACGTTGACTTAGATATTTAATATAATTAAAAGTCATATAAATTTTGGAAATGGAACAACAAATCTTAAGAACAATATTGTAGATCGAACCAAAGATTGCGCGTGATCTTTGAGAAAGATGAGTGGGTTTTTTTATTCAGACATCATATCGTTATAATTCAATTGTTTTACTAAAGACAAGTTTATTTTTATTTGGAAAGTTAACAGGGGCAAAAAATGACTTGTATTTTTTATTTTATTTTTTAAAGATATCTATATTTTTTATTTTAAATAAATTATCGGCTATAATCTTTATCAGATTACACGCTAATTAGTGCATCTTTTTTTGTTAGGGTTTAGTACGCTGAAACTCGTATACATATAATTATATAATTCAATTATTATAAAAAAAAAAAAAAAAAAAAAAAAAGGTTGAATTGTTGTTTTTTTTTAACTTCAAAATGGATTATTAGAAACATTCAATGGCATACGTACCCCACAAGCTTCAAGCATTTAAGCCACGTTAGAACATCTGCATCAGATACCCTATTTAAATATTTTATCTTAAATTTTAGATAGGGTTAGCTACCCTATCCATTCCCTAAATTATGCATTTATGAACAGCACTTCTCTAAATTTAGGGAATGAATTTCATTCCCTAAACATTATAAAGAAGAGAGAAGAAATAGGGAAGCTGATATATGATATTTTGAAAAATGGATATCCAAATTTAATAAAGTAACTTTTTTACCTTAAATTATGCATTTTGGATAGGGAAGTTCAGTCCCATATAAACAAATATGTATAAGTATGGATACTATTAAAAATAAAATAAAAAAAGAATATTTTTTTAGAAAAAATAAAAGTTAGTCGTGTTACATATATAGATATATCTATTTAAAAAAAACACACAAAAAAAAAAAAAAACAAAATGAGATTGTCGTATATCATGCATGGACTTTGCTTGTTAATAGTTACAAACCAACTAAGAGAGGACGAAGTCAATATTGAGGAAGTCTCCCATGGCGTGAAGCATCCTTATTAGTTTGTTGGAGACTTTAAAGTCTCTATCAACTGAGCAAATTCTCCTCTCTAATTTCGTGAAACAAACAAGAAAATAAATGATCAATTACATTTTCATTATTAATTAAAAATGAACCGGCCTATTAAATCGTTGAATAATGGTAATTAAGTTGAATTGAAAACAATGAATTAGAAAATTATTAGAACACAAATGACATATGACAAGCAACAGTTTGTGTTGAATTGTTGAACTATATGCTTCTAATTACATCATTCATTTTTGACTATTTTTGAGTCACTTTCTAAATAAAAATACGTATTCGGTTCAATCATTAAGAATAAAAGAGTACAAAGCATGTAATCTTAGCTCATCATTAAGTACTTTGTTTTCTCATAATTATTGTATTAATTAATGTCGGATTCCAAGTTCTAGTTGTTTAAACTAATAGATAGAGAGAAGAAATAGAATAGAGAATATTTTTTTATCTATTATTTAAAGTAAATAGACTTATTTATAAAAATTATCTAAATAATAATAGAAATACTAAATATTGTATATAATAATAAGCATAGAAATAAATATAATAAATTTGAAAGTATTAATTTTACTTTATGATTCATGTCAATTTTAATTGTGATGTCAAATATAATAAATATTAATTGAGTAAAATTAATTCGAGATTATTTTTTATTATTATCGTTACCCCCGATAAACTCAACGGGAATGACTGAACGTTGAGTTTTAGTGTTAATTTGATGAAACGTTGTCTGAATAATGACTTGATAAATATATCAGTAATTTGATTTTCAGTAGAGATGTAAAAAAACTGAAACTTGTCAAGTCTCCACACACTCACGAACAAATAAAAATCAATCTCTTCATGCTCGGTACGAACATGAAAAACAGGAATTGCCGTAAGATAAGTTGCTCCAATATTATCACACCAAATTTTAGACGTAGCAATTTGAGAAAAGTGTAATTCCAAAAAAAAGATACTGTAGCAAAATAATTTCTGACGTCGCGTTAGCTATAGTTTTATATTCAGCTTCAGTACTTGAGAGAGAGAGATTGTAGGTTACTTCTTTGAAAGCCAATAAACAAGATTTTGCCTAAGAAATATGACATATCTGTTGGGATCCTTTGGATGGCTAGAGAGGGGGGAGTGAATAGCCTCCACCAAAATCTTAATCTTTTCACAAAAATTCTAAGCGAGTTTGTTAGCGCAGCGGAAAATAAGCAAACAAAAAGAAATTATACGAGAAAAGAACCAAGCACCACTAACACAAGATATACGAGGTTCGGGGATAACTTGCCCCTACTCCTCGGCGTGTCCGTGAGGTGGACGAGCCCTTGATCTTCGGTAGATCACACCCCGGATGACTCCGGCTAATGAAGCTCTCCTTCTCGATGGAGAAACCTCTCTACAAAGTCTTCGAACAGATTTAAAATGAAGCACACAAGACTTACAAATCACAGTGGCTCAAAGAAAATCGAAGTAAGCTCATAGCCACGAAGATGATGAAGACAGAGTCCAAGAACACAGCAAGCTCTCAACCGAAACACACACAGCTTTTTACTTGCTTCTCGTTTTTTTTTTCTTTTCAGCATACACTGCTTCTTATGTCTCTACATTCGATCAGCCTGCACCGAATCGCTGCCAACCTGCACCGAATCCCTGCTGCAAGCTACGGCGTCGCCAATCGCTTCTCTTCCTCTTCTGATTCTCTGAGCTCACACCAATAGAACCACGGTCTTCACTGGTGCCTCTGAGCTCGAACCAATCACCAGGAGTTAAGCCAATCCCCGCCTGATCACTGCCAGAAACACAGCCAATCGCAACATGTAGCCGTTGTTGCTTCAAATGCATTTGACGCAGAGAAAGCAGTGGAAAGATCCTTTGTCTCATTCCTTTGATGAGGCTTAATTTGAAACTAAGCACTGGTATGGTACCTGCAACCTGTATCTCCAAAAGACTCACAGCAGAAGGTTAAACAGAGATGGGCAAAAAGAAGTGCGAATCAGAAAATATCAGAGAAAGCGCATGCACAATGAACTTAACTGTGGATCGGTCAGCAGACCGATCCATGGCTCTCTGGACCGATCAGGACATATCCTGATCGGTCTGGGATGATGCTGATCGGTCTGTGGACCGATCAGGCCTTAGGCTGATCGGTCCCCAGACCGATCAGCCAACTCTGTGTGAGAGTTGGCCTTGTCTCTGATCGGTCTCCAGACCGATCAGTAACTCTCACAGAGCCGCACTGATCGGACTCTGATCGGTCTGTGGACCGATCAGGCCTTAGGCTGATCGGTCCCCAGACCGATCAGCCAATGTGTGGATCGGTCCACAGACTGATCCCCCCTCTCGCTTTGAGTCCCAGCGTTTCTGATTGCTTCTTTCTGATCGGTCTGTAGACCGATCAGATAACCCATAGAGACTTTCTGTGTGGTCACTGATCGGTCACGAGACCGATCAGGTGACTCATGTATCACTGGATCGGTCTGCCGACCAACACTGGATCGGTCTGTGGACCGATCCAGACAACCAGAGTTTCACTGGATCGGTCAACAGACCGATCCATAGCTCTCTGTGTTAGTTTTAGAGCCTCCCAGCCCTAAACCCTAACATCTTCCTGGTCCAGAGAACGAGCTACCAAGCCCTCTCTGACCTAGTCCTGAGAACGAGCTGCCGAGCCCTCTCCGACTTCGTCCGGTCCAGAGAACGAGCTACCGAGCCCTCTCTCCGACTTCGTCTGGTCCAGAGAACGAGCTACCGAGCCCTCTCTGACCTAGTCTGGAGAACGAGCTACCGAGCCCTCTCTGACCTAGTCCGGAGAACGAGCTGCCGAGCCCTCTCCGACTTCGTCCGGTCCAGAGAACGAGCTATCGAGCCCTCTCTGACTTTGCGTGTCAAGTATCCGTACTTGGACTTTTCCTCATGATCAACCTTGATCATCAATCAGTCTGAGTTTAATTAATGTCTGATACAAACTTAAATCAGTGTCAACATCAAAACAACAGTCAGGTCAGACTGTATCAACAATCTCCCCCTTTTTGTTGTTTGACAACACGATTTAAGTTTAGATCAGAAATGTTCATATTTTCATATTTCCCTAATTTTAGAGGAATCAAGATCCTCCCCCTAAGACAGATACAACATCATGTAAGGATAGGGGAATCAAGATCCTCCCCCTAAAGCCAAACTCTCATTTATCTCTAAACTTAATTATTCTCTCTCCCCTTTGTCAAACATCGAAAAGGTGCGAATTAGGTAAGAGAACGGTAAGGACTCCCCCTTAACCCATACTGTCTTTTTCTTAATTCACCTAGAACATCCTCTAAATGTATTATAAGACAGTGATAAAGAAATAAGAGACATACAAGATATGACATATTAACAGCATATTAAAAACCAATAAGGAGTGAAACATAAAGAAATAAAGTAAACAGCATAAATAGAAGAAATCAGTAAGTATCCAGGACAGACATACATAACCAACAACCAACATCCAAAACATAGACAGTCAAAATGTCATCATAGAACAATGTATATCAATCAACCCCCTCATCATGAGGAGCATCAGGATCATCAACGGGAGGAATGAGTCCCTGAGGTGGCATGCCGGATGGATAGCAGGAAATCCTGCGGAGGTGGGTATCGGCCATCCAATCCATAATCGTCGATGTGTCACCCGCCGATCATTGCGTAAATCATCGTAGGCCGGTCAATCCGGACGCTGAAGCTCAAAGAACTCGTCGTCCGATCAAAGCGACTCTCCTCGGCGATCGCCAACGAGATCGGCCTCTCCATCGTCGGCAGCAGGAGGAGAGCAACCTGTCGTGGAGGTCCCGTGGTAACTCACCTAGTGCTCTCCCATCCTTCCACCGGACCTCCCATTTTGTCCTATGATTCCGGACTTGGAAAATGCCCGCTTCCAAGTCTCAATCCTGTCGACCATCTTGATTATTCTACCCTTAGAGACATCAATCTAAGGTCTCGAGCTAATCAGTAATTATATGCCCATAAGGCATATAAACGATGATGGCTCACTATAGGAGATGATCGAAGAGTAGATGCTAGATACGATGTCAAAGTCGAGACGCCGACGCAATCCATAAAGCATCAGGCAATGATACGGTCGGATCTCAGACAATGGTTTAGATGTGATAGGCAAAAGGCAATTTGTCACAATTTTAAAAAGAATGTAGTCTTGAGGAGATAATCTCAAGGCTGCAAAAGTAGGAAAGTCAACATCTAGCTCATCAAGGCCATCCGGTCTAGGTTGTCTGAAGAAATACTCATAGACGGAGTCAGGTGTGACATCAAAAGGTGAGGGTAGGGGGTCTGGTAGATCAGGAAATATCGAAAAGACATTACCGGAACACCTCCGACAATCGAGATACTCAAAGAAGGATGAGAAACTGAAATCAAGAGTCCGTTTAGCAACTCTTGTTTTATAACCTACATCATTAGCAGTCTGATGAAGGTTGTTATAAAACTCAGAGACCAAGTCATAGTTGATATCCCGTTCTAAGTAGACAAGTGAGTCAAGATTGTAGTAGGAAATGGTTTTAGACACAGTTGGACAAAATTCGTCCATGAATTTACGATCTACAGACCTACACGGGAGTAATTTGAAGGTTCTTTGTCTAAAAGCTTCCTCAAAATTGTGGTTCGGGAATCTCCCGGAAACAGATGGTTGAGGTCGGGAAGGGACCTTTGACTTCGACTTCTCAGATGACTTAGAGGTCCCCTCACCCACTGGTTTCTTTCTAAGAGTTAACAATGGGATACAATGGGAAATAAATGAGCACAGGAGCCACCCGAAACAAAAACCACAGTTATGGTGAGAAATGAAATTGAAATGCCAAGTTCTAGAGAAGTAAGGAGTTACCTTGGTGCCATTGAGCTGTTGGCTAGAGCTTCGGCTAGGGTTCCGGCGTGCAAAGAGAAGAGAAGGTGTAGGGAAGAGTCGGCTAGGGTTCCGCGTGAAAGAGGAAAAGAGGGATCGGGAAGATTTAAGGGTTTATTGATGGGTGTACAGTTGATGAAATGATCGGACGGCTGTCCGATCAGGAGGTATCAGGAGCCTCCTGATCGGTCCATGGACCGATCCAGGAACATCCTGATCGGTCTGTAGACCGATCAGGAGACGATCAGTACTCGCTGATCGGTCCCTGGACCGATCAGGGAACTTCCTGATCGGTCGGTAGACCGATCAGAGAATGATCAGTGGCTATTGTGCCGGATTGATCTGATCGGTCTTCGAACCGATCAGGGAACTCCCTGATCGGTCTGTACACCGATCAGAAAGTGATCAGTAGCGGGCTCTACGTGTCAGGCTGACCTGATAGGTCCGTAGACCGATCAGTGTCTGATACTTAGATCTTCTCCAGTAATTTCAGTAACTGAAATTCGCAATTTCAGTAACTGAAATTCATAGAGATGTTCGATAGTTCGTGGAAGATTCTCTAGGAAAACTTCCAAGTTCAGAACCTAGAACCTGGAGGATCTACAAGCATAACTATTACCCAAAATCTATGATCTGAACTTGTTTTTAGTCCTAACATTGCAGATATTTAGAAAACAGGCAACTTAAGGCTTGCAAACTGAAATTTTCGACCTTTGTTATGTTTAGTTTCAAGTTTGTCAAAATATAACCAACTTGCTATCATTCTTTCAAGAACTTGTCCTAGTATCAATCAAAATCATGAAAAGCATCGTTCAAGTGTAACAAACAGTCCATCAACCATAATTAGATAATTTCTAGGCAAAAGTCCAACCAAGATTCCTTGGTTGGAATATATGAGTAAGATCTAGAAACCAAATACACATGAATTATGTAATGGTCTTCCCCATACTCAATTTATGTCTCTTCAACCTAATTATTCAAGGGATGCATGATACATTTTGAATAATTTGGTTGATCCTAGCATCTCACCCCATTTCTAGCAAACAAAAATATTTTGTTAAACCTTATAGTTTGTGTGAGATGTTCCCAAGTTGCCCAAATTAATTTCTCAATTTCTCTTGTCATTTTAATTGTCCTTATTGATCATGATGTGGTCAAAATGACTTATTGAGCCAAACACATTCTCAATTCCCTCCTTAAATGACTAAATTCATTTTCCGGAAGGGGTTTGATGAAGATATCGGCTAGGTTTGACTTTGACTCAACATATGTGAGTGCAATGTCTCCCCTAGCTACGTGATCTCTAATGAAGTGATGACGCACTTCAATGTGTTTGGTCCTAGAAAGATGAACTGGATTTTTCGTTAGGTTTATTGTGCTAATGTTGTCACACAACACTTGCACTCCCTTATACGAAAGTCCATAATCTTCTAGAGTGTGAATCATCCACAACAATTGTGATACACTCTCTCCCATGGCAATGTATTCAGCCTCGGTCGTGGAGAGAGCAACACAATGTTGCTTCCGACTTGACCAACTAACCAATGATGATCCTAAGAATTGGCAACCCCCACTAGTGCTTTTCCGATTCAATTTGCACCCAGCATAATTGGAGTCGGTATAACCTATCAAGTCAAAAGACTCAGTACGAGGGTACCAAAGACCTACTCTAATTGTGCCTTTAAGGTATCTCAGAATTCTCTTAACTGCAATTAAATGAGATTCCTTGGCACAAACTTGATATCTAGCACACATGCCCACAGCAAAGAGTATGTCCGGTCGACTAGCTGTGAGATATAGAAGACTACCAATCATGCTTCTATATTGCGTTAGATCAACTGATTTTCCACTCTCATCATTGTCCAGACGAGTGTTTGTCGCCATTGGAGTGGACACTTCCTTAGAGTCACTCATGTTGAATTTCTTGAGCATCTCTTGAGTGTATTTCGTCTGATGGACATAAATGTCATCTCGAGTTTGTTTGATTTCAAGTCCAAGGAAGAAAGTCAATTCTCCCACCAGACTCATCTCAAACTCACTCTCCATGTGAGTGATAAATTCATTCAAATAGTCCTTGTTATTTGAGCCACAAATTATGTCATCGACATACACTTGGGCTACAAAAATATTTTCACCGTCTCTATGCAGAAATAGTGTTGGATCTATTTGACCTCTCACAAAACCCTTTTCTAGTAGGTAAGTTGACAACCTTTTGTACCAAGCTCGAGGTGCTTGTTTAAGCCCATAAAGAGCTTTCTTGAGCTTGTACACGTGGTTTGGAGCTTCTTGAGCTTCACACGTGGTTGTTCAACATAGACCTCTTCTTTGATGAATCCGTTTAAGAAGGCCGATTTAACGTCCATTTGATAGAGCTTGAAACCTCTATGTGCAGCAAAAGCTAGCATTAAACGAATGGACTCTAATCGTGCCACGGGAGCATAAGTCTCATCATAATCGAGGCCTTCGACTTGACTATAGCCCTTGGCTACAAGTCTCGTCTTGTTCCTTACGACTTCTCCCTTTTGGTTTAACTTATTTTTGAAGACCCATTTAGTTCCAATAATGGTGGTCTTCTTAGGTCTAGGAACTAAGTCCCACACTTGGCTCCTTTCAAATTGACCTAACTCATCTTGCATAGCTATGATCCAGTCAGGATCGTCCAATGCCTCATCAACTATTTTTGGTTCAATTTCTGAGATCAAGGCGACCTCATTAGACTCATTTCTAAAGAATGATCTAGTCCTAACCCCTTGTTGGATGTCTCCCACAATCTGGTCTTGGGGATGACTAGAGGTTATCCTAGATTGCATTGGTATTGGCGGTGCCTCATGAATGGTCTCACTAGGCACAGGCAGAGACTCAGTATCAGGCAAATGATCAGCCTGAGCCCTTTGATGCCTTTGCTCATCGTCATCAGAGTCAACCTCGACTCTTTCTTCATTTTGATCATTCAAACTTAGATTTCTAAGTTTAAGTTGAATTTCTCCTACATCCCTTGATTGATCATTCGATTTAGGGATTTCTTCAAATGCTACATCTGAGGACTCTTCAATCAATTTAGTCCTATTGTTATAGACTCGATAGGCTTTGCTGAAGAGAGAGTACCCGACCAGTATCCCTTCATCAGCCTTAGCCGTGAACTTTCCAAGATGATCATTGGTGTTCAAGATAAACACCTTACAACCTAACACCCTAAGATGTTTAATTGTAGGGGGTTTCCCAAACCAAAGTTCATGAGGAGTTTTTCCTAAAAACCTATGTATCAGGACTCGGTTTTGCACATAGCAAGCTGTATTCACAACTTCAGCCCACAAGTAGCTCGGTAGTGAGTACTCATTGAGCATGCTTCGTGCAGCCTCTTGCAAAGCTCGGTTCTTTCTCTCCACAACCCCATTTTACTGTGGGGTCCTTGGAGTAGAGAACTCATGCCTATATCCTTTTTCTTGACAAAACTCTAAAAATCTATGATTTTGAAATTCTCCACCATGATCACTTCTAATTGTTTTAATTGTTGTTGATTTTTCATTTTCAGTTCTTCTACAAAAAGAAATGAAGATATCTATGGTTTGATCCTTATTTTTCAAAAAGAAAGTCCATGTATATCTAGTAAAATCATCAATAATCACTAAGCAATATCTACTACCATTCAAAGAAATGACACTACTACTATCAAACAAGTCCATATGCAGTAAATCTAAAACAGTAGAGGTACTTACAGCGCTTTTACCTTTATGAGTTGCTTTTGTTTGCTTACCCTTTTGACATGCATCACATAGTTTAGTCTTTTGGTACTTGATGCTTGGTAAGCCTCGCACTAATCCTTTGTTGGCCAGCTTTCTAATATTCTTCATGTTCACATGAGCCAACCTCCTATGCCAAAGCCATGATTCTTCTTCTTTTGACATGAAACACTTAGCAGAGGCATTAGTAGCACTTTTAAAAGAAATTTGATAAATGTTATCTACTCTTGTGCCTACTAGTACCGTGTCAAGTGTGTCAATGTATTTGACCAGACATTGACTTGAATGAAACTCAATTGTGTAACCCGTATCACACAATTGACTGACACTTAGGAGATTAAAAGTCATCCCCTTGACTAGAAAGACATTCTTGATTTGGAGGCATTCGGATATATGAATGTCTCCAACTCCTATAACCTTAAGACTACCATTGTTACCAAATGACACATTACCTCTATTTTGTTAGGACCAAAAGTAGCTAGAGGGGGGATGAATAGCTCGTCGCGTTCGCTCGATGCGCTTCGTTGCTTGGCGTTGCTTGTTGCTTCTTGGATGTGCAGCGGAAAATACAGAAACAAACACAAACACGCTAACACTAGGATTTTACTTGGTATCCACCTCACAAGAGGTGACTAATCCAAGGATCCACACCAACGCACACACCCTCCACTATGAATAACACTCCTTTATGGTAACTACCAAAGGCGGAGAAGCCCTACAACACTCTCAATACAAGAAGAAGAAAGGGAAATACAAGTTAAGCAAAAGCTTACAAGATGTGCAGTAAAAACCCTAACCCTAACTTCTTCCTCTTGCAATAGATCCGCCTCTTGACTTGGAAAGCCTCCAAGAACCTTCAAGAATGGCACGTGCTTGTAGAGAGCTGTGGAGGAGCCGGGATGAATCTGAGAAGAGCTCGTAAAGAGATGTCGAAGACCACGCTCGCCTGCGGCTTTAAACGACGCCAACGGTTGGATCCCGATCGATTCGAATGTTCCGAATCGATCGGAGGCTGATCGATCCACGGATCGATCCACGCTTATCGCGCGAAGCAGCATCGTCGATCGGGTGATCGATCGGGACCTCTGGATCGATCCACGGATCGATCCGTGCTTCGTCATCGAAGAACTGATCGATCCACCGATCGATCTGATCGATCCACGGATCGATCCAAGACTTGGTTTTTGCCCAAACCAAGTCTCAAACCTCCTAACCAACATCCGGCCAACCTTGACTGTTGGTACATCATGCCTCACATCCGGTCACTCCTTGACTGCCAGACTCCCCACCAAGTGTCCTCAATCCTTTGACCCACTTGACTTTTACTCGTCGTGCAAGTATCCGGCCACCCATTGACCTATTGACTTCCACCGATGTCCGGTCAACCTCGACCCATCCGGACTTCCTTCCTCGCCAAGTATCCAACAATCCTTCGACCTACTGACTTCCCAACACCGATGTCCGATCATCCTCGATCCATCCGATTTCCTTCCTCGCCAAGTATCCAACAATCCTTCGACCTACTTGACTTCCCAACACCGATGTCCGATCATCCTCGATCCATCCGGATTTCTTCCTTGCCGGCTTCACTCACTGGGACTTTCACCCAGCTTCACTCACTAGGGTTTTCCATCCGCCCAGCTTCACTCACTAGGACTTTCACCCAGCTTCACTCACTAGGGTTTTCCATCCACCTAGCTTCACCACTAGGACTTTTGCCTACTTCACTCACTAGGACTTTCCTTCCGCCATTCACTCATTGGACTTCCACTAGTCGATCAACCTCGACCTACTTGACTCTTCTTCAATCAATATCTTATCAAACATCTAAACCCTAACCAAGACTCAGCTTGGTTAACCGGTCACCCTTGACCTGAGGGATATCGCACCAACAATCTCCCTCTTTGTTTGACAATACCACAACAACACTTACAATCCACATGTAAGTTAGGCTAATCCTATAGCCTCCTTCTTCATGCCACTAGGTAATGAACCCATAAATTAAGCTTTTCATTCTCCCCCTAAGAGGGCAAACTCCCTCTAGGTAATGAAAACCTAACTTACTTCCTTTCATTCTCCCCCTATTGGCACACATCAACCCCCTACAAAAAAACATCAACCCGTCTTTGGACACACATCAACCTATGCTCCAATTTTGGGCACACTTCAACAACTCCATTTGTTGAAGACTCTCCCCCTGAAGAGTTGCTCATCGTGATCACAATTTCACTCATGTGATCAAATCAGTATTGAAGGTCCCATACCCTTCATTATCCTTAACTTCTCCCTCAACGTTGACAAATACCCAACCTTGAGCATTTTCAACCACTTGAGTTGCCACTTGAAATGATGAGGATATCCACTCCCCATTTATCCCCATTTCAAGTTTAAATGCTCAACCTTGAGCAAGTTCACAACGGAAGGTTAACCACCTTCCAAGGTTCATGAAAAATAATTTTCATGTCTTTAAAGAGTCCCTCCCCCTAAAGACATGGTGGTAACTTCTGTCATTGCACCAACAATGACTTGGAATCCCTAAACCATTAGGAAAACCAATTTTAGAAGTTTTGAGGTTCAAATATTCAAAATTTGAAACAAACCTCAACCTAAACTTCAGCTTAGCCTTCCTTAACCAATCCATCCTTGTTTTCACATGAAAACACCCTTTTTATGTATACAAATGTATTTTATGGGTTTGGAATGGTTACCTAGACTAAAATTGGTTCAAAGATGCTGAAATCAGGTCTTCCCAGCCAAAATCAGCAACTTGGATCGATTGGAGTTGGATTTCAATCGATTGAACCTCTCTGAATCGATCCACTGATCGATTCAGACACCCTGGATCGATCGGTGATCGATCCAACCAGGCACTCCAATCGATCCACGGATCGATTCAGGCACTCCAATCGATCCATGGATCGATCGGAGCTCTGATAGTTGCTGAAATTCTATTTCAGTCAACTTCAGAAACCCCTAGAAAATTCTACAAAAATCCAAAAATCATGAAATTTTGTGTAGACTTTGTTTAGGGTATATATTATCAAGGAAAAATAGTTTTCTATGAAAATACATCATATTTTCAAAGATTGACACAAACTTGAAAACTTGCAAAAACTGTATTGTTTTCTTCAAGTTTGTGTCTAACTATTCAATGGTGATTACTATCAAAAGATAGCCTTCACCAATGTTTTCCAAAATCATTTTGAAAACATTTTCAAAACCAATATCCCACCATGTTCCTTGGGCTTAATGCACATGACTTGTACATTAGCTTTCCCAATGATGGGAGAACACATAACTATGTGTTTTGATGAACCTAAAACTCAAAAGAATGCACTAAATCAACATCTTGAGTTTTGTTCATCTTCCTAACATCTCACTTGTATCTAATGTGCACTAAAACACATACAAGTCATCTTATAGTCCTTGTGAGATGTAAGATTTTGGTTTTGCCCTATTCTAGGGATCATGCATATCTATCTAGGCATTTTAGATATATGCTAGACATCCACCAAGGATGTCACTTGTTAATAATTGTTGTTAAATGCCTTTTGTCCTTAATTACAAGGACTTAAACTAATGCATGATAATGTTATGGCATACATCAAAATAAAATAACTTTCAAAAGAAATATTCCTATAACTACATGATGTATGCATGACATGACATGGTATTTTTGTATTTTTCATAATAAGTCATGAATGCAAAAGTAGACATGATGTCATGGCATATGATGGGCAAACAATCATGGCAAGATTTAGCATAAATAAAATATACCTAGATTAACTATCTAAGTATCCTTAAAACCTTAGCTAAACTTACAACTTAAACCTAGATTGCCCTTAAGTGCGTCAAGAAAACGCCAAAACCTAAATTGGCATTTCTAATTCCCTTGATTAATTTATGCCAATTGAAATTAAGCATATTCCTCAAATGTTGGCATATTTCATTTTTCCACAAGAGTAGCACTTTAAAGTTAAGGCCCAGATTGCCTTAAATTTCCTAAGAACATACCAAAATCCCAACTTGGTAGCTCTTATGAATTTCCCAATATGTGCCTTTTAAGATTAAAATCAACTTTTCACCACTAGGCACATTTTACTCTTTCAAGGAGTAAATAATAATTTCATTTCATTTTCAAAGGTTAACAAAAACCTTGAAAATGCTCCTTGAGTGTCAATTTCCTCAAAGTTGGGTTAACTACCCTTCTAATTGGAGTTGACACTCTCTAACCCATTTATGGGGTAGAGAAGATGCTCCTAGGAACCCAACACCTATTGGTGCTCCTTAGATGCTCTAGGTACTCACTAGGGATAACTTCCCTAGATACCTTCCTAGTGACCTTGTTGGGCTTCTTAGAAGCCTTGGTCACATTTTCTAGGTCAACCCTAGGGATAGCCTCCCTTGTGACCTTGTTAGTGACTTTCTTAGACTTCTTAGAAGTCTTAGTCACTTTGGTTGCAAAAATACTCTTAGGGATGACTTCCCTAGTGTTCTTGACTTGACCACTAAACCTAGGGTTTGTTCCATAACTATATGGAACCCTATGATAACTAGGCACATCCTTCTTAGCCTTTGGTTTGTATCCCAAACCTCTATGGCTATTTGATGGCTTTGACTTTCCTAGCCCTAGGTTTTGCTCATTTTCCCCTTTTAGGATATTTTCCATCCTTTTTAGGGTCTTTTCCATTTTATCAAGTCTTGATCTCAAGACTTGATTTTCTATCATTAAATCCTTAGAATTTGGTTTTTTATTAAGTCCATGAGCATTTTTGTTTCTAGGCTTATAGCTACAATCCTTAGAGTTCTTGCCTAGACTTTTACCTACATTCCTAGCCTTAGGTGTAGTAGTTTTGGCATGTAGGGCCACATGCTTTTCCTTAAAGCCCTCATGCTTTCTATTTTTATGGTAAATAGCATTAAAATGATAAAAATTAGAACTATCATGCTTTTTCCCATGATGTAAAGGGGTGGGCTCAATAAATGTTACCTTTCTTTTTACCTTGGAGGCTCTCCCTTGACTAATGTCTCCTTGAGCCTTGACCATCTTCTTCCCCTTGGGGCATTGACTTCGGTAATGCCCTTTTTGGTTGCAAGAAAAGCACACAATGTGCTCCTTGCTCCTTTTTGTTCCGGGGATGATCTCCTTAGGCTTCTCCTTGCCCTTTCTTGCCACTTGGTCCTTCTTCTTGGCCAAGTTGGGACACTTGCTCTTGTAGTGCCCACTTTCCCTACACTCAAAATATATTATATGATTTTTATTATTAATTGAAATATTTATACCTTTGCTTGTAGGGGTGGCATCTTTTTCTTTGGATCCGGAGGTAGAAGCTTCCTCTTGATCGGACCTTGATTCTCCTCCATTTGATTTTTCTTGACTTGTGGAGGTAGAAGCTTCTTCCTCCTCTTCTTCTCTTGACCCGGATGTAGAAGCTTCTCCTTCTTCTTGATCCGGTGTCACCAAGAATTGCTCCCCCTCAATCCTAGAGGTGGAGGCTTCATCATCTTGAATATGAAACAAGGAGTATGCTCTCTCCTTGTTCCCTTCGTTGCATTCCCTTGAGGATGAAGCTTCTTGGATTTCCTCTTCTTCGGAGGTTGAGCATTTTTCACGGAATCCTCCTCTTGGTCTTGCTCCAAAGAGTCACCCTCTGGATTCTTCTTGATCTTGTACAGTGGAGGGACTTCATGAAGCTTGGCCAATTTGCTCCAAAGCTCCTTGGCATCTTGAATTCTCCAACTTGAGCCAAGATGTGGCTAGGCAATAAGTTGACCAAAAGCTTGGTCACTTTGTCATTTGCCTCGCCCCTTTGAATTTGCTCCGAGCTCCATCTGCTTTTCTTTAGAAGCTTGCCCTTGGAGTTCGTTGGAGCTTTGAAGCCTTCCATCAGAGCAAACCATTGCTCTATCTCCATCATAAGAAAATTTTCGATTCTTGATCTCCAAGAATCGAAGCTTGCCGATGTGTATGGTGAAGCTACCCTTGTGTCAAATCCAAGTCCATCTTGGAATTGCATCTTGAAGTTGAGCTTGATAAAATCTTGAACTTGAAGAAATTGCTTCTACTTCTTCACCCTCTAGCTTTTCTTGTTACGCTTGACCCTTCCGGCGATGATTCCGGTGAAGAGCGGCCTCGCTCTGATACCACTTGTTAGGACCAAAAGTAGCTAGAGGGGGGATGAATAGCTCGTCGCGTGCTCGATGCTCGTTGCTCGGCGTTGCTTGTTGCTTCTTGGATGTGCACGGAAAATACGTAAACAAACACAAACACGCTAACACTAGGATTTTACTTGGTATCCACCTCACAAGAGGTGACTAATCCAAGGATCCACACCAACGCACACACCCTCCACTATGAATAACACTCCTTTATGGTAACTACCAAAGGCGGAGAAGCCCTACAACACTCTCAATACAAGAAGAAGAAAGGGAAATACAAGTTAAGCAAAAGCTTACAAGATGTGCAGTAAAAACCCTAACCCTAACTTCTTCCTCTTGCAATAGATCCGCCTCTTGACTTGGAAAGCCTCCAAGAACCTTCAAGAACTGGCGATCACGTGCTTGTAGAGAGCTGTGGAGGAGCCGGGATGAATCTGAGAAGAGCTCGTGAAGAGATGTCGAAGACCACGCTCGCTGCGACTTTAAACGCCAACGGTCGGATCCCGATCGATTCGAATGTTCCAATCGATCGGGAGGCTTGATCGATCCACGGATCGATCCAGCACTATCGCGCGGCAGCATCGTCCCGATCGATCGGCCGATCGATCGGACCTCGATCGATCCACGGATCGATCCGTGCTTCGATCACGGGAAGAATCGATCGATCCACCGATCGATCCACACCGATCGATCAGACTTGGTTTTGCCCAAAACCAAGTCCCAAACCTCCTAACCAACATCCGGCCAACCTTGACCTGTTGGTACATCATGCCTCGTGCTCACTCCATTGGACTGCCCCCAAGTGTCTGCCAACCTTCGACCCACTTGGACTTTTCCTCGTGTCAAGTATCCGGTCCTCCATTGACCTACTTGACTTCCACGGATGTCCGGTCATCCTCGATCCATCTGGATTTCCTTCCTTGCCAAGTATCCAATCAATCCTTTGACCTACTTGGACTTCCCAACACCGGATGTCCGATCATCCTTGATCCATCTGATTTCCTTCCTTGCCAAGTATCCAGTCAATCCTTTGACCTACTTGGACTTCCCAACACCAGATGTCCGATCATCCTTGATCCATCTGGATTTCCTTCCTTACCTGGCTTCACTCACCAGGACTTTCACCTAGCTTCACTCACTAGGGTTTTCCATCTGCCTAGCTTCACTCACTAGGACTTTCACCTAGCTTCACTCACTAGGGTTTTCCATCTGCCTAGCTTCACTCACTAGGACTTCCTTCTGCCTAGCTTCACTCACTAGGACTTTCCTTCTGCCTGACATTCCAGTTAGGACTTCCCAGTCAAGTATCCAGTCAACCTTGACCTACTTGACTCTTCTTCAATCAATATCTTATTGTCAAACATCTAAACCCTAACCAAGACTCAGCTTGGTTAACCAGGTCACCCTTGACCTGAGGGATATTGCACCAACATATTTTTGTTTTGAAGGGTAGTAAAAAATGACTTGTCCCCGGTCATGTGCTTGGAGCATCCACTATCAACAAACCAAGTTGATAGACGCTCCCCCTTGACCAATGCCTACAAGACACGAAAGATAGATGTTTTAGGTACCCAAATCTTGGGACCTAATGCATCTACAATGAAAGACTTAGGCACTCATGCCTTGGTTACACCCTTCCTAGTCTCATGAACCCTAGAAGCATGTGATCTATGAAAATGGGTTCTAGACACTAGAGAAATAAAACTTGACTCCTTGGGTTGATACCCTAACCCAGCCTTATTGTAGACCGCCCTTTGGGCATTTAGAATCATGTCTAATGTCTTGGAGCTAGTTAAGAATCTCTCAAGCATTTTCTTGAGTTTCTCAACTTCACTCTTCAAGGCTTTGTTTTCATCTTCAAGGAGCTCTAGATGTAGGTCATCAACCTCATCTTCCCTAAGAGCTCTCAAGTTCTCTACTTCATCTTTTAAAGATTTAATTTCAGTTTTTAATTTTTTAAGCAAGGTAGACAAATGTGTAATAGTCTTATAGCATTTTTCTAAGTGAGAAGAGGTTACCTCTTCATCATCCGAAGATGATGAAGCCGCGGCTGAAGTGCTTGCGTCCCCATCACTCCCGGAATCGGATTCCTCCCTTGCCATGAGTGCTAGTTGCCTTGTGCTCTTCTCCTTCTTCTCTTCCTCCGATGAGCTCGAGGAGGATTCATCCCATGTGGCTTTGAGGGCTTTCTTTTTCTTGGCCCTTTCCTCCTTCTTTAGCTTTGGACACTCGCTCCGATAGTGTCCTTTCTTGCTACACTCATAGCAAGTAACGTTAGACTTATCAATATTTTGATCTACAATTTTACCTTTGTATCTCCTGCTTCTTCTCATGATCCTCCTCACAAAATTTGTCATCTCACTTGATGATGATCCACCTTCATCATCGGACTCGGAGGAGGATGAAGATGAAGGAATCTCTTTCTCCTTCTTCTTTTCTTTCTTTCTTCTCTCATCCTTGCTCTTTTCTCCTGCAACCAAAGCTATACCTTTCTCCTTTTGACCTTTGTTAGCAAGTTCATGAAGTTCCATTTCACAAAAGAATTCATCTAACTTTACAATTGAAAGATCCTTAGAGACCTTGTAGGCATCTACCATAGATGACCACAAGGCACTCCTCGGAAAGGCTTTTAGAGCGTACCTTACAAGATCGCGATTCTCCACGCGTTCATCCACGGAATGGAGACCATTGATGATCTCTTTGAATCTTCCATGTAGCTCACTTACTGTCTCATTTTCCCTCATGGTGAGGTTTTGGAGTTGGTTTAGGAACAAGTCTCTCTTGGCGATCCGAGAGTCCCGAGTTCCTTCTTGGAGCTCGATGAGCTTGTTCCATAGATCTTTTGCGCTCGTGAAAGGACCTACCTTGACGAGTTAGTCCTTGGCTATTCCACATTACAAAGTGACCACTGCCTTGGCATCGGCTTGTCCTTTGCGGGTTTGCTCGGTGGACCACCTCGAGGAGTCGAGTTCCTTACCTTCTTCGTCCTTTGGAGGCGTAAATCCTTCCTTTACAGAAAATCACATGGAGATATCAGTTTTGAGATAATACTCCATGCGACTCTTCCAATATTGGAAATCTGCTCCATCGAAGAAGGGTGGTCTGTTGGTGCTGAATCCTTCCTTCATCGCCATCTTCTTGCTCCTTAGGATGTTAGTCCAGATGAAGAGCACCAGGCTCTGATACCACTTGTTGGAATCCTTTGGATGGCTAGAGAGGGGGGAGTGAATAGCCTCCACCAAAATCTTAATCTTTTCACAAAAATTCTAAGCGAGTTTGTTAGCGCAGCGGAAAATAAGCAAACAAAAAGAAATTATACGAGAAAAGAACCAAGCACCACTAACACAAGATATACGAGGTTCGGGGATAACTTGCCCGTACTCCTCGGCGTGTCCGTGAGGTGGACGAGCCCTTGATCTTCGGTAGATCACACCCCGGATGACTCCGGCTAATGAAGCTCTCCTTCTCGGTGGAGAAACCTCTCTACAAAGTCTTCGAACAGATTTAAAATGAAGCACACAAGACTTACAGATCACAGTGGCTCAAAGAAAATCGAAGTAAGCTCATAGCCACGAAGATGATGAAGACAGAGTCCAAGAACACAGCAAGCTCTCAACCGAAACACACACAGCTTTTTACTTGCTTCTCGTTTTTTTTTTTCTTTTCAGCATACACTGCTTCTTATGTCTCTACATTCGATCAGCCTGCACCGGATCGCTGCCAACCTGCACCGAATCCCTGCTGCAAGCTACGGCGTCGCCAATCGCTTCTCTTCCTCTTCTGATTCTCTGAGCTCACACCAATAGAACCACGGTCTTCACTGGTGCCTCTGAGCTCGAACCAATCACCAGGAGTTAAGCCAATCGCCGCCTGATCACTGCCAGAAACACAGCCAATCGCAACATGTAGCCGTTGTTGCTTCAAATGCATTTGACGCAGAGAAAGCAGTGGAAAGATCCTTTGTCTCATTCCTTTGATGAGGCTTAATTTGAAACTAAGCACTGGTATGGTACCTGCAACCTGTATCTCCAAAAGACTCACAGCAGAAGGTTAAACAGAGATGGGCAAAAAGAAGTGCGAATCAGAAAATATCAGAGAAAGCGCATGCACAATGAACTTAACTGTGGATCGGTCAGCAGACCGATCCATGGCTCTCAGGACCGATCAGGACATATCCTGATCGGTCTGGGATGGTGCTGATCGGTCTGTGGACCGATCAGGCCTTAGGCTGATCGGTCCCCAGACCGATCAGCCAACTCTGTGTGAGAGTTGGCCTTGTCTCTGATCGGTCTCCAAACCGATCAGTAACTCTCACAGAGCCGCACTGATCGGACTCTGATCGGTCTGTGGACCGATCAGGCCTTAGGCTGATCGGTCCCCAGACCGATCAGCCAATGTGTGGATCGGTCCACAGACCGATCCCCCCTCTCGCTTTGAGTCCCAGCGTTTCTGATCGCTTCTTTCTGATCGGTCTGTAGACCGATCAGATAACCCACAGAATGCTTCTGTGTGGTTACTGATCGGTCCACAGACCGATCAGATAACCCACAGAAACTTTCTGTGTGGTTCCTGATCGGTCCACAGACCGATCAGGAAACTTAAGTATCACTGGATCGGTCCGTGGACCGATCCAGACAACCAGAGTTTCACTGGATCGGTCAACAGACCGATCCATAGCTCTCTGTGTTAGTTTTAGAGCCTCCCAGCCCTAAACCCTAACATCTTCCTGGTCCAGAGAACGAGCTACCAAGCCCTCTCTGACCTAGTCCTGAGAACGAGCTGCCGAGCCCTCTCCGACTTCGTCCGGTCCAAAGAACGAGCTACCGAGCCCTCTCTGACCTAGTCCGGAGAACGAGCTGCCGAGCCCTCTCCGACTTCGTCCGGTCCAGAGAACGAGCTACCGAGCCCTCTCTGACCTAGTCCGGAGAACGAGCTGCCGAGCCCTCTCCGACTTCGTCTGGTCCAGAGAACGAGCTACCGAGCCCTCTCTGACCTAGTCCGGAGAACGAGCTGCCGAGCCCTCTCCGACTTCGTCCGGTCCAGAGAACGAGCTACCGAGCCCTCTCTGACTTTGCGTGCCAAGTATCCGTACTTGGACTTTTCCTCATGATCAACCTTGATCATCAATCAGTCTGAGTTTAATTAATGTCTGATACAAACTTAAATCAGTGTCAACATCAAAACAACAGCCAGGTCAGACTGTATCAACAATATCTACTAGTAGAACGTCTATTTTCGGGAGATCCAACCCAATCTCCATCAATGTAGGCAATCAACTCTCGTGAGGACTAACGATATAAAAGAAAATAATGTAGAATAGTATCTTTGAGATATCAAAGAATTATCTTAACACCTTTCTGTAGGGACTTACAGAAATGCTTGATACTCTCCACCCCAATCAGAATGAAGGAAGAGTATTTTATGATCAAAATAACGTTCAACATGCTTTTGAAAACAATAAGAAACATCGAAGATATCAGATTTTCTTTTCATAGTAAAAATTCAAGTGAACTTACTAAAGTTATCAATAAAAATAACATAGTAAAGAAAACCTGATTAGAAAAAATAAGAGCAGAACCCCATACATCAGAGTAATTAATTTCCAAAGGAAAGCTAGAGTTGCGAGTAGAAGATACAAAAGGTAGTTTATGAGATTTCACTTTCATACAAGCTTCACATAAATGAGATGATGACGCTAAATAAGTTAGTAAACCAAAATGATTAATAATATCCTAAACAAGACGTGCATGCCAAGAGAATTTATCTGTGCATTCCCCAACAAAGGTTTTGAGAGAGGTGAGCTGAATATGATAAGACTATTTTTAGTGTCCCTTTGGAGTAAAATAGTTTCTATCGCGAGATCCTTCACAAGACAATGATGAGGATGAAATTCAAAAAATACATTATTATCAAAAGCAAATTGACGTACGGAAAATAAATTTTTAATGATAGAAGGAATATGAAGAGTGTTACGCATGCGAAAAGTATGACCACATGAATGAAAGGATGTGTTTCCAATGTGAGTAATTTGTAAACATGAGTCATTGTCTATTTGTACCACGCCAGGTCCATGATAAGGCGAATCTTCTGTAAGAATATCATACTCTGGTGTAACATGATGAGTCACTCCAGAATATGGATGTCATCCTGAGGTTTCAAGAATCGATAATGTTGCATTAGGAGGGATAGAGAGTAAGAATGCTCCAGAATGAGATGTTTGAGAACTAGATTGCCAAGATGATGGAGATCGAGGTTGATTTGATGATACAAGTCCTACTAAAAAATTTGAGTCATATCTTTTATAATAATTTTGAGCATAATTACCATAGTTGAAGTAAATATGATAACGACCTCGACCTCGACCTTTGAAACTTCCAATACGATTTTGATGACCATGTTGGGGAGGAGGCTGATTATGTTGATCAAGTTGGGGAGTTTTGCTAATCATGTGTACCGATAAAGACAGAGAATCTGATATTCTCTGAAATTATATTTATAGAAGCCTTTCATGAGAGGATAGCATACCATGAAGAGTTTCGAGTGGCACTTGATCCATGCGAGCCATCACACTGAGAAAAAAACTATCATATTGAGAAACCAAACCTGCAAGAACATGCATTAATAGTTCTGGATCAGAGACAAGATGTCCAATTGCAGTTAGGTCGTTGGCAATGGTCTTGACTGATTGCATATAATCATTGATAGAGACATCTCCTCGTTGCATAAACTGTAATTGTAAACGAAGATGGAGGACCTGTGCTTGAGAGTGGGATGCAAAAAAATAATCAAGAACTTCCCAAACTTGACGAGAAGTGTTGAGCCTAATGAGCATAGGAAGTATAGACTCAATAATTGATGAGAATAACAAAGTCAAGACTAATTGATCTTTTTTAAATCAAATAGTATAAGATAAATCATCTTTTCGAGGTGAAGATGAAGTACCATCAACATGACCAAGTAAATCAAAAACACAAAGTAAAAAAAGAAATTACAATTTTCATAGTAAATTGTTATCATGATCAAGTTTAAAGAAAAAGAGAAAAATATATGAAAAGGAAAATAGGTATTTTATGATGATGCAGGAATCTTAATAGAACTTAAAGAAGATAATTTTTTTTACATTGTTTTTTTTTTTTTTTTTTTTTTGCTCATTCTCTACCTATTTTTTTCCATTTTTTTCCTCTTTCGTTATTTGTTTTTTTTTAATAAAACAGAGAAGTAAAACACAAAAACAAAGGCCAAAAAACACACGAAGAAATAAATAAAATGAGCAAATAATAACTCTGTCTTACTATGATTCATGTTACCAAAGTTACTATCATCGAAGGAAAAGAGTTGTTGAAGAAAGGAGAAGAAATGATGCTACAGTTGAAGCTACTATTGCTATCGTCGAAGTTGTCATGTTACCGTATTGTAGACGATAATATCAAATTAACATGTAAAAACTCTTGTAGCTACTGTAATAAAAATTCGGAAGAAGAAAATTGGAAGGAAGAGAAGATGACTCTGATACTATGTTTAAACTAATAGATAAAGGAAAGAAATAATATAGAAAATAATTCTTTCATCTATTATTTAGGTTGTCTAAACAATAATGAAAAAAATTAAATGTGATATACAAAAATAAGCATAGTTGATGCGACGATAAAGGAGACCCACCAAGTGTGGGTCAGAGGGTGGAGAAAGTAGCTAACGAAAAGATCAAAGTCAAGGAGGTCAACGCTAGAAAAACCACGGGCTCACCAAAAGTAGGTCGAGCGACAGTCGACGTCAACAACGATTAAAAAAATACCCTCCTCAAACTTTCAAGTCTAAAATAGCAACAATAAAATAAAAAAAAATAAAATAAAATAAAATAATAGAAAAGAAAAGAAAGAAGACTCAGCGATTTGACTTGGTTACAACCAAGAAGGTTGTTAATCCAAGGCGGTTGAAAAAACGCACTACGAATCTCCTTCACTGTATGCAAAGAAGTCTTTTTACACACTAAGAAAGCTCAGAAGTTGCTAGGAATTGAATACAAAGTTGAGTGATTAATTTCTAGCTCTAGGGGTCTTTATATAGCTCCTAGAAAACTTATCTCGAGTTTTAAGGGCGCCTTCAAAAGGTTTGAGGGTGCCTCCAGCCGAGGTGAGCGGATAAAATTTTATCCGATTGCAAACGGTCAGTTTAGCCAGGTTGAGGGCGCTCTCAACACAATTGAGGACGCCTTCAATGTTGAGGGCACCCTAAACACTGTTGAGGGTGACTCCAATGTTAAGGGTGCCCTCAACAGTGATGAGGGCACCTCCAATGGTTTCTACAGCTTTTCTTTGTCTTCCTTTCTTCTTCCGAAGCTCCGATCGCTTGGGTGATTGCGGCCAACCGAAATAGGACTCACCTGAACCTAATTTCCGACCTTCTCCTCGAGCAGGCTTCCGTCTCGGCTTCTTGTCCCTCGAACGTCACGCACATTCTTCTCATCCACCGGTGTACTCTTCCGCAGCTCTCTCGTCCTTCGAACGCACCGAGCCCGTCGGCTCTCTTCCTGTGTCGTCCTTCTCGCTAGCTGCGTCTTCCGCTCGACTTCCTGCACTCCTAAGCTCCTGCACACTTGAACACAGGGATCAAATAACAAACAGGACCTAACATAACTTGATTGATCACATCAAAACAACCACAGGGTCCAACAGTTATCACTGCCCTTCTATATAAATCCTTAGCCCTCCCAAATAGGTTTTACCAGTTTGAGAGCCAATTAAAAGGGTTGCAATCATCTTTAATTTGGACCACAGTCCATAAATTCAATTTCGTTGTCAAACTCACGTTAGATGATCATTCTCAATTACCCTAGCCCTCCCTATTCTCTTTTCTTTTTCTTTCTTTCATCTTTTATATACCTACACACTCATCCATGAGCGTCTAGTGTTAATTTTTTTAAAATTTTTTTTTTTGAGGGTTTAGGGTATAGCATTTAAGTTAAAGGAAATGGGGAAAAAAATTAACACTAGGGGCTCACGGATGAATGTGTCGGATAACAAAACTCATATATATATATAGTCATCATGATAATTTTTGATGGATTCTTATGGATGTTTGTCGCAAGAGAGATCAAATTGGAGCTTATGGAAAGGGAAGCTCTGGCTGTATGAAGAGAAACAGACCTACAATAACTTTCCAACTGAGACTAAAAACTGGAGCTTCAAGAAAGATAATAAGTGGGCTTAAGAAGAACATATTGAGTTTTATGCATCATTCCTCTATACTAATCATTCAAAACACTTTACTAATGACAAGCGAGTAAATTTATTAAAGAGATGGACTCCTGAACACTTGTACAGACTTGGCTTGAACATTGGTATTCTTTGTCGCATCATTGTCAAATCACACCACTTAAAATGTTTGTCAAATTTCAGGTGATCACCTACAATGTCTGGCTCAAAGAAAATGAAAAACATGCAAACAGAAATTCCCTATTTATATAGGCTCATCGTTAAACATTCAGCACTTCCATATATTGAACTGCATATAAGGGAATCAATCTTCTGAGTAGGCATATAATAGTTATTATTCTTGATTCTGGATCACTTCATATATCCAAATATTTATTCCAGACATTAGTTTTGGTTTTAATATTAATTAGCACCATTTTCACTTCCATGACATGAGGTCAACATCTAACCAGGCATTCCCAAATGGACCTTTCCAGGATGTGAAGTCAGAGATAAACTATGAAATCAGAGATATTAGAAAATGAGCTGTTGAACTAAAATCTTAGGATCCTAAAATAATGACAGGCATTTTCAGTAAGAATATTTAATAATTTCTTGAATAACAGTGGGCAAAGGCTCGCAGTATTACATGCACCGTGATGTTTGTTACTTGCTTTCAAAAGAATAGCCAAATCAAAGTTTTAACCCTAACCGTACCTTGTCCTTGCATAATGTGACCCATTGACGAGCCAATGGTTTAGCACACTAACATCATCCTACAAAGTGAGATAAAGGTTAAAACGTTATAAGTTATCCCTGGGTTAGTTATATAGTTTGTGATCAAAATTCCATTCCTGTTTTAATTGGTAATGGCTGCAACTTAAGATTTCAGCATTGTAGGATGACTTAATGTTTTTCTAGTCAAATTAACCATGTTTCTACACTGCAGATCAAAATTATATCTTTTGAGTGTAGGTGGACCAGCAATTCTGATCCTCCTGTTTGTGTTGGTAAAAACAATCCAACTAATAATCTGTGAAGGGAAACTATGGGATATTTCATATAGTAACATCTCTTAGAAATAACTAATTACCTCCTCCTCCTCCTCCTCCTCCTCCTCCTTGATGGAGGAAATCCATGTTGAAACATCACTAAGGGGATGACTCTGTCATAGTGAAGAAGTCTATATTGAAGAGCATCAAGGAGGAAGATGTTATGATGTGTGGAATTTCAGACGAGGATTTGCTGAATGGAGGAACGCCACTATCAAGGAATTTGGTTTCTTGCTCTCTAAGGACTCTTGCAAATTTTAAGTTGTTGATGTTGTGTTCAAGCAAAAGGAGTACCAGATCTAGAAGAGAAAAAACAAAATTTGGAAAAATAAGATTTTAAGATGGTGAAAGGGAAAGGTTGAAGAGGAAAAAAAACTAGGTTTTATGGAGGAAGGGGAGGCCATGGTGACATTAAATTTGCACCCTCTTGAGGGAATTGAAGAGGGATAAAAAAACCCATTATGATACGAAGTTCAGAAAATATTGTATTATCCATTAGAAATACAAAACATGTATTTATATTCCTTAAGACATAAATAGTTCTAAAACTTAGACATAAGACTAGGTATGTCTTAAACTAAGTTGCATATAATATTTTAAATATGCTAAAATTGTGCAGCATGGTATTAATTTATTTTCTTTGTCTGTGGTCATTTACTAATTTACAAGGAAAACTTCTTAAATGCTATTAATGCACATGAAATTTTACTAGTTTCCTTCCCATTGATGTTTTGATAATTAGGTGAGTGGTTGACACCTTTTTTCTTATTGAATCGTCTGTTCAACCAGATGAATTGAGGATTTATACACCAATGCACAAGTCTAGACAGGCAGTGGTGGTTGTTTTTTTTTTTTTGGTTGATCTGGTCGGGCAAGACCTGTTCCAATAGCATTGCTTAAGGGTTATAATCTTGTGGAAACATTTCTTTCTAGGTTGGTGTCCGTTAATCAAGCAGTCTAGTAACACCATCTATTCAAAGGAATAAAGTAACATGAAACAAATTTCCTTTAATATTAGCAAAAGGAAAATATTGGTATAAAATCCAGATTTGTGTATGTGAAGGAATTAACCTGAAAATAGAGAAGTAGGTCTGCTGAAGGCATGGTTCCTCCGGTGAAGAAGTATCTTGTAATCCAGTCATCTTCATTTTTATCCTGAGTTAAGAGGGAACATTCAGGACATGACATGAAGGCTGTGGGACAAAAAAAAAACTTAGAATGCAAATAGCATTCAGCAGCAACACAGAAAATGGTTCTTTCATGTGATTAAGAAACCAAAAATATACAAACATGAAAATGATGAAATAAACATGTGAGGAATTTGATTTAAAGCAGAGTATTATTTGGTAATCTTCAAAGACTAGTCATCACAGAATGCCGAAACAAACACCAACTAATACACAAAAAGGAGTAAAGAGTACCTCAAAGTGATAAGCAAATGTTTTATGACAAAAGTGATGAATGAAAAACAAGCTATCTTCCTTCATCCACGATGATATCTTCTTAAGAAGTTCCCTATAGTTCTTCATATGCTGCAGGAATTAATGCAACAATTAACTAGTTTCAATGGGGAAAAGAAAACTAGTTAGATTACCTCAAACATTTCTATTGAGACAATTCGGTCGAACGAAGCTTCCATTTCAAAATTGCTGACGTCATCAACAATTATTTCTACATTGGGAAGCTCAAGGTGCCTAAAGATAGTTTGGTGTAAATTTCAACTTTCATGCACAAAACTATGCATACAATTCATACAATATACTTTCATTACTTTAGAAATGACATTAACCTATCAAATCAATGGAAACTGAGAATTTCAAATTAGAGATAAAAATCAATAGAAAACAAGTAGAGCAAAAAAAAAAAAGAAGAAGAAGAGCTTACCTACACTGCTCTTCTATGTAAGCTTTCTGAGTAGATGAGTTGCATATTCCTGTGACCTTGCAGTTTTTGTATCTCTTTGCAACATATATTGAAAAGGAACCCCAGCCACATCCTATGTCAAGAATTTTTTGGCCATCTTTCAGTTGAGCTCTTTCACAATACAATTCTAACATTGCATTTTCGGCATCTTCCAATTTGCTTGTTTTGTCCTTGAAGTAACAACAGCTGCAACCAATGGGGAATTTAGAATTTCTAGCAACATACAGGAGTAATCAGCTATGTAAAGGAAAATAATTAAGGATCAAATGTAAATATTATCAACCAGTGCTGTAATGTGTGTGACCACATTAAAGGAGGGGAAGATAAAGAACAGAGGACTAGAAGACCAGTTACTGGTGAGATCGCTATCCAGAACTAATTGTCTAAGTTTGACTTGACCTTCACATTATCAATGTGGTGGATTCATGTTTGATAAATAATATGGATATATCAAATAAAGTTTAAAAAGAAGAAAAGAAAACTATAATACTTAAGTACTAAAGTTCAGACTGTGTTTTATTTAGGATGGTAGAGTTTTATCTTGTATGGACATAAGTTATAAAAAACTAACAATATTATTTTAATCCATCTCAACTAGTGTTGTAGCATGCATTGGGGTATCGAGTGTTGGCATGATATGATATTGACGGACACGATTGACACAGCGAAAGAAGAGATATAGTAGTGCCAAGTGTCAAGTAGTATTACTCGTAATTTCTCGAAACAATGCATTTTGACCAACCACTCGATACTGTACGAAATTTTAATACATGCTTTTAAACATTCCAAGATCTACTCAAATGAGCTTTAATTCTATATTACCCTTCTGCTTAGCCTGCTTACTTTCAAATATAAGCGTCAATTGAAACTTTGTCAAATTGAGAGTAAAACTAGATAGAATCAATTGAATTCTTGTAAAATTAGATTGATTTGGAGAAACTTAGCTGATCTAACCAATTTTCCCCCTGCCATAGCTTGAACTGTAACTAAAATAAATTTGAGCAAAAGATAGTCTTTGTCACTCATTTGAATTCTGGCTTAAATCACTCAACGTTGTTGACAACCAACCTTTCTGTTGCTTACGAGCCTACTAGTTAGACTAACCACCTCATTGGCCTCTCTCTTGGCTAATATTAATCCACAAAGGTTATTACCAATAATGCAATACCTCTCTCAATCAATAGTAGCCTTAAAACCCCATCCCTACTACATATTACTAATTTAGTGAATATTAACAACTTTATGCTAATATATCTTAGTAATTATTTTGATATATTATAACAGAGTCAGATATCACTAAACTAGTAATAATAATAATATTTGTGATTATGATGATTTTTTTTGCTAATAATTAATTTGCTAATTCTACTATTTGTTGTTCAAAATATGTTATCTGTAATGATGTATTAATGAAACACAATATACATTTTCATTATGATTAAAAACCATTTGCTATCTCAAATATAGAATTATTTTATCTTTACTTTTATGGTTTTTTTCTTAACAATTCAATCTCTATGCTACCAATTTGATACAATGACACATTCTTTGATCATCTGATCCTAACACTGATATTGATTTGACAAGCATGATACATTCATATATACATAAAAAACAACTAAGTATGAAGATGAGCAACAAAAACTCATTAAATATTTTTCAACATAAATAGAGTCAAAATGAGTATTAAATTAGAGGTATTACTCATTTAGATATGTAGAAAGATCATCGTTCAGCTTTAGCACCATGTGGTGTAGGGCTTTAGAGAATGGACAGTTAAAAAACTGTTTTGGATGATAAACCATAAAATTTTAAAAAAGAAGCAGAGTATCAGAAACAATGGAATAAATCAATGAAGGTGTACTCCCCATCAGGCAGAAAATTCTAGTTCTGATTTACTGCTGATATCATCCTAGGACATCAAGTGGCCCTGATGCTTTAAAAATTGGCCTTCTTGTTAAATTTGAAGTAGAAAAGCTATAGCTTAGAGAAATGACCAACCTGTACTTTAAATTCTGTCCAAGCACCAACTTGAAAAATGAGGTGGGTAACTCATAGTGTTGGGATTTGGCTTTATCAGTTTCCACAGCTATAGGCATATCTTCAAGAGCTGTTGAAGATATACAAGATCAGAACATTACCACAACTGACAAATGAAACTACTTATATAGTAAATTAGTGGAAACAGTGCAACTTAAGAAAGACAAAAAGGTAGTCTGTCATGATCAGGTCAGTTATAAATAAGTACCATGGTGAATAGGGTTGTTTGAGTTTAAAAAAAAACAACCAGAATGCAAGGGCCTCTTGCAACAGATTGCACTTTGGATGTGTTCATTGCATCACAAAATCGTATATTTCTAGGTGAAACAACGATGGAATACACATATTCAAGGAGACAACACATTTCACACAGAACTCTGAATCTAAGACTAGAGCACTAAAATTGTGCTAGGAGAACGAAAATGGAGATGACTAAAGAAACTAGTAAAGTATTGATGGAAATAGAATCAATACAAGAACAAAAACATAATAATTCACTAGCTCAAGTGGGAAAGATACAATGGAGAGAGCCAATGCTACACCTTTAGCTATGCTAAAAGAAAACCTCACTAAACTGCAGAAAGTTTGAATGATATAGAATTCATACTTTGACAGACCACAATCAATTTTTTTTTTTTTTTTGAACAATTCTACTTCACAAAATCAAATCTTCAAAGTTCTCTTGAAGGTAAGAACAGAAACGAATATTTTGGAAATCAGAACATCAAAAAAAATTGGGAAAAGTTCAAAATTTTCGCTCTTGCAGTCCAAGACTACGACGGCTGAATTACATGATTAAAACGAAATGAAGTGATTAAGCCAGCAGCAGGCATGGGCTTGAGCCTTACCCTGCTTGAACCGGAGGAGTTCCGCTAGCTGGAGCTCGGCGGAGGGTTGGTAGCCGAGGCGGAGGCGGCCTGCGAGGAGTAGCCGCGTCAGCCTCCTGACCAATGCATCCGGGAGGAGGTTTCTCTCCAGCGCAGCCAGCCCCGCCCGCTCCGCTGCTTCGTAGGGCATCCGAACTATCGCCTCCATATTCTCTCTCTCTCTCTTCTCTATCTCTCGTCCCCCTTCTTAGCTCTAAGCACCGACAGGCACGGCACCGCACCGTACCATTTCAGTGTCGTGGGCGCCACAGCTCGTGCACGTGATATTTATAACTTGGCTTGATTTGAATTGATTGCACTTTTGAAATTTGCCCCTCAAAGTTTAGCAATTACCATTCTCAAGTTTTTTTTTATCCCTTGGATTAAGTAAAAAACTTGGGAATAGTTAACTTAGATTTATTTGCATAATAGAAAATAAGGACCGTCTTTCGAATTTGAAAAACAAGGAAGGGCTAAACTGATAATAGGAAGAAGGGGGTAATTTCAAATTTACCCGAATTTCCAATCTGCTCGCTGAAGGCATGGGAGAGAAACACGTTTCCCTTAGAATAACCACACAAAAGTAGACAGACGCTTAAAAAGTTTTAAAACTAAAAAGTTTTAAAATGCTTAAAAATTATATATATATATATATATATATATATATATATATATATATATATATATATATATATATATATATATATATATATATATAATTACTTAAATATCTGTATATTAAAATTATAAATATCAGCAACCTCTATATTTAATAATAGACTAAAGAGTTTGATTTAATAATATTAATAATTCATATTCGCTGATAATTTTAATCTTTTTTCCAGTATATAAACTTAAAACACAGTTACAAAATTGTTTATCCTTTTCATTTTTTCCTGTGAATATATATTTTTATTAATTATATATATATATATATATATATATATATATATAATTACTTAAATATCTGTATATTAAAATTATAAATATCAGCAACCTCTATATTTAATAATAGACTAAAGAGTTTGATTTAATAATATTAATAATTCATATTCGCTGATAATTTTAATCTTTTTTCCAGTATATAAACTTAAAACACAGTTACAAAATTGTTTATCCTTTTCATTTTTTCCTGTGAATATATATTTTTATTAATTATTAAACTAAAATATAAAATATATCCAGTATATTATAATTTGAAACCAAGTCTATTAATATTAATCTTATGGGATAATTCCTAATTCAGCCCCTCATTATTTGATGTAGTCCTGATTTCATCCTTAATTTTTTAATTGACCAAATTTAGTCTTCCAATTTTCGAACGTTTTCCTAAATTGATCCTTCCGTCCAAATCTCCGTTAAAATAGACGGAAAGACTTGTTTAACCGGTGGAAGTGACCAGTTACTTTTATTCTTGCGCTATTTCCCTAATTCTGGAGTTACCCTAAAAATCACAGAGACTCACGCGTTGTTCATCGATGTAAGGAGAGGTAGCGTATTTTTGCGACTGTTGTCATTTTTTCTCCTCTCTACTTCTATTTCACCCTCCAATAGGTCTCCCCTCCCCTCCCCTCCCACCTCGCTTTGTTATTTTGATTTTAGCTTATCATTCATACAAATACAACTATGTAAGTACAGCTAGATCAAAAACCCCTCCTTTGGTACATACTTACTGGAGATTTTGGAGCAACTGCGACAAGTTAAGGCAACTTTTGTTGTGTTTGCTCTTCATGATAGGTATGCTCCTCCAATTCTGTAGCATAGAAAACAAAAGGTTTCCGATAATGGCATTTCCAAACTTCATTTGTTGAGATTATGTAAAATATAAACTTCATTCACTCAATTTGTATTTGAATGAAATTGAATTTGTAAATGATTCTAGTCATGCTCAATGATATGAAGGGTAATGTAATTCCATTATTTTCTTTTCCAAGCAGAGAGATAAAAAGCTAGTGAAGAACTCAAGCTAAGCTTCCATACATTGTAGAGTATTTTTATTCTCCATGAAGTAGATTTGTTGATGTCACACTCGCTCTCCCCTTAACTCGCTCTCCCCTTATTTAATGACTCAACGTAGTAAAACTTGCTTGGATCACACTTCAAATTATGGTAAGATATACACAAATGAAGTACTTAATGTTTTGCTAATCTACTATGTCCTAATTTTCATTAATTCATGATTAATTATTAATTGTGCATATTTTTCTAGGACTTTGTGGTGAACCAGATTTCCTTACAATTAAGTTTTATTATAATAGGGAGATAAAATATAATCTTCATGATAAAAAAATGTATCGGTGGACAATTCAATTATTTTGACTATGTTGATAGGGATATTTTAGGGATGATTGAATTGTGGGGCTATGCGGAGGATATAGGCTATAAAGACAAGCAATCTATCAAATTTTGGCATAAATTTGTAGAAACATTGAAAGATGGAAGATATTTGAAAAATGGCACAGATGTTTTGGATATTGTCCCCCATATTCCTAGTAATTATGAGGTTGAAATATACATTGAACAGAATGATGGTCAGACGAGGTTGGGGAACATACTAATTAGGATGGAGAAAGATGTCAGGGAATCTAAGATAGATAATATCAGCAAAGATGTTGATGAATTTGAAGAAAGTGATTATGATTTTGATGAAAATGATAGGTTGTTTGAAACTTTTGTGGATTATGATGCAGGAGCCAGTAATGAGAAAGATATGACTGGTGATGGACACATTTATGATGAGTTGCTTCATATGATGCAACTACATGAAGGGGATGTTGATTGTGTGAATGATGATGGTTTTGGAAATCCATTAACTTCTGATGATGATGATGAAATACGAGATTTTCCTATTTATGATAAAAATACTGATTCTGAAACCCCACAATTGAACCTTGGACTGATTTTTAATCCGAAGAAAGAAGCAAAATTTGCAATTAAGAGTTATTGCATCAAAAAAGGAATGCAGTTATGTTTGTAAAGAATGATGGCAAGAGGCTTAGAGCAAAATGTCGAAACAATGATTGTAGATGCAAGAGAGAAATCAATAATTGAAATGTTTGAAGCAATCAGAAATTTGTTGATGTGGCGGTTTCAATTAAATCATGAGAAGGCTGAAAAATGGAATACAAGAAACTGTCCAAGGATAAGAGCTATCTTAGCTAAAATTTCTTTAGAGGCTGCCAAACTTATTCCTATGAAATCAGATGATATGCACTTCCAAATTAAGGCAACAAGCAGTCAAGAGCAACACACAGTGGACCTTTCTACAAATTCTTGCAGTTGTAGACAATGGGATTTGACAGGTATTCCATGCAAGCATGCATTATGCGCACTTTGGTGTAAACATGAAGACGCTGAGGCTTTTGTTAGTCACTATTACAAGACTGAAGCTTACAAGAAATATTATTCGAGATCAATAATGTTGATTAATGGGCCTGATTTGTGGCCAATTTTGTGTTTCCAACTCCACTTCCTCCAGTTTATAATAAGAATAAAGCTGGAAGACCGGCCAAATTGAGAAGAAGAGAACCTGACGAACCTCCAGCAAAATGTCATACCAGATTGAAAACTCCACATAGACAAAACAAATGCAAAAGATGTGGCCATTTAGGTCATAATCAAAGGACTTGTACAGATGACAGAAACACGCAACAAGAGGCAAATTCACAGCAAAGTAGTGTCTAACCAACAAACATCGATTCGGTACTCAATACAAGGGAGAAATTACAAGTTAGTTAAAAACATTCTATGAAAATAGTTTCTTAAAGTTTTGTTAACAATTGTAAAATTGAATACAGGTGAAGAGACCAAATAGAATTGAGATACAGATTGGAGGTGTTGGGTTTTTCGGGCCGCGAAAATCGCGTTTTCGCGTCGCGGAAACCCCGAATCACCCTAGCCATTGGATCTCGTGTGAAGAAAAATTTTGAAAACACGAGTACGAGTTTTAAACTACGATCTACAATAGATCTACAAAGGAAAACCATTTATACCTTCGATGCGTGCCCTTTTCGTAATCCCGCAAGTCCAAGGTACGTTGGATCTCGAAGTTGTCAACGTAGACAACTCTCTAGTGATATCCATACGAACAAGGTATGTTCTCTAACACACAAGGATAGAGAAGAGAGTACCCCAAGTGTACTAGCACTTTCTAGGGCTCTCGGATAGGATTTGGAAGAGAGAAAAGAGAGAAAGCGAAAAAGAATCTTATACACTCACTAGTAGTATCCTCCTTTGTGACCTTCACATTCTCTATTCTCTTGGAACACAACTCACATATCTTCACCCTCCATGAAACCCCACGGCAACAGTAGTAAGGAGGAGGAGGAAGCTAAGGAAGAAGATGAAGCATTAACACACATCAATTGCCACAAAACAAAACCTCCTTTTTGCATTAGTGTGGCCGGCCACACCATTATAACCTCCCCATTTAATGTGGCCAGCCACATTAAATGGAATGGGAGGTGTAACCTCCATGAGGTGGCACACCTCATGAGGTGGAGATGATGTGGCTACCATGTAGGATGAGTCATCCTCCATGAAGTGGCAATTCATCAAGTCAAACTTGATGTTTCAACTTCCCATTTTGGTCAAGTCAAAATTGACCAAATCTCTTCCATGTTGAGTTGAATTCATTCTTTGATCCAAGCCAATTTCAATCTAATGAATCTCAATTCATTAATATAAATTGACTTAATGAATTAAATTTAAATTAGACTCATTCAACAATTGAATCTAATTGAGTCTAACTCAATAAGTCTAATTTAAATCAATCTGAATCCAATTGGTTCATCATATGAACCTAATCCAATTGATTCATCATATGAACCTAATCCAATTGGTTCATCATATGAACCTAATCTCCATCCACTTGTTCTTTGTGTGTGACCCAATAGGTTCTTGTAACGTTGACAATGTTTCTAAACTCCTTTAAAAACATAAGCAATGAGCGGCATCTAGCAATACATCATTGCTACCCAAGTTACAAGAAATGTTGAGATCCAACATCACCTTGTGACTATTAATTGTGACTCCTCACAATATATGACAAGTGCCCTTCTATATATCCTAGACATCTAGATTGATCAATATGAGGCATAGACCGTGTCATCCTCTGATCAATCTAAATCCTGAACTCCAAGTAGACTCACTAAATCAAATGAGCTCAATATCCTATATTGACTCATTTGGGCATGGTCATGCACTTCGTGGTCTCACTCTATCAAGAATACCGATGTCACTCCCGTCATATAGGAGGGATAGATCCCATCTACATCACTCACATCCCTCCGCATAAATTGTTACATACCTAGTAATCGCCTTTATAGTCCACCCAGTTACGGGTGACATTTGACGAAACTAAAGTACATAACTCCTTATGTAGGGAACCATGGTGACTTCAGGTCTAAGGACTAGTAGTCATACTAATAGCCACATGAGAAAGTATATGACACTCATATAACGATCCATGATACTTTCTCATGGCGGGTTATTCAGTATACATTCTCTAATGTATACCCATGTGTCAACTTGATATCTCTATATCCATGACTTGTGAGATCAAGTCATCGAGTTGACCTACATGCTAGTCTTATTGCATTAACATTGTCCCTGAATGTTAATACTCGACTAGGAATGATTAAGAGTAGTGTTCCCTATATCATCTCACTATCGGTTCAACTAACCGATTGATATAGGTGAGAACCATCTACTCAAGGACATTATTATACTTAGTTTATTTGGCACAAATACAAGTAAGTATAATAACCAAAATCCAAATGCCTTTATATATATAGAATATGATACAATAAGTCCAAAATACAATCATCAAATGATTGAGTCTAGGGCTCTAGCTAACAATCTCCCACTAGTACTAGTGTCAATCAGTGTAGGCTCTAAGCCCAAATCACCTAGTGTGACCATCATGATTCTTCTGTGCCAAAGCCTTGGTCAAGGGATCTGCGATGTTAGTCTCTGTAGGTACTATGCAAATCTTCACATCTCCTCTCTCGATGATCTCTCGAATGAGATGGAAGCGTCATAGTGGTCCGTCCGTGTGAGCGAGGTTCCTTCGCTGTTATAGCTCCATTGTTGTCACAATAGAACTCAATAGGGTCAGCAATGCTAGGAACCACCCAAGTTCAATGATGAACTTGTGAATCCAAACCGCCTCCTTTCGCCTCGATGCAAAGAATATACTCCTCGTCAGAATCACCATCGTGTCCGTCAACTCTTCCACCACAAAGACCACCATTAATGCAAAACACGAACTCCGACTGCGATCTATAGTCATCCTGGTAGGTCTAGAAGCTAGCATCACTGTAACCCTTTACAATTAGCTCATCATTGCCTCCATATATCAAGAAATATTCTTTAGTCCTTCTTAAGTACTTAAGAATATTCTTGACCGCTATCCAGTGACTTTCACCTGGATCTGCTCGTCATGCTCAAAGCATACGAGACATCAGGTCAAGTACATAGCATGACGTACATGATCGATCCTATGGCTGAGGCATAAGCGATCTGATCCATGCGGTCTCTCTCCTCTCTAGAAGAGGGACCTTGAGTCTTCGAAAGACTCACGCCATGTGACATCGGCAGAAATCCCTTCTTGGAATTCTACATGGCAAACCGAATGAGTACCTTGTCAATATATGTACTCTGACTTAGGTCAAGCAATCTCTTAGATCTATCTCTATAGATCTGTATCCCTAGAATGCAGGATGCCTCACCTAAGTCCTTCATTGAGAAGCAACTCCCTAGCCAGGTCTTGACAGACTGAAGCATTGGGATGTCCTTCCCAATGAGCAGTATGTCATCCACATACAATATGAGGAAGACAACTATGCCCCCTACAACCTTCTTGTAGACACAAGGTTCATCTTCGTTCTTGATGAAACCGAACTGTTTGATTGCATCATCGAATCGAAGATTCCAGCTCCGAGAAGCTTGCTTTAGTCCATAAATGGACCTATGCAGCTTGCATACTCTACTAATATGCTGTAGATCGACAAAACCCTCAGGCTGTGTCATGTACACATCCTCGAGTAGGTTTCCATTCAGAAACACATTTTTGACGTCCATCTGCCAGATCTCGTAATCGTGGTAAGCTGCAATAGCAAGCATGATCCGAATGGACTTAAACATCGCCATCGGAGAAAAGGTCTCATCATAGTCAATACCATGAATCTGCTTGAAACCTTTAGCTACCAAGCGACCCTTATAGATAAGTCCATCCATGTCTTTTCTCTTAAAGACCCACTTACACCCTATGGGTTTTACCCTTCAGTGGATCAACCAAAGTCCATACTTGGTTGGTGTACATGGATTCCATCTCGATCTCATGGCTTCTAGCCTTCTCTAATCTGGTCTCATCACGGCTTCCGATAGGTGGTAGGCTCATCCTCTGAGCACAACGTCATCATGGTCGATAAGAGAAATGAGTATCTCTCAGCCGACGACGCACCCTATCGGACCTGCCAAGAGGTATGTCTACTTGAACCGGTTGTTGTTCCTCAACTCTTGTGGAACAACATCATCCACAACACTTTGTGGTTCCAGTTCAACTTCCATCGAGGCATCAGTTATTGTTCGCATCTTGAACTTCTTCAAGATCGAACGCCCCACTAGTCTTTCTAGAAACAAAATCCCTTTCTAGAAAGACCCCGTCTGCCACAACTACCTTGTCTTGACCGGAATGTAGAAATAATATCCCTTAGTTTCCTTGGGATATCCAATGAAATAGCACTTGTCGGATTGGGTCCTAATTTGTCCGAGACTTGACGTCGAACGTAAGTCTCACAACCCCAAATCCTCATGAAAGACACCGGAATCTCCTCCACCATATCCTATATGGTGTCTTTATCACGGCCTTTGATGGAACTCGGTTGAGTATAAAAGCTGCCGTGTCTAGAGCATAGCCCCAAAGGTATGCCGGAAGATCTGTGTGACTCATCATAGATCGTACCATATCTAATAGGGTACGATTCCTCTTTTCGGATACACCATTCCACTGTGGTGTTCCAGGAGGAGTGAGTTGGGATAGAATCCCACACTCGGCTAGGTAGTCACGAAACTCATGGCTAAGGTATTCTCCACCTCGATCTGATCGAAGTATCTTAATACTCTTGCCAAGCTGGTTCTGTACTTCATTCTTGAATTCTTTGAACCTTTCAAAGGATTCTGACTTATGTGTCATCAAGTACACATAACCATATCTACTGAAATCATTAATAAATGTGATAAAGTGCATATAACCGCCTCTAGCAGCGACATTGAAAGGGCCACATACATCACTATGTATGAGTCCTAACAAATCAGTCGCTCTCTCGATGTGCCCACTGAAGGGAGTCTTGGTCATCTTGCCTCGTAGGCATGACTCGCATACCTCATATGATTCTAAATCAAATGAGTCCAGCAAACCATCCTTATGGAGCTGGGATAAGCGCTTGTCATTTATATGACCTAAGCGACAGTGCTAGAGATAGGTTTGGTTCAGGTCATTTGACTTGAACCTCTTGGTATTTATGTTATAGATAGGCCTCTCAAGGTCTAGAAAATAGAGTCTGTTTATCAGAGGTGCACTATAATAGAACATATCGTTTAAATAGACGGAACAATATTTGTTCTTTATTATAAACGAGAATCCTTTCTTGTCTAAACAAGAAACTAAAATTATGTTCTTAGTCAAGGCAGGCACATAACAACAATCATCTAATTCTAGTAATAGCCCAGAGGGCAGAGATAGATGGTAAGTTCCTACAGCAATAGCAGCAACCCGTGCTCCATTGCCTACTCGTAGGTCTACCTCACCCTTCGTCAATGCCCTGCTATTTCTTAGCGCTTGTACATTAGTACAAATGTGCGAAGCACATCCGGTATCTAATACCCACGATGAAGAAATAGAGAGGTTGACTTCTATAACATGTATACCTAAAGTAGAAATCTTATTTCTCTTCTTCTTAAGATCTTCCAGGTATTCTTTGGAGTTCCTCTTCCAGTGCCTTGCTTTTCCTTGATTTAGGTGACAAAGATGTTCAACCATATCGTAAGCGCTCATCAACTCATGTTGCTTCTGAAGCTCAGAGTTCATGGTCGCGAACATAAGACAAGACACATCTAATGCGTCATCTTGATGCTTCTTGTAAGCATCTCGGTCTGCTCGCGTGGCAGTGGCAGGAGGAGCCTCCGGAATGGGCTGTAGAACGTCAGTTTACGTTCTTGGGTGAGAACTATTCTCGGGTTCCTATTCCAGGAAATTTGCTCCGTGAGCTTGTCCTTCTTAAGGATGATATCGCGAGAGAGGTGTTCGTATTCGACGTCATGGAAATTCTACAACAAAAATAAATGCAGAAATAAGTATCATATTCTTAATCATTTAATTAGGCCTTTAACTAAATGATGCTCCCACTGAATTCTATAATTCATGTGGGACAAGATCCACATCATACTAACCCTTGAGTTAGCTTTGGCTAATACGCCCAAGATTTAGTATGATCGGTAGGTAACAATTACCAATTACATCTCTATGCAACTCTTGTTTATAGGATGAAATCCGCATTTATATTAAAACTCGAGTTAGCTTTGGCTAATACGCCCGAGAATTAATATAAACGTGATTTTGTCCTACCTTTCCAACCATTGGAAGAATGCATATAGTTGTACTCGATCCAACCGAGTAAACTAGGAATACTCTATCTAATTGAGTTTGTACTCGCCCATGCGTTGATAGGCGAGACCAAGATTGTCCCTCCGTACCCTATCAAGATAGTATGTGTTGTTCTGCTTTGGCAGATTCAACAACATCATGCGATCGAGGTAGTGGTAGGTATCACGGCATGGTAGGCATTTTGAGTTGTCGTGATTTAGATCTAATCTAAATGATGTTGTATCATATACACGAAATAGATCTAATCTAATCGATAGAGTGCATCTTGTACACGATGTAGATCTAATCTAATCGTAAGGGTGCATCTTGTGCACGATTTAGATCTAATCTTAATCGCTAGGCACTAATTAATTACTTAATTAAACATGCATCATATACACAAGTAATTAACTAAGTTTTGTGATTAGTCATGACCCTACTACGATCTTCTCAAGCCAATGAGAAGATCGGATGGTCAACCTAAGGTCAACTTCTCAAGCGCCTTCCTTTTGACCACCTTGTGTTGCTCGCGCCTTCCTCGTAACTCCGTCTCGAGTGGACCTTCCACAGCTCCAATTTTGTACATTACAATTTTGAAACTCGAGTTACATTCAAGTCTAAATCTAATTTACAATCAGAATAAAAGAAAGGCACGACGCGCAGGTCGCGAAAAATAAAATAAAATACAACACGCACATCACATCACGGCGCACAGGCCGTATTATGAATTACAACACAAATTGTCCAATCAAATAGGGTCTTTGGACCATGACTATCACAAAATTAATATATAGTTCAAAATTATATACTTTTCATAATTTTCTGTAATTTTTCATAATTTTACAGATTTTAAGAGTAAAATTTTCCTGGCGATCCCGATTAGCGATTTCGGGCGCAATTGCGGAGCAAATCCCCTTGCGGGGTTAGGGGCAGTACCCCTACCCGCGATCTAACTATCGCGAGTTGCTCCTAAGCGATCCTATAGCACCTAAGTCCGCTGTCCCAAAACGATTTGGGTCGAAACATTGCCGTTTCGGAAAATTCTTCTCGGTAGTCGAAGCCTACAAGTGCCGAAACACTTGTGCTTCGCTTCTACGAGAAAAATACCCATAAAATCATAAAAATTAGGAAATTCACAGAATGTTACAGTAGGCATATTTTTCACAAAAATACTAATTTAAACTCGTACTCGATTCGCACGTGGCTCTGATACCACTGTTGGGTTTTTCGGGCCGCGAAAACCGCGTTTTCGCGTCACGGAAACCCCGAATCACCCTAGCCATTGGATCTCGTGCGAATAAAAATTTCGAAAACACGAGTACGAGTTTTAAACTACGATCTACAATAGATCTACAAAGGAAAACCATTTATACCTTCGATGCGTGCCCTTTTCGTAATCCCGCAAGTCCAAGGTACGTTGGATCTCGAAGTTGTCAACGTAGACAACTCTCTAGTGATATCCACACGAACAAGGTATGTTCTCTAACACACAAGGATAGAGAAGAGAGTACCCCAAGTGTGCTAGCACTTTTCTAGGGCTCTCGGATAGGATTTGGAAGAGAGAAAAGAGATAAAGCGAAAAGGAATCTTATACACTCACTAGTAGTATCCTCCTTTGTGACCTTCACATTCTCTATTCTCTTGGAACACAACTCACATATCTGTTGGATCGTGAAACGTCGATAGAGGGGGGATGAATATCGATTCGAAAAAAAAAATCGCGTTAATAAGAGTTAAGCGCAGCGGAATAATAAAAAACTTAGGCAAACTGAACAAGGTGTTTTTTTACTTCGTTCGGAGCCTGTGACGACTCCTACTCGAAGGCCCGTACTCCTTGAGTACTTTCGTTGGGCAATTGACTAGCAATTCGAAATACTATTACAAATTAAGGTACAGAAATGCTAATGGAAATAAAGAGATACCGACAAGAAAGTTAACCAAAGAAGAAGGAGCACTTTGTCGGAACTTTGTTAGCGTTGCAGGAGCGTAGAGCAGCAGAGCAAGCAGTCGAAGAGTTCTCAGTTGTTATTGAAGCTCCACCCCTGGGGCTTCTTTTATATGCTGCTCCGGGCGCCTGGATCCCTTCTGGGCGCCCTGGTGCGACGTGGCAAGTCTAATCAGTGAACTCCACGTGGCGACGACTCGGCCTGGATAAAATTCACCTCCGGGCGCCCGGACCTCCTATTTCCATAAACTTCCTTTCCTGCAAAATAGAGTTAGTCCGAGGCAAATATATATTCTGCAAAACAGATTGTTAGCACAACTAAAGTAATATGATTTAACAAGAAAAGAGTATGACTTAGATTCCGTCTTTCCGAGACCGGAATCTAGTCACGATCTCGACTTAGATATCCGAAATGGATCTAAGCCGGATCGACGCCTAATGTTCCCTTCCTGGGAACGCGTCCTCGCAGTCACTCCCCTCCAGTGACTTACCTCACTTACTTGCCAGACGTCCGGTCAGCCCGTCGACCCATCTGGACTTCGTGCTAGCTATCCGGTCAGCCCGTCGACCTAGCTGGGCTTCGTGCCTAAGCGTCCGGTCAGCCCGTCGACCCGCTTGGACTTCGTGCCAGCTATCCGGTCAGCCTGTCAACCTAGCTGGGCTTCGTGCCAGACATCCGGTCAGCCCGTCGACCTATCTGGACTTCTCCTGCACACTTGATCAAAGTGTCAGACAACAACAAACTAACTTAACCTGATTTGTCATTCATCAAAACCTGGGTTAAATCGTTAGTGCTAACCGCACCAACAATCTCCCTCTTTTTGATGGAATGACAACCTGGTTAAGTTAGTGAAAACATATGCAAGTAACAACATGCATTTATGTGGTTTTTAAGTTAATTTGTATTTTCAGTTTGGTTTAGCTAACTTAACCACCTAACCCTCCCCCTTTGTCATTCATCAAAAGAACAAATGTCAAGTAAGCATAAATACAGACTTCAGACAAAATAAAAAATAATGTCAAGTTAACCTAGGAGAGTTTAAAACATAGATTATTTTGCTTTTATTTCATAACTTTTGTAAAATAACTAAGTTTTGAAAATAGCTAATTTAGTACATTTTGAGTAATTTTGAAAGATAATTTTTGCAAAATAAATTGACTTTGCAAAAGAAAGAGAATTTTAAGATCAAATTTTCAAAGTAAGTTTCAACTTTAAAAACACTTTTCAAACATGTGTTTTTAAAACCAAAATTTCAAGGTTTAGATTTTCAAAATAATTGGGGTAGAATTTTCTAAAGAGATTTTAAAGAGAAAAAAATAACACTTAAGGAGATTAAAAAAACCTCCCCCTGAATTTGATACTCCTTTAATTTATTACTCTCTTTAATTTAATATCTCCCCCTTAATTTAATACTAAGGTTTGGTTGTGTTAAATTTCAGAAGCCCTAACACATTTGTCTAATTTAGTAACACTTATATTATTATCTCTGTATCCTTGGTATAACTGTTTATTTGAATTTGATTAATTAATTAATTTTAGATTCAGGCGCTTAACTTTAGTTTAAGGTTAAATAAGATAAGATTTTATTAATTCAATAACAGTTAAGCATTATTAATAATTTATTGATTAGTTTTTACTTGATTTAATAATTTAATACTTAGTGAAATAATTTAAATTTCATATTACCTGATTGAGTTGGTCAATGAAGGTGTTAGTTATAATTATTATTATTATTTTTATATATTTTTTTTTTTTTTTTAAAGGGACTTCTAAATTAGCATTTTAAAAGAAATTTAAAATAATTTTTATAATATGTTTTATATCAATTAACATACGTTTGATTCAGTTTTAAAATGACTAAGTTTAAGTTAAAAAGTTTTTAAATTAATAATTTTTAAGTTTAAAACAATTTTAAAAATATTTTTTAAGTTAATTAAAATAATTTTAAGTTAAAATAATTTTTAAGTAAAAATAATTTTTATGTTAAAATAATTTTTAAGTTAAAATGATTTTCAAATTATTTTTTAAGTTAAAAAAAATAATTTTTAAGTTAAAATAATTTTTATGTTAAATTATTTTTAAAATAATTTATTAAAAAGAGTTTTAAAATAATTTTTTAAATGAATTTTTAAAATAATTTTTAAATGAATTTTTAAAATAATTTTTAAATGAGTTTTTAAAATAATTTTTAAAAGATTTTTTTTTAAAAGAGTTTTTAAAGAATTTTTAAAATAGTTTTTAAATAATTTTTAAAATAGTTTTTAAATAATTTTTAAAATAGTTTTTAAATAATTTTTAAAATAGTTTTTAAATAATTTTTAAAATAGTTTTTAAAGAATTTTTAAAAAAGTTTTTAAAGAATTTTTAAAATAGTTTTTAAAAAAATTTTAAAATAGTTTTTTAAAGAATTTTTAAAATAGTTTTTAGAGAATTTTAAAATAGTTTTTTAAAGAATTTTTAAAATAGTTTTAAAATAATTTTTAAAGAATTTTTAAAATAGTTTTTAAAAAAAAATTAAAATAGTTTTTAAATAATTTTTTAAAATAGTTTTTAAAGAATTTTTTAAAATAGTTTTTAAATAATTTTGAAAATAGTTTTTAAATAAATTTTTAAATATTTTTAAAGAATTTTAAAATAGTTTTTAAATAATTTTTAAAGTAGTTTTTAAAGAATTTTTAAAATAGTTTTTAAAGAATTTTTAAAATAGTTTTTAAAGAATTTTTAAAACAATTTTTAAAATAGTTTTTAAAGAATTTTTAAAATAGTTTTTTAAAGAATTTTTAAAATAGTTTTTTAAATAATTTTTAAAATAGTTTTTAAATAATTTTTAAAGTAGTTTTTAAATAATTTTTAAAATAGTTTTTTAAAGAATTTTTAAAATAGTTTTTAAAAGAATTTTTAAAATATTTTTAAATAATTTTTAAAGTAGTTTTTAAATAATTTTTTAAAGTTAATTTAATTTTTAAAATATTTTTTTTAAAATTAATTTAATTTTTAAAATAATTTTTTTAAGATAATTTAATTTTAATTTGAAATTCGAAATTTAATTTTAATTAATTTTAATTTAATTTGAAATTTGAAATTTAATTTTAATTTGAAATTCGAAATTTAATTTTAATTAATTTTAATTTAATTTGAAATTTGAAATTTAATTTTAATTAATTTTAATTTAATTTGAAAATTAATTAATTTAATCTTTATTTATCTCACCCGATCTAGATTATCAATCAAGGAATCCTATAATTTTGTGAGATGAATTAGATTTAATTACAGAGTTTGGTTTAACTTGTGTTAGATTCAGGTTTAGCTTTGGTCTCAACAAATAGGTATTTTTCGGATAAACTTCTAAGCTTGGTGAGTCACCTGGACATCATTAGAAGTAACCAACCCTTCGAGGTTTTCCGAATAGTCCTGATCTTGTCCGAATGCTGAATCAACGGACGCTGGGTACGTGGCGCTCCCCGGCTGCTGACGTGGGTCTTAGACTAGTTGCACGAACCTCCGGCGAACCTGCACAGAAGTCGGGCCGGGAAGGGGTTCCCGGCGGCGACCCTCAAGTTAGGCGAAGCTCAAGAGAGAAAAAGTGGCTCCAAAACTCATAGAAAGCGTACCTCCGGCGAAGGATGAGGGCTTTTATATAGGGCAACGAAGAAGCGAGTGTACACATATCGAGGTGTACACGTGTCCATGGCCCATGCCCTAGTAAGGGCTTGTCAGTGAGCTTACCTAACCCATATTGCTACAGTCCAAGCATGTCCTCGATGGGACAGCGGAACCTCCCGTCAGAAGATTTGGAGTATGGCCTACACGTGAAACATACCTGCTATCAGAAAAAGATGTCCCTTGTCCTTTTCCCCTTTACTCCATATCTGGCGTCCGGCCGGACAGTTCCCTCAACATCCGGTCGGATATATGCGATGGTTTACATGGGGAGATTCTCCATCACGTGCTTTGTGGAGACTATTAGCAGTACGTTACCTTATGGCTTTGGCCGAGCGTGCAGTCCGCTCGGCCCTGCGACCTTCTCCACTGAGCGCCGGAACCCTGATTTCGACAGGGCGCCTTTAACCATCAGCCGAACACCAAGCGGTCGGCCGGTCGGTCGAACCCATCCATTTCCGGACGTTCGATTCCACCGGACGGTCGGCCGGTCGGTCGGACCCGGCCCTCCCCGGATGGACAACTGTCACTTTGACTTCCACGTGGCGTTGACTCCACAGGACGAGGTCCCCTATTCTTACTACCGGATCACTTGCCTCCCCTTCAAGTCTAGTCGAAGGAGGCGAATAGTCCGACTGACTGGACTACGAATCTAGCCGAACGGCTCCTCCGTGCTAGTACCCTCCGCTCGGCCAACTATAGAGATAGCCTTAAGCGAATCAACGATGGCATTCACCGGATCTCCTCGTGTTCTGCGCCAATCTTCGACATTAAGGTTGATCATGCTTTCATTAAATGCTCTGAATGATTGAATGTCATGTGGAGCACTGCCATCAGCGTACGGCGGCGGTGGCATGGTGTTTTGATGTGATCGAAGCAATTCGAAATGGACGGCTCGATGCATGCTTTGATTCCCGTGACCTGGATCCGACGGTGGAGGCCGCCCGGCCTTCACCCTATAAATTCTTCATTTCCTTCTCTCCCTCACTTGCCTCCGCGATTTCAAGCATTGCCCCCTGCGCTTTGGAGCTCCGGCGATCCTGTTTCTGCTCTCCGACGCTCTCCGGCGCCTTTTCCTTGATCCCTTTCCCCGCAGTAAGGTTTTATATCTTTCCTTCCTCCTTTCCGGTGTTTCCTCCGCATTTCTTTCTCAGTTTCGATCCTTGAAACCTCCTTTGGTTTGCTGTTGTTTTTCTCCTGCCTTTTTGCCTTTTGATTCCTTCCGATCGGCCCATGGCTAGCTCTTCCAATCCCGAAGATCAGTCGCTCGGCCCATGGTACACCACCATGCAGTCCCGATTCGAACAGCGGGACTTCGATATTTTGACAGACAATTTCGAAATCCTAGAGGATTTCGAAATTCGCTTAGCTGGTCCTTCCGCTCGGCCTCACAGGCCGCCGCGCGGAGCTTTCTGTGTCTTCCGAGACCAGTTTACCGCCGGTCTGCGTTTTCCTGTACATCCTTTCATCATAGATGTCTGTAATTTTTTCGGTGTGCCGCTCGGCAGTTTAGTACCCAATACCTTCCGTCTCCTCTGCGGTGTTGTCGTTTTGTTTAAGATTCACAACATCCCCCTCCGACCGGAGGTCTTCTTTTATTTCTATTACCCCAAGCAAGCCGGGCACCTTCATGTTCCAAGCTCGGCCCGGCTTGGTCTTTTTCAACAAACTTCCTACTTCCAATAAACATTGGAAGGATTATTTTTTCTACATCCGTATGCCCGATCAGGCCACCTTCCCGACAAAGTGGCAAGTCAACTTGCCCCCCACTCCCGAGCTGAAGAAATTCAAGACCCGACCGGACTATCTCCACGCCGCAAATATGCTAGCCGGTCTGCGACTTGACATCAATAAGCTTCTTCACGAAGGAGTGATGTACATCTTCGGCTTGAGTCCTATACGGACTCCTCTTCCGGCCGGCTTCGGTAAGAACTTTGCTTTGATTGCTAACTGATTTCTTTTCCTTTCTTTGCAGCGGACATCGTCATGGATTCGGTCATGGCCGACGTTTTGAAGAGAAGGGCGGCAGCGTTAGAAGCCGCGGCTGCCAAAGAGATGGAAGCGCTGGGTATCCAGCCGGTCGGATCCCATGAAGGAGAGAGCGGAACTCAAGCTAAGTCGGCCGCTCAAGCTTCTCAACAGCACGTGGCCAGCGGAGCCATCTCTCCCGGAGAACCAACTGCCCCTGAGGAAGGTTCCGCTCGGGAGGAGGAGCAGCCTCTGCAAAAGAGGCGCCGAGTGGAGACTCCCCTGCGGTCGGCTACCTCCGCAATCCAACCATCCGAGCGGGTCACTGCGACTGCTCGGGGCAAGGCACCAGAGGCCGAAACCATTTCATCCGACCGGACGCCTTCTGACTGGGACGAGCCAGCTGCTCCAGTTGAGGCTACTCCGATCAGCACTCTTCCGCCTGCTCGTCATTCAGTCCAACGCTCGACCATTCGTTCGCAGTTTTCTGCGCCGGCTTCTGATCCCCTTCCGACTGCCGGTCGGACGACCCCCGACCACGGCCGTACTATACGAGTATCTCTTCACCTCCCGACTGAAGAGCTGCTGCCTGAGGCCAACCGCCCGACCGCGCCCGAGCACACTATTACCCTGAAGGGGCCTCTCGCTGAGATGTGGGCCGACGCTCGGGCACGCGTCGCCCTGATCCCCATCGGGAACCTGGCTAACAGCCATATGCAGCAGGCCACGGGGGTAAGTTTGTAATCTACCAAGTTTTGTCTTCCTTCCTCCCGATCGGCCACTAACAGCTTCTAATTCTTCCCGTCAGAGATGGGTAGAAGAAATTGCGGTTTCCAATCGCTTGGCCCTGGTGGATGAAGAGCTGCGACAACTGAAGGCAGCGGTTGGTCCGTCCGGCCTTCAGGGCCCTTCATATTCCGATCTACAGAAGGAGCTGAAGAAGGCCCAAGATATGCTGGCGGCCGAACAGAAGAGAACAGCCGACCAGGCTCATCATTTGGCCGAGCTCGAGCGACAAGTCAAGTCGCTCGACCAAAAGTTTACCCTGGCCACCACTCGGAAGAATACGGCCATTTCTGACTTGGAGAAGAAGAATGTGGAGGCTCGAGGCTTGGAGCTGAAGGTCAAGGAGTTGATGGAGCAGCTCGACCAAGAGAAAGTGAACCGCTCGGCCGACACCACCAAGCATAAGGACGAACTGACCACTTTGCAAGAATCTCTTGCTGCAGCCCAATCGGCCTTCAAAGAGTACCAAGAGGCTGAGCCGAGTCGGGTTGCACCTTTAAGACAGGGCTACATCCGCTCGGCCGAATTTTCGGAGAAAATCTGCGAGCGGATGTACACCGCCTTTGATTTGGCAATGACCGCCACCATGACTTATCTGAAGTCGAAGGGCCTTCTCCTCGAGTCCGCCTCTATTCCGGCCAGCGACCAGGTGGCTCTTCTGGATAACATCCCCAAGACCCTTTATGATTATATTGAGTAGTTTCTGTAATTGGGTCACTCGACTGGATGTCATCTCTTTTTGTAATTAGGCCGCTCGGCCTAAAGTTTTAACTTTAATGCAATGTTTTCCTTGTATTTGATGCCTCTTTACATAACTAAATTGTGTGTTTATCCGCTCGCCCATTATTACTTCTCGTGCTCCCGCTCGGCGAAATATACCATGTCCCTCTTTCAAGATGTTAGAGCTCGTTTTCAAGATGTCAAGTACCTTTGGATACTGGGCCAATCGGAGCGTGGAGACGGTCGAACGGTATCGAAATTGCGTACCTCGGGACACTTGCCGTACTTTTTATTGCTATAATCCGCTCGGATGTTTATAGACGTCGGTTCGTTTCTCGATATTTAACGTCGGAGCTCAACGGTCTTCCGCTCGGACGTTTATAGACGCCGGCTCGTCTCTCGATATTTAACGTCGGAGCTCGACGGTCTTCCGCTCGGATTATTTATAGACGTCGGCTCGTCTCTCGATATTTAACGTCGGAGCTCGACGGTCTTCCGCTCGGAGGGTTTATAGACGCCGGCTCGTCTCTCGATATTTAACGTCGGAGCTCGACAGTCTTCCGCTCGGAGGGTTTATAGACGTCGGCTCGTCTCTCGATATTTAACGTCGGAGCTCGACGGTCTTCCGCTAGGATTATTTATAGACGCCGGCTCGTCTCTCGATATTTAACGTCGGAGCTTGACGATCTTCCGCTCGGAGGGTTTATAGACGCCGGCTCGTCTCTCGATATTTAACGTCGGAGCTCGACGGTCTTCCGCTCGGGCGTTTATACACGTCGGCTCGTCTCTCGATATTTAACGTCGGAGCTCGACGGTCTTCCGCTCGGATTATTTATAGACGCCGGCTCGTCTCTCGATATTTAACGTCGGAGCTCGACGGTCTTCCGCTCGGAGGGTTTATAGACGTCAGCTCGTCTCTCGATATTTAACGTCGGAGCTCGACGGTCTTCCGCTCGGATTATTTATAGACGCCGGCTCGTCTCTCGATATTTAACGTCGGAGCTCGACGGTCTTCCGCTCGGAGGGTTTTCCCTTTCTTGTCGTCTCGTCTCGGCATTTCATCCGAAGAAGATCCCCTATCTCTATGAGTGGGTACGGCTTCGGGGGTGCAGAATAGGGCCCGGTGGAATGCAACGGTGGCTTGAGGTGCTTCCGCTCGGCCACCAGAAGCAGACGTTGCTTGCTGCTCCGGCCGCTCGGCCGCTGATTTCTGTTTCTGCTCCACAAGCTTAGCGACCCTCAACTCGACCAGGGCGTCGAGTTCCTCCGTAGAGAGCGTCACCGTGTGTTGTCGTCCAGTCTCGTCCATTGCTTCCGTTCGGATGCAGGAGCGTTCCCACAGACGGCGCCAAATTGATCCTGTCCGAATGCTGAATCAACGGACGCTGGGCACGTGGCGCTCCCCGGCTGCTGACGTGGGTCTTCGACTGGTTGCACGAACCTCCGACGAACCTGCACAGAAGTCGGGCCGGGAAGGGGTTCCCGGCGGCGACCCTCCGACGCTCAAGTTAGGCGAAGCTCAAGAGAGAAAAAGTGGCTCCAAAACTCATAGAAAGCATACCTCCGGCGAAGGATAAGGGCCTTTATATAGGGCAACGAAGAAGCGAGTGTACACATATCGAGGTGTACACGTGTCCATGGCCCATGCCCTAGTAAGGGCTTGTCAGTGAGCTTACCTAACCCATACTGCTACAGTCCAAGCATGTCCTCGATGGGACAGTGGAACCTCCCGTCAGAAGATTTGGAGTATGGCCTACACGTGAAACATACCTGCTATCAGAAAAAGATGTCCCTTGTCCTTTTCCCCTTTACTCCATATCTGGCGTCCGGCCGGACAGTTCCCTCAACATCCGGCCGGACATATGCGATGGTTTACATGGGGAGATTCTCCATCACGTGCTTTGTGGAGACTATTAGCAGTACGTTACCTTATGGCTTTGGCCGAGCGTGCAGTCCGCTCGGCCCTGCGACCTTCTCCACTGAGCGCCGGAACCCTGATTTCGACAGGGCGCCTTTAACCATCAGCCGAACACCAGGCGGTCGGCCGGACCCATCCATCTCCGGACGTTCGATTCCACCGGACGGTCGGCCGGTCGGTCGGACCCGGCCCTCCCCGGATGGACAACTGCCACTTTGACTTCCACGTGGCGTTGACTCCACAGGACGGGGTCCCCTATTCTTACTACCGGATCAAGTCCTATCCACGGAGCTTAGTACTAAACCTTGGTCTACCTAGTTAGGATCCGTAAGGGGTAGCTTCGGTCAGTTCCACTTGGCCAAGTGCACCAGATCGAAGCCATATCTTTCTAGACATGCGATGCCCAAGCTTCCCCAACGTACTATCATCCAAAACTTCACCAGTACTACTTGTCAAGTTAAACTTTTGTCCCTGTTTATTCTATTCCTAACCACCATGCCAGGTAATCTACTCTTATTATACCCTTGTCGGGTAAATTAATTTTGGAGGTGCCAGCTATTCTGGAGGCTCCCCTGAATTATTTAAGATTTTTATATAATTAGAGTTGGTTTTAGTTAAGTTTTAATGGTTAATTTTAAATTTAAGTTTTTAATTTTGAATTAATTAAATTGGTCAAATTGTCTTTCTTTAAGAGAGTGTATTTAATATTTGAATTTTCTTTCAATTTCAATTTTATTGGGTTAATTGAATTATCTTTCTTTAATAGCTTATTTTTAAAGTTTAAGTTTTTATTTTTTTTAAATTTGAATTAACTAAACTGTTTGAATTATATTTTCTTAACGGTTTATCTTTTTGCTTTTTATTAATTGTTAATTTTAAAATTTCTAGATTATTTTTGTTTAATATGTTATCTTTAACATTTAATTTTAAGTTTGTTAAATTCCGTTTTGATTTTATCAAAGTGTTTGATTTTATCCTTATATTTTCTTTGCCTTTTAAATTGATATTGTTAATTGAATTTATTAGATTAGTTTTATCTTTAAAATTTAATTTTTTATTAATTAAATTATCTTGGTTTTGGATAGCATTTTCTAGACTGATTTTATCTTAATTATTAAATATTTTATCAAGGTATTTATTGATTTTATCCATTTTCTCATTTTTAGCATTTAAATTCAAATTTATTTTAATGTTTGACTTATTTATGTCTAAATGCTCACCTAATTTTAAATTTTCTGAATTAATTAAATTATTTGAATTGATTTGGTCATTGTTCTGTTTGACCAAGTCAAGGTTGATGCCAAATTGATCAGAGTCTTGATTGACTTGATCAGAGTCTAGATTATTTTGTGATTTTGAATTTAAATCATTTAAATCTAGAGTATCATGCACCATACTTGGACTAATTTCATACTTATCATCACGTTGATTATTTAAACTACTATTGGCAGGAGTATTTTGGTAAATATTACTAACCTTGAGCGCAATCCCTAATTCAGTAGGCTTCTCCGTTGGATTTGACTCGAATCCATATTTGACTTTAACTTAATCTTCTAGCTCCATCGGCGTCTCGTGAAGCTTGATCAACTGGGTCCACAGCTCATATGCATTCTTGTACTTTTCTAATCTGCATAAAATATTGTTAGGTAAAACATTACAAATAATGTTACTTACCTTTTTGTTCAGTTCCGAGTTTTGAGAAGGTTTCCTCAAAATTATCATATAATCGATGTCTACGCTTCCTAAGAAGCATTCCATTAATCGCTTCCAGTAATTGAAGTCTTCATAATCGTATGGTGGTGGTTCGCAGGGGTTCCGTCCTTCTAGAAGAGTCATAATTTCCGACAAGAGAAACAAACAAAAAAAAATCTCAAGACTTGGTCTTGGATTAGCAGTGCTGGAGAAAGAATATAATATTGCACTAATTTCAAAAAAATATTAATAAAAAATATTATTCCAAAATTTTGAAAATGTAATATTTTATCAATACTAAGTAACGGTGAAAAGATGATGATTTGTTTTTCAAAAATGGTTTTGGAGGGAAAAAAAATGAAAGGTGTAAGGTTTTATTTTAAAGACGAACGATATCTAATTTTTCTTTTAAAAAAAACACCCCTCTTTGCCTGACTGGTGGTTGCACCAAATCAGAGCGGTACCTGATCTGATACCACTTGTTGGATCGTGAAACGTCGATAGAGGGGGGGGGTGAATATCGATTCGAAAAAATCGCGTTAATAAGAGTTAAGCGCAGCGGAATAATAAAAAACTTAGGCAAACTGAACAAGGTGTTTTTTTACTTCGTTCGGAGCCTGTGACGACTCCTACTCGAAGGCACGTACTCCTTGAGTACTTTCGTTGGGCAATTCACTAGCAATTCGAAATACTATTACAAATTAAGGTACAGAAATGCTAATGGAAATAAAGAGATACCGACAAGAAAGTTAACCAAAGAAGAAGGAGCACTTTGTCGGAGCTTTGTTAGCGCCCGGACCTCCTATTTCCAGAAACTTCCTTTCCTGCAAAACAGAGTTAGTCCGAGGCAAATATATATTCTGCAAAACAGATTGTTAGCACAACTAAAGTAATATGATTTAACAAGAAAAGAGTATGACTTAGATTCCGTCTTTCCAAGACCGGAATCTAGTCACGATCTCGACTTAGATATCCGAAATGGATCTAAGCCGGATCGACGCCTAATGTTCCCTTCCTGGGAACGCGTCCTCGCAGTCACTCCCCTCCAGTGACTTACCTCACTTACCTGCCAGACGTCCGGTCAGCCCGTCGACCCGTCTGGACTTCGTGCTAGCTATCCGGTCAGCCCGTCGACCTAGCTGGGCTTCGTGCCTAAGCATCCGGTCAGCCCGTCGACCCGCTTGGACTTCGTGCCAGCTATCCGGTCAGCCTGTCGACCTAGCTGGGCTTCGTGCCAGACATCCGGTCAGCCCGTCGACCTATCTGGACTTCTCCTGCACACTTGATCAAAGTGTCAGACAACAACAAACTAACTTAACCTGATTTGTCATTCATCAAAACCTGGGTTAAATCGTTAGTGCTAACCGCACCAACAATATCTTCACCCTTCATGAAAACCCACGGCAACAGTAGTAAGGAGGAGGAGGAAGCTAAGGAAGAAGATGAAGCATTAACACACATCAATTGCCACAAAACAAAACCTCCTTTTTGCATTAGTGTGGCTGGCCACACCATTGTAACCTCCCCATTTAATGTGGTCGGCCACATTAAATGGAATGGGAGGTGTAACCTGTTGGAACCCAAGGTTGGTTTTGGTGTGATCAACAAGTTAAGTTAGGTCCTGCGTTATTTCTAACCTTGTGTCTAAGTGTGCAGGAGCTTAGGAGCACAGGTACTCGAGCGGAAGACGCAGCTAGCGAGAAGGACGGCACGCGGTGTGTCCGAGGGACGAGGTGCTGCGGAAGAGTACACCGGCAGACGAGAAGGAAGTGTGCGCGGTGGTTCCGAGGTACGAAAGCCGGAGCGGAAGATTGCTCGGGGAGCAAGAGACGCAGCTAGCGCGAAGGTCGGCACGGGGTGCGACCGAGGGACGAAGTCTGCGGATGAGTACGCTGGTGGACGAGAAGGGATACGCGGCAATTCCGAGGGACGAGAAGCCGGAGGGAAGCACGCTCGAGAAGACCGGAAGATGGGTTCGGGTGAGCCCTATTCCGGATGTCAGAGATCACCCAAGCGGGCGAGCAGAAAGACCCACTAGGCGAGCTAAGCGGAGAAGAGACGGACCAAAAGTCAGGGGTTGACTTTTGGCTCCTCCAGCTGTCCGGGGCGCCCGGAAGTGACTTTTTCCCAGGATCGAGCTTTGACTCGATCCAACTGTTGGGGGATAAATTTTATCCCCCCCAGGGCGCCCGGAATCCTTCCAGGCGCCCCGACCAAGGCTATAAATATAGCCTTGGTCCAAAAGCTTTTCAACAATCACGATCATTCTATTTCCAAACACTTGTATGCTTTAGTTGTAGTTAAGCTTCTGTTTTTGTGCCTAAAACACTGTAAGAGGCTTCTCCGCCTGAAGGAGTTTTTGAGCTTAATTTTCCTTGGATTAACAACCACATCGGTTGTAACCAAGTAAACATCTGGTGCCTCGTCTTTTCTTTTATGTTTTTATTTATCTGCTTAATTTATTTTACAAGTGTTAGCTTAATCGTTCGAGGAAGGGTTATCTGATTTTTTGACAAGTTATTTACCAACCCTTCTAGCCGGCCTAACGGTCCTACAAGTCGTATCAGAGCCGAGTACGCCTCAGAAGGACTAACCGCCGTCTGAAGCAACAATGGCCGGAGCTAGCGACTACCCACCAACATTCGAGGGGGAGCTTTCTTCATGGAAGCAACAAATGAAGGTATTTCTTAACTCTGATATTGGTATTTCTCTAATAATGAAAACAGGTTATGAAGCACCGAAAGACATGAACGGAGAGAAAATCGGCATACGCCTTTGGAACGAGAAGCAACGTGAAGAGTCCATGGCGAATGCTCGGGCAGAGTTTCACATTCTAAGCGCAATACCAACTAAAGATTTTGACAGAGTCGGAGAGTACAAAAGCGCGAAAGAACTTTGGGAAAAGTTCTTAATGCTCTACGAAGAACCGGTTGAAGTCGTCTCCTCAATAGACATCGAGCCGTCATCAGAAGAATTCGAGACGGAAGAAATTACCAAGACAGCCCCAACAGCCGAAGTACATCCCGAGATCGATAAAGGGGGAGAATCTTTGGAAGAAATTAATTCAACAGGGGGAGAACCAACGGCCGACGAGGTAAGAAAGGTATGGCCTCTACCCTCTGAACAACTGATTCAATTAATCAAATTACCTGAAGCTTTTTGCGAACCAAAATTTGAATTATCGAAAGAACTTTTCGGATTAGAAAATCTTTGGTCGAATAATTGTTGCAAATTACAAAATATTTTTACGAAAGAATTACGCAACTTAGAAATATTATCGAAAACTTTTTCCAGATCTAAAATTTTTTTCGAATTACAAAATATTTTGACGAAAGATTCTTGCGAATCACAAAGTATTTTTTCAAAAACCTTTTCCGGATCTAAAAATCTCGAATTACAAATTACTTTACTGAAAAAGTCTTGTGAATTAGAAATTGATTCATCAAACAAAATTTTCAAATTAAGAAATCTATTATTAATAGATTCCTGCAAACTCTTATTGTTAAAAAATTCTTGCAAATTACAAAATAGTCTTTTGAACGAATTTTGCACATTTCTGAAAGAACTTCTTATATTGTCAAAAAATTTTATCAAGTTAAAATTTATGTTATTCAAATATTTTTGTGAAATAGAAATTCAAAAAATAGAAATTAACATGATACAAATTTTTACATGTTTAATACTTGCGGTTTTAAATCTGAAAAAGATTGATTTAAGAAATTATGATAAGTTAAAATGGAAATTTAAAACTTTTTGATGAATAGAATTAAGAACTAATAAATGCATAGAAATTTTTTTTGTTTAAATTTTCTTGCATAAAAGTCTTTTGGGCTTAGAAAGTTTTTTTTTTAAAATCTAGTTCTGAGAATTTGACTTTACTTAATTCTAAGTAAAAAGCTATTGTTGACTTAGAGATATTTTAACAGATAACTTTTTAAAATTTTCTATGTCTTTAAACCCTTAGATTGTTTTTCTTGAAACCCCATTTTTATTGTGATCAAAGGGGGAGAAGGTAAAGTATAAGTCTAGGGGGAGGTAGAAAATTGAAAATTAAAATTTAAAAATTTTGAAATTCAATTTTTTCTATCATGTTGCATGTTATTGCAATAAATTGTTTTTATTCTATGTCTATTTGTAACCCTAGCTTAACTTGGGTTGATCACACCAAAAAGGGGGAGATTATTGGAACCCCAAGGTTGGTTTTGGTGTGATCAACAAGTTAAGTTAGGTCCTGCGTTGTTTCTAACCTTGTGTCTAAGTGTGCAGGAGCTTAGGAGCACAGGTACTCGAGCGGAAGACGCAGCTAGCGAGAAGGACGGCACGCGGTGCGTCCGAGGGACGAGGTGCTGCAGAAGAGTACACCGGCGGACGAGAAGGAAGTGCGCGCGGTGGTTTCAAGGTACGAAAGCCGGAGCGGAAGATTGCTCGGGAAGCAAGAGACGCAGCTAGCGCGAAGGTCGGCACGGGGTGCGACCGAGGGACGAAGTCTGCGGATGAGTACGCTGGTGGACGAGAAGGGACACGCGGCAATTCCGAGGGACGAGAAGCCGGAGGGAAGCACGCTCGAGAAGACCGGAAGATGGGTTCGGGTGAGCCCTATTCCGGATGTCAGAGATCACCCAAGCAAGCGGAGCCGGAGCAGAAAGACCCGGACCAGAGGCGAGCTGAACTGGAGAAGAGAGCACGGACCAAAAGTCAACAGGGTTGACTTTTGTCTCCGGGGCGCCCGGAACTGTCCGGGGCGCCCGGAACTGTCCGAGGCGCCCGGAACTGACTTTTTCCCAGGATCGAGCTTTGACTCGATCCAACCGTTGGGGGATAACTTTTATCCCCCCCAGGGCACCCGAACCCTTCCAGGCGCCCCGACCAAGGCTATAAATATAGCCTTGGTCCAGAAGCTTTTCAACAATCACGATCATTCTATTTCCAAACACTTGTATGCTTTAGTTGTAGTTAAGCTTCTGTTTTCTGTGCCTAAAACGCTGTAAGAGGCTTCTTCACCTGAAGGAGTTTTTGAGCTTAATCTTCCTTGGATTAACAACTACATCGGTTGTAACCAAGTAAACATCTGATGCCTCGTCTTTGTTAGGACCAAAAGTAGCTAGAGGGGGGGTGAATAGCTCGTCGCGTGCCCGTTGTTCGGCGTATCTTGTTTCTTCGAAGATGTGCAGTGGAAAATACAGAAACAAATCACACAACGCTAACACGGTTGGTTTACTTGGTATCCACCTCACAAGAGGTGACTAGTCCAAGGATCCACACCTACACACACACCCTCCACTAATAAAACTCTCCTTTATGGTAACTACCAAGGGCGGAGAAGCCCTACAAGACTCAATACAAGAAGAAAGGGAAAGGTAATGAAATACAAGCTCACAAGCTTACAATGAGTGCAAAAGCCCTAACCCTAGTTTCTTCTCCTTGCTTTGATCCGCCTCTTGACTTGGAAGAACCTCCAAGAACCTTCAAGAACTGGCGATCTCGAGCTTGAGAAGAGTTGTGGAGGAGCTGGTGAAGATCTGAAATGAATCGGTGAAGAAGTGTCGAAGACAACGCTCGCCTGCGGCTCAAATACGACTCAACGGTCGGATCCCAATCGATTCGATTATTCCCAATCGATCGGGGAGGCTTTGGATCGATTCACGGATCGATCCAGAGCGCCTCTGTGCTATGGAAAAATGCCTGGATCGATCCACGGATCGATCCAGCGCTTATCGTGCGAAGCAGCAGCGTCCCAATCGATCGGCTGATCGATTGGGACCTCTGGATCGATCCACTGATCGATTCAGAGGCTCTCTGTTCGCTAGGAAAGGCCTGGATCGATCCAATGATCGATCCAGCTCTTGGTTTTTTGCCCAAAACCAAGTCCCAAGCCTCTCAAACCAACATCCGGTCAACCTTGACCTGTTGGTCCATCATGCCTAGCATCTGGTCACTCCCTTGACCTGCCAGAACTTCCCAACAAGTATCCGATCATCCTTGATCCATCTGGATTTTCTCTTCGGCCAAGTATCCAGTCACTCCCTTCACCTACTAGGACTTCCACCGAGCTTCACTCACTAGGACTTTCACTCTGCCTAACCTTCCACTTAGGACTTCCCAGTCAGGTATCCGGTTTCTTTTGACCTACTTGACTCTTCTTCATTCACACTGATCAGTCCCTGATCAGAATCTCCCCATATGGACAACTGTACCTGCATTGTCCATGTGTCTACATGTATTGTCAAACATCGAAACTATGACCAAGACTCAAGCTTGGTCAAACCAGTCAACCTTGACCTAAGGGATATTGCACCAACAATCTCCCCCTTTTTGATGTTTGACAATACCTTTAAGTTTGAACCATTCTGAGTTAAGCTAATCCCATAGCCTTAACTCCATTCATGCCAAAGTATGAATGTTGGTTCCCTTCATTCTCCCCCTATGACCTCCCCCATAGGTAATGAAGGCCTAACTTAAACCACACATTCTCCCCCTATTGGCACACATCAACCCATCTTTGAGCACACATCAACCCGTGCCTCAATTTTGGGTACACTTCAACAAATGCCCCATTGTTGAAAAACTCTCCCCCTGAAGAGTTGCTCATCGTTGTTCACAACTTCACTCGTTGTGACCAACACGATAATGAAGGACTCATTCCCTTCATTTTCAAATAATGCTCGCTCTGGAGCATTAACATGGTCTAATGACCCAAATGAAGGTCTCATACCCTTCATTTATCCTTAACCCTACATTCTTCCTCAATGTAGGCAAATGCCCATCCTTGAGCATTATCCACTTAACGGAAGGTTAACCACCTTCCAAGGTTCATGAAAAATAATTTTCATGCCTTTAAAGAGTCCCTCCCCCTAAAGACATGGTGGTAACTTCTGTCATTGCACCAACAATGACTTGGAATCCCTAATCCTTTAGGAAACCCAAATTTAGAAGCTTTGAGGTTCAAATATTCAAAATTTGAAACAAACCTCACCCTAGACTTCAATATAGTCTTCCTTAACCAATCCATCCTTGTTTTCAACACGAAAACACCCTTTTTATGTATACAAATGTATTTTGAGGGGTTTAGAATGGTTACCTAGACTAACATAGGTTCAAAATGCTGAAATCAGGCCTTCCCAGCCAAAATCAGCAACTTGGATCGATTGGAGTTGGGTTCCAATCGATTGAACCTTGCTGAATCGATCCACTGATCGATTCAGGCCTTGTGGATCGATCGGCTGATCGATCCAGCAAGCTTCTGTTCGGGAGAAGCTTGCTCCCAATCGATCCACTGATCGAATGAGACCCTCAATCGATCGGTGGATCGATTGAGGTCTGATAGTTGCTGAAAAATGAATTCAGTCACCTTCAGAGGCCCATAGAAAATTCTACAAAAATTCAAAAATCATGAAATTTCGTGTAGACATTGTTTAGGGTATACTTTATCATGGAAAAATAGTTTTCTATGAAAATACATCATATTTTCAAAGATTGACACAAGCTTGAAAACTTGCTAAAACTTGAGCGTTTTCTTCAAGTTTTGTGTCTAACTATTCAATGGTGATTACTATCATAAGATAGCCTTCACCAAGGTTTTCCAAAAATCTTTTAAAATAATTTTCAAAACCAATATCCCATCACATTCCTTGGGCTTAATGCACATGACTTGTACATTAGCTTTCCCAATGATGGGAAAACACATAACTATGTGTTTTGATGACTCTAAAACTCAAAAGAATGCACTAAATCAGCATCTTGAGTTTTATTCATCTTCCTAACATCTCACTTGTATCTAATGTGCACTAAAACACATACAAGTCACTTTATAGTCCTTGTGAGATGTGAGATTTTGGTTTTGCCCTATTCTAGGGATCATACATATCTATCTAGGCATTTTAGAGATATTAGACATCCACCTAGGATATCACTTGTTAATAAGTGTTGTTAAATGTCATTTGTCTATAATTACAAGGAATTAAACTTAATGCATGATTATGTTATGGCATACATCAAAAGGAAATAATTTTTCAAAAGAAAATATCCTATAACTACATGATGTATGAATGTCATGACATGGTATTTTTGGATTTTTCATAATAAAACATGAATGCAAAAATAGACATGATGTCATTGCATATGATGGGCAAACAATCATAGCAAGGTTTAGCATAAATAAAATATACCTAGATTTTCTATCTAAGTATCCTTAACCACTTAGCTATTTCCACTTGTTTTAACTTACAACGTTAAACCTAGATTGCCCTAAATGCTTCAAAGAAGTGCCAAAACCTAAATTGACATTTCTATTTCTCTTGATTTGTTTATGCCACTTAAAAATTTAGCATATCCTCAAATGTTGGCATATTCCATTTTTCCTCAAGAGTAAACACGTAAATCAAGGCCCGGATTGCCTTAAATTTTTAAGATAATACCAAAATCCCAACTTGGTATTTCTCTAGGTTTTCTCAATTTATGCCATTTAAGATAAAATCAATTTTTCCACCATTAGGCACATTTTACTCTTTCAAAGAGTGAATAATAATTCCATTTCATTTTCAAAGGTTAACAAAAACCTTGAAAATGCTCATTGAGTGTCAATTTCTTCAAAGTTAGGTTAACTACCCTTCTTCTTAGAGTTGACACTCTCTAACCCATCTATGGGGTAGAGAAGATGCTCCTAGGAACCCAACACCTATTGGTGCTCCTTGGATCCTCTAGGTACTCACTAGGGATAACTTCCCTAGATACCTTCCTAGTGACCTTGTTGGGCTTCTTAGAAGCCTTGGTCACATTTCCTAGGTCAACTCTAGGGATAGCCTCCCTTGTGACCTTGTTAGTGACTTTCTTAGACTTCTTAGAAGTCTTAGTCACTTTGGTTGCAAAGATACTTCTAAGGATATCTTCCCTTGTATTTTTGGCTTGCCCACTAGACTTAGGGCTTGTTCCATAACTATATGGCACCCTATGATAACTAGGCACATCCTTTTTGGCTTTGGGTTTGTATCCCAAACCTCTATGGCCATTGGATGACTTTTGTACCCCTAGACCTAGGCTATGCTCATTTTGCCCTTTTAGGATATTTTCCATCTTTTTTAGGGTCTTTTCCATTTTATCAAGCCTTGACCTCAAGACTTGATTTTCTATCACTAAGTCCTTAGTTTTTGGTTTTCCATTTAATTTATGAGCATTTTTATTTCTAGGCTTGTAGCTAAAATCCTTAGAGTTTTTGCCTAGACTTTACCTACATTCCTAGCCCTAGGTGTGGTAGTTTTAGCATGGTAAGCTACATTATTTTCCTTAATTTTACCATGCTCTCTATTCTTATGGTAAATAGCATTAAAATGATATAAGTTAGAACTAGCATGCTTTTTACCATAATGTAAAGGGGTAGGCTCAATAAAAGTTACCTTCCTTTTTACCTTAGAGGCTCCCCCTTGACTTGAGCTTCCTCCTTGAGCCTTGACCATCTTCTTCCCCTTAGGGCATTGACTCCGGTAATGCCCCTTTTTATTGCAAGAGAAGCACACAATGTGCTCCTTGCTCTTCTTTGTTCCGGGGATGGTCTCCTTTGGCTTCTCCTTGCCCTTAGGTGCCACTTGGCCCTTCTTCTTGGCCAATTTAGGGCACTTGCTTTTGTAGTGCCCATGTTCCCTACATTCAAAACATATAATATGATTCTTATTATTAATTGAAACATTTATACCTTCTCGTGTAGGGATGACACTTGCTCCTCCATTTGATATTTCTTGAATTTTGGAGATGGCCCCATCTTCTTCTTCTTCACTTGACCCGGATGTGGAGGCCTCTTCTTGCTCCGGGTTCATTGATCTACAATCCCCCTCAATCCTAGAGGTGGAGGTTTCATCATCTTGTACATGGAACAAGGAGTATGCTCCCTCCTTGTTCTCTTCATTGCACTCCCTTGAAGATGAAGCTTCTTCTTGGACTTCTTCTTCGGAGGTTGAGCATCTCTCAACCTCGGAGTCCTCCTCTTGGTCTTGCTCCAAAGAGTCACCCTCTCTGGATTCTTCTTGCTCTTGTACAGTGGAGGGGATCTCTTCATGAAGCTTGGCCAATTTACTCCATAATTCCTTTGCATCTTCAAATTCTCCAATTTTGCAAAGGATGGTGCTTGGCAATAAATTGACCAAAAGCTTGGTCACTTTGTCATTTGCCTCGCACCTTTGGACTTGCTCTTGGCTCCACTTGCTCCTCTTGAGAACTTTGCCCTTTAAGTTTGTTGGAGTCTTGAAGCCTTCCATAAGAGCAAACCATTGCTCTATCTCCATCATAAGAAAATTTTCGATTCTTGATTTCCAAGAATCGAAGCTCGTTGAAGTGTATGGTAGAGCCACCCTCGTGTCGAATCCGAGCCCATCTCGGAATTCCATTGTAGAAGTTGAACTTTTGAATTTCTTTGACAATTTTGCTTCAACTTCTTCACCCTCTAGCTCTTCTTGTTATGCTTGACCCGTCCGGCGATGATTCGGTGAAGAGCGGCCTCGCTCTGATACCACTTGTTAAGACCAAAAGTAGCTAGAGGGGGGGGTGAATAGCTCGTCGCGTGCCCGTTGTTCGGCGTTGCTTGTTTCTTCGAAGATGTGCAGTGGAAAATACAGAAACAAATCACACAACGCTAACACGGTTGGTTTACTTGGTATCCACCTCACAAGAGGTGACTAGTCCAAGGATCCACACTTACACACACACCCTCCACTAATAAAACTCTCCTTTATGGTAACTACCAAGGGCGGAGAAGCCCTACAAGACTCAATACAAGAAGAAAGGGAAAGGTAATGAAATACAAGCTCACAAGCTTACAATGAGTGCAAAAGCCCTAACCCTAGTTTCTTCTCCTTGCTTTGATCCGCCTCTTGACTTGGAAGAACCTCCAAGAACCTTCAAGAACTGGCGATCTCGAGCTTGAGAAGAGCTGTGGAGGAGCTGGTGAAGATCTGAAATGAATCGGTGAAGAAGTGTCGAAGACAACGCTCGCCTGCGGCTCAAATACGACTCAACGGTCGGATCCCAATCGATTCGATTATTCCCAATCGATCGGGGAGGCTTTGGATCGATTCACGGATCGATCCAGAGCGCCTCTGTGCTATGGAAAAACGCCTGGATCGATCCACGGATCGATCCAGCGCTTATCGTGTGAAGCAGCAGCGTCCCAATCGATCGGCTGATCGATTGGGACCTCTGGATCGATCCACTGATCGATTCAGAGGCTCTCTGTTCTCTAGGAAAGGCCTGGATCGATCCACTGATCGATCCAGCTCTTGGTTTTTTGCCCAAAACCAAGTCCCAAGCCTCTCAAACCAACATCCGGTCAACCTTGACCTGTTGGTGTTGGAGTGTATACTAAAAGCCTAGCTTTTGGTATAAACATTTATCTAGAAATAAGAATCGCATTGGTCAAATGTCTACATTTATGATAAATGTAGTTGTTCAATTAATTTATATTGTAGATGACATGGTGTGTGGTGTCACACACAGAAGATCATGTTATCAGTACCTTATAAATTATAAACAGTAGCTCACGACCATGATGGAAAGGAACAAACCATTGGAAGGTCGTAGTGTAATTAGGTATTAGTTTATCTTGACTATATAATTACACTAGTACACTCAGAGTGTATTGAGTAGGACCATTTGAGGTCGTTTCTTTTATACTGACTTTATAAAGAAACAAAGACCTCGGTTATTATGGAAGTGTGTGCTCTTAATCCTAATGTAATAACAAGCACATATATTTGATATTTATTTCTTTAATTTATCAATGGGTGAGATTTAGTTCGTTGAATCAATAAACCCGATAAGTTGGGAAATGGTATCACTTATAGTGTGTGTTGTTGATTATAGAAGGAAACTGTGTCCTAGAGATACTAGGTTGATAATGTCCTCAAGAGGAGCTCATAAAGATTGTTATGTTAAACCCTGCAGGTGGACTTAGTCCGACATGATAATAAGGTTGAGTGGTACTACTCTTGGACTTAGATATTAATTAAATGAGTTGTCAGTAACTCACTTAATTAGTGGACATTTGATATCTTAAATACAGGGAGACTAACACACTCATAATAAGAAGGAGCCCAAAAATGTAATTTGGGATTGGTGCGGTAGTTCAATAATAGTTCTCTAGTGGAATGAATTATCATTGATAAAATTAAGTTGTGTGTTCGGGGCGAACACGGGATGCTTAATTTTATCGGGAGACCAAAACCAATTCCTCCTCTCGGTCCCTATCGTAGCCTCTTATTTATAGAGTTCTATACCCACCTATACCCACCTTCTATACCCACCCAATAGGGGCCGACCAAGCTAGCTTGGGATCAAAGCTAGGGCCGGCCTAGGTATGAGATTGGGTGGCCAGCCCTAGCTTGAACCCAAGCTAGTAGGGCCGGCCAAAATAAATTAAAAAAGAATTTTAATTTTAATTTTTATTATTATGTGGAAGATATATTTTAAAGAGAATTAAAATTAAAATATCTCTCTTGTAAGAGATCTACAAAAGATTAAAGAAAGAGATTAGATCTCTTTCCTTATTTGTAGATTGGAGAGATGTTTTATTTTTTCTTTAAAAATTATTCACATGTTGATAAAATTAAAATTATAGAAATTTCCTTTTATCAACCATGAAGAGATTTTAAAGAGAAATTTTATTTTTTAAAATTTCCGAAAACAAATTAGGAAGTTTTAATTGTTGATTAAAACTTGTCCTCTTTTATTTTCCAATAATGTGGCCGGCCACTTGAAATTAATTGGAGAAATTTTATTTTATTTCTCTCAATTAAATCATGTCAAGGAAATTAAGGAAAATTTATTGTAATTAAATTTCCTAATTTGCCTAGGCCAAGGAATATAAAAGAAGGGGTGAGGGTGCCTTCACAAGACACAACATCTATTATTCCTCTCCCTCTTTTGTTCCTTGGTGTGGCCGGCCAACCTCTCCCTCTCTTCCTCTTGTGGTGGCCGAACCCTACCCTTCTATTGGAGCTCTTGTGGTGGCCGGATACTACTCGGAGAAGAAGAAGAAGAAGGAGAGAAAGCTAGCATCTCTTGGAGCTTGGTTAGTATTTTGTTTTTCTTCCTTGGTGAAGCTTCATCTTTGTTGGCCGAACCTAGCTAGGAGGAGAAGAAGGTGATTGGTGGTTTCTCGTCTCGGAAGATCATTGCCCACACAACGTCCGAGGTTAGAAGAGGAATACGGTAGAAGATCAAGAGGTTTTTCTACAAGGTATAACTAGTAAATTTTATTTCCGCATCATGCTAGTTATTTATGGAAATAATACCAAATACAAGAGGCTTACGTTCTAGAATTTCGAATATGTTTTTCAAGTTGTGTTCTTTTGTTTCTTTCTTTTCCTTGTGATTTGATTGTTCTCTTTGGTTAACCTAAAGTTATTTTAGGAAATTAAATATTAGCTTTCTATTAAAGGTTTTGTCTAGTCGGTGGTGGTTGCTCCCATATCCAAGAAGGCCATGTGCCTCGCCACGTCAGTACTGGGAACCTTTTATGGAAATTAATATTTAATGGAATTAATAACTTAAGGAGACTTGGGTCGAACGTGTTAAGTTCCGCAGGAGATCCAAGTCAAAACCTAAAAGAACAAATAGATTAAGTTTTGGATCAAACGTGTTAAGTTCCGCAGGCGATCCAAAATTTAATTTAAAAGAACACATGGTAGCTAGGAAAAGGTTCAGACCTTTGTATAAAATTTTTGTACAGTGGAACCTATAGGTTTTCCGAGTAGCAACCAACAGTTGGTTCGTCATGCCTAGCATCTGGTCACTCCCTTGACCTGCCAGAACTTTCCAACACCAGATATCCGATCATCCTTGATCCATCTGGATTTTCCCTTACCTGGCTTCACTCACCAGGGCTTTCACCTAGCTTCACTCACTAGGGTTTTCCATCTGCCTAGCTTCACTCACTAGGACTTTCACCTGGCTTCACTCACCAGGATTTCCATCTGCCTAGCTTCACTCACTAGGACTTTCACCTGGCTTCACTCACCAGGATTTCCATCTGCCTAGCTTCACTCACTAGGACTTTCACCTGGCTTCACTCACCAAGGTTTCCTTCCAGTCAGGTATACCTACTTGACTCTTCTTCATTCACACTGATCAGTCCCTGATCAGAATCTCCCCATATGAACAACTGCACCTGCATTGTCCATGTGTCTACATGTATTGTCAAACATCGAAACTATGACCAAGACTCAAGCTTGGTCAAACCAGTCAACCTTGACCTAAGGGATATTGCACCAACAGTCTTTTCTTTTATGTTTTTATTTATCTGCTTAATTCATTTTACAAGTGTTAGCTTAATCGTTCGAGGAAGGGTTGTCTGATTTTTTGACAAGTTATTTACCAACCCTTCTAGCCGGCCCAACGGTCCTACATAACCTCCATAAGGTGGCACACCTCATGAGGTGGAGATGATGTGGCTGCCATGTAGGATGAGTCATCCTCCATGAAGTGGCAATTCATCAAGTCAAACTTGATGTTTCAACTTCCCATTTTGGTCAAGTCAAAATTGACCAAATCTCTTCCATGTTGAGTTGAATTCATTCTTTGATCCAAGCCAATTTCAATCTAATGAATCTCAATTCATTAATATAAATTGACTTAATGAATCAAATTTAAATTAGACTCATTCAACAATTGAATCTAATTGAGTCTAACTCAATAAGTCTAATTTAAATCAATCCGAATCCAATTGGTTCATCATATGAACCTAATCTAATTGGTTCATCATATGAACCTAATCCAATTGGTTCATCATATGAACCTAATCTCCATCCACTTGTTCTTTGTGTATGACCCAATAGGTTCTTGTAACGTTGGCAATGTTTCTAAACTCCTTTAAAAACATAAGCAATGAGCGGTATCTAGCAATACATCATTGCTACCCAAGTTACAAGAAATGTTGAGATCCAACATCACCTTGTGACTATTAATTGTGACTCCTCACAATATATGACAAGTGTCCTTCTATCCTAGACATCTAGATTGATCAATATGAGGCATAGACCGTGTCATCCTCTGATCAATATAAATCCTGAACTCCAAGTAGACTCACTAAATCAAATGAGCTCAATATCCTATATTGACTCATTTGGGCATGGTCATGCACTTCGTGGTCTCACTCTATCAAGAATACCGATGTCACTCCCGTCATATAGGAGGGATAGATCCCATCTACATCACTCACATCCCTCCGCATAAATTGTTACATACCCAGTAATCGCCTTTATAGTCCACCCAGTTACGGGTGACGTTTGACGAAACTAAAGTACATAACTCCTTATGTAGGGAACCATGGTGACTTCAGGTCTAAGGACTAATAGTCATACTAATAGCCATATGAGAAAGTATATGACACTCATATAACGATCCATGATACTTTCTCATGGCGGGTCATTCAGTATACATTCTCTAATGTATACCCATGTGTCAACTTGATATCTCTATATCCATGACTTGCGAGATCAAGTCATCGAGTTGACCTACATGCTAGTCTTATTGCATTAACATTGTCCCTGAATGTTAATACTCGACTAGGAATGATTAAGAGTAGTGTTCCCTATATCATCTCACTATCGGTTCAACTAACCAATTGATATAGGTGAGAACCATCTACTCAATGACATTATTATACTTAGTTTATTTGGCACCAATACAAGTAAGTATAATAACCAAAATCCAAATGCCTTTATATATATAGAATATTATACAATAAGTCCAAAATACAATCATCAAATGATTGGCTCTAGGGCTCTAGCTAACAGGAGGGAGCTCGAACACCTTATCTAATGTGAATGTAAGTTTACTTAATTTCATTTTATGCTTTTGCTTCCATGTATTAAACTATTAAACATATTGTTGAAATGAATTTAGGTGGATCAATCTACCATCATTCAAACACCAGTGTTTGTCAAAGGTGGTAGAAATTACACCACAATCTCCAGACTTCAATCGATATCAAGTGATTCAAGAAGACAAATTCAATTAATCTCTCAACCAGTTTCAAAGCTTAGGTTTGGCCCAAATATCTCGAAGAAGAGAATAACTTCATCACATTCTTCTGTCATCAAGAAATGATCATTGCTTATTGTATGAATTTTGGATTTTTACTTTTGGTACTAGTGGTTGTTGTGTATTGGTACTGGTGGATATTTTGATGCTTATGGTTGTTATGTTTTAGTTAGGTACGATATTTTAGTGTTGGAGTTTATGTTTTGGAATGATGGATACATGTTTTGGTGAGTACTTTGCATGGGGAACTTGCTCATTATTAACACTCTTCCAACCTCTTTTGTATAAAGGTAAAATGGATCTTTTAACACACATAGACTGCTCCTTGATTCAAGCAATAAAATGCTAGCACATTAGCTTTATACAAACCCATTTTATTTAAATTCATCAAGAAGCATAATCTCACTTTGCACGTGCTATGGCAGAGAGAACCTATTGCATAGCCTTCTAGTTCATTTGTTTAAAATACAAAAAAAAAAAATCATTTCTATGGTAATTAAAAGTTTAAAAAAAAACATATCACTTGCATATTTCCTAAGATAAAAGGGACCATTAAATATAAAAACCATAACTAATAGATCATTCAGTTTGGTAATAAGTGATACAACACAAAGGGTTAATATCTGAGAACAACATTAACTAATAATACAATTGAGTAGTAACAATAACAAGTTCCATCATCATCACAAGTGCAAGGATTCAAATATTGTATCCATCTTTCCATATATCTTCGCAACTCTTGCTACATATCGCGATTCTCACGTTTTAACTCCAGTCGAACATCTCGTAGCTTAGCAATTTTTTCAGATTCGTTAGGTGTTGTACTTGAACTGGAATTTGAAGTTGAAGTCAAAGAATTGTTATCACTGAAAGCAAATGAAGCAGCTGCGGGTTGTTTCGACTGTGTCTTTAAAAATGCACCATAAGCTTTCTCTGTCTCTTCTCTGCTCCAATATGATTTGTGTAAAGCACCACTAAATTTATTCACTTCATTATGTGTTTCTGCCCAACTATCATAAATACCAAGTTTACATCCAACAAATACAACACATGTTTTTCCCTACATCAGAAATATATTTAAAAGAACATTATTTCCAATGAGAAAAAGTATAAATTGCGTTAAAAGATTAAAATTTTCAAAAGGCTCACCATTTTAACACGAGTCACCTTAAACAAGTTCAACTATGTCTGCATAATATAGTCAATACATAGTTAAAATTTTTAAATATAAACACAAAAGCTATAATAAAATAATAGCCAAAATTACTTGACAGTGCGTAGTGAGGGAGTATATCTGTATATGACATCGTGATCAAACTTCCAACTGTGCAAACTTTTAAAGCTTCCCTTTTGCGCTTCGAAAACAAAATAACATAACAAACTAGTATATTTTTTCTTTTACAAAGTGGGGCATAGAAATTAAATTGGCGTAGCCTCGTGGGAAGATTGGAAAGAGTAAATCTTTTTGAGAAAAGGAAAGAAAGTGAAATTCACCAGTGAGATTAAATTCTACCAAGTGCCTATAGCAATCAATCATTGACGAAACTCGGTGACAGATGAATGATAAACTTGACGACACTCTGTGACAAATGAACGATAAGCTAAAATTAAAATAACAAAAGAGAAAATGGTAGAAGGAAAGGGGAGACCTGTTGAAGGGTGAAATGGAATCAGAGAGGAGAAAGAATGGCAACAGCGGCAAGAATATGCTACCTCTCCCGAAATCGCTGAACAAGGCGTTAGTATCTCCTTCTAGGTCATCTCCAGAATGGGGAAATAACGCAACAATAAAAGCAACACATAGGTCACTTCCACCAGTTAAACAAGTTTTCCCGTCTATTTTAACGGAGATTTGGACGGAAGGATCAATTTGGGAAAACGTTCAAAAATTGAAGGACTAAATTTGATCAATTGAAAAATTAGGGATGAAATCAGCACCACGTCAAATAATAGGGGACTAAATTGAGAATTAACCCTTAAGCTTATTAAATTTTTATATTAGCTGGAAGAAGGATAAATAAAGATAAAAGATATTTTAATTTCACTAGAGAGGATATGCATTTAAATTTTACAAGCAAATTATCTTTAAGAATAATGTATTTTTTGAATTATACATCATCATATTCATATCTATATTTAGCAAATTTTCCGTCGACAGGATGATATAATTATTAAATACAGTTAGAGAAGTCGTTTTTCCGGTAACTCTGAACACGATAAATAGACTCCACAGCCACTTCCCGCTCAAAATCCACCGCGCGCCGAGTTAATTAATCATAAACCAAAATGGCTGCCGGAACTTCATCGTGGCTCGACAACATTGCACCCGAGATCGCAAGCAAGCTCCATTCCGACGGCGTCGCCGTCGCCCGATTCGCCACCGACTACGGCGGCATCATCAGTGCCGCGCCTCCGGCGGCCGTCCTCCGCCCCTCTTCGCCGGAGGACATCGCGGCGCTCATCCGTTGCGCGAACCGCGCTGACTCCCCGTTCTCCGTCGCTGCCCGCGGCAACGGGCACTCCACCCACGGGCAGGCCTTCGCGCCCGGCGGCGTGGCCATCGACATGGCGGAGCTCCGCGGCGGAGGGCAGCGGATCCGTGTGTCGGCGGAGGAGTCGTACGTCGACGCCGGCGGGGAGCAGCTCTGGATGGACGTGCTGGAAGAGACGCTGAGGCACGGAATGTCGATGCGGTCGTGGGTGGACTACTTATATTTGACGGTCGGCGGCACGCTGTCGAACGCCGGTATCGGCGGCATGGTTTTCCAGCACGGGCCGATGGTCTCCAGCGTGCTCGAGTTAGACGTCATCACCGGAAAGGGTGAGATGATAACATGCTCTCCGGAGTTGCACTCAGACTTATTCAACGGAGTCCTCGGCGGACTTGGCCAGTTGGGCATCATCACCCGAGCTCGGATCAGTCTCCGCCCAACGCCGGCGAAGGTCCGATGGCTGAGGCTGTTCTACACCGACTTCGACAGCTTGACAAGGTAATTAATAGCAATTATCATTATTTTTATATAATTATCGTAATATATTATTATTCCATATATTACTTTCATCAAAAGATATTCAAATCCTAAAAATAATCTTTGGTAAAAAATAAAATAAAATCACGTAAAATGGATCCTTTTTCGAAACTTCACATGCTAATTATTACCTGAATCGGACCAAACCAAATATTTGTCAGGTCAAGCTATTGTCGTCTTATTCCCTCGAATCTATGGAATAGGGTAAGACATAAATTTTTCAATACGATCAATTATGTTTATTACATAATTGGCTCCTTTGAAAAGCATTGGCGCACGCGTAAACGAGATGCTCTATCAACTGAGTTATAACTCTTGTTATAGACATCTTAACATATGGATATTTTTTGTCAAGATAGATATTTCATAATCTCACATGATAATTCTCTGATTTATTTATTTTATTTAAACTTAATAGAAAGAAATTAGTATTGCTTGAAAATTCTATTCTATCTATAATTTCCCCCTTTTTTATATTACTTTGATAATATTACCATATTTATCAATTATTTTATCTCTGTGTTTTAACAAAAGTGACCAAGAGTTCCTGATCTCGCTGAGAGACACAGTCGGGTTCGACTACGTGGAGGGGCAGGTCCTCCTGAACCACCAGCAAGTCGACGACCCCAACTTCTTCTCCATCGAAGAAGCCGAGAGAATCAACCAGCTCACTGCCGAGTTCAACGCAATGTACCTCTTGGAAGTAGCCGTGTTCTTCGACTCTACGTCCTTGGTGGATCAGGTACAATATCATATTCTAAAAGTACTAAGGAAGATCTAATTAACAACTCCATTCCATGTGTTGTGTATATAATCTGATGATCGATCACAGAAAGTCGATCGAGGGCTTGCTGCAACAGCTGAGCTTTGTCCCTGGGTTTGCCTTCAGTAAGGACGTGAGCCATCTTGAATTCCTGAACAGAGTCTACACTGAGGAGGAACATAGAAAAAGCTCCATGGCCGTCGACCCCAGCAAAATCCGCCATCCATGGCTCAATCTCTTCGTGCCCAAGTCTAGAATCCGAGACTTTCAGACTGGAGCCGAAGGGATCCTCCAAAACATTAACCCTACAGGCGTTGTATTACTCTACCCCATGAACAGGAATAGGTATACGTACAATGTCTACCTAGCTCCATAGTTAATTAATTAGTTAATTAGCTAGAGTATGCATGCTAATTAATTACTTGCAGGTGGAATGAGAACATGACTGTCGTAGTCCCTGATGAGGACGTCTTCTATAGTGTAGAGTTTCTTTGGACTTCCACAGAGCAGGACTGGAAGAACCTTGAGGCCGGTAACAATGAAATATTAGGGTTTTGCCATCGACAGGGCGTCCAAGCAAAGCAGTATTTAGCTCATTATACATCGCGAACCGATTGGATGGAACACTTTGGGGAAGTTAAGTGGAAAAGGTTTATGCAGTTGAAGCAGACATATGACCCAAAGGCACTACTGTCACCAGAACAACATATATTTACTAAGTAAATTGGACATCAAATTAAGCACGTAATTAATGCATGCAAAGCAAAGCAAAGCAGTATATATATATACGTGTAATTAATTATGATACATATAAATAATTTTTCTTATTGCATGTGTATTAATCCTAACGTAAACAATCTAGTAGTTTACTCAATCAATTCCGGAAAAAACAATCAAATAGGAACATTTTCTTAGCACTATTGATCGAATCATTATAAGTTATATTTTAAAATATATATAAAAACAGTAAAATAATATACATTATATATGTAATAAATTTTTAAAATATTTTACATTTAAAATTAAAATATAAATTTTCAAATAATTTTCAAGTTTAAGAGTAAATATTTTTTTAAAAAAAATAACTTTAATATAGATAAAAATATTCTAATTTTTGAACCAAAATTGATTATATATGTCAAGACTAATAACACTACAATACTCGTTAGAGCTAATCTTAATGGCCTAGGATGAGATTTTATCTAATTAAAAGGTAGCATTCTTCTGTCTCTCACACATGGCCATTCATCTCCTCTCTATTTCTTGACCTCTTCAATAAAAATATCTTGGTGTATCTTTAAGATTTCATACTTTATTTATTTTATTTGTGTGTGTTCTAATTGTCCAAGTAAAGTGAAAATATTGCATATTGTATTTTACTAGTCTACAAAATCAGTCATTAAAATTCAAAGATACATATTAGAAATAACTAATCAATACATCGATCCATTATCTACAATGCCCTCTCATAGTCGGTCAAATACAATTATGCAATTAAAGAATAAAGTATATATTTATAAGAAATATTCCTGAGATATAACTATAAAAGATCAATAAATAATAAGTCACTCTTTTTATGTATGCAAATGCAAGTCCCATAAGTCTATTCATACAAGATCCGGTCAGCAACAGGAAATCTTGACAAAATCTGATAGAATCTCTCGAGGATATCTAAACATATGACTGAGCAAATTTAGTACTCCTTCAAGTTGCAATCAGCTATCAAGTAAGGTGCTAGGTCAGGCCAAAGTCCAACTAAAGTATTCTTATATGATGCATTATTGTCAATTATGAAAAACAAATGAAGATTCAAAAATCAAGTAAGGACTGTTTGCATCTTTTGTGATCATATTTCTCATTACGTGGTGGCTACGTACTAGATAAGATTTATTTTGAACAGTTGATGTTATTTCATTTTCTCGGTAGATCTCATGCGACAAGGTGTGGATTCTGAAGAGGATCTTTTTAATTGACAGGAGAAAAATTGACATTTGACAAAAGATAGAATTCTCTATAAATTTCACGTTTTAATTTAATAAGCAAAGTGGGGATTCATTAATTATTAATTGCATGCAAGATACACGTTGACTTAGATATTTAATATAATTAAAAGTCATATAAATTTTGGAAATGGAACAACAAATCTTAAGAACAATATTGTAGATCGAACCAAAGATTGCGCGTGATCTTTGAGAAAGATGAGTGGGTTTTTTTATTCAGCCATTATATCGTTATAATTCAATCGTTTTACTAAAGACAAGTATACTTTTATTAATTTAGAAAGTTAACAGAGGCAAAAAATGACTTGTGTTTTTGATTTTTTTTTAAAGATATCTATATTTTTTATTTTAAATAAATTATCGGCTATAATCTTTATCAGATTACACGTTAATTAGTGCATCTTTTTTTGTTAGGGTTTAGTACGTGAAACTCGTATACATATAATTATATAATTCAATTATTATCAAAAAAAAAAATTGGGTTCAATTTATGTTTTTTTTTTTTACTTCAAAATGGATTATTAGAAACATTCAATGGCATACGTACCCCACAAGCTTCAAGCATTTAAGCCACGTTAGCAGTCCCATATATATAGACAAATATCAAATATGTATAAGTATGAATACTATTAAAAATAAAATAAAAAATGAATATTTTTTTAGAAAAAATAAAAGTTAGTCGTGTTACATATATAGATAGATCAATTTAAAAAAAACACAAAAAAAAAAAACAAAATGAGTTTGTCGCATATCATGCATGGACTTTGCTTGTTAATAGTTATAAACCAACTAAGAGAGGACGAAGTCAATATTGAGGAAGTCTCCCATGGCGTGAAGCATCCTTATTAGTTTGTTGGAGACTTTAAAGTCTCTATCAACTGAGCAAATTCTCCTCTCTAATTTCGTGAAACAAACAAGAAAATAAATGATCAATTACATTTTCATTATTAATTAAAAATGAACCGGCCTATTAAATCGTTGAATAATGGTAAGTAAGTTGAATTGAAAACAATGAATTAGAAAATTGCTCATAAGAACACAAATGACATATGACAAGCAACAATTTGTGTTGAATTGTTGAACTATATGCTTCTAATTACATCATTCATTTTTGACTATTTTTGAGTCACTTTCTAAATAAAAATACGTATTCGGTTCAATCGTTAGGAAAAAAAGAGTACAAAGCATGTAATCTTAGCTCATCATTAAGTACTTTGTCTTCTCATAATTATTGTATTAATTAATATCGGATTCCAAGTTCTAGTTGTTTAAACTAATAGATAGAGGGGGAAGAAATAGAATAGAGAATAATTTTTTTTATCTATTATTTAAAGTAAATAGACTTATTTATAAAAATTGTATAAATAATAATAGAAATATTAAATATTGTATATAATAATGAGCATACAAATAAATATAATAAATTTGAAAGTATTAGTTTTACTTTATGATTCATGTCAATTTTGATTGTGATGTCAAATATAATAAATATTAATTGAGTAAAATCAATTCGAGATTATTTTCTATTATTTTCGTTACCCCCGATAAACTCAACGGGAATGACTGAACGTTGAGTTTGAGTATTAATTTGGTGAAACGTTGTCTGGATAATGACTTGGTAAATATATCAGTAATTTGATTTTCAGTAGAGATGTAAAAAAACTGAAATTTGTCAAGTCTCCACACACTCACGAACAAATAAAAATCAATCTCTTCATGCTCGGTACGAAAATGAAAAACAGGATTTGCCGTAAGATAAGTTGCTCCAATATTATCACACCAAATTTTAGGCGTAACAATTTGAGAAAAGTGTAATTCCAAAAAAAAGATACTGTAGCAAAATAATTTCTGACGTCGCGTTAGCTATAGCTTTATATTCAGCTTCAGTACTTGAGAGAGAGAGATTGTAGGTTACTTCTTTGAAAGCCAATAAACAAGATTTCGTCTAAGAAATATGACATATACACTAGTAGAACGTCTATTTTCGGGAGATCCAGCTCAATCTCCATCAATGTAGGCAATCAACTCTCGTGAGGATTAACGATATAAAAGAAAATAATGTAGAATAGTACTTTTGAGATATCAAAGAATTATCTTAACACCTTTCTGTAGGGACTTACAGAAATGCTTGATACTCTCTACCCCAATCAAAATGAAGGAAGAGTATTTTATGATCAAAATAACGTTCAACATGCTTTTGAAAACAATAAGAAATATCGAATATATCAGATTTTATTTTCATAGTAAAAATTCAAGTGAACTTACTAAAGTTATCAATAAAAATAACATAGTAAAGAAAACCCTGATTAGAAAAAATAAGAGCAAAACCCCATACATCAGAGTAATTAATTTCCAAAGGAAAGCTAGAGTTGCAAGTAGAAGATACAAAAGGTAGTTTATGAGATTTCACTTTCATACAAGCTTCACATAAATGAGATGATGACGCTAAATAAGTTAGTAAACCAAAATGATTAATAATATCCTAAACAAGACGTGCATGCCAAGAGAATTTATCTGTGCATTCCCCAACAAAGGTTTTGAGAGAGGTGAGCTGAATATGATAAGACTATTTTTAGTGTCCCTTTGGAGTAAAATAGTTCCTATCGCGAGATCCTTCACAAGACAATGATGAGGATGAAATTCAAAAAATACATTATTATCAAAAGCAAATTGACGTACGGAAAATAAATTTTTAATGATAGAAGGAATATGAAGAGTGTTACGCATGCGAAAAGTATGACCACATAAATGAAAGGATGTGTTTCCAATGTGAGTAATTTGTAAACATGAGTCATTGTCTATTTGTACCACGCCAGGTCCATGATAAGGCGAATCTTCTGTAAGAATATCATACTCTGGTGTAACATGATGAGTCACTCCAGAATATGGATGTCATCCTAAGGTTTCAAGAATCGATGATGTTGCATTAGGAGGGATAGAGAGTAAGAATGCTCCAGAATGAGATGTTTGAGAACTAGATTGCCAAGATGATGGAGATCGAGGTTGATTTGATGATACAAGTCCTACTAAAAAATTTGAGTCATATCTTTTATAATAATTTTGAGCATAATTACCATAGTTGAAGTAAATATGATAACGACCTCAACCTCGACCTTTGAAACTTCCAATACGATTTTGATGACCATGTTGGGGAGGAGGCTGATTATGTTGATCAAGTTGTAGAGTTTTGCTAATCATGTGTACCGATAAAGACAGAATCTGATATTCTTTGAAATTATATTTATAGAAGCCTTTCATGAGAGGATAGCATACCATGAAGAGTTTCGAGTGGCACTTGATCCATGCGAGCCATCACACTGAGAATAAAACTATCATATTGAGAAACCAAACCTGCAAGAACATGTATTAATAGTTCTGGATCAGAGACAAGATGTCCAATTGCAGCTAGGTTGTTGGTAATGGTCTTGACTGATTGTATATAATCATTGATAGAGTCATCTCCTCGTTGCATAAACTGTAATTGTAAACGAAGTTGGAGGACCTGTGCTTGAGAGTGGGATGCAAAAGAATAATTAAGAACTTCCCAAACCTGACGAGAAGTGTTGAACCTAATGAGCATAAGAAGTATATACTCAGTAATTGATGAGAATAACCAAGTCAAGACTAATTGATCTTTTTAAAATCAAATAGTATAGGATAGATCATCTTTTCGAGGTGGAGATGAAGTACCATCAACATGACCAAGTAAATCATAAACACAAAGTAAAAAAAGAAATTATAATTTTCATAGTAAATAGTTATCATGATCAAGTTTAACGAAAAAAAGGAAATCATATGAAAAAGAAAATAGGTATTTTATGATGGCGCAAGGATCTTAATAAAAAGGTAGATCCGCTAGAACTTAAAGAAGATAATTTTTTTCGCACTTTGTTTTTTTTTCTCTATTTTTTTTTTTTTTTGCTCATTCTCTACATTTTTTTCATTTTTTTCCTCTTGCGTTCTTTGTTTTTTTTTAATAAAACAGAGAAGTAAAACACAAAAACAAAGGAAAAAAAAAACACACGAAGAGATAAATAAAATGAGCAAATAATAACTCTGCCTTACTATGATTAATATTACCAAAGTTTCTGTCATCGAAGAAAAAGAGTTGTTGAAGAAAGGAGAAGAAAGGATGCTACTGTTGAAGCTACTATTGTCATCGTCGAAGTTGTCATGTTACCATACTATAGACGATAATATCAAACTAGCATGTAAAAACTCTTGTAGCTACTGTAATAAAAATTCAAAAGAAGAAAATTGGAAGGAAGAAAAGATGGCTTTGATACTATGTTTAAACTAATAGATAAGGAAAGAAATAAAATAGAAAATAATTCTTTGATCTATTATTTAGGTTATCTAAATAATAATGGAAAAAATTAAATGTGATATATAATAATAAGCATAGTTGATGCGACGATAAAGGGGACCCACCAAGTGTAGGTTAGAGGGTGGAGATAGTAGCTAACAAAAAGGTCAAAGTCAATGAGGTCAACGCTAGAGAAATCACGAGCTCGCCAAAAGTAAGTCGAGCGGCAGTCGACGTCAATAGCCGATCGAGCTAGAAGTGTCTGGTCAGCTAACAAGATCATTAGAACAGATTGCTCGTTCGAACGAGATCACTACCGCAACAACATCAGATGCTCATTACTGCCCGAAGGAACGCTAAGGTGACCGAAACTCCTATCCGGTCAGACATGAAATAATCCACTGAACTAAGTCATTACGAAGAAGAGCTGCTAAAGTCAACCAGGCGGAGAATCCTAGTCAAGCGGCTACCCCGCTTGGCCAAATAGTGGGGCCCCTCCCATATCTCTTAATATCCCTCTGGGAGGTAATGCCACTGACCATAGGGCATGGTCAACAGACAAATTATACGACAGAACCTTCTACTGTCTTGTCAGAGATTTACATGTCCTCTTAAGGTATGGTGTCACAGACACTTTCCTGACATATCTTTTCATTAGACGGTTAGGAAAACGTGTCCATGTCTTGGGGAGCATGCACGTTGCCTACTGTAGCACTATATAAAGGGAGACTCATGCACCGATGGAGGTATGTGCTATTTATTATTCACGCTTGTGCTTTCACTACTACTATGTTGCTCCACCTTATTTCTACGATTCCAGTGACTGACTTGAGCGTCAAAGAGCCAACACTGAGGATCCCTTCCCTGACTCGGCAGGAGCCACATCCTTAGTCAGCGTTCTTCATGATTTTTAGACAGGATTAATGGTAATAAATATAATAGATTTGGAATTATTATTTTTACTATTTTATTTATATCAATATTAATTATGATATCTATTTTAATTGTGATGTCAAATATAATAAATCTAAATTGAACGAGATTAATTAGGTTACTTTTTCCTTATTATTATGATTGTCATTACCAGTGCTATAAATTAATAGTCCGCTTCGACTTAATTAATCCACTGAACTAAGTCATTACGAAGAAGAGCAACTGAAGTCAACCAGGCGGAGAATCCTAGTCAAGCGGCTACCCTGCTCGACCAAATAGTGGGGCCCCTCCCATATCTCTTAATATCCCTCTGGGAGATAATGCCACTGACAACAGGGCATGATCAACAGACAAATTATACGACAGAACCTTCTACTGGCTTGTCAGAGATTTGCATGCCCTCTTAAGGTATGGTGTCACAGACACTTTCCTGACATATCTTTTCATTGGACAGTTAGGAAAATGTGTCCATGTCTTGGGGAGCATGCACGTTGCCTACTATAGTACTATATAAAGGGGAAACACATGCACTGATGGAGGTATGCGTTATTTATTATTCACGCTTGTGCTTTCACTACTACTACGTTGCTCCACCTTATTTCTACGATTCCGTGACTGACTTGAGCGTCAAAGAGCCAACACTGAGGATCCCTTCCCTGACTCGGCAGGAGCCACATCCCTAGTCAGCGTTCTTCATGATTTTTGGACAGGATTAATGGTAATAAATATAATAGATTTGGAATTATTTTTTTTACTATTTTATTTATATCAATATTAATTATGATATCTATTTTAATTGTGATGTCAAATATAATAAATCTAAATTGAATGAGATTAATTAGGTTACTTTTTTCTTATTATTATGATTGTCATTACCAGTGCTATAAATTAATAGTCCGCTTCGACTTAATTAATCCACTGAACTAAGTCATTACGAAGAAGAGCAACTGAAGTCAACCAGGCGGAGAATCTTAGTCAAGCGGCTATCTTGCTCGGCCAAATAGTGGGGCCCCTCTCATATCTCTTAATATCCCTCTGGGAGGTAATGCCATTGACAATAGGGCATGGTCAACAGATAAATTGTACGACAGAACCTTCTACTGTCTTGTCAGATATTTGCATGCCCTCTTAAGGTATGGTGTCACAGATACTTTCCTGACATATTTTTTCATTGGACAGTTAGGAAAACGTGTCCATGTCTTGGGGAGCATGCACGTTGCCTACTGTAGTACTATATAAAGGGAGACTCATGCACTGATGGAGGTATGCGCTATTTATTATTTACGCTTGTGCTTTCACTACTACTACGTTGCTCCATCTTATTTCTACGATTCCGATGACTGACTTGAGCGTCAAAGAGCCAACACTGGGGACCCCTTCCCTCGGCACTATGTTTCTGAGTCTTCACAAAGTTAACCGAGGAGTCACATCTCTAGCCAACGTTCTTCATGATTTTTGGACAGGATTAATGGTAATAAATATAATAGATTTGAAATTATTATTTTTACTATTTTATTTATATCAATCTTAATTATGATATCTATTATGATATCTATTTTAATTGTGATGCCAAATATAATAAATTTAAATTGAATAAAATTAATTAGGTTACTTTTTATCTTATTATTACGATTGCCATTACCAGTGCTATAAATTAATAGTCCGCTTCGACTTAATTAGTCCACCGCTGTGTTCATTTAATTATACGCGGAATGGCATTCAACCGCCTTGCGCTCGCCGTCGCGCTCCTCGCCGTCGCCGCGAGCGCCGCAGTAATCTCGGCGACGTGGCTCGACCAAGTCCCGCGCGAGATCGCGAGCAAACTCGATTCCAGCAGCAACGCCACCGCCAGGTTCGCCACCGACTACGGTAGCGTCACCAGCGCGCCGCCTCCGGCGGCCGTGCTCCGCCCCTCGTCGGTGGAGGACATCGCGGTGCTCCTCCGCTTTGTGCACGGCGTTGAGACTCGGGTGCCCGTCGCCGCCCGCGGCAACGGGCACTCCGTCCACGGGCAGGCCTTCGCGCCCGACGGTGTGGTCATCGACATGGCGGCGCTCGGCGACAGCGGCAGGAGGCGACGGATCAATGTGTCGACGGAGGGCATGTACGTGGACGCCGGCGGAGAGCATCTGTGGATCGAGGTGCTGGAGGAGACGCTGAAACTAGGGTTGTCGCCGCCATCGTGGACGGACTACTTGTACTTGACCGTCGGAGGCACGTTGTCGAACGCCGGCATCGGCGGGCAGGTTTTCCGGCACGGCCCGCAGATCTCCACCGTCTACGAATTGGACGTCCTAACTGGTAAAATTAATTAACTCATTATTTAAAGGGCTAAATAATTAATTATACGCATCAACACTGAAATTAATTCTTAAAAAAATAAATATTATATTATATTAAAGTATATATTAATTAAGATGCTTACGTATATTAATGTTCATTTCACCGAGTATTGACATATGCGACATGACCGTCGTGTCGATTTTTTAGATGACTGAAAAAAAACAATAAATTAATTTGAAAATGATTTATAAGTATTTTATTAGCTTTTTGTTTTAAAATATCAAATTACAAAATCTGTTTTTCTATATAAATATATATAAATTCCAATGGGCAATTTAATTTGGAGTCCATCAACGTCACAAGGACTTTGTTAAATCGTGCATCGATTTTCCCCCCCAAAAAAGAAATTCGGCACCAATATTTGTTGCTTATTTATTTCCAAGAAGATGAGACAAGAAGCTATTTTGGTTTGAGGCTAATTAATAATTAGGAAAGAAGTCAGCAAAAAGTTGCTATACGTTTTAATTCCTTGGGTCACTTTATTTCGATTTTTAAGATAAATATTTAATTATGGTAAAATTACATCACAGGACAAGGTGAACTAATAACGTGCTCGGGCGAGTCGAATCAAGATTTGTTCTATGGAGCCCTTGGCGGGCTCGGTCAGCTCGGGATCATCACTCGGGCCCGCATTGCTCTCCGACCGGCACCGGCACGGGTCCGATGGCTGAGGCTATTCTATACTGACTTAGGCAACTTTACCAAGGATCAAGAGTTGTTGATTTCCAAACCTGACCCGATCGGGTTCGACTACGTAGAGGGGGAGGTCATGCTAAACCATCAATCAGTCGACAACTCCACATTCTACTCGAACCAGGCAGTCGAGAGCATCAACCGGCTGGCGGCCGAGTTCGACACGCTCTACTTTTTGGAAGGAGCCATGTACTATGACTCAAACACTGTAGCAGACCAGGTATGATCTACAAATTAAATCATTTTATAAAATCTAGCTAATTAAATTAAAATTATATATTCTTGATATAAATCTCAGAAAATCGAAGGCCTGCTGGGAGAGCTAAACTTTGTCCCTGGCTTCAACTTCAGCAACGACGTGACTTACCTCGAGTTCCTCGACAGAGTCCACATCGAGATACAAAGAGTAGAAGGCAACTCCACCAGCAGTACTCGTGTTTTTCATCCTTGGCTCAATCTCTTCCTACCCAAGTCCAGAGTCAGGGACTTCCAAATCGGAGTCTTCCAAGGGATCCTTCACAACATCAACCCCACAGGCCTCGTACTTCTCTACCCCATGAACAAGAACAGGTGGAATGATCTCATGACTGCCACGGTGCCTGATGAGGAGGTCTTCTATGTTGTAGGGTTCCTTTGGACTGCAGCCACAGTGGAGGACTGGAGAAGCTTTGGTGCCCTAAATGATGAAGTGTTAGGGTTCTGCCAGCAGCATGGGATCGAGGTGAAGCAGTATCTGCCTCAGTACACGTCGCAGGGAGACTGGGAGAGGCATTTTGGGTCAGTGAAGTGGGAAAAGTTTGTTCAGTTGAAGAGGAGATATGACCCCAAGGCACTGCTGGCTCCAGGGCAACACATATTTGCAGTGTAATAATTAATTAAAACACTAGGACGCAAGAACATAATAATGCATGCATGCATTTGCATGCAAAGATCTAGCTATATAGTTAGTATAGCTAAATGAATTTAGGTTTCTACTTCTAGGGAAGATTTCTATTGTTTGGTGGGATCTTGTTTTCATGATCAATAATAAAAGGAAGACTTGGGAAAACTAGCTAGTTGTTGTGGTTGTTCAAGCCTTATTGTTGATCATCTCTTTAGACAAATTGACTACAATGATATCGATTTGACTTGAGAGTTAGGTTCCTTGGACAAATTGATGAGGTATGTTGAAATTGGAGGTTTTGGAGTTTTTGACTATGGGGGTTCAAGTTGCTTAATGAATGAAGAACTTGCCTAGGAGTAGTATAGTGGTAGTTGTAGTTTAGGCATGGGTTTGGGGAAGATCTCATTAATTATAGGTTTAGGCCTTGATGGGGAAATTTAAATAAACTTGGGTTCTCTAAGTTCTAGAATGATAAGTCTTGCTCTTTGATTAGGCTTCAAAAGAAGGTGAAAGTTGCAATATAACTCAATTAGGTTCGAGATCAATTCAGTGCATGGAAGTAGTTCAAATTAGTTATTAAAATGGTATGATTCACTATGAATAAGTTTTCATTAAAAATTTTGATTATAATAATTTTAATACTAAATTCGTCAAATCAACATATAAGGTTTATGGTTAAAACTATTAATGACAAGTAATTGACCGCGTATAGAATCTATTCCACTCTACAACACAAGAAATATTAATACCGAGTTAGATAAGGGGTCCTCAGCGTTGGCCCTCTGACGCTCAAATCAGTCACCAGAAAGATGGAAGAAAATAAAACAACTGCAAGCACGAGCATGAATAATAAATAATGCATACCTCCAATCTGCCGATACATGAACCCCCTTTATATAGTGTCCTGGTGGGCAACGCGCATGCTCCCCAAGGCATGAGCGCGCTTCCCCAACCATCCCATGAAAGGGCATGTCAAAAAAGTGTCTCTGACATCATACCTTAGCAAGACATGCAAATCCCTGATGAGATAGTGGAAACTTCCGTCGTACGATCTGCCTATTGACCATGCCTTGTGTTGACAACACTATCTCCAAAAAGGATACTAAGAGATACGTCAATGATCCCTTTGCTCAGTCGAGCAGGGTAACCGCTCGACTGCGGACCCCTCCGCTCAATCGGGGTTCGGTTGCTCTCCCCTGCGGTAACCGAGTCCAGTAGACTGTCTCCACCTGATCGGACAAGTGCTCCGGTCTCACTCCTCGATCCGTACTAAGTGCCTGAGGATTTGGCCGTAGTGTTCTGCTCAGAGAAGCCATCTGCCGATCGGACATTGCCGGTCCCGATCAGCAATTGTAGTCGACCTTCGCTCGGCCACTATGGGTGAGCCCGTTAACTCTCTGGCGTTGACTACCTTAACTTTGACTTCCACATTGACAACTAACCCCGCTTCTAATTCAAATTGGACGGCCCTCCTTTACCACCACATCATATATGATAATGGTACTTTTTAATTATTAATTTAATTATTTAATTATTTAATTATTATCAAAAACTTCATCAATAAAAAAACTTTTAATATCAATTGTTTAATATTGATTATGGTTAAAAAAAATCTAATCACTAAGATAGACCATCTCAATATATACCAGGGGAGTAACTAATTAATATGGATAAAAATTATCTACAAACTTTAGAAAATATTAGAAAATTCACATGTATGCAATGCTAAAATCAACAAGTTTGAATAGTAATTGATCGAAGGTTGGCAAGCAACCACTTACACTAATATATAGTATGCAAAAGTCGATACAAGTGGGACGCTAACTTAGGTCTAATAAGTCAACTAAAACTAATTAAGGAAATGGAATTCTTATCTCCACCTTACTTTGGATGATCATTGCGGTTTCAGACGATCAATATATAATTTTGTTATAAATTTTTTACCAAAACATATACGTCGCAATTGACGTCTTGCTTGCTTGGGAGATAGAGGAGATCTAGAGGGCAACGTCAATGGATCATATCTATTAATTTAGATTCTGGAGGATCTTGTTAATTAGAGTTGACATTTAAGTTATCAAGTTTCTTTGTCGGGACCATTCTTGGTACTCAATGTGGTCGACACCTATCACAATGACATTGCATGTGTCGTAGATTTCATTCATACATATCTTGGAGAAGAGTACGATAGATAACGACTATATATTTTCTTAATTTCATTATTATTATTTTTTTTATTTTTAATGGCCTTCTTGATTCTTGGAGTTAATCTTTCCAAATGAATTACAACTATATTACGTGGAAATTAAAGAGTACATCAATTCATTTCCTTTTAGACGTTTAGACGTTGTACTAAAGGATTATGCATGAAAGGTGGTTAATCAATGAATTTTTGCGTAAGTACTTATTTTTGTAGATATAGAAAATGCCTATTAGTTTATATGCCTAAAATATCACATAATTTATTTACACACACAAGAACAGCCATAAGTCAATTGACACGTCAACTATTGACTTTTAAATATTTTTAATTGAAAGTGTTTGATAAGTATCGATCGATTGAAACAATTCTTGACTATAAGCAATTTTAGCAAAGTTCTTAATGATTGCCAAATTTATACATGTGCTATATAGTGAAGACGGATGGATATAATACAAATTATATAATTTCAAGAAGAAAATATTTGAAAATAGAATGATAGTAAATAATTTTAAATGAAATTAAATTTTGTCTAGTATTTAGGAATTAAGTTATAGTGTTCTAAGTTAAAAAAAATTTGATTTTCACAGGGTATATATTTAATAGTATTTTTTTTTAACTCTAGCATTAAGACAATTAAATTTTACCTTTAATATATATATATATATAGTTGTCACCTTATTAATCGCTCCAAGGTGACCTCATATACTTTAGAATGGAGTAAATTATAGAGAACATTTGTCTTAGCATAATAGTCCTTTATATGAGAAAGATCATATACCTAAGATATTTTCATATTCGTTAAAAATTTATTTTAAGACCTCAAGCATACGTAGCAACTACGTCAACTCATGGGAGTAAAGCAGGTATAAATATGACTATTAATATAATTGATTGGAATTAATGGATTATTGATTCTGAAATGTTTTTAATCTTTGAGCGAGAATGAGACAAGCAAAATAAGGTGAGAGAGCTCCACATTAAATTCAAAAGTCAAGTACTTTTAAGTAGTTGACGATGCTCTTTGCTAAAATGTTGAAATCTTTTCTTGCAGCCTAATAAAACTTTGCAACTACATTTATTGCATATCGTCCACCATACGGAACGTAGAGCATCCTTTAAGATTGGTGTCCACACTAAGAAAGTATTTTATTTTATTTAAAAAAAACAAATAGGAAGTATTATCAGAAACACGGTTCTTGAGGCTCATGTATTTATTAAGAGGTAGTTGAGACGTGCTCATTGAATATGCTCGAGGACCACCCAAATACATCCTCATCTCTCTGATGTAACACTATCGACATATGATATCTCTAGTATAATGGTTAAGATCAATTTTTAAGAATCGATGATATAAAATTATTTCATCATGCGCCCAACTCTTATATATCTATATTTACCTTTTTATATATCTATGGGACCGATACTAAAAGGATCATTAAAATAACAAATCTAAAATAGTCTGTTGGCGAGTAACCATCTCCCGTTATTGTTATCGACAAAACGGCGCTATACATGTGGCAAAAGGTGTGTGTGCCTTCTCCTGTTACTTTCTTCTACATGGACTCGAGGATGAACTGGTGTAGAGTGAATGGCTCCTGCATGAGTAGGAAATAGCATACCTACAAGATTAAAAAGATGCGCCAAAACACAAGTCATTCGCAAATCGCAATGGAACCAGGTACATTAAATTGAGAGGCTAACAAGAAAAAAAAGATGGAAAATTCACAAATACCACTCGTAACTTCGATCAAACAAGCAGCGGAGAGCAATACAGAACATGACCAATTACAAGTAAATGAGCGAAGAAATAGTATACCTAGTTATTGAAGCAATTTATTGTTTTATGATGATGTATAAACCGATCTAATATCCGACACAGCATTGAAAATGTTAGTTTGATATACCATCAAGATTGTGCCAACATACAAAACGCTCAGGCGATCCAAATAAAGTTTCCTGTGGGAAGAAAGAGCCATATGGTTTTTATCATCGCACCAAAAAAAAAAAATACTAAGTCAATCCGAGGAAGGCTTCCGACAACATACAGGCCGCTTAAAGCTCTCCACTTTAAGCAGAATCGAGTGGTGTATAAGAGCATATTGTTACAAAAGGTGTGCCCAGGCAATAAAATTACTCTATTAACTGCAAACGAAAAAAAAAAAAAATTGGATATAGAGATTTAACCAAGAAAAAGGAGCCTGAGTTTCTGAGCTTTTAGTACAGCAGCAACTTATTCATGCAGACATCAATGAAGATCTTAGAGTTGTCCGAGGAAATTAGTGTGCTGCTGCTTCTCTACTGTAATACTGGTCTAGGGTCTTTGCAGGAATACGGTGGAGAAGCTCGCGAGGGAAGATACGTAGCAGAGTCCATGCGAGATCAAGGGATTGGAATATGTTGCGGGTGTCATAAGCCCCTTGTGCAACAAATTTCCTTTCAAACTTGTCCAGGAACTCCAGGTAGAGCTGCACCACAAAGATTGTGAAAAGGTCAGGGTCATTTGTTTTTGCATGGTCATACAAACAAAGGAAGGAGAGAAAATAACCAAATCCTCAGATGACAGAGCCTCCTCTCCCACGACCGCTTTCATTGCTTGAACATCCTTTCCAATGGCATAATTGGCATAGAGCTGTATAATGAAGGAAAACAGTCGAATGAATGGAGATTCAAATGCAAAAGTATAAATGCAATCGGTGTGAGGACCTATGCAAACCTGGTTGGAAACGTCTGCATGATCACGACGAGTCATGCCTTCACCAATAGCACTCTGCAAGGTGAATGAATAAAATTAGAATGAACTAAATTAAGAAAGGAATTTGTCATTCGCAGGATAACATACAATCTCCATGATTTGGAAAAGAAAATATAAAATCTGTAAAGAAACTAACTTTCATCAACCGAGACAAAGAAGGGAGAACGTTGATTGGAGGATATATCTGCATTGTAGAAGAGATTAGTCCAATAAATCCCCTAGGACAAGTATATTCTTCCATGAGACAAAGTAACAAATGGTAGACTAATGAGCCACTATATTAGGGACAAGTGTCTGATGTAAATTACCTGCCGATTATGAAGCTGCCTATCAATATATATTTGACCTTCAGTGATATAACCAGTGAGATCGGGAGTAGGATGTGTTATATCTGTTCAGAAATGCAAAATTTCAATCCAAATAATCCAATTATTCTTCCCAAATATACTGCAAATGGGATAAAGCATAACATTATCAAAATATAGAGAGCATAATCTCATGCAGTTGCAGATATTATATACCAATTATTTCCAAGAGAATTCTACGTCTAAACCTTCGATTGGGAAGAGAATAAGAAAAGAAAAGAATTAGTGAGTTATCAAAAAGTCAAATACAATACATACCATCATTGGGCATGGTTAAGATGGGTATCTGTGTAATGGAGCCTTTTCTACCTTCGATACGTCCAGCTCGCTCATATATAGTTGCCAGATCAGTATACATATATCCAGGATAACCACGCCTACCCGGCACCTCCTCGCGGGCTGCTGATACCTAAAACCATTAAGGTAAAGAAAACATTTAATTCATCAAGTTGCACATCAACAATTGGAAGGGCTTGAGCTAAAATGAGAATCATAAAGTTTTTTACGATGCAATTTGCCTGAATACAAACTAATTAGAGCTTAAAGTGAAACTAAATTGGTAGAGAAAGATGAAACGAGTACAGGCATGTGCACAGAATAAAACTCCATTTTGGACTACACTTGCTGCGTAGAACCCTATGTTTAAAGTGTGCAGCTTAATACTCTCAAGGAAGCAATGGTATGATACAATGATGCAACACAATGATAGGCTGTTAAGATAGCCGATAACACAACAAGAACACTAAACACCATGAAATACAAACTTTAGAGGCAAAATCAGAGGGTGACATGATATCATTATGTAAACAGGCTGACAAGATTTCACTCATTTATCATAAAACATAAAAAATCGTTATTATATTTTTTTTAAAAAAATAAACATATCGCATGCCATAAGAAGATTGCTAGCCCATCACCATCTCAAGAGATTAACATAAAATAAAACAATATAACGCTATTGCTTCAAGAGCATAAAGAATTCCTTCTGCAATTAAATTTTATAGCATACATTCTAGACATGATACCTATATAAAAACAAATTTGATGAGATAAAAAAAAATGATATGAACATTCAGAAAAAGAACTAGAATGGAGTCCTACCTCACGAAGAGCATCAGCATATGAGCTCATGTCAGTTAAGATGACAAGCACGTGCTTCCCACATTCATAAGCTAAATATTCTGCTGTTGTGAGAGCAATTCGTGGAGTGATAATGCGCTCAATTGTGGGGTCATTTGCCTGGACAAAATTGTATGAAACTGAATATATTCTTAACCCATTTATTACACGTTAGACATTGGCAGGGAAAAGATATAATACCATGAGGTACTTATTATAGAAATATTAAATAACCTACCAAATTTAGAAAGAGTGTCACTCTTTCCATAGAACCATTCTCTTCGAAATCACGCTTGAAAAACTGTGCAGTTTCCATGTTGACTCCCATGGCAGCAAATACGATAGCAAAATTGTCTTCCTCACCCTGCAGATAGAAGGAAACAAATATATGAATATATATGCCCAAGTGTCAAAGTAAAAATTACTAGATTTGATGGTGATAGAAGTAAAAATAGTGTTATAGTTATTGCAACTAAACACATCACTTCCTATATTACCTATACCTGTAAGTTAAACAAATACAAACATAAAAGGCAATCTTCATAATTTTGCACTCATTAATGATTAATTAAGAATGTGAAATAAGCATAATAATTAGGTCCTGCATTTTAATTGTATATCTAAAGTAACCTACTTTTGGTAGTTTGTTCCATGGCTGGCAGTAAACCTAGACATCAGCTATCTTGAATCGATCCAATTGAAATTTGGTAAAAAAATTCAAGAAAAACAAAATTAATAATTAAAAAATATGGAAAGAACAAAGTAACAATTTCAATCAATTTCAATTCTAATTAACTCAGTTTTAATTAATATAATTAAATTTAATTAATAATATTAGATTCAAATTCCTATTTTAAAAATCTAATTCTAGTTAGATTAATTAAATTAAATTTTATTTAATTTAATTAAATGAATCTATGATTTAAAATTTGATTAATTTAATTCATTATTTAATCAATTTAAATTCCATTTTATTAAATAAATATAATTTAAATCAAATTAAATTAAACTAATTCTGATTAAATCAATCTTAGTTAATTATATTAGATTTAAATTTATTTAATTGTTAAATTAATTATGTTAAACTTTGATTTACTATAATCAATATGAAATTCAAAATCTGATTTAATTTGATTAAAATACTTAATTTATTAATAATTTCATAATTGTTTCAGTTATAGCGTTACTAAACATTCGAACAAATCCTAACTTACCTATCAGTCTCCACTTCTTGACAAACATGACTTCCAGAACTCTCCACAGACCCTAAACTCACTCGCTTCCACACTGGAAATCACAAACAGGAATGGCACAAACTCGCCCCATACCTTCAACTGGAACTTTACGATCCACCAACTCCTTTCTTCCTTCAAACAAAGTTTTGGTCTTTCCTTTCTTCTCCTTTTCATCTCCATTTCACACAATTCCAGTTGCAAACCTTGATTTTTGTCATTTTCAACAAACTCTTGGTGGAGATGAGAAGTCCAATATTATCAATTATCCCTACTGGATTTCAAGGCGTGATGATACAGAGAACAAGATACAATGGCAAACCAACTATGAGAACTTGACTTTTCATGTAGCCCATCCATAAACCCTATTGGACATTAATGCTCCATGTCAATGTAGAAACACCAACTCAACAAATTTTACAATCTATAGAATGTATTTAAATCAAGTGCAAATAAACGTTGTAATTTAATTAGGAAACAACCTGTTAATTTTATCAAAAAAAAACAACAAACACAATTAAAGATATGATTGTCATACAGATCAAGACACGAAGGTTGAGGTTGATCTGTGGTGGGAGTTTTTTTAGTCAATTACAATAGCTAACATGGGTGTATTGAGGTGAAAGTGTTGGTGCTATTGCTTTCAGAAACAAATTGGTATGGGCCCATGCTATAAACCTGAATATCTTGCTGAAATAACACAATTTCAAGTCTTAAAGTATGCTAAATTAATCGCCTAAATGTCCTTAGTACTAGTAATTAAATAAGATAAATGAAGTCAGGATACCTCCAAAAGGTTGTCAGTTTTTTCTAAACGTTTCACCAAACCAGCCTGACGACAGATCTGAGCAGCTATTTCGTTGTGAGGGAGGCCGGCAGCAGAAAAGAGGGGGATCTTCTGCCCTCGAGCAATAGAATTCATAACATCAATGGTTGATATTCCAGTTTGGATCATTTCTTCAGGATAGGTTCTTTCACTGGGATTAATGGAACTTCCTGGAACAAATGCCAATCACAGAGAGTAAATAATCCTTGAGGGTAGAAATTAGTGCACTGTCAGGCTTTGAAAGGTAAACCAATTTTTTATACTAACCAGATATATCCAAATAAGCTTCCGGCAAAATAGGAGGGCCATTATCTATAGGTTTTCCAGAACCATTAAAAATGCGTCCAAGCATATCAAGTGAGACAGGGGTCTTTAGAACCTAAACCAAGAAAATATAGAAGTCAGCATCATGCAGGAAGCCCAACAACAATTAAAAGTAACATGAAAGAAGTAAGAACTCTTATTAAGTAACTAAGTATAATTAGATCACAAGCTACTGAATTTTTAGATGTGGATGATGACTAAAGTTGAATAATACTGAACATACACATGACATGATGACGTGAAATGAATATGACAATTATGACAAAGGTTGAAACATAAAATATTGACGCAATGACTCGAGGATACAAGTACAAGAAGAAGATTCAAATTGACACTATTGTAAAAGAAATCATTTTATGCTAATTCCAGGGTTAGAAAGTTAATTTGCATTTACAAATTGAACTCTAGAAAGTCCTAACTAGTTTTAAGTTATTTGACATGAAATAGGCATTTATGTTATTTGACAATAGTATAAACCGTCATAGATAAATACTGTCTAATTGCATCGTGCACATTCTTCAATGACAAACTAGTGCAGAGTAATAAGAAAGGGGTGGTAGGGGTTGGATAAGATCAGATTTTATGAAAAAGAGATCCCAACCCAGTCAGAGAAAATTGACCTGGTCAACTTATCCTAAATTGCATTCATTTTAATGTATGCCAGAAATTTTTAGTTGTTTGAATTAAAGTAGAAATGGTAGTTTTGGCTATTTGGTAGGTTAGTTTTTCAATGTTTAGTTTTTTTTCAAAAAATTTTGTTGTTTGGATCGTGATTGATTCTCAGGTTTTGTAGATCTTGTCAAAATTTGACCCAAAACATCAATCTTCTTTGAGATAAAATTTGAAAATGACTATAGCAAAAACTAAGGTCTCTAATACCAAAGAAACTAAATAAAATAAACCATAACAAGTCATTTGTAGTGCAAGTCATGAGAAATTAGCAATTTTTTCAACTCCTCTACACGTCTAGGAGAGAGCTTGCTCCAGAATATTCTAATTCATTAAATTGATTCAGCTAGGAAAGAGCATACCATACTTGCATAAGATAAATGTTGGACATACTACCAGACTAACAAAAAGTGATAGCCATGGTAGTAGAAGGCAACCATGCCTTCTTGTTTGTTGTTCAAAGCTCAAAGTTATAGCATCATACATAGTAGTCTGAATGACTGTACAATTTATAAACTCATGAACGGAGACAGAGACACCATGCACTGTTTGCATGATATCTAAAGCTCAAGTGAAGTAACAGGAAATAGTTGTATGCTTACTTGGTTATCACACATAAAAGATTTTCAATCTTATAGTTCAGAACTGATTAGAATACATTTTATAAAAAAGAAAAAAAAATGCTAAAACATAGTGGAGAAATATGTACGTGCTCAAATTTCATACAAGAATGTTAAAAACTATCACCTCGCCAGTGAATTGCACAGTGGTGTATTTGTTGTCAATTCCTGAAGTCCCTTCGAAAACCTATTCAACATAGTGTGCAAGAGAAGATAAAAATCTGACAACTTTAAAAACAAAATAGTTCTAGATCCCCCAATATCTCTATTGAGTTCTAAAGCAAGAATGAAATGTAATATTTTCTTACCTAGCAACAAAGTGACACACTTGACAAATAGCATACTATATTTATAGACTAGAGCATTACTGATTTCCATGCAACTTATATGTAACATCTGTGACAACAGATTATTGCAAATTTCTACTCTTCTTCTCTTCCAATAACCCAAATCCTAGCATATATTTCACGTAGGAGATTCAGTTTAATAAGGAAATTTCAAATATGGAAGTAGAAGTTTATGTGTTTTAAAAGTTATTAGTTTACCAAGTTTGTAGGATTAGGGTTAGGGTTGGTCCTTAAAAGAGTCAGCAATCCCCTCTTTTCAGGTAATAAAACTTGAATTTGCTTGGTAAGATTGATATTCCTCTTCTTTGAGTTTTGTTCATCTTGATCTTGCATCAAAGGGGAAATTGGTTTAGTACCATGTTCCCATTCTTCCTCTCCCACAAAGTTACCCTATACCTTTGAGCCTTTATGCTCCGACCTTCCAAAACCTCTTCCAGATTTGTTCCCCAATTAGATTGCATGAGGAGCACACAGGTGGTTTGGAGCAGCATCCTTGAAGAATCCAGACCCATACTCTGCCTCCCTCACCTAAACCATTGCATCATCCTCTCCTCATCTATTGCTGAAAATTTCCAGTTGCCTACTGAAGCCAGCATCTCTCCTCAACGATGTGTCTCTCATAGGCCACTGCACATTCCCATGCCAATAACTCATCCTCCACTATACAAGGTGCATCATCTTCATCTCCATTACACACAGCAAATAATCGTTGCACTGTATCGTCTGCCAAACCAACAAGGAGTCACCGCCCCGACAACAGGCAAGCCCTCTCTGGTAAAAAATCACCAGCATCTTTTGGGCCGGATCCGACATCGCCACCAGTTTAGATCTATGGTTTATACCTTCCACTGACAAGATCTGCAACCCACGATTCTCGTTCCCTTCTTCCAACCCACCAGCACACCTAGTGGAAGGCTTCCCTCTCACAGAGTCCTGCACCATTTCCAAAATGGAACCAACACTGAAGACAACACCCAAAATTCCTACTTCACTTAAGACCCTTGTTCAAAATCCAAAGAAGTTTAAATTGAATCACATAACTCAAAGGTTTCATGTGATGATTTGACACTTTCTAACCATAAGCTAATCAACCCTATTATCTTGCCAAATTAACGCTTCTCTTTAGAATAAAGAGCATTTAATTAAACCACAAGAATCTACCTTAGAGAAGTAACCCTTTCAGAGAACAGTACTAAACCACAAAATCTACCTTGATGAGGCCCTTGGTGAGTTGACCATTTCAAGAACAATTTGATATGCTAGTCACTAGGACTTTAGATCGCAAATTATCTTGTTCATACTACCTTGAGAAATCGAAAATGAAGAAACATAACAAAGCATGCAAATATTTGTGTGATTATTAATTTATTGAGACATTATTGGTATTTAACCCTTTATAGTTACCTATGACTTTATTATAGCTTGACAACCTAGAGAGTTAGTTTCCTTGTCAATTTCTTATCACCACAATGAGAGCTCTATAGAGCTTCTACAACAGACATATGTCAATACCCATAGTGAAATTGTATTAAGTAATAATTACAATAAAGTATATTGTAACAAAAGATGATTACGCTCACCCAATGCCCCTCACGACCCGTCCCAGATTATGTGAATGGAGGTAAATAATTACAATAAAGTATATGATGATACAATAGATTGTCCACTTGTATTCATGAACTCAACTTATCTCACAAACACTCCTCTAATATTCTTCTTTGTTTCAGTATTGAATTATAGTGTATTAAAAAGTGATTACAAATTTACAATGCTTATGCATTTAGTTTTCTGATAAACAATCATTTCTAATCAGAAATTTGTTATCTCATTAGAAAGTGTTTGAGCCTCTATCTCATCTTGTTGATGTTGTCACTTGTTATACTCTTTCAGTGCTAGAGCCCACACTGCCATAGTCCTTAGCGATCATTTTCAGAGCATTTCTGCCTCATGGTCAGTCATGATATTTCCTTAATCATTGGAAGAAAAACAAAGATGCAACTATTCCTTACCTGACCGACCAAAGAAAAAGATGATGCATAAATTATGTTCGTTAAAGGTCAAAATTTTGATGATGTTCAATCACTAAATTAATTACCAAAAAGAAAACCCAAATTGTAAAACGTTGGTAGCTTGCCCCAATTGAGTTCTCCTTGGTAAGAAGAATGATACAGATAAATGGGCATTGATATTTGAATTTTTGAAGTAGGAAAAGGTTTATATTTTACAAGTTTTAAAAGAGTGTATGATTTTATTTTGGTTAGCTGTAGCAAATTAGGTTAATTTAACTTTTGTTAAGGGGAATACGTTATGTTAGGTATAGGTTATTTATTACAGGATAGACCTTTTAAAAGAAACCCCAACTCCTTTTGTTATCTCCTCTTTCAATTTAATCAAACTAAAGTTCTCTTCATGAATTTTGTTAATTTATTCATCCTAGTGCTTCATCACAAAGAATTCTCCGACAACAACAAAAATTCATAAACTTCCCATTGTAGTCATTTCTTTCTAGGTTCTTGAACTTTTGATAATCTTCATGACAAAATATACACATATGCTCAAAACATTTTTATAGCACTAAAGAAATAACATAAAATCACCAAAAAAGACTTCTGATAAAGTATGATAGATTCATACAACTCCCTCAATTAATATTCAAGAAAATTGTTCTTAGTAACTCTAAATACCTATTTCCTTGTAGTTCTGCAAAGAGAAGTGATTTAGTGACTAGTTCGTGCCTTTACCTTGCACTGTTCTGAATGTTCTTCACTCAGAATTTTATCTTAGATGCTAGTTTTGATATTTCAATTTTCATAACTCCTGAGGGCATCAGTCAAATAACAGATGTTTACAAAGATATGACAAATTAAGGATAAGTTATCAAAAACTAATGAGAAAGATTTATCTTCAAAGCCTTCTGCAACTCAAACCAGACATGTGAGCAATGGACAAACCATTCATATTCAATTTACAACAATCATACAGAAAATGCAAAGAAAAAAATTATAAATGCTGTACAGAACTCAAATAGAATGTCTAAAATCATTCACACCTGCACAACAGCTTTTTCACCGTCAACTTCCAGGACCTGACCACGTCGAATAGTGCCATCTCCTAATCGAATATTAACAATCTCCTGGTATTTTGGACCCTGAAAAGCATTTGTAATAATGAGAAAGTGAAGTGTGGGAAACAAAGAATTGAAAATTAGTGCGCCTTATCAGAATGAAAATACATCAGAGGTAAGATAATGTAATACCTTCACTTTATCCAAGATAACTAGGGGCCCAGCTACTCCAGACACTGTCCTGTACTCTGTCACCAAAAAGGAAAACATATGAACTTCCAACACATTATGATGTTACAAAAAAATCATTGATACTTGAAATACAACATGAAATCATCACCGAAAAAGTGTCATAAAAGAAATGGAGAGCAAAACCTACTGCATTTCTCTATATCATCAATCATAGGAAAATGTATGCAAACTTGAATAGCATTGAAGTTTATAATAAGACAAAAAAACATATAACTTTGCAATGCATTATATCGTTTTAATGTAAGTAACCAAAGCAAAACTATGCTTGTTATCATAACATAACAACAGCAGCAATTAATAACTCTAATGATACTCTTTAGACTCATAATCAGCATAAAAAAAACGGAATCATGCCATTGTAGCATCCCCAATTTTTTCAGGTTGTTCAATAACATGGAGATGAAGGAAATGACTTTTAACTGTTTTTCATGTAAACGTTTTCCCTTCTGTTGGAAAAACAAAAACACAAGAGAACCCATAAGTGCTAGGGATTCAAATGCTTTAGTAAAAAGGAACCAGCTTTAAAGCAACATAAGTAAACTCCATGTGATAGATCAGCAAGCCAAGAAAAAGTCCAGAACCAAAATGGTGTTAGTTGTTCAAGTAGATCAAATTTTAATATGGGGAGGCCAACAGATACTACAATGACATCAAAAGGAAAGTTCCAACTACTTGGATCCATATAAATGGATCTTATGCAGCCATTGCACTCTATGGGAGGCCATACACTTTGGTACAAGGCCAAGGCAGTCTCCCCAATTAGTTCATTTGTATCCTTGGACATTGTTAGCAATCCTCAGCATATTGATCTCAGGAAGATTTAAATTTCACAAAAGCAACTACACAAATTGAACATTCTAACCCAAGATATAACAAATTTAACTCAAGATATTTTTAGTATACCCTTCATTCTCAGTTTGATAATGCAATTTAAACCTATTTTACTACTTTTTTCTCTTAACTTCACTATGCAAAAAGTAGTCAAATAACCTAACCAAATCATGGTGAGTTCTGGGCCCAAATATGCATACAACTCTAAAATGAGTCCTTTCCATATACTGAAAATTAATCAGTAGCAAGATACCCATCAAATTTCTTTATAGTTTATATGGTCAAACAAAGATAAGGCCAAAAGCATAGATCAGATGATCTTAATGAAAAAAAAAATGTTCAGCTAGTATAAAAGCAGACTGATGACGATATCTCCATACCCATGCCAATCTCCAGTGATCCTTCCTCCATATCAATACCCACCTTTGTTGCACCCATGGCTGAAACCTGAGGAAGTTAGGTAACATGTCTATCATAATCTTTATTAAAAGCAATCATGTATTTATATCCTACCATATACTAATACAGAAAAATACGTTTTCCTCTAAATTGTAAAGAAAAACATAAAAAAACGCGTACTATTGGGGCCTTTTGGCTCATACAATCAACTTATCACGATGTCAACACATATCGAACTGCACTTTTCAGCTTAACTGTCAGAACTAGATAGCAATTCAACAATATAAAATTACATGTCAGACAAAAAAACAAAGGTGAAAGGAAATTAAGCCGTGATCTAATTGGAGGACTTATTTTCTATCTAAAAAAAAAAAATGGCACCCAGTATAATTCTACTTCCTAAGGATGAAGTACTCTACAAATAGTTATCAACATAAATTCGACTCCTTACCTCCAAAATGTCCTTAAACGAGGAATATCGATCAAAACATAGCGCCTTAAGAAACTAGCTAAAGAAGAATTGGCATATGCAGATCCACGATAACGATAACCTAAGTCATTTCCTCTTCTAAACCGGAACCAATCGTGACGAACCGATGAAACCAATCCATAGATTCGATCCGCTAAACCAGCAGATCGCTCCTAATCAGACGCAATTTAGATACCAAGATCTCGAAAAACATAAATCGGAAGGTCAATGAGACGAGATTTCCACTGAGAAGACCGATCAGAAGCGTACCCAAGAGTGGATCGCCGAGGGGAGTGACGAGGCGGAGCAGTACGCGACGAAAGGGAAGAAATAATTACAGGAAATTTGATGGAATCTGATACGGCATTTTTACCAAAAATTTAAAAATATATTTTGATGATCTTTGATAGTTAACTAAGTAAAAAAAAAAAACATAAAGATCTAAATTGATTATGGATATAATGATAAAATTTTATTTCGACATCTTAACAATAAAAGGACCATTAAAATGTTTTAAAATAAAAAATTTAAATAGTTTTTTAATTGTTAAAATTTAAAAATTAGAATATCAATACACCTTTTGATAGCTTAATTCAAACCTATAATATTATTTAAAGAGTATCAAAATATTTTAAATATTTTTTTATAATTAAAAAAAAACTTTAACATAACAATAAAATTATTATTATGTGACCAAAAGATCACGAGTTCGAATCCTGAAAATAACCTCTTGTAAAAAAAAATAAGACAAGACTATTACAATGAATCCTTCTCCGAACTCGGTATGACAAAAACTTCGTGCATCGGACCGTCTCTTTTTTTTTATAAAAAAAACATATATTGTTTTGCAAAGGAAAGCCTTTAGTAAAACTATATTTCTGCGGGCTTCGTGACTCATTGAACGGCAGCAATACTAATAGAGTGCAAGAATTTTTGGTTTCTCAAAAAGCATACAAGCAGAGCCGGGTAGTGTATAAGAACATATTTCTGCAAAAGGTGTGCCGGCAATAAGATTACTGCAATAATGAGAAGAAAAAAAATGGAGATACAGACTCAACCCAAAAAAAAAAAAATACAAAAACGGCCTAGTTTCTGAGCTTCGCATACTCAGCAACTTATTCATACAGACATCAATAGAATATTGGGGTCGTAGAGGAAATCAGTGTGCCGCCTCTCTGCTGTAATACTGATCCAGGGTCTTCGCAGGAATACGGTGGAGAAGCTCGCGAGGGAAAATGCGTAGTAGAGTCCATGCAAGATCAAGGGATTGGAAGATATTACGGGTGTCATAAGCCCCCTGTGAAACAAATTTCCTTTCAAACTTGTCCAGGAACTCCAGGTAGAGCTGCACCGCAAAGATTGCGAAATGGTCAGGATCATATGTTGAAGGTCATACAAACAAAGGAAGGAGAAAAAATAACCAAATCCTCAGATGACAGAGCCTCCTCTCCCACGACCGCTTTCATTGCTTGAACATCCTTTCCAATGGCATAATTGGCATAGAGCTGTATAATGAAGGAAATCAAATGACTAAATGGAGATCCAAATGCAAAAACATAAACAATCAGTGAAAGAACAAATGAGAACCTGGTTAGAAACATCCGCATGATCGCGTCGAGTCATGCCCTCACCAATAGCACTCTGCAGGGAAATTATTTAATTTATGAAAGGAAAGTAGAATCTAAGAGAGTGTGATCTCCATAATTTGGAAAGAAAACTTTAAAATGGTCAAGAAACTAACTTTCATCAACCGGGACAAAGAAGGGAGAACGTTGATCGGAGGATATATCTGCAAGTAGAAAAGGCTATTCAGTTAAATCTCCTTGGACAAGAGTATTATTCAATAATACCAAGTAGCCAAAGCTCCGCTAGTGATGCACTATATTAGGGGACAAGTGCCCGATGTAGCTATGTAAATTACCTGCCGATTATGAAGCTGCCTATCAATATATATTTGACCTTCAGTGATGTAACCAGTAAGATCAGGAGTAGGATGTGTAATATCTGTACAGAAATGCACATTTTCAATTCAAACTGTTTGATTTTTCTAACTAATAGAAAGCATAGATGCTCCCATGGATATGCAACACGTCAGGAAAATGTAGAGTATAATCTATTGCAGATATATACTAGAATTATTTGCAAGAAATTCCTAGTCGAAACTTGAATTTTGGAAGAGCATGAGAAAAGAAAAGGACCAAGGTACAAAAATGTGATATCCAACACATACCATCATTTGGCATGGTTAAGATAGGTATCTGTGTAATGGAGCCTTTTCTTCCTTCTATACGTCCAGCTCGCTCATATATAGTTGCTAGATCGGTATACATATACCCAGGATAACCACGTCTACCAGGCACCTCCTCTCGAGCTGCTGATACCTTGGAACCATAAAGTTAAAGAAAGCATTTAACCCATCAATTTAGTTGCATAATAATAATAAAGATATTAAATACAATTTGCCTGAATACAAATTAATCAGAGTTTAGAAGTGCAACTTAATTGCTAGAGAAAGAAGAAATTAGGAGTGCACAGAATGAAACTCTAGTTTGGACTACACTTTAGAGATATGGGATGAAATTTGATAGTTTGATACATAGAACCTTATGTTTAAAGTGTGTGGCTTAATATTCTCCGGGCAACAATGATATGGTACAAATGATGTGAGACATGAAGAGCTGGCAAAATAGCCACAACTAATAAAACAGCATGGTGACTAAACATCCTGAAACACAAACTTCAGAAGCAAAATAAGTAAATGAGTGACAAGACTTTGACCTATTTATTATACATCATAAAAATAATTATCTAAAAAAGGAACTTTTACATCTTACAAGTTAATTCTTTGAAAATTTAAATGACTTTGCAATGCATAAAATAATTTTTAAAAAAAAATTGAAATAATTTTATATTGTTCAGATGATTCTGTATAAATACAAAATAACACAGCCTGTTATGAAATTAACAGGCCATAACATAATAGCCAGCCCATCACCACCTCAAGAGATTAACATAAAATAAAATAAAATTGCTTCAACAACACAGAATTCCTTCTGCAGCTAAAACCTTTAAGCAAGTATAACATACATTCTAGACATAACACATCTGTATAGAAACAAATTTGATGAGATAAAGAATGTTGTGAACATTCAAAAAAAAAAAAGAACTAGAATACAGTTTTACCTCACGAAGAGCATCTGCATATGAGCTCATATCAGTTAAGATGACAAGCACGTGTTTCCCACATTCATAAGCTAAATATTCTGCTGTTGTTAAAGCAATTCGTGGAGTGATAATGCGCTCGATAGTGGGATCATTTGCCTGGACAAAATAGTATGAAATTGAATATATTCTTGCTTATTTTACATTAAACATGGCAAGGCAAAGATATAGTAGCCTAAGGTACTTATCAAAGAAATATTTTAGAACCTACCAAATTTAGAAAGAGTGTCACTCTTTCCATGGAACCATTCTCTTCAAAATCACGCTTGAAAAACTGTGCAGTTTCCATGTTGACTCCCATGGCAGCAAATACGATAGCAAAGTTGTCTTCTTCACCCTGATGATTGAAGGAAACAAATATATGAATAACTATATACAAGCATGATTTCGAAGAAAACCGTTCTATCGTCATGGTGAAAATCTAACTGATTAAACCAAAAGAGTAGAACTAACTAGATTTAACAGTGATGCCTTTTAAAATCCTGCTGTTGTGGTTATTGCAACTGCTAAGTAATCCCTTATATTACCTTTACATGTAAGTACAAATAGAACATAAAAGGTAAACTCCTTAAGTGTGTGGCAGTGCAAAATATACTCAGTAAACAATTCATTAATTAAGGATATGAAAAAAAACATAATGATTAGATTCAGCATTTTAAATGTATATCTAAAGATACCAACTTTTGATAGTTTGTACGTACGTACGTATGCATGTATGTGTGTTAAAAAGGGCAATCAAGTACACGAAGCTTCCACTAATGTGGGGTCGAGGTCACCAAGGATATATATATATATATATAGACACACACACACACACACACACACCCACACCCACACCTACACCCACCCACACCCACCCACCCACCCACACACACACACAACACACACACACACACACACACACACACACACACGTTTGGTAGAGATGACAAGTCTAATATTATCAATTATCAAACTGGATTTAAGGCATGATAGTAAGGTACCAAATGCGACAAAAATCAACTATGATACTTTGATTCTTCATCTACCTATTCACACATTGATTCCATACTCAACACCTCTATCATGGGTGAAGCATTTTACAAACACCATCTCAAACACAGATCCATATGCATGTGTGCACTCGTACCCTGGATTTGGGTAACATAAAATATCAGATACCACAACAATCAATCCTTGCTTTGTAGCAATAAAAGTGAGGCTCAAGCAAAGCCCTACAAATCTGTCACTTCTAGCTACCATCAGCCAATAGATTTAGTAAGGCACAACAGTTATGGGATTGGCTATATAGGATGTATTTACATCAAATGTGGATACATGTTACTTAATTAGAAAATATCTTGATAATTTCATTGGAAAAACAACAACTACCATTACAGATAAAATTTTCATACAGGCCAAGATAGGTTGGAGCATGATGATCTGTGTAGGGGAAATTTTTTTATTTGATTACAGTAGTATTGACATGAACATGTTAGTGCTAAAGCTTCCGTAAACAAATTGGTAAATACCCATGCTATAAAACTGAAAATCTTGATCAAGTTACTTCAAGTCTTACAATCACCCAAAGCCCTTAGTACTATTAGTTACAAAGGATTGATTGAGATGGAATACCTCCAAAAGGTTGTCAGTTTTTTCTAGACGCTTCACAAGACCAGCCTGACGACAAATCTGAGCAGCTATTTCATTGTGTGGAAGACCAGCAGCAGAAAAGAGTGGGATTTTCTGCCCTCGAGCAATAGAATTCATAACATCAATGGTTGATATTCCAGTTTGGATCATTTCTTCGGGATAGGTTCTTTCACTGGGATTAATTGAACTTCCTGGAACAAATGCCATACTCTGAGAGTTAATAATCCTTTTCTGGAAAGAATTAGTGCACTGTCAAGGCTGAAAAGATAAACCTATTTTTATATTAACTCACCAGATATATCCAAATAAGCCTCGGGCAAAATAGGAGGGCCATTATCTATAGGCTTTCCAGAACCATTAAAAATGCGTCCAAGCATATCAAGAGATACAGGCGTCTTAAGAACCTGAATCAAGAAAAGATAAGCCAGCATCATGCAATAAGCCCAACAACACTTTGAAGTAGAATAGAAGAACTCCTAATAAGTATAATTAGATAACCAGCCACTGAAATGTTCAGATTCGGATGGTGAATAGAGCTGAATGGTATTTCTCATACACATGGCATGATGATGCAACATGAATATGTGAAAGATTGAAACAGAAAATATGAAGGGAATGATGCAAGAGGATACGATTACAAACAGAAGACTCAAATTGACACAATCATAAATAAAATATTCTATGCTATTTTTTACACAGTATTAGGAAGTTCAGTAAATTACATTTATAAATTGCATTTTAGGAAGTGTTAACTAATTTTATACGGTTTTGTATCTCTTGACAGGAAATTTACATTGTGCAATAATGGCATGAATTGTTAGACCTAGATTGATCACGTTCAAATGTGTTGTATCAATTATCCAATAATTAATTAGTACAGAATAATAGGTATGGGTCGGTAGGGAGGTCAGATCAGATTTTGCGAGAAAAAAAAAACACAATCTGAATGCTTCAAGGAAGAGATTTCGACCTATTTCTCAGAGGAAAATAAACAGGTCGATTTTTCCTGAATCAAGTTTTTTGAAGGACCAAAATTCTTAACTGTTTTAAGTTTGAATTAAAGTAGGACCAGATTGGTAGTTTTGGCAATTTGGTAGGGTTTTTTTTCAATCTTTAGCTTTTAAGAAAAATTATAGATAAATACATTTTATATTCTAAAAAATTTGGATGATAGATTTTCAGGCTTTGTAGATTATGTCAAAATTTGACCCAAAATATGTATTGTTACGGATAATAGGGCCAAGCAACAAAGAGATGGAATAAAACAAACTGGAACAAGAAAGTTGTAGTGCAAGTCATGAGAAATGAGGAAAGAAATTTTCATTTAGGAGAACTTGCCAAGAATGTTCATATTCATTAAATTGATTCAACTAGAAAAGATTATAACATATCTTCATAAGTTAAATGTTCTAGGTACTAATGGATTGACACAAAGTGACTGTCATGGTAAAAGGCTTGTGTATATTGACTATGCTTTAAGTTATAAAATCATACATAGTAATTGGAATTACTGTAAATTTTAAACCTATGAAAATAGAAACATCATGCTCGTATTGCACAATACCTAAAGCTCAAGTGAAGTAACTGGAAATAGTTGCCTGTTGACTTAAAATTCAAACCGTATATAAGGCATGTTAGTGGGTATAGCTGCAACCCAAAAGGATTTACAATATAATAAAAATGCTAAAACATATTAGTGTAGATATATGTCCATGCATAAATTTTGTACAATTAGGTCAAAAATATTACCTCGCCGGTGAACTGCACAGTGGTGTATTTGTTGTCAATTCCTGAAGTTCCTTCAAAGACCTATGCAACATATAAGAGAAGATACATATAAGACAAGCTTTAAAAACAAAAGTGCTTCAATATCTTTAGTGAGTTATAAACCAAGAATGAAACATATTATTTTTTACCAGTCAAACAAACTGAGACTCTTGGCAATTAGTAGCTATACTTATTAACTAGAGCGTTGAGAAATAACAAAAAGTACCCATTTTCATGCAAATAATAAATACTAAATCCATGGAATATGAAATTAAAAAATACTATTGTTGTTATAATCTCTGTAAGAAAAATGCATAGGTCCAAGCAAAATATGTAAGGTTCTGATATTTGATAACAGATTATTGTAATTTTCTGCTCTTCTTTTCTTTTGACAATCAAAATCATGCAAATACTTCACCAAGGTGATGTAGTTTAAATAAGAAAAGAAAACCTGAGAGTATAGAGTAAGAAGTTTTAAACTTGAAATTTTTTTGTAAGTTTTAGAATTTGTAAGATATTGTTTTGGTTAAGAGATAACAAGCTAGACAGCTTTAATTATTATATAGGGGAATGAGTAATTGTAAGTTATTAGTTTACCAAGTTTGAGGAGTTAGGTTTATTCCAATATTGGGTCATGGTTGGCGCTTAAAAGAGGCACAAGTCCCTCTTGTTTGATTATCTTTTAATTAGTAAAATTTAAGTTCTCTTGGTGAGTTTTATGTTTCCTCTGAGTTTTGTTCCTCTTAGTGCTGTATCAAGAGGTACCAAAGTCAAACATGGTTCAGTACTTGTTCCTATTCTTCCTTTCCTGCACAATTAGCCTATTCCTTCAAGCCTTTACACTCCCAGTCTTCGAGAACATTATCTTCCAGATTTGTTCCCCAATAGATCATGTAAGGACACTCACACCTTCTCATTGGAACCTAGCCTGCATTGCCTCCATTGTCAGCAACACTGCACGATCCCCTCCTCATCTAATGTTGAGAACTTCCCAGTGCCACCTACTGAAACTGGCATCTCTTCTAAGCAATGTGGCTGTGGTAGGCCACTGTGCATTCCCATGCCAACAACTCATCCTTCACCATGAGGATTATCATTCATCTCGGCCGCACATAGTCAACAATCTCACTGCCATTGCATCATCTTCCAAACTGACAAGAAGCAACTGCCTCAACGACAGCCAAGCCTCTGCGCAATCAATCGCAGCCAACATGTTTAGTGGAAGATCCTGTTGGGGTTGCAAGGTTGCAAACATAGTCCCACATTGAAAACATATGGGAAAGATCATGAGTTTATAAGAGAAAAGATATCTCCATTGGCATGAGGCCTTTTGGGGAGAGCCCAAGAGCAAACCATGAGGGCTTAGGTCCAAAGTGGACAATATCGTGCAATTGTGGAGATATCTAAATTCCTTACGATCCTACAATTGGTATCAGAGCCCGGACTGCCGGAAGGTTTAATCGCCGACTGTGCACAAAAGTTATGGTCTGATTGAGGTATGTGGGGTCAATATTGACCTCGAACAAAGAAAGTGGGGGCTCATATGCTCGGATCAAGAGGACCATACACCAGGCAGGAAGTCCTAGTAGGTCGGGTGGACCGAGGGGCAGGAACACCTGGTGGATCGAGGATCAGACGTGGGAAGCCTGTGGTCCTTTGTTTGAGGGGGAATTATTGAGGTTGCAAGGTTGCAAGGTTGCAAACATAGTCCCACATTGAAAACACATGGGAAAGATCATGAGTTTATAAGAGAAAAGATATCTTCATTGGCATGAGGCATTTTGGGGAGAGCTCAAGAGCAAAACCATGAGAGCTTAGGCCCAAAGTGGACAATATCGTACCATTGTGGAGATATCTAAATTCTTTTTGATCCTAGATCCAACATAATATCCATATTAGCTCTGTGATGTCTACCTTCCACCAACCAGATCCACTATCCATAGATCCATACCCCCACCAGCAGCCCAATGGAAGGTTTCCCTATAGCAGAGTCCTCCTATACTATTGCTAAAAATGGCATCAATTTTAAATCCAAAGAAGTTTTAATTGAAACGCATGACTTAACTCCAAAGGTGTCATGTGATGATTGGCTCCCTTCAAACCATAAGATAATAAACCCTATTATCTCACCAAGTGATGCTACTCTTTAGAATAGACATTTGAATAAAAAGAATCTTCTTGGAAGAGGCCCTTGGTGACTTGATCTTTCAAAGAACATTCAACACACTACCCACTATGACTTAGGCTCACAAATTATAGCTTGTTTATACTACCCTGAGACCAAAATGGATGATGACATAATTGAGTAAGAATGCAATATGTCTATTTGACAATTGGCACATCGATTGAGATAAGTGTGACTCAAATCTGTCAGCCTAGAGAGTCAATTTTCTTATCTACTTTTTTTCCACAATAATGAGAGTTACATCAGAGGCACATGCAGATTCTATGAGCGAAATTATACTAGGTAAGAATTATTAAGTATATGATGCTATGTAGATTGTCATCTTGTATTTATAATTGTATTTATGAGCTCGAATTATCCCATAAAAATCCTCTAGTATTCTTCTTGCCCACTTTATTAACTATACTGTGATAGAAAGTGATTCTTAGGCTTATGTATTTAATGTTGCAATTTACTTAACAATAGCTTAATTTTCGAATTAGAAGATTTATTATCTCATTGGGAAGCATTCGAGCATTCATCTCAACATGTTGACTTTGTTACAGGTTATACTCCAAATTTAGTGACACACTATTTAGTACTATTCACTTCAAATATTACATGGTGATCTGTCATGTCATTTCCTTATCTATTGAAAGGGGAAACCAAAAGGGACCCAAAATCAATAAAATCAAAGCTCAATTCATGAAGGATCAAAAGGAAAACATTCTTGACTCATAGAAGGGATGACCAAAAATTTAAATAATGTTACAACAATTTCTTAATTGTTGAAAAGAATGCACAAATTGAAGATGTGGGTAACTCATTTGAGTTGAGTTCTCACTGGTAGGGGACAATAATGAAGATTTTAACTTTGGAAGTTTGAAAGCAGGAAGTTTTAGATTTTATGTTTTAAAAAGTTATAAGATTTTATTTTCATTAATCAAAGAAAATGAGGTAAAATTTGATTTTTGTTTAGGGAAACAAGCTATTTTAGTTTTAATTATTTACCAAGTTTTTAGGGAATTAGATTTATTTCTTTCAGAGTTTGATCATGGTTGACTGCTTTTAAAGAACCACCAATCTTCTTGTTATTTCATCTTTCAATTTAATAAAATTTAAGATCTCATGAGTTTTGGCTTCCTCTTCATGAGCTTATTTGTCCTATTGGTACATCAGAAGGAATTCTCCAACAATGAAAAAAAATAAAACTTCCTATTGTAATCTTTTTTTTCTAGGTTCTTGGACTTTTGAGAATATTCATGACAAAATATATAAGCATGCACAAAGCATTTTTATAGCCCTAAACAAATAACACAAAATCACCAAAATAACTTCTGAAAAGTATGGTGCATTCATACAACTTCCTTAAATTAGTACATTTTACATGGATTACTGAAATGTACAGAAAAGATCAATCAGTTCTGCAATTTGTCTTCATATGCATTTTTTGCCATCATCAAAAATTGTGTTAGTCTCTTTCAGCCAAAGTCATTCCATGTAAATGATTCCACTCATAGTTCAAAAGTGCCATCGACGATCTAGTAAATATTTGAGAAAATTGTTTTTAGTGATCCTAAATACCTATTTCCTTATGTTCTGCAAAAAGAATTCATTTAGTGACTAAGCTGTGCTTTTAAAAACCGTTCCCTCTTCTAACTGTTCTTTACAGAGAATATTAACTTAGGGTGGGCCTAATTTTGTAGTTTTAATCCTCTTAATTCCTGAGGTATCAGACAATAGATGTATACAAAGATATGAGGAAAAAATAATACGTAAGAATATTAAAAACTGATGAAACATTATCTTCAGACTCTTTGCAACTCAAACCACCCAAGTGATAATGGATAATGCATTCATGTTCAGTCTACAATAATAATGCAAAAAAAATGTAAAGGAAAATTGATAAATGCTCTACAGAACTTCAAACAAATGAATATCTAAAATTATTCACCTGCACAACAGCTTTTTCACCATCAACTTCGAGCACCTGACCACGTCGAATAGTGCCATCTCCTAGTCTAATATTGACAATCTCCTGGTATTTGGGACCCTGAAAGACATTTGCAATAATGAGAAAATGAAGTATCAGAAACTAAGAATTGGAAATTATTGTGCATTTTCATAATGGAAATACATCAGAGGTACGATAATGTGATACCTTCACTTTATCCAAGATAACTAGTGGTCCTGCCACTCCAGACACTGTCCTGTACTCTGCATCACCAAAACAAAAAATAAAAAAAAAAGCTTGCAGGCACTTCTAGGTTGAACACATTATAATGTTACAGAAACTCATTGACAATTGAAATGCATCATGAAGTCATCAGGAAAAAAAGCTGTCATAACAGAAATGGAGCACAAAGCCTATTGCATTTTTGTGTCACTGATAAGAAAAAAATCCAGACTTGAGTTGCATTGGAAGTTTATAATTAAAAAAAAACACAGAAACTCACAATGCATCAATGTAAATTACAAAAAGGGTTACCAAAAGAAATAAGAAGAAATTTCATAACAATTTCCATTCTCATGCCTTGAATGCAAATTAAAGTAATATAACAAAATCCATTTTAAGTTTAGATTAACAACTCTGAAAAGGTTCAATTGATTTTGCATCTCTTGAATTGAATCGATTCATCTTAATGTGAGAAACCAAAGCAAAATTATGCTTGTTCATACTCTTTGGTGGCAAAGGCAGCCTCTCCAAGAAACAGTTCAATTATGTGCCTAAGCATTCTGAGCACTCCAATCATGTTGGTCTCAAGAGTTCTTAATTTCTCTATCCAAAACAATAGAAATAACTTAACCTAAGCATGGCAAGCCCTGGCCCAAAACTAGATGCATACAACTCTAGGTTAGATAACTTGGTTGAAGCATAATTATGCCTAGTTCTTGAAGCCTTAAATTGGTGGGATTCGAAGGATCCTCAGACAATGTTAACGGTTGATGTTGCTCGATAGTTCAGAGTCTTTTCTATCTACTGAAAATTAATCAACAACAAAATGTCGACACATCAGACAAACTTAAAAACGAGTAAGAAAATAGACTGATGGTAATATGTCAATACCCATGCCAATCTCCAGTGATCCTTCCTCCATGTCGAGACCCTTCTTTGTTTCGACCATGCTTCAACCTGAGGAACTTAAGAAGCAACAAATAATCATAATCTTTATTAAATTCAACCATGTGTTTAGCATCTATCATGCACTGAAACACAAAATATGTTATCCTCTGAATTATAAATATATACGTGTACATACAACAACAACACAGAATGGGTCTTTTGGCTCATGTAGTCAGCTTATGGCAACATCAAAAAAAAAAGTTGAAAACTTTTCGCACATATCTCACCGTATTATTCAACTCAACTGCCAGAACAACATAGAAATTTCAGTAATATCAAATTGCATGTCCTACACAAAAAGGGGAAAACGAAACTAGCCATGATCTAACTGGAGGACAAAACTAAAATTTCTGCTGCCTACCAGTCAAGAAGTCTACTGACAGTTATCTATTCAAACTTCGCTCTTTTTTTCTTTAGTAAGTCCTCAAACGTGGAATATCGATCGAAACATAGCGCCTTGAAAAACTAACTAAATAAGAATTTTAATATGCAGATCCCAAAAACGACAAACTAATCCATTTTCTCTTCTAGATCAGAATCAATCGAGACGAACAGATGAAACAAATCCATAAATTCGATCCACTAAACCAGCAGAACGCTCATAATCAGAGGCATACTGGCCACCGAGATCTCAATAAATCACGACCCGTAGGGCCAACGAAAAGAGATTTCCTCTGAGAAGACCGATCAGAAGAGTACCTGAGAACGGATCGCCGAGGAGGTGGAGGCAGGGAAGTGGGCACGAAGGGGAGGGAACCAATCACGGGGAAATGAGCATTTTTATTTTACTCCCTCCCCACCCAGCCCTCTATGGCAATCAAAGCCGTTCAATCGGAAAAAAAAAATCAAAGCCAATGGATGACGCTAGCCGTTAGATCTGTGGCTCCTCCATCTCAACCCCAGAAAAAAAACGTTTCTTTGTCAGACGTTATGGGCTCCACATATATCATAATAATAATATTGGTTGTCATCTGAAGATAAATAATTTTTTTTCAACATGTATTTTTTTTATGAGATATAAATTAGAGTCTTTAGAGTTTTGTGATGCACCACAAAAATTTAGTTTTTTTATGGGATATGAACTCGCTTTTTAAATAAATCTTATTCTACAACTTTAATTAAATTTTAGGACAACATAACTTCTTATTATTATTTTTTAAATTAAAGGCGTCCAACTTTAATTTGTTATTAAAAGAAATTTCCTATTCACCCGCGATCCATATACAATTACTCAATACCTCCTAATACATTATTTTCACTATCATCTACCATTTATATTTATCATCAGTACATGTTTTTCTACAAAATATTAAATAAATATTAGATAAGTAGATCGAATCATATTATAATAACTACAATAATATGTACAATTCGTAACTATTATAACATGAATAATAGGGGAGGGTCAAGGCCAAGGCCGTCTCAAGATTTCATGAGACCCTTGGTTAAAATTTGTTTAGACCTTTAACAATTTAAAAATAAATAAATAAAATTAAAATTTTTCCCTTACTTTTTTCGGACTTGGGATGATGGGTAATTTTTTTAAAATAATAAAATATTAATTTTAAAATAAATTTTTATATCAAATCTAGTTTTTTAGTTTGTTGAAATGTAAAATTATTATTAAATTTAGTTTGATTATTACTTGCACAAATATAATAAAAAAATATTAATTTTGATTTCAATCGATTAATTTAAGTTGTATATAATAAATCAATACTTAAAAATATATCATATGTGTATTTAAAAAATATTTAAAAATTATATGAACCGTAACTTATAATTTTTTTAAATGCATAAATCATATGACGGTAGTAATTTGCTTGCACTGAAAAAAGAAAAATGGGAAAATAAATTACATCTAATTGTTAATAATCTATTTTTCCAACTATGTTTGGATACATAATCTATTTAATCTATAATTTATCATTTATATAGAATAATAAATAATATTTCAAGAAAGAATAAAAGAGTAAAAAAATATTACCATCACAGACAGAAGGAAAAATTAATGTAAAACATCAGAAAATGAGTCATCAGTTAATATAAAATGGGATAAACAAAATAAAATTTGGTTTCGTATTTAGCTCTAGATTGAATTTTAGAACCATCGAATATAATAATTATAATTATTATGTAATTAATTGAATTACCATTGAAATTAATTGATGAGCGTTGGAATGGAAATAAAGTTGGGTTAATCCAGATAGAGTAAAATATAAACGTGGAGCTACAATAAATGATTTTAAATGGAGCACGAAATTCTCTTGTCTGTAAATTATGGATTAGAGGATGATCTGTTTTTTTATATCGTTGATTTAGATGGACCCCATCTATTTAAAAATAGAGTTCATCCAACTCAAGGGTTCTCATGCAATGGATCATCTCTTGGTCCATAATTTACGGACTAGAAGATCCCAACTGATTTAAATGACATACATCTTGAAACGTTCATCTGTGACAAAATCAAAGCGTTATATTCTAAAGCGGCATGATGCATATTATTTTCTCGGATACAAATTTTAATCATTAAATATATTATTTATTTTTTTAATAATAATAGGTCTCAATATTATTGGAGCTCTAGATATAGGTTTTAATGATCTATACCTTGAGTCGGGCATGAGGAGAACATGGTTAAATTTACATTATAATAATTATAAAATCATAATGACTAACTATGATTTGAATTTTTTTAAATATATTTAATTAAATCATAATTACTATAACATACTATTCTATAATTGTTACAAGCCGTCCTTAATTTACAACAACGTAGGTGAAAAATATAGATAAAAGATAATAATTAAAATAATATACTGAATAGCTGAATAATTATATATAAAATGATAGAGGAGTGAGATGTTTTTTATTACAAAATTAAAATACACGTCCCGTTGATAAATAAAGGCACCCTCCTAACTTTTGCCTTTAATTTTAGGCTTTGCCCTAACAAGTCCATAAGAACAAAGATCAAATCTAAAAATTATATTAAAATGTCAAAGCGGACAAAAAAAAAACTTAATTTTATAAAACTAGTCAAATTTGAATTTATTTAAATAATTCACTAAAAAAATAGAAGTCATATTTGCTAGGTGTCAATGTGTTGGGAGCTGGCATATCCGGGCCCATCGAGCCATTATTTAATGTTTATTTTTATTTATTTAAAAATTATAAATAATGATGAATAATAGATTTGTAAAAGTAAATAGTATTACAAATAATAACTTTGTTAAATGTTATTAAAAATATTTAATATTGTTTAAGAAATTAAATTTAAAGTGGTTATAGTTTCAGCTTACTTGAAAATTTAAAATCTGAAAAAAAAATTTAAAGCTTTGAATTTTTAAAGCGCGAAAATTAATCAAGCCCAACTAGACTTTATATTTTTCAAGATAAGATAATCGAATAAAATTAAACTGAGATTAAAATTAATCAAGTTGCTAAAAAGATTATTGACAATAAATTTTAGCATTTAGATATTCATTTTTATAGCATTTTAGCATTTAGACAATAAATTCAAAGCTAAAGCTAATCATTTTTATGCCAACAAATTAGTTAATGTTGATCGTCCAAAGAATGCATTGGACGTATTTATTTTTTATTTTACCCCTCTTATCAAATACTACAGTTCTATACTTAAATTAGAGCAATCTTAGATATTTCTGATAGTATATTCTTAAATTATGTGAAAAGAAGTAAATCATGATGTCAATTTATACCTAGATTGTAAGTCGAGTCAAGCTTTAGGTTGCTCAAATTTATTTTATAAGGTAATTGAGTCAAGTCAAACCTAAAATGAATTAAATTATTAAAATGATTATTTAAGTTTGGTTTGGTTTATTTTTTTATGAACTTGAGATTAATTCAAGTTTGACTTGAGCTTGGTTCGTTCAAATGTTATTAGACTTTTAATTTAAATGTATTTGATGGATTATTGAACTTAATCTTTTAAACTTGTTTGATCATTTTAAAAGTTTTTTTTATTTAGTATATTGATAAGTATTTTATTAATAAATATGATTCATTAATATTGTTCATGAACATTATTTACAAATATTTTCCACGAATATTAACAAGTTGAATATATATATATGTTCAAACTTATTTATTTAGTTTAACGAATTATTCAAGTTTGTTTATTTAATTGATATTATGTGTGTTGAATGAATATAAACAAGCTATTACTAAACCGAATACTAAGATTATTCTCAATCATTTGATTCATTTATAACTCTACTTATAGCTGACTGTCAAGTGGTTAAAGGGTGAGAGGAGTTTTTTTCCTAGGGCATGCACCCATTGGAAATTAATGTCTACTCCATTATAGCAAATCTGTCACCCTCCAATCAATTATGATTGCATCTTATTATTTAATTAAGAATCTGGACCTTTTAATAACCAACTCTCAATTAATTTGATGAAATCTAAAATTAAGAGCATCTCCCGAGGGAGCTCCCACGGATGACATGCCATGAGGGATGGACCTCCCTTTTATAGTGCGAGGGAAGTTCGTCCCTCAAACTATGAAGAGGCTCGGCGTTTGCAGAGCCACTCCATCGTTAATGGTTTTTTTTAGTTATTTTTTAAAAATATTTGTTATTAAAAAATACACATACAACATGTTGAACAGTAAAAGCTCAACGCTCAATAGAAGTTTTTTAATAGTGAAGGGATATATAGGGGCTTTTACTTTTGAAGTGGTGTTAACATGATAATGAAAGAGCTCCTCGAGGGTGCCCATGACTATGGATGCTCTAAGTTACATTAATATCATTTATTTTCTTTTCATACCAAAAATAATTTTAAAATTTATTAATAATTTGAACTTCTTATCCTTTTCAAGTTATAAACGCATAATTTAATTTCTATTTCTGCATTGATGCTTTTTACTGTCTCAATCCTCATCGATTTTTCATCATCGTTCTCTCCTCCCCTCTTTCTGTCCAACTTTTGCCCCACCTTTCTTCTTCTTGTACTTTTTATATCATAACACATCAATCCATCTATTTCGGCTCTTCTACATATCGATATAACCGCATCAATCCATCTAAATCTCATCAATTCTTCTAGAAAAATCATAGCCGCATCTATCAATATCTATATCTCATTGATTATTTCATCGATTTTTCGGGTGATATAAGGTAAATAACTTAAGGTATGATTAATAACCTAATTTATATTTTATTTTAGGATTATGATTTTTATAAAATAAATCATACTAACATTGAATAATATTATTTAATTATTTAACAATAAATATTCATTTGATATAATTTACATATATTTATATATTATATTACACGCGATGATTAATTCAAAGAATATTACTACTATGGTATTGAAAGTGAGGTGCCCTTGGCAAATTGCCGGATGTTAATTAGTACTAGAACATCTTAACCGGGCGCCAGTGGGCTTTGTTGTACGATTGGTCGGTCCATTCCAATATGGTCCGGACAGATAATTGATACGTTATTTTCTCCGCTGCACCCTCGCCTCGCGACAGCTAAATGCATACATCATCCGTGACGCACGTCAACGTTTGACTCCTACACAGGCGTCAACGCGTATGGGATCACACGTATCCGAGATCCAACCAGCGCTCTGTTCTTCACACCATCAGATTCAGTTTAATTTGAATTCCTCTGCAGAATGCACATGCAATTCTTAGCCGACAAGCAATTCTCGCTCACCAAAATAATTTCCTGCCCTCGTGGTCTTGAGTTTTGAACACCGTTCCAAATTCTCCCACCCTCACTTATTTGCTTGTCCGTTATTATTTGACCCTGTAATTCATCGTCCCTTCCCTTTTACTAATTAAACACCGTTCCAAAAAAAGATCGGATCTACATCAAAAACACGTGTCGCTGAATTGGATTCGGTAGTAGGTGGACGACCATATCTCTCATTATAGCGCGACGACGTACTAGAGTCGGAGCCATGCAGACCAGTGTTAGATTTCATAGTCAGAGTTCTGGTCTTCTACTTTGATTTGGCATCTACAAATTTAATGGCATGGGGCGATAAAGTCAAGAGGCATCGTGGAATTCGCATCGACTTCCGAGTACATGTGTTTGAACGGGCACGTTGATTCGGCACCAAACTAAAAGTGTTAAACGGGCTGAGTTGACTCCAGCAACCGTGGCATTGAACTGGAGTATACTCAGAATCAGGGGAGTGAGGACGAGCGACTGCGATTGTCCTTCCTGAGTTTTTTCTTTTTTTTTTTTATAAATAATATTATCGATAAATCTATTAACCAATCTACCTAATCATAATTGAATTGTAATATATATATATATAATATTACTAAAATATATTTAATAATGACTTATAAAATATATTCCGATTAATATTCTAGTCATTTAGTATTATCCTAATATTATACTTGATCGGCTATATATTTCATCATCATTTATAGTAAAAAAAAATAAAAATTGACTATATACTTAAAAGAAAATTTTCAATCTAAATTATCGATTCCTATTATTTTTATAAAAATATCATGACTTCAAATGTTAAATATTAAATTTTAAAAATAAAATATATAATAATAAATATAATAAATTAAATCTTAGAATACAGAAATAAGAATACTAAATTAAAATTAGATCCCATTTTTTGTTTTTTTCCTTTTCTCTTCTCCCGCAAGCAAAAAAATAAAAATAAAAACGTAACATCAACTTCTGTCTATTTAACCTTTACATCTTCTTCCCTTTTTTTTGTCTTTTTTAGAATTTTGTATTTTTGTATCATATCCTGCTCTCTCTGTATTATTATGGAGCTCATCGAAACTATTTTACCTCCCTATTTTCTATTTTATATTTTTCAAAAAATAACCATTTTTCTTTTATCTTTTCCAACAAGAAAGTCTTTTCTTTTTTTCCTTTGTCCAACTCACAAAGATTTCATATATAAAAATATTAAATAGTATATATATATATATATATATATTTATTAAATTCGTTTTTGATTGAAAATTCTGACCACCGCTCAGAAATCGTGTTTGTTGTACTAAATCTTTATTGAATACTCCTGAGCAGACACTTGTCTTGGCATCCAAGACTTCTCAATTTTTATTATTTTAGGATTTCCATATATTTAAAAAACATAAATGACAGGTGTGCCATGAGTCATACTTTTGAATATGTATAAATTATATTTTAGATTTATTCGATATTTTAAATTATATAAAAAAATCTCATAATTTTTCTTCCAATTGAGTTAGGTCACCTAAAAAACATCGGAGCCGCGGCAGGGAAGTCGGCGTGGCTCTGCCTGCCTGTAGAGGACGCTCAGGCTCCGCAGGAACAGGGGGGATGCACCTCTGGCTTTGAGCACTTTTTGACGAGGAAAGTGAAGTGATTTGGTGATGGCAAGCGGGGCGGCTACTAGGAACAATTTGTCTTCCAAATTCCGGACCAGCATTTCAATGATCAATCCGCCGGTGTGTTGACTTCCTTCCGGATTCCGATAGAAGCCATCGTCTCGTGCGCAAAGTTACTGCTTTGACCGCTTCCTCCCGTTCCCCATCAAGACCATTTCGGTTCGCTATCTTGTCCTCCAAGGAAACAGCGTCAAATCCAACACTTGGCTCATGCTTTGAAATATTTCGCCCTTTATTTTGGAGCTTGCAGGTCGCTTTTGACCCCCTTTCGTCTTGGCTTACGACATCGCCATGTCCGCCTTCGGCAGTATAAATAGGAGCGGAGCAGCCGCCTGTCGCTTTTGCATTGCCATTTCCGCGTCGCGCTTTCTGATCGCTTCTTCTCTTGCCCGCTGCGAAGCTGTTCGCCTCGTGCTCTGGGATTTAGAGGTACCGATAAAGGAGCCCCTTTTCATGTTAAAAGTTCGATCTTTGGTTCTTCCTTTTGTTACTTGTAGGGTTTTTGACATTGTCGTTTGTGGACTTGCGATCTTCTGTTTCAAGTACGATACTTTGATTTGCAGTGGATGTTCGGGATTAGATTTCTAGTCTGTTTTCGGAGGATTTATGAAACGAGAGTTTATGGACTGATGTTTTTGAAGTCGAACTGTTCTTTGATACAAAGTTTACGCTTGTTTTAGATTGTACGCGCATCATTGCACATGATGTGCCGTTGTTCATACTGTGAGGAACTAGTATAATGCTTGTGCTTTGGGCTACTTGTGGCAGGAGAATAACTGTTCTCTGGCAATTACTAATTCAAGGTTTTGGAGTTACTTTGATGGGCTTATATCTTTCTTTGCTCTGGAGTGAATGGGTTGAAGCCTTATGGAACAAGATTTCTGCTCCGATAGAGAAGGTGAATGATGTTTGGTCCTCGAGCTGCACGAAAACTGATATCAAGACAACCAGAAGACAGGCCAACTGCAAACAAAATGAGTCTCATACTGAGACTAGAGCAAAATCATCTCTGAAAAATTCATTAAGCATCAAAATTTCAGTTCAGGATGTGCCGGGAAATATTGTTCCATTGAAGAATCAGGATGCGGAATGTGTTCCAAGGAAACCTTATTCTGCAGAGCATACTGCAGCTGCTGTTAAGCTGCAAAAGGTGTACAAGAGCTATCGAACTCGAAGAAATTTGGCAGACTGTGCAGTCGTTGCCGAGGAATTATGGTTTGTCTTTGATCTGTGCTATGCTTATGGAGTTACATTTGTACCTATTGATTGCACAATCTCTTATTGTTCTTTTGTTACACTCATGGTTTCAGGTGGAGTGCGCTGGATTTTGCTTCTCTCAAACACAGCTCAATTTCATTTTTCAATGGTGGGAAACCAGAGACAGCAGCTTCGCGCTGGGCTAGGGCATTAACAAGGGCTGCCAAGGTACACTGATAGCTTCATCACATCGTTGCTCCTCTGTTGGAAGCTCAGAGTTAATACTGTTGCCTGGTCAATTTGTGATTCACTTTTTGATTTCTGTATAGGTCGGTAAGGGTTTATCAAAGAGTAAGAAGGCACAAAAGCTTGCGATCCGGCACTGGCTTGAAGCTGTAAGTTAATTATCTCTTCCTTTCTACTGCTAATCTACTGAACATTAATACATTTACCTCCATAGTGAAGTAATAAACCAAGGAAAACCCATGGCTCAAAACCACAACTTTTGCTATACTAACAAAATATGTTTTCCCCTCAACAATAATCAAACAACTATATATATATATATAACTTTTTTAAAAAATAATTGACATGTGGTCAACGAAACTTCATCTTTGTATTTTTCTCCAGATTGATCCACGGCATCGATATGGTCACAATCTGCATCTTTACTATGATGTGTGGTCTAAAAGTGAAAGCAGACAGCCATTCTTCTACTGGTAATTACATCTTTGCATCCATGATTCTACTTCCTCTTCTTATTAGTGGCATGTTTTAGGTGGCATCTGTTCTGACATATCCTTTGGTTGAAAAATTGAAGGTTGGACATTGGTGATGGCAAAGAAGTGAACCTTGCAAAATGTCCTAGAGACAAACTTCAGCAGGAGTGTGTTAGATACCTTGGACCGGTATGCTCCTTTCTCGAAAAGAATATCCCCCAACTGTTGTAATTTCCAATTCCGAACACTCATCAGTCGTTTCTTCATCTTTTCTTATGCAGAAGGAGAGGCAAGCTTTTGAAGTTATTTTAGAGGACGGAAAACTTGTCTACAAACAAAGTGGAGCATTTGTCAACACCACTGAAGGTTCTAAGTGGATATTTGTACTGAGCACAATGAGGGTGCTCTACGTGGGCGAGGTGAATAATCGATTCTTAACTTCGGCACTCATTTTGTTCATAAAACATGCATCCTTTTTTTTTTAATCCTTGATTATGAAAGAAACAAGGTCTTATAAAAGAATATAATTGTTGTTCATTGCTTTCTGATTCTTAACTTTCTTTTCGTATGAGCAGAAAAAGAAGGGTTCATTTCAACACTCGAGTTTTCTTGCTGGTGGAGCAACAATAGCTGCAGGAAGATTGGTTGTGAAAGAGGGTGTTCTAAAGGTAACAACTAACTTTGAAATACTGCTAGTGATACAATATCTGTAGCTGAAGAAAATATCATAACTGATTTTCGTTTATTTTCTATAGGCTGTCTGGCCATACAGTGGCCATTACCTCCCAACAGAAGAAAACTTCAAAGAATTTATTAACTTCCTTCAAGTGAACAATGTAGACCTCACTGATGTCTCGGTAAATATCGTATTTCCATTCCCTCTCTGAGTATGAAAGTGCTTTAGGATATCGGTTAAATCGTCAAGTCAGTAAAATGACTAATTGATCAAATTGTTTTGCAGAGACGTGCCACTGGCCCTGAGGATGACTACCCTTTGCTGAAGGTAACCGGCAGCGATTCATCAACAGATACCGATAAGGACATTGAGGTATCAAGAGAATCTACAACTCAGGAAGCAGGAAACTCGAGTGAAACTGAAGAAGAACAGGCTGCAATTTCTCCTCTGGCCAAGTTCCATGAAGGCTACAAATCTGATGGCCCTATTGGGACGATCGCCTCCCCCCACCATCGGAAATGGATGACCGGAGCCAGCCCTCGAATTCAGTGTGTTCGAAACTACCCTACGGATCTCCAGGTCAAAGCACTGGAACATGTCAACCTGTCGCCACGAACAATCTCCTTGCCTATCGGAAACAATGGTCCAATCCCCTCACCTCGTCCTAATTTGGGCATGAGGCTGTCCCTCACACTTGCTACAAGCATGAGCCTTCCTGCTCCCACAAGTCACTGAGTCATTTACACAGCCCAGGCAGAAATGCAAAGATCAAAGTCTAATAGGATGCACATAACTTGCTCATGGTCAGTTCGACGGATGAACAGTTTACTAATTGCTATATTTTACTCGCTTTTTTATGTATAGATATTAAGTGGCTAAGTTTTTTGCAGTCCATTTTTTCCCCCTCTGAGGGAGATAGAAATTAGAGTTGATGTAGATAATCCCTTTTCGAATATTAAAGAAAGATTTTTTCGTGTGTTTTTCAATTGTTCACTTAAAGTTCTGTGTGGGCTAGAATGCAGAGAGAATAAGACTGAATTGTGGAAATCAAAGACAAAGGGTAAAATGAAAATATTAATAGATAACAAAATATGAAAAAGATATTGATCTTATGAGCATTTTAAATGGTCAATCAATAGAGTATGGTTAAAAGAGTAATCAAAAGTTAATGCGAAAGATGTTAAGAGTAAAAGAAAATCAAAGAGAATAAATTGTTAATTAGATTTTAAAATGAACTAGTAATATATTCAAGCTCAGCGACTGAATAATATTTTTTACAATAACAAGCTTTTTCCCACTAGACGAAGTCGGCTGTATGAATCCTTTATATCGTTGAGCTCTATTTCTTATTATATCATCATTTATATTTAAATAAATTTTATCTTGTTTTATTATTGCTAACCAAGTCTTTTTTTATCTTCCTCTTGCTCGTTTGATATGCATGTTCATCATAGTTTTACATCGCCTAACTGGAGCATTTATTGGTCGTCTAAGTACATGTCCGTATCATCTTAAACACGTCTCTCGGAGTTTTTTCTCAATAGATGCAACTCCGACTTTCTCTCTAATGCTCTCATTTCTTATTTTGTCTATCCTCGTATGTCCACACATCCACCTTAACATCCTCATCTCTGCAACTCTCATCTTCTGCTCATGTGCTCGAGTTATAGCCCAATATTCAGCTCCATATAATATAGTCGGTCTAACTGCGGTTTTATAGAACTTACCTTTAAGTTTAAGAGGTACTTTACGGTCACATAAAACACTCGACGCTCCCCCTCCATTTCACCCATCGTGCTTGTATTTTATGTAAGACATTTATCTCAATCCCTCTATCGTTTTGCAAAAATGATCCTAAATATTTAAATCTTTCGGTTCCGGGCAACTCGTCCTCTCCTATCTTAACAATTGTTTCATTACTTCTAATATTGCTAAACTTAAATTCCATATATTCTATCTTTAATCTACTAAGCTTAAAATCTTTCCCTTCTAGTGTTTCCCTCCAAGATTTTAATTTAGCATTTACTCCTTCACGTGTTTCATCTACCAAAATAATATCATCTGCAAACAATATGCATCACGGTACTGTGTCTTGAATGTGTGCAATGAGTTCGTCCATAATTAGTGTAAAAAGATAGGGATTTAGAGCTGATCCTTGATGTAACCCTATCTTTATTGGAAATGTTTCAGTTATTCCGCCTGAAGTCTTTACTCTGGTCATTACATCTTCATACATATCCTTAATTAGTTCAATATATGTTACGCTAACACATTTTTTTTCTAAAATTCTTCATATAATTTCTCTTGGACTCGATCATAAGCTTTTTCAAAGTTAATGAATACCATGTGTAGATCTTATTTTTGCTACCGATATTTTTCAATTAATTATCTAAGAAGATGTATAGCTTTTATTGTCGACCTTCCAAGCATGAACCCAAATTGATTTTCTGTCACTGTGGTCTCCTTCCTTAATCTTTTTTGTATTATTTTTTCCCAAAGTTTCATAGTATAACTCATTAGTTTAATATCCCTATAGTTTGTACAATTTTGTACGTCTCCCTTGTTCTTATATAAGGGAACTAGAGTACTTATCCTCCATTGATCAAATATTTTTTTCGTCTTTAATATCATGTTAAATAATTTTGTAAGTCATTCAATACCTTGTTTCCCTAAGCACTTCTATACCTCTATCGAAATATCATCTGGCCCAACGACTTTTCCATTATGCATCTCATTTAAAATTTATTTTACTTCTGAAGTTTGAATTCTACGATAAAAATTAAAATTTCTATGCTCATTTGACTTACTTAAATTACCTAAGTTAAGTTGGTCACCTAAACCTTCATTAAAAAGTTGATGAAAATAATTCTTCCACCGCTCTTTTATTTCTCCATCGTTTACTAATACCCTATTACATTCATCCTTAATACATTTTATTTAGCTAAGATCTATTGTTTTCTTTTCTCTCACTTTAGCTATTCTATAAATGTCTCTTTCCCCTTCTTTTGTATCCAATTTTTGATATAATCGTTCAAAAGTTTCATTTTTTGTTTAGCTCACTACTTTCTTAGCTTCTTTCTTGACTATTGTAAATTTTTTTAAGTTTTCCTCGTTCTTACAAATATATAATTCCTTATAAGCTATTCATTTTCCTTCACTTTCTCTTGTACTTTCTCATTCCACCACTAAGATTGTTTACTTAGTGATGCATGTCCCTTTGACTTATCGAGTACACTCTTAGCTACTATTTTCAACTTTGATACCATCTTATCTCGTGTTGTATTAGAGTCATCGTATATTTCACCTAATGCTTGTACTTCTATATTCTCCTTAAATATATTTTGCTTCTCATCCTTTAACTTCCACCACTTAATTCTAAGAATCGTATATATTTTCTTTCTATTGATACTATGTTTGAGGCGTATATCCAACACTACTAACCTATGTTAGGTAGTTAAGCTTTTCTCCAGGGATGACTTTGCAATCTTTACAAATCTTTTTATCCTTCTTCCTAACCATAAGAAAGTCAATTTGCGATTTATTATTTCCACTTTTGAATGTGATTAAGTGTTCCTCTCTTTTCTTAAAAAACGTATTAGCTAATATAAGGTCATATGCTATCGTAAAATCTAATATAGTTTTTCCTTCCTCATTTCTCGTTCCAAACCCATAACTCCCATGTACTCTCTCATATTCCTCATTTTCACTCTGACATGCCCATTTAGATCACTTCCTATCAAAATCATTTCATTTGGTGGAATATTTTGTAATATTTCATCTAAGTCCTTCCAAAATCTTGATTTGGTAGCTTCATCTAATCCTACCTGTGGTGCATATACGCTAATTATGTTCATAGTTTCTTTCGTCACTATTATCTTAAGGGCTATAATTCTATCCCCTTTTCTAACTACTCCTATAACTTCATCCTTTAACAAACTATCTACAATAATACTCACTCCATTTCTTGCTTTACTCTTTCCAGTGTACCATAACTTAAAATCCGAGTTATCTATCATCTTTACCTTCTCGCCTGCCTATTTTATCTCTTGTACACACAAAATACTAATTCTTCTCCTAATCATTATATCTACTACCTTCATTGATTTACCAATAAGAGTTCTTATGTTCCATGTTCCAAATATTAGATTATAAGTTTTCTTATCATATTTGTTCTTATCCAACCTATGGTGTGAGAACTCTTGCCTATTTAGCACTACGCTCAAGTTCTCATGGAGATGTAGCAATTCTTGCTGAGACGTTACAGTCGGACTCTGTAACGCGAACTCTTACATATTTAGCACTACACTCGAGTTCTGAAGATGTAGCAGTCATTGCTAAGATGTTACAGTCGGACCCTGCAACGCGTTCCTTCCGGGGAACAACCTAGCATTAACTCAATAGTTTAATAGATTCATTCATTGAATATTTGTCATAGTTTTGACGCTGACTGACAACTTAACGCAACCCTCCTTTTTTATCCGAACTTGAGACCGACCATGACCGATCATCCCAGGCGGAGTTAATAATATTTTTGTAGTTGAGATAAAAATGAATTTTATAATAGTGATTGAATTTGCCTCCTAATGTGGTTGGCCACACCTAATGTATAAATGTATAAAAAATAATTAACCAAGTTAGATATAGTTGAATTTGGAATGGTTAATTCGATCCTATAAAAATTTTCCACCAACTGTTAAGATAAATCGAGAAATGTTCATGACGAACGTAATGTATAAATGTATAAATACATATACAATGTGGTCATCGACGAGTTATTTAAGATCATATCATATTAATTGAACGTATCCCTGTGTTCGGAAGCTTGCGTTAATGCCCTCAGAGCTATGAACGAGGAACTCAGGCTCAGACCCACCAAAACTGCACTAAGTGTCGAACCATCACACAGTCACATTCAAGGAGGGCAGTGTGCAGGGCATGTCGTTCTAGTTACGTGACTGCAGTGCACAGTGTTATCGCCAACCTTGAGGACTCGATGATAGTTGATAATTATAGAATAACTTTAGAAGAAACCACCTCAAGGAGGTCCTACGAGTAATGAATTGTGCCGCATTAAATTTAAAAAAAAAAACACAAAAATACCGGAGGAACTTGTTCTAGAGTAACTTTTAAGACGAACTTCTGATTCCTCGGTCATCCCTTTCAACATGCAGATATACACGCACGATAATATAGATGAAAAGATGATTGTTGGCGTTTTAAGGATGAGAATGATTAAAGAGCAAACATAGTTGGGCTCCAGCTCTGCAACTGGAGGTAGTCAGGCGTAAGCTGAAAATGGAGAGTTCTACAAACTTTTGTTTACTCGGTTATTGTATATAAATTCTGGACAAATCATGAAATTGGATGTTGGTCATTGACTGATATTCTCTAAAAGCTTACAAATGCAAAGTGAACCACAATGATGGAATCAAAGAAACTTTGAGACAATAGGGGGGGCGTATAGCCCCAACCTACGCATGCTTCATCGAGTATTGCTTTCTGCATAATATGGAAAAACAGCAAAGCACCATGTCACACAGTTCGCTGTAATGGTTGGATGATGCCTGACCGTCGGGAGAAAAAAAAGAGCAAAGAGTGAGAACAATAACCAGTTTAATAAGTCCAGGAGTTAAAAAAAAAAAAAACAAGACTATTAACTTACCAAGAGTCTGATAGTCTAAGATTACACGAATGCATGTAACAACTCAGCACGCAGTATTTAGAAGTGGAAGAATTAGAAATTCTTAGAAAGCAAAAGACCTTAGAACAGTACCCAATTAGCTACATTCCTACATAGGGCTTACCAGACTATCAAGTACCAGATGCCTTAGTTACAGTTGCACTACCATTGACCGAAGCAGCTGCTACAGAAGTATCGAAGGTCCCTTGAACTGCATTGTCACCAGAGTATGAAGGAGGCTGTGAGTAGCCACCACTAGCATACGAGTCATTGTACGGCTGCTGTTGTTGTTGACCATAACCTGATTGGTTTGGTGGTGGCATTCCATAGGGTTGCTGTTGGCCATAACTGGATTGAGGAAGTGGAGATTGACCATATCCAGGCTGCACAGGAGCAGATTGCATATAGCTACTTGGAGGGGCTGGAGCTTGCTGGCCTTGTCCATAAACTGACTGAGAAGCTGGTGGCTTCTGGACCTGTGGAGGCTGTCCATAAATAGGTGGCGGTGCTTGACCGTATCCAGTTGAGGCAGGAGGCTGGCTCCCATATCCCTGCTGCGATGTTGGAGGAATGCCATATCCAGATGCAACACTTCCTTGGGTAGGATACCCTGCGGCAGTGTTATTTGGTGGTTGACTCGATGGAGGTTGTTGAACTGCAGGTGATTGAGTTGACTCCCCCTGGGCACCATAAGCAGAGGCAGATCCATCTTGAGATGAGGCAGCCGTTGTGCCATAGCTAACAGTCGATCCATAGGCCTGCTGATCATACCCACTCTGAAGGTTGGATGCTGCCTGGGAATAAACAGGAGCATTGTATCCAGTAGAATATCCATCTTGTCCATAACTTTGTTGCCCAGTAGATGTCTGGGGGTAAGCAGCATCGCCATAGGAAGCCTGATTGTTGTAACTTGGAAGTGGCTGTCCATAGTTGTAGCCTGCACCACCATCAGTAGAGGATCCTCCAACAGTTTGTTGCTGCTGTTGGGATTGTTGATTGTAGTAATCATATCCAGTACCAGGTGCAGTTTGCTGAGTAGGTTGATTGGATGTTTGATCCCATCCAGAAGAAGGATAGCCTCCATAAGTTTGTTGAGGCATATTATACTGAGGTGGTGCACCAGGATAAGCTCCAGGAGGCATGTAAGCATAAGCAGGCTGCTGCATGGGCGGAGCATTGGGTGGACCCCAGCTAGTTGGTGGACGAGGTGCATGATAACCTTGCTGATATCCTCCAGACATAGTTTGATTTCTACCACGAGTCTGCATGTATATTTATTTCATGTAAACTAAGCATAAGACACCAGAAATAGCACTAATTGTTACCAAGAAATAACTGAAGGATAATAAAAGGCAAATGAAAACAAGGTCTGGAGTAATACAAGTATTCATTAGATTCTAAAAAGATCACAAAACTTACCATGAGAAGGAACACTTACATTTAATGTCCATCTATCCACTCCTCATATTGAACCTAACAGACTACCAAATCCACAAAAATCTAGGCAGTCTGAAGAAAGTAATTTATAGTGCTAAACGTACCAAAACTTTAAGTCTAAGATTAAGAAAGGCATTAGAGACACAATATCAATGAGCAACTGACCTCTTAAAAAATAGCTAAGAGCTATAAAAAAATTTCAAAAGATTTACCAGTGGATCACTTTCCAAGAACCATATAACTAAAGAGATTGTGGACGAGTTTACAACTTTAAATCAGAAAAGGAAGATTGAGCAGCGCACTTGCACTATGAAGCTTTTGGCATGGTCTCTTCCTCTCTAAAGAAGAGATAACTCACAGCATCCTTTGAATGAAAAGCCATTGATACAGAAAAACAATCATTCTTATAATTTGAAAATCACATTATATTATTTTATATTTAAATGTAATAAATTACATTATTCAATATAAAACAATATAATAACAGATCCCAGCATTTCATGTAAGGTAAATAAAGAGGCGGTCATCATCATCAAACAGACAAGCTCACACCTGAAAATCAGAAAGTTCAAGGAGTTGCCTGCAGCAGACAGATTCTGATATGAAGGGATAGACAGATCATTTACAGTTAAAACTTGAAATCTTATGAGAAAAATATTCTCATAATCAGAAATATTGCAACCCAACCATTGAACAAGCTATGGACTATCATCCCTTTCGGCGGCCCAGTGGAATCTCATTGGCTGATTCTATCTCAGGTGATTCCCCACTTGAGGTTCCTTCTGGGCTTTTCTGACAGGAAAGAGTAAGACTTTGTAACATTGGTAGCAAAGCAGCAGGAAGCAATTACTCTAGCCTACTGCCCTAAAAAGCATAGGGAGGGGGAGAGCATAACAAACTTGAATGTGTTATTATGCTTGAAAATCTCCTATAAACTCTACACCCACTCTCATTATACTAATATTTTAAGTACCCTTTCTTTCTAACAAACCTTCATCGAAAGCTCATATATTGGGAACTAATATCATGCAACCTACACCAATGCTATGCAAATAACGCAGTTGAATATGATAAAGAAATGCTAGTACAAATAGAAGGGCTGAACGTAAAATTCACTCTGCTAATACGAGTTTGGAGGAAGAAATCAGATAAGACCAATAGTATAACCTAAAACAAATAAGCTTGCAGGGTTCACCTAAATGTATATTAACAGCTACAATGAATTAAAGCTCAATACTATTCCAGAGACAAATCAAACTATATCCTTCCCCACAAGTTACACCTACAAGGCTACAATTAAAATGGTTCAATAACAAAGTTCAATTCAAGATATGCAAGCACATACTTTTGACCAGTGACCACCTTAATCTTCATTCAAGAACGGTTTGAATGTTTAGCCTGATCAAATCAACTAATAATGACAAAGTAATATAACCTAGAACTATAATAGAAAGAAAGGGGAAATCCAACAACAATTTATACCCAACGAGGCAACGACTACAGAGGTTCACCAAGTAATAGATGAAATGGAGGAAGGTCAGTGCTCAAGCAGAATCAGAATCACATATGTGGAGACTAGGACTGATAAATGGAAAGTACACGGTACGTTCTGTTCACTCTCTTCAAAGGAAATTACTATCTAGTTTTCGAGTGAGACGACAACAAGATGTGCATAACCTTCCATCCATGCAGACAAAATATAGAATTATACTTATGTCCAATCATGTGAAATTCCTATTGACAAAAAATTTAGTAACAAAAAGTCAGAAAGCGCAGAAATTATTTCATTCATTAGAAAGTATAAATTAAATTAAAAGGATAAAGGGCAGGACCAAACAATTGAAGATAATAAACAAATATGTATAACTGTATAAGAATCTTCAAAAGAACAAAAAAAAATTCATCTTTTTACTTCTATTGAGATTGTGAGAATGGTAAAGCAACTACGACTAGAAACAACCTAAAAAGATAGCTACTTTTCTAGTCATGTAAAAGGCTAGTGAACAGAATATATTGTGCATATGCAATCTAAATATGATTCAACAGCCTCAAGCCACATCATGTAGTGACAAGAAAGTGGTAAATAATAAGCATACAATTGATTCTTTTCACTCTCTTAAAAGAAAATTACTGTCTAGTTATCCAGATAATAAGCTGTGTCCAGCCTTCCATCCAAGTGACAAAAAATTAAATCCTACTGATATCCAGTCATGAGAGACATCATCACTTAACAGAGAATTTAGCAACGAAAGACCAGAATGTACAGCTACTATTTCATTCCGAAGGAGATGAACAAAAAAAGTAAAAAATGATAATTGTTCCATAGAAACTCTTCATTTAATCACAAAATGCACTATAAAATCAGCATCTTCAACAATAAGAATGATAATTGTTAAATAGAAACTCTTTCATTTAATCACAGAATGCACTGTAAATCAACATTGTCAATCATAAGAACCAACTGAAAATTTTAGAGATAGTTAAGAAATTAACTACTCTCACCATTTTCACAATCCACAGCTGAGGAAATATCTACAAGTGCGCAATTTTGACTACTTATAAAGAGGAAGGTTTAACGAGAGACCAACTGTGGCACACATTTTTTTGTGGGAAAAACTTGCAGGCTGACAAGTTGAACAACTAAAGGAGAATAGTATAGAGTGCATATTAAATCAAACTGGAGAACAGCCAGGTATTCTTAGAAAGAATATACCAGATATTGACACTTCAAGAAATCAACAATTATTTATGTTGTATCAAAAAGATACAGAAGATACCAAATACAAAAGAACAACATGAACAAAATTCTACAGCAGTTTCTAAAAGCCTATTTTCAATTTAGAAACTACAAATAAATTTAGAAAATGAAACAAGATGATTGAATCGAGTTACAAATTCCATATGAAAACTTGCCCAAATAAGACAACTGATCCAAAAACTTGAGTACAGCAATAGGGTCAAGGTGATGATAATTCCCATATCCAACCACCCTTTATCCATAACTTCTCATATTGGACTAAATTGGGTTTCACCATCTCTCCTCTACTCATTGCTTAATGTAGTGCTTCATGTCCCCACAAAGATCAAAATTCAATGTTCAAAAACATGCTTAACTGGTTGACCAGTAACATGTGAAGTTTAATCCAGTAGCAGACAATGGCATGTGAAGTTTAATCAAATAGCAGCTCCATCACAATAAGAAACCCTAGAATTAGGTTGCTCTGCTACTAACTATACCAACTCATAAAAATAGGATACACACTTAATGTTTCTTAACCAGACATTTTGCAAATTAATTACTAAAACAGATAGATGCAAAATAAAAGGAGAACACAAAGTAATACAAAATTCATTGAAAAAATATCGATAGAATGGCTTCAAGTGAAGAAATTCATGAATAGCATCATATAAAGCTAACAAATTAGAGTTAGCTAATACGAAAAATATTTAAATCGCTAACATGGAAGTAACTCATAAAGGATGAATAAAGTAAGACAACTGCAAAATAATATTCTGGGATGTTACATCCAGCTACCATAGTTCTTTTATCACAAATATTAAGGGATAATCCACACCTCACTTGTAATAATCTCATTGACCAACTGTTTTGCTGCTTCAATCTGCTCATGTGTACCATCTATATACACAAATCTTTCAGTTGATGTATCACCAGGAGGCAAATGGAGAGGTATCACCTACAACCAAATGCTCCAAATTATCATACAGAAAGACATCATGGCAACTAAATAATTTATAATATTATTATCAAACAGCAAAGAAACAACAAAATGACTTGCTAATGTTCAGGAAACCCAAAACTACTCCTTCAAAAGGATGACCACTGGACTATCAAAAAATCTACTAGAAAAAAAAAAAAGAAAAATACACATACAAGTCAAGTTAATTGATCATAAATGGGCTATGCAACACATGACCAGCAACCCCATAATTAAACCAAGGGTGACCCTTTTAATCAAGTATAAAGCAGGTGATATAACATGGCAAGCTTAAATTACATACACAAGTTGTGGTGTTGCATGATCTAATATGCACTGTTCTATCAATTGATAGCAGGTACAGGATCACTTGCCAGGAGAATGGGTCCTATAGAACATTAGATGCCATGGCAGAGATGTAAATTATTCACTTTATTTGGCTCATATGCGACCAAACCAGTTGTTAGATATATCAACTATTAACTGTCCAATTTACAAGTTGTGCATTCTTGCAGTTAATATGAGCTTCATCTTTGTGTGAAACTGAAAGGAGAGTTTTATGATCCCATCAGGATTTCCTAAAAGTTGGAAAAAATAATTCACTATTCAATCAAGACTCTAAACAAAAGGTCAAAACTAGTTTATACAGATTTTGAATATGAGTCTGTTTCTCCTTTGCAGTGCACTTTTCACAAGAAAACAAGGAAAGTTAAATTTTTCAACAGTGCTTATTTGCAAGAAATCAATTATAATAGATATCTGCTAAGAGGGAAAGTACTAAAAAGGAAATGTTTTTGGTAAATGATGCAAACCTGGATGCGTGCACCAGATCTAGCTTGCATACTTTTTATAGTTTCACCGCCTTTACCAATAACCAGACCAACCTGAAATAATAATCAAACTAACAAATTCACAAACTGGAAACTATATAGTTTATAAAAACAGTATCTCTCCAGTGACAAAATACTTTGTTGTTTGGAACTTTCATCTGAAATTGTTCTGCACCAGTTTGAAAGCTACCAAATTTCCGAGATGCAATGGTGGCAGAAGCCCCAGCATCAGCCTAGAGAAGTATTTTTTTTATAAATAAAGGATCACACAAAATTGTATCAGTTGACTACCATAGAAATTAATTTGCAGATATTATAACAAAACAAGTACCTCAGCAAGTACATCATTAATTAACTGCTCAGCGTTGCTAATCTGTTCAGACGTACCCATAATTTCCACTGATCTAGTCAATGAATTAGGATCAGCATCCATATCTCTAGTTACTTGAATCTTTGCCCCTGATTGAAGTTGAAGATATTTAATAGTTTCTCCACTCTTTCCAATAATTACACCAACCTGAGACAATATACAACGTGCCACTAACCTGTTTATATAATAGCTGAACAAAATAGCAAGATAACCAAAAAAATACAAGGGCAAGGGATATCATACCCTTCCATTTGGAATTTCAATCTTTTTGTTTGAATTCTGAAAACCATACGTGGGTACTGGATGAGAAGTCATACTGATTTGAGAAGTTATTGTTTGGCTTAAATGCTTTAGTGTAATGTCTGACAATTGTGGAAACATCAAGCATCAAACTTATTATCAGAAAGAGCTAAAAGGATTAAATGTATTGCCTGACATCCTGAAGCCATCATCATCAGACTTTAAAAAAGTTATATATTTTACAAATAAAAGAAACTTTGATACATAGAGAAGTAAAAAATGCATGGTGTGAATTGTATATGATCAATGGTAACCTGATGAAAAATGAGCAAATTGTCAAATGTTTGTTTGCTGTTCAAATGCATTTGTTTAATGTTTAAGAGGTTCAGGGCGTGCTAGCAAAGATCTATCTCTTTTTCCTTGAGAGATAAAGCAATGCAATGAAACGAGGAAGGCGTAATAGTATAACTACTTAAAAATTTAGTTTTGACTAACATAGCTTGAAGGTGTTTAATTATTAAAAAGACTTAGCTTGATGTTTTATGAGACTCCAAATCCTGTTATGAGGCTCCAAATCCAGTTAAGTTTTGCACAACATAGATTTGATGAACGCAAAGAATTCAAATACAAGTATCCAGAAACTCAATGAGATAGATAATAAGTGCAAAGAACCACACATGATAACATATGAATACAAATAGTGAAGCAGAACAATTTCTGATAGCGGTCTCTAAGAGTATAAAAAAAAAGTTACTGTAACAGTCTAGAAGCCGAAGTGAATTGAGATAGGCAGATACATCATGTTTCGGCAGCTCTACTTTAAATATGGGCTAGCAGATCAGGTGAAACCATATTAATGATTCCTAAAAATGACACCCATTAGCACTTCCAAAGTTTGGTAAATGAGTAGTGGGCAACAAGAGTATGAGCTCCATTTACACAAGTGAAAATGAATTTTTAAATAGGTTGATATGTCCTGATTATAAGGGGTGAATTAAAAATAATAATCTTGTTTTATCCTCTCCAACCGAACAAGCCTATCTCTGCTTGAGCCGCATTCCCTTGAAATCAGATTGATGTTGCATTGGTCTTCAATTAGTCAATGGCTTCGATCTTGGAGCATCCTGAGCCTCCACACCAAGGGTTTTGTCATTGGAGTTACATGATGCATCGCACCAAATCACCCAAAAAAAACCTCCAATACAGTCTACAAGCATTAACTTAACTGATTTATTATCTAAAATATACGAAACAAAAAGTCAAAACACACGGCCATATGCAGCGAACACACAAGCGTAAAGGGAAGAAACAGAAAGAGCTTCAGTAGCCTAATCAAACCCATGACAACGCTTACCACCCGGAGCAGAGCCAAAACCTTTGTCCCTCAAATCGTCCGAGGCTCCGCCGGTCTCGACCCTAGGGCGCTTGGCCTCGGCGTCACTGAACAGCCTCGCGGCGATCTCCTGGGCCCGCTGCTTGGCGAGCTCGATTCCGTCAAGGGGCGCAGGAACGCTATTGTAAGACGGTTGGGCGGGGGCAGCACCCCCGGAGCCGCCTTCAGGAGACGAGGAGGCGATCGGCGCCGAGAAGCCTGACGGCCTCCTCGTGAGCGGCGAAGGGACGACACCTTCCACCGGATCGTCGAATTTTCGCTTGTTATCGGGTCGAGAAGAATAGTGAAGGTCGTCCGCCATGAGAACGATGTCGGCGGAGATACAGCAGAAACTGGGAAGACAGCTGTGGACGTCAATTATGAAACCCTAAACGGAGGGCCGCGATGGGGGCATTTATCTTGGGGGCGAAGGCGAATAGCTGACAGCTTCGGAAGCCGATGATAATGTGTGCGTCCGGAACCGATGATAGAGTGAACCGGGCAGACGCAAGTTCACAAGTTGTTTTATCTGCGAAGTACCAAATCGAGTTAAGTTTCTAAAATATCTAAATCACATTAATCCATTAAATTCCATATGGATTGCTGCAATATAACAAATGGATTAAAATTTTATTTTATATTTTTAAAAAAACTATTTTTATTATAATTGGTTAAATTATTTTTTTCAGAATACTCTATTAGAACTACCTTAAACTGGCGCCCTGACATAATTTGGACAGAATCAAATTGACACCGTCTGTGGGAACGCACCTGAATCCGAGCAGAGGAGATTGAAGAAGCTGAAAGCCAACTCATGGTGACGCTCTCGCCCGAAGAACTCGACACGCTCATCCAAGCGCGAGCGGTTAAGATTGTGGAACAACAGCAGAAGGCTCAAGCCGAGCGGATAGCACAGCAGGCGACGTCGGCTTCGGGTGGCCGAGCGGCCCCGGAAGACCGACCGGAGCAACTTTCGATATAGGGGCAGAACAAAGGTCCGACCGGCACTCAAGTGGAAGCACCGCCCGCCCCCATACCGTTCCATCGGGCTTTGTTCCAGACACCATCAGAAGTCGCGTAGGCCAACCTCGACCGGGGGTCTTCATCCGACGAGGCACCTATCCATGACATCCGGAAGGGCAAGACACCCCGAACGGAGTCATCCCCCGAGCGGATCAACCGTCAATTTTCTGAAGTCATCCTAAGAGACCCACTACCGAGACACTACACGCCACCGGCGATCAGAGAATACAACGGGACCAGCGATCCGGATGACCATCTGGGCAAGTTCGACAACACTGCCACACTACATCAATATACAGATGGTGTAAAGTGCCGAGTGCTTCTCACCACCCTTTCGGGATCGGCGCAACGGTGGTTCCGGAGGCTACCGGATGGATCGATCACCAGTTTTAAGGAGTTCCGAATGGCTTTCCTCCATCATTTCGCGAGCAGTAGGCGATACCGGAAGACCAACGTTAGTCTGTTCGCTATCAAACAAGGCTCGAGGGAGTCGCTCCGAACTTACATCCAGCGCTTCAACCAGGTGGCCATGGACATCCCGACGGTCACCTCGGAGACCATGATGAACGCATTCACGCAAGGGCTCGTGGATGGCGACTTCTTCCGATCGCTCATCCAAAAGCCATACCACAGCTACGACCACATGCTGAACAAGGCCAATGAATACATCAACGTGGAGGAAGCCCAGGCGGCGAGGAGAAAAGAAGTGTCGTTCGAGCCGCCGGCAACCTCCGAGCGAAAGCCCCTAGCCAGCCACCAACCACCGAAGGGACCTCGGGCCGGGAGCAAGGCCACACCACGAACCCCGGCCGCACGCGGTCCAGCATGTAGCAGCCGATCGACCTAAATTCATGTTCTGTTCGCTTCACCAGTCAGCCACCCACAACACCCGAGATTGTCAAAGCCTTCCGCCGATCGCTCACCCAACGCCCCGAAGCTATCGCCGTCTATCCCCTTCACCCGATCGGAGACACCGACACCAGTGTTGGTGCGACCTTAGGTCAAGGTTGACCTGGTTGACCAGACTCGAGTTGACTTGACTCGAGTTGTGTTTTGATGTTTGACGAGTTATGTTTGACAATTTTTGACATGAACAGAAAAGTTGTATCTTGATGTTTGACAAGGATACAAGCTTGGGAGATTGTGGGTGCAACCAGTGGTCAAGGTTGACCTGGTTGACCCGAGGTAAGTTGACTAGACATCTGGTGAAAAGTTCAAGCAGAGAGCTTGGCACGGGAAAAGTCCAAGTATGGAGACTTGGCACGGAGAAGTCCAAGTATGGGAACTTGGCAAGTGGAAGTCGGAGAGGGCTCGGTAGCTCGTTCTCCGGACTAGGTCAGAGAGGGCTCGGTAGCTCGTTCTCTGGACCGGATGTGGAAAGTCCTGGTGAGTGAAGCCAGGCAGACGGATAAGTCCTGGTGAGTGAAGCCAGGCAGTTGTGAAAACCCTAGTGAGTGAAGCTAGGTGAAAGTCCTGGTGAGTGAAGCCAGGCAGTGGGAAAGTCCTGGTGAGTGAAGCCAGGCAGTTGTGAAAACCCTAGTGAGTGAAGCTAGGTGAAAGTCCTGGTGAGTGAAGCCAGGCAGTGGGAAAGTCCTGGTGAGTGAAGCCAGGCAGTTGGAAAGTCCTGGTGAGTGAAGCCAGGCAGTGGGAAAGTCCTGGTGAGTGAAGCCAGGCAGTTGGAAAGTCCTGGTGAGTGAAGCCGGGCAGATTGGAAATCCTGGTGAGTGAAGCCAGGTGAAAACCCTAGTGAGTGAAGCTAGGTGAAAGTCCTGGTGAGTGAAGCCGGGCAAGGGAAAATCCAGATGGATCAAGGGTGATCGGACATCTGGTGTTGAGAAGGTCAAGTAGGTCAAGGGAGTGACCGGATACTTGACACGAAGAGAAAAGTCCAAGTGGGTCAAAGGGATTGACCGGACACTTGGTGGGGAGTCTTAGCAGGTCAAGGGAGTGACCGGATGCTAAGCATGATGTACCAAGAGGTCAAGGTTGACCAGATATTGGTTTGGACTTGGTTTGGGCAAAAACCAAGACCTGGATCGGTCTGGTGACCGATCCACTGATACTGTGGTTTCCTGATCGGTCTGGAGACCGATCAGAAAGCGATCAGTGTGCCTCTGTGAGCTTACTGATCGGTCTGGGGACCGATCAGCAGGAAGCCTGATCGGTCCCCGGGACCGATCAGGGTACGCACAGAGAGTTGGGCAACTCTCTGTGAAAGCATTCTGATCGGTCTGGGGACCGATCAGCATAGAGCCTGATCGGTCCCCACGACCGATCAGATCAGCCCCAGACCGATCAGGGTGATGCCTGATCGGTCTGGCCCTAGCCGTTGAGAGACAACGGCTAGATTCTTCTGCTGTCTTTGGCCTCTGTTCTTCTCGCAGGTGGATGCAGGCTATAAAAGGGCTGAGGGCTTCTACAGTGGAGTCTCTCTCTTACTCTTCTTCTTCCTCTCTGTTCCTTCTTGCTGCTACTATTTCTCTAGAGCTTTGCTGAGCTCTCGTCTAAGCTTCGCGTGAGCTTTCTTTCGGCTGGGTTCCTGCTGTTGTAGGCGTCGCTTGAAGCTGCTGCTTCATATTTTACAGTTGTATTGTATTTTGCTTCTTGCTGTACTTGTACTCCTTCTTGCTGTTGTAAGTTTTTGTGGCGAGGTTTCTCCATCCATAAGGAGTTTATATTAGCCGATTTTCCGGGGACTCATCCACCGACGGATTGATAGGCTTCGTCCACCTTACGGACACGTCGAGGAGTAGGAGTATCATCTCCGAACCTCGTTACATCTTCGTGTTGAGGTTTGCTTCTCCTTTTTCATTTCTATTTGTTATTTCCGCTGCACTAACCCTAATCGTAGGAAGAAACGAAAGAATTTGAGGTCGGCTATTCACACCCCCCCTCTCTAGCCGCGTCCATCGATCCTAACAAGTGGTATCAGAGCGAGGTCGCTCTTCGTTGGATCAACACCCGGGGGAGCACGAGCTAGAGAATGGAGTTATTTGGAGAAGACGTCACAATTCCACCTTTCTACGATCGCGACAACTTCGCGTTTTGGAAGGTAAGAATGAAGTACTTTCTTATGACTAACCTTGAAAATTGGAGTCGTGTTCAATTAGGTTTCAAGCCTCCGATGGACAAGAAAGGAGAAACCCTAGAGAAGAAGGAGTGGACCAAGGAACAAGTCCACCAATCCCTAGTCAACGATGAGGTATTGAAAAATTTTGAATTTTCTTTACCTAATGATGTTTTGTGTAGGATAGGTGGATATAACGATGCCAAGGAGTTGTGGAACAACTTGGCAAAGTTCCATGAGGAGAACTCCACTTCAAGTCATGAAGAGGAGTCAAGTGAGCCAAGTAGCTCACTTCATGGAGGAATGGATTTAGAAGTTGAGGGTCACTCAACATCTAAAGAAGAAGAGGAGGAGAGTTCTTCTTCAAGTTCGGAGCAAGAAGAAGAAGCTTCTACCTCCGGAAGGGATGAAGGAGAGAGCGTTCATCCATCCTCAACTCTAGGTAACTCAAGTCATTTAGTTTCTAGCAAATTACACATAATGTGCTTTGAGTGTAGAGAATTTGGACATTACAAGAGTAAATGTCCAAAGAGGGTTAGAAAGACTCCACCGGCGCCAAAGGTCAAGGAAGCCGGAGTCCCAACACGCAAGGGCAAGGAGCACGTGATGTGCTTCCAATGCAAGCGAAGGGGACATTATCGAAGCCAATGTCCGAGGGGGAGGCAATCTCACAAGGACAAGAGACCGAGCACATCGATAGGGGGAGCTAAGGCAAACCCTAAGGTAATCTCTAAGGCACATTATTGCAATACTAGTAAGATGCATGCTAGTAGTTTGATTGCAATTGACAATAATGATAAGCATGATAATTATAAAAATCGATACACATGCTTAGGTGCCAAACATGTGAGCCTAGATAAGGATAACACTAGGAAAGTCAACCCTAGGATCAACTCATCTAAGGTTAAGGATAACCTAGGTAGAAATCCCAAAACAACTAGACATATGCCTAGGAATACCTCAAAGACAAATGACAAGTTAAAACTTGAGGCCTTAGAAAAGGAAAATCAAGTCTTGAGGTCAATACTTGATTCTTTAGAAAAGACCCTTAAAAATTTGAAAAAGTCAAATATAGGGTCTAAGGGGCAAAAACCAAAGCCAAGGACATGAAAGGTTTGGGTCACAAACCTAAGTCCCAAGTGGTCAAGCCCACTTATCACAATGTTCCATTAGATTATGGAACAAAATCTAGGGTAAGGAAGACCATCACCAAGGTCACAAGGGGAGTCACCCCTAGAGTTGATCTTGATGAGTCCCAAATGACCAAGGCTTCAAAGCCTAGGAGGGTCATTAGAAGGGTTGCTAGGGAAGTCATCCTTAGTGAATACTTAGTGAACCCAATGAGCTCCAATAGGTATTGGGTTCGTAGGAGCGTGATTCCATCACGCTAGATGGTTTAGGGTGTGTCAACCTTACTTGAATAGGTAGTTAATCTAATCATGCCAAAAGGTGGCACTTTAGGAATTTTCAAGGTCTAATCAAGCCTTGAAAATGAAAGTGAAAATTATTCCTAAGATAATTAGGATGTGCCAACCACATTTGAGGAATTTTCTAGAGTCAATCTAGTTGGCACATAGTGATCTAAAAGTCTTGAGGATATGATTTTAGGTCTATTACACTTAGGAATATAGAATTTATGGCAAAATGATCAAAATTATCAAAAATGGCAACTAAGGCTAGAATTAGGTATTTTCTATACCTTGACATGTTATTTGCCATATATTGTTTGCCATATGCCATGTCATGACATCATATTTAATCTATGATCATTTGAAATGTCATGATAATGCTTAGGTTATTTATATGTCATGCTTTATTTAAGTTTCATACTTTATGTCATGACATCATGACATTGGCACATGTTATTATGTATGATATCATTTTATGTCATGTCATCATTTCTTGCATTTATAATCAATGAAATTGATTTAAGGTTAAAAACACAATTTGATATGGAGATCAAATTGATGTTTAGAAAATGCATGAGACCTTAACCTAAGATAACCTAAACCCATATCTCACATCAAAATTGACTTGGATGTGTTTGATACACCTTAGATGTGTGTGAGATATTAGGATGATGAGTTAGGAACAAGGTGCATAGTTCTTGTACCTAAATGAGCCTAATTCAAAATTGGGGATCATAGGGAAAGCTTATGTACAAGTCATATACATTTAGCCCAAAGATTGTGGTCCTAAATTAAATGGTTTAAAATCATTTCAAAATTGATTTGAAAAACCTTGATGAAGCTTTTCTAGTGATAGCATTCATCATTGAGCAAAGTGATACAAAGATGAGTTAACTTTGAGCTATTTCAAAGACTTTTGAACTTTGTATCAAGATTTGAAAATGGAATTTATTTTCATAGAAAACTATTTTTCCATGATAGTATATGTTATGAGGAGTGTATCCTCAAAATTTTACAATTTTTAGAATTTTCTGTGATTTTCTAGAGGTTTCTGAATTTCGGGAGAAGAAATCAGAAATCAGAGTTGTGGACCAATCAGAGGGGATTCTGATCGGTCCAGGGGTGCCTGGATCGGTCACCGTGACCGATCCAGGGAATCCCTGATCGGTCTGGTGACCGATCAGGGCGTGCCAAGTTGCTGAATTTCAACTGTTGACTGAAATTTCAGCTACGGAAGTTGGTGGTTTAGAGTTATAAAGGTTTGAAACTCACCAAGACATTGTTGGTGCAATGGTCAAGGGGGAGTTGACCTTTAGGGGGAGTTTTTACTCCTAAAGACTTGAGTGATATGAGATTATCACTAAGTTAATTGTTGGACCTTAGTATCAAGGGGGAAATTAAGAGTTTCAATGAAAGGTATGGGACTTTCATTAGGAAGAAACTCTTGACCTTGATTCACTCTTTTTGATGTGTGTCAAAAAGGGGGAGAGTAGAAAGGAGAATGGAAAATGTCTAGAGAATGTTCAGGGAAGAACATTGGAAAACCTAAGTTAGGTTATCGGATTAACCTAACTTGATTATGAGTTTGTCAAACATCAAAAAGGGGGAGATTGTTGGTGCAACCTTAGGTCAAGGTTGACCTGGTTGACCAGACTCGAGTTGACTTGACTCGAGTTGTGTTTTGATGTTTGACGAGTTATGTTTGACAATGTTTGACGTGAACAGAAAAGTTGTATCTTGATGTTTGACAAGGATACAAGCTTGGGAGATTGTGGGTGCAACCAGTGGTCAAGGTTGACCTGGTTGACCCGAGGTGAGTTGACTAGACATCTGGTGAAAAGTCCAAGCAGAGAGCTTGGCACGGGAAAAGTCCAAGTATGGAGACTTGGCACGGAGAAGTCCAAGTATGGGAACTTGGCAAGTAGAAGTCGGAGAGGGCTCGGTAGCTCGTTCTCCGGACTAGGTCAGAGAGGGCTCGGTGGCTCTCTGGACCGGATGTGGAAAGTCCCGGTGAGTGAAGCCAGGCGGAGGAAGTCCCGGTGAGTGAAGCCAGGCGGTGGGAAAGTCCTGGTGAGCCAGGCAGTTGTGAAAACCCTAGTGAGTGAAGCTAGGTGAAAGTCACGGTGAGTGAAGCCGGGTGGAAAGTCCCTGGAGGTTAGGAAGTTGGAAATCCTGGTGAGTGAAGCCAGGTGAAAACCCTAGTGAGTAAAGCTAGGTGAAAGTCCTGGTGAGTGAAGCTGGGCAAGGGAAAATCCAGATGGATCAAGGGTGATCGGACATCTGGTATTGAGAAGGTCAAGTAGGTCAAGGGAGTGACCGGATACTTGACACGAAGAGAAAAGTCCAAGTGGGTCAAAGGGATTGACCGGACACTTGGTGGGGAGTCTTAACAGGTCAAGGGAGTGACCGGATGCTAAGCATGATGTACCAAGAGGTCAAGGTTGACCGGATATTGGTTTGGACTTGGTTTGGGCAAAAACTAAGACCTGGATCGGTCTGGAGACCGATCAGAAAGCGATGAGTGTGCCTCTGTGAGCTTACTGATCGGTCTGGGGACCGATCAACAGGAAGCCTGATCGGTCCCCGGGACCGATCAGGGTACGCACAGAGAGTTGGGCAACTCTCTGTGAAAGCATTCTGATCGGTCCCCACGACCGATCAGATCAGCCCCAGACCGATCAGGGTGATGCCTGATCGGTCTGGCCCTAGCGGGCTGAGGGCTTCTACAGTGGAGTCTCTCTCTTACTCTTCTTCTTCCTCTCTGTTCCTTCTTGCTGCTACTATTTCTCTAGAGCTTTGCTGAGCTCTCGTCTAAGCTTCGCGTGAGCTTTCTTTCGGCTGGGTTCCTGCTATTGTAGGCGTCGCTTGAAGTGTTGGTTGCTACTCGGAAAACCTATAGGTTCCACTGTACAAAAATTTTGTACAAAGGTCTGAACCTTTTCCTAGCTACCATGTGTTCTTTTAAATTAAATTTTGGATCGCCTGCGGAGCTTAACACGTTTGATCCAAAACTTAATCTATTTGTTCTTTTAGGTTTTGACTTGGATCTCCTGCGGAACTTAACACATTCGACCCAAGTCTCCTTAAGTTATTAATTCCATTAAATATTAATTTCCATAAAAGGTTCCCAGTACTGACGTGGCGAGGCACATGGCCTTCTTGGATATGGGAGCAACCACCACCGACTAGACAAAACCTTTAATAGAAAGCTAATATTTAATTTCCTAAAATAACTTTAGGTTAACCAAAGAGAACAATCAAATCACAAGGAAAAGAAAGAAACAAAAGAACACAACTTGAAAAACATATTCGAAATTCTAGAACGTAATCCTCTTGTATTTGGTATTATTTCCATAAATAACTAGCATGATGCGGAAATAAAATTTACTAGTTATACCTTGTAGAAAGACCTCTTGATCTTCTACCGTATTCCTCTTCTAACCTCGGACGTTGTGTGGGCAACGATCTTCCGAGACGAGAAACCACCAATCACCTTCTTCTCCTCCTAGCTAGGTTCGGCCAACAAAGAGGAAGCTTCACCAAGGAAGAAAAATAAAATACTAACCAAGCTCCAAGAGATGCTAGCTTTCTCTCCTTCTTCTTCTTCTCCGAGTAGTATCCGCCACCACAAGAGCTCCAATAGAAGGGTAGGGTTCGGCCACCACAAGAGGAAGAGAGGGAGAGGTTGGCCAGCCACACCAAGGAACAAAAGAGGGAGGAATAATAGATATTGTGTCTTGTGAAGGCACCTCACCCTTCTTTTATATTCCTTGGCCTAGGCAAATTAGGAAATTTAATTACAATAAAATTTCCTTAATTTCCTTGACATGATTTAATTGAGAAAAATTAAATAAAATTTCCCAATTTAATCTCTAATGGTCAGCCACTTCTAGAGGAAATAAATTAGACAAGTTTTAATCAACAAATTAAAACTTCCTAATTTGTTTCCGGAAATTTTAAAATAAAATTTTTCTTTAAAAATCTCTTCATGGTTGATAAAGGAAATTTCTATAATTTTAATTTTATCAACATGTGGATAATTTTAAAGAGAAAATAAAATAACTCATCAATCTACAAATAAGGAAAGAGATCTAATCTCTTTCTTTAATCTTTGTAGATCTTTACAAGAGAGATATTTTAATTTTAATTCTCTTTAAAAATTATTTCTTCCACATAATAAAAACTAAAATTAAAATCCTTTTTAATTTAATTTGGCCCCACTAGCTTGGGTTCAAGCTGGCCACCCAATAATATACCTAGGCCGGCCCTAGCTTGGTTCCCAAGCTAGCTTGGCCGCCCCCTTATTAGTGGGTATAGAAGGTGGGTATAGGTGGGTATAAAACTTCTACAAATAAGAGGCTACGATAGGGACCGAGAGGAGGAATTGGTTTTGGTCTCCGATAAAATTAAGCATCCGTGTTCGCCCGAACACACAACTTAATTTTATCAATGATAATTCATTCCACTAGAGAACTATCATTGAACTACCGCACCAATCCCAAATTACATTTTGGGCTCCTTCTTATTATGAGTGTGTTAGTCTCCATGTGTTTAAGATATCAAATGTCCACTAATTAAGTGAGTTACCGACAACTCATTTAATTAATATCTAAGTCCAAGAGTAGTACCACTCAACCTTATTATCATGTCGGACTAAGTCCACCTGCAGGGTTTAACATGACAATCTTTATGAGCTCCTCTTGAGGACATTATCAACCTAGTATCTCTAGGACACAGTTTTCTTCTATAATCAACAACACACACTATAAGTGATACCATTTCCCAACTTATCGGGTTTATTGATTCAACGAACTAAATCTCACCCATTGATAAATTAAAGAAATAAATATCAAATATATGTGCTTGTTATTACATTAGGATTAAGAGCACACACTTCCATAATAACCGAGGTCTTTGTTTCTTTATAAAGTCAGTATAAAAGAAATGACCTCAAATGGTCCTACTCAATACACTCTGAGTGTACTAGTGTAATTATATAGTCAAGATAAACTAATACCTAATTACACTACGACCTTCCAATGGTTTGTTCCTTTCCATCATGGTCGTGAGCTACTGTTTATAATTTATAAGCTACTGATAACATGATCTTCTGTGTGTGACACCACACACCATGTCATCTACAATATAAATTAATTGAACAACTACATTTATCATAAATGTAGACATTCGACCAATGTGATTCTTATTTCTAGATAAATATTTATACCAAAAGCTAGGCTTTTAGTATACACTCCAACATGAAGCTGCTGCTTCATCTAGTCGAATAGAAGGCAAGTAAGCGAAGGTTTTACAGTTGTATTGTATTTTGCTTCTTGCTGTACTTGTACTCCTTCTTGCTGTTGTAAGTTTTTGTGGCGAGGTTTCTCCACCCATAAGGAGTTTATATTAGCCGATTTTCCGGGGACTCATCCACCGACGGATTGATAGGCTTCGTCCACCTTACGGACACGTCGAGGAGTAGGAGTATCATCTCTGAATCTCGTTATATCTTCGTGTTGAGGTTTGCTTCTCCTTTTTCATTTCTATTTGTTATTTCCGCTGCACTAACCCTAATCGTAGGAAGAAACGAAAGAATTTGAGGTCGGCTATTCACACCCCCCCTCTCTAGCCGCGTCCATCGATCCTAACAACCAGGATACCGGACGACATGGGGCTAGGGAATCGCCCGAGCGACATCAGCAACTGAGGGTCAATCACCAAGCTTTGCAAGAGCGAGCAAGACCTTCCGCTCGGGAGGAAGAGAATAGAAGCAATGCAGCTCGAGGCGAAATCAACATTATCGCCGGTGGCCCCACTGGAGGAGATTCGAACAGGGTCAGAAAGTCACACGCTCGACAACTCAGGATCCACACAATCGGCTGTAGCCAGGAGTAGGCGAGCGGGCCTGAGATCAGCTTCAGGCCCCGGGACCTCGAGGGAGTCGAAGTCCCCCACGATGACACCCTCATTATCCGAGCGGTAATAGCTAATTATACTATTCACCGCATATTTATTGATACAGACAGCTCGGTCAACATCATTTTCAAGAAGACGTTCGATCAACTTCAAATTGACCGAGCCGAGCTACTGCCAATGATGACCCCGTTATACGGGTTCACGGGCAATGAGGTCCTCCCGATCGGCCAGACCAGACTGGCTATCTCGCTAGGGGAGGAGCCACTCAGGAGAATGCGGACCACTAACTTCATCGTGGTCGACGCCCCTTCCGCATACAATGTGATCCTGGGACGGCCGACTCTCAACGAGTTCCGAGCGGTCGTCTCAACATTTTGTCAAAAGATAAAATTCCACGTCGAAGATCAAGTGGGGGAAGTCTGAGGAGACCAGCTGGCAGCCCGGCGATGTTATGTGGAAATGGTCCGAGTCGAGGCAAAGGCTGCTCGGAAAACTCCACGGATCGAGGTAAATGTTATAATTGAAAAGCCACCTTCCTTGGTTTATGAAGAAAAGGAAGAGGTACAGATCCACCCTGCCCAACCGGACTCCACTACGTTCATAGCATCCGACTTGGAGGTGAGCCAGAAGGAGAGGCTGGTCAAATGCCTCCAACAAAACTGCGACGTCTTCGCTTGGTCGACTCACGAGTTGTCAGGAGTCTACCCGAGCATAGCGCAGCATGAGCTTCACGTTCGGCCGGACGCTCGGCCGGTGAAGCAGAGGAAAAGGGACTTCAGCGCTGAACAGAATGTCATCATCCGAGCTGAAGTCGAGAAACTCCTGCAGGCCAGCCATATGCGGGAGGTGCAATTCTCAAGCTGGCTGGCAAATGTGGTGCTACTCTCCAAGCCAGGCAACAAATGGAGGGTTTGCATTGACTTCCGTGACCTAAATAAAGTGTGCCCGAAGGATTTCTACCCTCTGCCCCGAATCGACCAACTGGTAGACTCCACCGCTGAGTGCGAGCTAATATGCATGCTGGATGCATATTAGGGCTATCACCAAGTGCCGCTCGCCCGGGAAAATCAGGAAAAAGTGAGCTTCGTTACTGCGGACGGGACTTACTGCTACACATAATGTCGTTCGGGCTGAAGAACGCCGGGGCTACATACCAAAGGCTAATGAACTAAGTGTTCCGAGAGCAAATCGGGCGCAACCTGGAGGTATACGTGGATGATATACTTATTAAATCTTTCCGGGCAGCGGATCTTTGTGCATATATAGAGGAAACCTGTCGAACGCTGAGGAAGTACAGAGTCAAGCTGAACCCCCAAAAGTGTTTGTTCGGGGCAAAAGGCGGACTCTTCCTCGATTACATCGTGACCGAGCGGAGTATAGAGGCGAACCCTAGCAAGGTGAAAGCGCTACAGGATATGTCGCCTCCCAAAAACCTGAGGGAAGTGCAACGTCTTACAGGTCGGATAACGGCGTTATCGCGATTCATCTCCAGAACGGCCGACCGGAGCCTACCTTTCTTCAAGATCCTGCGTAAAGCTATCAAGTTTCAGTGGGACGGGGAGTGTGATCGAGTGTTTGAAGACTTGAAAGCCTATCTGAATTCGTTACCTGTACTGGCTAAGCCGAACATAGGCGAGCTGCTCCGTATATACTTGTCATCAACTGAGCATGCTGTTGGCTCGACGCTAGTGAAAGAGGAAGGGGAAGAGCAGCCCGTGTATTTCCTTAGCCACATTTTAAAAGACGCTGAGTCCCGCTATAGCGGTCTCAAGAAGCTCGCTTTCGCGCTAGTCTTGGCCGCACGGAGGCTTCGTCCTTATTTCTTAGCACATACGATCATCGTCATGACGAACAGCCCGCTGGGAAGAGTGCTCCTAAATCCAGAAGCATCCGGGCGGCTCATCAAGTGGACAACGGAGCTCAGTGAATTTGACATCCAATATCAACCCCGCTCGGCGATTAAGTCGCAGTCCTTGGCGGATTTCATAACGGAGGTACAAAATCCCGAACCCGAAACTGTATAGAGAGTATTTGTAGACGGATCATCCACTCGGCTCGGAAGCGGGATTGGTTTCTTGCTACTTTCTCCTCAGGAAGAGCGGATGCATTTGTCTGTCCGATTGGACTATCCAGCAACAAATAATGAAGCAGAGTATGATGCCCACATAGCTGGCTTGCAGGCCGCCCAACATGTGGGGGCCGACCGAGTAATCCTTTACTCGGATTCTCAGCTTGCCGCCCAGCAGCTCTCGGGCACTTTTGAGATAAATAATGCGAGGCTCAAGTTCTACACGGAAGCCTTCGAAAAGCTTAAACCCAACTTTAGGGAGATAGTTATACAGAAGATACCCCGAACGGAGAATCAGATGACGGACGAATTAGCTAAATTTGCAAGCTCGATAACACCGGTGGTGATCCAGCAGCCGATGGAGCAAGTATCCTTGGTGGCTCATATCGACAAGATGGAAGGCCTTACGTTCCCAGGTGACTGGAGAACGACCATAGTCGAATTTCTGCGATCGGGAGCCACGCCATCGGATCGGGGCGAGGCCCAGTTGTTAAGAAGAAGAGCCAGTTGGTTCACCCTTATCGGGGATCAACTCTACAAAAAGGCTTTTTCTCGACTGTTGCTGAAGTGCGTCAGCTCGGAAGACGCAAAATATATACTGGAGGAAGTGCACCAGGGGACTTGCGGGGGACACTCGGGCGGTCGATCATTGGCGAGGAAGATTCTGCTAGGCGAGTACTTTTGGCCCACCCTACACAAGGATGTCGAGCGGACCGTCGCTGCTTGTTTGTCCTGCTAGAAGTACCACAGCTTCTCCCATCGGCCAGCGGAGGAGATGAAGACATCTACAGTGTCCTACCCATTCGATCAGTGGGGCATGGACATCGTGGGACCTTTCCCCATGGCGACCGGGCAGCGGAAGTTCCTACTAGTGGTGGTCGACTATTTCTCCAAGTGGGTCGAGGCCGAACTACTGGCAAAGATAACTGAGCAGATGGTCAAGAAGTTCATTTGACAACATATAATATGTCGGTTCGGCGTTCCTCGTAGGCTCGTGTATGATAACGGGCGACAGTTCGTCGGTCAGCAGCTCGGAGAATGGTGTGCGGGGTATAACATCGAGCAGCATTTCACTTCCGTGGCATATCCTCAGAGAAACGGTCAAGCCGAAGTAGCCAACCGAGAAATCCTTCGAATTCTTCGTGTTCGGCTCGATCACATCGGGGGAAGTTGGGTGGACGAGCTGCCCGGCGTACTCTGGGCGATCTGAACGACCCTAAAGGAAGGAACGGGTGTTACTCCGTTCCACTTGGTATACGGAGGAGAGGCGGTCATCCCGGTCGAAGTGGGCATAAAGTCCGATCGAGTCCAGAACTACGACGGAGACAATGCCGAGCGAAGATTACTCAAACTAGATCTGGTGGACGAGGCGCGAGCCAAAGCAGCCGTCTAGCTAATGGCGTACCGACAGAGGATGAAGCAGAACTATAACAAGCGAGTAATTCCAAGAGCATTCCAGGTCCACGACCTGGTGTGGAAGAAAGTGAAACCGGTCGGCGATGTAAGCAACCTGGAGGCACCTTGGGCAGGGCCTTTCAAAATCATCGAGAAGCTCCGATCGGGCGCCTACTACCTGGAAGATGAGGACGGATGGCAGCTAGAGCGACCATGGAGCGCAAATCATCTCCAGTCGTACCGAGCTGGGTGAAAGGTACGCCAGTGTAATGCATTTCATGTATGTTCCGTTCGTATGTATCCTTTAGCTGCTGGAGTAAATATTAGAAAAAAGGCAAAGGGTATGAGCCATGTGCGCCGAACGACGAACCTCCATGAAGTCGAACCGGCGACTATAAACTCGCCCGCCCGAAGACCGTCGAGTGGTGAAGTTAAATTCTAGAGTCGGACCGGCGACTATAAACCCCCCGGCCCGAAGACCGTCGAGCGGTGACGTTAAACTCTAGGGTCGAAGCGGCGACCATAAATATCCCACTCGGAAGACCGTCGAGCGGCGACGTTAAATTCTTGGGTCGAAGCGGCGACCATAAATATCCTGCTCGGAAGATCGTCGAGCGGCGACGTTAAACCCTAGAGTCGGACTGGCGACTGTAAACCCCCCGGCCCGAAAACCGTTGAGCGGCGACGTTAAACTCTAGGGTCGAAGCGGCGACCATAAATATCCCGCTCGGAAGATCGTCGAGCGGCGACGTTAAACTCTAGAGTCGGACCGACGACTATAAACCCCCCGGCCCGAAGACCGTCAAGCGGCGACGTTAAACTCTAGAGTCGGACCAGCGACTATAAACCCCCCGGCCCGAAGACCGTTTGGCGACGACGTTAAACTCTAGAGTCGGACCGGCGACTATAAACCCCCCGGCCTGAAGATCGTCTAGCGGCGACGTTGAACTCTAGGGTCGAAGCGGTTATCATAAATATCTTGCTCGGAAGGCCGTCGAGCGGCGACGTTAAACTCTAGGGTCGAAGCGGCGACGTTAAACTCTAGGGTCGAAGCGGCGACGTTAAACTCTAGGGTCGAAGCGGCGACCATAAATATCCCGCTCGGAAGACCGTCGAGCGGCGACGTTAAACTCTAGGGTCGAAACGACGACCATAAATATCCCGCTCGGAAGATCGTCGAGTGGCGACGTTAAAGCCCAGAGTCTAACCAGCGACTATAAGTCCCCCCCGGCTTGAGGATCGCCCAAAGACAACATTGGAACGCAACGACTAACAAGAGACGAGTGACGATTATTAGAAGACAGGAGGAAATCAACACAGCCCGCTCAGGATATACGACTATCTATGTTAGATCAGAAAGAGTAAACCAGCAAAGCGCGAGAAAATTTTCATAAAACAAAAGGGGAAGTTCGTCGACCGAGCGGCATAACTACAAAAACACTTCATTCTAGAAAGTCAAAAACATCCTTCGGCACAGTGGTAAGAAGGGCAACATGCTCGCAGACGAGAATCAGGAAGGACTCCGGAAGATGACCCTTTGCCTTCAGATAATCCGTCGTGGCTGAAATAGCCAACTCGAAGCCATGGACGAGCTGATCGCAGACCTTCTGAATGAACTCATCCGAGCGGATGTACTTCTGCCTCAGTACGGCGAATCGGCTCGGCTCAGCCTCCTGATACTCCTTGAGAGCAGAGCGAGAGGTCTCAAGGGCCTCCCGCAAGGTCTTCAGCTCGTCCTTGAGAGCCACCACCTCGGCCGAACGACCCTTCTTCTCGCCGTCCAGCAGGTCCGCCAATTCCTTTACCTGTTGTTCCAGGGCGCGGGCCTCCACATTCTTCGCTTCCAGATCGGCGATAGCGTTATTCTTCCGAGTGGTCGCAAGTTCTATCTTGCGGTCATAAGTTTTGACTTGCTTTTCGAGCTGGTCCAGCATGTACGCCTGATCGACTGTCTTCTTCCGCTCGGCCTCTAGCAGCTCCTTGGTCTTGGCCAGCTCCTTTTGCAACTTGGCATATGAAGGGCCCTGAGAAGAGGACGGCCCGCCATAAGTCTTGAGATGCTTCAGCTCTTCTTCCAGCATCACCAGACGAGCGGCAACCGCTACGTCTTCCACCCAACGCTAACGAAAAAGGAGCTTTTTAGTGCCGAATGGGGAGGCGATGCAAAGAAGTTTGGGTGGACAGAAGACTTACGTCGGTGGCATGCCGCATGTGACTGATAGCTAGCAGACCGGGAGGCATTACGGCAACGCGAGCTCGGGCATCCGCCTATACCTCGGCGAGCGGCCCCCGGATGGCAATCATGTGCTCAGGAGCCGTGGGCCGATCCGACTCCGCAAGGTAATCCTTGGTAGGAAGATGCAGAGTGACCTTAATGGTGCGGCGCCTGCCCAGCGTCGTGTGAGCGGACGCGGAAGAATCAGATGCTGGGGCAGACGACGCGGAAAGTATGGCCGAGCGGCGAGGCCTCCGAGGCCCTCTCGGAGAAGGAACACCCGCCAGCTCGGATGCTTGTATCGCGGAAGTGGCCGAGCGCAGGGGCGCCTCCATCCTGCGTCTCTTCCAGTTGAGGGGGAGATCATCTTCCGATTCGGAATCGTCGGCGGTCGGACCCCTCCTGGTGATTGCTTCGCCCGTCGCCTCCATAGGGCCGGTCGAAGCGGCCGACTCCCCACCGTCCGCTTCGCTCTCACCTTCGTGAGAGCCGACCGGAGCGATGTTCAGCTGCTCCATTTCCTTGGCTGCTGCTACCTCAATTGCTGCCGCCTTCTTCTTCAGGATACCGAACAGGACGGACTCCATCACAATGTTAGCTGTGAAAGAAAAATAAGAAAATCAGTTAGACGCAAATTACAGACAAAGATGAACTTCTTACCGAAGGTGTTCGGGAGGTTGGTTCGGCTCAGACTCAGGTCGAACATATACATCACCCATTCTGGTAGAAGCTTATTGATATCGAGCTTGAGGCCTGCCAGTATATTCGCGGCATGGAGATAGTCCGGCTGGGTCTTGTACCTCTTCAGCTCGGGTGTAACGCCCGAAAATTCTCAAAACTATTTTAGGAATATTCTATGATTTTTCTGGAATTATTAGATATTTTTCTGGAATTTTTAGAGTATTGGAAGTAGCAAAAATGAATAGAAAAGTAAAATGGTTTAAGCGGGAATCGAACCCGGGACCTCTCGGGTCCGCTAAACCTTTAGTTAGCCTTAGTAACCAGTGAACCCAGCAGGGCCGTGCTGAGAGAAAGGAGAATCAAATATATTTATAATTGAGTTGGGCCAAAATACCCACTTAATATAAATAGGAAAACATAAGTTGGTTTGGGTTTATTCTTTGGTTCGACAAAAACCTTCTCCACCGAGACCTCACGCCGCCCCTCTCCTCCCTCTTCCTCTCGGCGCCCAAACAAACCACAAGGAGACCTAGGGTTCTCTCCCTAGGGCCCCAAGGACACCTTTTGGCGACAACTCCGGCACGAGGACGCACTCCTTCGCGAGAGGAACGCATAAACGCGAGAAGTTTGTCGAAGGGGTCACCTCCACCGGAATTTCAGCGATTAGAATTGTAAGAAACTTCATATACGAGGTAAGAAACCCCTCACCTGCAGTATAAGTAGCTCTCGCGTGTTTCTTTTATGCATTAGATTAGTTTTATTGAATTTTGTCAGCATATAGTGTGTATTTTAACTCTTCTCACAGATTTAGGGATTAGTGAGCATCTCTAGATGGGTCGAGCACGTGTATCCTCTGTAGATAGGGGTTTAGACGCTGCTGGGTGTCTAGAAGTGGTCTCCCTGATCGAGAGGAGAGTTAGAGAGCGCCAAATGCTCGACAAAATGCCTAACACAGCCTTATGATACAGTTGGCATTTAGTTAAATGCCATAGAACATGTTAATTAGCATGATCAGTTTTTATTTCAGCTTTTACGAGACTAGATGTCCAAATGGGTGGGCTCCCACAGTCGCCTCTAGGTTCAGACAACCTAGTTCTAGGTTCAGATAACCTAGATTCAGCAAAATAGTATTAGCTATTTCAGTATTTTACTTTTCAGCGACACTGTACTGGATTAGATATCCATTGGGTTAGGCTCCCATAGTCGTCCCTAGGTTTAGCTAATCTAGTAAACCCTACTAGATTCGGAACTTGCAATCCCGGGTCTAGTTAGGGATGCGCCGCGTGCACAGCAAGTACAGTTGCCAGGGCCCATCAGCAGCATGTTTAGTATTTTCACTTACTATATGTATATGGTTTTCAACCTTTCACAAATTAGTTCGTGAATTCAGTACCGTCCTAGCAGTAGCTCGGTATTAGCTTAGCTCAGTTTTTTGTATCAGCTTAGTTCTTCATTGATACCATGTGATTGATATCATGTTCAGCTTTAGATATGCCATGATTGTATGCTTATATGCTATGCCATGTTTAGTTTATTCAGTATACTTAGCATATCCTTTCAAACAGCATGATTTAAAATCATATTTGCATCGTATGCATGTTTTAGTGAGGTATATGGTTTCTTACTAAGCTTTTTAGCTTACAGATACTATTTTCCTTATACTGCAGATACAGGTAAAAGGAAAATGGACTAGCAGTGGAGGTTGGAGGTCAATACAGATCAAGATGTGTGTGGAAGGAACTGGAATAAAGATCCTAGGGATCTAGTTTTATTTTACTATGCATTAGAACGTGTTCAGTATGCATTAGTACTTATAGCAAGCGTTATCTTATGTTTCTGTTAGTTAGCAAGAGAACAGTTTAAAACCTTGTTAGTTTTGGTTTCCATATGTTTACATGCCGTGAATTAGTATTCTATGCCTTAATCATGTTTAGTATGTTAGCCATTACCTAGTAGAATGTTTCTCTTAGCTTTTATAGTGTTGTGTAATGACTTTGGCACGCATCAGTGCTGATATCAGGGGCCTGATACGAAATCAGAAACCCCTGATCGGTCAGCAGACCGATCAGGGAGTCTCTGATCGGTCGGTAGATCGATCAGGGACCTGGTTTCTGCGAACATAACTTTCTGTTGTTCCCTGATCGATCCGTGGCTCGATCAGGAACTGGGTCGCGAAAAAAATGGCTCACTGATCGGTCAGCAGACCGATCAGTAAGCCACTGATCGGTCTTATTGACCGATCAGGGACCGGCTGGATCGGTCGGCAAATCGATCCAGCAGCGTACAGGAGTGCAGTATAGTTTATGGATCGGTCGGTTGAACGATCCGGAGTTTCCTACCGTGCCAGTATCAGTAGATCGGTCTGTGGATCGATCCGAAGTTTATTACCAGTTGTAAACACCTCTCCTAGCATGTGTACAACTCCTAGGTACACCCAGAACACTAAGTTAAACTTTACAGCATTTAGTTCAGTAAAATTTTAAATTAGTCAGTTTTCATTCTACATTAATAGTCCAGCACAGCATAATGTAGCGATCGGCCTCGCAACCTAGCTAGTAGGAGGCGGGTCGTTACATCGGGGGAGGTCAGTGGTCTGACCTGCCACTTATTCATGAAGGGGAGCCGTCCGGGAAGACGAAGGAAGAAAAAGTATTCCTTGCAATGTTTGTTGGAGGTAAACATCTTATCGAAGAAGACTAAGCCGATCCGAGACTGGAACAGATAAGTGCCCAGCTCGGATTGCTTGGGGTAATAGAAGTAGTAAAAAACCTCCGGGCAGAGGGGAATATTGTAGATTTTGAATAACACAACAACTCCACACAAAAGGCGGAAGGAATTTGATACCAGCTGGCCGAGCGGAATACCGAAGAAATTACAGACTTCGACGATAAAGGGATGAAGAGGAAAGCACAGACCGGCCACAAACTAATCGCGGAAAAAACAAACAGTGTCGAGCGGCGGTTTGTGCGGCCAGGAGGAAGGCGAGGGCAGAATAAGTTCGAAATCAGAGGGAAGATCAAAAGCGTTAACTAGGCCCTCCGCGTCACGCTGATCGAACCGTGACTCCATGGTAGAATACCACGGGCCGGGGGCGAGGTCTGAGGGCTGGGAAGAACTAGCCATGGCCGGAATAGTGGAAAAGGCGAAGTCAGAAGAAAAAGCAAGGGGCTCAATGGGGAAGATGAACGGAACGGTGACTAAGAAGTAAGAACATGGCGAAGAATGCAAAGAAAACACGAGAACCAAGGAGCAAAAGGTAAAGGATCCTTACAGAAAAGAGGACGAGGAGTCGTCGGAATGCCTGGGAGCAAGTTCGTCGGTGCACTGAGCGCAAGCGGAGGCTGCTGAACGCAAGACTGCAAAAATGCGGCGGAGAAGGGCGACGAAGGCTTTATAAGGATGAGTTCGATTCTCCCGAGTCGTCGGATGCAGGTCACAAGACCCCAAGCCTGCATCCAGCCGCTCATTTTAAACCGCCGAAGGTCCCATCAGACGCGCCGCCGCCGCCGTACGATGATGGCAGCGGCGACACGTGGCATCAGGTCACAGGAGTACATTTAATGAGCCCTATTACGAGGCAGGGGCCGCGTGCTCAACCTTAATGGTAAGGATTTGCACGCATTCCAGGGGAGATCCTAGGGACGTCAGCGTTGACCGCCAGCGGGTCGGCAGGGCAATCATTAGTAGGAGGCCGAACGACGATACTTGCCTCCATATTGGCCGAGCGGAATGACATTTTCGAAAGTGGGAGAATGACTGTCACTCGGCCCGACTCGCAGTCCAGTGAGTCGGACTTAGCGCCTTCTTCGACTAGACTTGAAGGGGAGGCACGTGATCCGGTGGTAAGGACGGGGGACCCGTCCAGGAGGAGGTTAGTGACACGTAGGAGTTAAAGGTCAAGAGGGTCAACCCTAAAGTCCGGCCGAGTGGAATCTGTTGGATCGAGAAGCGCTAGAGGGGGGGGGGGTGAATAGCGCTCGTGGCTATTTCGTTCGATTATAAAAATCGTAAAACACTCGAGTAAAAACGCAGCGGAAATGAAAGAAACACAAGCAGATGAACACAGTGGATTTACTTCGTTCGGAGCCTGTGACGACTCCTACTCGAAGGCCCGCGATCCTTGATCGCTTTCGATGGGCAATAACTATAAGTTCGTTAAGAGTATTACAAACTAATTACAATTCAAAGCTGTAAAAAGATTATACCGACAACAAAAAGATTAAATCCGAAGCTTCGGGTTGTCGGGGTGTCGTTGCAGCACTTCTGGATTGAGTCGTTAGCAGCTTGTCGCAAGGAGATTGCTTAGATGATTGTTGTACTTTGAAGCTGCACCTCAACCCTCCTTTTATATGCGGTTCCGGGCGCCTGGATCCCTTCCGGGCGCCTAGAGTGTGACGTGGCCAACCAACCAAGATGCTCCACGTGGCGAAGTCGCGCAGGGGATAAAATTTGGTCCCGGGCGCCCGGACCTGTTCCGGGCGCTCGGACCTCCGGGCGCCCGGATCCATCCCGGGCGCCCGGACAGCCTTTTTCCAGCAGGTTCCTCACCTGCAAACAAAGGTTAGTCCGAGCAAAATACCCTGCAAGACAGTGTTAGAATATGATAAAACACAGTAAGTAATAATTGACAGTCTTCGGACTGTCCGAGTCTGACTTTGGATTTCCCGCTGGAAGCCCTAGGTCGACCCGACGCCTACTGTTCCCTCTGCGGGGAACGCGTCCTCACCTACTCCACTCAGGAGATTTACCTGTTGCTAGTCGATCCTCCAGATCGACTGGACTTTTGCTCAGCACTCGATGCTTCCGGACTTTCTGCTGGACATCCGCTTCCCCGGCTAGTCCAGTCTTTCACCTGGTTCGCGACACCAGGACTTTTCACCTAGGGTTACCACCCCCTAGGACTTTTGCCTGAAGCCATCGACCTGCCAAGACTTTCCGCATATATTTCATTCTGATTTGTGTGATCCTATGAGCATCCAGGCAAGAGGTTGTTTCAAATATTTTATCTATTTTATAGACAACTATTTGAGATACGGATATATTTACTTGATGTGCCGCAAGTCTAAGTGTTTTGATTAGTTCAAAGAGTACGAGGCTAATGTGGAGAAACGACAAAGTAAAAGTATCAGGACACTACGGTAAGATCGTAGTGGCAAGTATCTCTTGGGAGAATTTAGGAGTCATTTATCAGAAGTAGGGATTCAATCCCAACTAACTGCACCTGGTACACCCCAACAGAATGGTGTAGGAAAAGGAAGATATAGGACTCTTATGGAAATAAGTAGATTGATGAGTTATAAAGAATATTATCAAAATCATTTTAAGGATATACTCTGGAAACGGGAGTGAATATAGTACCTTCTAAAGACAGAACTCTCTACTCATATAGAATTGCTGAATAGGCGTAAGCCTATTTCGAAGCATATTCGGATTCGGGTAGTCCAACACATATGCAGAAGAGAGACAATGATAAGTTGGACAAGAATTCACTTGTTTGTGGGTTATCCTAATGAAATGAAAGTAGGTTTATAGTCTTAAAAATCAGAAGGTCATTGTTAGCATCAATGACCGATTTTTAGAAAATGACTATGTAATAAACCATGTGCCCATAAGAAAATTTGTTCTTAAGGAAGTAATAAAAGGTATGTCTAATCTAGTACCAACTGTACGAGATGAGATACCACAAGGAAACTGCAACACGTATCACAAATGATACACAATTACAGAAAGTGCCTTGTCGTAGTGGGAGGGTTGTTAGGCAACCTAAAAAGATTTATGTTTTGGGAGAGTTTTTGGACTCGATCCCTGGAGGATATGAACCTGATCTCCGGACATATGACGAAACACTCCAAGATAAAGATGCAACATCTTGGCAAAGAGTAATGAATAACAGAATTAGAATATATGTATTCTAATAAAATCTGGAAGCTTGTAGAACCACCAAATGGTATAAAAGCCTTTGGGTGTAAAAAGGTCTATAATAGGAAAAGAGGGATAGAAAGGAAGGTAGTAACTTTCAAAGCAAGGCTTGATGAAAAAAGAAACTTTTTCACTGGTAGCCATGCTTAAGTCTATCCGGATTCTTTTATCTATTTGGCAAGTGGATGTCAAGACAGCATTCCTTAATGGAAGTCTTGATGAAATCATCCATATAAAGCAACCAGAAGGGTTCATTGCAAAGGGCTAAGAGCATATTGTGTGCAAGCTCAATCAGTCTATGGACTGAGGTAAAGCTTCAAGGTCTTGGAACATCCGGTTTATCAAAGTAATCCAGACCTATGGATTTATTGAGTAAACGGATAAGTCTTGTGTACACAAAAGGCGTGATGGAAACATGGTGGTATTTCTTGTACTATACGTAGATAACATTTTTGGTAGTTGGAAACAATATCAAAATGTTGTCAGAAGTAAGGGTATGGTTGTCCAAATAATTCGATATAAAGGACTTGAGAGAATGTATATTTTTTTGAGATCAAAGTAATAAGGGATCAAAAGAAAAAATATATTTTACTTATCCCAAGCTTGATACATCGAAAAATCCTTGCTCGTTTTAAGCATGCAAAACTCCTCGAAAGGTTTCTTACCTTTTAAGCATGGAGTGTCTTTATCTAAAGAGATGTCTCCGATGACATCAAAGGAGATTGAGGACATGTAGGCAGTTCTTTATGCTTCGGCAGTTAGACAACCTAATGTATGCTATGCACGTGATCAGAAATCTGTTTTGCCAAGGGCATAGTTAGCAGATATCAAAGTAACCCTAGACAAGGACATTGGACTGCAGTAAAGCATATATTAAAGTACCTTAGAGGCGTTAGAGATTATATGCTAGCTTACAAGGCAGTTAATTTGGTCCCTGTGGGTTACACGGATTTTGACTTCCAATCGGATAGGGACAATAATAAGTCGACCTCGGGGTTTTGTGTTTACTTTAGGAGGAAAAGTCATAACTATGGAAGAGTGATAAGCATAGGTGTTTTTCTGGACTCCACCATAGAAGCTGAGTATATGGCAAGCCTCTGAGGTAGCCATAAAAGTTGAATGACTTAATTACCTCAAGATAGACTTAGATATGATTTGTAGTTTGTCCAAAGATTATTACAATTTATTGTAATAATAATGGTGCAGTAACAAACTCGAAGAAACCATGAGTCTATAAGGCAAGTAAACACAATAGAGCGCAAGTACTACCCAATACGAGAAATTGTATAACGAGGAGAAGTTGTTGCCGCCTAGATTGCATCAGATGATAACCTAAGGTCCTTAAGGCAAGAGCTTTTTGAAAGGCATGGGAATCAGATGTATGGCAGCAGATATGACAGCTTAGTCTTTTAGTATAAGTGGGAGATTGTTAGAGTGTATACTAAAAGCCTAGTTTTTGGTATAAACATTTATCTAGAAATAAGAATCACATTGGTCAAATATCTACATTTATGATAGATGTAGTTGCTCAATTAATTTATATTGTAGATAACATGGTGTGTGGTGTCACACACAGAAGATCATGTTATCGGTTCCTTATAAATTAGAAACAGTAGCTCACGACCAAGATGGAAAGGAACAAACCATTGGAAGGTCGTAGTGTAATTAGGTATTAGTTTATCTTAACTATATAATTACACTAGTACACTTAGAGTGTATTGAGTAGGACCATTTGAGGTCGTTCCTTTTATACTGACTTTATGAAGGAATAAAGACCTCAGTTATTATGGAAGTGTGTGCTCTTAATCCTAATATAATAGCAAGCACATATATTTGATATTTATTTCTTTAATTTATCAATGGGTGAGATTTAGTTCGATAAATCAATAAGCCCGATAAGTTGGGAAATGATATCACTTATAGTGTGTGTTGTTGATTATAGAAGGAAACTGTGTCCTAGTGATCTAGGTTGAGAATGTCCCCAAGAGGAGCTCATAAGGATTGTCATGTTAAACCCTGTAGGTGGACTTAGTCCAACATGATGATGAAGTTGAGTGGTACTACTCTTGGAGCTAGATATTAATTAAGCGAGTTGTCAGTAACTTACTTAATTAATGGACATTTGTTATCTTAAACACAGGGAGACTAACACACTCATAATAAGAAGGAGCCCAAAATGTAATTTGGGATTGGTGCGGTAGTTCAATAATAGTTCTTTAGTGGAATGAATTATTATTGATGAAATTAAGTTGTGTGTTCGGGGCGAACACGGGATGCTTAATTTCATCGGGAGACCAAAACCAATTCCTCCTCTCGGTCCCTATAGTAGCCTCTAGTATATAGAGAGTTATACCCACCGCATACCCACCTTCTTACCCATCCAATGGGGCTGGCCAAGCTAGCTTGGAACCCAAGCTAGGGCCGGCCAAGACCAAGTGGATGAGCCATGTAGGTGGCCGGCCAAAGCTTGGGTCCCAAGCTTAGGTGGCCGGCCACTAGAATATTAAAAAGGATTTTTATTAAAATTATTTCTTATGTGGATATCATGATTTTAAAAGAGAGTTTAAAAATTAAAAATTTCCTTTTATAGTTTTCGACAAAAGATTAAGAGAAGAGATTAATCTCTTTCCTTATTTGTAGTTTAAAAGGATTGTTTTAATTTTTGGTAAAAACTTTCCTTATTTGTAAATCATCTACATGTTTAAAAGAGAGTTTAAAATTTGAAATCTTTCCTTATTTGTTGATTAAAGGAGGATTTTAAATTTTAAGAAAACTTTCCTTTTTAACCATGTTCATGATTTAAAAGAAAAGTTTAAAAATTAATAATTCTCTTTTATTAGTTTCTACAAAAGATTGAGAAAATATTTGATATCTTTTATTTGTAGATTAAAAGAGATTTTAATTTTTAGAGATAACTTTCTTTTTATCCACATGTTTAAAAGAAAGATTTTAATTTATTAAATTTCCTTTTTATAAATCAATCATGAAGGGATTAAATCATTGGAGAAATTTTATAAATTTATGGAGACAAATTAGGAAGTTTTAATTAATTAAAACTCTCCTTGTTTGTAGCTTTTATGTGGCCGGCCAAATAAAATTGAGAAAGAAAATTATTTTAATTAAATAATTTTTCCTTTTCAATAGAAAAAGAATTAAGGAAATTTTTATTAAATTTTCCTTATTTGCCAAGACCAAGGATTATAAAAGAGGGGGTAGAGGAGGCTTCATGGTGAACATCTCTATTCTATTTTTTCTTCTCTTTTCTCCTTGGGTGTGGCCAGCCCTTTCTTTCCTCTCCTCTCCTTTGTGTGGCCGAAATCTTCTCATGGTGGAGATAGCTTTGGTGGCCGGATCTAAGAAGGAGAAGAAGGAGAGAAAAGAAGCCTCTTTTCTAGCATCCCTTGGAGCATGGTGGTGGTGGCCGAACCTCTTCATCCTAGAAGAAGTTTTGATGGCCGAAACTTGCAAGGAAGAAGAAGGTGTTTGGTGGTTTCTCATCTCGGAAGATCGTTGGCCACACAACGTCCGAGGTTAGAAGAGGAATACAGTAGAAGATCAAGAGGTTTTTCTAAAAGGTATAACTAGTATTTTTTCTTTCCGCATCATACTAGTTATTTTTGGAAATAATACTAAATACAAGAGGCATACGATTCTAGAGTTTCGAATTTGTTTTCGATATAGTGTTCTTTTGTTTTTCTTTTCCTTGTGATTTGATTGTTCTTTTCGGTTAACCTAAAGTTATTTTAGGAAATTAAATATTAGCTTTTCATAAAAGATTTTGTCTAGTCGGTGGTGGTTGCTCCCATATCCAAGAAGGCCATGTGCCTCGCCACGTCAGTACTGGGAACCAATTATGAAAATTAATATTTAATGGAATTAATAACTTAAGGTGACTTGGGTCGAACGTGTTAAGTTCCGCAGGAGAGCCAAGTCAAAACCTAAAAGAACAAATAGATTAAGTTTTGGATCAAACGTGTTAAGTTCCGCAGGCGATCCAAAATCTAATTTAAAAGAACACATGGTAGCTAGGAAAAGGTTCAGACCTTTGTACAAAATTTTTGTACAGTGGAACCTCTAGGTTTTCCGAGTAGCAACCAACACTCTATGTGTTTGGTCCTAGAGTGGTGTATAGGATTTTTGGTCAGATTAATTGAACTGATATTATCAATAAAGATTTTAGTATTTTTATAGTCTAGTTGATAGTCTTTTAGTGTATGCATCATCCATAACAATTGAGATGCACATTCTCCTAGAGCTATGTATTCAGCTTCTGTAGTGGATAGAGCAACACAATGTTGCTTTCTGCTTGACCAACTTACTAGGCACTGACATAGAATCTGACAGCTACCACTTGTACTTTTTCTGTCTAGTTTGCACCCGGCATAGTCTGAATCAGAATAGCCATAAAGGTCAAAAGTGCAAGTTCTTGGATACCAAAGTCCTACATTTAGAGTTCCTTTAATATACCTCAGTATTCTTTTAACATATGTTAGGTGTGACTCTTTTGCACAGGATTGGTATCTTGCACACATACCTACTGCAAACAGTATGTCAGGTCGACTTGCAGTTAGATAAAGTAAACTCCCTATGGCACTCCTATAGTATTTTGGGTCTACAGGTTTTTCTTCAGGGTCAGAGTCAATGTTTATGTTGGTTGCCATTGGAGTAGTTATAATTTTTGAGTTTTCCATGCTGAATTTTTTGATTAACTCCTTAGCATACTTAGTTTGATAAATGTAGATTCCATCTTTGGTTTGTTTTATTTGTAAGCCTAAGAAAAAGTTGAGTTCCCCAACCATGCTCATTTCAAATTCACTTTCCATTAACTTAATAAATTCTTTTAGAAATTTTGAGTTAGTTGAGCCAAAAATTATGTCATCAACATAGATTTGGGCTATAAAGATGTCTTTTCCTATAATTTTCACGAACAAAGTAGGATCAATTTGTCCTTGGTTAAATTCTTTGGATATTAAGTAATTAGATAATCTTTCATACCATGCTCTAGGAGCTTGTTTTAGTCCATATAGTGCCTTTTTTAATTTAAAAACGTGATTAGGATAGTCTATGTCTTCAAACCCTGGAGGTTGGCTTACGTAGACTTCTTCCTTGATAAAACCATTTAAAAAGGCTGACTTAACGTCCATTTGGTACAATTTGAATCCTTTATTGGCTGCATAAGCTAATAACATCCTAATGGACTCGAGTCTAGCTACTGGAGCATATGTTTCATCATAATCTAGGCCTTCAACTTGACTAAACCCTTTTGCTACTAATCTTGCCTTGTTTCTTACTATATCACCGTGATCATCTAACTTATTCCTAAAAACCCATTTAGTATCTATTATTGATTTATCTATGGGTTTAGGTACAAGGTCCCAGACTTGGTTTCTCTCAAATTGGGCTAATTCTTCCTGCATTGCAATGATCCAATCTGGATCAGGGCTTCTTCTATAGTTTTAGGTTCAATTTTAGAAATTAGAGCAATCTGACTGAGGTTTCTATAGGACGATCTAGTTCTGACTCCTAGGTTTGGGTCACCCAAAATTTGGTCAGGTGGGTGAGAGGTGCTTGTTCTAGTTGGTCTTATTTGCGAGTCAGAAACTGGTTCTTCAGACTCATTAAGATTAGTTTGGATTTCATCATCATCTACATCTCTTGGATTAGTGTTAATATTTGCATTTATATTAGGTAAGTTGTTTTCTTCATCAAATATTACATTAGTTGTTTCTTCAACTTTCAATATATTTTGATTATATACTCTAAAGGCTCTACTGGTAGAGGAGTATCCTAAGAAGATTCCTTGGTTAGATTTGGGTGTAAATTTTCCTAAGTAATCTTTAGTATTTAAAATGTGAACTTTACAACCAAATACTTTTAAATAATTTAGATTGGGAATTTTATGATAGTAGAGTTCATACGGTGTTTTGTTGTGATATTTGTTTATTAAAATTCTGTTTTGAATATAATTTGCCGTATTTATTGCTTCAGCCCAAAATTGGTGACTTAACTCATATTCGTTTAACATTGTCCTAGCGGCTTCTTGTAGTGTCCTATTTTTACGTTCTACTAGTCCATTTTGTTGGGGGGTTCTAGGACATGAGAATTCATGTTGGTATCCATTTATTTTACAAAATTGGGTGAACTTATGATTTTCAAATTCCCCTCCGTGATCACTTCTTATTCTTTTAATTTTAGTATCTTTTTCATTTTCCGTTAAGTTGCAAAAATTACTAAATATTTCATAGGTTTCATCTTTTGTTTTTAGAAATTTTACCCAAGTGTACCTGGAGTAGTCATCAATTATTACTAAGCAATATTGGTTCTTGTTTAGTGATTTGACTCCATGTGAATCAAATAGATCAAGGTGAAGGAGCTCAAGTATGGTGTTGGATCTCTCTAGGTTAGTTGACTTATGGGTTGACTTGGTTTGTTTTCCTTTTTGACATGCATCACAGATTGAATTTTCAATAAATTTTAATTTGGGCAAACCTCTAACTAGACCATTTTGACTTATTCTTTAAATAAGTCTTGTGTGTGTGTGACCCAGCCTTCTGTGCCACAGTTGGGTTTCCTCTTGTTGTGTCAGAAGACACTTTATAGAGGATATTGATAAATTAATTGTGTAGATGTTATTTTTCCTAAGTCCCTTAAGTTTAATTTCTGGATTTTTAATATTTTTAACTAGACATCCGGATTTATCGAAATTAACTAGATATCCGCTGTCACACAATTGACTTATACTTAGTAAATTAAAGTTAAAATTGTCAACCAATAAAACATTTCGAATAACGAAATCGGAACTAAGTTCAATATTACCTTTTCCGATTACTTTAAGTTTACCGTTGTTGCCGAATGCAACTGATCCTAGACTCTTGTACTTGAGTTTGGTAAACTTCAACTTGTCTCCAGTCATATGTCTGGAGCATCCACTATCCAACATCCATTGATCCAATTCCTACACATGAAGTAGTTGAATTGGTTTCTTTTTAATGGATTTAAAGATAGCGTGATTGAAGCAGCCACTATGTTTATTGTCTCCTTACATTTTCTATTCTATTGTATTCAAGATAACAATAATTTTAAAATTTAAGTTTAAGATAATTTTGAAATTTAAGTTTTTAAAATAATTTTGAAATTTAAGTTTTTAAAATAATTTTAAAATTTAAGTTTTTAAAATAATTTTGAAATTTAAGTTTTTAAAATAATTTTGAAATTTAAGTTTTTTTTTAAAATAATTTTGAAATTTAAGTTTAAAATAATTTTGAAATTAAAGTTTTTTTTTTAAAAAAAATTTTAAAATTACTTAGTCATCTCACCCGATCTAATTTCTCAATCAGGGAATCCTATAATTTTTGTGAGATGAATTGAGGTTCAATTTAAGGGTTTTGTTTAGTCTTGTGTTAGATTCAGGTTTAGCTTTGGATTCAACAAGTAAGCATTCTTTGGATAAACTTCTGGGCTATGGTGAGTCACAAGGAGCTCATTAAAGTAACCATGCCTTCGAGGTTTTCCAAATAATCCTACCCATTGAACTTAATACTAAAACTTGGTCTAACTAGTTAGGATCCATTTAAGGGTAGCTTCGGTCAGTTCCACTTGGCCAAATGCACCAGGTCGAAGCCATATCTTCCTAGACATGCGATGCCCAAGTTTCCCTAACGTACTATCATCCAAAAACTTCACCAGTGCTGTGGTTCAAGTTAAACTTATCCCGTTTTAATCTAACCTTAAATACCCTGCCGGATAATCCATTCTTGTTTTACCCATTCCGGGTAAATTAGGTTCAGTTACCCTGTCGGGTAGTTCAGTTGGAGGTGCCAGCTAGTTTGGACCCTCCTTCTATTTTTCACTTATAATTTTGATTTTAGATTTTTAATTTAATTTCGAATTTTGAATTTGATTTTAGATTTTTAATTTAATTTCGAATTTTTGAATTTTGAATTTGATTTTAGTTTTTTAATTTAATTTCGAATTTTGAATTTGATTTTAGATTTTTAATTTAATTTCGAATTTTGAATTTGATTTTAGATTTTTAATTTAATTTTGAATTTTTGAATTTTGAATTTGATTTTAGTTTTTTAATTTAATTTCGAATTTTTGAATTTTGAATTTGATTTTAGTTTTTTAATTTAATTTCGAATTTTGAATTTTGATCGTTTTCATTTTAGCTTTCCCTGGATCACGGCCTCGATATGGTCTGTCGAGGAAGTAGATTTGATCCTTCGGAACCCAGTATTGGCCAAGTCCACTTTGATTTATCAATTTGGACTTGGGGACCCATGCTTGGACTGATTTACTATTTTGTTTGTTTATTAAGGATAAATACGATTTATATTTCTTTTTACTTTTATATCCTAGCCCAGTCTTATTGTAGACGGCTCTTTGTGTCCCAAGAATTAGATCCAAATTCTTGGAGTCCAGAGAGAACTTTTCTAAAGTAATTTTTAAATCATTTAAATGATTTTTCATATTTGAATTTTCTTTCTCAAGTTGTTGTACTTGAGTTGAATCTTCAGTTAAAGATTTTGAGTTAGTTACTCCTTTAAGAATGATTACTTCTTTTAAAAGTGACTTAATTTTCAAATTTGACTTGGCTAATTTGCGAAGTAAATAATTGACTAAATTATTAAGCCTAGGAATACTTATAGCGGAGTCTGGCCCTTCGGAAACGGATGTGGATCCGTGGCTTTGCTCGGAGTCGGCTTCTGACTCGCTTTCGGATTCGATGATCTGGTCCCGGGCCATCAATGCGAGTAAACTCGTTTGGTCGAGTTCGTCGTCTTCGTCCTCCGAAGAAGATTCGTCCCAGGTTGCCTTTAGGGCCTTCTTTCTTCTTTGCCTTTTGGCTGGGACAGTTGGCCTTGATATGCTCTTTCTGGTTGCACCCGTAACATGTGACTTCGAACTTCACTTTTGAGTTTTGTTGGGCCTCCCTGGATTGGACTGCCTTCTTTAGATCTTTCTCGTTGAAGCCCTTCTTCTTCTTGTAGAGCTTCTTTACAAGATTCACAAGTTCGCTGGTCAGTTCTGTTGGTGCAACCTTAGGTCAAGGTTGACCTGGTTGACCCGACTCGAGTTGACTTGACTCGAGTTGTATTTTGATGTTTGACTTGGGAAGATTGTCGGTGCAACCTTAGGTCAAGGTTGACCTAGTTGTGTTGCATGTTGATGTTTGACACTCGTGAGAGAGTTCTATTCTTGATATGGGACAAGAATAGATGTTTGGGAGATTATTGGTGCAACCGTAGGTCAAGGTTGACCTGGTTGACCTGATTCGGGAAAAAGTCCAAGTATGGAGACTTGGCAACGGAAAAGTCCAAGCAGGAGCTTGGCATCGAAAAGTCCAAGTATGGAGACTTGGCATCGAAAAGTCCAAGCAGGAGCTTGGCACGAAAAGTCCAAGTATGGAGACTTGCATGGAAAAGTCCAAGCAGGGACTTGGCACGGAAAAGTCCAAGTATGGAGACTTGGCATCGAAAAGTCCAAGCAGGGAGCTTGGCACGGAAAAGTCCAAGTATGGAGACTTGGCACTGAGAAGTCCCGTGAGGAAGCAGCAGGAAAGTCCTAACTGGATGTTAGGCGGTTGGAAGTCCTGAGTGAAGCTAGGCAGAAGGAAAGTCCCGTGAGTGAAGCCAGACAGATTGGAAAGTCCCGTGAGTGAAGCCAGCAGATGGAAATCTGGTGAGTGAAGCGGTGAAAATCCTAGTGAGTGAAGCTAGGTGAATGAGAAAGTCCTAATCGGATGTTAGGCAGGTGAAATCTCGTGAGTGAAGCCGTGGAAAGTCCCGTGAGTGAAGCCGGGAAGGAAAATCCAGATGGATCAAGGGTGATCGGACATCCGTGTTGAGAAGTCCAAGTGAGTGAAGCTTGGCATATGGAGTCGGAGAGGGCTCGGTAGCTCGTTCTCCGAACTAGGTTAGAGAGGGCACTCTAAACCGAGGAGTTGGATCGGTCCGGTGACCGATCCGTGATATCGTTGCGTTGCTCGATCGGCCCGGTGACCGATCGTAATTAGATCGATGGCTCACGACAGAATCGATCGGCCCGAGACCGATCAGAGGCAACGCAACCTGCGAGAAGAAAACCGTGGATCGGTCACGACCGATCATTTACGTCCCGATCGGCGGCATCGATCGTGAAGAGACGCGGCGAGGAGTCAAGGCCGATCGGCCCATGGACCGATCAGAGGTTCCCCGATCGGTCCACGCACCGATCGGAGCTTCGATCGACACCTGATCGGTCCGGGACCGATCGGTGACAAATGAAGCTTCACGCGCTTAGGCTGATCGGTTCCGCAGATCGATGTCCTAGCTGCTATGGCGCAACGCTAGTCTCTTCAGCTTCTTCTTCGCGGTATAAAGGGGAGGGCTTCTGGCTTCTTCTTCTTCTTCGAAGTACTCCTCAAGCTTTTGCTTCTTCTTCCTGCTGAGCTTTGTTGAGCTCGTTGCTAAAGCTTTGCGTGAGCTTCTTCCCGTTGCTGGTTTTCTAGCTAGGCTTGGATCCGAGAAGCCGCTGCTTCACCAGGGTTCCTGCTGACTTCAAGAAGGCAAGCAAGTGTTGTTTACATTTCTGTTCTTGTTTTCTTGTTCCTATTTGTACTTCTATTGCTGCAAAGATTGTGGTGAGGTTTCTCCACCCACAAGGAGTATCTATTAGCCGGTTTCCGGGGACTCATCCACCGACGGATTGACCGGACTCGTCCACCTTACGGACACGCCGAGGAGTAGGAGCCCTAATCTCCGAACCTCGTTACATCCATCGAGTTTGAGGTTTGATTTCTTTCTTTGTCGCTTCTATTGTTTTATTTCCGCTGCGCTAACTCGACATTGTAGAAAGAATCGAACGAATTGGGGTCGGCTATTCACACCCCCCTCTCTAGCCGTACAAAGGATCCCAACAAGTGGTATCAGAGCGAGGTCGCTCTTCATCGGATTCACACCCGTGGGAGCACAAGCGCTAGAGATGGATCAATTCGGAGAAGACATCACCATTCCACCCTTCTACAACGACAACTTCGCATATTGGAAGGTAAGGATGATGTATTTTCTTAGGACTAATATGTTGAACTGGTTTTGTGTACAAGAAGGGTTTACTCCTCCAATGGATAAAGAAGGAGAGCCTCTAGAGAAGAACAAGTGGACAAAGGAACAAGTCCATCAATCAACGATCAACAATGAGGTAACTAAAACAATTGAATTTTCATTACCTACTAATATTTTGCGTAAGATAGGTGAATACAACAATGCCAAGGAGTTGTGGGATAACTTGGCCAAGTACCATGAGGAGAGTTCCACTTCAAGCCATGAAGAGGAGCCTAGTGAGCCAAGTAGCTCACATCATGGAGGGAGCGAATTGGGAGTTGAGGGCTACTCAACATCCAAGGTAGAAGAGGAGGAGAGTTCCTCTTGCTCAAGTTCGGAGCAAGAAGAAGAAGTTTCCACCTCCGGAAGGGTTGAAGAAGAAAGCTCATCTCCATCCACAACCCTAGGTAACTCAAACACTGTGATTTCAAGCAAATTACACATAATGTGTTTTGAGTGTAGGAAACATGGACATTACAAGAGTAAGTGTCCAAAGAGGGTAAGAAAGACTCCACCGGCGCCAAAGGTCAAGGAAGCCGGAGTCCCGAAACGCAAGGGCAAGGAGCACATCGTGTGCTTCCAATGCAAGCAAAGGGGACACTATAGGAGCCATTGTCCGAGGGGGAGGCAACCTCACAAGGGCAAGAGACCGGGCACATCGATAGGGGGAGCTAAGGCAAACCCTAAGGTAACCTCTAAGGTTCATTTTTGCAACTCTAATAAAATGCATGCTAGGAATTTTATTGCACTTGTCGATAATAACAAGCATGATAACCTTAGGAATCAATACATGTGCTTAGGTGCAAAACATGTGAGCCTAGATAAGGATAACACTAGGAAAGCCAACCCTAGAATTACCTCATCTAAGGTTAAGGAGAACCTAGGTAGGAATCCCAAATCAACTAGACACATGCCTAGGAATGCCTCAAAGAAAAATGACAAATCAAAAATTGAGGTATTAGAGAAGGAGAATCAAGTCTTGAGGTCAAGACTTGATACTTTGGAAAAGGCTCTTAAGAACTTGGAGAAGTCATCTCTAGGGTTTAAGGGTCAAAAACCAAAGCCCAAGGACAAGAAAGGTTTGGGTCACAAACCTAAGTCCCAAATGGTCAAGGCCACCTATCATAATGTTCCATTCGATTATGGAACAAAACCTAGGGCTAGGAAGACCACCACCAAGGTCACAAGGGGAGTCACCCCTAGAGTTGATCTTGATGAGACCCAAATGACCAAGGCTTTAAAGCCTAAGAGGGTCATTAGGAGGGTTGCTAGGGAAGTCATCCCTAGTGAATTTTTAGTGAACCCAATGAGCTCAAATAGGTATTGGGTTCCTAGGAGCATCTTCTCTACCCCATAAATGGGTTAGAGAGTGTCAACTCCAATAAGAAGGGTAGTTAACCCAACTTTGAGGAAATTGACACTCAAGGAGCATTTTCAAGGTTTTGAGAACTTTTGAAAATGAAATGGAATTATCATTTACTCCCTTGAAGAGCTAAATGTGCCTAATGGTGGAAATATCATTTTTAATCTTAAGTGGCACAATTTGAGGAAAACCTAGAGAAATACCATAATTGGGATTTTGGTTTTCTCTTAGGGATATATGGGCAATCTAGGGTTAGATTTTAAGTTAGCTAAGGCTAAGGATACTTAGATAGGGAATTTAGGTATTTTATTTGTGCTAACTTGCCATGATTGGTTACCATATGCCATGCCATGACATCATATTTATTTTATTATCATTTGAAATGTCATGATAATGCTTAGGCTAGTTGTTATGTCATGTTTATTTAAGTTTCAAACTTTATGCCATGACATCATGACATTGGCACATGTTTTCATTTATGATACCATTTTATGCCATGTCATCATCTCTTGCATTAATAATCAATTGAATTGATTTAAGGATGAAAAATACATTTTGATATTGAGATCAAATTTGTGTTTAGAAAATGCATGAGAACTTAGCCTAAGTTGACCTTAACCCATATCTCACATCAAATTGACTTGAATGTGGTTTGATACACCTTAGATGTGTGTGAGATATTAGGATCATGAATTAGGATCAAGGTGCATAGTTCTTGTACCTAGATGAGCCTAATTCAAGAAATGGAGGATCATAGGGAAAGCTTGTGTACAAGTCATGTACATCTAGCCCTAAGATTATGGTCCTAAATTCAAATGGTTTTAAAAGCATTTTAAAATTGATTTGAAAAACCTTGATGAAGCTTTCCTAGTGATAGCATTCATCATTGAACTTTGTGATACAAAGTTGAGTTAAAACTTGAACTATTTCAAAGTTTTTGAACTTTGTATCAAGATTTGAAAATGGAAACTATTTTCATAGAAAATTATTTTTCCATGGTAGTGTATGATATGAGGAATGTATCCTCAAAATTTCACAATTTTTCGAATTTTCTGGAATTTATTAGGGGTTTCTGAATTTCGGGAGAGGAAAAATCAGAAATCCCTGTGATCAGTGTCTGGATCGGTCGCTGGACCGATCCAGTGAGGTCTGATAGCGTGCCAATGTGCTGAAATTCGACTGCATGTCTGAAATTTCGGCTGAAAGTTGGTTTTTAGATTTCTAAAGGTTTGAAACTCTCCAAGACATTGTTGGTGCAATGGTCAAGGGGGAGTTGGCCTTTAGGGGGAGTTTTAACTATTAGTCAAGGGGAGTTGACTTTTAGGGGGAGTTTTTACTCCTTGAGGATTAGTGATATGGGATTATCACTAAGTGGATTGTTGAGCTTAGTATCAAGGGGAAAATAAGAGTTTCAATGAAAGGTATGGGACTTTCATTAGGAAGAAACTCTTGACCTTGATACCCTCCTTATTCTTTTGATGTGTGTCAAAAGGGAGAGTGTTCATTGGAGAATTATTGGAGAACCCAAGTTAGGTTATCGGTTTAACCTAAGCTAGGGAAGATTGTCAAGGAATGTTCGAGGAAGAACATTGGAATACTTTTGATGTGTGTCAAAAGGGGAGAATTATTAGAGAACCCAAGTTAGGTTATCGTGTTAACCTAAGGGAGAATGTCTAGAGAATGTTCAAGGAAAGAACATTGGACATTGGAAGATGGTTGAAAACCTAAGTTAGGTTATCGGGTTAACCTAACTTGATTATGGTTTTGTCAAACATCAAAAGGGGGGAGATTGTTGGTGCAACTTAGGTCAAGGTTGACTGGTTGACCCGACTCGAGTTGACTTGACTCGAGTTGTATTTTGATGTTTGACTTGGGAAGATTGTTTGCAACCTTAGGTCAAGGTTGACCTAGTTGTGTTGCATGTTGATGTTTGACACTGTGAGAGAGTTCTATTCTTGATATGGGACAAGAATAGATGTTTGGGAGATTATTGGCAACCGTAGGTCAAGGTTGACCGGTTGACCTGATTCGGGAAAAAGTCCAAGTATGGAGACTTGGCACGAAAAGTCCAAGCAGGGAGCTTTCGAAAAGTCCAAGTATGGAGACTTGGCATCGAAAAGTCCAAGCAGGAGCTTGGCACGGAAAAGTCCAAGTATGGAGACTTGGCATCGAAAAGTCCAAGCAGGGAGCTTGGCACGGAAAAGTCCAAGTATGGAGACTTGGCACGGAAAAGTCCAAGTATGAAGACTTGGCACGGAGAAGTCCCAGGAGTGAGGCGTATGGAAAGTCCTAACTGGATGTTAGGCGGTTGGAAGTCCTGAAAGTAGGCAGAAGGAAAGTCCCGTGAGTGAAGCCAGGCAGTTATGGAAAGTGAAAGTCCTGGTGAGTGAAGTTAGGCTGTGAAAATCCTAGTGAGTGAAGCTAGGTGAATGAGAAAGTCCTAACCGGGATGTTAGGCAGGTGTGAAATCTGGTGAGTGAAGCCGTGGAAAGTCCCGGTGAGTGAAGCCGGCAAGGGAAAATCCAGATGGATCAAGGGTGATCGGACATCCGTGTTGAGAAGTCCAAGTGAGTGAAGCTTGGCATATGGAGTCGGAGAGGGCTCGTAGCTCGTTCTCCGAACTAGGTTAGAGAGGGCACTCTAAACCGAGGAGTTGGATCGGTCTGGTGACCGATCAGAATCAGATCAGTGGCTCACCGATTGCAATCTGATCGGTCTGGAGACCGATCGGTCTGGTGACCGATCAGAGACCGATCAGTATGCGACCGATGGTTATCTGATCGGTCTGGAGACCGATCAGAAGAGATCGGTGGCGCAGAGAAGAGAAGACCGATCGGTCTATGGACCGATCAGAGGTTCCCCGATCCTCCACAGACCGATCAGGGCTGATCGCGACACCTGATCGGTCCGGGACCGATCAGTGACAAATGTAAGCTTCACGCGCTTAGGCCGATCGGCTCGCAGATCGATTAAGTCCTAGCTGCTATGCGCAACGGCTAGTCTCTTCACTGCTTCTTCTTCGCAGTATAAAGGCCGAGGGCTTCTGGTGGCTTCTTCTTCTTCTTTCTCGAGTTTCTGCCTGAAGCTTTTGCTTCTTCTTCCTGCTGAGCTTTGTTGAGCTCGTTGGGTGCTAAAGCTTTGCGTGAGCTTCTTCCCGTTGCTGGTTTTCTAGCTAGGCTTGGATCCGAGAAGCTGCTGCTTCACCAGGGTTCCTGCTGACTTCAAGAAGGCAAGCAAGTGTTGTTTACATTTCTGTTCTTGTTTTCTTGTTCCTATTTGTACTTCTATTGCTGTTGCAAAGATTGTGGTGAGGTTTCTCCACCCACAAGGAGTATCTATTAGCCGGGTTTCCGGGGACTCATCCACCGACGGATTGACCGGACTCGTCCACCTTACGGACACGCCGAGGAGTAGGAGCCCTAATCTCCGAACCTCGTTACATCCATCGAGTTTGAGGTTTGATTTCTTTCTTTGTCGCTTCTATTGTTTTATTTCCGCTGCGCTAACTCGACATTGTAGAAAGAATCGAACGAATTGGGGTCGGCTATTCACACCCCCCTCTCTAGCCGTACAAAGGATCCCAACAAGTTCATCTTCTGAATCTTCTGAGTCAGGTTCATCTTCTGATTCCGATTCAATTTTTCGCCGTCCTCTTGATTCCCGTGTTCGATTCGTTCCTGCAACCAAAGCAATCCCTTTCTCGGATGGCTGTGCATTAGTTTGTTCATGGAGTTCGAATTCGCTAAATAATTCGTCTAATTTCAAGGAGGACAAATCCTTAGAGACTTTATATGCATCTACCATTGATGCCCATAGTGTACTCCTAGGGAATAAGTTAAGGGCATACCTTATTATATCTCTATTTTCTACCTTCTGTCCGATTCCATGTAGAGAATTCAGGATATCTTGAATTCGGGCGTGCAAAGAACTTGCCGTCTCGCCTTCCTGCATTTTCAAATTATATAGTTTATTTAGTAACAAATCACGTTTACTCACCTTGGTTTCTGAGGTGCCCTCGTCAATTTCTCCCATAGTTCCTTTGCGGAGGAGAATGGACCGACTCTGTTGAGCTCTTCTTTGGTAAGGCCGCACTGGATTGTGCAGGTGGCTTTGGCGTCGGCTTCCACCTTTTTGATAAATGCTGGCTCCCAGTTTTCACAGGATGTAGGCTTACCGTCTGTACCAGTTGGTAGTTGCAATCCTGTTTTCACGATCATCCAGGTGTCGAACTGGATCTTTAGATAAATTTCCATTCGCCCCTTCCAATATCCGAAGTCTTCTCCGGAAAATAATGGGGGACGAACGGTGCTAAATCCTTCTTGTTGGGCCATTTAGATCTAAAAAAACAGAAACAACAAGATCTATTCCAAGACTAAGTCTTGGATTAGTAGTGCGGGAGGAAGGAAAAAATAACAGGCTCAAGTGGTATTGACCAGCTTTGAGCAGAAAATCGATTCGTAAAAAGAGATTAGAATATAGCTATGAGGCTAAATTCTAATCGATTCCGAACAAAACCACGAAAAACTTGTCTCGAATAGTGGTTGCACTGATTCAAGACTACCCCGCTCCGATACCAATTGTTGGATCGAGAAGCGCCAGAGGGGAGGTGAATGCTCGTGGCTATTTCGCTCGATTATCGAAATAAAACACTCGAGTAAAACGCAGCGAAATGAAAGAAACACAAGAGATGAACACAAGGATTTACTTGCTTCGGAGCCTTCAACTCCTACTCAAGGTCCGCTATCCTCGATCGCTTTCATGGGCAACAACTATAAGTTCGTTAAGAGTATTACAAACTAATTACAATTCAAAGTTGGAAAAAGATTATACCGACAACAAAAGATTAAACCAAGCTCCGGGTTGTTGGGTGTCGCAAAGACTTCGGATTGAGTCGTTAGCGACTTGTCGCAAGGAGATTGCTCAGATGATTGTTGTACTGAAGTGCACCTCAACCCTCCTTTATATGCGGTTCCGGGCGCTTGGATCCCCCGGGCTCTCGGAGTGTGACGTGGCCAACCAACCAGATGCTCCACGTGGCGAGCGCAGGGATAGAATTTGGTCCCAGCGCCTGCTCGCGCCCCGACTGCCCGGCGCCTGACCTCCGGCCTGATCCATCTCGCGCCGGACAATTTTTCCAGCAGGTTCTCACCGCAAACAAAGGTTAGTCCGAGCAAAATACCGCAAGACAGTGTTAGAATATGATAAAACATGGTAAGTAATAATTGATGTCTTGGACCGTCCGAGTCTGATTTTGGCCTGAAGCCCTAGGTCGACCCGACGCCATCGTTCCCTCTGCGGGGAACGCGGCCTCACCTACTTCACTCAGAGATTTACTGTTGCCACCGATCCTCCGATCGACCGACTTTGCTCAAGACTCGATGCTTCCGGACTTTCTCTGGACATCCGCTTCCCTAGTCCAGCTTTTCACCGTTCATGACACCAGGACTTTTCACCTAGGGTTACCACCCCCTAGGACTTTTGCCTGAAGTCATCGACCTGCCAAGACTTTCCGCATAGGGTTACCACCCCCTATGACCTAGGGTTACCGCCCCCTAGGGTTTTCCCTTTGCCTAACTGCAGCTAGGACTTTCCTGAAATCCTCAAGTAAACTTGTTAGACTAAAAAACATCTTAACTTTGAATTCTTTGCCGTTATCAAAACACGAGTTCGATCGTCGGATGCTTCCCGCACCAACAGAATCTCCCAGGCCGGACGAAAGACAACTCGACCACAGGTCGGGTTTCCGACGCAAGGTAAAGGAGTTTCTGTGCTGAGCGACCAACCCGCTCGGCTGAGTCGCAGATCAAGGTGGCGCAATCTCATCCGAGCACATGACCGGGGGTCTTCCCGCTCGGTCCGATACACTCACATTCCCGCACGCCTAGAGCGCCGGACGACCGACCCACCCGACCCAGGAATAGACGAAAGACAGTAAAGGACAAAAGGGACAGCTGGGGAGATCAGCTTAGAGACAGTTGCCGCCGACAATCGGCGTGGTCGACGGCCAGGCCGTACACAGAATCGTACGATGGAAGTTTCCACTATCCCGTCAGGGATATGCTCAGGCAGTTGCGGAATGACGTCAGACATGCTTTTTCTGACATCCATGTTTGAGGTATGTTTGGGGAAACGTACACGCTCGGGAAGCGTGCACGCACCTCCCAGGGGTCCTATATAAGGACCCCTAAGTTTCAGCGGAGGTATGCAATCATCCACACTGTAGCTACAGTTCTCATTGTCTTACTCCAGCTTTCTTCTCACCTGACTTGAGCGTCGGAGGGTCGTCGCCGGGAACCCCTTCCCGGCCCAACTTTATTACAGGTTCGCCGGAGGTCCATCTCATCCCGACGTCTACACGAAGCCAGTAAAGAACGCCTCACCCCCAGCTTTTATCAACTCATAGTTCGGACAGGATCAGGTAGTATTGTATACTAAATTTGTATTAAAATGGGCCTTAGTGATGGATCTCGTTGTGTATTATACCCTATTCGTGATCTCTAAATTATACTATAATAATTTTATCATTACGCAAACCTTCCCTTCAAAACTATTGAAGGATGTCTTTACAAAAAGAGTAAAAGCTGTGGGGTAAAATGAAATTTGCCTGTTTGTTTGATGATATAAGCAGATCAAGCTCCATCAGGGCGCTCACTCTGGGCCGGCCGATCAAGCCGTACCAATGGCGTCCTGCGCCACCGTGCTCTCTCCGCCGGAGGTCCCCATGGAACTTCACGCCCTTAACCGGGAGAAGCTTGTGCAAGCCATGCGTGACCACCTCGCTACCTCCTCTCGCCCCGTCCGCGGGTTCGTGGTACTCCAGGTTGGCGACTCAGGCTCGTCCATGGGCATGTTTAATTCGAAATTTCGAATATTTTGATCGCACCTGGTATGATCTTTCATTTTTTTTCCAGGGTGGAGAGGAGCAGACTAGATACTGCTCGGATCATGCGCTGCTTTTCAGGTCCTACTCTCTTTCGAGTATTTCGCGGATCGATTGTGTTTTCATTGTTTATGTTTGGGATACTGTAAATTTCTTGCTCTGCGCGTGGTTTTCCTTTCGGTTGCGACTACGTTTTGAAAAATTCCTTTTTTTCCTTTAAAGTGTAAATGTTGGATACTTTACATCTACGCTTATATATACGTGTCCATTTTTTCCTTCCCCTGCACATGTTAGTTGAAAGAGAGAACCCGTGATCCTTACTGCATGATAACTTTCATTGGAGATTGAAATTAATTGTACTTAATTGCATGCCGATGAATTTACAATACAACAATTATTACTTTTTTCCTCTCTAATTTAGCCCCAGAAACTGCAATTTAATTTATATAGACCTGGTTTACAAGCCTTCCTACCTGATCAAACCTTGCACGACATAAACAAAATTAAAAAATAACGTGGTCCTTGATGGTTAAACTTCCTATCAGAAGTAACAAAATGTGACTATCTCAAGTCTTATTAAACCAATGGCTTTTACTAGCATGATCCTAATAAGACAATCATGGTACAGCACTTGAATTAATCAAAAGACCTGGATAGAAATCCTATTTCTTCAAACTTGACCTTTGATGACCATGAATATGTTCCTTGTGCATAATGGATTAAACCTTAGAAATGGGTAGCAACTAGTAAAAAAGAATGCTTCCTCAGCATGTTTAGATACGATGGTTATAACCCTCTAGGCTCCAGATTCTTCTCCAATAATCTCTAGTGCTGTTACAAAGCATTTCACTAAAGATTATGAATTTATTGTGCATGCCACTTGTCAGATATTTGCATGTAACAGAAAAGTTGAGATATTCGATGCCCTTCCTTACTAAACTTTTTTGTAATAGATCTGGGATTGAATAAAATTCCTGTGCTTGGAAGTACAAATGAACTAGGTATTAATGAGAGATTTACTTGTTTTATAAATTTTATCATATAGATCTAACGTAGAGAATTATTATCTAAACATTTAGCATCTTTTTATTCATAGATCATAGAATATAATTGTTGCATGTTAAGATGTGTTTTTCATAATTCATGCATTTCATAACACTATGAATTGTATGATACAATATGAATTGGGATTTTCGACAATTGTTCTCTTTATACAAAAGTTGTCAGCCAATTATTTCAATTTCAGGCAAGAGAGCTATTTTGCTTACTTATTTGGAGTAAGAGAGCCTGGTTTTTTTGGGGCCATTGTAAGTTTTTTTCTCTATATTTCCTTGCCATTCTGCTTTTAGAACTCCTTAAATTTCTAGGTTTTACACGACATGGCTAACTATCGAAGCTATTTAGGATGTGTTATCTTCAACCTATCAAATTTTGGAAGATCATTTGAACTCTTTGTCTAAGTAGCTAGACCAGCATGGCAGCATCCATAGTCATTTATAATATTTTATCATTTCTGCAATTTTTGGCTGTTAATGCTTACACATAACATGAAGATTCCGCAACTTTTGCAATTTTATAAATCTCACCTTTAATACTAGACTTGGCTCAGTCCATAACAATATTGTGTCAGTGCCAACTCTTCTAACAGAGGATAAACATAGTCACCAGTATGATTGTGCTGACCTCTACTTTTACATGGATGTATGCTATAACTGATGCATTATATTTATTTTGCTACTGTCAGTCATTGCTTGTGCCATGCTTTGTGTCTCTTGTGTGAAGCTCCATATTGCTCACATCAGGTGCCACATGTAAAAATGCTACGGATCACCATTCTCATTCATATAACAGTCTACATGTATTGTTGAAATGGTACATCTTGCCATATCACTTGATTTGGAAAGAGATTTTTATCCATGCTTATGTTTGGACAAGTGAATATAAGTGTTGTAAGATGAACTAAATTGTTGGATCAAAAAACAAACCATAAACATTGTGATAGCCAAGGCAATGGATACATTCTGATTGCTTGCCCTTGAATAGACAGTCATTTGAATAATGTTGATCATTCTATGAAGATATCAGATAGTAGAAAATCAGTTTTAGGTGAAGCTGTAAAGGATGAAGTGGATTTCAAGGTGGAAGGGTCAATTGTGGTTATAGTAGCTTGCATTGGACAGAAAAACATATAATGTTCACTAATCATGTGAATGACAATCATAATTTTTAAGAGAATATGAACATGTTCAAAGATAATTCATTATTGTGTAACTTATTCATTGCCAAACATGCCTCATCTGGATCCATAACTATTCAACACAGAAAGCAAAGCTTTTCTGGATAGGAAAGATCTTAGTTATTTTCATTTCACTCAAAATATGAAAGAACCTATTTATTAGGATTTGCTGATGAACAAAATGAACTCTGATTTCATAGCTACCTACCTAAATAAAACAAACATTAGGAAAGAAATCCTAAAGTAGGCAAATGAGACTAGATTAAAGAATGATTTCCACTGAAACCCTCTTGATATATATATATATATATATATATATATATATATAGCACCATACAGACCTAGTTAATTCATTTTTTTTTGTTCACGCATCAATTGGTTTATACTTTAAATGGTATTGGTAATAATAGAGAGTTCTGATGTTTCCTAAGGATGTTGCATCTGGAAAGTCAATTTTGTTTGCACCAAGGTTACCGGATGATTATGCCGTTTGGCTGGGTGAGATAAAACCTCCCTCTGTCTTCAAGGTGATCTTATTTAATTTCTTGACTTGGATGACATTCACTGGTGGGATGAACCTTAGTTTTATATTTTTTCTGATACCAACAGGAAAGGTACATGGTTGACATGGTGTTCTATGTGGATGAGCTGGTACAAGTGCTGCACAGCCAATCTGATAAACAAGGAAAGCCCTTGCTTTTTCTCTTGTATGGACTTAATACAGACAGCAATAACTTCTCTAAGCCTGCTGAAATTGAGGTGCATGAACTTTACTTAGTTACTTTTTCATCTCTCTCTCCGTTTTTCAAGTGTAGAACTTCTAACTCATGGCCATAAATTGCTTGAATTTGGTAGATTCACTCAATTTTATTTAGGGAAGTATTCCACCTCTTACAGATAGGTTATAATATATTTTTCATGTTGTATCTCATAATCATAGATTGTGAGATATATGCAGCAACAGCACTCATCCTAAGTATTATGTCGAATTTCTGACCTTATAAATGGCATAATTTTGTGGATGAAGATGAAACTATGGCTCTCATAATTTCTTTTAATTTTTTATTTTTGTAAGTTTTGGTTTTCTTAATGGACTGTTTTTATTTCTCACTTTTTTTTAGTTGCAATAAGTTGTTACTCTACTTCTGTATACTTTTTTTCATGTTTCTATTGCATTTGGTTTACTAGATTTTCTTTAAAATTTTCAACTTAGTCATATGTTGTTCTTTATGTGATGATTGCCCTATCTGTTATTCATTTTTAATTGCCTTCAATCTTCCCTAGGACATTGAAAAGTTTGACACTGATCTGAGCACACTACATCCAATTCTGACTGAGTGTCGAGTTATTAAATCCAAGATGGAACTTGACATTATTCAGTATGCAAATGATGTAAGCTCAGAAGCTCATATTGAGGTAAATTTATCACTTTTTATTTTACCCAGATGACCATAATTTCTTTTCTTCGGACTTCGGTGCTTCAATTTTGCTTATACTGAACGCTACTCAATTGCTAAATCAGTCTTGATCTTTTAAAGTTATAACAAATCTATCCATCACAAACTTTCACTTTTTAACAAATACATCACATATTTTCAATCATGTTACAAATCTATCATGGTTAAAAAATTATAATCATTTTTTAAATTAATTCTTCGGGATATTATTTTCACATGAGATTATATATCATTTTGTACCTCATTAAATGCTTTAATAATGAAATATGCCTTGTAAATACTTAAAAATAATTTAAATTATACCTAATGATAATTATGATCTAACCCAATAATGTGGGAATCACTTGTAGTGGTAACCCCATATTCTACTTTGTGCTTGTAGCATGCCTACAAGACCCAGAAATCAGCATCAAAGACAAAAACACTATAAAAATATCTTCTGGCCCAGATTTTTGCATCAATGCTGAATTCTTTTGGGTCACACTTCAGTTTCCTCTCCATAGTTTAACAAAACAATTATTATTTTTATACAATCTACAAATCAATATTTACTTTATCTTGTATTACAGAAAAAGTACTAGCCGATTCTAAACATTACTGCAAACAAGGCATCTTCATGCTACATAATAGTGATGCCAACCCCTAGGACGGATTGACTTTTGGTGAACAAAGAGGATTCCTTCTACTACAAGGATTTGTTAGATCACTATCCATGATATCACTCAACTTTCTGAAAACAACTTTAATTTACCTCAAGATTCTTCAAAATTGATGCACGAAATATGAATCATATCACTTCATATTACATTGTTTCAAGCTTGGAGACAAAGTCTGGCATGGTATGGACATTCCAGTAGAAGCTGAACAAGATAAGAAGCATAATCTGCGTCACAATCTATTGCCCGGTTCTATGCCATTTTTAAATTTCATACTTCCATTCACCATCATGAGTAGCATAACACGACATAATGTATTCTTTCATGCACACCTTGGCTCCCCAAAATTCTGTGTCAGTGACTGCTATTGGGCTCTGCAGAGATTTGCTTGGATTGTGTTTGCTCTTCTGCTCACAGTGGCCAAAACATGGAACCTGCTATTTTGTCCATGGAAGCATCTTGGTGGTACAAATGATATCTGCATTTAATGGAGCAATCCCGTTGGTACTCATTAAACTTAAAGTGGCAATTATAGAGCAATTTCAGAGACCACACATTGTAAACTGTTATTCTTCATTTCAATTGTTTCAAAGGAATTACAGCTGTATAGTAGTTATTTAGCGGTACTTGAAGACTATTTCATAATTGCCCACTTAAAAACCCTTTAAGTAACGAACATTTGATTTGAAAATGTTACTTCAATACTTTCACAATTAAAAGAAATTATATGAAACAAAATAAAGAAACAAAATTAATCTTTTAGACTAAAATTTTTATTTTTTAATCTGTTTCCCCTTATTTATAGGTTCTAATGAGTAAGTTTTTATTATTTATTAATTATTCTTCCACTCTGGTTGCTAGAAAAAGCTTTTTGTTGAGTTATTATTTGAATTCCTCTTGCAAAATATTGCTAATTCTCTTCATTGTTGCTAATATAACTTCTTAGGTAATGAGGCAAGCCAGAGTTGGAATGAAGGAATATCAGTTAGAAAGCATCTTCCTGCACCATGTTTATATGTACGGTGGTTGCAGACATTGCTCCTATACATGTATTTGTGCCACTGGTGAAAACAGGTGTTTAACTGATTTGCTAGCTTTAATTCTTTATAGTCGCAAACTGAAACTTTGTTTACTTCAAACGATTGAATTGCCGTTGTATTCTTGACTAAGTGATTCATATAAAGAACTTAAAGCTTGCATTTTTTCAAAAACAAGGACATCACCTTACATATTCCTAGTACTAAAATATCAGAATGTTTCTTTACAATGATTTAAATTGCAATATTCTTTGGTATTAATATTAGCATTCTCCAGTCTTGTTGGATAGAGCTCAATGGTGGAATAAGGTTAATGTAGTTGATGCCAAATAGTTCACACAAACACGGTTTGATGATGACAGCTTGATGGTGACTGCCTTGACTATATATCAATTTGACACTTTTCCTAGCTTTCTACTTCAGAAGCTAGTATTAGTTCACTGAGGCTGGAACCATTGCTTTAACAATGTATGGGCTTTTTGCATGCTAGGATGAATGAAACTACTCAATTCGACTTGCTATTAGCAACACAATGGATTAGAAATCTTTTAACAAAATGACAATTAGTAATTAAAGGGTATACTTGTACTCTCAAGTCTCAATGCAATGTTCTAATACTTGTTCTATCTTGTATTGAAAATTTCTACAATTTGATTTCCCTTTGATACATGTATAAGACATCATAAAGTAACCTTTCAGTTGCTAACTGCTATTTAATTTTCATATGGGTTTTACTTGCAGTGCTGTTCTACATTATGGCCATGCATCAGCACCTAATGATAGGGTTGGTATCCTTTACTTGGATGTTGTTTTCCCTAATTTTTTTTTTCTGAAGTGAACTTAAACTGCATAGAGATAACTATGAATAAAGTTTGTACATGATTAATAATGTAAATAAAGAGAAATATGGACAATAAAGTGTGGATGACTCCAACTATATAACCAAAAAATAAAATAAAAGACGAATCCAAATTCCACAAAATCTCATCTATCTTTAGCCAAAGGCCTAAAGGCTTTCTCATGTTCTTGGAGAGGCAAGACATGGAAAGTAGTATGAACGTGATGACTATGAGCATAAGAATAAAATGTAATTAAATTAATCAGACAAATACATGGTTATTAACCACAATTTATATAATGTATGAATACTGCAACTTAGATCTGCTAAACAGCAATTGGTGAACTCAGTGTGGGCCCATCCATGAGTGTCGTTCCATGCGCTCTTCCATTAAATGGTAGACTAATATTTCGTGAATGTTCCAACATGGGTAAGACCAAGGTGTGAAATCTTGAGCTGTGTTAAATTTTCTGTATCTGACCAAAATAGTACAGTTTATAAAAAACATTGGAAAATAACACTGAAAAACCTGCTTATGAATAGATTACTCTTGCATTAGTAGCAACTAAGGTGAAAAATCCCCATGGGGGTGTGCTTTCTCTTCTTCTTCCTGTTTTTTTTTTTAATTATTTTTATGTAAGCCTTGGTATTCTTATTTCTAACAAGTTATTTAGCCACATTACACGTTATTGAATTGCAAAAATGGTGTGATGATATGTTTGATGCGTTCTTTTAGACCCTAGAAGATGGAGACATGGCACTGTTTGACATGGGCGCCGAGTATCACTTTTATGGTTCTGATATAACATGCTCATTCCCGGTGAGACTCATACTCATGCAACGGTTACCGATTGACTTGGAAATTATTTTATTGGGATTATAAGCTTCATAAATTTTGCAAGTTTTGGTCCGAGGTGACAAGGCGAGCACCTCACCGAGAGGCCATGCATATCTTGTTAGAGTGATGCATATGTTCTGTGCTGATTCTGTTAATCATGCTTTGGATATACTTGTGCAATCTTAGTGACTTCACCTTGTAGCTGCCATTTTTAAAGACATTTTTTCTGATTGATCACTGAGGATCTTGAACATTATTGATATTTTAAACCTGCAGTAATAGAATACTTACTAACATTTATTGTCAAATTCAGTACAATTAGAACACATTTATTGTTAAAATATGGACACATCAGGATTCTAAAGTCACAAGAACGTAATCTACATTTGCAAGGTTTGTTGTGCTCATATGAACCCCCAAAGTTTCCAACTATCGAGCTTTTCTGGACAACAATTTTAGAAGACTTTTCGTGATCTTGCACTGTGCATAGGAAAACTGAACACATAAAATTGGAAAAATACAATGGCATGAATGAAAAGAAGCAACATTGTCCTGTGCAAGGATGAGAAATTACCAGCGAAGTTAGGTATTTGGAAATTATCTCCATACTGGCATTCTATTAAAATAGTTAATGACTTGGTGATAACAAATGCAAATAAGATCTAAGCAAGAGATCTTGTTTAGAACAGTCTTGTTTGACATTTGAATAGGAAAGTCTAATATTTTCTTAAGACAGTCTTATTTGACAAAATCCCCTGATGATCACAAACACCATTAAGTTCTTTGTAACCATCACAGCCTACCATACTCTCTTATTGAAATCAAGTTACAGTTCATTAGTTTTGCTCATAGTGAGATACCATTGAATCTGGAGCTGCTCCTTAGATGAGAGTGCTCATTAGCTCCTAAGGCTTCTATAACTAAATCCCACATCAAGCTGATCTGTGGCTCTTGTTTTTGTTAGTCAATAAATCTCTCCTACTGACCCTTAAGTAAAGATAAGCTTTATTGTTACAGAAAAATGAAACTTCGCTTTGAAATACATATGATTCCCTGCACAGTGCATACATGCACAATACTTTTAGAAGGAAACATGAAGTGAAGCACCACACTTCAGCTCATCAAAGCATTTGGTCTCGCTCTTGGCAGCCAATTGATTACCTGACCTCTAAGATAACCTTTAAAATAGAATACTGCAATTGAAATAGATGGTTATAACACATACAGTGCTACATGCACATTACATTTAGTTGGAAATGCGAAGTGAAACACTACACTTCAGTTCATCAAAGCATTTGATCTCACTCTTGGCAGTCAATTGCGTTACCTGACCACTTTGTTTCAAAATAATGAAGGATAGTCATTTAAACTAATTTTGTGGATTTTAATCTGCGATATAAGTATGTCTATTTTATCTCAGGTTAATGGCAAATTTACCAAGGACCAGGCTACCATCTATAATGTAAGTACTATTTTTTCCCTGCTCCACATAACAACTTTTTGGTACTTTAGTGTTCTAGTTAGTCTTTAGAATCTATTTTTACTGGTTTTGGTGTTATTCATGGTAAACAAATTACTGTAAGACATATTCTACTCAATCTTTTCTTGGGCATGCAGGCAGTCCTTGCAGCACATAATGCTGTGATAGAATCCATGCGACCTGGAGTTTGTTGGATAGACATGCACGAGTATGGATTTGATATTTTTATTACGTAGTCTTCCTAGGGCTATTTTGATTTCTTGTTGTTGTTGTTGTTAAATCCTGGCTTGTTTGGATCTGGAAGCATTTCTTCTTGTTGGGTTGTACATTAAAACCATTATGATGGAACTCGTCCTTGGTGGAAGTCATTTACTGTTGGTGCAGCGGAGACCGGCAAGAGGGGGGTGAGTTGCCTGAAAAAAGTATACCCTCCTCGTATTTCAACTCAAACAGATAGCAACAATAATAAAAATAAAAAGCAGAAATAGAAGAGAGACAGAATTTTAACTTGGTTACAACCCAGGGGGTTGTTAATCTAAGGCGGTCGGAAATTGCACTAGCAGAGTCTCCTTCACGGTAGGCAGAGAAGCCTTTTTTACACACTTAGAGCGCTCACTAGTTGCTAGGAATGAATACAGAGTTGATGATTCAATTGATTAATAACTCCTAGCTCCAGGGGCCTTTATATAGCCTCTGGAAATTCTATCTCGGAGGTCCAAGGCGCCTCCAATAGAGGTCCAAGACGCCTCCAATGGAGTGAGCGGATAGAACTCTATTCGCAGCGCAAACGGTCATTTTGACCAGATGAAGGCGCCTTCATCAAGCCTTAAAGGCGCCTTCAAGTGAAGGCGCCTTCAAGCCATGATGAAGGCGCCTTGAGCAGTGTTTCCAGCACACTTGCTTTTTTGCTTCAGCTTCCGAAGTTCCGTTCTTTTGGGTGATTGCGGCCAACCGGAATAGGGCTCACCCGAACCCAATTCCCTGCCTTCTTCTCGAGCAGCCTTCCTCCCCCACCGGTGTACTCTTCCGTAGCTCTCTCGTCCTTCGAACGCACCGAGCCCGTCGGCTCCCTTCCCGTGCCGTCCTTCTCGCTAACTGCGTCTTCCGCTCGACTTTCTGCGCTCCTAAGCTCCTGCACACTCAGACACAGGGATCAAACACAAAGCAGGACCTAACCAACTTGGTTGATCACATCAAAACATCCACGAGGTCTAACAATCTCCCCCTTTTTGATGTGCATCAACCCAAGTTCAAGTTAGGGTAAAAATAGACAAACAGTAATTTTAAAGAAAATTACTAAACTAACATGTTAAGCATAAATTTGCAATAAATAAAATTGCAACTAATTAATTTAGAGTTAAACTCAATTTTTCAAAAAATATTTTTAAAACTCAAAGTTTTTTTTTTTTAAAAAAAAATTCTCTCCCCCTAAACTTGTACCTTTTCTCTCCCCCTTTGATCACAGCAAAAACGGGGTACTAATAAGATAATATGATATTTATTTAAAAAATATTTAGCAAAATGTTAAGTTAGAAAAATTTCTGAGCAAGATGAATTTTTCCAAAAACTTCTAAGTAAAAATGAATTTTTAGATTTTCCAGAATTTTTTTTTTAAGTAAACTGAATTTTTAGAATTTTGAAAAAAAATTTCTAAGTAAAATGACTTAAAAAAAATCTAAGTAAAAATTTTGAAGATTTTCAAAGACAATTTTTGAAAAAACTTTCAAAGCATTATTTAATTCTAGTTTAATGCTTTTTCAGAAAGTGATTAAATATTGTATTTCAATATTTCAGCTTCCAGGTCGTGGCGAGGTGGTAGGCCTTCTTGGTTTTTGGAGCAACAACCACTTCCTTATAGAAAACTTTTATAAAGAAATTTTAACGTTTAATTTTCTCGCTGAAAGCCCCAAAAAAATTTAATTTAAGACAGATTTTGGAACCCAATAGAGGCTCCTTCCTACTGGATTAGTCAAATACTTACGGGGTACATAGTTCTTGGGATTTTTTCTAAGTTGACCTTGATGATGTTTAACATACCAGTTTAATTTTTCATAAATTTTAAGTTTTGATTTTTGAAAAACATTTGTTTTTAAACATGCTTAGATTTCAATTTTTCAATTTTTAATTTTAAGTTATCATTTTCTTATTTCAATTTATCTAAGATTCTATTTAAGTCAGTATTCTCTTTTTCTAATTTAAATAAATCTTTAGAAAGAGACTTGATAAACTGAAACGACTAAGTAGGGGTTAAATTACGCACCTGACTTATCTGATTTGGTGATGCTCCTCCTTCACTGTAGCTTTCTTCCTTTGATGTTCCTCCCCCTTCATCTATGCTCATCTTTGAGCTTGACTCTTCTTCTAGCTGATGGTTAGCCATTAGCGCTAACCCCGAGAAGGCTTCGATGTCTGATTCGGAAGAAGACGAATCTGACCAAGTGGCCTTCAGGTTCTTATGTTTGGAGAAAGATTGTCGCTTTTCCTTTACTCTTCCCTTTTTCTTCAATGTTGGGCAGTCATTTTTGATGTGCCCTTCTTCGTTGCAGTTGTAGCAACGAACCGTTCTTCTCTTTCGCTCATGCCTCTTTGTCTGCGATCTAAATTTATTAGAATTAAAAAACTTATTGAAACGCTTTACCAGTGGTGCCACTTCTGATTGGTTGATCGAGGCTTCGGAGTTAGAATCGTTTGTTCTTGCCTTTAAGGCAATGTTCTGACATGTTTTCTCCACTTCATTGGGCTCTGCAATTCGAGATTCGTGAAGTTCAAAAGTTGAAAATAAATTTTCTAAAGTACTTACCTCGAAGTCCTTAGAGATGTAGTATGCATCTACTAAGGACGCCTATTCTGGAGTTCTGGGAAAGGCGTTGAGCGCATACCGGATCGAGTCTCGGTTCGTACTTCTTCTCCAAGGTTGCTTAGTTGAGTTATTAGCTCCTTAATCCTTGATTGGAGTTGCGCTACCTTCTCGCCATTGTTCATCCGGAGGTTCGTAAGCTGAGTCCGGAGGATGTCGCGTCTTGCAAGCTTCGCTTCGAAGGTACCTTCGTGAAGCTCCAGGAATTTTTCCCAGAGGTCTTTCGCGGAGTCGTAGCTTACGATCCGACTTACCTCCTGAGGCGGTAGAACGCTGAGCAGGTGTAACTCAGCCTTTCCATTGGCGACGAAGTCGGCTTGCTCCTTCTTGCTCCACTGATGCTCTTCTTTGTCTTTCGGAACTTCAAAACCATATTTCATAGTTAGTAAAATATCGAAGTCGGTTTTAAAAAATACCTCCATCCGGTGTTTCCACGTTGCGAAGTCTCCGTCGAACTTCGAGGGATGAATGCTTGTTCCGGCCATCTTCTTGATCTTCGTGCTTCAGTCGGCGGTTAGTCCTTCTGAGGCGGTCTGACTCTGATACCAATTGTTGGTGCAGCGGAGGCCGGCAAGAGGGGGGTGAATTGCCTGAAAAAAGTATACCCTCCTCGTCTTTCAACTCAAACAGATAGCAACAATAATAAAAATAAAAAGCAGAAATAGAAGAGAGACAGAATTTTAACTTGGTTACAACCCAGGGGGTTGTTAATCCAAGGCGGTCGAAAATCGCACTAGCAGAGTCTCCTTCACTGTAGGCAGAGAAGCCTTTTTTACACACTTAGAGCGCTCACTAGTTGCTAGGAATGAATACAGAGTTGATGATTCAATTGATTAATAATTCCTAGCTCTAGGGGCCTTTATATAGCCTCTGGAAATTCTATCTCGGAGGTCCAAGGCGCCTCCAATAGAGGTCCAAGGTGCCTCCAATGGAGTGAGCGGATAGAACTCTATCCGTAGCGCAAACGGTCATTTTGACCAGATGAAGGCGCCTTCATCAAGCCTTGAAGGCGCCTTCAAGGTGAAGGCGCCTTCAAGCCATGATGAAGGCGCCTTGAGCAGTGTTTCCAGCACACTTGCTTCTTTGCTTCAGCTTCCGAAGTTCCGTTCTTTTGGGTGATTGCGACCAACCGGAATAGGGCTCACTCGAACCCAATTTCCGGCCTTCTCCTCGAGCAGCCTTCCTCCCCGGCTTAACGTCCCTTGAACGCCGCGCACGTTCTTCTCGTCCACCGGTGTACTCTTCTGCAGCTCTCTCGTCCTTCGGACGCACCGAGCCTGTCGGCTCCCTTCCCGTGCCGTCCTTCTCGCTAGCTGCGTCTTCCGCTCGACTTCCTGCGCTCCTAAGCTCCTGCACACTCAGACACAGGGATCAAACACAAAGCAGGACCTAACCAACTTGGTTGATCACATCAAAATACCCACGGGGTCTAACATTAACTTCTTTCTGTTATTTTCTTTTCCTAGCTAAGTTAACATTTTGGCTAATATGGAAGAGGGGTAGAAGAGGGTAGCATTCTGTTGATGAATTGGAAAACAGAATAGGTGAAAAAAGAGAATTAAAAGTAGGGAATTAGTACATCAAAAGAAAAGGAGTGGAAAAATACACAACAAACATAAATAAAATTGAACAAAAAAGTACAAGGCTAACAAAAAGAATACACATTTTAGTTTGACCATGATATGTTAACTAGGTTTACAGTGCACTAAAAATTGTTCATGTTTCTGAAAACCTGGCATGATGTGGTCACATATTTATACAACATTAGGATGCACATACAGGAAAAATATTAGGAAGTCGCATTTGGTGTATGAATATGATGGATCTATGAGTTATTTGATAAACAATTTTCATAATGTAATCATCTAGTTTAAACTTTGCCACACATATTGATTCATGTAAGTTCTTTAGTAGCAAAACTTTTCCTAATAGATTGATTAAATTTGTGTACACAATGGATGTTTATCTATTTACTTCTATACCCATTCTTATGGTTCTTGTATAATGTTGCAGACTAGCAGAGAAAACAATCCTTGAATCACTGAAGAACAGAGGAATAGTTCTTGGGTACATGGAACCGCTTTGTGACTGCATCATCATTTTGTATTTCACTACTAGCTAATATTTTCCTGAATTTCATAGTGATATTGACAAGATGATGGAATTGAGACTTGGTGCTATTTTTATGCCTCATGGGCTTGGACATTTACTTGGAATTGACACCCATGATCCAGGGGGTTATGCACAGGTTAACTTTGAAGTTGATAGATCTCACTTATGGGATATGTGTTCCTGACATTCTGTGATATTCATGACAAACTCTTAAACCTTAATGTAGGGTTTGGAGAGACCAAAAGAACCGGGATTAAAGGCCTTGCGAACAATAAGAAAACTACAAGAGGGCATGGTCAGTATCTTTCTTCTCAATGGTTGCCTATGAAGTCAGGGAGACTAATGGTACCTTGTGCCTTACAACAATAACACAGCATCAGAGAACTTGGAATATGCAAGGGATCATTGAGATCCTTGGATTTAACATTTTATCATGCTTGGATTTTCCATTTCATTTAATCGGAGTGGATAAGTAATAAGCTATTTTAAGCATGATGTAGTAATCATTAGTTTAAAGATTTGGTTACTTCAGTGGGTATATGAACTGCAATTCTGGAGGAATTGAACAGAAAACTAGAGTGATTTTTTTTGGGGGGGATTAAAACTCCAGAAAGTGAAAATGAAATTTTAGGTGCTTTGCACCTCTGTATTAACAAAATGGGAGGACTTAGGAATATTTCGTACATTCTTGGGGTGCATAAATTTGAGGTTATTTGGATATTCAATTAAGCCTTCAGAATAAGCTTGAGATAGATAAGATTCAGATGCATTGAGGGACATCGGCTGGAGGATCAGGATTTTGGTCACTGGTTGTTTAACTCAATGATATATAAGCTGAACAGAGATTTGAGAAAATTCATAAGTTGATACTGAAAAGACCTAAAGTTTTCAGTTCAATAACTCAGACAATGTATGCTATCAAATATGTAAAAAAAAAATACATGAAAAATGGTGAAACTTCTTTGAAATTCTATTTGCCAAAAAATCAATGCGACCTTCATAAATTGGATAGACAGCTTTGCTATCTGTAAAAACATCACAATTAAACAAACTATATTATGCATGCTAATTGACATTATTTCAAATTACATGTATTGACACACCAATAAACAAGAAACTATAAGGAACAACATGGTTTATCTTGGATTATCTTGCTGTAGTTTTATGCAGCAACAGAATTTGTTGGGAGCAAAGACATCCTACCCTCTCTATTTTATATTTTTGTGTGGCTGAACTAGTTTCCTATTTGCTCCCAGCAGGAAAATTTATGGACTAGGAAGTGATATTCCAATAACATTGGAAAGTTCTTGGGAATCAATTAATGATGCTCCCATCGACCATTGTACAATTTAACGTCTGGGCTTCTGAAGTGTTAAATTAGATATAGTACATATGCAGGCATGAATGACCTTGATATGGTTTCTTATTTAAGATTTACCTGTCTTCTACTCTATGCTTCCTTATAATCACTATTGTTTGTTGAAAAATATTTTCGGTAGAATATCTTTCCTGGTTCCTTTGCTCCAATTATTCAACTGATGTTGAATCAAGTCTAACATCATTGCTTTCTGAAGACAAGTTTAAGTACCATATGCTTTCTTTTGCATTGTAATTCCCACCATCACCGAGGCTAACATTGTCTGACTAGTGGATGGCCATCTGATCTATAATTTTAGGTGATAACAGTAGAACCAGGATGCTACTTCATTGATGCCCTGCTAAATCCTGCACTGGAGGATACAGTTAAATCCAAGTTTTTAAACCGAGAAGAAATTGTGAAGTACAGAAAATTTGGAGGTGTGCGAATTGAAAGCGATGTGGTAAGGCACACATACATTTAACCTGCATTTCGTTATTATTTCTTTGATGATGTCAATCTTTATTCTCTAAAGTTCGTTTGTATAATGTAGCGGAGAAAATTGCAAACTGAAATTTTGAAGTGTCTGAAAGGGAACAAAATTGCAAATAGCCATGATTAATGATGAAAATGTGATGTATTTGGGAATTTTCGCTTGTTTCTTTAACATTCTGTCTCTATTTTGCAGCTAGTTACAGCTGATGGAAGCAGGAACTTCACAAATTGCCCTCGACAAACCTGGGAGATCGAAGCTGTAATGGCCGGTGCGCCATGGCCAGTCACTCGTAGTAGCATCAAAAGTTAGCATTCTACGGAGCCTAAAACAACATCATTGCATCTATCTACAATCTTCCACCTTCAATCATCACTCACATAAAATGCCATAAAAAGTTGAAACTGTGACATTGTGGATGTGGCTTGTATTAATAAATTATTCCAACTTATTCGTGCAATCTACATTGTTTTTCTTTAATGAGAAGAAGTAAAAAAAAAAGACAAAAAAAAGAGAGATTAATCAGGTAGATGATCAGTTCGGTTCTACAAAAGTTTTCCATCGACTATTAGGTAAATCGGGAAGCGCTCGCAGCGGACAGTCCAGGAGTTCAACATCTTTTAGTTGCGTGTTTTATTTGGAGGAAAAATTTCTATAAATTCATCATAGTTGGAGCTCGAACTGCGGGTGTCTGGATGACAATCTGAATGTCTTGTTATTACACCATAGTTCCAGGGGTAATATATCTTTCGAAAATAGAGCCCATCATGATAATAGTCGGAAACATTGGAGAAGAAGTAAGTGAATGAATGTATTGATTAGATTTTCAACGCAAGTTCTTTTTATTAGAACTAAGGATGTAAACGAGCTGAACCGAGCCAAATAGTATTAGGTTCAAGCTCGGCTCGTTTAAGTTATATTTGGGCTCGAGCTCGAATCGAACTTTTATCACAAGGCTCGAGCTTGGCTCGTTTTAGAATTATCAAGCTCGCGAACAGTTCGAGCTCGGCTTGTTATTAGCTCGATTATCAAAGTTAACGAGTCTAACTCGTTAAGCGAGCTCGTGCTAGGGCTCGTTTAGAGCTCGTTTTTAACTCATTTTAAAGCTCATTTTAAGGCTCGTTTTAGAGCTCGTTTTTTTGACTCGTTTTAGAGTTCATTTTTTAGCCCGGTTTAAGGTTCGTTTTAAGGCTTGCTTTTTTGACTCGCGAGCCTATAAACGAACATGTTCACGAGTTCATAAGTCGAATATCCTTAAGCTCGAGCTCGGCTCGATAAAACTATCGAGCTCAAAATTGAGCTCGAGCTCGGCTCGAAAGATAAACGAACGAACTCGAACGAATTTTTTTACTAAATCAAATTTCAAATAGTTCGCGAACCGTATGAATCATTTATATAATTTAAAATTAATGCCTTGTATGCCCAGGGATTATGGTGCCACGATAAAAGGTGGGACGACTTCATAGGCAACAAAGGTTTAAATTTTATCCAGCATACATTACACTTGGATAGTTTAAAGCTTGCGGCTGGTGAAAAATTCATGATTTACTTGTGCTGGCTGGTGAAAATTTTACGATTTACGTGGATGAGCTCTTTAGTTAACAAGTGTTTAAATCTTATCTTATGTGCGTCAGGATCTATCCAGATTTAAATCAGTGAAAAATTTTGTTGATTAGTAAAAGTTAGATACTTCGCTTGAAATAAAACATACAAATAATTGCTTGTCTACTTTTCCATTGATGCAATTATTATTAAGAGGAAGAAAAATAAAAAATATATTTTTATTTTTATTTCCCCATACAAACTGTTCGATTATAATGGTTATCGATTAAGGTCATCCTGTCCGTCCGATCCGTGGGCGCTTATTTTAAAGCTCGCGTCGAGAAGCTTCGAGAATACGCAACAGTAGGTGGCTTTGACTGACCCTGTTCCTTTCGATCGGCCATGGCGATCGTCTCCCTCGAAGCCTTTCTCCTTTGGGTCGTTATTCTCGCCGGGTTCGCCCTCAACCGTCTACCATACGAGGAGCTTCCGGGAGGGGGAGGCGGCCAAGTCCCCTCGGTGCTCTTCCGGGGCCAACCCGCTGCCTTCTACACGCTCGTGCTCGCGCTCATCCTCTCCGCTTCCGCCGCCGCTGGTGCCATCATGCACCGCCGTAACTTCGCCGGTTACGCTAGGCTTTGTCGCCGTACTGCGGTTGTGTCCATGGTGGTAGGGCTGGGCGCCTTTCTGTGGGCTTACTCGCGCTCCGCGCTGACCTTTTTGCAATTGGAGACGGCGACGACCGTAGTCGCCGACGGGTGATTCTCATACTCCCGGCTATACCTACTTCTTGTAGGTATCGACGGTCTAGTCACTGTTGTATATATGTATTATACGCCCGCGCGCGCATGTTCTGTCTTGCATCCAGACTTTGCTGAAGTTTTCTGAGGAAGATGTTCTTTCTCTATAGTTTGGTTAAATTATGTATAGAAACACGAACGAGTTCGTTCCGTGGCATTAGGTTTCGATACTTGTGTATGCCTCGTCTTAGTGTACATCTTATCCTGAATATTTTCAATCCGAATCAAGACCACCATGAATTTACTGTTGTATATTATTATTATTATTATTATTATTATTATTATTATTATTATTATTATTATTATTATTATTTTCTGGTGATTCACGTATTGTCTTGCAAATTTTGGTCGAGTTCTGTAGTTAGATGAGAAGATTTTGTTTGGGTGCATATTAGTGTCATATTGGAGCATCTCTGCTATTATCCTGCAAGTACTGATAAATCGAGAGGGAAATGAATGGGGAAGAAGTTTAGGAGAGAGTGGAAGGAGGGAGAACGGATGTAAATGTGGTTTACTTGGGATATAGAAGAGAAGGAAGAAACAAGATGAGAAGATTATGAAGTTAGTAAACTTCTTCCCAATTCCCACCTTGTTGCTCGATACTCTACACAAAAGTTGCTTTGCCTCATCGGTATAGTAGTCTTAGTCTTTGACCTTTATTTCTCGGTAGCATTTTTTATGATCTTTTGCATTGCTTTGAGACTTCGACTTGTGTTTCAAAGGCCAGGGCAGTGACGCAAATAGCAGTGCTTGGCCACCTCCATCACCACCATCACTATCTCTGTGAGATCTTGCTGCTCTATTCAGCTATTCTTCATCACACTTCCCTTGTCTTCCTCATTAGCTGATGGGGCTGTTAGGCCAGAGCGATGGCCAGTTTCCCTCTTGTTATTGGTGATTCATAAAGGACCAATTTGAGAGGCTTGAGTCTAGGATTGTGATCTTTGTGTTCCCTTTGCTCGCCTAATATGTTTCTGAGGCTTAGGACCTTGTAGAATTTGCATTAGAGAAAGCTTCCATCTCTAGCACAAAACTGAAGCATTTGAGGCAAAAACTGTCTTGGATTCCTATGTCACTCCCTTCACACTTTTGGTTGGAGTAAACTTGGGAATTCCTTATTTTGCAACTGCATTTCTGCCCCTTGTATGGAGAATCACCCTCCCTCTTAAGTAATAAACCTTTAATTTTTCTTCTCCATATACTCAAGAAGCAACTTTAAAGATTTTCCATGCTCAAGAGAATTAATTGTCTTTGAAAATTGACATATTGGTTGTAATAGTTTTTATTGGTTGTCAGTTGGGGAAAATATCTAGTTTTTCTCCCTATAGAGTGTCCCTGATGAAAGAGATTTTGATGATGTCTTGCGTGGGCAGCAAGAGTGAGTGGCCTAGTTAGTTCTCTTGCAAGCTTCATGGCATTACCAATGCCTCAGGAGGTACATGGGCAGTGTCAATGTTAAAAAAAAATGATTTCATGTCGTTGCAACGAGAAACAGTGATGGTGATTCTGTTGAATACCTGCAGCACGATCTCAAATGGAAATGCCTTTATTTAATCAAATCATAGAAGATTAATTTGTTTAAATTGATTGGTGTTAGTGAAGGTCATACATTATTTTGGTGAGTACCTTGCAAGTTATTTGAGTTAGAAAATTAGATGTCCAAGATGAGAATTTGGATTGAATTCACATGTTCTTTTGATCTTGAAAAGTTTACATTTACAAGATCTGAATCTTTAATATGTAATCTTGGGGAAGGAGACAAAGCATTGACATGTTTGTTAAATTTAACTACAGTTTTCCAGAGGTGAAAAAACATCAATATGTAGATAATTTGCTGCTATCTGGAAATTATGCAGATCAAAAATGCAAATTTCTGAATTTCTTCTAGAGATGGTTGACAGATGATTGCTCATGCCTGTTTGATTTTTCAATCTTTGTCATTTCAATAGCAGAGTAGTTGGGTTTCCCCCCCTTTCTTGTTGGAAATCCGTTTTTTTGTTGATAAGGTGATCAATTTGGCCATACTTAGCACCTCCAAACTTAATCTTTTATTACTAACCTAGTTCTGTATGCTACAAATGATTATATCACAAATGTATGTTAGCTAAGGACTTCATTTACCATTTTGTGCAAAAGTTATGATGCCCTATCACTCTTTCAATAATTGGGTGGAGCTCCAAGGTGTGCCACCATCATTCTCGTTCACATATCTTGTTTCTATCTTCTTGACCAAATATTTTTCTTGTGAGTTTTGTCTTCAATTCAGATGAAAATTGTGAGGTTTATGTGGATAACTAGAGGTTGAATCAACAATAAAGTATGGCATATTACCAAGTTTGCAGTATTTTTTATTTTTTTTGCTTCTTGCATAGTTATTCATGGTTCATCAGATTTCCATGCATTCTTATTCCTCTGCTCTTAGAAATTGCAGAACCTATTGACATGTCTAACGTTCTGATTTAATACAATTAAAATGTTTCGAGTTTTATTACTAGCATGCTTTACATTTTCTCCATTGGAAACTGCCACTGCTAAGGTGCTGGAGGTTTACTCTTATTTGAACTGTTAATATTTACTACTCGTGCTCCAAGATGTTTCTTTCTTATTATGCTATTGTTGTCATGGCTAAATTTTAATTGGTAAAATGGTAAAGTTATTAAATACTTTGCGTGTTTTGACATCCGGTTTTTCCTATATTTTAGAAACTAGAAACAAATATAACATCCACTTTTTTATCCATCTAGAGTTGAACAGAAGGGTACCAACTCATCTAGCTTATGCATATCAGTTCCCTACTTATTTTTCATCAGGGAAATGTTCATCAAGGTTGAGGAATCACGAATCATGAAGGTGTTCATCAAGGAGGATGCAAATAGGTGAGAGGTTAGAGAGCAATGAAGTGAGGTGGGTTGAAAGGAAAAAAGTTATTTAAGCATCAATTACTCAGACACATAGTATCCTAACCTTTGCGAGTGAACTTGTCTGATGAGTCTGATTGGGAGAGGACTGCACGTTTTGTGTGTGTTATGTTGAAGGTTGGAAGCTCTACGGTACACTATGAATGCTACTACTGTTAGAAGATACACAACCAAGCTTGTAAGCTAGGAATCCAGTCCTCTTGAGATCTTAAACAACTAATTGAGGCTGCAAGTTCTGATAGTAGTAAGCCCATGATCTTCCTAAACAAAAAGTATCATTTTTGGCTCTCTGTGTATATATATTTTTTTTTAATGAGGAAGAGGATCTTAGGGAGCAATCTTTGGCTCTTGCTTGCACTAAGGTTTTTGGCCGAAGCCCTTGGTTGTCATTGCGAACAAGAATCGCTCAACGCTATAAAGTTTAAGGTGCACTTGTACAGGATAAAGTATCTTCTTGATGACAAAAGAGGGTTTCAAGAGGCAGGTGTGCAAGTGACCTGCATAGTAGGTGGTAGGTGGCGATGCAGGGGAGGCTAGTGTATGGGAAGGGCAAGTTCGATATGCAATTGGAGATACGAGTACAACAATGACAATAAGTTGATGAACAACTTGAGCTTGTTGATGCTGGAGAAGTAGGATGTGATGATGATGGTGATCAGATAGGGGTAGGCAGGTTAAGTTTATCAGACTTATTGTTTATTTTTATCAAATGAGTTGACATTCTTAAAACATGAAAAGTACATAATAATTATTTAGATAGAGCAGTTAACCCAATTTTACATTTGTCTTAGGCTGAATATTATGTATGCTGTAGATTTGACATTATTTATGCAAATTTTGCACAATTTCTAGTTAGTCATTTATGTTTTTAATATCAATTTATTAGGGTAACAATTGTCAAAAGTCTCTTGATTTTGGGTAGCCCAAACTTTTGGCCTACATATTTACCTTGGAATTTAATGCCAGATGATGATTAGATGGTGTTAGCAATCAAGTGAGTCAACTTATAATGACTTTTTCTTGTCGTGATTAGGTTAATCATTGGATTGCTTACAATTATTAAATACTGATGCTTTGATTAGCAGATTGAAATGTGCCAAAATATTCACTACATTAGAAGATCATGGCTCATGAGTGAAAAATGGATTCCTTTGACAGGGAACCAAACCCCAAGATGTAGGATTATATTCAAATTTATTAAGCCATCGACCTAATTTCTAATGTTTAACTACTTAATCCTACCTAATAAATCCATGGTATATTCTGAAGGCTTCCATGAGGTTAGTTGAAATATCAACAGCTTTTCCTAACACCATATAGTTTATGATGCGGTCAAAGAACCTTTTTCAGAGGTCAGTAAATTAATAGCAAAATCTGTGTTAGTACTTACTAGTGATTCTTTGTTGATGCTCTAATTGAATTACTTATACCCTGTCGAATAAGAAGATCCAATCATGGACAAGCATGGGCCCGAGCAGAAAGAGAGAGGCCATCATTTGGGATTTGAAATCGGTAGATTTGCAATGATTAACGTGTTAAATGTTTTTACTTTGCTTCACATGTGAACAAAGTTGAGCTTTGCTTAAACTATAAAGTACTTGTTCTAACCAAAAGGCATGCCTCTGGTGTGATAATTTAATTACTAGCTTTCTAAGGAACATTATACACCTAATTTTTTGCACATTTTGATGACCTAATCATTCATATGGTGTTTAGACTTTTTAATTTCATTAATGTTTAATCCCACCTACCCTTTTGCTTTGCTTCTTCTTGGAAGCGTGGCATCCATGTAGCTTCCTCCAAGCCGGACCACCAACTGGAGACTTGTGTACTTATGGCGTGTCATAATGTCTGGCACCATGCTTTCAATAATACAACTCCAAATGTTTATGGTTCTGGTAGATTTTTATTTATTCATCTTAAGTATTAGACCTGTCGTGATGCATTGCAATTTATAGAGTCAATATTAGCAAAATGGAATATTAAATTCAAGTTTATTTTGATTTGCCCTGCCAAGTAGATCCTTCAACCAGTGTTTTTAAAAACTGGGCAGGGAACAGGAGGCCCTACTGGTTCCTGATTTTTCCAGTCAACCAATCCTGAACCAGTGTGGTCTCCAGTTGCTCGTTTAACACTGGTCAGATCTGAGTTTGAAAACATTGCTTTCAAAAAAAAAAATTCACAGTTCTGGATTTGGACTTCCCACTGTTGCTTGTAGGAATTAAAGACATGGACAGTGATCTTCGCATCTGTTATCATTGTCAGTTTCTTTACTAACAATGCCTATGAGAATGAAAGTTTTATTTCCAACCAATTTACGTGTAATGTAATATTGTCGTGCACTTAGTTTTCTTATGCTACATGTACGACTGAACGATAAAATGTTGTATTTATCCAACCATTTAGTTTCGATCGACTGAATTATCTTATCCTTCTCCTGAGAAAATAAGCTGATGCATGTGAATTGCTATAGATGACGTATTTACCCTGTTTATCGTATATCTTTTGTACTTCAGTGTGGTGGAAACTGAAACTCTGTTTCAGAGTAATATAACCCCAAACCCTAAAGCCAAATTTTATTGCATTTCTGACTTCATATCCTTTTTGGCTTTCCGTGAACAGAGACTACTCGATTTTTGGTGAATCATATGCCAGGATAAACAGATCCAGATCTCACATACAGTAACATCTAAAAGATTCAACAGTTGTTCTGCATGCCGTATAAATCAACAGATGTGATGGTTCCCAGTTGACAGAGATGCTGGGCTCCATATCTCTGGCTTTGCTCAACACATCTCCATGGCAGTAGTTAAAATAAAAACTCGTCGGTGGCCTTCCATAACCTCGTGGGAAATATGTGTGAGGTTGAAGAACATTCTTGTGGAAGCCGGAAAGCTACTTGCCACCTTCTCCAATTAAATGTGCGGCGAGGTGTATTATTTGTCTAGTATTTGGCAAAAACGACAAAGGGTTGTTCTGTCTTCTGTTGTTATTTTGACTATTATTTTCCAATGTTGGTTTATATTCTTAAGCTTCATGCATATTGATTGAGAAAATTTGTGGATGCGGCAATCCAATAATTGGATAAGCCACAAGGGCGACGGTGTTTGTACGCTGTTTACGCCTATTTTCACTTAAAAAATTATTCTCCATGCTCGTTTAATTAAACTGACAGATATTTTTTATTTATGATAATCCTGTTCTTCTTACTTTATCATCAGCGTATTTATTTTATGAGTTTTTTTTTACATATAGATACAAAATTATCCTTAAAAAGGAAATAATAGCAATACTTATCATTAGGGCGCCTGATAATCCCAGTAATTATTTTCTTTCCATTTTCGCCCTTAATTTACGTCACGATAGTGCCGGGCGGGGATCGTCTTCCGCGTGCAAACACCATTCACCATAACTGAGCATTTATTTCTTCCACGCGTCCTGCACGCGAGCGACCTGAGGGCCTCGTCACGTGCGCCGCTGCTCCACGCCAGAGCAGGTTTCACAGCGCCACCGACGTCCCACGCGGCATTTAGCCAACGGTCGACTGCAGAAGGGACCCACTCGTACCTGATCATCCGACGGCCTTACTTGCGTCATCTGTCTGGAGCTATAGAAATCAAACACGTGGCTGGCCTGCTGTCTGGAACTCTAATCAAAGGCTCCAACCTACCTGGCGCCCGCCGCATGCGAGGGCTCCATGTGACCGTCAGATCTCTATCGTGCGGGTGATAGAAGGACAAGGTTAGTTTCGTCAATTCGGGCAGCTGTCGGTCGTGACGGTGCTCGGGTTACTCGCGGTTAAAGGGAGAGTTTTAGCTGCGGGTGGAAGTTAAACCGGGCGGGCGAGGAAGGGGAGGGCCTCGTGGGTTTATTTATAAGCGAATCTATCGGAGAAGAAAGGCTCAAAAAGGGGAAAAAATCAACGGGCAAAAGAGGGCAGAGGAGGACGAAGAAGGCTGGTTCTTGAAGAAATGGGGGAGTCGAGCGGGTCGGTCTCGGTCGATGTGGAGAGGATCTCGTTTGGAGGGAAGGTAAGGGTTCTTTTTTCTTCGTTGTGGTTCCTTTTGGGGGATTTTTTTTTGGCTGATTAATTGGGGGGAAATGTTGTTCTAGTGGTTATTTCGGCATGGAAATGCCATTCCTTGGTATATTTTTCCCCCCTTCAATGTGAGACATGATTTGGCTCTGCTGGATTTGGGGATTTTGAGTTTCTTTCGTCGTTTGATTAATTGGTATTAGATTTTAGAGGGATTTCTTGTGACTTCTTCTGGTCCTTTATTTCTTTTGATTGTTGCTTTCTCATTTCATATTATATATTTTTGTAATGATTGATCATTAACCACTGTGTGGATAAAATTTTGGGCTATTCTTTTTCATGACAAAAGTTATCCTTTTTAGATGAGCTGTTCTTCTAAATGATTATATATTTATGCTATGCACTTGTGTTAAAGGGAATTATGTTTCTATTGTTTAAACCTTTTTCCGTGAGGAGATCAAAGTTGTCAGTTTGCCTTTCAGGCCCTTTGCTTAATTTCGAGCTAATCTTCTCTTGAAGCATCGCCAGGATATTACTTCATAAGCAGGAAAGATAAACTGAACAATGGCTATTTTAATCGAATCGACCATTGTTGACAGGACACTGGATGTTTGGTAAATCAAGAGACTCAGACGTCTGAATAATTTGAATTGATTAGGCATGTATCGAGTTTAGTTTCAGTGCATCTCAATGATCTCAAAAGGCTGCTAGTAAAGTCATCTTGTTCCTTGTGGTTATAAGTGTCTTTAGAAATGAGAAAAACATTGCTGACAAGTTCACTCAATCTTTGGTCCTTATTTTGCCTTTGCCTTTGCCTTTGCCTTTGCCTTTGCCTCCCCTAGTACACCTATTCCACATTCCACACTTTCAATGTGCAAAGATGACGTCAGTGCTTGCTAGGGATCCTATGTACATTCTCTTCTTCATTTTCTCAACTAAAAGTATTCTTTATATTCTATTGTTGATGTAATCATCCACCTATACTAATTCTGGTTCGAGTGCCTGCCTTCTTTTACCTGATGTACATGCTGGCATTTGATCTAAAAACAAGTTGTTCCCCCCCACAGGAACATCATGTGTTGACAAATAATGGCCCAATCTCGGTTGCTGTTTATGGTGATCTGGAAAAGCCTGCACTTCTTACTTATCCAGATGTAGCCTTAAATCGTAAGTTAAACTAAATCATTACTTTAGCATTCCTAGTTTTTTCATTTATATTTGCATTTTTTATGTCCTCATTCTTTTGATTATGTTCACTTTGTACTCAACATGAAGCTACAAGGTGTTTTATACACATTACAGACTATTTGGTGACCTTTTCCTTGTTTCAATCATTCTAATGCTCTTCTTTAGCATCCTTATCCTGCCATAGTTTCATTCTTCAAGATAATTCTATATTGATTTCTAAGTCTAAATGGTTTAGGGTTTGGAGTAACTAATTTGTGTCTTGTATTGTGCTCTTCTGTGACTTTGTATTATTTATCTCTCCCAAAAATAATCAGAAGAAATTATTTTTTTTGTTTAAACTTAAGAAAACAAAATTGCTTTCTATTAGCTCTCATGTACATATTTAGAAGTGCCCTAAATTCCTTTTTTCCCCCAGATATGTCATGCTTTCAAGGATTATTTTTTTGCCCAGAAGCTGCTTCTTTACTGCTTCATAATTTTTGCATCTACCATATTAGTCCTCCAGGACATGAGGTCAGTAATACTGTTGCCACTCTTTATGCCATCTGTCTATGAGAATATTGAAACCCGTCTCTAATCCATTTTCTGCTTATAATTTAACATGATTATGTTGGTCCTCTGCCTTAAGTGTCCTGCAGTTAGGTGCTGCTCCAATTTCTTCGCATGAACCAGTGCTTTCTGTGGATCAGTTAGTCGATCAGGTGGCAGAAGTTCTTAATTTCTTTGGGTAATAATCTCTCTCTATATGTATGTATCATGCTTGATATGTAATTTTTGATTTCTATCCTTATGATACTTTTCCATACTACAAAATTGTTCATTTTTTTCTTCTTCTGCAACAATTTTGAATTTTGTATGGTTTTGATCTGTTCAGTCTAGGTTCTGTCATGTGCTTTGGTGTTACGGCAGGTGCCTACATTCTCACCCTTTTTGCTGTAAGTATTTTTTATTATGAGAACCCTTAAATTATTAAATCCCCTGACTTTTCAATTTGACCCTTTGTATGCTTGGCTTTCAGACTAAATATAGGGAACGGGTTATGGGGCTCATACTTGTCTCACCTCTTTGCAAGGCTCCCTCATGGTCAGAGTGGTTATGCAGTAAGGTACCTTCCAATGTTTCAATTGACTATTTTTTTTTATCTACGATCAGTGAATTGCTACTAATATTATTCTGAAAATCTCAGGTAGTATCAAATTTTCTTTATTTTTATGGAATGTGTGGCTTGGTCAAGGATTACTTTCTCCAACGGTACTTTAGCAAGGTAACTCTCATTATTTCACTTGTCTACAAAATTTATTAGTTGGAACCTTAGTTGTTCATTTATTTCGATATGTTGAAGGAGGTTCGAGGAAATTCTCAGGTCCCAGAATCAGACATTGTGCAAGCTTGTAGAAGTGTTAGTATATCACTCTTTTCTCGTTGTTGATATTTGGAATTTGTCCAAGTGAAAAGCCAATACTCATGAATATCTCTTGCGTATCATCTGCCTGCAGTTGCTGGATGAAAAGCAAAGCGTTAATGTTTGGCGGTTTCTTCAGTCAATTAATGGGTAATGCCCCCTAATCTTTGCTTAACCGAATCATCAAATATATACATTGAAGTTAGCGATAAATTTATAATAATAACCCATTCTTAAACAGGAGATACGACTTGACGGAAGCATTGAAGAAGCTTCATTGTAGGACACTGATATTCGTGGGCGAGGATTCTCCATTTCACTCAGAAGCCATCCATATGACATCGAAACTGGACAAGAGATACTGTGCATTGGTCGAGGTTCAGGCATGCGGTTCGGTCATTACAGAAGAGCAACCCCACGCAATGTTGATTCCAATGGAATACTTTCTGATGGGGTATGGCTTGTGCCGGCCAAGCCAGCTGGGCTACAGCCCCCGTAGTCCGCTGAGTCCGCTATGCATCTCACCGGAGCTGCTCTCGCCGGAAAGCATGGGAGTAAAGCTAAAGCCCATCAAGACAAGAGTATCCCTTGACGTTTGAAACCAATTGCAATGCCAAAATCAATTTTGTGGACCATATAAAACCGTGAGACTATTTATACATATAGAAGATTTTTTATTTTTATTTTTTGTGGGGGGGTTTTGGTGTAAAGACCAGTGTTACTGGACTGTAGATATTGTTGGCTGGCTGGAATTGTTCAATGGCTTGTGTAAATTCATTCTTTAATATAACAAACAATAAGGGGCTTTTTCAGCTGTCCTATCAGGCTGTTCCTTTGATTATTGTTCCATTTAAACTAGATAATATCCATGTAATAAACGTGGTAATATATTATTATTATTATTATTTTGAGTAATTTATGGAAGACATTGTGATCCAATCGGCTACTGCTGCTGCTTCACCAAGACTGTAAGGAATTATTTTATCAAAACAATAAAATAATTTGTCACTGAGACCATATCCACCGTCAAATCTCACATCGGACGGTCAGATTTGCTATGATGATTGGATGTTTGTGAATAAATTTGAATAATTTTAATAGTTCGATTCATTTTGACTTAGTTTAGACACCCAGCTTAGCTGGAGCCTCCTATCTTGACCCCAACAATCGAAAAGCGAAGAGTTCCCGGTTTACCGTCGCATAGTTGTATCATATGCGGGAAAATCCTTTACCGCTGGATTTTCACAATTCGTAGCGTCTATCTACGTATCTGTCAGTACCTTAAATTTACCCAAATCATACCCGTTACCTGATTTGAAGACAGAGTGGGAACTGGCCCATGATGGTCGGTGTGGTAGATTATTTTTTACGGCGTCGTAACGAATTAACTTAGTTACGCGTTTCGTCGTCCTCGTCATTCGTCATCTTCCATTTCTTTCTCTCGAAATCTCGAGTCCAAATTGCACGATCCCCTCTCTTCCTCCATGGCGGAGGAGAGAGGAGGCGGAGTGTCGACGGCGGTGAAGGAAGAGGTCAGGGCAGGGACGATCCCTCTCGTTGTGAAAGAGCTCGTCGCCGGGGGCGTCGCCGGCGGAGTCGCCAAGTCGGCCGTTGCTCCCCTTGAGCGTGTCAAGATTCTCTTTCAGGTGAGGTTATCGTGCTTATTTCTGAATATTGATTCATTTTCACTGATTTTTTGGTCATCACGATCCTTTAGTTCGGATTTTGTGTCGGGTCTGGTTTGAAATTATATATCCTTTTTCCGGATAATCGGAAGGATTTGGGGGCTATCATTGTATTTATTTATTAGTGATTAAAAATTTACTGGAAGTGCTTTAGGTGCCTCCTAAATGTATCTGAGCAAGCGCTTTCTGGAGTTGTTAGACTGATGCAGTTTTTTTTTGGCATTGTGAAGCGTCTTGAATTCTTGAACTGAGGTTCGAAGTCTTTCTAATCCTTTTTCGTTTAACTAGCCTAGTTGGTCATTTTTTTTTTCGTTTTTGGTGTTCATTTGATTATGCAACTTAGCCAAACTGGATGCAGCCTAAATTTCTCTTGTCACATTGCTTTAGCTAATTTTGAGCACCTGAATGAATCTAAGGATTGAACTACATTTGTTCAGTATTTCTTGTAATTGAAGAGAAAGAAATTTACTTCAAAATTGCTTGTAAACATATCATTAAAGAATAACTTACAGATCATCAATTCTTCAAAATGAAGAAAATGAATGTTGATGGTGACATATGGGAATTTGAAAATAAGTACAAGAACCACTAACATTTCCAATCAGTTGGGTGTTAATAAGTGAATTGAATGTTTGGTACATTCAAATACTATGACGATTAATTTGCCTAAGCTTGATATAAGCAGCCAAATTATGTGACTGTTTCTTCTTTGGTCATGCACATGTTCAGGCTTAATAAAAGTGCCTCCTTTCGAAACCTTCTTGATTTCTACTTGGATTAATCCATCAGAGAAGAAAGTATTGAAATAGTCGAACCAACTCTATCCAGTGCTATTCATTTATGTGGACTTCTCCGCGTTAGTTTTATTTAAATACAAACTGAGCTTAAAAGTGTCAAAATGATGAACCCTGAAGACATTTACCCACTCATTTAAGCATAAGGAATTTTGTTCTTTTTTTTTTTTGGTCTACCATGAGATGGTCTATTACTTAATTTTGTCAATGCCTATTGTTGCTGCTAGACCAGAAGAGCAGAGTTCCAGAGTATAGGATTGTTGGGATCCTTCAGGAAGATTGTACAGACTGAAGGTTTGTTAGGATTCTACAGGTCTGTATGACAGTTCAAAGTATTGTATTTGGCGCAAATCAATCTTTCTACCTTCTCTTGGTGCTGGCTATTAATTGTTTGATCCTGATTGATTGTTCCTCGTGCTTTTGCTCAGGGGAAATGGAGCCAGTGTTGCAAGAATTGTCCCCTATGCAGCTTTACATTATATGGCATATGAGCAGTATAGACGCTGGATTGTTCTTGGGTTTCCTAATATAGGAAAGGGTCCTGTTCTTGATCTTGTTTCAGGGTCAATAGCAGGAGGAACTGCAGTTATTTTCACTTACCCACTTGATTTAGTTCGAACAAAGCTTGCTTTTCAGGTATATGCCTGCCATATTTTGATACATGAATTGTTGTCATTTTATTTCATGTCCTCTCCGCTGAATTGACCAGACTATCCTGATCATAGAGCTATATCCATCTAGCATGTTCTTGCTAATAGGCAAATATACCTATTCCTAAACTCAGGGTCTTATTATTTATCATGAGATTTGTTATTAACCACTGGTTGCTAATTTCTGTGTAAAATTTTTACAAGCTTGGAATGGCCTTTATGAATGTATGCAGGTTGTAGGACCATCAAGACTAAAAGATAGAAAACTATACAGTTTGCCTGAACAAGTTTATCGAGGAATTCTTGATTGTATCTTGAAGATATACAAACAAAATGGCTTGAGAGGCCTATATCGTGGTGTAGGTATGTGTTACTTCCAGAATTATTATTTATCAGTAGAAACTTGCAATAATTTGGAATTTCTACACAATTTCAACTACTGTAATCTAGAAGCGGAGGTTTGGAAGAAGTATACCAATATGTGTATTGGGTTAATCTTTGCTTATGTTCGGGAAAGCAAGGTGGATGGCCGCTATCCATGAAGCAATTGAATTTGTTTCCTATTTCGATCAGTCTGATCCTTTTGTTTTACTTGATAACTAGGTTGAAATGGTGAAACAAACAATTTCCAAACATAAGTGAATAAGTGTGGCACTAGATAACTATCTATGCATTGTCTTCGCATAGTTACCAGCTGCAAATTGCATGCCAACTAGTTTAGGTCATTCTACAAGTAAAGAAAGGATATAGGTCATATTTTGCTCATGTCTAGAAAAAAAAGTGAATAGGAATTGCTTAGGCTGGATTTTATTCATGTTTTGGTCCTATTTTAGTTGAGTTATTTTAGATTGAGTACCTTAATTTGGACTTTGCTTAAGTCAAATATTATTGCATAATCTTTAGAGATTCAACACAATTATTTAGCAGTAGTTTCATTTCTTTACCCCTGCCTTATTACTCACTTTGTTGGCTGGCCATTGACTTGTATTTTTTTTTGTTAGGCCCATCCTTGTATGGAATCTTTCCTTACTCTGGTCTCAAGTTTTATTTTTACGAGGAAATGAAGAGCCATGTTCCTGAAGATCACAAAAAGGGCATTTCCGTCAAACTTGCATGTGGATCTGTTGCTGGTTTACTGGGGCAGACATTGACGTATCCCCTTGATGTTGTTAGACGGCAAATGCAGGTAACGATCCGCAGATACATTGAACTTGTTAAGCATGACAGGCATGTGAAATTAAGAAAGGCAACATGATCCAGGTAGAAGCCCTCTCCACAGCTAACAATGAAATGGGGAGAGGAACCTTTGGAAGCCTTGTCATGATAATTCAAACGCAGGGTTGGAGACAGCTTTTTTCTGGACTGAGCATCAATTATTTGAAGGTCAATTCTTCTTTCTAGTACTTTATTCTATACGTATCAGATGTTTCTTGCGTCCATAAATGCATAAACTCAGGAGTAATTTGCTATGGATTCATGTACTTTTTTTTACATGGGACTGATGCTAATGCTTCGTCTCTCTTTTACGTTATTATAAAACTGAAAAACATGTTTTCCAGGTTGTGCCATCAGTGGCAATAGGATTTACCGCATATGACGTAATGAAATCTTGGCTTAAAGTTCCGTCTCGAGATGAAGTAGCAGCCATTTCAGTTGTGACAGAGAACACTAACCATGCTGAAGCCTGAAAACAAGATTCTCGTTGATTCTTCTTCCATTCTTCTCTTGCTTGTGAAGGAGCTTCACTTGGTTCTCTTTACTGATACGAGGTTGTACACTTTTTTTTTGTTTGTTTTTCAGTTCTGATCTTTTCTTTAATAGTACCAATTCCTTCATTGACGTAGATAATAAATAAAATTTCAAACCTTTTTCTGAAGGTCGTTGGCATCAAATGGAATAATAGATTAGTAAATACCCATAGCGTGAGCCGGTGAGGATTCTGAAACAAGCAATTTACCCAGCATTTAAGCTGTTCAAACACTTTAGCTCTCCATGTAATGAACTGATTCTTTCAGAAATTTCATCTTAGCAATGAGCATATTTCTGTTGGTCACGACCTGTTGCATTGTTCTATTTCTTTCTTTCTTTCTTTTTCCCGACCTCTCCGAGTATCTTCCTTCGCTCCTCCTGAAATTGCAAAAGCAATGTCTGCCTCAGCGATCTACATGAAATCTCTAGCAGATTTTCCACTTCCCTCGCTACACCGCAGCCGCCACACCGCCTTCTCAACCTAGAGAAAGGGCCTTCGTCACTCCTTCAGCCTAAAAGTCAATCATGAGTTGACCTTAACGCACTGTATGGAAGCAGGGGAAGGCTGCAGAGTAAAGAAAGGAAAGAGAAAGGAAGTGACTTACATAAATGAAATGTAAGAAAAGGTAAGTTTTAATCTTTCTTATCTATGAAATGAAAATTTTTTTTGTAAGTTTTAATCTTTTTTATCTATGAAATAAAAAAATTTCTTACACTCCAATTAGGTGTAAGGAAGAGTAAGGAGAATTAAAAAAAAACTATGTTTCAATTTTATCCCTGTTTTATTATATTAATTCTAAAAATCATTGTTTTAGATATTTTTTTTTACATCACAACGAAAAACACTCGCATTGCCTAATGCTTGCACTCCGTCGATGCAGACATCGACTTTGATGTCGATGTCGACTTCGACACTGACTTCGATGTTGATATCGACGTCGACATCAACTTTGACACAGACGTCGATTTTGATGTCGACATCGACATTGATGCCGACACCGATGCTGACGCTGACTTTAACAAATGAGCTATAATTGTTTGAATGTGAAAGTCTTAACCAATAAATATATGTAAGATGCAGTTTTTGAACGCTCAAATCTTTAATAAAAGTGAGGGTAATTTTATAACTTCATATATTTAACCTTCATTATCCCCACTTTCCTTCCAAACATGGTAACACATGTTACCTTAATGAACCTTCTCTCCCTCTCAAACAAGGAAAATATAAATACTTTACTTCTCTTACCTTCCCCTTCATGTTTATCAATAAAAGATAATATTTTAGTTATTATATTTATTTTATGTTTGTGCTAGCTGAATAAATATAATAATATCTTAAATAGTAGGTTCTAGTCTATAGTATATCAATTATTAATTGATTGTGAGAGGTTATCAACATATATAGAAATACCATTCTTAATTATTTCTAGTCAAGTATTAATATATAAGGGCAATATTAATACGCTGAGGCTAGCATGTAGGTCAATTGATGACTTATTTCTCACAAGTTATAAATATAAGATATTAACTTGATACATGGGTATATATTAAAGAATTATACTGAATTGACCCGCCATGAGAATATTTCATGGATCGTAATATGAGTGATAAACATTCACATAGTGACTATTAGTATAAATAATTTTTAGATCTGAAGTCATTATATTTCCCTACATCAGGAGTTGTATATTTTGATATCGACAAACGTCACCTATAATAAGATGGACTATAAAGTCGATCACTAGGTATGCAATAATTTATGTGGAGAGATGTAAGTAATGTAGATGAAATTTATTTCTTCTATATGACGGAAGTGATATCTGTGGGCTACTTGATTAAGTAGGACTACTAAAATGCATGATTATGCTCAAATAAATCAATATAAGATATTGAGTTCATTTGATTAAATGAGTCTACTTAGAGATCAAGAAATACAAAAATTGATAAGAGGATGACACAGTCTATACCTCATAGATCAATCTAGATATCGAGGATAGAAAGATTGAGTTACACAAGATAATAGACACAGACAGGTTAGGTCGGATCTTGACATTCTTGTCATTTGGGTAGCAATAATGCATTACTAGATGTCGCTCATTACTTGTGTTTCTAAAATGGTTTTAGAAACATTGTCAACGTTATGATAATTTATTGGGTCACACATAAAGAGCATGTTGACTTGGAGATTGATTTATTTTATTTTGACTAAAATTGTATGAGTTTGAGCCTTAATTCTAAAATTGGCTTATGACCTTATTGTGACTCAACTTAACTATAAAGTCCATTAAGATAAACACTAATAGTCATCGGAGAAGATGAAGAGTTAATCGAAGAAGATGAAGTGTTCATCGGAGAAGATGAAGAGTTTATTGGATAAGACGAAGAGTTAGTGTTTTTCTCTTCTTTTAATGTCACCTTAAATAGTCATAAAGAGGTCAAGAAGGTGAAGAGACATATGTGTCTCTTGGATTTCCATGGTATATATCATTTCTAGTAAGATGATAGCGGCATGTATCTATCCAATTCTTTCTCTTCCATTTTTGTATGTGAAGAGAGAGCTCTCCAATTTCCGAAGTTCTTGGAGAAGAACCGAGGGATTTGCTTGTGTAGATACTGTAGAGGCGCGGATATTATAATCGCACTGAGATCTGTTGAAGCATCAGTGTTGCTAGGATTATTTAGTTCGCGCAACAAAGATAACAATTCGATCAAAATGTGTATTCTGCATTCGCTTGGATCTCTGGAGGGATCATTTTTCCACTGCGTATATATGTTGTCTTTCACAATAGATCCCCACATTCTCAACCTATAGAAAGGGTTCTCATTGTCGGAGCCCTCTTTTTCCTCCTTTCTCGGTGTGCCTCTCATGTGCAATGCCTGACTATAGACATCATTGCAACTTCAGCAACGCTCAATTTGGAGTAGTTACCAACATGTCTAGGTTGACCAACAATCCCTATCCCTCTTATCACACTCGTGTCCCTCTCCATGGTGCATTAGAAATGTGAATTAAAAGGTGGAAAGGAAGAAAACTACATTGTGCATGAGTTTTTAATTCCATATTGGAAGTCTTATTGCTTTATGGTTGGTTTATATTATTGCATATGCATGTATAATGTGAACAAATGTATAGGAAAAGATTCTCTTTCACACGTGGATGTGCAAGGGGTGCAAATCCAAGACCCGAATTTGCACTGAACCAAGTTGATTCGTGTGCGAGTACGACTTGTGCGCATCGAATGTTGAATTAGTCTGCTTGAGTAAAGTGGTGCAAGAAAAGAATCTCCATCTACCTACACTCTCTTCTTCTATGCGTACCCGTGATAGCATTCGGGTACTTCTTAGATCGTACTCGTGTGCGAGTTGAAACTCAGCTCCCGAAGTTGGACTCGGTTGACTCAGATTTTGCACTCAGACTTAGAAGACAACTCAATCTTCCAGGCTGTTCAGTCATCCCAAGCAGCTCATTCCCTGCTTAACAGTCTAAGATTATCCGCTCAAGTCACTCTCATAGAGAAGTTGAAGTTGTAATTTCAATTCATCTAATTCTCCAATATCTCCCACAGATTGTTTAACAATCTTGAAACAGAGACGCTCTGTTGAGATGACCATAAAAAGTATTGAGGTGCAATAGACTCATCACATGAAGGTACCCTTCGCTTCGATTGGAAATGTTTCAATCAACCATGGGGAAAGGCCAGAGAAGTTCACTATGTTGAACTTTAAGAGCTAGTAGCAGAAGATGCTCTTATACTTGACCATGCTTAATCTAGCTCAGTTCTTAACATAGGACTCTCCCAAGTATGCTAAGGATGTTGCAGTGGAGGTTTGGACTCATAATGAGTACTTATGCTGAAACTATATCCTCAACAACCTTGCTGACTCGCTGTACGTTCTGTATAACATGATGAGAACAACTAAGGAGTTGTGGGAGTCCTTGGACAAGAAATACAAGGAGGAAGACGTAGGGGCCAAGAAATTTATTATGGGCTGATTCTTGGACTACAAGATGATTGACTTCAAGACGGTGATCAGTTAAGTTCAGGAGCTTCAGGTGATCCTGCACGAGATCCACTTGGAAGGTATGGTTCTAAGTGAAACCTTTCAGGTGATAACAATCATTAAGAAGCTGTCTCCTCGTTGAAAGGACTTCAAGAACTACTTGAAGTATAAATGGAAGGAGATATAAGTGGAAGGAAATGAATGTGGAAGAACTCATTATTAGACTTCTCAATGAGGAAGATAACGAGAGTTCAGAGAGAAAGTTGTTCTTTTAGGTTACTATAAAAGCTAACGTGGTCGAGCACGACCAAAGCTCTAAATGGAAGAATTCCAAATCTTCCAAGATGGAACCCAGAGGAGACATCAACAAAAGGAAGTTCTATGGGAAGTGATTCAACTATGACCGAATTAGTCACAAATCTTCAGAGTGCAAAAAGCCAAAGAAGAAGCAGGAGGTCAACCTGAACGAGAGACCAAAAATGGACGACCTCTGCGTCGTGGTCTTTGAACTGAACCTGGTGGGTTCAAATATGTGATAATCGTGGATCGATACTGGTGCCACCAGATATATCTACTGCAACATGGAGCTGCTCTATAACTTTGAAGAAATCAAAGATTAAGAGAAAATGTTCATGGGGAACTCAGCAAGCTCAAACATCATGGGCTAATGAAAAATGATGTTGAAGCTGACCTTGGGCAAAGAGTTGACTCTCAACAATGTGTTGAATATTCCAGAGATCAAAAGAATCTAGTGTCCAGATCATTTTTGAGCAACACATGCTTTTTGCATTATTTTTTATTCAAACAGAGTTGTTCTGTCTAAAAATGAAATATTTTTAGGAAAGAGTTATATAACTGAAGGGCTATTCAAGCTCATTATAATGACGATTATGCCTAAAGTTAATAAAATTATAAACTCTTCCGTTTATATGCTTAAGTCTTCATATTCGTAGCATGGTAGAATATGACAGGTTAACTATGATATGTTGTGTAGATTAATTAATATATAAATCATACCAACATTCCACCTTGGCCTGAAATACAAGTATGAAATTTGTGTAGAAGCGAAAATGATAAGGTCATCCTTTCAACATATTGAAAGAAGTACTGAACTGCTCAGCCTAATTCACACTGATGTGTACAACCTAAAAGGTACACTGACTCGTGGTGAGAATAAATACTTCATTACTTTTGTAGATGATAACATAAAATACTGTTATATGTATATTCTCAAAAGTAAGGATGAAGCTATAGAGAAATTTGTTCTCTATAAGAATGAGGTTGAAAACTAACTTAATAAGAAGATTAAGTTGGTTCAAAATGATCGAGGTAGTGGATATATATCTTTGTTCACTGAGTTGTGTGCTGAATATGGGATCATTTAGGACCCTGGGCGGCCGGCTTGAGGGAGTGAATAACCCTGCAAAAAAAAATGGAAAACCTTCCTCGAACTTTTATAACTTAATTAACATTAACACTTGCATAAATAAAAAATTAAGGAACTAAAAAAAAGAGGCACAACGAATTTACTTGGTTACAACCGGGGAGGTTGTTAATCTAAGGAAGATGAAAAGCTCAGTAAAAATCTCCTCTGGGCGGAGAAACCTTTTACAACAATTAAATCTCACAATTAGGAAGCTAAACTCAAAAGGAAACGATAACAAGTGTTGTTCTCAACTTCTGGGACCAGAGCTGTATTTATAGCCCTGATCGGGGCGCCTAGAAGGGTTCTAGGCGCCTGGAGTGGGATAAAACTTTATCTCCGTCGCAATGGATCGTGTCACATCGCGATCTGATAACATTTTGAGTCCGGGCGCTCGGACCCAATCAGGGCGCTTGGAGCTAAAAAGTCAACATCCTGATGACTTTTTGGTCTGTGTCTTCCGCTCTAGTTCCGCTCGCTTGGGTGATCTCGGCCATTTGGAATAGAGCTCACCCGAACCCAACTTCCGGCATTCTCGAGCAAACTTCTGCTCTGGCTTCTCGTCCCTCAGAAACGTCGCACACCTCCTTCTCGTCTGTCGCATACTCTTTCGTAGCACCTCGTCCCTCGGATGCACTGAGCCCCTCGACTCTCTCCCGTGCTATCATTCTCGCTAGACGTGTCTTTTGCTTGACATCCTGCGTTCCTAAGTTCCTGCACACTTAGACACAGGGTTAAAAACCAACATGACCTAATCTGACTTAGTTGATCATATCAAAACTACCTGGGGTACTAACAGATCAGACATGAAACAATTGTTGGTTGCTAATCGGAAAACCTAATGGTTCCACTGTACAAAAATTTTGTACAAAGGTCTGAACCTTTTCCTAGCTACCATGTGTTCTTTTAAATTAAACTTGGATCGCCTGCGGAACTTAACACGTTTGATCCAAAGTTTAATCTATTTGTTCTGTTAGGTTTAGACTCGGATCTCCTGCGGAACTTAACACGTTCGATCCAAATCACCTAGGTTATTAATTTCATTAAATATTAATTTCCAAAATTGGCTTCCAGTACTGACGTGGCGAGGCACATGACCTTCTTGGATATGGGAACAACCACTACCGACTAGACAAAGCCTTTTAAGGAAAGTTAATATTTAATTTCCTTAAATAACTTTAGGTCAACCGAAAAGAACAATCAAATCACAAGGAAAAAAAACAAAAGAACATAACATCGAAAACAAATTCGAAATACTAGAATCGCATGCCTCTTGTATTTGGTATTATTTCCAAAAATAACTAGTATGATGCGGAAAGGAAAAATACTAGTTATACCTTTTAGAAAGACCTCTTGATCTTCTACCGTATTCCTCTTCTAACCTCGGACGTTATGTGGGCAACGATCTTCCGAGATGAGAAACCACCAAAGCACCTTCTTCTCCTTTCTTCAAGTTTCGGCCAAGCACAATGCTTCCAAAAGATGAAGATCTTTTTCCACCAACCAAGCTCCAAGGGATGCATGAAACAAGACTCCTTTCTCTCCTTTTCTCCAAACTAGATCCGGCCACTTCTATGCCTCCAAGAGATGATGAAGTCTCGGCAACAAGAAGGAGAAGAGAGAAAGAGAAGGGGAACCTCTAGGGGCCGACCACACCAAGGAAGAAAAGAGAGGAAGAAAAAAAATAGAGTCGTTCACCATGAAGCCTCCTCTACCCCCTCTTTTATAATCCTTGGTCTTGGCAAATAAGGAAATTTAAATAAAAACTTCCTTAATTCTTTTGCCATGAAAAGGAAAATTTATTTAATTAAAAATAATTTTCTCTTCTCCAATTTATTTGGTCGGCCACCTCTTTCCCCCAAACAAGGAGAGTTTTAATTAAAACAAAAATTAAAACTTCCTTATTTGTTTCTAGAAATTTATAAAAATTTCTCCAATAATTTTAATCCCTTCATGATTGGTTAATAAAAAGAAATTTTATAAATTAAAATCTTTCTTTTAAACATGTGGATAATTTCCAAAAAGGAAAGTTATCTCTAAAAATTAAAATCTCCTTTCAATCTACAAATAAGGAAAGATATTAAATCTTTTCTTAATCTTTTGTAGAAACTAATAAAAGAGAATTTTTAATTTTAAACTTTCTTTTAAATCATGAACATAATTAAAAGGAAAGTTTTTACCAAAATTAAAATCAACCTTTTAATTTACAAATAAGGAAAGAGATTTAGCTCTTCTCTTAATCTTTTGTAGAATCTTATAAAAGGAAAGATTTAAATTTTTAAACTCTCTTTTAAATCATGTTATCCACATAAGAAAAATTTTAAAAAATAAAATCCTTTTATTTTAATTTGGGCCGGCCACACCAAGCTTGAACCCAAGCTAGGGTCGGCCATCTTGAAGCACCCATGAACCAAACTTTGGCCGGCCCTAGCTTGGTCTCCAAGCTAGCTTGGCCGGCCCCTATGGGATGGGTAAGAAGGTGGGTATATGTGTGTATAGTACTCTATAATTAAGAGGCTACGATAGGGACCGAGAGGAGGAATTGGTTTTGGTCTCCCGATAAAATTAAGCATCCCGTGTTCGCCCCGAACACACAACTTAATTTTATCAATAATAATTCATTCCACTAGAGAACTATTATTGAACTACCGTACCAATCCCAAATTACATTTTGGGCTCCTTCTTATTATGAGTGTGTTAGTCTCCGTGTGTTTAAGATAACAAATGTCCACTAATTAAGTAAGTTACTGACAACTCACTTAATTAATATCTAGCTCCAAGAGTAGTACCACTCAACTTCATCGTCATGTCGGACTAAGTCCACCTGCAGGGTTTAACATGACAATTCTTATGAGCTCCTCTTGGGGACATTCTCAACCTAGAACACTAGGACACAGTTTCCTTCTATAATCAACAACACACACTATAAGTGATATCATTTCCCAACTTATCGGGCTTATTGATTTATCGAACTAAATCTCACCCATTGATAAATTAAAGAAATAAATATCAAATATATGTGCTTGTTATTATATTAGGATTAAGAGCACACACTTCCATAATAACTGAGGTCTTTGTTCCTTTATAAAGTCAGTATAAAAGAAACGACCTCAAATGGTCCTACTCAATACACTCTAAGTGTACTAGTGTAATTATATAGTTAAGATAAACTAATACCTAATTACACTACGACCTTCCAATGGTTTGTTCCTTTCCATCTTGGTCGTGAGCTACTGTTTATAATTTATAAGGAACCGATAACATGATCTTCTGTGTGTGACACCACACACCATGTTATCTACAATATAAATTAATTGAACAATTACATTTATCATAAATGTAGACATTTGACCAATGTGATTCTTATTTCTAGATAAATGTTTATACCAAAAGCTAGGCTTTTAGTATACATCCTAACAACAATAACTCCTTATACTCCTTAGCAAAATAGAGTTGCTAAGAAAATAAATCAAACTCTAAACAAGATAATGAATGTTCTTCTATTGAACTCTGAACTTCCAAAGTTAATGTGGGGGAGGAGAAGATATGTTAACAACTAATTATCTTTTAAATAAGGCGTCCTAAAAGAAAATAGATAAGACCCTTTATGAGTTGTGGAATGGAAGACAATCATCCTACAAATATTTATAAATGTGGGGATATCTTGCCAAAATTTTAGTATCGGATCCAAAATAAATTAAGATATGATTAAAAACTATTAATTGCATATTTATTGGATATGCATATAATTGAGTAAATTGAGTAAATACATGAGTAATCCTAGTATTGAGCAATGGAAAGGGATAACAAGAGTACTAAGGTACTTAAGGTATACTTGTAAATATAGACTGCATTATATGAGATATTCTGTTATGATCGAAGGATACAATGATGTGAGTTTGATATCTGACATAAAAGACTCTAAGTCTATAAATAGAGATATGTATTCACTCTGGGAGGTACAGTCATTTCATAGAATTTTTTTAAACAAACCGTAATAACTAGATCCACTATGGTATATGAGTTTGTAATTCTTGACAAATCTGGTGAAAAAGCTAAATGACTACAATAATTCTTAAAAGATGTTCTTAGATGGTCGAAATCGGTGCTGACAATTTGCATACATTTCAATTATCAATCAATAATTGGTCGTGCACAGAGTCATCTGTATAATAGTAAGTCTAAACATATAAGTCGTAGACATAATACCATTCGACAACTATTCTCAATAGAAGTTATCACTATTGATTATATGAAATCAAAAGATAACCTAGTAAATCCGTTAACAAAAGGGTTAAACAGAGAGTTAATTGGAAGTTCATCACGAGGGATGTAGTTTATGTCAATGAGAAATATTGATGCAAAGGAAATCAAATCTATACAGACTGGAGATTCCAAGAACTAGGTTCAAAAGGACAATATAACTGCACCGAAAAAGTTACTGTGGTGAATGCCCCAATAAATCAGTGAATAATAGAGGTTAAACACATGACTTTTAATGAACTGGTGGAGTAATGTAAAATACTCTTAAGAGATCACATATGTGAGAGAGAAATAGGGCTACTTCGAAGAGAATTAGAGGCACGAATTTTAGAGCTTCTCATAGAACCAAACATGTTCATGACCAAGAACGAATACACTCATAAGAACTGAGTTGTATCGGGGAGAATCCTGTGTGAGATATGTCAATGCTTACATATACTGTAGAACAGTTCAAGAACATCGTGTCTACTGTTAGTCTATAAGCAAACATATCTTCATAAGGGAAAGTTTAAAGGATAAAATCTTCCTATTGTATATTCGATTCAATTGAATGTTATCGCATACTCTATTTCCTTTTATGTGGAAGATTGCTAGAAATGTGAATGGAAAGGTGGAAAAGGAGAAGGAGACTCCATTGTGCATGAGTTTTTAATCTCACATTGGGAATTTCATGGCTTTATGGTTGGTTTATATTGTTGCACATGCATGTATGATGTGAACAAATGCATGAGGAGATGTTTTCTCTCACGCGCATGTGTGTAAGGGGTGCAAATCTATGTTGGTGCAACCTTAGGTCAAGGTTGACCTGGTTGACCCGACTCGAGGTGACTTGACTCGAGTTGTATTTTGATGTTTGACTTGGGAAGATTGTCGGTGCAACCTTAGGTCAAGGTTGACCTAGTTGAGTTGCATGTTGATGTTTGACACTCGTGAGAGAGTTGTATTCTTGATGTTTGACAAGAATAGGTGTTTGGGAGATTGTAGGTACAACCTTAGGTCAAGGTTGACCTGGTTGACCTGATTCGGGAAAAGTCCAAGCAGGGAGCTTGGCACGCGAAAAGTCCAAGTATGGAGACTTGGCAACGGAAAAGTCTAAGCAGGGAGCTGGGCACTGGAAAAGTCCAAGTATGGAGACTTGACACTGGAAAAGTCCAAGCAGGGAGCTTGGCACGCGAAAAGTCCAAGTATGGAGACTTGGCACTGGAAAAGTCCAAGTATGGAGACTTGGCACTGGAAAAGTCTAAGCAGGGAGCTTGGCACGAGGGAAAGTCCTAACTGGGATGTTAGACAGTTGGAAAGTCCTGGTGAGTGAAGCCAGGCAGTGGGAAAGTCCTAACTGGGATGTTAGGCAGTTGAAAAGTTCTGGTAAGTGAAGCCAGGCAGTGAGAAAGTCCTAACTGGGATGTTAGGCAGTGTGGAAATCCTGGTGAATGAAGCCAGGTGGAAAGTCCTGGTGAGTGAAGCCGGGCAAGGGAAAATCCAGATGGATCAAGGGTGATCGGACATCTGGTGTTGAGAAGTCCAAGTGAGTAAAGCTTGGCATATGGAGTCGGAGAGGGCTCGGTAGCTCGTTCTCCGAACTAGGTTAGAGAGGGCAATCTAAACCTAGGAGTTGGATCGGTCTGCAGACCGATCCAGTGCCAGAGTGTTTCTGATCGGTCCGGTGACCGATCGGACTCCTGAATTTGCTGAGTTTCGACGTGGTCCGAAATCCCTGGACCGATCAGAGGAAGCTCTGATCGGTCCAGGGACCGATCAGGTGTATCTGATCGGTCTCCACGACCGATCGAGACGATCATGATCGCTCTCACTTCAGAGGCTGGATCGGTCCGGGGACCGATGGCCTGATCGGTCCCCACGACCGATCAGAGGTTCTGATCGGTCCATGGACCGATCGAGGACGAAAGGCTTCTTCCCGATCGGTCCACACACCAATCGGGGTTCTAGCTGCTGACGCAGCTAGTTTCTTCGCCGCTTCTTCGCAGTATAAAGGGTTGAGGCTGCATTTTTCTCCTTTCTCTTCTCTTCGCTCTTGAGCCGGTGTGCTCTTGAGCTTTCTTGAGCTCTCATCGCCAAGCTCGCGTGAGTTTCCTGGTGTTCTAGCTGGATCCGAGAAGCCGCTTCATCAAGGTTCCAGTCGACAACAAGAGGCAAGCAAGTGTTTTACAATTTCTGTTGTTCTTGTTTGTTGTCTCTATTGTTGTACTCCTTTGTTTGCTGTTGCAAAAGACTGTGGCGAGGTTTCTCCACCCATAAGGAGTATTTATTAGCCGGGTTTCCGGGGATTCATCCACCGACGGATTGACAGGGCTCGTCCACCTTACGGACACGCCGAGGAGTAGGAGCCCTAATCTCCGAACCTCGTTACATCGCTGTGTTAAGGTTTGATATTCTTCCTTTCGTTTCTAGTTTATTTTTCCGCTGCGCTAACGAAGTGTAGGAAGAAACGCGAGCGATTTGGGGTCGGCTATTCACACCCCCCTCTCTAGCCGTACAAAGGATCCTAACAAGTGGTATCAGAGCGAGGCCGCTCTTCGACGGATCAACACCCGGGGGAGCACGGGCTAGAGATGGATCTCTATGGAGAAGATGTCACGATTCAACCCTTCTACGAGTCTCACGACAACTTCACATATTGGAAGGTAAGGATGATGTATTTTCTTAGAACTAATATGTTACATTGGTTTTGTGTACAAGAAGGGTTTTCCCCTCCGATGGATGAGGAAGGAAAACCTATCAAGAAGAAGGAGTGGACGAAGGAGCAAATCCACCAATCAACCATCAATGATGAGGTAACGAAAATCATTGAATTCTCTTTACCTAATGATGTGTTGTGTAGGATAGGTGAATACAATAATGCCAAGGAGTTGTGGAACAACTTGGCCAAACTCCATGAGGAGAGCCCCACTTCAAGCCATGAAGAGGAGTCTAGTGAGCCAAGTAGCTCACATCGTGGAGGTGAGGAATTAGAAGTTGAGGGCTACTCAACATCTAAAGAAGAAGAGGAGGTGAGTTCTTCTTCAAGATCGGAGCACGAAGAAGAAGCTTCTACCTCCGGGAGGGATGAAGAAGAGAGCATCCATCCATCCTCGACCCTAGGTAACTCAAACACTTTAAGTTCAAGTAAATTGCATATAATGTGTTTTGAGTGTAGGGAATTTGGACATTACAAGAGTAAATGTCCAAAGAAGACTAAGAAGACTCCACCGGCGCCAAAGATCAAGGAAGTCGGAGTCCCAAAACGCAAGGGCAAGGAGCACGTGGTGTGCTTCAAATGCAAGCAACGGGGACACTATAGGAGTCAATGTCCAAGGGGGAGGCAATCTCACAAGGACAAAAGACCAAGCACGTGTAAAGGGGGAGCGAAGGCAACCCCTAAGGTATCCTTTAAGGCTCATTCGTGCAATTCTAGTAGGATACATGCTAGTAATTTTATTGCATTAGTCAATAATGATAAGCATGTTAACACTAGAAATCAATACATGTGCTTAGGTGCTAAACATGTTAGCCTAGGTAAGGATAACACTAGAAATACCAACCCTAGGATTAACGCTTCTAAAGTTAAGGAAAACCTAGGTAGAAATCCCAAATCAACTAGACACATGCCGAGGAATGCCTCAAAGAACAATGACAAATTAAAACTTGAGGTATTAGGGAAGGAGAATCAAGTCTTGAGGTCAAGACTTGATACTTTGGAAAAGGCTCTTAAGAACTTGGAGAAGTCATCTCTAGGGTTTAAGGGTCAAAAACCAATGTCCAAGGACAAGAAAGGTTTGGGTCACAAACCTAAGTCCCAAGTGGTCAAGCCCACTTACCACAATGTTCCATTCGATTATGGAACAAAACCTAGGGCTAGGAAGACCACCACCAAGGTCACAAGGGGAGTCACCCCTAGAGTTGATCTTGATGAGTCCCAAATGACCAAGGCTTCAAAGCCTAAAAGGGTCATTAGGAGGGTTGCTAGGGAAGTTATCCCTAGTGAATATTTAGTGAACCCAATGAGTTCAAATAGGTATTGGGTTCCTAGGAGCACTTCTCTACCCCATAGATGGGTTAGAGAGTGTCAACTCCAATAAGAAGGGTAGTTAACCCAACTTTGAGGAAATTGACACTCAAGAAGCATTTTTAAGGTTTTGAGAACTTTTGAAAATGAAATGGAATTGTCATTTACTCCTTTGAAGAGTTAAATGTGCCTAAAGATTGGAAATTTCATTTTTAATCTCAATTGGCACAATTTGGGAAAATTTAGAGAACTCTCGAGGAAAAATGAAACATACCAAGTTTTGAGGATAAATTTGATCTTTAAGTGGCATGAATTAATCCAGAGTTCAAGAAGTGTCAAAATTAGGATTTTGGCATTTTGGGGCAATCTAGGATTAAATTTTAGGTTAGCAAAGTGGTTAAGGATACTTAGATAGGTAATCTAGGTATATTTATTTATGCTGAATCTTGACATGATTGTTTGCCCTCACATGTCATGACATCATGTTTAGTTTTATTATCATTTGAAATGTCATGATAATGCTTAGGCTAGTTTATATGTCATGCTTTATTTAAGTTTTCAAACTTTATGCCATGACATCATGACATTGGCACATGTTTTTACTTATGATATCATTATATGCCATGTCATCATCTCTTGCATTATAATCAATGAAATTGATTTAAGGACAAACATATAATTTGATATTGAGATCAAATTGGTGTTTAGAAAATGCATGAGAACTTAGCCTAAGTTGACCTTAATCCATATCTCACATCAAATTGACTTGAGTGTGGTTTGATACACCTTAGATGTGTGTGAGATATTAGGATCATGAGTTAGGATCAAGGTGCATAGTCCTTAGATGACCCTAATTCAAGAAATTAAGGATCATAGAGAAATCTTGTGTACAAGTCATGTACATCTAGCCCTAAGATTATGGTCCTAAATTCAAATGGTTTTAAAAGCATTTTGAAATTGATTTGGAAAACCTTGATGAAGCTTTCCTAGTGATAGCATTCATCATTGACCAAAGTGATACAAAGTTGAGCTAAAACTTGAACTATTTCAAAGTTTTTGAACTTTGTATCAAGATTGAAAAATGGAAGTTATTTTCATAGAAAACTATTTTTTCTCGATAGTATATGTTATGAGGAGTGTATCCTCAAAGTTTCATAATTTTTGAAATTTTCTGGAATTGTTTATGGGTTTCTGAATTTCGGGTAAAAGAAATTCAGGAATTCTGATAAGGGAGCTTGGATCGGTCACTGGACCGATCCAGGGAGGTGTGGATCGGTCCGGAGACCGATCCAGTAAGAGGCAGTGAGGCAGTCCGATCCCAGTGAATGTGGATCGGTCTGGGGACCGATCCAATGGGATCCTGATCGGTCTGCTGACCGATCAGGTCGTGCCAAATGCTGATTTTCCGACTGTTTGTCTGAAATTTCAGCTGGGAATTGGTGTTTTGGATTTCTAAAGGTTTGGAACTCTCCAAGACATTGTTGGTGCAATGGTCAAGGGGGAGTTGACCTTTAGGGGGAGTTTTACCTATTAGTCAAGGGGGAGTTGACTTTTAGGGGGAGTTTTTACTCTTAAAGACTTGAGTGATATGGGATTATCACTAAGTTGATTGTTGAGTTTAGTATCAAGGGGGAAATTAAGAGTTTCAATGAAAGGTATGAGACTTTCATTAGGAAGAAACTCTTGACCTTGATACCCTCTTTTTCCTTTTTGATGTGTGTCAAAAAGGGGAGAGTGTTCATTGGAGAAATTATTGGAGAACCCAAGTTAGGTTATCGGGTTAACCTAAGCTAGGGAAAGAATGTCAAGGAATGTTCAAGAAAAGAACATTGAAATTCTTTTTGATGTGTGTCAAAAAGGGGGAGAATTATTGGAGAACCCAAGTTAGGTTATCGAGTTAACCTAAGGGGAGAATGTCCAGAGAATGTTCAAGGAAAGAACATTGGACATTGGAAGATGGTTGGAAAACCTAAGTTAGGTTATCGGGTTAACCTAACTTGATTATGGGTTTTGTCAAACATCAAAAAGGGGGAGATTGTTGGTGCAACCTTAGGTTAAGGTTGACCTGGTTGACCCGACTCGAGGTGACTTGACTCGAGTTGTATTTTGATGTTTGACTTGGGAAGATTGTCGGTGCAACCTTAGGTCAATGTTGACCTAGTTGAGTTGCATGTTGATGTTTGACACTCGTGAGAGAGTTGTATTCTTGATGTTTGACAAGAATAGGTGTTTGGGAGATTGTAGGTGCAACCTTAGGTCAAGGTTGACCTGGTTGACCTGATTCGGGAAAAGTCCAAGCAGGGAGCTTGGCACGCGAAAAGTCCAAGTATGGAGACTTGGCAACGGAAAAGTCTAAGCAGGGAGCTGGGCACTGGAAAAGTCCAAGTATGGAGACTTGACACTGGAAAAGTCCAAGCAGGGAGCTTGGCACGCGAAAAGTCCAAGTATGGAGACTTGGCACTGGAAAAGTCCAAGTATGGAGACTTGGCACTGGAAAAGTCCAAGTATGGAGACTTGGCACGGAGAAGTCTAAGCAGGGAGCTTGGCACGAGGGAAAGTCCTAACTGGGATGTTAGGCAGTTGGAAAGTCCTGGTGAGTGAAGCCAGGCAGTGGGAAAGTCCTAACTGGGATGTTAGGCAGTTGAAAAGTTCTGGTAAGTGAAGCCAGGCAGTGAGAAAGTCCTAACTGGGATGTTAGGCAGTGTGGAAATCCTGGTGAATGAAGCCAGGTGGAAAGTCCTGGTGAGTGAAGCCGGGCAAGGGAAAATCCAGATGGATCAAGGGTGATCGGACATCTGGTGTTGAGAAGTCCAAGTGAGTAAAGCTTGGCATATGGAGTCGGAGAGGGCTCGGTAGCTCGTTCTCCGAACTAGGTTAGAGAGGGCAATCTAAACCTAGGAGTTGGATCGGTCTGCAGACCGATCCAGTGATACTCAGTGTTTCCTGATCGGTCTGGTGACCGATCGGGCGTGCTGAATTTGCTGAATTTCGACTGTGGTCTGAAATTCAGCTGTGGGAGTTGATCGGGTTCGAAAGGTTCACCAAAAAATATAAATATACAGTTCTTCCAGATAAAGGTCTGCTTTCGGATCCCCTATTAAAATACGTTGCATTCATGAGGGCTTTGAAATCATGATAATATCCTAGGAAGACTGCTGATATCCATGGAAAACGCCGTCTCACCTCATCACCTGTAAATAGCAAGTTTTGATATCTTCAAGCGGTATAAAGGGCTACTGCTTGCATTTTTCTCCTTTCTCTTCTCGATTTTTTTCTTGATCTTCGGTGGTCACTTCTGATGATCGCTGCTGAAGCTCTGCGTGAGTTTCCTGCTGGTGTTCTAGCTGCTGGATCTGAGAAGCTGCTGCTTCATCAAGGTTCCAGTCGACAACAAGAGGCAAGCAAGTGTTTTACAATTTCTGTTGTTCTTGTTTGTTGTCTCTATTGTTGTACTCCTTTGTTTGCTGTTGCAAAAGACTGTGGCGAGGTTTCTCCACCCATAAGGAGTATTTATTAGCCGGGTTTCCGGGGATTCATCCACCGACGGATTGACAGGGCTCGTCCACCTTACGGACACGCCGAGGAGTAGGAGCCCTAATCTCCGAACCTCGTTACATCGCTGTGTTAAGGTTTGATATTCTTCCTTTCGTTTCTAGTTTATTTTTCCGCTGCGCTAACGAAGTGTAGGAAGAAACGCGAGCGATTTGGGGTCGGCTATTCACACCCCCCTCTCTAGCCGTACAAAGGATCCTAACAATCTAGAGTCTAAATTTTCACTAAATCAAGTTAACTCATGTATGAGCACGACATGTGTGCATTGAATGCTAGATCGGTCGAGACAAAATTTATCCATGTGAAATAACCAATATTTTGCCACATGAATTTCTTGTGTCTGTTGCTTAAATGAAACTGATGCATTTATCGATGATTAATAGAAAATCTCTAACCAATGGACATTTCAATCCAAGTGTTAACCAATCATTTAATGCAGTAAAGGAGAGATGCTCCTATAAAAGAGGAGGTCTATCTTAAGCAAAGTGGTGCAAAAAAGGAATCTTCATCCACCTACGTTCTCCTCACTCTCTTCTTCTCTGTGTACCCGTGATAGCATTCGGGTACCTCTTAGTTCGTCGAGACCATCAGTGCTTAGTGAGGATCGCAGTTTGCCATTGTATCCTGGGAAATAAATGATCCGAGAGAACCTCGAAGCACAATCGGAGATGAGAATTTGTTTCAAGGAAACTGTCTGATAGCATGCCTCGACGTCTTCTTCTGACTCAATAGTCGATGACTCAGCAATCGGCATGGCTGGGCACTCAGCGACTCGGCACTCAACACTTGGCGACTCGGTAATCGGTGACTCAACGCTCGGCAGTCGGCGGTTGGCAACTCGACACTTGGCACTTGGCAAACTTGACAGTCATCACTCGGAGTCGACACTCGGCTGACTCGGCAGTCAGCACCAGGAGGTCACCAGTTGGATTCAATACTCGGACTCGGCTGACTTAGATTTTGTAATAGAATTTTGTACTCGGACTCAACAGTCAGCCATATAAGATAGTCTAGTCGTCTAGGTAGTTCCCAAGCAACTCCTTCCCTACTTGACAGATTGAGATTATCCACTCAGATTATTCTTACATTGAAATTATAATTTTAGTTTAGCTAATTTTTTAGTATCTTTGACAGGTTATCCAATATATTGTTGAGCTCCAGCTCCCCTCTCTGGTTCAGCGGCCTCTCTGGTTCTGCGAGCATCATGTGGCTACGATCAACTCCTCTGCATTAAGCAATCAAATTTGTGTCATTTCCGCTTGGCTTTTGTGAATTGTGCACTCCTACTCCATCTGTCACCTTGCTGTAATTTCCTGCTGATCATGGATATTTTGGGATGTCCAGTGATCCTGTTTTTCACCAGCAACTGAAGACCTTCTTGGTATGATCACTTTGCTGATCTCCCTACTTTGATCGAGTGAGCATTGTAATCAAAGTCTTTTGAGTAGGGATCTTATGTATAAAATAACATATAAATACAGTGAAAAATTTTGTTCTCTCCATAGATTCAAACGAATACAGCATACAAAGTTTGAGCGAGTGGTTACCTTTGTTACGTGAACGGTACAATCCCGACAGTAATTTTGATTCCGCAGACCTCAGCATGATTAGAATGGTCTTACCTCTATGATATCCACACGAGCACTTCCCTGTGAATTGTCTCACAAACATCAGAATTGGAGAATCTCACCCATCTCCTTTCTTTCTACTCACGAATTCAAGAAGAAGAAGAAAGGGAAAAACAAAGAGACTAACACACCTTGTCATCTTGCTAGAGATGACTACTTAACGTGGCAATGAATGGACAACCTAACTTTTCATCTTCTCCTTCTTAAATGTCCTCTTTAATAGATGACTATTAAGGTGTCATAGAGAAAACACTAACTCTTCATCTTCTCCACCATATAAGATGAGATGACTATTAGTGTTTTTCTTATTTGACTCTTAGTTGGGTTGGGGTTTAAGGTCCGAATTCATTTTGGACTTATGGCTCAAACCTATATTATTTTAATCAAACTAAATAAATTAATTTTCAAATCAACATGTTCTTTGTGTGTGACTCAACAGGTTCTCGTAACGTTAGCAATGTCTTTAAAACAATATTTTAGATATATAAGTAATAAGTGACATCTAACAATGCATCATTGTTACCCAAGTGATGAGAATGTCTAGATCTGACCTAACCTTTTTGTGTCTATTATCTTGTATAACTTGGTCCTTCTATTCTTAATATCTAAATTGATTCATGAGCCATAGACCGTGTCATCCTCTTATCAATCTTTATGTTTCTTGATCTTTAAGTAAACAGATCTTCACAAAGGGAAGGTTCAAAGGGTAAAAATCTACCTGTCCTATACTGGACTCAATTGCTAAATGCTATCACAGACCCTATCTCCATTCATGTGGGGGATTGTTGGATATATGTGAATGGAGAAGATGTGGAAGAGGGAAGAAGTTCCATTGTGAATGAGACTTTAGTCCCACATTAGGAGTTTTAGAGCATTTTGGTTGATTTATATTGATTCGCATGCTTTGATGATGTGAATAAATGCATGGGGAGAAGCTCTCTCTCACACGTGGGTGCATAGGGAGGTGCAAATCCAGGGTTTGAATTGCATTGAACCATGTTGACTCGTGTGCGGACACGACTTGCACAAAATTTACCTAAGTGGAACAATCAACATTGTGTAACGGATGCATCAAAGAAAGATTAATACAGTCGAGTGAAATATTGATGTTTCACAGTTGGCAAATAATGATAATTAAACGATCATTAATGTTACACATTGGTCTGAGCTCCTATATAAGGAGGTTGCAACCACAAACAAAAGGTTACATGCTCAAAAAGTTGAATCTCTCCACCAACGTTCCCCTTCTCCTTTGTCGTGCATCTCTTACACGGCGGAGAGCCCGTGATAGCAGTCAGGTACTTCTCAGTTCGCCGTGACCATCAGTGCTTAGTGGGAATCACGGTTCACCGTTCTATCTTGGGAAACAGACGATTCGAGGAAACCTTGAAGCACAACCGGAGGTGGGGCGAATATGTTTCAAGAAAACTGCGTCCAGCGCAGGCCTCGGTACGATCACCTTGTCGGCTGCTTGCTCGCCCGGTCGCACTGCCCGGTCGATCTCTCTGACCCCCTAGTCGGCCTCTTTGACCGCCCGATCGGCCTCTCTGACCGCCTGGTCAGCCTCTTTGTCCGTACGATCGCACGCCCGATCGGGCTCGACTCGCTAGCTTAGTTCGCTCGGTCACTCGCCCAGTTTGCTTGCCCGCTCGTTCATTTGCTCACTCAACCTCTCGCTCACTCGGTCGGCCGCTTGCTCGCCTGGTTCTCCAGTCCGGCCGCAAACTCGCTCGGCCCTCTGCTCGCCTGGTCACTCGCTCGGTCTGCTCAGTCGGTCACTCGCTCAACCGCTAAGTCCCTCTGCTCGCCCGACCGCTCGCTCGTTTACTCGCTCGACCACTCACTCACCCGGTCGACCACTTGCTCGCCCGGTTCTCCCGTCCGGCCGCACACTCGCTTGGCCGCTCGCTTACTCACTCGACAATTCAGTCACTTTGTTTGCGACTCGCCCATCTGGTCGCTCACTCACCCGGCCACTCGCTTGGACAGTTCAGCCTCTCTGCCTTCCACTGTAAGGCTAATTGCCCGCTCGACTTGTCTACCCGATCAACCAATCTACTGCTTGCTCGCCCAACCCTTTAGTTCGCTCGGACTTTGCTACTCGGACTCGGAGTTCGATCTGCACTCGACAACTAGTAGAAACCAGCTCTTACTGATAACCTAAGATTATTTGCTCAAGTCATCTATAAATATAAGTTAAATTTAATTTTGTATAATTTAAATTCGACAAAGTCCCAAATATCTCCGGGAGATTATTTTCTTTTTACAACATCATTTACCTATATTTATTAACAATTGAAGATCATAAAAGAGAAATAATGAGAAAAAGTTGAATTTATCTAAGAAATTGAGGAGAAAATAATGAGAAATGATTAATAAATTTCTGTTTCTAACAACACGTGAAATTCATTTAACATGCTTAATACTTTATTTAATTTCACATGCTTAATACTTAACTTCTACTAAGATATTATACGATGCACATCCCTTCTCAATGGCTTGAAAGTGAATGAGAGGAATCTCTTCTGCAGTTGGACCAGTACTCTGCCACAAGCTTAGAGAAGGCAGAGCTCTGGCTCTCAATCAGTCTCGAAGGTTCATCATACTCCACCATTTTGCCTGCCACAAACATAATGTTCTAAGCTCAAATACAATCCATGGCAGAAAAAAAGTAAATCTGAGTTCAGTGCACAAATTGAGTTCAGGAAGATACCATAAGAAAGAACCATGACCATGTCACTGTCGATGACGGTTGGCACTCTGTGCGCGATGGTTATAACTGTGCAGTTTGAGAATTCTTCCCTGATGACCCTTTGCAACACAGCATCAGTTGCAGAGTCTATGGATGCAGTTGCTTCATCCAGCACGAGAATTCGGTTCTTTCTGAGAAGAACGCGGCCGAGGCAGAAGAGTTGCCGCTGCCCGGCGCTCCAGTTTTGGCCATCATCATTCACTGAAAGGAATCAGGCAATGTACACAAGTCTAGATCTTGGTTTATTTCGATGAATATGAAATCACACTCACCAGCTGAATCCAGAAGAGTAGGAAGGCTACTGATGGCTGTTTTCAGTTGACATTTTTCTAGAGCCTGCAAATGCCAAATAGAATGTTACCAAATTATCGTAGTCGATTACGAGTTTGTTTAGATCGGGAACAAGGCTGACCTCCCAAATTTCCTGATCAGTGTAAAGGCCAAGAGGATCCAAGTTACTTCTGATACTGCCTCTGAAAAGAGTAGCCTCTTGAGGTATTATGCTGAGCTTCATCCTAAGATCTTTAAGGCCTATCGAGCATATGTCAAGTTCATCAATAAGAATCTTCCCACTGCTAGGATCGACCAAACGAAAAAGAGAACTTATGAGGGTGGTTTTCCCGCTTCCGGTTCTTCCAACAACCCCAATCTTGTTGCCTGCTTTGAAGGCACAAGTGATTCCTTTGAGAACAAGAGGAGCATTTGGACGATATCGCACCTGAACATTGTTGACAGTAACTTTATGAACAAAGAGCTCAGTCTTTCAAATGGTGCAAGACATCTAACCTTGAGTTCTTGTAAATCTATCCTCCCTTCACTAGGCCATGTAGGTGGAGGCCTCCTCTCATTGATGATCGCCGGCGGCTCAGGTGTGATATGCATGAATTGCTTTATCCGTTCTACCGATATGACAAAGTTTTCGAGATTGGAGTAGAATCGCGTCAAGAAGACTTGACAACTAGAGAGCGTCAAAGCATAGGATAGGCAGAGGCCAGAAAATCCTGAAACATATCTGAAATAGTTTAGTCATCACTCATCAAACACAAGGTTAATAAAGCAACAAAAAAAAGATGGGTAGTTCAAGTACCAGGAGAAATCACTGTTGGAGGAAGCAGAACAAGGAAAAGAGATGAAGTAAAAATTGTCAAATTTTGGAGTGCTTCGACGCGAAGTAGCACCCACTCAAGTGTACCCACTGTGTAGTAGAACAAGGATGCATCCGTATCAATGAGTCGTAGATTAGTTCTGATGAACCTGTCGATCATGCCAAAAGCGCGAATTGTGACAGCACCGAGCAATGACTCAGCCGCAGAGTTCATCACTGGTGCTTTGGTTGTTCCATTGATTCTCACAAGCTCCCTTGCTGAAGCCACATAGTACCTCTTGAATGTTATGAGAAGTTAGAAATTGCATGATTGGATTGAGAAGTAAAACAATGCTTAAAATTTTCAACAGTAGAAGAGTTGATGATGGAGAATTACTTGAACAAAGACCATTATGATCAGCACTGGAATTGCTACGATCACAACTTGCCATATCACAGATGCCATAATTACGATCATCGCGATGAGTTCAGTTGATCCAGCAATGACAAACACAATGGAGTAAGGTATGTCAAAGTCCAAGATGCTCAAATCGGAAGACGCCTGCATAGGAACTCAAAGTACATATTATGTAGATTATGATACAATTGAACCCAAAATATGTATCGTACCCGTGTTAGAATCCTTCCCACAGGAGTTGAGTCGAAGAACAACATAGGAGCTTCAAAGATCGAATCCATGAACGAAGTAAAGAAAGCTTTTGAGGCCTTTAGGCCGTGCTTAGCGGCTGCCAAGGTCCTAGAATATGCAAAGAAACAACTAAGAATGGCGAAAAATGAATAAACTCCTATCAGAATTCCTTTGCTGAAATGCTGCACTTGCACACCAATGGCTAGCCAATAGCTCGAAAGGCTTTGGAAGCTCACGAATATCAATTGTAGCAAGATCGTCAAAACAAAAAGAGAATAGCCCTTTGAAACTTGGAGGTAATCATGGTATGGCTTCCATCCAAGATCACCTATTTCAGTTTCCTCCTCTTCTGTTAGCTGCACTGCTGAGAAACCCTTTGTCGAAATTTCAACCTCACTATCCTGTTTTGTGGGTTGATTGGTATTGATCTCTTGATCACCATAAGTGTTTTCTGCTCGAGCTTGGTTTTCAAGTTGCGAAGACCCTAAATTGTTGATTGAAGATTGATGAGCATTTACAAGTTTTCCGAAAGCTGCCCCGGACTTCAGTAGTTCCTCGTAGGTTCCTTCTTGTGCAACTTTTCCATTCTCCATCACCTAGCAACGAAAACCACATATCGAATAAGATTTAAATCACCACGAGGCAAATCATCCTTCAGAAAAAGCTACTTCACCAGAATTCCATCAGTTTCATTGAGGAACTCGACTTGATGGGTGACTAGAATGACAGTCTTGTGTTTCAAAGCCGACATCACGCAATCCTACAAGTTCTCATTCAAGTGAGTACAAATATTCATGAGATGAATCAAACAAGTTTGCTTATGGCACACTTCTTACATGGAAAAGAATTGCAGCAGTATGCGCATCGACAGCACTGAAGGGATCATCCAGGAGGTAGATATCTGCATCATTGTAGACTGCTCTTGCAAGCTGAATTCTTTGCTTCTGCCCTCCACTCATGTTCAGTCCTCTCTGCCCAATCTCGGTAAGGTCTCCATGATCGAAATTGTTGATGTCCTTATCCAATGCACTGCATTTGATGGCCTTGTCATATAGTGCCTTGTCCATAGCCTTGCCATATAGAATGTTGTCGCGAATTGTCCCGCTTTGGATCCAGGATGTCTGTGAAACATATGCAATTGATCCAAAGACCTCGACCTACAAGAGAAGAAGAATATTGAACAAAAATTGCTATGAAGTACTGTGTTTCACTGAAAGATTCAATGAAAGCAACTTGTTTAGTGACTCACAGATCCTGAAAGTTTAGGAATCTCGCCGAGTATAGCATACAAGAGTGACGATTTTCCGGAACCGACAGGCCCACAAACCGCAATCTTTTCTCCTCTATTGATGCTCAAATTCAGATTCTTCAATGTGGGAACTGATCCATCTGTCTCCCAGAGAAAAGATCCATTTCGCACTCGGATGCCAAGGCTTGAATCTTGTGCCTGGTTTTTCATGACATCCTCTTCTTTGATCTCATCTTCGAGCAGGAAAGCATTGATGCGGTCTAATGAAACCTTTGTTTGGATCATAATCGAGAGCACTTCAGGCAGCATTCTCACCGGTTCCGACATAACTCGGAGTGTTGCCAGGACTGTGAAAATTGTGCTAGCATTCAGAGGAGCAGTTCCCATGGCAGCTGTTCCTGCCAAGATCACAGTGGAAACAATTGTCGGCGATATCCAGTATAGCGCAGACCCATAAGCCTTCTTGTTTTGAATATCCGAAAGCCACTTGAACTCTACATCTCTCTGGCTCTCGATCATGCTTCTGAAGTGTTGCTCCCATGACTGCAACTTTATGATCTTCATGTTGTTCAGGGCCTCAGATGTTGCCCTCAATCTATCATCCTGAGCCACCATGAACTTGGCTTGGCAATCTTGAAGGATCTTAGCGAAGGGGACGTTCGCGAACCCGAGGATGGCCAGAGGGACTAGTCCTGGTAGTGCCCCAAGACCAACAGCCCAGAAGATGACCCCCACTGAGAGCAGCAACTGGAGAGGAAGACTCCACGCCATGTGAAACCAGTAGGGGAAGTCCCCAAGCCGGTAAGCATCCACCGCAATGTAGTTCACAACTTCTCCTGCGGAATGCCTTCTCCTTCCATGGCATGAGAGCTTGAGCATTTTCTCGAACACAGCCGCCATCAAAGCCGATCGCATCTTCATGCCCAACCTCCTCGATTGGAAAAACCAATGCCTTTGAGACAAGGACTCCACCACCTTCATCACGACCAAGAGACCGACAAGCGCAAGGCCAATCTTGAGCTCTCTCTCCTCGAGGTAGTTGTACCACACAAATGCGTAGAGTAGAATCGGGGAAGAAGAAACCGTTACAGCTTTCAGTAATGCATAAAACCCTGACACCGAAAGCTCTATCGAGTAACATTTGAACAGTGATGAAGAAACAAAATTGGTGGCTTTTCCTTTGCTGTGTCTTCGAGCAGTACTCCATGCTTGGAAGAATCTGTCGTAAGCTTGCTGAGCAGTGTCTTCGGGATACAGAGGAGGGATGTCGTTGAGTTGCAGAGGTTTGGAGTAACCAAGCTTTAGCAAAGGGTTTAACCAAGAGAATGCCAAGAGACTAAAAAAACCAGGTTTCCTTGAGCTCTTCTGGCCGCTCAACAGTGGCTGACATAAGTCATGTTCTCCTCCCTGAAGCTCCCTTCGAGCGATGAGCTTGATGGAGTAGAACAGAAGTAGAAAGCACACGGGCCAGGATAAGAGATCGAGGATTTGAAGGTTTTGGTGATGTCTCAAGAGGAAATTCACATTGTATGCAGAAAATAGAAGCGGAAATGAAGTCCACCACACCAAGCTTATGATTTGCACCAGCTGCTTCGTGGGTTGGACGGTCAAGGAAACTGATAGAGCTATCCAAACTAGACTTCTGATGAAGCAGAAGAACCAGTTGATAGACTTGTGTTCTTTGAGAGTTAGGGCTCTCAAACCTGCAGTCAAGTATGAGATGCCTGTTAAAGCACAACAAAGGGAGATGACGAAGGGAATCCATTCCCTGTGCCTGTTTCTGCCGATGTATTGTCTTCTGAGACAGAGTATAAGCAAGCACAGGGTGTAAGTGATGAGGAAGACAGTGTTGATCAAGTCTATTATGCTCTTCTCTGTGCACGGCGCTCCCAGATCAAATCCTTCCTCACAGATCAAGCTGAACCAGCCTGCAAAATCAGATTTTTTTTTTTATCTGAAGATCGATGCATGGAAAGAAGAAAGAAAACAGTTCGAAAGAATGGAAAATAAATAAAAGGGAGAAGAAAGTTGAAAGATTTCAGAGGGAAATATAGAGTTGAGGAGGATTCTACCTTGAATGTTGTGTGACTGTGAAGAAACCATGCTTATCGAGATCGCTGAAGAAGGATTTCCTCTGAGCAGATGGCAAATAACCTCTGGTCTATAGGAAGAGAAGTACCAGCACAACAACTATATCGCTTATATTGATTTGTCTCTTTCATTTTGAATTATTTTCCAACAAAAAGAAACATGCATGGACGAGAATTCATGAGATACGGCTCCTTCTTTTTCAGCTAAATATAATACTGAAAAATAAGGCCGAACTTTCATTAATAGTTCATGGAATGGAATAAATGCATGTCAGCAATTTTGGAAGTAAGTGGTGAAGTCGATCTAATAGGTAGTAAATAAATCAATGATTTTTTTAAAAAAATTATTGAATCAAATATTTAATTTTTAGGACATCAAAGTATAATATGTGATGTTAGAGAAGTATTAGTATTTAATTAAGTTTTAATTAAAAATGTAGAAGTTAAATTCTAAAAATATCACTTAAAAATAGACATCTTGTTTTTCAAAGGCGCAATAAAGAGTTTTTCCCATGTAAACTGAGTTTTTTATATTCTATATTTTGTGCCTCGAGAAAGATGACAATAAATCATGGACACGTTGTGTTCGACAGGATAGTACAGCTTGAACTTTTTAAATTAAATATCTTTGTAGTTATCTTTCTCTTTTATGTATCATTCGTGCATAATTTTTATAATGATTCTAATATCAATAATATATTATTTTTTTAAGGGGGAAAAAATAAAAAGCACCCTAAATTTTATAAATTGTTTTATTAAAAAAACATTAAAGGGGCACCATTCTTCGTATTTTATCTCGAAAATATTTCTGGACCCAATGACGTTGTAAAAATTATCATTTAGTTTGACAATATGTGAAAATTATCAAATAATTTCTACATTATGTAAAAATTATTGGATAGTTTTTAAAAAGTACAGAAGATATTCTGTAATTGTTATAATATACAGAAGTTATTTATTATTTATTATTTATTATTTATTATTTATTATAATATATAGAAGTTACTCCGTAGTTCATGTAGAAACTACTAGGTAGTTACTATAATATGTTTAATGTAAAATTAAGGTTTAGAATTTCTAAACATTATTATATTAAAATATTATTTACTAACTTAATCAAAATTATTTAAATTTTATCAAAATCACTTTAAATACAGTTGCAGAATCTATTATGTAATTGCTAAACTTTAAACATTTCCTGAACATGTTGTAATAGCTACGTGGTAGGTTTTACATATTCTAACAATTACTATATAACTTTTACACCATGTAAATCTTAAATTCTAAATCCACTTTAAACCTATTATAGAAGTTATTCAGTAGCTTTTACAATAGCGTTGATTTAAAGATATTTTTAAGATAAAATTATGGAAGAATCTTAAAATTATGGAAGGATGCCCATTTAATTTCTTTTTTTTAAGAAAAAGGATGCTCAAATTATATTTCTCTAATAATTTGAGGTACCTTTTGATTTTTATTTTTTTATTAAATAATTAAACTAAATATAATTAAATATATAATTTTTAAACAAAAATTTCTTGGAAACACTTACAATCAATTTAATTATTTTCTTCTAGGATAAAAATATACTTAAGGAATTCACTAATAATTTAATTTTATTAAAAGTTATTTAATTCATTAATTTTTATAGTTAGTTTAAAGTTTTATTTAAAAAATAAAATTTTATGTTCTATTATAATGAATAGGAGTTAGAATAAAGCGGTCAAAAGGTCTAAAAGTGTCTCACGATGGGTTGACCAATTGGTAAGGTGAGGCCTACCTATGATCTTGAGATCTCATTGTGTTTCTTAGGCTTCATTAATTAAATGACAATGCTAATGACAAAGGTGCCGAATAAAACATGCATCCACGAGAATTCATGATATACGGCTCCGTTTTTTTCAGCTAAATATAATATTCAAAAAATGTGCCGAATAAATGCATATCAGCAATTGTGGAAGTCAATGAATAATATGTGATGTTAAAAATCAATAGGTAGTAAATAAATCAATGATTTAAAAAAAATTTACTTAATCAAATATTTAATTTTTAGGATTTCAAAATATAATATGTGATGTTAGAGAAGTATTTAGTATTTAATTAAATTTTAATCAAAATGTAGAAGTTAAATTCTAAAAATATCATTTAAAAATAAACATTTTTTAAAAGCCTATTGCTCTATAAATTTGACACCTGAAATAAAACTTAAAAGCTTTTTGATGTGGTCCATCAAACTTAAAAGCTGGGTTTTTGATGACATGTCGAAAAGAGAAAAGTGAAAAAGCTAAAAAACACACCTCTATTATGGATGTTCTAAATCATTTGTACTTGTGTTGGACAGGATAATACAACTTGAACTTTTTTAATTAAATATCTTTGTAGTTATCTTTCTCTTTTATGCATCATTTGCGCATAATTTTTTATAATGATTCTAATATCAATAATATATTATTTTTTTAAGGGGAAAAATATAAAAAAGCACCCTAAATTTTATAAATTGTCTTTTTTTTAAAAAAAAATTAAATGGACATCATTCTCATAATTTTATCTCGAAAATATTTCTTGACATAGTGGTATTGTAAAAATTATCGAATAGTTTTTACAATATGTAAAAGTTATTAACTTCTATAATATGTAAAAGCTATTGGATAACTTCCAAAATGTGCACAAGATACTCAGTAACTATTATAACGTGTAAAAATGATCTAATAACTATTATAATGTGGAGAAGTTACTTAGTAACTTCACAGCGTATAGAAACTACTAGGTAACTACTATAACGTGTCTAATGTGAGATTAGAGTTTAGAATTTCTAAACACTATTATATTAAAATATTATTTACCAATTTAATCAAAATTATTTAAACTTCATCAAAATTACCTTAAACATAATGAGTCAACCGAATAAATTCAACCTAAATTAATGGCACTAGCCTCTAAGTTAGAATCCCATGTATTCATCATGTTTTGAGTTAATCTAATTTATAATTTTCTTTTGAAAATCGATAAACTTTTTCTCTGAATGAGTATTGTATTCTTGTTGGCTTTATTGTGTTGAATCAGTATCAAAGTTTCGTTGTTTTGAAAAAAATGGAGTTTGGATGCCCTTGGCTATGACGCAACGGTAAAGAACTTCTATAGTTAATCAGACAACCACAGGTTGATTCCTAATTATGGGCTCTGTTGAGCATTTTTTTCTGATGGGAAGATAACCCTAAAATGGTGGCTATGAAGCGATGAGTCATTTGTGCTTTTGAATTTATCCTGGTAGTAGATAAGAAATTTTCATTGGATTGAGATGATTACTTCCAAGATTAATTGATTTCAAGAGCTGAATATGATTATAAAAAATATTGTTCCCATATTATTATCTTCTATTACTCAGTCCCATCAGCTAGTTGTATGAACAAAACAAGTCGATATTGTAGTAGTTATGATTTTGTTGTTGCTACAATACGAATGTTGTTGAACAATATAAATCTATGTTGTATTAATTATGATTTATTAACTGCTACAATGTAAATGTTATTGAACAATAAGTCTTGTTATAGCTAGGGGTAGCAATTTAGATCGAGTTCGGATTGATGAATTTAGATTGACTTTATGGGATGGGATGCTCTGTTAATTAAAAATAAAAAAGAAGTGCCACCTCTCTTTTATTTTTTGCCTAAAAAAATATTGTAGTTATCTTTTGTCTGGTAACAATGAAAGATACATGATGAAATATATAAGATAGTATTTGTATTATATTATGATGATAATGACTTTTGAATAATGAATAATGAATAATAAATAATAAAATAAAAAATATATATGACTAATTATATTGATATGATAGTGATAAATTATAGGATATGTTTGAGGTGTTGATTTATCATAATATATATACTAGATTAAACTAGTACGATGTATATACCAAATTAATAAAAAATATATATGCATTGCTTATATTATTATAAAAATAAAGACAAATATTATAAGTTAAGAAACGAGCGTGCAACTAAATACATTTTAAAACTAAATAAATGCATCTTTTATAGCTAAACATAAGTACTTATATTTTAATTATTTTTTTTTACAAAATAAAAAGATAACTATTATACTAACCAAATATATATTTCCTAAAACCAAACATATACACTTATTATAACTAAATATAACCAAATGCTGATATATTTGTTTTGAAGACGATTGATTATACTCTGTAATAGAAACAGTAAGATTAATTTTTTTATCATAACAATATTACTTAGATTTAAATATTTACAATTCTTTCCCATTTAATCGACCAAAAAATTAATTTCTAACGTTCATAATATATTAACTATTAAGAAAAAAAATGATAATCCTTATTAACCTCATTGACTATTTCTGGGAGAGTCGGAAGTTTCTCATCGGTCACCAAGGTAAATCGAAAAGCACACGCGGTGGTCAACCGAGAAGCCCAGCATCCTTTGATTATGTCCCCCATTTAAAGAAAAAATTCCTACAAATATATCATAATTAGGATTTGAATCGTAAATATTTGAAAAATAATCTAGATATCCTACCATGATATCATAGTCCCAACAATATATTAACTATTAAGAATTCTTATGATGTTGTTTCAGTGATAAATTTAAGTTATTAATTTCTAGTGGGAACATGATGGGAGGAGATTTTTTTTTAAAAAAAAATATTAGTCATAATATATTTTAATAATTTAAAGATACGACACTTTTATTTATTCTTTTATTTTTTCTCTCGAGATCGAAGAAGAGTGAGAGAAGACGTAGGGTAAGTAAATCATAAATGTAGTCAACGGCATCAAACGTGGCTTACACGGACTTCAATTTCTTTCTATTTTTTGTTTATAGAATTAATTAGCACACGTTGTGTTGTGTCGCTAAAAAAAGTATAAAGGAGATGATTACTTCAACTGGGATCCTTTTTTTGTCCACGTGGACCAGTATTTTCTATTTTTTAAACGGGGGATCAACCGCACTCATCATTCAAAATAGAAAAATCATAGAAACGTGTATACATGTTCATCTCTATTTTAACACTAAATGAACATTTTCTTATAATGGCATCCCTATTTATGTTAATATAGGAATGTTATAATACTTAAATAATATTATAATCATCGAATGAGGGTTATAACACCTATATATTAATAATTTTTAATTATATTGAATTTTGTAGGGTGATAAATTTATTATAATGGGATGTAAATATATTTTTGACGATCACATCTCCTTGGAAAAAAAACTCCTCTCATTCATATCTACTTGACAGTTTATTATAAGTTGACGTTCATGATTTATCTCCATTCATATAATTTTAAATATAAGAATGAAAATATATGAGTGAATTGTAGGACCAACAAATAATCAATATTAATATTAAAATAAATATGAGTGTATATTAATAAAAAAAGATTATACTATTTATATTAGGAGCTCTGACATAGTAGAAGGGAGCTCTCTCCCATAAATAGGGGAGCTCTTTCATTTTCAACTGTGAGAGTGTTTAGGGAGTCGCTCCTTCGATTTTTTTTTCATTTGTTTTTATTTTTTAATTTACATGAATTTTTATTTTAGTTTTTTTTAAAATAGAAATAATAAGAGTGATATTTTTTTAAAAAAAGTACTTAATCTATATAAAGGGATTATTGAGAGGTTTTTTTTTTCATATTGAAGAGATATATAAAAATTTTCTATTTTTTGAAATAGCGATGTAATATTGATGGGAGTTTTTGGAGAACTCCTATCACTATGGATACTCTTAATATATAATAGATACATGACATACTTTTATAAATATAGCATATATTAACATGGAAACTAATGCGGATGCCCCAGAGTTGAAATTAACATATTAGTCCAATGATGTGGTACAATAATAAAGCATTTTGAAGAGCAGTAAAAGGACTAATTGAAAGTTTTTTTTTTTAAAAAAAAATTACCCTGTCTCCACGTGATAAATCGATGAGATATCCAAGTTGAGTTTGTATAACTCCTCGCTAATGGCGATTGCTTGGGTGAGGCTGCGGCAACGGTCATCACATCTAGTGGTCTTAGTTGGCGTGCTGTTATTGTGTTTTTATTACTACCTGGACGTGACTTAGTGAAGTTAAAGAAGCTTGATCCGCACGGTATGGCTGATGGCTTCGTCCCTATATGTAGTTTCTTGGCGATCAAGTCTGCTCACGATCGTTGAACGGCCACATATTTCTTGGAAGGGGTAGATCACGCCCCACAATCGTTGTCATTGACGAAGACCAAGGCACGGATAGTGCATGGCAATTTCCATGCATCTTAGCTAAATAAATAAAATGTCGTTCACAAAAAAAAAAACAAAAAAACGACGACATGATGACGAACGAATCACTATGCCAGTGAGGAGGGTCATCAGCATTCATGGGGCTCTAAACTTGACTTGGTCATGTTGATTCAGGTAAAGAGATTGAGCAAACAGCCGACCATAATTTCGACCCACAAAACAACCTATTTTGATGTGAACACTTGCAAATGAGAATCGAAGTAGGGGTCAACAATTTGCAAAACAAACAAATAAATGAAACGTTGAGATAATGCAGACAGCTCGAGCTCCAGGCATAAGAGAGTTGGCTATCAGCATTGCCAGTAAAATTAGAAATTATAGCGGGAATAGTGAACTCAAAAGTTTCAGCAGGAAAAAAAAATAGATTGGGATCAGTAAAATTACGCTTACATGAAATCATATAAGTGGATCATAGATTCACAAGTTGCATTTGCAGATGAAAGTTATAACTGTGAAATAAGTTCTAAGCGACAACATGAATGAACCACCAAATTAGATAGTATACAGTCTTCAGCAAGTAAAATGGCCGTATCACCTCTAAACCCAGGCCCAGCACAAGCTCGAAAAACCACAGCTGCACTAAATTGAATTCCGCCATTTAGTCATTCTCCGAGATTTGTTGTGAGGAACTTGAAATACTTCAAGAAATTCTGTTACCAATATGGATACATTGTACAACTAATCAAGACTTCAAATAAAAAATTGAGGATAAGGTTTAAGTACAAAACGGATGCTGATGAATCAGCAATTCTATGACTCGTATGAATATGAAGGAAAACTCAAATCTCACAGGTGCAGCATATCAATAAACTAAATATACATTTCGTGTACTTTACACACAAAAAATGGACTAGGATAGAACAGGTTAAATCCCATTTTGTGCTAAAATTCAATCAATAGAGCTTTCTCGTAGTCTTTCTCCTGTGCATAGAAAGTAACCTCCTTCAGATGACAATGCAATGGAACTTATCCGTGCTTTTGAAATTTAATATGAACCTTGAAATAACATGGTTCCGGTACAGCCTATATTGCTGCGACACATGCTCTTGCAAATCATTATCCACAACATAAACTCATGTAAAATTCTTTTCATGAATCATGAGGGCCCTGAATCATTGAAGTCACGCGCTTATTCGCACTATCGGACCGAAGGTTATCCCCTTTATGCCCTAACTGCAGAAGAAACCAGTTTATTAACATGGAACGGAACTGGAACATAAAAGCATCCAAAAGAGAATAGTCGAGGATGTAAGTCATTACCTCAGTGCTATCAGGAGCAAACCATCGCAGCAAAACTCCAAGATGAATGACTGCAGGGATAAACTTGAATAACAATGGAGTAGTCACCTGAACCATGTATCGTGTCAATAACATGGTTAGCATGCTAATTTGTAAGGAGTAACCATGGTAAAGACGAGTAATCTTATGACAAATCTTGAAGAGAAAGCTGTAAATTAAACTATGATCTTGATAGCAGTAGCTTCCAATCTCCTAAATTTCAAATAGATAATTGATTCTCGAGAAGTACTTACCAAGCTAAGTGCGGTTGTCCCCAGAAGTAAAAGATACAGTTTACCCTGTAAAATGGAGGCTGAAGTTACACAATTTCAAGGATAACTACCAGAAAAAATTATTTACATATAAAATTTGACATCCAAAATAAGTGGCAATATAGGATATTAAAAAGACAAATTGTATATATGAATGAAATTTGTCAACTCTTGTTGCAGCATAACTGGATAGGGCCCTATCATCAGGTTAGTGTTTGCCTAGTAAGACTTTATTCTAGCTCTAGATTTGTGCTCCAAATAGAAAGCTATCAAATGACCACTATTGCAATTAGCAAGAAAGCAGTTTCTTAAAACATATCTGATTGAAGCACAAGTCAACTTTTTAGCTGACCCATGAAACCATAATTAAAGGTACAAAAAAATAGTTCAGTGACAATGCAAGGCGAAGCTTTGGACCAGATGACAATTCCAAACTTGACTGATGATGAATTAGCACAAACTAAATTAAGAATTCCATAAGGAATTATCCATATAACCTCAACAAGATGAAGGTTTGAAGCACGACTTAAGAGGACGAATGCAAATTCTCCTATCTGCGCTAGAGACAAGCCAACCTGAAAAGAAAGAAATAAGACAAGCATAATATGACAAAACAAAAACCAAAAAAATAAGAGAATGAAATTCAGACTCTTACAAGAAGGGAAGTCTTGTTATTGTATCCAAATCCTTTCACAACTAGTGTCACGACTAGTGTTTTTACAATAATTACTAGTATTACAGCTGCGAGCAAAATATCTACATGGTTCCACAGGAATTGAACATGTATTAGCATCCCAATGCTAGCAAGAAAAAGAGCTGCAAAGAAGTTACGGATGGGATCAATCTGCAGAAAGAAAGAACCAAAAGTGAGACAATATTAAAGAAAATATTGCAACTATAAAGCAATACTAGGAGAAACAATAAAACAAACGAGAACATCATTATAGTGTACCCTAAGAAAAATCTTAGTTCCACCTTAAGAAAGAGTTATTATTGAATTTTTATCAATGTCAATTTCATCAGTTTGTCAGCAAGTTCCAACTAATTACGAAGCCAAATTGCATCATAACAAATGTATAGCTTAGCTGGAGTCAAGTGATAGAGAGGATGAACAATCTACTAGAGATTAGCATATTCGATGTTTTCTTTCCACACACCATTAAGCATTAACCTTGAGATTACCTCATCTGACCTGGATACAAATGGACAAGGTAAAGCCCAAGATTTGGAATATGGTTGGGTCAGACCAATTCTAATTTGTGTGAAATCAAGGTTGGAGGCATCATACCTTAGGCCCTGAAGCCTTTTTTGTTCTTGCACAATGAATAACTAAGGGTGTAAAGCACAACACTAACACTTGAAATTGAGTTTAATGAAAAATATGTATGGAAATTGCCACGTTCCTAAAGGTTAAACATGAGTTATAACTTATAAGTGAAACTAAAAGGTTGGCCCAATTGTGCAAATAAAAAAAAAGGTAGCAAAAAAAAATAAAAAGGAAAGATTTCCTTCTGAGAAGTTTACACACAAATAAAAAAGTCTACATACTTAATAAAATTAATCAAACAGGGAAATTATCAATAGCATGAATCATAACTCTATTATGAGTCAAAAATACAGTAATGAAAAAGTACTTACTTGCTCGAGGGTATGTTGTGCAAGATCTGTCGTTGATATCATTACTCCAGCAGCAAAAGAACCCAGTTCAAGGCTCAAGCCCAGCTTGTCACTACACTGAGATAATGAAAAAGATAAATCTTGAGATAGAAACAACTTTAGATGATGAAATTCTAGAACTGGAGGAATAGCAGAAAACAACAGAAGATGAAGATCCCAAGGTTTAAATTATGTTTAATGTAAATAGGCAAAATGCATCAGAGGCAGTAAACAAAGATTTGAGAGAAAACTATTATGTTCATGTGTATAAGATTTTGAGTAAATAACATGAAAACAAGCATATAATTTAGATGGTGAGGGAAAATAAAGAAACACAAAATTACAAACAAACAAAAAAGAAGAAGAAGAGAGGATCAAATAGAGTTCCTCAGAGACACCAATAATTAAAGCCAATTCACAAACATTGCAAAATAAATTCCCACAACTCTAGACACTAAATGCAAATGTTGTAAAAATAGGAGAAAGATCAATATCGAATATAGATAGCCATACTTGAGGAACAGTTCTAAAGCCTTTTTTTTTCAAAAAAAAGAAAAAAGAAAAAAAAAATACTGACTAGTTATAAATGATAGTCAAGATTGAAATCCAGAACTCAGCATCTTCTGATCCAAATTGACCTAAACAATCCAAATCCCAAATATGATCTAAATTGGGCGAAGATTTATAAACCTACAAATTGATCCTATACCTGCTTACTATTCACACATAGGATCTCTACCCCAAACATCTTTGACTAGATAGAATTTAGGTTCCTTTCATCTCCTTATTAGAAGAATATTCTTTTTTTTATTATCACTATCATGCATATTAATTAATTTATCTTATAGAAGTGTCATTTGCTATATAAAGATAAAGTATATATTTGTTTATGCTTCGGCCTATCGGAATGATACTTTAAAAAATGTAATACTATAATATTGAAAGTGAATATATATGATAAATCATAAATGCGAAATATAGTTCTAGAATTAAGTAGAATCTTATGATCCAACAATTCAGTGCTACAATCTAAACTCATGGACATCTTTTTGTTCCCATGTAGGATCTCAATCTAACTACCTTGGTTAATAGTAAATTAAATTTAGAATAAAAATTAATATATATAGTCATACTCGACGGTCAATACTAAAAGATCTTTTTTCAAAAAAAAAAAAGATAAGAAAAATATGAACTATAATAGTAAATTAAACTTTGGTTGTCAATTCCAACCTTCGCTTCAAATGGTGAAGAAAAAGCGCAATTTGAAACTATCAGAAAAGAATGCCTATTTCATTAATATGATTTACCAAAATATGGAGCAGATTGAATTAGAGAGTGGATTATTATTCAGATGGTATAAAAATGTTATCAGAACCCACTAAACACATCAGTCTCTGGTGCTAATTGCATCATCAGTGTGTTGCAGCAAAAATACTAGTTTGGATGGCATTAGTTGATCAAACATTCATGAATACAAGTGGTGTCTACTAAAATATGGAACAATTTGATTGTAAAAGGCAATTGATTTAATTAAAAAAATTAGTGCAATAATTGAAAACATAAAAAAAAATTGTGCTAACATGGAGAAATAATCCAAAGGATAAGACTAAACAACCAAAGGGATATGGAACAAACCCAAGCAACCAGCAGACAAAATGCGACAGAGGCCAATTGATAAAGTTCATTGGTCTGCACAGAAGACATGCACATTGTAAACATATAATTGAAAATGTCATAAAAATTTGAGCATGATAACAAAAGAAACTTTTTTTGCACAAACAGCTTGTTACTTGGTTGAAAGTACCTGAGATGAAAGACTGATCATCAGCCTGAGAAACCATGGAACAGCAGTACGTGATAGTATAGAAAGAATTGCTAAAAAAGTGAACAGCATAATCAACCTGGTGACATTTTCATAAACAGGAACACAACAATTAATAAAATGTGAACATGAAGCAGAAGAGCCTGGAAGAATGATGTAGTATTCACAATCTGGGCATAAATTTACTATCAAATCTAAAAGCAGTGGCTAATTAGCCAAAATATAATGTACTACAATTACAATCCATGCACAGTGCATATTGAAACCCTTTAATTCATATTGACTGTACGGATATAAGTTATTGAATGATTAATTCACTAACCTAAACCAAAGATGAAACTGTTGAAGTGCTTCAATTTTAAGAGAAGTATAATTTTTCCCACATAAGATTGGATGGCAACGGGTTGGGTTCGGGCCGGGTTTGGCCAATCCCAGAACCCGCTCCGCCAGAAAAAAAAAATGAACACGGACCTGCCCCGCCTACTTTTTCAACTTGCCCTGCCCTGACCCCACTCAAAACCCGGTGGGTTCGGGGTGGGTTGGACCCGCCAACCCGCTAAGATATATATATATATATATATACGGGGCGGGTTCATTGAAACCCGTAACCCGCTTCTAAACCCGGTCAATGGGTTTAGATCCGCCCCGTAAACGGGGCGGGTTTAATACGGGGTCGAGTTTAAACCCGGTCCATTGCCTACATAAGATATATCCCTTTTTCATTTTTCTATCTGAGAAATTTTTTTCCTTGCACTTTGTCCATGTCAGTAGTTTATCCACCTCTTTTATGATATTATTTAAATAAGCCTAACTAAATTATTACATTCCAGGATAGGTAAAAATGTACTTTAACTCATCAGTTCTTTCATGCCTTCTTGCTTTGATGGATGACCAAGAGTTATGGAGTTGCACAACCACACTGCTACCAGGCAAATTCAAATTCAGAGATGAATTCTTGTTGTGACTAACCTTCATAACTCACTGATTCAACTGTGTACCATGGTGTGTCAACATGGAAGGTGTGTTAGGGAGAAAAAGTTCGCCAAAAGAAAGAGCTTGAGTGAGACCAAAAAGAAGACACCTGCACCAAAGTTCATACATCTCCAACTTCCAGGTGTATGATCTTGACCAATTGGATCCACTTCTCAAGTACCAACTAGTTTTGCAATCTCGCAACATATAAAAATCTTATTTAATTCACAAATTTGTTAACTAATCACCGTAAACAGTCACACATTTGGAGGTCAGATGCCTAGCTTCAGAGGGAGGCTCTAAGACCAAGATCAAATCAAAACCTTGAAGGAATTTAATCATTGCAATAAATACTCTGATTTCTTGAGTTTAAGGTACTTGAGCCTGCTATCAGGGGAGGGACAACAGCTCATCCCTTTAGACTTGAAGATCTTGAAGAAATATGACAATAAGTACTACAACAATCCCATTCAAGGATGCACACTACTGCAGTGAGATGTTTTTGGAGTATGCATTTGAGGATGCACCATGCAGTGAGAAGTTCATACAACTCATCTTGGATCATCTTTCTAAAGAAGAAAAGGCACGGAAAGAGATTATAAAATTTAGATTGCAGTTGTAGCTATCAACACAGCTTGTAATGTAGTTGTTTGTGAAATTTAATAGGGGTAAGAGCACAGAAATCAAGGGGAAAAGGAAAAAGTGATTTGCCAATAAGGGTAAATCTTAAGCAGACAAAGTGCACAGAAATCAAGGGGATAAGGAAAAAGTGATTTGCCAATAAGGGTAAATCTTAAGCAGACATAGTGCATCCCTAATTATGAAAGGAGAGCCATTCCATTGTCATGATGCAGCAAACAGTCCTAGTCAAAAGTAGTGATGACTTCTCTAATGTTCATCCCCTTTTAGTTCTTTAATATTTTCGTAATTATGTTAGAAATCTAGGATGTGGAACATTGAAATGGTCTACACCAAGCCACCACACTGATGTGCTAGTAGTGGAAGTCATCAATTACATCCTTGGGGGTGGAATTGTATAAGATTGAAATCAATCCGGTGAAAAGGTTGAAACTTTGCCTTAGAAGAGTGAGCTTTGGCTTATCTCTACATTCATTTGACTTATTCAATTATCTCTATGCATTAAGTTTATTAATGCTCATATCTCTTGATTGGAATAGGCAAATCCAAATTGTTTCCAATTTGTGTTAAACGCTCACTAGAATTATTATGACAAACACAATTCTTTTGTTTAATTAGTGACCAAAGTAGATACCCATTAGGCATCACGGTATTTGCATATATAGTGAACAAGTGTAGCACCTACCCATAGATCTAATGTCATTAGCATAAATGTGCATTCAATTAATTCAATGCAAATTTAATTCAATGCAAATGCAAGCATTTGACTTAATACATATGATGCAATATCTGGAGCAAAAGTATACATTTAAATTATACTATATCCCATAGTGGCATCATGGATTTACATGGTAACATGTATGATATTCATTGCATAATGCGTTTGTAAATGCAGTATATTTAATTAAGTTTGTTGGTATGTGCTTACATTTGATGGATATGCAATACGATGCACTTAATAAATCATCTCAGGCATGAACGTATATAAATAAAATAATACTCTAATTTGGATACTAAGGAAAGCATGGTAAATAATTGTTTTGAAATACACACATGTTAGATATGTTGAAAGCATGCATTTTCTCTGAATTTGCCTCTTATATTCTACTAATCATCCTTTATTTTTATTAATGCATATTTGATAAATGAGTATCAAAAGGTTGAAAGTAATTTGCTAGAGTAATGGTAATGCCAGATGCAACTAAGAAAAAGGAGATTCAAATGAAATATGTCAAAATCTTTAATGCATCTCTTGCAGGTGCACATAGGCATGTGATTGATTGCATTCATATGCTTCACTTTTGTAAAAGACCGCATCGATGATTATGAAAATAGATATCTATTTCCATAAATTATCTTTGAAATATGTGGATTATTGCATATAATAATTTGATAGTATGTGAAAATGGGGAGGCATTACATACAAGCATGCATGTTCAATTTCTCATCCTCCATGAATTTGGAAAATAGGATAAAAAAAATCAAAACGAGCTTCCACCTTTTCTTTTCTTTTTTTTTAATTGCCCAAAAGTGTAAACGGTTTTACATCTAACTAGATTACAGACTAGCCTATTCCTATATGTAACCATCTTCAACACCCAATTGGCGGGGAATTATTTATGAAGGTAAATTCAGGAATAGTTTCCCATCACAACTTCTAAACAACTAGCCAAAGTAATTTAAATACTAAAATAGAAGCTAATTAATGTTTATTTTAATAAAAACAAAATGTTGTGTTAATAAGATTTAAATACTACCATCATAAATGGTAATTGGACATAGCTAATGTATGGATCCTCCATATGTTAGAAGATAGCATAACGCCCATATACTATGGATCACAGATTGATATAATAGCTCTAAGCAATTACTTAACACAAAGACACAAAATTATTGAAAATTCAAACAGTTTACAAGGAAAAAAAAAACACTAGAGTGGACTTCAATGTCAAGATAAAATTTAGCTATATCTTTTGGCTAAAATTAACATAGAAAAATAACTTCACAAAATTAAAACAATTACATTTGAGATGAAAAATACTGGATTAAAAAACCTAATATATTACTTACGACTTGGTAACTGACATAAGCCCCTGGAAAATACCAGACGTGCCACCCAAAATGGGTAGTAGTGCAAACAGCAAGCCAACAGCACAATCCTAGCACAAGTTTCCACCAGAACAAACATAAATTCAATGATCTCAAGAAATTAGCATAGCACTTCCTATAAGTTTCTTAAAATTTTATTAATATCCCAGTTCATGCAAACAGGAACTATGCTGTGGAAGACTTATCAAAAAGGACTAGAAGAAACTCTTTAAAATTAATCCTAGCACCTGGAGTATGAGTGTCCCAACTGTAACTTGACCATGAAGAGCACTGATACTGTTCCTTTCCATCAAAAACTTCAAAACCTGCATCGCCAGGTTTGTTATTGTTAAAATTCTACTCAATGGGACTTAGACTCGAATGCTTCCAATGAATGATGATTTTCAAGTAAACAAGGATGAACGGTACTAATGTTTAGAAGAACATTGGGCATCTAAACTGCAAAACAACAAGAATTATTTCATCATGCTACAAAGGAACATTTTATTAAAAGACTACCTATTCAATACATAGAGAAGGTGAACCTGCTATTAAAACTATGAATTGAAACGAATCATTTGGGCCATTGTAGCTAGTTGATGATCAGAAGCCTCTGGTTGCTCATTGCAAATTGTAACCTCTCAACAAGGACCAAGTTTGAAATAAAAGGGCACAATAAAAGAAAGAATACCTGAACATTACATAGTTCAACAAGAATATTTTCATCTGTTGAACTACTTTCATCAATATTACTTTACACATGTAAAGGGTGTACTAAAAATTTAAAGGCAATGATTATTCAAGTTCAATCACAGGGGGAAAATGTCATATTTGTAAGCCTTTAAACTCACAAGACGACGTTCATGCAAACACTATTTGGGATCCATTACTTGCTTTCTCAAATAATTTTAAGAAATGGGATGTATCCATTTCTTGCTTTCTCAAATAATTTTAAGAAATGGGATGTAGATGATAAGAAATTAAGAATAGAAATTTACTAAGCAAGAGATGCTGTTAGTATTAACTTCTGAAGTATTTATCATTATATTCTCAAAGAACAAAAAACCCCTCTAACTAACATCATGGTTTAAATGGAAACTCACCACAGCGGTTGAAGACATAGATAAAAAGGCACCAACAAATATCCCTTCCGAAGTTTTGCCTCCGCATAACTGAAAAACAAACTCATATAAAGAATATACCACTAACCATTCTTGAGTGTAGCGAAGTACTATATATTGTAATTAGATATTCATAGAGTCTCAACAGTCAACACAGTAATTTAACTACATCCACAAAGCAAACAGCAGATACAGGAGAAATAGTGGGACTGACAAGGCTACATAAACATTAAAGTAAAATTTCAACAACTACAAGAACAGTAATAGGCAGCTAATATTAAATAAAATATTGATGACAATGTTCCAAGCTCTATGCCAAAGATTCCATGCATAGAAAATAAATTTAAAAAATCATTTTAATTCCCACTGGTAAATTCTTTTTAACTGCTGTTTGTAAGTGTCCAAAATTTTAAACTAGAACAAAGCAAAGCAAAATTCTTCTACTCATGTATACATAACATTGTATAAATCAATGAACTTAACATGCAATGCTAGCAACCTCTTAAAATTGAATTATTATTATTATTATATTTCATTTGCACAAACAAACCTAAGCCATACTTGAATCAAGATGCCATAAGAGTATGGTAAATAGGCAGAAAGCTTGTGATGAATGAAGTACACATAAATAACATAGATTCAAAATAAATGCTTTACTTTAGAATTAAAATTTATTTGCCATTCTGTTATTGTTACAATTGATTTTGTGATAATTTAAATCAGTATGGTACAAACATTGTGAATGTGTCTAACTTTAGCATGGTGTTTAGAATATGAAGGTACAGATTGAGCCTTTTCTAATACAGCCTGTATACTTTCTGAAACCAAAGGGCAAGAAATGACTTTCATTTTGCAGTCACGATGAATAAACTAAAGCTAAAGTAGGTTAGATTAGTATGAATCACATATGATAGTAGAAAGGATATTCCAACAAAAACAGTGTGTGTAACTTGCAAACATACCGATGCAATTATACCACATAAACACATAAATAGTAGAATTTGGAGAAATCCTCCACCAATAGCCACGGCGCGGACAACTCTAATCTGTAAGTGCAGTGTCAGTGACAGAGCAACTATAATAACATTAAGATTTATAACTTCCAAGTAACTTCAAAGTCAAGTATAAATTTTTGACAAAGTACCTTACTTATGGAGAAGTCCAAGCCCAAAGCAAAAAGAAGAAAGATTACGCCAAACTGAGCTACTGTTTCAACCTACATGCAGTAATGCCAAAGATGATTGCTAAGTACAAACAACATAGATAGTTGCCAATGTATTAATAAAAACATGATAAGTCAGATAAAAAATATTGATATTAATTACTACCACAAGATGTTTGCAACATTGCCAATCTTTGCAAAGTTCTTTATACTGATTCTAAGCAACGTTTGTTGGGTTATCATAATCTAGTTTCACAAGTAGAGCATAGTTCACTGAAAAAATATTCAAGAGTATTCTTTGTTTCTTTTGATTTATGAAAGTGGATTATCATAGCCAGATATAAATAACACTGATGAACAAATGAGATAAGTTTTTGGATACAATATAAAGTCATCAAACTCAATCATCAGAGTTGGCTTAACTTCAGAGTAGCCTTTCAAGTTTCAACGAAAGTAAAAACAACTTACTTGAACCATTTCACTAATAAAGCGAAAGCCTCCTGGTCCAATGATAGATCCAGCAAGCAAGTAGCCAGTAATTACCTAAAGTGCTTCATAAATCAGTAGATTTTAAAACACATAGTAAAGGGAACTGCAATTTGAGTGCAGTGTAGATAAAGAAAATAATAATGATGGCTAAATTTATTAATCAGTCAATGGAGATGATACTGATAAAGGAACACCATTTTCTAATACTTTAATACTCACTGGTTGCCCAGCACAGGCAAATGCAATTCCACCACATGTTGCAGACACAATAACCACCACCAGATCAGAAATCAACCTGCACAGCTCATCTATATCATGTAAGTCAAAGAAGTCATTCTAATAAAACCTTCGCAATCATAATCTAGAAAATTTACCTCAGGTCTAATTGTAATACTGGATACTTTGACTTTGGATTTGATATGATAAAGACATTATCCTGTTATAACAGGGTACATTGAAAATTGAATACTCTAAATGATGAAAGGTCAATATGTACATAGGCAAAACTGAAAACAGAAAAGATTCACTAATTTTATCAGTGTATACAACAAATTATCTAGCATTCACACTTTTGCAATTTGGGCAAGTAGTTGTCGTACCTTCCGATCTATTAAGGTAGGAATGTCTTCAACTCGGTTCTCATTATCCAGATTAAAAACATCATGAAACTGAAAGGATCTAGAGAGAAAATAAGATAGTTTAAGGAAGTCATTTGGTGAAAAATAATTTTACATCCATTTACAAATAAAACAAGCAGTGCAGTACATATTCCCAAGTACTCAGAGTCAGATATATTGATCTTATCCCTCTATTGAACTTTATGCAAACCATTTAAAAGAATAGAAATGTAAATAAAATATATATTAAAAGAAAGGAGCACATACTTTTCCTCTTTGGTCTCATTCTTCTTTGTAGTGACTCTAGCTACAGTCTCCAGAACTGCCTAGTATACCAAAGAAGACTTATCCCTGTTAAGTTCTCAAAATGCATATTGTTGCTAGTGCCTCACTAAATAAAGTTAGGTAAAAATGAATAAATAATAATAATAATGAAAAGTAAATCTGTTGGAACTTCATGTATTCATGTAATAAGTCCACAGTGAATTCAGTCAGCATCATGAAGCAATGTAGTTGTTGAGAACAAGGTTCAAAATCTCGAGCCATGTTAGAGTTTTAGTATTTGATCGGAAAGATAATATGTTCTGATATATGATGCCAATGATGAATTAGAGATGCAAGGAGGAAGGAAATAAAAAAGAAAAAAGATATATAGTTAAATGTTTGTGTTCCATCTGAAATGGTACTATATCACTCTGTACGGACTGACATAAGCTAAAAAAAAGTTAAACAATATTTATCTCAATTCATCTTAAGCACGTATTGTAGCATATCAAGGGGGGTGTCGGATGTCAAGTGTCGGCATGACACAATACTCATCGATATGATAGATATAGCGGCACAGGAAGTATTACATGTGTCAAGTAATATTGAGTTTTTGTAATTTATTGAAACGATGCTCGACACTATACAAGATTTCAAACTATGGATAAGAAGCATTGTGAGGATGAGAATATACCTCTAGAAAAGCTTAAGAAACTACAAATCTTTTGAAAGGACAGAATTATGAACATCAAAAGAACATATTCAAAAAGTACAATAATCTACATCCAGTAACTTCCTGACAGATACATGCCAGCATCAAGATTGGTGCTATAGCAAAGACCAGATATAAGTAACATCAGTTAATAATACAAATAATAGGGTCAAAATAGATTTAAACAATGAACTAGTTAATTCTCACCAATAGCTGTTAGAGATAGTTTTTATTGTCTAGTTGTATACACAAATCAATTGTTTAGCAAGGTTTCTGTCATCATTCTTCCTTGCTTCTATTCTTTATAACACATACCAACTAGACAAAAGCACCTGCAAATTACTATCAATATCTCCAAGCTTGTTATGTTCAAATGAGGCAGCCCAAACTGCTGCAATTATACACCACAATCAGGAGGCACAGATCTTTCAAAATTAACACCAAGATATCCATTAAATGTGTTTCTACATATTTAACTCCATCTGCAAGATACCACTGACAAGATAAGATAATCGACTTATTAGGTACAAAATGTTATCGTCACAACTTAGATTTCCAGCTTGGTAATATGCCTCCTACCAAGATCTAGCTTGAATAAGAAACAAAGTTAACTCCAGTTGAAAATGCTGAGCATGGTAAATACAACCAATAAAATCATCATCAAACACCTACAACTACATTGACTTAACTTTTAATTCTCACAAAGGCATGTTGACTATGTACAACTGTGCTTCGTACTTGTTGGGAAGAACGACAAGAAACAAAGATGGAGGAAAAAGCTAATTCATCTGTAACTGAAAGAGTAAGGCTAAAAGACAAATACTTATGCATAAAGCTCATCTTTGATGAAAACACTCATCTAAACATTTTTATAAACTATACCTGGTTTTCAGCAACACTATTGTTGAAGCCACCACGGTCAATTTCTGCAGAATAAATGAAATGGTTAGATTGATCAACTTTTACTTTAAAATATAAAACTTCAGTTGAAGTCAATGAAATACAATATATCTCACAAAAATAACAAAAACAAATAAATGTTATGGCTACAAGATGAAGGATCGGAAACTTCATTTTATGAACTACTAAAGCCTGATTTACAAAATTCCCAGAACCCACGCTGAATTTTGAGGCCTATTAATCAGATCTCGTAAATTAACAACTAAATGAGCCTTAAAAGCAACCCCTAAAGCAGCCGACCAACCAGACTCTCCTACAAGAGACATAATTAGTCCAATGGTACAATTTCAACATCGAACATAGTGGAACTTCTTTCCAGAAAATACGAGAAAATGAAGAAAGAAGACGCAAAGGACCTTAAAACCTAAAATGGGCGTTTCTAAGTTCATCCCCATATTAAAGACCAAGTGACCAAGGATAAGGAAGCAGAGGTCCAGCCTGTAAGAACCCCTAGCGATCTACCACCGGAACACATTGCCACACGTCAACAAACTCAATCCGGATAATAAAGGAACGACAGACTAAGAATTCAGATCTGCACGAACCTCCACCATTCTGCTCGTTCTCCGGAAACTCCTTCTCGAGTGCACGGTCGATCATGTCGGCGAAGCTGTCCTCCTTGGCGGACTCCCCCTTGATCACCTCCGTCGCATTGACTACCTCCGAGTCGGCGGCTCCAGACAAGTAGACCACCCTGGAGAAGAAGATGGTGACGAGGAGTAACGACGTAATGGGCGATCCGGCGAGGCGGAGGGTCCCCATCGGCAGCGGCGGATCAGGTACAGTCAGAAGGTCCGAAAGCGAGAGAGAAGAGTTGGGGGGACGGCGAGGTCCGGTCACCACCCCGGCTTCTTCATCTTCTCTCTTTTGACTCCTCCGCTGGATCTCCTTAATTATTTTACTGTGATTTGGGCGGAGCACCGGAAAAGCCAAGCTTGGGTCGTGAGCATCCCACGGAAGCCGAAAGCTTGAGATCGCACGGACGCAACGACCGCATGAAGTATCTTAGGCTGTTTGGGACCGTCCGATGGAAGCAAATGAGAAGGTTATTTTCACACCGACACTAGGTAATGCAATTGATTTGCTAGGCGAATTAATCTTCATTAAACCAAATTAAATATCCATGCATGCTTACGTGGAAGTTACTTGTAATATTACTTATTTTTTAAAAATATTACAAATATAGGATTAAAAAACTAATAATAATTCACATCTGTGTAATAAGAGAGCTTTATATATATATATATATATATATATAACGTAAGTTGGCTCTATAGAAATTTTATATGGACAACAACATAAATTAGTAAGTACAAATGGACCCAATATAATAAATTAAGATAGTTTTATTGAAATGGCAATAAAGTGATCCATAATATTAATCTTATTATCTTGTAAGCAATAAATTTTTATTAAGTAGAGTTTTTTTTTATAAAAACAATTATCGTATTCTCACAATCGGTTACAACAAAAATCAAGCTGTAAAAAGGGCTGAGAATCCTATTCGTAAAATTGGGCCTAACTTTGAAAGCCTAAGTTCAAACATATCAATTGATTTCGATCTAAATTCATCCTGTTACGATAGAATTCGTATAAAATAAAAAATATATAAAATATTAAGAAATAAAAAAAATATTTTCTAATAATAAATATTCTCTAATAATATATATATATATATATATATATATATATATATATATAATACTAGGAAATAAATAAATATTCTCAAATAATAAACATTCTCTAATAACACATAAAATATTAGGAAATAAATAAATATTTCCTAATACACCCGAAATAAATAAATATTTCCTAATACACCCCTTCAAGATGGTGTCCCAGAAATTACATCAATCTTGCTACAAATAACAAACAGTCAACGTAGAGAAAGTGACTTGGTAAGTACATTGATCAATTGATCCTTAACAGGAATATTAGTATTCGCAGTTCGGAGGATTGTACTATATCACGAACAAAGTGATAATCAATAACTAGATGATTCATCCGAAAGTAAAAAAATAGGATTAGCTGAAAGATAGGTGACATCCAAATTATCAATGAAAAGCACATCGAAGAGCGTGGTAACCGAAAAAGTAAGTATATCAAAAGTGACTTAATTTATTAGATCTCAGATGTCATAGAGGCAATGATGCGATATTCAGCTTCAGTTGAAGAGCGTGCAACCGTGCGCTGCTTGGTAGATTTCTAGGAAACTAAATTAGCACGTTGAAAAATAACAAACACACCAATAGAACATCGATCATCCGGATGTCTTGCCCAATCCATATCTGAGAAACCATGAAGAGTAAGAGGTGTATCCGTAAGAAGACGAATGCCAAGATCCCTAGTACCATTGAGCTTGTTGACTACAAAGGAAATACAAGATGAGTCATACAGAGATGTTGTAAGCCCCCAATCACCTGTCGGAACTTTGTTGTATCAAAAGACAAAGACCCATCAAAGCAAAGTAAGATGAGAGCTAGCAGTAATAAGAGTGGAAATCAGCTTGGAGTCAAGTATATTATGTTTGAAGAGAAGATCAGTGACATACTTTTGTTGGGACAAGAGAAGACTATTTGATGTTGAGCAAACCTCAACACCGCAGAAGAGGGAAAGAGTCTCAAGATCCTTAATCATAAATTTTGCATGAAGTTTAGATACTGTTGTTGGTGCGTTTGGAACTAATGATCGAACCTGAATTTTGATAAATGACAAGTCGATTAAAGCTAGATGTGTGGTTGATCTAACCTTATTACCGAGTGCGCAGGGTTGACTAACTTGACTAGTCAAAAGGACCAAACATCAGGCAAGAAGTCCAGATGTGGGATTCTGACAGGAGGTTAGGATGTTTGATTCTCGATGGGTTGAAATCCATATGTGCGCTTCCAATAGGAGGTCAGGATGTTCGATTACTGATAGATTGAAGTCTGGATGTGCAATTCCGGCAAGAGGTCAGGATGTTTGATTCCTGATTGGCAAAGTCCGGATGTGCGATTCCAACAGGAAGACCTAGTGGGTTAGATTAGATGTCAAGAAGATAACTTGACACTTGGTAAGTGAAAGTAAGTCACTGGAAGAGAGTGACTTGATGAGGATGCATCCTAGTTGAGGGGACAATAGGCGTCGATCTAATTTAGGTCCATTTCAAAAACCTAAATTGAGACCCTAATTAGATCCTGGTCTCAAGGAGATAGGATCTAATTACTAATTATTACTATTTTTATTGTGCTAATTTTGTTTTATAGGTTATTGCTTGTTTTGGGCTAACATAAACTTGCAGGGCAAAAAGAGCACAAGTTGCCTTGGGTGAATAGAACCCAAGGCGTCTTCCATGCGATCATGGAAGGTGCCTTCAGCCGGATTACGCAGAACACATTGTTGGAGCAATCCCAATGGTCCGGGGGACCATGTGTTTTGGTGTTTGGGCAAAGGGTTTAAGTTAGTATTACCCTCGTTATTTGATATGTGTACTTGAGTTGTGCAGGACTGCAGGTGACACATGTGACTCAAGTTGACGGCTTCGGGTCCGGTGAAGGATGGAGCATCCGAGGGACCGTGGACAAGGCAGCGAGGACAAGGGCCGAGGGAAGCGACTTCGAGGCATACGCGAAGGATGGCATTGGGGACGAGCCGCGGGCTTGGATGCATCCGAGGGACGAGAGCCAAAGGAAGTAAGCTTGAAGGCAAGAGTTCAAAGCTGCAAAGAAAGCGTCAAATGAGTCATAAGGGTGAGGGTACGAGTGCATGAGAGATTGTACTCGGAGTAAAATACTAGTTTTAGGGGTTACTGTAGCGGCACTGTAGAAGTTACTGTAGCGCACTGTAGCAGTCGACTGGTGATGGATCAGTCGACTGATGCACTGTAGCAGAACCGTTGATAGAGCCGTTGGGCTGGCACCAGTCGACTGGTGCAAGGACCAGTCGACTGGTAACGGGTAAATCAGGTTCTGATTTGTTCCAAGCTCTATAAGAAGGAGCTTGGTATGGCCGGCCAAGGTGACGAAATTGGACTTGGTTAAAGTCTAATTAGTAGTCTACTTGTGCTCAAGAGATCTTTGTGTGCCAAGAGGTCTTGGTTGGAGTTGTGGTGAGGTTTCTCCACCCACAAGGAGGTTGAGCTAGCCAGAGTTTGCCGGGGACTAATCCACCGACGGATTGAGGGATCGTCCACCTTACGGACACGCCGTGGAGTAGGAGCAAGTTATCTCCGAACCACGTACACGCCTTGTGTTAGGGTTTGTGTTTGGTTTGTTGTCTTCTTCCTTCTTGTTTTAGGTTAACTTTCGTATTTGTTAGTTTGCTTTTGTATTCCGCTGTGCACTAACATTATAGGAAGTAAAGATTTGGGTGAGATGCTATTCACCCCCCCCTCTAGCGGACGTCAAGGTCCTAACACACTTCGGCAACGATAAGAAGCTGAAGTTGCGAGATAAGTTTTGGGGATTGAAGGCTCCTTTAATGCTATGGAAGGCGCCTTCAACACTCAATAAAAGAGACATTCGACTAAGGTTTTCACAACACTTCTACTACAAGCTTCTATGCATCCGTTTGACATTTTGACTACTTCAGCTTTGTGTTGCTACTCTGCCATGACGCTACTGCACTCGACTATTGCTGAGGAGTCGTCCAACACCGAGCAAGATCCGATCATCTTCAAAGGTATTGGGTAACGAACGTTTATTATTGTACTTAATTTCTGCATAAAGAAAAATGTAGCGTGTTACACTTGTCCTGACTTTTTGATTGTACTCGTTTCTCTCTTACAGTAGTTCCGGAAGAGGTTATTAGCATATTATCTATCAATAGATCCGCGAGACCTAGGTCTTGAAGTAGGAGTCGCCGAAGGCTCCGACCCAAGTAAAACCAACCGAGTTTGAGTTTTCTGTTTTGCTTTCGTGTTTAATTTTTTCCGCTGCATACTTATTTTAAAACTGAAAAGGATAAAGTTTTTAAAATCACGTGATTCACCCTTCCTCTCACATGTGTCTTAATCCAACAAGTGGTATCAGATCAAGGTCGCTCTAAATTGGTGAAACCATCAAATAGGGGGTTCTTTTATTTTTAATATATATATATATATCTCGTTTTTGATTAAAAAAATATTCTTACACTTTTTTTCCATTTTAATTTTTTCATCATGAGTCAGAATTGGTGAAATATCTTATTTGACAAAAAATTTCATAATATTTTTTATTATTATTTTGTTACTATTTTATTTTTTTTTCTTGAAATTAGTGAAACACCCTTATTTTCTTATCTCCCACACTACTTATCCCAAGATATAGTATTGGAATATTCGTGAGTTCTTTTCCAGTGTTGAAAAATGGTGAATAAAGAAATGTTCGGGCGAAATGTCAACAAACCACTTCCATACAAGATATACAAGAAGGAAGAATACAATCTATGGAGGATACAAATGGAAAACTTCATCTTGATGAACGACTTCGATGGTGGCATGGCGTTGAAGCGATTTTCTCAGAATTCGAAAGCAAACCAAAAAGTAATAAAGTTAATTTCATATTTATTACCTAACAAAGTTACATGTAGGATAAGAAAGGTCAAAGATGACCGCGAGTTTTGAACCCGCCTGGCCAAGCTTCATGAGGAGCCATTGAAGCTAGAGGATTAAGTTAAAAGTGAATCCAGACTCGAGTCAAATCCAACGGAGAACAAATTAAGGCGTGCACTTAAGGTTAGTATAATTTACCAAAATACCCCAGTAGTAGTTTAAATAATCTACATGATAATTTAGATAAATATGAAATTATCCCGTGTATGGTGCATGATAATTTAGATTTGCATGATTCAAATATAATTAAACATTTAGAACTACAAAATAATCTAGATTTTGATCAAGTCAATCAAAACTTTGACCAAATCGGCATCAACCTTGATTTGGTCAAATAGAACAATGACCAAATCAATTTAAATAAATTAATTAATTCAAACATTAAGATAAATTTGAATTTAAAAATTAAAAATTAAAAATAACAAAATAGATCTAGATAAAATTAATAAATACATTAATAAAATATTTGATAATATAATGTCAATCTAGAAGTTTCTATCCAACAAAATACTTAAATTAATAAAAATTAAATCTTAAGGATAAATCAATACATAAAACTAATATAATAAATTAAACTAATAATATAAACTTAAAAGATAAAGAAAATATAAGAATAAAATCAAATAAATTTGAAATTAAATATTAAAAATAAACATTTAAAGAAAGATAATTCCAACAACTTAACCCATTCAAAATCAAGAATTAATAAAAACTTAAATATTAAATATAATCTTTTAAACAAAGATAATTTAAATAATTTAATAAATTCAAAATTAAAAGAAAACTTACATCATAAGTATACTCTTTTAGAGAATGATAAGTTAATCAACTTAATTAATTTAAAATTAAAAAAATTAAACTTAAATTATAATTAATTAAAAAATAATTAAATTTAACTAAAAAATGATTAAGCCTAATTAAACCTAAACAAAAACTTAAATGGAAAATCTATAATTCAGGGGAGACTCCAAATCAGTTTACATCTCAAAAATATAATTAAACCTTACATGATCCGGTGGTAAGGTGGGGTCCATCCGGTAGGAGGTCAAAGTGGTCAACGTCCTAGGCATGAGGCTGATCGGGCGAGCTACCTTCATGGTCAGCATGAAGAATAGCTGATCCGACACTTCGACAGCTCGGTCAGATACCGAGCTTCCGACGCTCATAAAGCTCAAGCAGGGAGGGACAAAGGCCGAGCGGACGTCTCGCTTGGCTAAACAGTGGACGCAACCTCGACCCGGCAAGCAGGGCTCCCTCGCTTGGCAGGGCGGAGCCGGGTAGCAGATCATTGGCCGAGCGGACGCTCGGTCCGACCATTATATCACCCAGATGACAGACTGACCGAGCGACTCTCCCGCTCGACCCAATAACAGACAAGAGGGGCAGTTGGCAGTATCTTCCTAGGGACTAGTGTCACCGACGGGCTGCATGGTTGGCGGCATGGTCGGGCAGAGAATCGTACGGTGGAAGCTTCTACTGTCACGTCAGGGATATGCTCGGGCTGTTCGGGTATGGCGTCAGACACGCTTTTCTGACACGTCCTTTCCAGGTATGCTTTGAGAAGCGCGTACACCTTGGGAAGCATGCACGCACCTCCTGGTAGCCCTATTTAAGGACCCCCAGGCTTCGACGGAGGTATGTTCACTACTGTAGCTACAGTTACACTACTGCTCTCTTCTCTTCTCTATTGCATTCGCTTGCCGCCGGTGACTGACTTGAGTGTCGGAGGGTCATCGCCGGGGAACCCCTCCCTGGCTCGGCACTAACGACTTGTGGTTGCAAACTCAGCTCGTTGGAGGTCCACATCATCTTCAGTCGACATCTAGTCAACGTGAGTGTCATCTCCCCAGCGTCCGTCAACTCACTCTCGGATAGGATCAAATTTAGCGCCGTCTGTGGGAATGTACCTGAATTCGAGCCGAGAAGATGGAAGAAGCTGGACGTGTCCACACCGTGACGCTCATGCAAGAAGAGCTCAACGCGCTTATACAAATACAGGCGACAAAAATAGTCGAGCAGCAGCAACAAAAGGCACTAGCCAATCGGCTGACGCAGCAAGCAACATCAACCTCGGGAGGCCAAGCGGCTCAAGAAGACCGGCCGGAGTAACTCTCCATATGGGGACAAAATAAGCTGCCGACCGACACTCCTGGAGAAGCTCCTCCTATTGGTGCAACATCCCTCAGGTCAAGGTTGACCAAGCTTGAGTCTTGGTTTGCGTTTCGATGTTTGACAATACAAGGTTGATTGAAGAAGAGTCAAGTAGGTCAAGGATTGACCGGATACTTGACTGAGAAGTCCTAACTAGGATGTTAGGCAGAAGGAAAATCCTGGTGAGTGAAGCCAGGTGAAAGACCTAGTGAGTGAAGCTAGGCAGTGAGGAAATCCTGGTGAGTGAAGCCAGGCAAAGGAAAATCCTGGTGAGTGAAGCCAGGTGAAAATCCTAGTGAGTGAAGCTAGGTGAAAGACCTGGTGAAGCCAGGCAGAAGAGAAGTCCTAGTGAGTGAAGCTAGGCAGAAGGGAAGTTCTGGTGAGTGAAGCCAGGCATGGGGAAATCCAGATGGGTCAAGGTTGACCAGACATCTGATGAAAGTCCAAGTAGGTCAAAGGGATTGACCGGATACTTGGCACGAGGAAGAAAAGTCTAAGTAGGTCAAAGGGATTGACCAGATGCTTGGCAAGAGGAGAAAAGTCCAAGTGGGTCAAAGGGATTGACCGGACACTTGGTGAGAGAGTCCTAGATGGTAAAGGGTGACCGGATGCTAGGTTTTATGTACCAACAAGTCATGGTTGACTGGATGTTGGTTTAGGGGGCTTTGGACTTGGTTTTGGGTAAAAACCAAGATCTGGATTGATCAGCCGATTGATTCAGCAGATTTGGATTGATCAGCTGATTGATCCAGCAGATCTGGATCGATCGCCGATCGAATGGATCGATCGACCGATCGATCCGGTGAGTCCACGCGACAAACCCTACGGATCGATCGGTGGATCGATCCAGAGGTCCCAATCGATCAGTGGATCGATTGGGAGCTGCTGTTTATGCGCGATAAGCCCTGGATCGATCCACCGATCGATCCAGGCTATTCCAGAGAACACAGAGGCGCTCTGGATCGATCCGTGGATCGATCCAAAGCCTCCCCGATCGATTGGGAGCAATCCAATCGATCGGGATCCGACCGTTGGCGTCGATTTAAGCCGCAGGCGTTCATTTCCTACGGCAGAACTTCACCGATTCACTCCAGATACTCTCCAGCACCTCCATAGCTCTCTCCAAGCTCTAGATCGCTAGTTCTTGAAGATTCTTGGTGGCTTTTCCAAGTCAAGAGGCGGATCAAAAACAAGAAGAAGAAGTTAGGGTTAGGGTTTTTATTGTACATCTTGTAAGCTTTTGCTTATCTTGTATTTCCCTTTCTTCTTCTTGTATTGAGAGTGTTGTAGGGCTTCTCCGCCTTCGGTAGTTACCGAAAAGGAGGGTTTTATTAGTGGAGGGTGCGTGAGTAGGTGTGGATCCTTGGACTAGTCACCTCTTGTGAGGTGGATACCAAGTAAACCATCCTTGTTAGCGTTGTATGCTTTTGTTTCTTATATTTCCACTGCATACCATCAAAGAAATGAGCAACGCCAACGACGAGCACGCGAAGAGCTATTCACCCCCCCCCTCTAGCTACTTTTCGTTCCCAACACCTCCCACACCCATTCCGTTTCACTGGGCGTTGTTTCAAACGCCCTCCGAAATAGCGCAAGCAAATCAAGAGCAAGGATCCACATCAGATGAAGCTCCCGTACGAGACGTGCGAAAGGGCAAAGCGAGCCGAGCTGGTCTTTCTCCCGAGTGGATCAATCGACAATTCTCCGAGGCAATCCTGCAAGATCCACTGCCAAGGCATTACGCCCCCTTGGCGATCGGAGAATATAACAAGTCGACCGGCCCAGATAACCATCTCGATAAGTTTGATAACGCCACTACTCTTCATCAGTACACAGATGGAGTCAAGTGCTGAGTTTTCATCACTACGCTCTCCGTCTCGACCCAACGGTGGTTCAGAAGGCTGCTGGACGGGTCTATCCAAAGCTTCAAAGACTTCCAAACGGCTTTCCTCCACCACTTTACGAGCAACAGACGCTATCAAAAGACAAGCGTCAGTCTGTTCTCCATGAAGCAAGGGCCAAGAGAGACTCTCCGAGCCTACATCCAGCGCTTCAACCAGGTGGCGATGGATATCTCCTCGGTCTCATCTGAGACCATGATGAACGCATTCACACAAGGGCTCGTGGATGGGGACTTCTTCCGATCGCTCGTCAAGAAGTCGCCCCGCAACTACGACCACATGCTGAAGAAGGTCAACGAGTATATTAATGTAGAGGAAGCTCAGGCAGCAAGAAGGAAGGAGGCACCGTCCGAGCCACCCTCGAGCTGAAGGAGTACGCCCACACCAGGAAGCAAGGCCACACGTCGTCCAACATGTTGTTGCCGAGCGGTCGAGACCCAAGGGAAAGGTATAGACCCCTTTGTTCTGCTCATTCCATCAGTCTGCAACTCACAACACCCGCGACTGTCGCGGATTCAACCCGATCGCCCAACCGGCGCCTAAGAGTTATCGTCGTTGGCCCCCCTCTCCTGACCGATGACACGAGCATCATCGTTCCGATCAGCGAGAGGACGCAAGAAGATCCCTGCAGCAACCTCGTCGGAGAAGCACCAATCCAACCAGAGACGCACGTGACCGAAGCATGTCGTCCGCTCGGGAGGAAGAAAATAGATGTAACACCGCACGGGGTGAAATCAACATCATCGTTGGTGGGCCGACCAGCGGAGACTCCAACCAAGCCCGAAAGTCCTATGCTCGACAGTTGGAGATCCATGCTGTAGGTTGCAGCAGGGAAAAGGCGAGTGGACCAGAGATCAGCTTCGGCCCCAGGGATCTTGAAGGAGTTGAAGTGTCGCACGATGACACCCTCATTATCCGAGCGGTAATTGCCAACTATACCATTCACCGTGTATTCGTTGATACTGGCAGTTTGGTCAACATCATCTTCAAAAAAGTGTTCGATCAACTCCAAATCGATCGTGGAGAGCTACTACCGATGACAACCCCCACTTTATGGGTTCACTGATAATGAGGTCCAACCGATCGACCAAATCAAGTTGGCCATATCACTAGGGGAGGAGCCGCTCAGAAGGACGAGGACCACGAACTTCATCGTGGTAAGCGCCCCCTTTGCCTACAATGTCATTCTGGGCCTATCAGCCCTCAATGAATTCTGAGCGGTCGTCTCGACCTTCTGTCAGAAAATCAAGCTCCCAGTGGAGGATCGGGTCGGAGAAGTAAGAGGAGATTAGTTGGCCGCTCGGCGCTGCTACGTCGAAATTGTCAAGACAGAAGCAAAGTCCGCTCGGAAGACGCCCCGGCTGGAGGTAAGTGCCATAACCGAGAAGCCTCCTTTAGTTTATGAAGAAAAGGAGGAAGTACAGATACATCCGGGCCAAGCAGAAGTGACGACCTTCATAGCGTCTGACCTGGAAGCCGAGCAGAAGACCGAGCTGATTAGATGCCTTCGGCAGAATCATGATGTCTTTGCATGGTCAACACATGAGTTGCCGAGCATTTCCCCGAGCGTCGCGTAGCATGAGCTCCACGTCCGATCGGACGCTCGGCCGGTGAAGCAGAGGAAGAGAGACTTTAGTGCTGAGCAGAATCCGATTATCCGGGCGGAGATTGAGAAGCTACTGGAGGCCGGCCACATACGCGAGGTTCAGTTCCTGAGCTGGCTCGCTAATGTGGTGCTGGTCTCCAAGCCAGACAATAAATGGAGGGTCTGCATCGACTTCCGAGATCTTAACAAGGCGTACCCAAAGGACTTCTATCCCTTCCCCAAGATAGATTAGATGGTAGATTCCACAATCGGGTGTATGCTGGACGCATATCAAGGGTACCATCAAGTGCCTCTCGCCCGTGAAGACCAAGAGAAAGTCAGCTTCATCACTGTCGACGGTACGTACAGCTACAACGTAATGTCGTTCAACCTAAAAAATGTAGGAGCCACCTATCAAAGACTGATGAACAAAGTGTTCCAGCGGCAGATCGGTTGCAACATGGAGGTATATGTCGACGACATACTAATTAAATCCCTACGATCCGCCGATCTCTGTACAGATATCAAGGAGACCTGCCAGATCCTCCGGATGTACAGAATCAAGTTAAATCCTCAGAAGTGTCTATTCGGCGTGAAAAGTGGGTGCTTCCTGGGATATATCATCATCGAGCGAGGCATTGAGGCAAACCCCTGCAAGGTGAAGGCACTTAAAGATATGCCACCACCGAGAAACTTAAAGGAAGCTCAGCGCCTCACCAGCCGGATAATAGCATTATCACGGTTCATCTCCAAGTCGTCCGACCGGAGCCTTCCTTTCTTCAAGATTCTACGCCGAGCCACCAAGTTTCAGTGGGACGAGGAGTGTGACCAGACCTTCGAGGAACTCAAGGTGTATCTGAACTCGCTACCTGTACTAGCTAAGCCTACTGCCAGTGAACCACTCCGAATCTATCTATCTTCGATCGATCACGCTGTCGGCTCGGTGATGGCCGAACAATGAAGAACAACCAGTGTACTTCTTGAGTTATATATTAAAGGATGTTGAATCTCGCTACACTGGTCTTGAGAAGCTCGCATTTACATTGGTACTCGTCGCTCGGAGGCTCTATCCTTATTTCCTCACTAACACTATCATTGTGATGACCAACAACCCTCTGGGAATAGTCCTGCTTAACCCAGAGGCGTCCGGTCGGTTGATCAAATGGACAACAGAGCTCAGCGAGTTTGATATCCAATATCAACCCCGAACGACCATCAAGGAGCAGTCCTTGGCAGATTTTGTCACGAATGTACAAAACCCTGAACCCGACTCGATTTGGAAAGTATATGTGGATAGGTCGTCTACCCGGCAGGGCAGTGGGATCGGCATACTGCTTATCTCCCCACAAGAAGAGCGGGTGTAATTGTCCGTTCAGCTAGAATATCGGACAACTAACAACGAAGCTGAGTACGAGGCACTTATAGCCGACCTACAAGCCGCTTGGCATGTCGGCGTCGGCAAGGTGCTTATCCACTCTGACTCTTAATTAGCTGCTCAACAACTGATTGGGGCATTCGAGATCGGTAACACGCGGCTCAAGTTGTACGTTGAAGCCTTCGAAAAGCTGAAGGCAAACTTTCAGGAGATGATCATCTCGAAGATCCCTCGAGCAGAAAACCAAGCGGCAGACGAGCTAGCCAAATTGGCAAGCTCACTCTCGTCGGTCGTCATTGCGCAGTCGATTGAACAAGTATCTTTGGTGGCACACGTCGATAGGATGGAGGGGCTCACTTTCCCTAGCGATTAGAGAATGACCATAGCCGAGTTTCTACGATCGGGAGCTACGTCGTCTGATCAGGAGGAAGCTCGCTTATTGAGAAGAAGAGCTAGTCATTTCACCCTAGTCGGGGACCAGCTCTACAAGAAAACCTTCTCCAGGCCATTGCTTAAATGCGTCGGATCGAGGGACGCCGACTATATACTGCAAGAAGTACATCAAGGCTCCTATGGAGAGCATCCGGGAGGTCGGCCGCTAGCAAGGAAGATTCTGTTGGTCGGGTACTTCTGGCCGACTCTACAAGAGGATGTCGCTCGGACAGTAACTAACTGCATGTCCTGCCAGAAGTACCACCACCTCTCCCACTGGCCGACCGAAGAGATGAAGGCTTCCACTGTGTCATGCCCGTTTGACCAATAGGGCATGGATATTGTGGGACCCTTCCCCATGGCGACCAGGCAGCGAAAGTTTTTGCTCGTCGCAATGGACTACTTCTCTAAGTGGGTTGAAGCCGAGCCGCTGGCGAGAATAACCGAGCAGATGGTCCAAAAATTCATCTGGCAGCATATCATCTGTCGGTTCGACATTCCGTGTCAACTCATCTCAGACAATGGTAGACAGTTCGCTGGATGGAAACTCAAAGAGTGGTGCAAGGAGTATGCCATCCAGCAGGCCTTCACCTCCGTAGCATACCTTCAAAGTAACGGACAGGCTGAAGTCACCAATCTGGAGATTCTACGGATTTTGCAAGTTCGGCTCGACCACAGCGAAGGGAGTTGGGTGGACGAGCTCCCCAACGTGTTATGGGCAATCTGCACGACCCCTAAGGAAGGCACGAGGGTAACCCTGTTCTACCTGGTGTACGACGGTGAAGCGGTCATCCCGGTCGAGGTTGGAGTCGAGCCCAATCGAATACAACACTATAGCGAAGACAACGTCGAGCGGAGGCTTCTGGAGCTGGACTTTGTGGATGAGACGCGCGGCAAAGCAACCGTTCAGCTGATGGCTTATAGGCATAGGATGAGACAGAACTACAATCGACGGGTGATCCCGAGGTCGTTCCAGGTCGGCGACCTCGTGTGGAAGAAGGTGAAGCCGGTCGGTGACGTCACTAAACTAGAAGCCCCGTGGGCTGGACCATTCAAAGTCGTGGAGAAGCTCCGCTCAGGAGCCTACTACCTAGAGGATGAACACGGGCGAAAACTAGAACGTCCTTGGAGCGCAAACCATCTCCAGTCGTACCAAGCTGGATGAAAGGCGTGCCAATGTAATTGAGGTGTACTCTCCGTTTTTCCTATTTCCTTTGAGTGCAGGATTAGAATGAAAAATGAAAGGTTACCAAAATTCTTGTCGAGTGGCGACGTTAAACCCAGGTCTCCACCGACGGTCGAGCGGCGACCTTAAACCCTGGTCTTCACTAAATCGTCGAGCGGGGCGACATTAAACCCAGGTCTCCACTGACGGTTGAGCGGCGACCATAAACTTGTAGGACCGTTGGCAGCCGGCTAGAAGGGGGGGTTGGATAGCCTGCAAACACAAAAACAAAACCTACCCTTCTTGAACTCTTAAACTAATACTTGCATAAAGAATAAGAAGAAAGTAAATAGAACATTAAAAGAAGAGGCACAAGTATTTACTTGGTTACAACCGATGTGATTGTTAATCCAAGAATGTTGAAGCATTAAATACTCCTTCAGGCGGAGAAACCTCTTACAATGTTGAAGCGCAAAAAACAAAAGCTTAACTCTAAATTACAGCACACAAGCGTTGGAAGTGAATTTCTGAGTTCGTTGAAAAGCTTCTGGACCAAGGCTATATTTATAGCCTTGGTGGCGCCCTGAGGGTTCCAGGCGCCCTGGGCGGGAGGATAAAATTTTATCCCCCAACATTCAAATCAATTTTTAACTCGATCTATGAAAAAGTCAACTCCAGGCGCCCCGGTACGTTTCGGGCACCCCGGTACATTCCCGGCGCCCCGGAGGGGTCCGAGCGCCCCAGACCCAAAAGTCAACTCCGATTGACTTTTTCGGTCTCGGTCCTCTGCTCCGGCTCTGGTCGCCTCGGTCTGGGTTTTCAACTCCGGATCCGCTCGCTTGGGTGATCTCGGCCATCCGGAAAAGGGCTCACCCGAACCCAACTTATGGTCTTCTCTAATGGGCTTCCGCTCCGGCTTCTCGTCCCTCGGAATCACCGCGTGTTTCCTTCTCGTCCACCAGCATATTCATCCGTAGTCTTCGTCCCTCGGACACACCGCGTGTCGTCCTTCTTGCTAGTTGCGTCTCTTGCTCCTCGAGCAGTCTTCCGCTCCGGCTTTCGTCCCTCGGAACCATCGCACACTTCCTTCTCGTCCGCCAGTGTACTCTTCCGCAGCGCCTTGTCCCTCGGACGCACCGTGTGTCGTCCTTCTCGCTAGCTGCGTCTTCCACTCGACTACCTGTGCTCCTAAGCTCCTGCACACTTAGACACAAGGTTAGAAACACACAAGACCTAACTTAACTTGTTGATCACACCAAAACAACCTTGGGGTTCCAACAATCTCTCCCTTTTTGATGTGATCAACCCAAGTTAAGCTAGGGTTAAAATAGACATAAAAATAAACAATTTAAATTACAATAACGTGCAACAAGATAGAAAAATTAAATTTCAAAAATTAAATTTTTAATTTCTACCTCCCCTAGACTTATACTTTTTCTTCTCCCCCATTGATCACATAAAAAATTGGGGTTGCAAGAAAAATCTAAGGGTTGACACTTAGAAAAATTATAAAAATCTATTTCAATGATTTTTCTGGAAAATTTTTCTAAGTCAAGGAAAATTTCTAAGTCAAACATAACTTTTGAAAACTTTCTAAGTTTTCATCATCAAAAATTAAGAACTTTCTAAGCCGAAAATTTTAAAAAATTTGAGAACATTTAGAAATTTTTTTTAAAAAAATTCTATGCATTTATTTTATTTATTTATTTTTAGTTCTAATGCTTTTATCAGAAAGTTTTAAATTTCTATTTTAATTTATCATAATTTCTTAAATCACACTTTTTCGGATTTAAAGCAACCAATATTAAACATGCAAAAAATTGTATCATGTTAATTTCTATTATTAGTTTGTCGAGATTCTTTAATCAACAAACTATTTCTTTTGACTTAATATTTTTTGTTATATTTTGAATTTCTAATTCATAAAAATATTTCGATAATATAAATTCTAACTTGATAAAGTTTTTCGACAGTATTTCTAATTTACAAAATTCGTTCGACAAAATATTTTGTAATTTGCACAATTTATTCGACAGAAGATTTTCTAATCCGAAAAACTCTTTCGATGATTCAATTTCTAATTCGCAAAATTCTTTCGGCGACTTTTCGATTGATTTAATTAATTGTTCAGAAGGTGGTGAGACCATACCTGACTTACCTTTTCAGCAGTTGATTCTCCCCCTGTCGAGTTGCTTTCTTCCGAAGTCTCTCTCCCTTCATCGATGCTCATATGGGATGAGCTCTTCGTGTCCTCGGGATGGAGTTCGGCCGTCTCGGCAGTTTCCTCATTCTCGGACTGTTCTGTCGACGGCTCGGTGTCCATTGAGTTGTCGGCTTCCAAAGGTTCTTCGTAGAGTTTCAAGAACTTTTCCCAAAGTTTTTTTGCGCTTTTGTACTCTCCGACTCTGTCGATATTTTCATTTGGTATTATAGTTAGAAGGTGAAATTCCGCCCGAGCGTTTGGCATACACTCGTTACATTGTTTCTCGTTCCAAAGGCGTTTATCGAGTTCTTCTCCATTTGTTGTCTTTGGTGCTTCATAACCAGATTTCATTATTAAACAAATACCAAAATCAGTGTTTAGATATACCTCCATTTGTTTATTCCATAAAGAAAACTCCCCCTCGAATGTTGTTGGATAGATATTATCTCCGGCCATCGTTTTGTTGCTTCAGACGACGGTTAGTCCTTTTGCACTATGTGAAAATCGATAATAGACTTCGGATATTATCCGAAGTAATAGGTAGATAATTACCGAAGTAGACGCACGTGAAGTAAAAGGGTTAATTTTTTACTTCACCACACGTTTACCGAAGTCTATCACCGGTCCAAAATCGGTTCAAAATCGGACCATTTTCGAAGTAAAAAAAACTCTATTACTTCATCGAGACCAGTAAAATGACCGAAGTAGTTGATGGTTTATTACTTCATAGATTTCATTTTTGTCGAAGTAAAATAGGTATACAACTTCACAATTTTTGAATTTTGGTGCAGTAAATGTTTAATTTTACTTCTGCATAATTTGTCTTGGTTGAAGTATTTATTATTGTATTGCTTCATCGTAGTATAGAAGTAATAGAGTATATTTTACTACAACAAAAAATTCAATATAACGAAGTAATTTATACAAACTACTTCATAAATTTGATCAGTAGTGAAGTAAATAATTTCTTTAACTACACCACTATTTAAATTTAGTGAAGTCTTTTTTGTTGTATTACTTCATCATTTATTTATAGTATCAAAGTAATTGACCATATTTTACTGCAATAAAATTTTAATTGACAAAAATTTATATTATAATATTTTACTAAAACACAATATTTTTTACCACCAAAATTAAACAAATATATAACAAATATGTATCAAATACAATCCAAAAGTGTATTCATAAAAGACATGTTTAATCATAACCCAAAAACTTTTGTATCCATAAATCTCTAAATACATGTCTAAAATTTATATCATAGCCTACACTTAGGCACCCACATAGAAGTAGACGAATTCGTTCCATTCACTTCTGACTTCATCATACTGAGATTGATTGTAATACTGTTTATCTTTTGATGCTGCAAACTGAAACATTAACAAAAGTTTGAGGATCAATAAAAAATGACTCAATATTTTATAAAGAAAATATTTCATAAAGAAGAAATTCACCTTTCTCTCCAATTGTAGATCTTCATCCAAGACTATCTCTTTCATGTACTGCATCACACAATATCCATATTCAACACCACCATTTTGTTTAAAATTACCTTAATAAAATTAAAAATGTCATGCAAGAAGTCACAATCCAAATAATAAAAATTATTAATTGTTGTCTAAATACATGGTCACAATACATACTGTCAATTGTTTAACACTTGGTCCTTTTGAAATACCCCTTGATGCGTTGTATATCTTGACCCCCACTATATTGTAAATAATAGAGCATTATTTTTATAACCTATAATGAATTGAATGCATTCAAAATTAGTATAATCTACTACTTACTTGGTCACAATAGTTTGTCAAGCATAGTCTCGGTTCCTATTACTCAAAGAGTCCAATAAATATATCATATTCTTATCTTCATTAATTATAGTCAAGATCCAATGGTACCTCTACAAATGAAAATATAACATTGACTAACAAATAGTAAGAATTGATAAATAATTAAAATCTTACCCAGTGTTATATGGGATGAAGCAGATGTTATCTCCATTCGATACTCTCAACTGAGCAGCAATATGTTGTGATAATTTACTGCCTTCTTCACCCACACCGCATGTAGGTATGTGACCAGGATCCACAAATGACACATACTCAGCTCTTTTTCCTTTCTTCAAGTATGTGTAAAGGTAACTGTAAGGTAATTACAAGGTAATGATAAAGTAATGAAAAATATATGATCTAAGAAACTAACTAATAGACGGATGTTATATATAAACATTATGGGAGGTTTCATCAATAAATTGAACAGGTCAAAATATTTGTTTGTTCCTATTTTGTTTTTTTTTTAAAAAATGTGCTCCATACAAAGAATGAAGACAAACTTGCCTGAACCTGATGGTCGATATTAGATATATGTGCATTTCTTCTGATATTAGCACTTGAAGGGGATGAACTTGGATACAACAAAAATTACCATGAAAATAGTGATGTTAACTTTTTGGGGAACTACAAGAACAAGAAATTGTTAGAACATAATCGACAGCAAGAAATGAAAGATAATAACAAAGATGAAGTAGATAATCTTATGTTTCTCAGACTTTGTCTATCCTTGATCCTTGACTATATCTATTCAACAAATGCTTAAATTCCCTTTAATATTAATATTTTTTTCTCTAAATCATGATACCATAGTTGCCACCATAATGAATATTTATTATATTCAAATATGCTTGCCTGGTTCATTGCATTGTACCCGCAACAAGTTCACCACTCATTGATTTTTCTTTTCCCAAACGGTAATTTGTTGTATTCATGTGCAAAAAGAAATCTGCACATAATCAAATCCTTTGTTCACATACAAGTATAAAGAACCTCCAATAAAGAAATCTCACACACCCACGCCCTCCCACAAAGGATACCTGGCAACCCAGGGATGAATCATTGATTTCTTTCAAACTGATAAATTTGCCTTTTGTTTGTTGTGCATGCAAAAACCATAAGACAGTTCCTGAACAAAAGAACAGTTTCTTAATTCTATGTATGTGAACTTTTAGTGACAATTTCATAAACTAATGTAATGGCAGGAAAAGGAGCTTAATTTAACAAACATAAATAGCTCATATATCTGAGAAAAAAAATACAGAAACTAATGTAATGGCAGTAAAAGAAGCTTAATGTTCACACATGGTCCCATAACTGAAAGTGGATCAACATTAGCAAATTCAAATTGAAAATTGTGATAACCTTAAGCTTACAGATGCAAATAGATTGGTTCGGAAAACAAAACCAGCAAGAAGACCACTTATGACTGGTATAAATGACTTCCAGGTAGATAAAAAATCCTTGCCTATGTGTTCACTGCTGGAAGACATAGCTGTTGGACTACTTCACCAACTGGATCAAGAAGGGAAATCAAGAAATCAACAAGGCATCCACCTAACAACCTAATTCCAGTGATAGTTCATTCCCATAGCCTCTTCCTCTCCGGTTGTTGATGACGATCATTGATTCTGGCGGAGAAAACTTCCAGCTACTAGTGATGTGGTGGCTGAAACCAGTAGATCATGAAACCAGAAATCCAGAATCAACCCTCTTAAAGATCAGATATCCAAAACAGAGGTTAGGGCCGAATACTACCTCAAAGATCACTGCTAGGGCACCAAGTCGGAAAAGAAGAAGACTCGATCACTGACCCTTGGAGTCCTGATAGCCCTTCCACTTTGGCGATCAGTGGTGGCTTCTGCTTGATCCGATGGCGACTGGTGTGGCGCAGCTAGACCACGCTGCTAGGGCACAGCTCGGAGGGGGTATTCCCAGCAACCTCTCATCGCGACTAGGGTTCAGATAAGGGGTCGGCGTGGAGAGGCTAGGCTAAGAGAGGCTGGAACAGCCCGATCCGGCGGTCGGCAGTGGCGCGCGGGGACAAGTCTAGGGCACAGCGCCGCGAGAGAGAATGGGAGGTGAGGATCGGGAGGCAGAGGAGGGCGGCCGACGATCGGATTTACACGGAATGGGAGGAGACGAAAGGTGGAGGCTCGGCACCAAAAACCTCTCTCCTTGGCCGAAGATAACTCCGAGGGAGGACGAAGCTTGGCCGGCGGTAGAGGAGAGAAAAGGGAGAGGACAGTAGGGCTTAGGGAGAGCGACTTCGGCTGAGGCTCGGGAGAGAAGACGAGGAGAGGAGGAGAACCGTCTCATGCCGTTAGGTCACGGATCGGAAGAAGGAGGCTCGGCGCGAGGAAATGGTGTCGGGGAGAAAGAAAAAAAACAAATAGAAGGGAAAAAAAAAAGGTTAAGAGGGCATAGAGTTTGGTTCAAGCGTGGAAAAAATTAACCGGTTCAACAAGGAAAATTTTTTAAACCGGTTCAAAGTTATTACTTCAACACTTAGATATATTAATTTGATATTGTGACTTATTACTTCATCAAATTTATAGTACGAAGTAAAATGTTAGATAAAATTATAAGTGAGGGCCGCATTTTTTAATCTATGAAGTCTAAAATAGTATTTACTACACCAAATTTATTATCGAAGTTGATTGTAATATATTACTTCACAAATGCTAATTGCCGAAGTAAACAGTTGCGAAGTCTATTCCAGATTTTCACATAGTGTTGAGGCGTCTCGGCTCTGATACCACTTGTAGGACTGTTGACGACCGGCTAGAAGGGGGGGTTGGATAGCCTGCAAACACAAAAACAAAACCTACCATTCTCGAACTCTTAAACTAATACTTGCATAAAGAATAAGTAGAAAGTAAATAGAACATTAAAAGAAGAGACACAAGTATTTACTTGGTTACAACCGATGTGGTTGTTAATCCAAGGATGTTGAAGCACTAAATACTCCTTCAGGCGGAGAAACCTCTTACAACGTTGAAGCGTAGAAAACAAAAACTTAACTCTAAATTATAGTACACAAGCGTTGGAAGTGAATTTCTGAGTTCGTTGAAAAGCTTCTGGACGAAGGCTATATTTATAGCCTTGGTGGCACCCTGAGGGTTCCAGGCGCCCTGAGGGGGAATAAAATTTTATCCCCCAACGTTCAAATCGATTTTTGACTCGATCTGTGAAAAAGTCAACTCCGGGCGCCCCGGTACATTCCGGGCGCTCCGGAGGGGTCCGGGCGCCCCAGTCAGTTCCGGGCGCCCCAGTCAGTTCCGGGCGCCTCAGACCCAAAAGTCAACTCCGGTTGACTTTTTTGGTCTGGTCCTCTGCTCTGGCTCTGGTCGCCTCGGTCCGGATCTTCAACTCCGGATCTGCTCGCTTGGGTGATCTCGGCCATCCGGAAAAGGGCTCACCCGAACCCAACTTCCGGTCTTCTCAAGTGGGCTTCCGCTCTAGCTTCTCGTCACTCGGAATCGCCGCGTGTTTCCTTCTCGTCCGCCGACGTACTCATCCACAGTCTTCGTCCCTCGGACGCACTGCGTGCTATCCTTCTCGCTAGCTGTGTCTCTTGCTCCTCGAACAGTCTTCCACTCCGGTTTTCGTCCCTCGGAACCATCGCACACTTCCTTTTCATCCGCCGGTGTACTCTTCCGCAGCACTTCGTCCCTCGAACACACCGTGTACTATCCTTCTTGCTAGCTGCGTCTTCCACTCGACTACCTGTGCTCCTAAACTCCTGCACACTTAGACACAAGGTTAGAAACACACAGGACCTAACTTAACTTGTTGATCACACCGAAACAACCTTGAGGTTCCAATAAAACCCCGGTCTTCACCAAATCGTCGAGCGGCAACATTAAACCCAGGTCTCCACCGACAGTCGAACGACGACCTTAAATCCCGGTCTTCACCAAACCGTCGAGCTGCGACGTTAAACCCCAGAGTCAAGCGGCGACTATAAACCCCAGGGTCGAGCGGCAACCTTAAACCCTTGTCTTCACCAAATCATCGAGTGGCGACGTTAAACCCAAGTCTCCACTGACGGTCGAGCGGCGACCTTAAACCCCGGTCTTCACCAAATCGTCGAGCGGCGACGTTAAACCCAGAGTCGAGCGACGACTATAAACTCCAGGGTCGAGTGACGACCTTAAATGCCTGACTTCATCAAATCGTTGAGCGGTGACGTTAAACCTAGGTCTCCACCAACGGTCGAGTGGCGACCTTAAACTTCTGCCTTAGAAGATCGTCGAGCGGCGACATTAAACCCCAGAGTCGAGCGGCGACTATAAACCCTAGGGTTGAGTGACAACCTTAAACTCCCGCCTTAGAAGACCGTCGAGCAGCGATGTTAAACTCCAGAGTCGAGCGACGACTATAAACCCTAGGGTCGAGTGGCGACCTTAAACTCCCACCTTAGAAGGTCGTCAAACGGCGACGTTAAACCCCAGAGTCGAGCGACGACTATAAACCCCAGGGTCGAGCGACGACCTTAAACCCAGGAGGTATGATCCTAGCAAATTTATCAATAATGAAAGTATGGTCGTAGCAGCCGTTCAGGACTATATAGCCAGATACTAGCAAAAAGACAACATATGAAGAAAAATCACAAAAAGACTTCATTTGATAATAAGTCAAACACTGCCGAGCGGAAGGAATACATTCAAGGCTTCCAAAAAATATTCTCTCTACAAACCCCTCGCTCACTCGATATAATCGAAGGCTTCATCAGGAATGTGGCCATTCACCTTCAGACAGGGCTTTAGGAATGGCGACCTTAACATCGCTGTCAGACAGGGCTTCAGAGATGTGGCCGTTCACCTTCAGCTGGCTGAGCGTCGCGTCGATAGCCAGTTCAAACGATCGGACAATCTGATTGGTTGCCTTTTCAAGGAATTGGTCTGAGCAGAGGTATTGTTGCCTTAAAACCACGAAGCGGCCCAGTTCAGCCTCCTGGTAGGCTGTCAGTGCAGCACGAGAGGCCTCCAGATCCTCTCCAAGGTGCTTCACCTGATCTTGAAGCTTAGCCTCCTTAGACGAACGACTCTCTCGCTCGACAACCAGGGAGTTATCCACATTCTTGAGCTTCTCGGCCAACTGACGAGCCTCCTGGTTCTTCAGTTCTAGGTCGGCGATGGCCCGCTGTTTCCTTTTGGAAGCCATCTCGAGCTTCCGGTCATAAGTCTTCAGTTGCGCCTCGATCTGACCCAACCTACTGGCCTAGTTAGTCAACTTCTGTTGTTCCGCTGCGAGAATTTGTCATGCCTTTTCCAGGTCAGCCTGCAGCTGAGTGATCGGTGGCCCCTGTGAGGAAGAGGAAGCACCTCCAGAGATCTTGAGTCTCTTCAGCTCGTCCTCCACTTGAGCCAACTGCTGGCACATGGCAATGTTCTCGACCTAGAACTGTAAGCAAGCATTAGTGCCGATCGGAGGTAACTCATGAATTGATAGTTGAGAATACTAACCCCGATGGACATTTCCAGATGACTATCGGTGAACGCGCTGGGGGGTTTCACCGCCGCTAGTGCCCTTGCTTCCTCCCAGATACGAGCGAGCCAACCGCGGATATAGACCTGATGCTGGGGAGAGCTGGGCTGGTCGCCCGACTCAAGAAGGTCCTCCGTCGGCAGGCGAAGCGTGGCGGTGATGGATCGTCGCCCGCTCGGCACCGATTGAAAAGAGGCTGTCAGACCGGAAGCTTGGGCAGGAGGGACTGGAAGAATAGTGTACCGTGTTATCCTCCGCTTAGCCGGAGGCAAGGAAGTGATCGGCTGAACGACGAGCGACTCTGGCAGCAGCTCAGCCAAGGACGAAGTCCAATCAGAGGAAGTAGCCTCCATTGTTTCGGGGGTGGCGGGAGACGGGATGCCTCCCCCCGCGGAAGCTTGTACAGCCGAAGTGGCGGAGCGAGAGGGCGTGTCCGTTCGGCGCCTCTTTTGAATAAGCGGTACCTCATCGCCTGAAGACCCCGAGCCCTCAGTATGGACGGAAGGGTGACACTTCTCAGACTGGGCGCAGGTCAACCACCCCTCCTACGCTGGGCGTCCGTTCGGCGGTCCCCTCGCCCACAGTTGGGGTCTCCCCAACTGTACCCTCCTGTGAGCCGACGGGGGTTAAGCCGAGCCGTTCCATCTCCTTGGCTGCAGCTGCTTCGATCTCAGCTTGCTTGACCTTCATTATGCCGACTGCCCGAGCGAAGCTGTCTGATCTAGGGCACGAGAATCGGAGGACACATCCAGCTGCTGAATTCAAATCGCCAAACGTCACATCAGCAGCTATCACCTCGGACATGTGGCGACTGCGGCAACGACACGTAGCACCCTCCCACAGTGCAGCATTTAATGGGCGTGGGCGTGTGCTCGACCTTAATGGGGGTGATTTACGCGTATCCCGAGGAGATTCGGGTGGCGTCGGCATTGCCCTCTCGACTCGCGCCCCTCCGGGAACAATGAGGAAAAAATATCCAAGTACGAAGGCTCAAAGCGCCGACCGGCAGAGAAAGATCAGTCCTACATGGGCCGATCGGGATCCAACCAACCCATTGGCTGATCGTCCAATCGGTCGCTAGACTACTTATCCAGTCAGTCGGACTTGCAGCGTCCTTCGACTAGACTTGAGAGGAAGGCACATGATCCGGTGGTAAGGTGAGGCCCGTCCGGTAGGAGGTCAAAGTGCTCAACGTCCTAGGCATGAGGCCAATCGGGCGAGCTACCTTCCCGGTCAGCATGAAGAATAGCCGATTCGACACTTCGACAACTCGGTCAGATACCAAGCTTCCGACGCTCATAAAGTTCAAGCAGGGAGGGACATAGGCCGAACACCCGTCTCGCTCGGCTAAACAGTGGGCGCAACCTCGACCTGGCAGGCAGGGCTCCCTCGCTCGGCAGGGTGGAGCCGGGTAGCAGATCATTGGCTAAGCGAATGCTCGGCCCGACCATTGTATCACCCAGACGACAGACTGGTCGAGCGGCTCTCCCGCTCGATCCAATAATAGACAAAAGGGGCAATTGGCGATATCTTCCTAGGGACCAGTGTCACCGACGGGCTGCATGGTTGGCGGCAGGGTCGGGCAAAGAATCATATGGTGGAAGCTTCTACTGTCACATCAGGGATATGCTCGGGCTATTCGGGTATGGCGTCAAGCACGCTTTTCTGACATGTCCTTTCTAGGTATGCTTTGAGAAGCGTGTATACCTTGGGAAGTGTGCACGCGTCTCCTGGTAGCCCTATATAAGGACCCCCAGGCTTCGACGGAGGTATGTTCAATACTGTAGCTACAGTTACGTTGCAGCTCTCTTCTCTTCTCTTCTCTATTACATTCGCTTGCCGCCGGTGATTGACTTGAGCATCGGAGGGTCATCGCTGGGGAACCCCTCCCTGGTTCGGTACTAACGACTTGTGGTTGCAAGCTCGGCTCGTTGGAGGTCCACGTCATCTTCAGTCGACATCTAGTCAACGTGAGCGTCATCTCCCCAACGTCCGTCGACTCACTCTCGGACAAAAAAATTTAAATCTTAAGGATAAATCTATAGATAAAACTAATCTGATAAATTCAACTAATAATATAAACTTAAAAAATAAATAAAATATAAGGATAAAATCAAACACTTTAATAAAATTAAAATCAAATTTAACAAATTCAAAATTAAATATTAAAAATAAACATTTAAAGAAAGATAATTCAAACCACTTAACCAATTTGAAATTAAGAATTAATAAAAATTTAAATATCAAATATAATCTTTTAAACAAAGATAATTTAAATAATTTAATAAATTCAAAATTAAAAGAAAAGTTAAATTTTAAGTACTCTCCTTTAAATAAGGATAATTTACCCAACTTAATTAATTCAAAAATAAAAACTTGAACTTAAATTATAATTAATTAAAAATTAATTGAATTTAACTAAAAATTGATTAAGCCTTATTAATCCTAAACAAAAACTTAAATGGAAAATCTTTGATTCATGGGAGACTCTAAATTAGTTGGCATTTCAAGAACATAAACCTTACCCATTAAGGGTAATTAGGATTAGAATAATTAGAGATAAAATTTAACTTGACAAGTAGCACTGGAGATGTTTGGGATAACATTAGGTTGAGGAAGCTCTGTTTATACATGTCTAGGAAGATATAGCTTCGACTTGGTGCATTTAGCTTAGTGCAACTAACTGAAACTACCCCTTACTAATCCTAGTTGGTTAGACCAAAGTTTTATAATAAGTTCTATGGATAGGACTATTTAAAAAATTTCAAAGCACATGGTTACTTTAATGATGTACAAGTGACTCACCATAGCTAGACGTTTATCTAAAAAATACTTACTTGTTGGACCCAAAGCTAAATTAGAATCTAACACATGTTAAACGAAATACTAAAAATTAAGTTTAACTCATCTCACAAAACGATGTGATACCTTTGTCTGAAAACTTAGATTGTGTGAGATAATTAGATTAGTAAAATTCAAATTTAACCTAAACATAAAATTAAACATTAATTCAATTACACTATAAATATTAATTAAATTAAACATTAAATATTAATCCAATTAAACTTCAAAATTATTTTAATTAAACATTAAAAATTATTTAAAAATTTTATTTTAATAAATATTCTAAAAACCTGTTTAAAATTATTTTAAAAATCTTTTAAAAATTTTAATAATATTTTAAAAATTATTTTAAAAGCCCATTAAAAATAATTATTTTAAAATCTTTTAAAAATTTTAATAACCTTTTAAAAATAATTTTTTAAACCCATTTAAAAATTATTTTAAAATCCTTTTTAAAAAATTATTGTAAAAATTATTTTAAACCTTTTAAAAATTATTTATTTTTTTGAAAAATATTTTAAAAACCCTTTAAAATTAATTTAAAATCTTTCAAAAAAAATTTAAAAAACAAATATATTAACTTAAAACTTAGTTAAAATTTAAACTTACCTAAAACTTTAAAACCTAATTAAAACTTATTCTTCACACTAAACTTAAAGTTTAATTAATTAAATTAATTAATTTAAACTTAAATCTTAATTAAATAAATAATTAAATCAATTAAAATTTGATTAACTTAAACTTAAAATTGAATTAAATAATTAATAAGTAAACAATTAAAACTTAATTGAATTAAACTCAAAACATTAATTTAACTTAACATAAACTTAACTTTAATTAATCAAACCTAAATTGATAATTTATGATATTCTTAATTGAAAACTTAATTTAATTAATACCCTAATTCTAGCTAAATATTATTAATCCTAAATAAATAATTAATTATACTAAAAATTAATTAATCAATTTATACTTAAATTAATTACAATGTATTCCTTAATTTAACCTAAATGTAATTAAACTTCACTTAATACAATTGAAACTTAAATAATACTCAATATTATTAAGAAACAATCCAATTTAGTTTCAAGAAAACTCTCCATCGAAAAATAAAACTCACTGGATACAATTAAATCGAACTTAAGAATGCGAACCTAACTTATTTTTAACTTAATTAATAAAACATTAGTAAACAATTGTTTCATTTTGTTTGAAAATTAATTTGATTAACTTAAATCCTGGATTAATCTTATGGGAATGCTTAATTAATTTTAACAATCTCAAATTAATCAAACCTAACTTATATAGTTTTTCTAAATAGCATATTTTCTGAAAATAAGTATTCCAATACTAAGTCCCTTAAATAATTAGATAGTGTTCCTTGATAATCATAGATGTCAGATCAAGGGGGAATGTCAGAGAGAATTTATTTTTGAAAACTAATTAAAATTAACTTAGAAAATATTTAGATATTTTTCATGTGAAACACTATTGCTTTAATGTGTTTCATTGAAAAATGCTTCAAAAATTATTTTGAAAACTATTATGAAAAACTCATTTAAAAAAATAATAATTAAATAATACTTTCAAACTATTTTTGCAAAATATTTTAAAATGTTTATACTTGAACGATGTTCTCAAAAATATTTTGAAAAGTAATAAATACTTCAAAATTACTTTAAATTACTTTTGAAATTTATTTCTCGAAATTATTTTGATCTAATGTCTTTAAGAAAAATATTTTGCAAATTCTTTAGAAATTACTTTTCAAAATACTTGCCAAAATTTATACTTGAAAAATATTTTGTGCGATATGACAAATTAAATAATAAGTGTTATGGAAGAAATACACTTATTAGATTTTTTAGAATTTTTTTTTTTAAAAAATTAGGATTTAAACGGAGTCCGTATGACACATTTAAGGGGATGAATCTATTAGGTTAGGAGGAAACCCGATTAGATATCTCAATTAAGTTAGGAGTTGATCGAGGAAATTAACCTATAGTTAGTTAATTAAGTCTTAGGTATAAATAGCTAGACCTAGGTTCTCTCCTCAATTTCGCTGATTCCCTCTTCCCCTCCCGATTCCTCATCTTCTCCTTCCCTAATCTCCTACCATCGCCTCTCTTCATCACCGCCAACCATAGAGCTCCGACGCCGACAGCTGCGAGTCCTGATCGTCGTAGCCAACTACTGACTCTGAGATGTCGGTGCCCTGTGTTACAGCCGCCCACCCTTCGATCGATTGAGTCAAGCCCTAGCTCGGTCCATCGTGGCCTTCATGTGACCGTCATTGCTCTCATGTGGTATGAACTAGCTTGACGATCATTGCTCCCTTACGGTATGAGCTAGTTTGACGGTCATTGCTCCCATGTGGTATGAGCTAGTTTGATGACCATTGCTCCCTAGTAGTTGGCCTGCCCACAGTGATCTATGGTAGAGTGATCTCGCGTAGCCCGTAGCTAGATAGCTACCTCTTGTCTGCCCACAATAATCTGTGATAGAGTGATCTCACGCAAATAGGGACCTCGGCATTTCAGACTGCTCACATTGATCTGTAGTAGAGTGATCTTGCGTAGTCTCTAACTAGATAGCTAGATGTCTTGGTTTTATTATGCTAACTTTGTCTTGTAGATTATTACTTGTTTTAGACTAACATGAACTTGTAGGGCAAAAAGAGCACAAGTTGCCTTGGTGAACAGTGCCCCAGGCGCCTTCCAAGCAAAGGAAGGTGCCTTTAGTACTGTTTATGGAAGGTGCCTTCGGCTGAATAACATAGAAGACTTTGGTGATGATAAGAAAGTTAAAGTTGCGGGATAAGTTTGGGGGTTGAAGGCACCTTCAGTTCTATAAAAGGCCCCTTCAACACTCAATTAAAGAGGCATTCGACCAAGGCTTTCACAACACTTATACTACAAGCTTCTACGTGTTCGTTTGACGTTTCGACTGCTCCAGCTTCGTGCTAATGCTCTGCTATGATGCTACTGTGTCCAACTACTGCTGAGGAGCCATCCAACACCAAGCCTGATATGATTATCTTCGAAGGTGTTGAGTAACAGACGGGTATTATTATACTTAATTTCTACATAAAGGAAAGCGTAGCATGTTACACTTGTCCTGACTTTTTGATTGTACTCGTTTCCCTCTTCCAGTGGTTCTAGAAGAGAATATTAGCGGATTACCTATCGATAGGTCCGCGGGGCCTGGGTCTTAGAGTAGGAGTTGCCAAAGGCTCTGAACTAAATAAAACCATAGTCGAGTTCGAGTTTTTTTGTTTTGCTTTCGTGCTTAGTTTTTTTCCACTGCATACTTATTTCAACATCGAAAAAGATAAAATTTTTAAAACCACGTGATTCACCCCTCTCTCATGTGCGTCTCGATCCAACAACTAACGTCAATAGAAGAAGCATCATTCCCTGTAATAATTAGATCGTCAACATATACAAAGAAATAGATAACAATACCATCCCGAAAATAAACAAATAAGGAGGTTGTTGGAACCCTGTGGTAGTTTTGATGTGATCAACCAGGTTAAGTTAGGTCATGTTATGTTTGATCCTTGTGTTTAAGTGTGCAGGAGCTTAGAAACACAAGAAGTCGAGCAGAAGACGCAGCTAGCGAGAAGGATGGCACGGGAAGGGAGCCAACGGGCTCGGTGCATCCGAGGGACGAGGTGTTGCGGAAGAGTACACCGGTGGACGAGAAGAATGTGCATGATGTTTCGAGGGACGAGAAGCTGGAGTGGAAGTCTGCTCGAGGAGAAGACATGGAAATGAGTTCGGGTGAGTCCTATCCCAGATGGCCGTGATCACCCAGGCGATCGGAGCAACAGAAGAGCAAAAAGAAGGTTGGAAATACTGTTGGAGGCGCCTTACGCCGATCAGCACAGCGAACATTCATACTTAGAAAACCTTTTCTTGCGCTTCTTAGGGTGAGCGCATTCCTGAATTACGTCAACCATATTTCTGGGAGACCATGCAAATCCTTGCTCATGATGGCTAAGCGCACCTCCATGCTTCTTTAATTGTCATCATTAAATGTCATCCCATGGCCAGGGCCACGTGTCCCGCCTACGACCGACGCACGCCTGACGTGACAGGCGGATATCCGCTGACGATGTGACCTTTGGTGCTTCAAATTCAACGACTCGATTTTTGCCTGGGTTTCCATGACCTAGATTGGATGACTCCGGTCGGTCGACTATGAGGTTTATAAACCCATGCTTGTCGCCGTCTTCCTTTGCGCATTTCCATCTTCGAGTTCTCTGGCGACACTCTGTCTTTGCTCCTACACAATTTCCTTCCTCTGTTGCTCTCTGGCGATATTCTATCTTTGCTCCTATGCGATTTTCTTCCTCCGTTACTCTCCAGCGACCTCCCAGTAAGCTTTTCTCCCTTCCAATCGCATCTTTTTGTTGCCTCCCTCGCTTTTTGCAATGGCAAGTTCTTCACAGCTCCTCGTCGCCGTCCCTGAGCCTTGGTATACCTCTACAAAGTCCAGGTTTGACGCCGGCGACGCTGAGAGTCTGACAGCTGCCTTTGAGTTTCCTTCTAATTACCAAGTTCTTCTTTCTTCTCCTTCTGATCAGCCAAATGCTCCTCCGCCCGACTATCTTTGTTTCTTTAGGGATTAGTTTACTGCCGGCCTGTGATTTCCCATTCACCCCTTCTTTTCTACCGTATGTAGATATTTTCACATCTCTCTTCATCAACTAGTGCCGAACTCCTTTTAGCTGCTGTGCGGAGTGGTGATTCTATTCCGCCTGCACAACATTCCTCTCACTCCCTAGCTTTTTCATCCAAAATTATCTTAGCCGGGGACCTTTCTCTTCCAAGCCCAGGTGGGCTTAATTTTCTTTGATAAAATGCTGACCTCCAACAAGTATTGGAGGGAGTACTTCTTTTTTATGCGTTTTCCCGAGCGACCAGACTTTCCGACCAACTGGCAACTCGAAGTGGCGAGTCAGCCTCTACTAGAACAGTACAAGAGTTGATCGGACTATCTCAATGCAGCTTCAATGTTGGTCGGTCAGAAATATGACATCCACAAGGTGCTGCTGGAGGGTGTCCTCTACGTTTTCGGCTTGAGTCCGATCCACACCAAGCTTACGTCCAGCCTAGGTATGCAACTTCTTCACTCCTTCCTTTGATTTTAACTGATTTCTCTTCCTCTTTTGCAACTGAAGTGATGCTTCGAGCGCGTCTGGCCGGCAAGGCTAAGCTTGCAGATGCCGTAATCAATGTGGCATCCATGGATGAGTTGGAGAGCCATGATCTGCAGCGGGTTGGCTCTCAAGAAGACCCGCAGGGCGAGAGTGAGGGGGCTCCAGCCTTAGCGAGAGGAGGGATAGCCAGCCGAATGCCTAGCGGTGGAGCAGTTGGCGGATCACAACCTCCCCCTGAACGGCTCTCGGTTATTTGGGTTGAGAGGGCGTCAGACTCGGTCTCCTCTGGGGAACCTTTGATACAGTGCAAGAGGCACTGGGCAGAAACATCATCGCGATCCACTTCCTCGGTGGTGCGGACCCCCACTTGAGCTAGTCCCCGTCATTCTGCCGCGTGGGTTGAAACCTTGACCCCAGCTCTAGCGTAGGTGACTCTTCCCCCTACATCGTTTGATTGGACTCCATCCCTGTCCAGTCGGCCACAGGGAACAATTTGCGCGCTGCTAATTGTCTTAATGCTGCCACCATCGAAGGTTCAAAAATCTAGCATCTGTACGGCGTCCGATAGGGCGACCTCGACCCAATCATCCTCAAGCGGCCAGCGCCACATAACGGCGATTCTCCATCTTTCGACTGAGGAATGGAGCGAGTCGGCTGGCACTGAATCCCGAGCTCTCGAGCACCAAATAATCATTCAGGGGCCGCTGGCACGGATATGGGCTAACGCTCGGGCCCACGCAACGGTCATGCTCCCAGGGGCGCTCGCGGATAGCCACACCCAGATATCCACTGGGATAAGTGTTGTATTCTTCTTAATTTATCTCTGATCGACGCTTATATTCTCCTTTTTACTCGCAGTACTAGGTAAAGAGTCCGACCATGTGCCAAAGGCTTGCTTTTTTGGAGGAGGAGGTGAAGCAACTGAAGGCGTCGAGCGGCCAATCATCTATTTCTCAGGAGCGATTGGAGCAGATGAACACTGAGATGGCTCAGCTAAGAGCCGATCTGGCTAAGAGCGCTGAGCTGCTAGAGGCGGAGAAAGGAAAAAATGCCGAGTAGGCCACCCAAATAGCTCGGCTTAATAAACAAACCAACACTTTTGAAGTAAAAATCCATTCGGCTATCACCAAGAAACTCTGGGCTATCGACAATCTGGAGATCAAGAACAAAAAGGCCCGAGCTCTCAACCAAAAACTCAAAGAAGTTGAAGATTTTCTAGTTGCCGAACGGGAGAGCCGGTCAACCACAGAAGTTGCCCTTCAAAGCCAACTTTCTGTAAAAAATGATGAATTGGCTGCCACGAAGGATGAGCTGGAGGCATCCGGGGCGGCTCTGAAAACTTATCAAGATGCCGAGGCTGACCGGTTCGAGGCTATGAAGAAAAACTACCTCCACTCGGATGCCTTCAACGACCAAATTTCTGACCTGGCGTTCTGCCTCTTTAACTTGGCCATTGACGGGACGATCGACTAGCTCAGAGAGGGAGGCTATTTGTCGGCTGCTTTGACCAGCAACGTCATTAGCTGGGACAAACTCATCGAGTCATTGTCTGACGACGTGCTTGATTATCTAGAGTGATTTTGTACTCACCCTTGTTTGTTGTAATCCTTCTAAGTCTTAATGAATGATCGCGTTCGGCGATCTTTTCTTATGCGTTCGTTCCCTTGCCTCCATTCAGCATCTTTCTATTTGACTCGCATTTTAGTTGCTCGTGTTGCCACTTAAAACCTGTACTTTGAAGACTTGTCCTTTTGAGCAGTGCATATTCGCCCAGCGCCAGAGTATCACACTTTTAAAACTCATGTGACCATCAATGCTTGGTGGGGATCACACTTCGCCGTTGTATCCTAGAAAACAGATGACCCGAGAAAGCCTCAAAGCACAGCTGGAAGTGAGACGAATCTGTTTCAAGGAAACTGCGTTCATCGCAGGCCTCGGTTCGCTTAGTGCACTCACATGACCGCTCTCTCAATGCGCTCGCTTGGCCAATTTCTACGCTTCGCTTGCCCGGTTGTTCAATTCGCCCAGTCTTGCCCTGCTAGCCTTAAGCTCGCTCGACCTCCAGCTCACTCGGTCGTTCAGCTCGCCCTGTCAGCCTCGCGCCCATCTAGCCTTAAGCTCGACTTCGACCTGATTGGTCGCACATTCACCCTGTCGCCAGCTAGTTCGATTGCCCTACTGCTCTACCTCACCGGCCACTTGACTGCTTCGCTCGCGTGACCGCACGCTCACTCAGTCGCTCGGGTTGCCCGCTTGCCCTCTTTGCCTGGCTGGTCTCCAGCTCGCTAAGCTGTCTACTCGCTCGGCTAACTTGTCCGGCCGGCCTCTCGCTCGACCAATCGCTCGGCTAACTCACCCGGATGGCCTCTCACCCGACCAATCGCTCAGTTCGCTCGCCCGATCGGACTCTTGCCAGACGCTCGCTCGACCACTGTGAAGCCTGCGTTCGGCACTTGGCAGACACTAGTCCCTGTTGGCAGTCTGAGATTATTAACTCAGGTCATTTCAACAGATAAATTGAATTTAAGTTTATATATTTAAATTTGGCTAAATTCCCAAAATCTCCGATAGATTGTTTTGTCTAACATTTATACCAGCACTTAAATTGATGTAACATGTGGGGGTGGTGCGTGGAGTATCAGATTACGTGAAGCAGTATAATTATACTCAGTGACGGATCCAGGAATTCAAGTATGGAGGGACGATCAGGATAAATAAGGGGCGGTATCCTCCATCTCCACCGGTAGAACCCCATAATACTAGGGGTTCCACCGCCGACAAGGAGGGGGGGGGGGGCGACCGCCGATGCCGCCCCCCCCCCCACTGGATCCGCCCCTGATTATACTAGTACGGGGTATAGATGACGTGATTATCCGATATGATTGAAATACATCTATGTGACATTTTTCCTATCGTGACACAATGTCCAATTAATAAGGAAAGAGATATTATTTCCCCTTTAGTAGTATTATCAAGGAGTCCGTTCCATGGCAAAGATATGCTTACTCCTTACTCATACGTGCATATATATATACATACTCTTCATTAATCATCTACTGTTCATTTTCTCATTTCCCCCTCTCCCCAAAAACTGACTTGAGTGTCGGAGTTGACGAGTCAGGACATTATCAACCTCCATTCTAACCCTCTTTTTCTCCCTTTCTTTTTTATGATCGAACCTCAAAGACTCTCTTGGTGACTGACCCATTCTCTTCGGTGTACGGTGACTTTGTCAACACAAATGATAGTTCACCAGTTCATCCGTTGACGGTCCCAAACAGGATTAACAATTTTACCCTATATTGCAATCATCGCCTATTTACCAAAAGATCACACACAATATGATTTAAACTAGATTTGTTTATTAGTATAGTGACCATAGTGGTTGAACGGTGAATTTCGTCCATCCTAAAGGGATTCATGACTCATGAGTAGCGTCAAACTCATGGCGATCCATGGCTCCATGTTCTGTGATTGATTGATATTGTAACTTTATGTTTGTTTTATTATGTGCAATTTGATTGTATTATTGTTGTGATAGTCCAAACAGATCGACTCTAGGTTTTTTAGAGTTTGTGTATTTTGAAGTGTTGTGATATCGAGTTATGTTTATCGGCAATCCAAGTCATGCACACTGTAAGTAGGGCAACTTATAGCATTTGTAAATTGAGCAAAAGGGTGTAATAATTTGAAGACCATGTAGCCATTGATTATAAACATTAAGCATACAATCAAAACACTATAGTAGTGTTTGAGATGTAGTATTGGTGCAATTGTACTTTTGCATCATCAAACTTTTTTTCCCCCATTTTTTTATTAAAATTATTTAATTAATATGGTACAATAATACTTATATTTTTTTAAAATAAAATATAAGTAGGCAAAATGTAGCTTTACCTAAAATAACATTAATTAGTATTTAAAGATAACAATAAGAAGCATGTAAGGCTCTCATCCAGAAACCATGCCTCCACCTGTACCCATGCAAGTGGGCTTACAACATATCTAATGCCAGATTTCCTGCACTTCCATGCACCAACTCCCTGGATTCTCTCTAAATCCATCTAATTATTAATTCCCCTCTTACATTTCTTCCCATGTTCTTGCCCCTCTCTCTCTCTCTCATCTCTATATGTTTCTTCTGCTCGCGTTCTCTACCGGCACATAAGGCGTGTCCCATGGGTTAACTCATATCTACATGGATATTTATTTCAATGGAATTTTAATCCATAGTATAAAATATTTTATTAGATGTCTCATATTTTTTATATAAATAATCATTATTTTAAAATAAAAATATTTTTATAATTTATTTATCTATATTTTATCATAAGACTCAACAATACTGAATAATTTGAGAGGAATAATATCATCTTTTACTTTAATATAAATACATACACATAACATCCATGATCTAACACATTTGGTACCTGGTGTTGTTGTAATAAGTTCGTGGGGATTGATTCCCATCGTATGCGCAATGTCTTACTAGTCACTTGACCCATGCAAGGGTCACTATGTTGGATTTACATCCTTTTTAGATCGCATAGGGTAGTCTAGAGGACCCCCGGATAAGAGTTGTCATCTGTTACTGTAATACAAACATACACACATGCCCTCATGGACGTAGTCAAATTATTACGTAGATAGTAGAAAATTGCATCAGAGGAATAAAGTTTGAATCCCTTGGATTCATTCTCTTATATAATTAGTTTCTACCACCTAAGAGGTTGTTGGATACTGTGATTTATTTTCCTTCTATAAGACATTGGGTCGAGCAATAGAGGGACGCCTAGAGCAGGTATAATTACAGTTTTTTCTAATCACATATAAGCATATAGTGCACCATCGACGTAACTTGGTTGATATTCTGATGGTAAATTTATGCCACAGAAGAATGGCTAGAATCTTTTGGGGTTGATTCTATTAGGAAATAAATTTTGTACCGTGATTTAGGGGGTGTATTCAATGTTGGACTTTTAATTATTTTGAATGACTTTTGTGAATTTTAAAAGTCTAGGTGTATTTAATCTATACTTTTATAAATTTTATAGAAATCTAGTGGTATCCAAATTAGATTTTTATAGAGTTTTAAAAAGTCATGTGGTATTCAAACTTGACTTTTTAAAACTCTATGAAAATCTTTTGATATCCAAAGTTTCAATAGGTTTTCATGGATTCTTTTAGAAATCTTTGGATATAAATTTTAACCAATAATAACTCTCCAAAACACTTGGTATAATTTAAAAAAAAAAAAAAGTCTTCTCCTCATCCTTAAGATTTCTATAGACTTCAAATCGCTTTAATTTTTTACAAATAAGTCTTTTCTCTTCCCGCTCCTCGATTTTGATTATTTCTTTGATCTTAAAAGCCCTGTCCTTGTTCAACCGCTCGGCGACTTGCATCAACCTCTCAACATGAATTTCATGCGAAGTGGAGAGTCCTCTGAAATGTCATTCTCTGACATTATAATGGCAAAAGAATGGATCAGAATTGCTGGAACAGAACAGCGACCGTTTGCAGCCTTTTCTCCAGCGGCGACTCACGACGGCGGGCTGTAGGCAGAGATTTTTTCTTCGGTTGCTCGTGATAGGAAACAATGAGTGTCGTCCGGTGAAGCATGCGGTGCGCCGGAAAGGAGGAAAACAAATAGAAAAATTGTTTGAGGCGGTCGGTGATGCTTCCGTCGACTACTTGCAAGCAGGTTAAAGTCGAAGTTGATTTGGATGACGGCACTGTGTGTAGAGGGAAGAGAAACTTGAGACAGTAGGTTTTAATATAAAATATATATTAATAAATCAAATTAATTCTTAACTTAATTAATAGATAATTTAATAAAGTCTAATGAAATTTAAAAATATTCTATAAAATTTATTAAAATTTTAAAATTCCTAAATAAATTTTATATATTTATATTTATTTATTTTAATAATATTATTACTAATCAAATTAATAATATTATTATTAATTTTATTACTAATCAAATTTATCAATTCAATATTTTATTAAAAGTTTGACCAAATTAAAGGGTTGATCAACATTTCATGTTAATTTGGACCAAAATTATAAATAAAAATATTTAAAATTATTATAATATTGTTGGATTTAAAATTATATTATTATAGTTTTTTTAAAGTGAGATGTTATTTCTCTTTGTTTTTAGCCAAAACAAGATAAACGTATAAAAAGTTGAAAAAGTTTTTCATGGACAAGTATACTATTTATTATTTATTAAAAAAATAAATTTAATTAGGTATTTTAGGTTTTGTTTGAAAATAAATATCGTACGAGACCATGACCGCCTACACTTTTCCAAGATTGAATACCCCTTAAATCCACAAGTTTCCGTGAAATTTACTAATGTCTATAAAAGTCTTGCAAAAAAGTCTATAGAACTCCATAAAATTCTTTTAACAACTATATGAGATTCTATAAAAGTTAATAAAAATCTATCAACTACACAAAAATCTATCATTAAAAAAAAGTCAATGAAAGTCATTCAATTTCTTGATTGAATACACCCCCGTTAGTATAGGACGTGTTAATAACTTATGACCATTAATCTTATCTGAAGGCGCGAAGTTGGAAAGCCGGGGAGGTGAAAATTCCGCTGACGAGATGAAGACCTCGCTCTCTGCAAAACAAAACCAAAATCATAGAAGAGATCCCTGACGTTGGCCCTCCGACACTCAAGTCAGAAACAAGAGAGGAAAAAAGTGAGTACTAAGGATAAAGATTTTTCTTGCATTTCTTCTTACTTGGTGTGCCCTTTTTATACATTTTCTGATGACTCTCCATCTTCCTCTGTTTAATGATATTGATTATCGATAGAGAATATCTTTGTCTTGACTCCTTCTCATTTAATGATAGATGGAGTGTTCTATTTGGTTTTCACTTTTCTTTATTAATTATCTGTCTTTTCTTCTTTATCATTTTATTGATTCATTAAGTGTATAATACCAACGCTATTCTTCGAGCCAGACGGGTGGCCCGCTCGGCTCGGGCTCCCGACCTGCTTAGCTTATTCTCCTGCCAACCGGGCTAACTATACTTGTTTACTCATATGGCCGATCGGACAAGTGTCCCTCCAATCAACCGATGATCCACTTCCTGCTCGGGTGCAGCTGAGCCTTGCTTAAGCCCTGGTGTTGACCTCCTTGAGTTTGACCTATATCGTGGAAATTGACTCGTGCCAGGTAGGCTCTTCCTTATCGCTGGATCACAAGCCTCCCCTTCAAGTATAGTCGAAGGAGGCTGCAAGTCCGACTGACTGAACAAGATGTTGTTGGCGACTCTGAAGCCTGTTCGACCGAAATGCTATAGTATCCGATCGAACTGTGCTCAATCTGTAATCACTGGTTGACCCACAAGCCAACTCCACTCAACTACATTTTGTCGTTGTCGAGTTTAGTCCTGTGGCTCGTTCCTTGCGTCAGTCGGGAAGATGAGCAACAATACTTGGCAAATTGTCTTCTGTTATGTGTTCCTAGGGTGAGTCTGGTCATGACTGTCATCATCCAAATTTCTTGAAGACTGTGCAAATCCCGGCTAATTATGGCCTAGCACGCGGTCATATCCTTTTAATTAAGATCATTAAATGTTATCCGATGATCGCAGGACACATGTCTCTTACTGCCACCGCACGCTCGATGTGACAGGCGGACATCCGCTTGTGATGAGACGTGCACCTTTTCAAAATCAACGGTTGGATTTGCTTCTAGGTTTACATAACCTTAGATTGGACGGCTGAGGTCGATCGACCACGAGGTTTATAAACCTCGCGTGCTTCGCCGTCTTCCTCACTTTGCGTCTTCGTCTTCGTCTTCATTGGTGAGCATGGTGAGCATCTCAGCGACACTACGTTCTTCGCCTTTTCTGGCAATCTCAACGATCTCTCTAGTAAGCTTTCGTCTCCTTTCAATCGAATATGTTCATTGTTCTTAGCGTCCTCTCTTTCAGTCGAATTTCTTCATTATTTCCCGCCAACTTTTGTTTCCGATGACAAGCTCCTCTCAACTTCCTGTTTCCGTCCCTGGGCTCTAGTATACATCCATTGAGTCCAGGTTCGACAGAGGCGATGCTGAGAGTTTGAGAGCTGCCTTTGACATTCCTTCCGATTATCAAATTGGTCTTCCTTTGGCTTTTGACCACCCGAACAAGTCGCCTCTGGGTTTTGTATGCTTCTTTAGGGACCAATTTATCGCCGGTCTGTAGTTCCCGATCCACCCTTTCTTCTCTGTCATTTGTAAATGTTTTCATATTCCTCTCCATCAACTAGTGTCGAACTCCTTTCGGCTGTTGTGCGAGGTCATCATTTTGTTTCACCTGCACGACATTTCCCTTACTCCCCGGCTCTTTCACTATTTCTATTATCTCAAACTGTCTGAGCTGGGGACTTTTCTCTTCCAAGCTCGAGTGGGCCTAGTCTTATTTGACAAGATGTCGTCCTTCAACAAATATTAGAGGAACTACTACTACTTCGTTCGCTTTTCCGAGCGGCCAGATTTCTTGACCCGGTGTCAATTAGAGGTGCCAAACCCTCTAGAGCTCAAGAAATACAAGAGCCGCTTGGACTACCTTCATGCAGCTTCCAGCTTGGTCGGTCAGAAATACCATATACACAAGTTGCTACTAGAAGGTATCCTCTACGTCTTCGGCCTAAGCCCGATCCGCACAAGGCTTCCGTCCAGCCTAGGTACGCTCCTTCATGGTCTAACTTTTGAATCTAACTGATTTCTCCTTTTCTTTTGCAACCCAAGTCATGTTGCATGCACGTCTGGTCGACAAAGCCAAACTCGCGGATGCAGAGATCAATGGTGTGGTTGTGGCTGAGTTGGAGAGCCATGGCTTATAGTCGGCCGGCTCTTAGGAGGATCCTCTCGTAGAAAGCACGGGAGCCCCAGCTCAAGGGAGCGAAGGAGTATCCAACCACATAGTCGGTGACGAAGTGGTTATCGCAGTGAATCCCTCGCCCGAGCTGCTTCCGGCAATTCCAATTGCCGAGGCTTCTAAACCGGCTTCTTCAGGGGAGCCGCTGATAAGTCGGAAGAGGCGCCGCATGGAGATTGCTGCCCGATCCACAACCTCTGCTACACAAACTCCAACCAGGACAAGTCCAAGTCTATCATCCAAGCGGGGCGAAGCCTCCATCCCTGTGCTCGAATAAGTGACGGCTGCCCCCACACACTTCGCTTTCATCCGATTGGACACCGTCCTTGTCCGGTCTGCCACAAGGAACAGTCTATCTGCCGTCGGTCGCTTTCCTACCTCCTCCACCGCTAAAGACTCAAAAGTCTCACATCCGCCCGGCGTCAACATCTCAGTCGGGTGGGAAAGCAACCTCAGCCCCGTCCGCTCTGAGTGGCCAGCGCTAGATAACGGTGGTCATCCATCTATCGATGGACGAGTGGAGCGACTCTGACAACGCTAAATCCCACGCCCCGAAGCACCAAATAATTATCGAGGGGTCGCTCGCCCAGATATGGGCTGACGCCCGAGCCTGTGCGGCGGTCATGTCTCCGGGGGTGCTTGCCGATAGTTATACCCAGATGCCCACTTGGGTAAGTATTCTACAAGTTACTATTTGTCGTCGCTCAATCCCATTTTTTTTTAATTTCCTCATAGTATTGGGTAAAGAGCCTGACCATGTGCTAAAGGCTCGTATTTTTGGAATAGGAAGTCAAGCAGCTGCGGGCCTCGAGCGGCCAATCATCTACTTCCTAAGCTCAGTTGGAGCAGATGAGTGCTAAGATTGCTCAACTAAGAGCCGATCTGAATAAGAGTTCCGAGCTGCTAGAAGCGGAGAAGAGTAAAGGTGTAGAGAAGGCTGCACAGTTGGCTTCGCTTGATAAACAGGTCAGCTCCTTCGAGTCCAAGCTTAATTTGGCTAACACCAGGAAGCTCCGAGCCATCGAGGACTTGGAGATCAAAAATAAGGAGTTTCGGGTGTTAGTCCAAAACCTAAAGGAGACTGAGGCCACTTTGAAGGCTGAGCGGGATGGGCGATCGGCATACCAGACCGCAGCGAAGACCCAGCTTGCCGAAAAAGATAAAGAGCAGGCCAAGTTGACAGAGGAGCTAAAGGATTCCCGCGTGGCCTTAGAGACTTACCAGGGAGCCGAGTTGAGCAGGTTTGATTTTATAAAGCAAGCCTACATCCGCTCGGATGCTTTTAATGATAAGGTCACCGATCGGGCACTCCGTCTATTCGACCTTGCTATCGACAGGATGCTTGATCAACTGAAGGAAGGCGGCTACCTCCCCTCTGTCCTAACAAGCAAGGTCATTAGTTGGGACAAGCTGACTAAGTTGTTTCCCAATGATGTCTTGGATTATTTGGAGTGAGCCTGTTAAGAGTTTTACTTCTGTAAAAATTTTTTTAAGTCTCTATGAATGTTTGTCCGTCCGGCTAATCATATATTTTTTCTCACCATTTTGGTATTTTAATTTTTTGAGTTGTATTTAAGTTCAAGCGTTGTCGCGTAAACTCAAGTGTGGCCTCGTTGATCGACAACAAGTCATCTGTGTTTAGCCAACCGATCATTTTCGGGCTTAAGGTCATCGCTCGACCATCAGTGAAGACATGGATTTAAGATCGCCGCTTGACCGTCGGTGAAGACATGGGTTTAAGGTCGCCGCTCGACCGCTGACAAAGACAAGGGTTTAAGGTCGTCGCTCGACCGTCGGTGAAGACATAGATTTAAGGTAGCCGCTCGACTGCTGATGAAGACAAGGGGTTAAGGTCGTCGTTCGACCATTAGTGAAGACATGAGTTTAAGGTCGTCGCTTGACTGTTGATGAAGACAAGAGTTTAAGGTCGCTGCTTGACCGTCGGTGAAGACATGAGTTTAAGGTCGCTACTCGACCGTCGGTGAAGACATGAGTTTAAGGTCGCCGCTCAACTATTAATGAAGACATGGGTTTAAGGTCACCGCTCGACTGATTTTGTCCGACCGACTCATGAGTCTCGAATGCTTGCGGTTTTATTCATTTTTGTCCTACATTTGGAAGACATGCACACACATACAGGTAAATATAACTATTTACACACCTCTTACTCGACCCTATAGGGTTGGAGGTGGTTCACACTCCACGACTGCTCGAGCCGTCTTCCATCTTTGTCTTTCAAATAATATGCTCCCGAGCGAAGTTTTTGCACGACCTTATAGGGTCAAGTTTGGTGACGTCGTCGACTGGGTTTATCTTCTTCCACACTAGATCTCCGACCTGGAAGGACCATGTGATAACCCTCTGGTTATAGCTCTGCTTCATCTGCTGTCGGTACGCCATCATCCGAACGGCTACCTTGTCCCTTGCTTAGTCGACCAAGTCTAGCCCCATCAGTCTCCGTTCACCATTATCCTTGTCATAGTGCTGCACTAGATCGGACTCCACCCTGACTTCCACCAGGACTAGTGCTTCACCACCGTACACCAGATGGAATGGTGTTACGCCGGTTGCCTCCTTCGGGGTAGTGCACAGGGCCCATAGGATGCTAGGGAGTTCGTCGACCCAGCTGCCTCCTGCGTGGTCGAGTCGAGCTCGTAATCATCTGAGAATCTCTCGATTGGCCACTTTCTCTTATCCATTGCTTTGGGGGTAAACCACTGAGGTGAACGCCTGCTGGATATATACCATACCCTTCATACCACTTTTTGAACCTCCGACCGGCGAATTGACTCCCGTTGTCTGAGACGAGCCATCGGGGATGCTGAGCCAACATAAGATATTTTGCCAGACGAACTTAATGACCATCTGTTCACTTATCTTTGCAATGGTTTGACTTCCACCCATTTTGAGAAGTAATTCACAGTGACGAGCAAGAACCTCCGCTGAGCTATCGCCATCGGAAATGACCCAATGATGTCCATGCCCCATTGGTCGAATGGACATGACACCATAAATGCCTTTATTTCTTTGGTTGGCCGGTGTGGAATGCTGTGATATTTCTGACATGAGAGGAAGATGGCTATTGTCCGAGCATCATCTTCTTGGAGTGTGGGCTAGAAATACCCAGTGAGAAGGATCTTCCGGGCTAATGAACGGCCGTCCGGATGATTCCCACAAAAGCCATATATGATGTACTTTTTGGAGGATGTACTCTATGTCTTCCGATCCGACGCACTTGAGCAGGGGTCTGGAAAAGGCTCACTTGTAGAGTTGATCTCTGATCAATGTAAATCGTCTGACCCTTTTCTTCAGTAGACGATCGGCCTCATAATCGGACGATGTTACACCTGATCAGAGAAATTCGATAAATGACGTCCTCTAGTCGTTTGGGAAGGAGAGACCTTCCATTCGATCAATGTGCGCCACCAGTAAAACCTGCTCGATCGAGCGTTCAATCATGATCGACATTAACGAGCTAGCTAATTTGCCTAAGTCATCTACCGAATGATTGTCTGATGGGGGATCTTCTGTATAGTGACTTATTGAAAACTTGCCCTTAGTTTTTCGAAGACTTCTGCGTACAGCTTGAGTCGGGAGCTATTTATTTCGAAAGTCCCTGACAATTGTTGAGCGACTAGCTGAGAATTCGAGTGAATGAGGACCTTTGTGGCCCTGACGTACCACGCTGCCTGCAAGTCGGTGATTAACACTTCATACTCGACTTCATTATTGGTGGCCCGGTATTTCAACCGAACGGAGAGCTGTATTCGATCTTCCCTTGGTGAGATCAGCAGTATGCCGATCCCGCTCCCTTACCGAGTGGAAGAACTATCCACATATACTCTCTAGGTTGCTTATGGTTCCGCGTTCTGGACTTTTGTAATGAAATCAACTAAGGTTTGTGCTTTAATCGTCGTTCGAGGTTGATATTGAATATCAAACACACTTAATTCAATTGTCCATTTGATCAGCCGCTCGGACGTTTCTGGGTTGAAGAGGACTTTTCCCAGGGTACTCTTGGTTATGACGATGATGGGGTGAGCAAGAAAGTAAGGGCGGAGTCTCCGAGCGGCAAGCACCATACCGTAAGCTAACTTTTCCAGACCAGTGTAGCGAGATTCAACATCTTTCAATATATGATTTAAAAAAATACACAAGCTGTTGTTCATGGCTGTTCTACTTGACTAATGCCGAGCCGATCGCATGCTCGGTGGATGACAGATAGATCTAGAGAGGTTCTCCGACGCTCGGCTTAGCTAGCACAGGCAAGGAGTTAAGATACTCCTTGAGCTCTTCCAAAGTCCGATCGCACTCTGCGTCCCATTGGAATCTCGTAGCTCGACACAGTACTTTGAAGAATGGCAGACTTCGATCGGACATCTTAGAGATGAACCTTGAAAGCGCGGTGATCCGTTCGGTCAGCCGTTGGGCCTCCTTCAAATTGCGAGATGGAGGCATATCTTGCAGGGCCTTCACCTTAATTGGATTTGCTTCGATCCCCCAGTTGGTCATGATATACCCGAGAAAATGACCGCTCCTCACGCCGAACAGGCACTTACTGGGGTTCAGCTTCATTCCATAGGTTCTTAAAGTTTGGCACGTCTCCTCAATGTCCATACAGAGGTCGGCCGCTCGGAGGGATTTTATTAGTATGTCATCGACATAGACCTCCATGTTTCGACCGATCTGCCTACAGAACACTTTATTCATCAGCCTTTGGTAGGTTGCTTCAGTGTTCTTCAGTCCGAACGACATGACGTTATAGCAGTAGGTTCTGTCTGCCATGATGAAACTGACCTTCTCTTGATCTTCTCAGGCGAGCGACACTTAGTGGTAGCCCTGGCATGCGTCGAGCATGCATATTAATTCGTAGCCCGCTGTGGAGTCCACCATTTGGTCTATCCGAGGCAACGGATAGAAGTCCTTCGGGCATTCTTTATTTAAGTCGCGAAAGTCGATACATACCCGCCATTTATTGTTTGGCTTGGAGACCTATACCACGTTAGCGAGCCAACTTGGGAATTTGACTTCCTGTATATAGCCAGCCTCCAGTAATTTCTCTATCTCCTCCCGGATGATCAAATTCTGCTCCGGGCTGAAGTCTCTCTTCTTCTGTTTAACCGGTCGGGAGTCCGGTCGGACATGTAGCTCGTGCTGAGCCACGTTCAGAGAAATGCAAGACAATTCGTGCATCGACTAGGCGAACACGTCATAGTTTCGTCTGAGGTAGGCGACCAACTTTGTTTTCTCCTCGCTTTCTAGATTGACGGTGATAATGGTCGTCACCTCTGATTGGTTTGAATGGATCTGAACCTCCTCCTTTTTATCGTAGACTAGAGCAGGAGGCTTCTCCATGATAGCGCTCACGTCCAAGCGAGGTGTCTTCTGAGTGGTTAGTGCTTCCGTTCTGACCATCTCGACGTAGCAACACCGAGTGGCCAACTGATCGCCTCTGACCTCACCCACCTTGTCCCCCACCGGGAACTTGATTGTCTGACAAAAAATGGATACCATCGCTCGAAACTCATTCAGCGCCAGTCAACCCAGAATGACACTGTAGGCTGATGGGATAAGGCTAAGAAGAGCAGCCAAAGGCACAAGGAATACCTGCCACTCTCATTCTGTAGTGGTCGTGTTCTGTCTCGCCGCATCCACCACGATGAAATTAGTCATTCGTGTCCTCTTCAACGGCTCTTCCCCGAGCAAGACGACCAGGCGTAGTTGGCCGATTGGCAATACTTCGTTGCCGGTGAACCCGTAGAGTGGAGTTGTCATGGGCAGTAAATCTCCTCGGTCGATTTGCAGTTAATCAAATGCTTTCTTAAAGATGATGTTCACCAAGCTTCCTGTGTCAAAAAATTTATGGTGAATAACATAATTAGCTATTACCACTCGGATAATCAGGGTGTCGTCATGGGGGATCTCTACCCCCTCCAAATCCTTCGGACTGAAGCTGATCTCAGGTCCTTCGGCCTTCTTCTTGCTACAACCGACTGTGTGAGTTTCAAGTCATCGTGCGTGCAACTTTTTCGCTCGATTGGAATCACTGCCGGTCGACCCCCCGACTATTATTCCTATTTCACCCCACGCGACATGACTCCTATTTCCTTCCTCTCAAGCTGAGTGTCATCTCTGTTCGGCCTGCTCCCAAACAAAGCTTGGATTGTTCCGTCGTTGAGATTGATTGCGGCGTGGTTCGACCGTTATCTTTTTGTCTTCCCTTCACTCAGTTGATCGACGCCTATATCTCCGATTAAGCGACAATGATTGATGATACTACCTTCTTGGGGCCGGTCTGCTAGCCAGGTAGTAATCTCGGGTATTATGAGTCGCCGACTGATGGAAGGAGCAAAACATCGATGTCCATATTTTGCCCCTGGAGGCTTTTGGGCGTCCGACCCCAACGTGCTGCACGACATGCATCCTAGGCTCGTGTTGTGTTTGAATTCCTCCTGATTGAGGCCTTTTAGGAGATTGATGGTTGCTTGATTGACGCCGCTCGGACGTCGCCGCTGGTTCGGCGGGTGCCTCCTTTTTCCTGGTCATCTGGGCTTTTTCTACATTGATGTATTCATTAGCCCTTTTTTTAGATGACCAAAGTCGTTTGACGACTTCCGAATGAGTGACCGGAAGAATTCTCCTTTAGTGAGCCCCTAAGTGAAAGAGTTTACCAATATATTCGAGGAGACCGCCGGGATGCCCATCGTCACCTGGTGTACCCTTTTTATACATTTTCTGGTGACCCTCCATCTTCCTCTGTTTAATGATATTGATTATCGATAGAGGATATCTGACTTCTTCTCATTTAATGATAGATGGAGTGTTCTATTTAGTTTTCTCTTTCCTTCATTAATTATCCGTCTTTTCCTCTTTTATCATTTTATTGATTCATTAAGTGTATAATGCTAACGTCATTCTTCAAGCCAGACGGGTGACCCGCTTGGCTCGGGCTCCTTGCCCGCTTAGCTTGTTCTTCTGTCGACCAGGTTAACTATACTTGTTTACTTAGATGGCCGATCTGACAAGTGTCCCTTCGATCGGCCGATGATCCGCTTCCCGCTCGGGTGTAGCCGAGCCTTGCTTAAGCCCTGATGTTGAATGCCTTGACTTTGACCTACATCGTGACAATTAACTCGTGCTAGGTAGACTCTTCCTTATCGCCACATCAACCACTATGAGATATTCATACATGTAAGGACATTAATATATATAAATAACTTATACCCACTATAGGACATTCATATGAAGGTTAATAATCCCCTAATGTTAGTAATCCTTATTCTAATCTTATTCTATAAATTTATACTTCTTATGTGAAGTATGTATATGAGAAAAGAAAGAAAAGGAAAGGGAGTCTAAGAAAGAAGAGAATAGTAATCTTTATCTTATTGAGAAGAATAAAAGAAAATTATCATCACACATCACTAGATTAATAGTTGAAATGTTATAACATAAGATAGTTTGATATATATGATTATCATCTTGATTACGAGTAGTTGGTATTTAGGATTCATAATAATTGTAAAAATTTACGGTGCCAGACATTAATGTATCACCCACTAAAGTATAAATTTAATTTTTATAAAATAGAAATAAATTTATATATTTTACTGTTATCAATATTGAATAGGACGTCTTGGCCGGATGGTAAAGGACGCTTAAGATGGGCATTATTAAGTTTTTTTTTTTTTTTTACATCATATACAGACAACTTAAGCACATCAACGGCAATCAACGCCAACACAGGATACATATTTACGTAATACAATCTCAACCCCCTTGGCCAAATAAAGACGATGAGCTCAAAGCCCAAATATATAATTATCAACTCCTGTTCCATGGCACGCATGGTGTTTTCTTTTAATTAATCCACATGACCTGAAGAAATCCTATTGCTGTAGACTGGATGTGATTGTTTAAGTGTTTAAGAAGCCAGGATGAGCTTTCTTTTCTTGTATTGGAATCCATGGCTAGCTAGCTGATGATTAGTTCAAGTCATCATGAAGCCTCTGGTTCTTGTCCCAATTGGTCTTCTTTAATGGCTCCAAAGTTGTATACGAGTAAAGAGGGTTTTTTTTAACTGAAACAAAAATAAATAAATAAATAAATAAATAAATAAATAAATAAGAAAAGAAAAGAAAGCAGCAGTGTTGGGTTCACGGAGACAGCAGGAAGAAAGGCAGGTTGAACAGGTACATTGCATTATTGAAGGAAGAAAGAATGCATTTATTTTGTTTTAACTCTTGTGTAGCGGGTCACTCGTGATAATTAGGTTCGTTTTTTTTTAGAGTTTTTATTATGATATTTTAATTTTAAATATTTTTTTATAAATTTAAACCTTTAAATTTGTGCTGCAATCGTGGGGCCGCATTGTGCCGTAAGTAGCCGTGCCCCAATGGCGTTGCGTAATTTGGCCGTCGCCATCTCATCGGTCGGGCGCCTGAACCGGCTCTTCGTCGAACCGAACCGAACCGAACCGGCCGGAAGTAAATATTAAGGAGCGATTAGTGCGCCCGCACACGTGTGCGCGCCTGGTTCGCCTAGCCGCGAGTCTGTTGGAATTTTTGGACGCTCGATTAATGGCGTGGGGCCCTTCTTAAATCGCTTAATAATGGCCGCTCATCATGACAATTGACGCACCGACTCGATTCGATCGGCGGCCTCAGGCTCGGAGATCCAGAGACCTACCTAGTCTAGAGTAGTGGCAGAAGCGTGATTCTGGTAGAACTTGGAGGCCACGGACTCCCGCCAAAAGAGAGGACGTGTTCGGCGTTCTGGCGCTGGGCCCCGCCTACCTCGCACTCCGCGCATGCCTTCGCCGTGCTCTGATCCTTCCACGCGTCCCACTCCCTCCATAAAACCAACTCCTTCACGACTAACGCCGTTACGCTCGTCCTATCAGATAAGAAGCCTCCCTCAAAATTGAAATATTTTATTTTACCTTCACATCTTATTTAAAATAAAAATAAAAATCTCTCCTTTTTATTACCTTAAAAAATATAGTAAATATGAGAGGGGCAAAATGAAATTGTAGCAAAATCTTATCGTGTCCGATGGTCAATCCACCGTCTTGTCAGTATACCGGGGACACCGTTTGCTTTGACGCCGTGGAGCTCCGTGGAATAAACCCTGGTTAGCGTATTACTCGACCACGGTTAGCGGCGCGTTTATATGGAGTCGTTCCCTCTCACCGTCTCCACGCACTGCCCTGAAATAGATAGGCACAGAGAAAGAGTCCCTCGACTTCCGTGAAAGCGAGCGGAGGAGAAAATGATGGTAGGACGGGAAACCGGTCGGCACCCAGATCTGATGGCTCGCGTACCGCCTTGGTCTTCACGCTTGGATGATCCGGTTGCCTACTGCCCGGCCGCCTGCGGCGGCGGCGGGGTTCATTTTCTCGGCGACTCGGCCCTTGCGGCGGCGCTGCAGAGGTACTTGCCTTGCAGCGGTGACGTGGTTGAGGAGGAGGATGAAGAGGCGGATGATGAGCCTGACAACGCTGTGGACTTGTACTCGTCGGACGAGTTCCGGATGTACGAATTCAAGGTCCGGCGGTGCGCGCGCGGCCGGTCGCACGACTGGACCGAGTGCCCCTTCGCGCACCCAGGGGAGAAAGCGCGCCGCCGTGATCCCCGGAAGTACCACTACTCCGGCGTGTCCTGCCCCGACTTCCGCAAGGGCGGATGCAAGCACGGTGACGCGTGCGAGTACGCGCACGGGGTGTTCGAGTGCTGGCTCCATCCCGCGCGCTACCGCACACAGCCGTGCAAGGACGGCACCGCCTGCCGACGCCGCGTCTGCTTCTTCGCTCATACGCCGGATCAGCTCCGCGTTCTCTCGCAGCAGCAGCAATCGACACCCACAAAGCTAGCAGTCGAGTCGTATGACGGCTCGCCGCTCCGCCAGCAAGCGTTGGAGTCTTACATCTCAAATCAACTCATCTCATCCTCGACGACCGCCTCACTGATGTCTCCACGGCTCTCTTCCCCGACATCCGATTCTCCTCCGACGTCGCCGTGCACGACGGGGCTCAGGAGGGCCTCGTGGCCGCCTGGTACATCCATCAACGACCTCGTTGCTTCTCTGCGCCAGTCGCAAATCAGCCAGGTGAAATCCCTACCTAGCTCCTGGGGACTACAACCAGGTAACAGTCTATTCGGCTCTCCTAGAGCCAAATCCGGCTTCTGCAGTCTGCCAACAACTCCAACCACGCTGACCGGCGGAATGGGCTGGCTCGATGCAGCCGAAGGCACAAGCTTCCCGAAAGGCGAAGAGCCGGAAGAGAGGGTGGAGTCTGGGCGAGCTCTGAGGGCGAAAATATTCGAGAAACTGAGCAAGGAGTGCGTGGTAGAGAGGTCCGTCGCATCTCTGGCACCCGCAACGCCGGACGTCGCTTGGGTGTCTGGACTGGTCAAGTAAGCTATCAAAAATTCAGAAAAAAAAAAGGAGAAAGATGAACGAGATGTGAATCTTGAACTCATAAAGCTCGGCGAGTTCAGACGACCTGTATATAACTGTACATAGCAAATGGTAAGCAGGAATAGGAGGTGGGCTTCTGGTTTGGCAAGACAGCGAAGACGACGAAGAAGAAGAAGAAGAAATTAAGATTGTTAATTGTGTAGATTTCTGTTTTGGATTTGAAATTTCATGTATTCTGTAGAATTTTGAATCAAGATGTTATCCAATTCCTGATGTCTGTAAGAAATGCTAAACTTGAACAAATTTCATCCTCTCTATGAATTGTGTGTGAAGATTAAAAGTGTCTGGAGCAGGCCAGAGGCATTTAGTTTATTCATTTTTATCGAATCGCCAGTTCGACGGCACTGTTTTTGAAGCAATGGCGGCAACAGGGCTGTCCGTACCACAGGAGTTGTGTGTTCATCGCACCCCGCCCTCCTTTTGACGTGGGAGTGGATAAAAGCTTAATGGTTAAAAATAGCAGAAGCTGATAATGCCTTGGTATGGGGGAGCAGCGATCTTATTCCAGTCTTGATAAATACTTTTATATTTAATGTTCCAAATTTCCAGAAAATAAGTTCCTCTTGCATTCTACTGATTTCAAATGTATTATTATTATTCATTTATATTATTGAAAATTATTATTTTTAATAATAAGAAGATTATTCTCAAACATGGGGTCCATGGAATGGGTCAAAGTTCCTTTTTATTTAATTAGTTAAAATAAAACAATTTAAATTATTAATATTGTTGAATTTTTCCTAACAAGATTTTTTTTTTTCACATTACTTCACATCAAATGGCCCCATATATATTGATTGAAATGCACCATTTTATTATTTGGATTTGTCAAGGAGGGAATTGGAATTTTGATAAGTGTGGGGATAGAAGGTTAATTGGCATCAAATCGACTTTGCTATCAAGGCATGGGTTTTGAATGAGTTCTTCTCTATTTGTCACTTTCCTATTAATTCTTTCATTTATCTTTACGAGGGAGGGGCCCTGCCTTAAAATAGTTTCTAACTTATGATTTTTTTTAATCATAAAAGTACAAGCTCGGGCTCCGTCCGCTCAAGTCCCTTTTTCCTCCACGATCTCAAGAGAGCTGATAGCAATTGTCGTCGTTTACTCAATCGAGTTACATTCGATTTCGCTGCTCTATCTGAGTTGAATGAGAGACGTAGGATGGTACTCAAATTATTTACCAAGTGGCCGATCTCGCTTCTTGACGGACCATACTTAAACCCCGAGCACCTTGACATCCCCGAGCATCCGGTATCCTCGAGTGCTCGTTGTTCCTGCACACTAAAGGTCCATCGTTGGATAGACATCCACAAGCACTATGGATGGGCACTCCCGAGCACCATGCTGGTGCTCGGTTTCCAACTTCTAGCAACTTACGTGGAGATTCCTATAACGACGGTCGGATATGATTCCCTAATTGCCTGTCTTGTGAATAGCTGATGGACACGTGACATTCTATGAGTGGAGACTCCCGTAACGGTCGTTGGATTCGGTCCTCTAACAGCCCCGCCGAAGGTAAAGTTGAGGTATGATTTTCTTATGAAGACAACTCTCTATATAGAATTCCCTCTTTGTTAGTTCTCGCTTCTTTTCTTTTGACTGAGCTAGTTATAATTTGAACGTCAGAATAATTGTGTTGGGAATGCCGACCAATCCGGATGTGCTTTTCTTCTCAGGCCATAGACTCTTAGAGCACCTTCAATGTACGTTTTGTCAAATGTTTATAAAATTTAAAAATTTCATTAAAAAAGTTTTTATGATTGTGTAGGTGAAGTTTCGGATTTTTAATTCAAGAACAGATTTAAGATTTTAAGCTTGTTTTTTTTCTTACGAAGGTGGAGCCAATAATTAATGTACATAATTGATCATTTTTAAATAATTTAAAAATAAATTATTTGATGAGCTAATTATAATGTGACAGTTTATAAATAATTAGTAATAATTAAAATTATATTTTTTTTTCTTTTAAAAATAAATATATTTGAGATAAGTTAAAAAATATACAAATGATTATAATTAAATTAAATTTATAAAATAATTAAATATTAAATAAAATGATAAATTATATTAAATTAAAAATTAAAAATTAATTAATTGTTAATTATAAATAAATTAAATTAAAGATTATAATTAATTAAAATATTAAATGAAAATTATATAAAGATATTAAATGAAAAAATTGTATGCAGGTTTTTTTTTAATTGTGGAGAGAATAGTAGATTTGTATTGAAGTTGATGTAATATGCATGGAGCCATGCAACTACATGTGGAGAGAATTACAAAAAAAAGCTCACTCAAAGGTTTAACGATTAGGAATGTTTCAATAAATTTTTATAATATTGATGTGACATGTTAGAATTATAAAAAAAGTTCATTGAAAGTTTCAACGATTGAAGATGCCCTTAGAACTTAGAAAGTGAACATAGCTTCTAGAGAAGAATGTAAGAGAAAAAGACACCACCAAATATTAAAAATAAATATAAAAAATAATTGGCTAAAAAAATACTATTAATCATGCAAAAATCTCTAAAAAATAACTTATTATCAGTAAATGTAAACTTCAATTCCATCAACAAAAAAAAAATTACTTACATAATAACTAAGTAATAACTTACCATCACATGAGATTCTCAATATTATTTCAATCCATCAAAATTCATTTAGTGTGAGTTGTTGGTGCAATCGTTCTCAGATTAAAAGTTGATCAGTTTAACTAAATTTGAATTGGCTCAACCTTGAGTTTCAATATTTAACAATATGTAAGAGAGAAGTCAAGTAGGTCAAGAGAGAACCGAATACCTGTATGAGATAGTTCTAACAGGAGGTTAAACAACAGTAAACACTTACTAAGTGAAGCTAAGCAGTTGAAGTCCTAATAGGATTAGGCAGAAGACCTAGTTGGAAACTAGGCAATGGAAGTCCTAGCGGGACTAGACAGTGAAGACCTAGTGAGTGAAGATAGATAGTGGAAGTGCTAGAGGGGCTAGGCAGTGAAGACTAGTTGAGTGAAGCTAGGCAGTGGGAGTCCTAGCGGAGCTAGGTAGTAAAGACCTAGCGAGTGAAGGTAGGTAGTGAAGACCTAGTTGCGAGCAAGGCAGTGGAAGTCCTAGTAGGGCTAGGCAAGTAAAAACTCCAATTGGGTCAAAGGTTGACTGGACACTTGGTGATCAGAAGTCTAACGGGAGTTAGCACAAGATGAAAAGTACAAGTGGCTTAAAGGTTGACATGACACTTGGTGAAAAAGCTTTGACATGTCAAGGTTGACCGAATGCAAGGTAATAGAAAATTCCAACAAGTCATGGATGACTTTGGGGTCGGGCAAAGGAACCCTAAACTGAGTTCAGAGTTTTAGGGTTAGACAATTGATATCGATTGGCCTTGGCCAAATCTATTAGACTAATCGTTTGGAAAGCTTTTTCGTGAAGCACAGAAAAGTATTAAATCAATTAGGCTAATCGATTTAGCATAACCTAGTTGATTGGGGCAAATCGATTGGATGATGTTTTGCTAACACAGAGAGGTGGTGAATCGATTATGATAATTGATTCAACCTTCCCTAATTGATGGCAATCAATTAGAAGCTGCCAAATTAATTTGTATGACTCACCAATTGATTGGATGAACAAAAAAGAGATGTTCTGTATATTTTGAATGGTCGACCTGACGTGACAATCGATTGAGAAGCCAATTGATTAGGAGGTGTAGAAGTAACCCTAGAAAAGTATTTCGCAAAGATTTGAAGTGATAGTTGTGTAAATACCTTGGATTAATGTTGATATGATCAACTGAAGTTAGTTAGTCTAGTGATCATCTTTTTGATTTTTGCGTGTAGTTGAGTCATATTCTCTCTCTTTTCCATCCAAAGGTTCGTTAGTTAATTTTTGAAGTTGTTCTGTCTTGCTAGCTTGGCCTTCGATGTTACTTCATGAAGCTCTAGGAACTTCTCTCAGAGTTCTTTGCAGAGCTAAAGGCGTCGATCCGGTTGACTTCTTGAGGTGGTAGTACACTTAGCAGGTGAAATTCTATTTTACCATTGGACACGAAGTCGGTCTGCTACTTCTTGTTACATTGGTGCTCTTTTTCTTCTTCTCTGTTCTCATCCCTGGGTGTTTCAAAATCATATTTAATTGTTAAAAGAATATCAAAGTCAGTTTTAAAAAATACCTCCATCTAGCGCTTCGAAAGTGTGAACTCCCTCTCAAAATTTGGTTGGTGAATGCTTGATTCGACTGTCTTTTTGTTGCTTTAGTTGGTGGTTAGTTTTTCTTAGGCACCCGATATTTGATACCACTTGTTGGATCGGGTGGGTCGACTAGTGAGGGGCGAAAAACCTGCAAATAAAATTTACAATTATCTTATTTTCTACTTTAGCAAAGACACACTAATTAATTAAAAATAATTAACATAACAATAAAGTAAGAAGGGACTCTGGATTTATTTGATTTACAACTGAGAAGGTTGTTATCCAAGACAATGAAAGCTCAACTAAGATCATTTTCATGAAAGCAGAGTATCCTCTTACAACGTTGAAAGAATAGAACGAAGTACAGAAAATGAATATGAAATGTAGAACAAGTGTGTGTCTTGAACTCCTAGCTCTATGGTGCTATTTATACCCTTTTGGGCAAAGTTACAGTTTTGTTGTTTATACCCTTCTGGGCAAAGTTACAGTTTTGTTGATATGGTTTGGAGGTGCCACTAATGTCATCTAGGGAGACCTCAATGTGATGTAGTTTCATCCACAAAGCAACGACTTTTCAATGGCTACTGTTTAATAGAGGCGTCTCAAGTCATTTAGAGACGTCGTTGCTACTGTTTATCTGAGGTACCTCGAGTCAACCGAGACGCCTCCGTTTCCTTTTGCGACAACTTATCTATTGGATACCCGGGGTGCCTACAATCCCATCTAAGGCATCTCGAGTACTGTTCATCCGAATGGTCAATTTGATCATTGATCATTTTTTTTTCGTTCGCTTGCTTGAGTGATGCTCTAACAGTCTAGAGTTGAGCTTACTTGAACCCAACTCCGGCCTTCTCCTCGAGTAAACTTCCCCTGACTTCTCATCCCCTAGATGCGCCATACACGCCCTTCTCACTCCACCGATATACTCTTTCGTGACTTCTCGTCCTTCGGATGCACTAAATCCATTAACTCCCTTCCCGTGCCATCCTTCTTACTCGCTGCATCTTCCATTCGACTTTATGTGTTCCTAAGTCCCTGCACACTTAGACACAAGATATAAAATAAACATGGCCTCATTTAACTCAGTTGATCATATCAAAACTAACTTAGGGTACTTACAATCTTCCCCTTTTTGATGTGCATCAACCCGAGTTAAGATTAGAATAAATAAATAATAATTAATTTTAAATAATTTATAAAATAATAAAACAATAAATAATAAATTTTCAATCAGTAATAATAAATTTGTAATCAGTCTTCTCCTTAACTTAATCCCTCGTACTCATAACTTCTCTCTCTTTGATCACATCAAAACTAGGGTAAACAAAATGAGAAAAAAATAAAAAAAAGTATGAAACATTTTCTAGAGGTTGTACATATAGTAAACAAGCCTATATATATTTTTCAAAGAATTATTTTCAAATATACAAATTTCTACAATTAAAAATCATATTTTCTAAAAAAAAATTGAAAATTATTTTTAACCTTTTAAAAATTTTAAATTTTTTTGTCAATATGAAACACGATAAAACTGATCTTAAAAAAAATCCATTGGAAAATTATTTTTTATTATAGTTGGAAAATATTTTTTGGATGTTTTGCAAAATAAATATTTAAAAATACATTTTTGCTTGAGAAGATCTTGATAATTTTTATGACCATTCAAAATCTAACCATTATATTTGGAAAAATAATTTTTTTCAAAAATTAATCTTAAAAAATTTTCAATTTTGAAATTCTATTTTTTGGTAAAATATTCATAATAAATTATGTAATGGTTAAAAAAAATTAAAAATTTTTCAACTAGCAAATAACCTATTTGTGCATCTCGGAAAATTTTATATTTTTTTAAAAAAATCAAACATAAAGTGTATGGACAATTAATTTAGCCAATGCTTTTAAAAATTTAACTAAATAAGTATCAGACATGCACATAAAATCAATTTAATAGGCTAGAAAAGATTTTAGTATCCAAAATAAATTATTAATTACTGAATTAATTAAATATTTTCTCAAAATATTATTTCTTACAACTTTTACAATTTGATCATATGATTTCTAATATACCAATTAAGCTTTCATTGTATCTACATTTCCTTTTTGGTGCTTGTAAGAAATTTGAGCATGTATGATTTTTTTTTTCTAATATTTCTATTTTATTTTTTAATTTTTCATTTTCGGTCATAACTTTATCAAACTCTTTCTTTAAGCATGCATTTTCTATTTTATTTTCTAAGTTAATATTAATTCTTTTTAGATTCACATAGTTAGTGCATAATTTACATAAGGATTTACTTAGCATTTTTATTACATATAATTGATCGGAGGGAAGGTTACATACCTCACTTACTATATCAGACTCTTAGATAGATGCTCCCCCTTCATCGATGTTCTCTCCAAAAGTGGTTTCGTCGTCTTTTTCTTGGTGGCTAGCTATTAGTGTTAGCGCGGTCTATTGATTCATTTCAGACTTTTCTGATGACAACTCACTCCATATTACTTGTAGGTTCTTTTGTTTGGATCTTCTTGTCCCTTTCTCCTTTTCTTTTTCTTTATTCTTCAATCTGGGATAATTGTTCTTTATATGCCTTTCTTCATTGTAGTTGTAGCACCTTACTATTCTCTTCTTCTGAAGTAGCTTTGTTACCTATTTTTTTTAATCAAAGTTGTTAGTTTTAAAAAATTTACTGAACTTTTTTACCATATATGCTTCTTCATTTTCGTCGAGGGATGACTCCGAATCCAGTTTGGCATTCTTGGCTTTTAGTGTTAAATTCTGACTTGACTTCCCTTCATTTCTTGAGCCTACACATCTAGACTCGTCGAATGTAGAAAATAACTCTTCTAATGTGCTTGTGGGTGCAATCAACCTCTAAGATTTTGATATTTGACAATGTACCTAAGTCTGGTTAGTTTGATTAATGTTGGATTCAAATAGGACTTAATGTTTTGAAGAAAGAAGTCTAGTCAGGAGTAGATGACTAGTAAGGATAAGTCCTAACTAGAAGTTAAGCAAGTGAGAAGCTTACTAAGTGACTAGTTCTAACTGGAGGTTAGCAAGGGTAAGTCCTAACCACAAGTTAGGTAGGTGAGAAGTCTACTAATTGACTAGTCCTAATTGGAAGTTAGGTAAGGAGAAGTACTGGTGAGTAAAACTAAGCAATAAAAGCTCTAGTGAGTGAAGCTAGGTCCTAATGAGTGAAGTGATGTGTACAATCTGTAAGTACACAATTGTCGTCAAATAATAAAAGATATCAAACCTACAAGAACTAGATATAAGCACTAGATACTCACACAATGAATTAGCTAAATGATTGTGAGTTGGGAATCTATGCACTTAAACTAGAGAGAAGTAAAGCAAGGAGAAAGAGAGAGAGAGAGAGCAAGAGTCGAAAGTTGGTTGAGGAACTTGGTTGAAGTGAGCGTTCTAGGAGCTCGATTTCATTGTGATGTTGATCAATGTACTAAGGATTGCCTACTACCCATCCTCTATCCCTATGAACGATTTGGAAGTTCAATTTATTAGCAACACTATCTTGCGGTGGTCATATCAGAGTGCTATCCCTATTAACATCCAATGCTAATGAATGAAAGTGATTCTATGATATCCGGTTCAAAGGATACTCTTGTCACTAGAGCCCCTCAATCATACATCCACAAGGACACACTAAGCACTTGATAGTATGGATATAAAAATAACCCATTAAGTCTAATTCTACCCTTCTTTGTAAAGGATTATTTTTCCTTTTCAAGGTGATACCTTGGATGTCTGGTTAAAGGATTACCCTTGCCACTAGGCCCTTAGATCATACGATCTAGAGCATCCCATCTACGGGGTGAACAAAACAATATAATTATTCAATTATACATGATATTTAAGCACAAATGCACCATACACACATAAGATCAAATGAATACAAGGCATAAGAAATGTCATATAGAAAAGAAATTGGCAAATCCAAGAGTATACATCAATCACATATCACAACTATTCCCTAATCCTAAAACAAGAAGATCTACTCCATAATAGGGAGAAATGAATCCAAAGACATTGAAATCATAAGCTTGAAACCCAATCTAAAGAGAAGAGAGGGAAAGAAGTTCATCAAAGACGTCGAGTGATCTTTGGATCCAATTCTTTGTTTCTAGAGGAAGGAGATGATGAAAATAACTTCGGATCTTCGATTGGAGTGTGGAAGAGGAATATATCTAGGGATGACAATGAGGCGGGTACAAACTCGACCCCGTAATAAACCCGCCCTAGCGGGGTGGGTTTAAACCCGCCTAAACAGGTCTAAGGCGGGTCCGGGGCGAGTCTTGGGTTTAACCGGACACGCCCCGAACCCATATATATAAAAATAAATATATAATTTATTAATATAATTATAAATTTTATTATATTTAATATTTAATATTTTAATTAAAATTTTATTTTATAATATTTTAATATTAAAATAAATATATTTTAAATATGGTGGGTCTAACCTGGACCCGCCCCACCGGGTTCACGAGGAGGGGTGGGGCGGGTCCAAAGGGAGGCAGGGCGGGTTCCGGGTTTGGCCAAACCCACCTCAACTCGGACCCGTTGTCATCCCTAAATAGATCTAGACCAAGATAGATCCCCTAAGAGAGAGAACCTTCCTCCTTTTGAAAAGTGGGAGAAGTCACCTTTTATAGAGCAGAACACGGGTTGCATACAACCTGTGTCACGACCATGTATGGTCGTGCCTTTTGGCACGACCTAGGCATGATCCTGCTCTGCTTGAGTGACACGACCATGCCTTTTGGCATGGTTATGGCATGACGTCGTTCTGTTGGAATGGCATGACTAAGGCCTGGTCCAGCTCTGCTTGAGTGACACAGTCGTGCCTTTTGGCACGACCAAGGCTTGATCCTACTCTGCTTGAGTGACACGGTCGTGGCATGATGCCATTCTGTCGGAGCAAAGTGCTGTTGCATTTTTGATTCAACAAGAGGCATTATAGAGCAACAAGAGATCAAAAGCAAGATATTCATTGTATTTGTATTTATTTCATTGTTCTTGTTGTATTCTCATGTTCTCTTTTTATATTCTCATGCTTGAGCTTGTATGAGACTTCTCTACTTCTGAAAAGGAGGTTTTCATAGTGCATTTATGAGAGTGAGGAGTGAACTCTTAGATTAGTCACCTCAAGGAGGTGGATACCAAGTAAAACAAAAGGTATTGACATTGCTTCAAGTTTTCTGCTGCCAATCAAGATCAAAGAAGCAATTAGAGTTATTCATCCCCACATCCCTCTAGCTCTCTACATGTCCTAACACATGGTATTAGAACAAAACTGCTCTTTATCGGACTAAACGCCGGAAGAAGCAAGAACTAGAGGAAGAAGAAGTTGAAAGTTGAATCCCTATTTTCAATAAGTCAAGAACTAATCATCAAGGGAGCTCAAGTTTAATGAATTTTTGAGATAGATTCAGATATGACATCCGAGCACCTCTACCCTTCTGATTGAGAGGATTAGACTAATGGAATGCAAGGGTTGAGAATTTCTTCATGATGAATATTGAAGAATGGTCCATCTTAATCGAGGGATTTGAATTCACAATTGATAGTTAAGGAAGACTCCTCAAGAAAAAGAAATGGATCGAGGAGCAACTAAAAAAATCGAGATGAACGATAAGATAATTAAAATTTCTCTTAATTTATTACCTAATAATATTTTATGTAAGATAGGTACTTACAAGGATGCAAGTTAGTTATGTAGCAAAATGGTCAGGTTTCATAAAGATCCATCCTTAATGGAAAATAATGAAAAAGGTAAAGAAGGAAACTCTTTATTTCAAGTATATGCGGATTCGGAGGTCGAGAGGTACTTAACATCCGATGAAGATATCGAAGAGGCATCCACCTCAAGGGATGAGGGTGTTGGGAATATGCTCATAAAATAGATATTTATTATTAATTGCTGAATTAAATAAAAGAAGCACTTATTTATTGTTTGATTGTTTTATGCTTACTTATATAAAAATGAATATCTATATAAAATCCATAATATATTGTTGTAACTATGATTTTAGTATATAAGATTGTTATATACAAGAGGATTAAAATCATAGATAATATATTTAAAATGTCCATGATTAATTAAAGTATGGATCTTTAATTGGTAATCATAAATGCAATCTGCTGACATTATGAATATGATAGTCTTATCCGGACAGTCAGTGTAATGACACTAAGTAGAGACATTTTATATAATATGATTATATAGGACAAGAACCAAATGTGATTTAAGTGTCTATGTTTAAGTATCGTTACAAAGACTCGAATCAACATCACTAAGATGATCATATGTAGATCAATCTAAATCCTGAGTTGTCATAGACTCCTTATTTGTATTAACATGTCTCTTGATTTGTTTGTTAAAACCTATTTTAAATAATAGGTGTAACACTTACATTTTGGAGACTCAGTTATACATTCAGCTGGGAATATGATTTATAGATACGGAATCCGTAACTTCTGAAAGGATGCTAAAATGGTTCTCTTGAGTGTTGATTCTAGCACTGAATAGTTTGAGCGCTCTAATTTATAATTAGATTATGAATTAACTGTTTACTAGTGAATCAATGGTACTTAAGGTTTTAGATACAAACAGAGAGATAAAGCGGTAATTTCACCCAGCTCTATTTGTGAACCATGAACGGAGGGTTGATCGACAGGTAATGATTATATCAATGGACTGTTCAAATCTTTTGAGTAAATATGTTCCATAATTCTCAAGAGTACAATTCCGGATTTTAGTGGAATAATCTTGGAGTTAATAAATTAGATAATTAATTAAAGAGCTTTAATTAATTTTATCTAAATTTATTGGAGCTTGAAATTATGGGTCCATGGTCCCCAAATCATCTTCGTATAATCATGATGAATACTCTTAAATAATTAATTTGATTAATTATTTATTCTCACAAAATTTATTAACTAATAAAATTGTTTATTATTTTAACTAAAGGGAATATTCTATTTGTAATTTGATTACAAATAAAATATAAAAGAGAGAAATCAAATGTTTGGATATTTTATTTGTAATTTGATTTCAAATAAAATATATATGAGAGAGAAATCAAATATTTAGGTATTCTATTTGTAATTTGATTACAAATAAAATATAAAAGAGAGAAATCAAATATTTGACAATATTATAAATATTCTCACAAAATATAATACACGTTCCCCTTTTTTCTCTCCGATTTTATAATATACGTTCTCCTCTTTCTCTCCCACTTTTATATATACTTTCCCCTCCCTCCTGTGTTATATAATACATATCTCTCTCTCTCTCCCTAGAAGTGGAAGAGAATTTTTGGTAAAAAATTCTATAGTTAATTTTTGTGAGAAAAGTTAGGAGAGTTAGCCCACACTGTTGTCCATCGGTTGATTCGAAGAATTGGTGAGGAAGATTGTGGAGTTGAAAGAACTTCGGCGACCTGCAAATCTTAGACACGAACTCAAGGTAATGATTCTAATTTTTTTTAGAGAATTGTAAATAAAATATTATAATGTTTGTATGTTAAATTATAAGAGAATTTATAAAAGTTCTTATAATTAAACAAGATCACTTGTTCAATCTAAACAAAATTGTTTTGTTTTGAAAAAATTTTAAAAGACGTTTAATCTATTTTTCACATCTTCCATTGCACATCGAATAGTCAAAAGCCAACAGAGGGGGAGAACTCATTGACACCGTAACAAGAAAAAGTCTCAACTTCCAGAGTTAATGAAGACATGGAATGCTCTACCTATACAAGTCAAGATAGCACAAATTACAAAGGTATAATAATTTCAATTGTTTAAAATAAAGATATTATATTGTGCTTTGAGTGTATGGAGAAGGGACACTATAAGAGCAAGTATCCCAATTTGATGTAGAAGAAGGTTCAAATGACATCTAAGGTCAAGGAAAAATCAAAGAATACCGGAACATTGATATGAAAGAGCAAGGAGCATATAGTATGGTTCTTGTGCAATCAAAAGAGACATTATCGGAATCAATGTCCAAGGATGAGGATTCCGACCAAGAAAGGAGGAAGCTTAAATCAATGGGATCTTCCAAGGGCAAAACTAAGATACCATTAGTTAATGGTACTTATTCATATCATGATAAAAAGTATGCAAAAAATAATTATTATAATTTTGGCGCTTTTATCATGAAAATAGGAAGTATGATACTTCTAGGAAAAATTATAAGTTATATCATGCTAGAACTACCTTACCTAAGTACAGGAAGGTAGAAAATAGTTTAGGCAATAACTTTAAGGAAATTAAATATATGCCTAAAAAGAAAAATATCCAATGAAATAATGAAAAATCCAAATTTAAGGATTTAAGGATGAAAAATTAAGTCTTGAGGTCAAGACTTGTGAAATCGGAGAGAACTTTAAAAAAAATGACAAATAACGTCAAATAGTCCAAGAAGCAAAACCTAGGTTTAGGAAGACAAGAGTCATTCAATGATAAGAGAGGTATGGGATATAAACTAAAAGACAAGGAGAATGTGCCCTCATACCATAGAGTTCCATATCACTATGAGACTAACCCTAGGTCTAAAACTCAAGTCAAGGTTGTAAGGGAGACTATTCCTATAGTTGACTTTGAGGAGACTAGTACGACTAATGTTTCTAAAAAGCCTAAGAAAGTCATTAGAAAGATTTATAGGGAAGTTATTACTAGTGAATACCTAAAATATCTCAGGAACACCAATAGATTTTGGATTTCTACGAGTGTGTTCTCTACGCACTAGATGTATTTAGAGTGTGTCATTTCTAATTGGAATGGTAGTTAATATAACATGGTAAAGTTGACACTTTAGGGTTTTTTTTAAGGTATTGTGACACCTTGAAAATGAGAAGTTAAAATTTTACTTTGAAGAGAGTAAAATTGTGCCAATTAAAATTCTTGAAGTATTGAGCTTGATTAAATTGACACAAATGGTATAGGCTTCAAAGGAATGCCAATTTGGGACTTTCACATTTTCTAAAGAGATGAGGACAACTTAGGTTTATTTTGACTTAGCGATTAATTGATAATACTTAGATAGAAAATCTAGAAAAATTCTTTGTGTTATAATTTCCATGTTTAGTATGTCCTATCACATACCATGACATCATGCTTTGCATGCATATTTTTATAAAATATATATTATATGTAATGTCATACATACATCATTTAGTGATCATAGTTTTTCTTTTTTTAAAAAATCGTATTTGATGTGTGTTATAATCATTATCATGTATTGTTTTAAATTCCTTGTAATTGCAATGACATAAATTGACATCCTAAGAAGGATGATCAAAGTTAAAATGTCTAGATAGAGATGTATGATACCTTAGTTTATGGAAAATATATTTTACATCTCATAATGACTATATAGTTGACTTGTATGTGTATTGAAATACATTAAATGCAAGTGAGATGTTAGGAAGATGAACAAGACTCAAGATGTTGATTTAATTCACCTAATTGAATTTTAATTTCATCAAAACAAATGATTATGTGAAATCCAATCATGGAGAAAACTAATGTATAGTCATGTGCATTTAACTCAAAGATCATGATTGAAAATTTATCTTGAAAATCATTTCAAAATCATCTTAGAAAACCTTGGTGAAGTCTATTTGTTGATAGGATTGACTATTGATTAGTTAGACACAAAGTTATAGTGAAACATTTAACTTTTCAATAGTTTCCAATTTTATGTTATTTTTTGAAAATATGATATATTTTTATAGAAAGTAATTTTCCCTAATAGTATATGATATAAATAATATCTACGCAAAATTTTATGATATTTCGATATCATAGAATTATTTATGAGTTTCTGAAATTGGATCTGAACTTGAATTAAAAAATTAGAAACTCCAATCGATTAGGCACTGTTGCTATTGATTGGGATGTGCTGTAATTGATTGGTAATGGGTGCCAATCGATTCAAATGAGCTACAATCAATTAGTAATTGAAACCAATCGATTAGCAGGGTTATTTTTAGTTGAAATGGTCTGATGTCAGTCCATTAAGCCATGTTTAGTCAATTTAACTATCTCTAACCCTCCAAAGTGTTTAGGTAAACCTTAATTTAAGAGTAATTTTCTTGATAAAAATGAGAAAAGAATGAGTAAAGAGGACTAATGTGAAGTGAAAGAGGAGGTTTATATTTAAGGGTGAATTCTTAATCTCGTGGCTTTAAATTTTAGAACTTTTAAAGGTTTAGGAATTAGGAACTCTAAATCATTGTTGGTGCAATAATATAAATTGGAGTATGCTTTGAGGGAGAGGTTCTCCTTAAAGGCAAGATGATAGATGGATGCTCAAGGATGAGGATTGGAGACAATGGAAGGGTATGAGACCTTCATTGTGAAGTTTGAATGATAAAAAATGAATCTTGGGGAGAATATTCTTGATGTGTATCAAAAAGGGAAAAAAATATAGGGTTCAAGTTAGAAAATCCTCATTTATGCTTTGACATAGAATGAAAAAGGGAGTTGGGGTAATATGGGTTAGCCTAACCTAAATATATAGGTAAACATCAAAAATAAGGAGAGAGAAGGTTGACCAGTTTGACTAAGCTTGAGTTGACTCGAGCTTGAGTTTCGATATTTGCCAATATGTGAGAGAGAAGTCAAGTAGGTCAAATGAGAACTGGATACTTATCTGGAAAAGACATAACTAAAGGTTAGGCAATGGTGAAGACCTAGTAAATGAAGCTAGGCAGTGGAAGTCCTAGAGGAGCTAGGCAGTGAAGACCTAGTTGGAAAATAGACAATAGAAATCCTAGTGGGGCTAGGCAGTGAAGACTTTATGAGTGAAGTTAGGCAGTGGAAGTCCTAGCGGAGCTAGGCAGTGAAGACCAGTTGAGTGAAACTAGACAGTGGGAGTCCTAACGGGGTTAGACAGTGAAGATCTAGTGAGTGAAGCTAGATAGTGAAAATCTTGTTGGGAACTAGACAATGGAAGTACTAGCGGGGTTAGACAGTGAAGACTTAGTTGGGAACTAGGCAGTAGAAGTCTTAGCAGGGCTAGGCAAGGAAAAAGGAAAATTAGGTCAAAATATTGACCAGACATTTGATAGTCAAAAATCCAACGGGAGTTGGCACAAGATGGAAAGTCCAAATGGGTCAAAAGTTAATCAGACACTTGGTGAGAAAGCCCTAATAAGTTAAGGTTAACTGGATGCTAGGTAATGGGAATCCCTAACGAGTCATGGATGCTTTAGGGTGGGGCAAAGGAACCCTCAACTTGGGTTTAGAGTTTTAGGGTTGGGTAATCGATTGACTCAATCAATTAGCTTTGGTCTAATTGATTAGGATAATTGATTGTAATGCTTTTTCATAAAGCACAGAAAGGTGTTAAATCATCCGCTAGGACGATGCAATGGTTGAGGCATGAGGTGTTGCCACATGAGGTTTTAGGGTCAAAACTTGACGTGCCCGAGCATGTCTTCCCGCATGCCTTAACCACCTGCACTAATGGCTAGTAGACACCCATGATTTATCTCCTTCGTGTTGGCCTAGGGACCGGTTCGCGGGGGTGCTAGGGGCGAGCGAATCACTTTTACCACATAGAAAGAGGCTAAATCGATTAGGTTAATCAATTCAGCATGACCCAATAAATTGGGAAAATCGATTGGATGGTGTTTTGCGAACATAGAAAGGTGGTTAATCGATTGTGGCAATCGACTTAGCCTTCCCCAATCGATTGTCAATTGAGACCTTTTTCATGAGAGAACAGAAAGTTCAAAAATCGATTAGGCAATTTTCTCTTAAAAACAGAGAGCTTTTGAATATATAGGGGCAATCGATTAGAAGTTACTGAATCGATTGGTATGACCCACCAATCGATTGAATGAGTGAAAAAGAGTCGTTCTATAGGTTTTGAACGGTCAAGCTGACGTGGAAATTGATTGGGGGCAAGTCAATCGATTATGAGATGTCTAAGTTACCTTAGAAAAAGGGATTTCGTGAAGATTTGAAGCAATAGTTGTTCACACTAGTTTTGGGTGATTCTGGAGCGAAGTGTTGCTTGCATTTCCGATTCAACAAGAGGTATTTCCAAGTAAAAGGGATCAAGAGTAAGATATTCTATTTACTTCCTTGTTCTTATTGTATTCTCATTCAAAAAAATGATCAACGCTATTCACTCCTCCGGTAACTCTTTACCTATCCTAACAAGCCAATTAAACTGACATAATAAAGTTGATGAGGCATCACATAATGTTAACTTTATTAAAGTTTTAAATAAATAAAAAATTATTTTAGATGGTTTGGTAATATGTAACTTTTGATGTTGAATTAGGACAATATGCACATCATTCTTCATCCTATATTGAAATATACATATAATAGGTTAGGAACTTAGGAGCTAGTCGCATTAATTTCAATAGACTTTTAGGGGAGTGGGTTAATTAAACATCACTATCTCACTAATTAATAATAGGATTAATTATGTAATCGAGGAAAAATGAGACTAAATTACAAAGAACTTATTGGTTATATCCTTGTGTTGCTATGGGATAGTGAAATTCACGAATATTGATTGCTTCCTAATTGGCCAAATTGATGATGACAAATAAAGTTATTTTTGTTTTTTTGTTTTATTTTCTCCATGGGAAGATAAACATTGACTAATTGTTTAATTTTGAAAGAGGAAAAAAATTTATTGATGAAATTAGTTGAAGAATTGAAATTTTGGAAATTTATTATTTTACGTACCTAAAGTTTTTTATTTTTTAAAATACTCACTGTACTTTGAAATTTATTAAATGTCATATTTCCTTAAAATAAAATAAATAAAATTTATTTCATCATATCTTCTCATTTTTTTTGAACTATATAGAAAATGAGTCTACTCAACATCACTCAAAATAGTTGTCAAAATATTGGAAAGTGACATACGAAATAGACAATTAAATCAAATAGAACAAAACCGATTAAACCAACTTTTTTAGATAAATGGAATTGATCAATTTTGTTATTAAAATAAATAAATCGAACAAATATAAAATTAATTAATTCGAATGATTACTGAATTAATTATTTTTTTTATTAGTGATGAGTCAATCAATTGATATTAGACCATCAAATTAAATTGAACAAATAAAAATTCATTATTTTTTTATAAAAATTTAATTAACTGATGCAACTTCTAAATAAAAAAAATAATCAAAGTGTTTTTGAGTTTTTTTAATTAACAGTGGATGAAAATACAATAATTAATTTAAAGATATTTATTCCTCTCGGTGTTTTGGAAAAAAAAACTCACTCCTTTAATGCTATATGGCAATGAAAACATGAGCATTTTAATTTTGTTAACTTTTCTTATATTAGTATAGTAAAAAGTAATTATATTTATCTTTCACTATTAATTTTTAAATTATATAAAAGAAGATAAATTATAATATTAATTTATAATCCGATCATCAAGTAATTAGATGATGAAAGGATTTTTTTTTTTTTATTATTATACGCTATGGGACAAAGTGTAATATACGGAACTAGTTTATTTTAGTTTCGTCTTGTGATCAAATTAAAGGTATAAATTGTCATTTACTCTTTTTTTTCTTAAATTAATTTTTTTAAAAATATTGCTCATTTTATTTTATCGTACCTTTCTCTTTTATTAATTACGATGTAATTGAGGCAGAAGAGTCAACGTCCAGCTCAATTGTCTGTCTTTAAGAAAAACGTTGAAAGTCAGCACGTCCAAAGACAAGACGGCGGCATCTCCACGGCGAAGCAGAGGACCAAGCGATTCCTCCAATCTGGATACCTCGATCCAGATCGTCGGCATCTCCTTCGGAGTCTTCCTCGTCCTCTACCTCGTCATCCACTACTCTCGCCCCTTTCTCGAGTGGTGGCGCCCGTCCCCCGCCGTAGCCGGCGCTCGCCCCCGGAGGCCGAAGACCACCGGGCTCGACTCCTCCGCCATCGCGTCGCTCCCCTCCTTTCCCTACCGCAGGGTCATCGATGGTGCCGCCGCCGGGGGCCTCCCGATGCCGGCACCAGACTGCGTGGTGTGCCTGAGCGCGCTGCAGGACGGGGAGATGGTGCGGGCGCTGCCGGGCTGCACGCACGTGTTCCACGCCCCCTGCGTCGACTCGTGGCTGCAGAAGCACTCCACGTGCCCCACGTGCCGCGCCGACGTCCACCCGCCGCCGCCGGTCCGAGCCGGCGCTGTTGTTCTTGACCTCGGTGAGACGTCGGGAACGAAGAAGGCCGAGGAGGGATCCACGTCGGCGATGTAATCCATGCGCTCAATGAATTCGTAAATTGTAATAATTTATAGAATTTAGTTCATAGCAAGCATAAAGTTTTAAATCGAATCTTAAACTGTATTATATTGTTATAAGAAAGCTTGATGATATATCGATCTACACTATTACAACTCAGTGAGATTTGAGGCTTTTCATTCGATCAATCCTTTAAACTCTGATCACTAGCTCCAAATGAGAGGACATAACTTTTATTTTACGCTCTGATTTTAAAAATTTTCATCGAAATGCCCGCTCCTCTGTCCGACTATCATTGACTACTAAGAGCTGACAATCTAAGTGCATGAGCATCGACATTAATTCTATAAATAAGCTAATTTTTTTTGTTAGTGTTAGTAACTAATTGTAATATTAGTTCTATTGAAACTTCCAGTGAAGGGCATGACTCTATCAAAATCCCTCAAGACACAAACACCTTTTCGTCGTTAAATTCGTATTATAGAATAATGCATATGACCAAATGTTTACCATGGGTTCATTAGAACAATACATATTTTGATGTTGAAGAGCTGCCCCTACTTAAACTAAATCCGTTCTTGACCTATATACATACACTCTATGAGTTTCGAACCTAGTTGGGAGAAGCGTCCTATTTCTTACCACCCCTCATTTCCTTGGGCCTTTACATATTCAATCATATACAAAATGCAAGGCTATATCGATTCTATTAGTAGTTCGATAAGATGGGCATATCTTCATGATTTAAAAATATATGTATAAAATGATATTTTAAAATTTAAAAAGACATTTTAAATTTTCACCAACTTACTTTAGTGGTGAATATATATATATATATATATATGAAGTAAACTATAGATGTTCTATTTTTTTTTATAGGATATTAATTTTAATATGTTTTTTAAATGATGATAGTTAGATGAAATGAAGAAAAATATTAGTATAGAGGATATTCGAGATCCTATGGTTATATGTATGTAAATTGATATGTATCCTTGATGGACATAAGGATGATGATGAAAATTAAAAATCCGATAAGGATGTGGATAAATATAATAAATAGAGATAGAGAAAGACGATATAAAATTTGATCTAAATCCGATCATTGCCATCCCTAAAAGTAAAATATAAGTTAAATTAAATTAACTATTTGAATTGATCTGAAATTTGGTTTGGTTTATTTAAAAATTTATTTTTTTATAAAAAAACTTTATTATTTCGATTTATTTGGTTAGTTTTGAAATTCAAAAATCAATTAAACTGATTAAATCGAATTAGTATTAGTTGACTATATTGTAAGCAATCGATTGATATTACTAGATACATGTTTTAAAACTATTCCTTAAAATCTGATTCTCTATTCAACTATCCAATAACAATAAGATTGATGTGCAACATCAATTGAAGGTTAAAAACTCAATTAATTCAGTAATTTATTAAATTAATTGATTTTTAATTGATTCAATTTGTTCAATTTTTCTTTTTTTTGACAAATTTCAGTCTATTCGATTTGTTTAAAATAATTCAGTTTATCCAATTTTGATTTAATCAGTTAAATTCTATCTACATCTAATATTTGTTGTGTAAATATTTGGAAGAATAGTGTTGATGTAATACCTCGGTTCTGAGATTCTGATTAAATATGATTTAAAAAAGTTAGATGGTATTATTCATATCATCAAGGTGCACCTTCCTTTTCGGAAGTCCAAACTTAAGAACTTCAAAGTTAAACGTGCTTGGCTTGGAGAAATCTGAGGATGGATGACCTCCTGGGAAGTTTTCCAGAATGCATGCGAGTGAGGACAAAGTACGTTGAAAGGACCTCCGGTGGTCTGTGGAGCTAGTCGTCAACCCGATGGACAATTTTGGTGGCGCTCCCGGTTTGGTCCGGGTGGGGCCCGCCCGGGCCGGGGCGTTACAATTACAACCTTTTTTTTATAATCCATATAGCTGGGTTTTCAGTTCAACTAGTCCTGAAGGTAGATGGCTAAACCCCACAAACTTTCTTGATTTTTTTATCACATTGGATGAAAATATCAGTATACTATAGTTGAGATTCGAGTCACGGATTTTGATAAACTACTTGAGTTTTATCGTTGCACCATGGCCATGCATGCAGTGTTATGACCTTTTTTTTTTATTTTTTTATTTTTTTATTTTTTTTACAATACATGTATCCAGGTCTTATGATCTAACTTAACCGTCGTGACCTGTTAGATCCTATCAAAATTTTCCATTGACCTTTAAAATAAATTCAAAAGTACAAGTGACAGTCGACACAATGATCCAACTATTCTAGTGGTTCAAATGGGTGAGACGACGCTCCCTGAGTTTTGAACTCTTGAGTGCATGAGGAGCTTCAAATATGCTTACCAATAAGCCATAGCCCCAGGTGGTTTGTTTTGACCTTTTTATCTCACTACGAGAAAAGATGGGATTATAGACCATTTTTTCCGTCCAATTTAACTTTGCTTAGAAAATAATTATAACTACTAGCCAAAATGAATTTTAACTAATAAATAATTATAATGACTGATCAAATAAATTTTGGTCGGTAATTATAATTATTTATTTACTGACTAAAGTTAAATTTGGCCTATTTGGCCCGTAATATTTATTTTTTTATTTAACAAATTTAATATTTAATTTATAAAATTTAATATTTAATTTTTTACCATCAAAATTAGATTTGATAGGTATTTAGCTGGTAATATGTAATTTATTACCGATCAAAGTTAGATTAAACTGATAATAATTAATTTTATACTGGCCAAAATTAGATTTGGTCAGTATTTTTAGTTTTTTACTCAATGTTAGATTAAACTGATAATAATTAATTTTATACTGGCCAAAATTAGATTTGGTCAGTATTTTTAGTTTTTTACTCAATGTTAGATTTGATCGGTAAATTATTATTATTATTTATTGGCTAATGTTATATTTGACTTCAGTAGTTATCAGATTTAGCGGATCCAACTAGACTTCCTGCCCGATATCAACCTATTTGATCTTCCTGTGTCAGTTATCAGGTCCTCCAGACCTAACTGAACTTCAACCTGGTATTAGGTCCCATCAAGTATTTAAGTTTTGCACATATGTTAAATATGTTAAAAAACACAACAATTAACTTTAAGCCATTTGTCATTTCATCAAAATCTGAGTTTGACTATCGGTGTTACTACATCAATAATCTCTTCCTTTTTGATATAATGATAACATGAGTTAAAATTAAAAAAATATGTAGAAAAAAACATAATGAATATGTTTAAGAGAAAAAAATAATTTAGTATTTTGTTCATCCTCTTAATCATTGTTGGGTTATGATTTTAAGATTTTTAAGAATTTTCTTATCTTAGGTTCTTACCCTCCCCTTTTGGCATATAAGTGAGATTTAAGTATACGCTACAAGAACATAAATATTTAGCAACGAAACTTTTTGTTGCTAATAAATGTGTTTTCGTCGCTAACAACTGTTTGCGATGATAAAATTTCGTCACTAGGATCATCATTATAAGCTTGTCGTAAACACATATTAGCGACACATTTTATAATTTCATTGCTAATATTTTAGCGACGTTAAACTATTCGTCGCTAAATAAAATTATTTCGTCACAAAAACTTTTGTGACGATTCCAATAATATCGTTGCTAAAATTGGGGGTTTAGCGACGAAATAAGCTATATTCGTCGCTAACATCTTTGCTACAATTGGTATAAATTCGTTGCAAATAGTTACGAGTCTGTGTATCAGAGAGGTTAGCGACGAAATATCATAATCTCGTCGCTAACATTGCAGTTTAGCGACGAAATCATCTTGGGTGGATTCTGAGTCTTTCACGTAATGTAGCGTTAGTTGATCTGGATGAGGAGGTGACATCTGAAAAAGTGGACCTAACTGGCTTCGGTCCACTTCTAAGTCCTCTGATGTATCGAGACCGAGTACCAAGGACCTGATACAAATTTGAAGATAATAAAACATATGATATGATGATATATTGAGCATCTATATAAGGATTTAACTTAACAGTAAATAGCAACCAAATAAGATGATTATGAAATGTAGATATACTAAAAAAATAAGATAGTGAAATGTAGATATAAGGAAAGCATGAATTTGAAAGAGCTTCAAGAGCTCTCCTGCAAATCAAAGTAAGTGGCTCAAGTGAATAAACTAAGGAAATGACTACAACAATCTAATCACTATTTTAGTTGAAGATTTAATTCAATTTGAACATTTAAGGTATAAAGTTACTAGATTCTCCAAATTTAAATAATAATAACAAGTCGACACATAATTCTCATGACCAATCTAAATACAGTACCTATTTTTGCACTATGTGAAACAAACCACTCTTCACTAGCAGATTAGATAGTGATGGAAGTCTATAAGTTTCTTCAAAAGAAACTAAAGATTACTATAAAAAAAGTGAAAATTGTATCTACGGTTATTAAACAATATTCTCGCGGACCTGATCACAAACTGTATCTAGAAGAAAAACATATTTATCATGTTCATAAAAATTAATCACCACTATCATCTGAAAGAGATAATTGATCATCCGCGTCACTATCAATTTCAGTATCTTCATCCTCATCGTTAAGAAAACTTTGAGCATCCCTAGCTAGCTCCACTTGTATATTTGACATATTTATATGTTGATGCTCAACATCTAATCTACAAAGTTGGGATATCTCTAATTCTGCACCAACTACTAAAGTTGCTTTATTAGAAGAATTATGTTAGTTAGTCTCAATGTTGAAATTATTTTCGGATTCAATTTCTTCAGATACTTCAACTTCAATTACTTCATATGTTTCTCGGTGTTGAGCCTTTTGTACTACCTTCCAATGGTTTCCATGCTTTATATCATTTAAATAATAAACTTTGTTTGCTTGGCAGCCAAAATGAATGGGTCATCAACATACCATGTTTTAGAAGTGTCAATAGATAAGATACCAAACTCTTCAACTGTTGATTTTTTCCAGATTACATTGGAATCATTCATACCAAAATAATTGTACTTTATATCTTGAAGAGTAAAATAGTTGAACAATATCCTTAAACACTCCAAAAAAATCTAAATTGTCATTGTCATCAGATGATGCTACGCTAACCCCTCTATTTTGAGTAGTTCTGCGAGAATCACTAGACCTTGTATGGTATCTGTAGGACCGTTGGGCCGGCTAGAAGGGTTGGTAAATAACCTGTCAATTAAAAACAGACAACCCTTCCTCGAACGATTAAGCTAACACTTGTAAAATGAATTAAGCAGATAAATAGAAGCATAAAAGAAAAGACGAGGCACCAGATGTTTACTTGGTTACAACCGATGTGGTTGTTAATCCAAGGAAGATTAAGCTCAAAAACTCCTTCAGGCGGAGAAGCCTCTACAGCGTTTACGCACAGAAAATAGAAGCTTAACTACAACTAAAGCATACAAGTGTTTGGAAATAGAATGATCGTGATTGTTGAAAAGCTTCTGGACTAAGGCTATATTTATAGCCTTGGTCGAGGCGCCTGGAAGGGTTCCGGGTAGGGATGGCAACGGGGCGGGGCCGGGTTTGCCATTCCCATCCCCGCCCCGTTTTCATTTTTTCGGGTTCGGGGATTCCCCGAACCCGAACCCACGGGTTCGGGGATTCCCCATCCCCGCCCCATTTCTAAATTAATTTATATTATTATTATTATTATTATTTAATAATAATTATTAATAATAATATTAATATTAATATCAATATCAATACTATTATTATTAATAATATTTTCAAAAATTTTAATATTAATATTAACACTATTATTAATATTTTTTTAAAAAATTATATTATTATTTATTAATATTAATAATAATAATATTCAGTGCGGGTTCGGGGATGGGGATAGTATTCCCATACCCGCCCCATCCCCGAAAAATCGGGGATCCCCATCCCCATTTCGGGTTTTCCCCGCGGGGCCCCAAACCCGCGGGGAAAATTGCCATCCCTAGTTCCGGGCGCCCTGGGGGGGATAAAACTTTATCCCCCAACGTCCAGAACGCAAAAGACGTGTTCTAGTCAAACATCAGGTTCCGGGCGCCCCGAGCTGCTCCGGGCGCCCCGGACAGTTCCGGGCGCCCAGGAGCAAAAGTCTGTTGGTGCGGCTAGCACTAACGATTTAACCCAGGTTTTGATGAATGACAAATAGGTTAAGTTAGTCTTGTTGTTGTCTGACACTTTGATCGAGTGTGCAGGAGAAGTCCAGACAGGTCGATGGGCTGACCGGATGTCTGGCACGAAGTCTAGCTAGGTCGACGGGCTGACCGGATAGCTGGCGAGAAGTCCAAGCGGGTCGACGGGCTGACCGGACGCTTGGCGAGAAGCCCAGCTAGGTCGACGGGCTGACCGGATAGCTGGCGAGAAGTCCAAGCGGGTCGACGGGCTGACCGGACGTTTGGCGAGAAGTCCAGACGGGTCGACGGGCTGACCGTCTGGCCGGTAAGTGAGGTAAGTCACCGGAGGGAGTGATCGTGAGGACGCGTTCCGGGAAGGGACATTAGGCGTCGATCCGCTTAGATCCATTTCGGATGTCTAAGTCGAGATCGTGACTAGATTCCGGAAGACGGAATCTAAGTCATACTCTTTATCCATTTGTGAACTTAATGAACGTGCTAACAATTTGTTTTACAGATGTATATTTGCCTCGGACTAACCTTGTTTTGCAGGAAAAGGAGTCTTTCCGGAACAAGGTGGTCGGGCGCCGGAGGTCCGGCGCCGGAAGGGATCCGGCCCGGAAGGCGAATTTTATCCGACAAGTCGCCGCCACGTGGAGCATCTTGGTTTGAGCAGTTACGTCACACTCCAGGCGCCTAGAATATAAAAGAAGCCCCAGGCAGGAGCTTCAGAATCAACTTTGACTAAGAACTCTTCTACTGCTGATCTTGCTGCTCGACGTTCAAGTGCGACGTCAACTACGCTCCGACAAAAGTGCTCTTCCGGTTTTTATTTAATTTTTCTTTGTCGGTATTGCTTTATTACTAGCATTTCCTGTACTTATTCTGTAATCATATTTCGACTTGTTAGTGATTGCCCAACGAAAGTGGTCAAGGACCACGGGCCTTCGAGTAGGAGTCGTCACAGGCTCCGAACGAAGTAAAAACATCTGCGTCTATTTTATTTTTCCGCTGCGATTATACTCGTCTTTTTCGAATCGATATTCACCCCCCCTCTATCGAATCTAACAGTCCTACAAGTGGTATCAGATCAGGTACCGCTCTAATTTTGTGCAACCACCAATCAGACAAGGGGTGAATTTTCTCTTGTTTTTTTTTAATTTTAAAACTGGTATTTCGTTAACTTAATCAATTTATATTAGTGCAACACGAATCTAGATTTATTTTTCCTATTTTTCTCTTCCCGCACTACTAATCCAAGACCAAGTCTTGGGATATTTTTGGTTATTTACCTGTGCACAGAATGTCTCAACAAGAAGGATTCAGCACAGTACGACCTCTACTCTTCAACGGGGACGACTTTCCATACTGGAAGAAGCGTATGGAGGTCTACCTCAAAACCGACTTTGACCAGTGGATGAGCATTACGAGACCTTACAAAATTCTGGCAGACACCTCCGGAAATATACTGGATCCTGAAGAGTGGACAGCTGACTTGAAGAAGAAGGCGTCAACAGAAAACAAAGCGATCAACACTCTACAGTGTGGACTAACAAGAGAAGAGCTAAACAGAGTCGGTCCACACACAAACACTAAAGAATTGTGGGACAAACTGATCGAGCTGTACGAGGGAACAAGCGACGCTAAGGTAACAAAACGAGACCTGTTTTTAAATAAAATTTTTAATATAAAAATGCAGGAAGGAGAAACAGCGAATCAACTCCACGTGAGGATCAAGGACATCCTCAACGGGCTTCATGCGATAGGCCACCAGATGGAGAATAGAGACTTGATAAGGTACGCATTAAACGCCTTTCCACGTAATAGTTTGTGGGCATCAATAGTGGATGCCTACAAAATTTCTAAGAATCTTTCTAAATTAAAATTAGATGAGCTTTTCTGTGAATTAGAATTACACGAACAAACTAATGCTGGAGTCGAGAAAGGTATAGCTCTATTTGCAGGTTCCTCCAAAGAAAAGAAAAGCAAGCCTGAATTTGAAGAAGAATCTGACCAAGACTCCGAAGACGAAGAACACCTGGTGAACTTGGTAAGAAAAATGTTCACCAGGAGAAAGAGGAGCTTCAGCAAAAAGGACCTTCAAAAGATCAGCTCTCCCTCAGAACAAAAGAACGTGACTTGCTACGGCTGCAACAAAAAGGGACATTACAAGAACGAATGTCCAAAACTGAAGTTCGACAAACCAAAGCCAACCAAAAAGAAAGCACTTAAAGCAACGTGGGACGACTCCTCGGACGAATCGGAGGAAGAAGAGCAGAAACATCAGAGCCACCTCGCACTGATGGCCCGCGAAGCCGAAACTGAAAATGAGTCGGAAGATGAAGACGGGTCCGAACCCGAAACAAGCCACGAGTCCGTACTCGTTTCCGAAGGCTCGAATGAGGTATATTTTAATTTAAACAAAAATTTTTTTAGAATCATTTCTTGTTTAAATAGTAAATTAACCAAAGTAGAAAATGAGAACAAATTACTTCTTGAGGAAAATCAGAACCTCAAGGAACAATTAAAAAATTCGAATCCAACTCAAGATCTAACACTTGAGGAGGAGAATTTATCATTAAAAAATGAAATAAACAATTTAAAGGAGATGTTAGAAAAATTCACAACAAGATCAAAAAATTTAGACCTAATCCTAAATAATCAAAAGCATGTTATAATAAAACCGGACTAGGATATAAGTCAAATTCAAATAAAACCTTCAAATCATTAATAACCCAATACAAGTCAACCAATTTAGCTTGGGTTCCGAAAGCGTGTCTGACCACGCAAGTAGGACTTAATCAATATTATATACCTAAAGAAAAAATACATTATATAAAAGTGTATAAACCAAACCAAAATCCAAAATACAAACCTAAATCAAATTCAAAATCTAAACAGTTTAAAAATCAACAAAATTATCACCAAGTTAACTATAACTATAAAAGAATCGACACAAGCCTAAAACCAAAATCTAAATTAATGGCCAATAATTCAGGGGGAGGCTCCAAAATAACATCCGACAGGGTAATCCAAACAAATTAACCCGGCAGGGTAATTAGGATTAGTTAAAAAGAGACCAAGTTTAACTTGAATCATGGTACTGGTGAAATTTTTGGATGATAGTACGTTAGGGAAGCTTAGGCATCGCATGTCTAGAAAGATATGGCTTCGATCTGGTGCATTTGGCCAAGTGGAACTGACCGAAGCTACCCTTAAATGAATCCTAACCAGTTAGACCAAGATTTAGCTCTAAGTTCCGTGGATAGGACTATTCGGAAAACCTCGAAAGGTTGGTTACTTCTAATGATGTCCATGTGACTCACCAAGCTTAGAAGTTTATCCGAAGAATGCCTACTTGTGGAAACCAAAACTAAATCTGAATCTAACACACGTTAAACCAAAACTCCATAATTAAAAATCCAATTTCATCTCAAGAAATTATAGGATTCCCTGATTGAAAATATAGATCGGGTGAGATGAATAAGGTTTTAATTTTAAACTTAAAAATTAATTTAAAAATTTTAATTTTAAACTTAAAAATTAATTTCAAAATTTTAATTTTAAACTTAAAAATTAATTTCAAAATTCTAATTTTAAACTTAAAAATTAATTTCAAAATTCTAATTTTAAACTTAAAAATTATTTTCAAAATTTTAAATTTTAAACTTAAAAATTATTTTCAAAATTTTAATTTTAAACTTAAAAATTAATTTCAAAATTCTAATTTTAAACTTAAAAAATTATTTCAAAAGTTTAATTTTAAAACTTAAAAATTATCTTCAAAATTTTAATTTTAAACTTAAAAATTAATTTTAAAATTTTAATTTTAAACTTAAAAATTATTTCAAAATTTTAATTTTAAACTTAAAAATTAATTTTAAAATTTTAATTTTAAACTTAAAAAATTATTCTCAAAATTTTAATTTTAAACTTAAAAAATTTATTTCAAAATTTTAATAAACTTAACTTCAAACCTAATTTAAAAAAAAAAAAAAAGGTTCAAAAACCAGGGGCGGGCGCCCCTGGTATTCCTCTCCGGGGCGCCCGGAAGGGAATCCGGGCGCCCCGCCCTAACAACCCCGGGCGCCCGGAAGGGATCCGGGCGCCCGGAGTCCCCTATAAATAAGGGGCAGCAGGCGCCCCCAAGCTTTGCCCCACTAATTCTCACTTTTGCCATGGTTCACTTTGAACCTCAATGCGAAAGTACTCTAAATCAAAATTTTCTTGCGGTGAAGACGCTGTTGCGATTCAACCGAGGTCGTCAAATCTATATTTTTCGATGGCTCCTCGGTAAAAAATTCTTCCCCTCTCTAAAATTTTATTTTTTGTCTTCTCAATTTTTTTTTGAATATTCTTTTATTTATATACAGTAGGAAACGAACAAATACTGGTGCTGGACCCTCCAATGCTAGTACAGACCCTAGGTTTCCCACAGACGAACTTAGGATTAAATTTGAATCCACCATTTATAAGGCCATTAGGACTACCTGCATAGATAGATCGTTCTTTCTAAGGTCATGTCCCTCTGCTTTAGAGGTCATAAGCCACTATAATTTAAGGAACCTTGTCGAATGTACCAGTCTAATAAACATAAGTCTGTGTGCCGAATTTTGCAATAACCTAGTAAAAGTAGACGATCTCACCTATACCACTAGGGCAGCAGGCACCGATATCGTATTTTCCCCTACGACTATCCGAGAGTTTTTAGAGTTGCGTCCATCTACTTGCTCCTTTTTGTGCTATCCTCCGAGGGATCTACCGTTCGAAGATCCCTACTCACATATTACTCTCGATACGATTTATTCATATTTTTTCGGGGGAGAGAGAGATCCCACGGTGACACAGTTTAGATCAGTAGAACTTCGAGTCCAGGACTACGCTCTTTATAGGGTTGTAGTCCTTTGCATTTTACCACTGACTACTCGAGATATCGCTGTGATGCGCCCTTTCCATTCGTTCTTACTTTATGCCCTGATTCATAGGTTAGAAATTGACATCAGCCTATATATCTTCTCCATCATCATCTACTCAGCTGGATTCGTGACTGACAGTCGAGTCCATATGCCATTTGGTCACATTCTGACAGCCTATATGTCCTCGTTGCACATTGATGTCACTAGAGGAGACGTTGCCCATATGACCGAGTTCGATGTTATATCCTCTCGAAACTTTTCCCTAGCCGGCATCCAGATAGATAGAGATGACGGGACTATGTCTTGGCGGAGGGGGGCACAGCACCAGCCCGATCCAGACCCACAGATGGACGAGTTCATGCTCGCACTATTTCCAGAGGAAGCCGCACCGGCTCCACCACCACCCCCAGCTCGAGCACCACGACACACTCCCCGCACTCTAGCCGACCGTATGACCGGACTAGAGAGAGCTATGGCGAGTCTCCAGCAGGAGAACTCTGATTTTTATCGGGACATACGGCGAGAGGTTGCCGAGTTACGAGCTGCCGGGGACACCCGACACACTGAGCTGATGGCACTTCTTCGATCCTTGGGATCTGGACCACCCCCTTCATCATCTCAGTAGCTTTAGTGATGACCTACTTCTGTAGCTACACTACTTGTAAAATATTTTGGATTTATCTAGTGGCATTTCAAACTTACATTGAATATGTTCTATCTTAATAGGCTAGGATCTTTCAAAAATACTTTCAAAAATGATTTTACCAACTTATAGGTTAAACTTATTTGTTTTCAAAACTTTCCATTTTTAGACTTTCAAAAACAGTTTTGACCTTAGACTAGCTTTCCATCCTTAGAAAGCATGTACCCATAGGACTAGTTTTTGAGCATCTCACCAACACCTTAGGTTTACCTTGCTTGTGTTTGATAAACATAGAAAGGGGTGAGATGCATAGGCCAACTGTCTAGACTTAAGATGCTTATTTCAGTGCATCAGCATAAGTCTGGACGTTAAATACAATTCAGATATTAATCAGATTAAAGTTCATCAGTCAAGTCAAACACTGACTGGTTATAATTAACTTAATCTGACTAACCAAGTGAAAGCTACTATCTTCTGATAGTTAGTTAGTACCTAATTGGTTAGACAGCTGGTTAGAGTTAAGTATCAAGTTCAGGGGGAGAATTAACTCAAAATTTTGTGTGTTTGAAAAATGCTTTTTAAAACCTAACTTATGTTTGAACATTGATTTACAAAAAGTTAAATTTAACTAAGTATTTGAAAAAATGTGAAACTTTAATCTCACCTAATTTTCAAGCCTGATTTGAAAAGTTAACTATTTCCAAATTTAGCTTTTATCAAATTAGCCTTAAAAATTAATTTTTGACAAAAAAAATTTTTCTTGAAAAATTACTTAATTTGTTTTTTTTGATTTGAAAAATCAAAGTTGAAAAAAATTTACCTTTTTGAAAAGTAAATGTTACTTAAACATAAAAAGTAAATTTGAAAAACCTATTTTGAAAATTTCCACACGCTTGAGAGTTAAACTTGATTAACTTTAAATCTATACTTTTCAAAACTCAACCTGTCTCCCCCAAGTCAACTTGACTATTTTTTAACTTGGTGTTAAAAATTGCACTCTTATCTTTCAAATTTTGAACCAAACTTAGATATCTTTCAAAATTTGATTACCTGTTACAGTAACTCTTCACTATGATTTTTTACCTTTGTTTATTTTTTTGATGAATGCCAAAGGGGGAGGAGGGTTAGGTGGTTAAGTTAGCTAAACCAATTTGAAAACACAAACTAACTTTAAAACCACACAAATGCGTTGTTTCTTGCATATGCTTTCACTAACTTAACCAGGTTGTCATTCCATCAAAAAGGGGGAGATTGTTGGTGCGGCTAGCACTAACGATTTAACCCAGGTTTTGATGAATGACAAATAGGTTAAGTTAGTCTTGTTGTTGTCTGACACTTTGATCGAGTGTGCAGGAGAAGTCCAGACAGGTCGATGGGCTGACCGGATGTCTGGCACGAAGTCTAGCTAGGTCGACGGGCTGACCGGATAGCTGGCGAGAAGTCCAAGCGGGTCGACGGGCTGACCGGACGCTTGGCGAGAAGTCCAGCTAGGTCGACGGGCTGACCGGATAGCTGGCGAGAAGTCCAAGCGGGTCGACGGGCTGACCGGACGTTTGGCGAGAAGTCCAGACGGGCCGACCACGCCCGCGTGTAAGTGAGGTAAGTCACCGGAGGGAGTGACCGTGAGGACGCGTTCCCGGAAGGGACATTAGGCGTCGATCCGCTTAGATCCATTTCGATGTCTAAGTCGAGATCGTGACTAGATTCCGGAAGACGGAATCTAAGTCATACTCTTTTTATCCATCTGTTGAACTTTAACTGTGCTAACAATTTGTTTTACAGGATGTATATTTGCCTCGGACTAACCTTGTTTTGCAGGAAAAAGGAGTCTTTCTGGAACAAGGTGGTCAGGGCGCCCGGAGGGGATCCGGGCGCCCGGAAGGCCAATTTTATCCAGACAAGTCGTCGCCACGTGGAGCATCTTGGTTTGAGCAGTTACGTCACACTCCAGGCGCCCAGAATAGCATATAAAAGAAGCCCCAGGCAGGAGCTTCAGAATCAACTTTGACTGAGAACTCTTCTACTGCTGATCTTGCTGCTCGACGTTCAAGTGCGACGTCAACTACGCTCCGACAAAAGTGCTCTTCCGGTTTTTATTTAATTTTTCTTTGTCGGTATTGCTTTATTACTAGCATTTCCTGTACTTATTCTGTAATCATATTTCGACTTGTTAGTGATTGCCCAACGAAAGTGGTCAAGGACCACGGGCCTTCGAGTAGGAGTCGTCACAGGCTCCGAACGAAGTAAAAACGTCTGCGTCTATTTTATTTTTTCGCTGCGATTATACTCGTCTTTTTCGAATCGATATTCACCCCCCCTCTATCGAATCTAACGGTCCTACAAAGTCAACTCTGGTTGACTTTTGCGTCCGGGACCTCTGCTCCGTTTCAGTCCCGCCTCGGTCCGGGTCTTCCGCTCCGGATCCGCTTACTTGGGTGATCTCTGCCATCCGGAATAGGGCTCACCCGAACCCATCTTCCGGTCTTCTCGAGCGTGCTTCCCTCCGGCTTCTCATCCCTCGGAATTGCCGCGTGTTCCTTCTCGTCCACCAGGGTACTCATCCGCAAACTTCGTCCCTCAGTCGCACCCCGTGCCGACCTTCGCGCTAGCTGCGTCTGTTGCTCCCCGAGCAATCTTCCGCTCCGGCTTTCGTACCTCGGAACCTCTCGTCCTCCGGTGTACTCTTCCGCAGCACCTCGTCCCTCGGACGCACACCGTGCCGTCCTTCTCGCTAGCTGCGTCTTCCGCTCGAGTACCTGTGCTCCTAAGCTCCTGCACACTTAGACACCAGGTTAGAAACAGCGCAGGACCTAACTTAACTTGTTGATCACACCAAAACAACCTTGGGGTTCCAACAATCTCCCCCTTTTTGGTGTGATCAACCCAAGTTAAGCTAGGGTCAACAATAGATATGAAATTAAACAGTTTATTGCAATAACATGCAACATGATAGAAGAAATTAAATTTCAAACATTTCAAATTTTAATTTTCAATTTTCTACCTCCCCCTAGACTTATACTTTCCTTCTCCCCCTTTGATCACAATAAAAATGGGGAACAACTAAAATCTAAGGGTTGACATTAAAAAAATTTGAAAATATATTTCAATAATTTTCAGGGAAATATTTCTAAGTCAAGACAAATTTCTAAGTCAAGAAATAACTTTTTTTTAAAAAAAAAAATTCAAGTATTCGTCATCAATAATTAAACACTTTCTAAGCCGAAAAATTTATGCAAGAAAATTTTAAGAGAATTGATAACATTAAAAGAAATTTTCTATGCATTTATTTATTTATATATTCTAATGCTTTTATCAGAAAATTTTAAATTTTCATTTTAATTTATCATAATTTCTTAACTTTGAAGCAAGAAATTTTGAGCATGTAGAAATTTGTGCAAATTGTAACATGTCATTTTGAATTCCTAATTTGCAAAGATATTTCGATAATATAAACTTGATAAAGTTTTTCGACAATACTTCTGATTTGCAAACTTCGTTCGACAAAATATTTTGTAATTTGCAAAAGTATTTTGACAACATAAATTTGCAATAATCTGTGGATAATAGATTTACTACTCCGAAAAACTCTTTCGATAATATCTCTAATTTGCAAACTTTGTTTAAAAAAATGTTTCGTAATTTGCAAGATTCTTTTGTCAAATTATTTTGCGATTCGAAAAACTCTTTCAACGAGATAATTTGTACTTCGGAAAAATTTTTAGATCCGGAAAAAGTTTTCAAAAAATTACTTTGTGATTTGCAAGAATCTTTCGTCAAAACACTTTGTAATTCGAACAAATTTTTAGATCCGGAAAAAGTTTTCGATAATATTTCTAAGTTGCATAATTCTTTCGTAAAAATATTTTGTAATTTGCAACAATTATTCGACCGAAGATTTTCTAATCCGAAAAGTTCTTTCGATAATTCAAATTTTGGTTCGCAAAAATCTTCAGGTAATTTGATTAATTGAACCAGTTGTTCAGAGGGTAGAGGCCATACCTTACTTACCTCGTCGACCGTTGGTTCTCCCCTTGTTAAATTAATTTCTTCCGAAGATTCTCCCCCTTCATCGATCTCGGGATGTACTTCGGCTGTTGGGGTTGTCTTGGTAATTTCTTTCGTCTCGGATTCTTCTGATGACGGCTCGATGTCTATTGAGGAGACGACTTCAACCGGTTCTTCGTAGAGCATTAAGAACTTTTCCCAAAGTTCTTTCGCGCTTTTGTACTCTCCGACTATGTCGAAATCTTTAGTTGGTATTGCGCTTAGAATGTGAAACTCTGCCCGAGCATTTGCCATGGACTCTTCACGTTGCTTCTCGTTCCAGAGGCGTATGCCGATTTTCTCTCCGTTCATGTCTTTCGGTGCTTCATAACCTGTTTTCATTATTAGAGAAATACCAATATCAGAGTTAAGAAATACCATCATTTGTTGCTTCCAAGAAGCAAGCTCCCCCTCGAATGCTGGTGGGTAGTCGCTAGATCCGGCCATTGTTTTGTAGCTTCAGACGGCGGTTAGTCCCTCTGAGGCGTACTCGGCTCTGATACCACTTGTAGGACCGTTGGGCCGGCTAGAAGGGTTGGTAAATAACCTGCCAATTAAAAACAGACAACCCTTCTTCGAACGATTAAGCTAACACTTGTAAAATGAATTAAGCAGATAAATAGAAGCACAAAAGAAAAGACGAGGCACCAGATGTTTACTTGGTTACAACCGATGTGGTTGTTAATCCAAGAAAGATTAAGCTCAAAAACTCCTTCAGGCGGAGAAGCCTCTACAGCGTTTAGGCACAGAAAACAGAAGCTTAACTACAACTAAAGCATACAAGTGTTTGGAAATAGAATGATCGTGATTGTTGAAAAGCTTCTGAACTAAGGCTATATTTATAGTCTTGGTCGGGGCGCCTGGAAGGGTTCCGGGCGCCCTGGGGGGGATAAAACTTTATCCCCCAACGTCCAGAACGCGAAACACGCGTTCTAGTCAAACTTTAGGTTCCGGGCGCCCCGGGCTGCTCCGGGCGCCCCGGACAGTTCCGGGCGCCCTGGAGCAAAAGTCAACTCTGGTTGACTTTTACGTCCGGGACCTCTGCTTCGTTTCAGTCCCACCTCGGTCCGGGTCTTCCGCTCCGGATCCGCTTACTTGGGTGATCTCTGCCATCCGGAATAGGGCTCACCCGAACCCATCTTCCGGTCTTCTCGAGCGTGCTTCCCTCCCGAATTGCTGTTCCTTCTCGTCCACTGTACTTATCCGCAGACTTGCCCCTCGCCGCACCCTGCCGACCTTCGCGCTTAGCTCGCTGCTCCCGAGCAATCTTCCGCCCGGCCAGACTGGAACCACCGCGCACTTCCTTCTCGTCCGGCGGTGTACTCTTCCGCAGCGCCCGTGCCGTCCTTCTCGCTAGCTGCGGCTTTCGCTCGAGTTCCTGTGCTCCTAAGCTCCTGCACACTTAGACACCAGGTTAGAAACAACGCAGGACCTAACTTAACTTGTTGATCACACCAAAACAACCTTGGGGTTCCAACAGTATCGAATACCATTTACAATGCAGACATCATACAGTTGAACTTCAACATCAGGTCCTATTGCTAAATAATATAACTCGTTTGTGATTTCTGAATTTGTTAAATTCTTTAACTTTATCATTCTATCCCTAAACGACTGTGGAAAATCTTGCTCATGATATTGGAGAAGTTGATTTGAATGAACTTTATGTCACAGAAGTTGTAGATGTTCACTGCATAAACAAATAATTATGTTACAATTGTATAATGAAATATAAACAATAAAATTACATAATGTAAAAACTACCTTCCTATATTAGTCAACTTCTTTACAATTGTTGAGAATATATCAATGTACTTTCTTATACAAAGTTAAAGGTAATTTCAGATTATGTGGGTTGCCAAACACTCTTGTTTGTTGTGAGAAAACACTTAAATGACATGTTACTGGTTAAACATCTTGTTTGTTCTTGGTTTTGTGCTGACCCGAGTCGGAGACACCTTGAGTTCTCTATTTGCGGCTATATATTTCTGCGAGTTTCGCCCACGAAAGGGGTGAAGAGATTTGACCTCAGAGGTAAGCCAGCTCCGCGGTACATTGGATCTTTCCAGATCTCGGAAAGGATTGGAGCAGTAGCTTACTGGTTGGCACTATCGCCGTCCTTGGTGGGCGTGCACAATGTATTCCACGTATCTATGCTGAGTAGATACGTACCTGACCCGACACATGTGCTGACAGATGTCTTAGTTCCAGTTCAGCCTGACGCCACTTATGAGGAGATTCTGGTACGGATTTTGGACCGGAAAGAGCGTCAGTTGAGGAACAAGACTGTCCGGCTGGTTAAAATCGGATGGCAGCATCATTCGGACGAGGAGGCTACTTGGGAGCTCGAGGATATCATCCGAGCTCGATACCCTCATCTTTTCACTTAAGGATGTGAATTGTTTACCGTTCAGCATTTATACTTTATATCTGTTGTTAGTACTTGCTGATGGTAGATAACGAAATTTGGGGACCAAATTTTTATTAGTGGGGGAGAATGTAAAATACCAGAAAATAGAGAAATATTAATAAGGGAATTTTCCGAAATTTTTGGAAATTTTTCGGGAATTTTTCGGAGCTCGTACGAACGAGTTAACGGGGATGGAAACGGGGCCGGGAAAAGCCTGTTTTGGGCTACCCATTTAAGTGAGGAATTGTTTATATTTATAATTCCTTTTTTTTCCGTTTCTTTTTCTTTTTATTTTTTTTTATTTCTTCTCTTCCTCGCCGAAAACCTGCGAGCCCGAGCCCTTTTCTCCCCGACGCCGCCCGCGCCCTCTCCGAGCCCTAACCGCCGGCTGTGGCGGTTTCTCTCTTCATCTCCTCCTCTTCTCGGTGAAGCCGAAACCCTAATCTCCCTGCCCTAGCCACCCGGCGCCGCTCGATCGCCGACTACCGCAACCGCCGCCGGCCATTTCTTCATCTTTTCTCCTTTTCTTCCTCCCGAGCCGCACCCCTCGGTGCCCTAGCCGAGCTCACCGACGCCGCTGCCTCCCTCTTCCCTCTCTGGATCACGGCCAACAGGGGCCCACTGACGCCGGCCATCTTCCTCTTCATCATTTCTTCCGAGCCGCACACCGCCGGCCGCTTATCCTCAGCAAAACAGCATCGCCACACCTTTGCCAGTGCCGAGCCGTCCAATTCTGTGCCTATTTTGGGTTCACAGTCGGCCCGATCACTGCCGACCTCGCGCATCACAGCAGAACAATCCCTCACTGGTCTCTTTTGATCTGCCCTCTTCTGTGCTTAGTTTGGATCCACCTGGTCGCTGGTGCCGATCACCAGCAGAGCCAGCACAAGGAATTGGGTAAGACATTTTGATTTTTTTTATATAAGTTTGTTGAGGTTTGGATGCAAAGTGTGTACATTAAGTGAGGATTGACTCAATTACAGGATTGGGGCTGTTTAATCTGTGCAGCTTGAGTAGTGAATGATTAGTTGTTTGTTTCAGGTGATGGATCATGATTTGAGTTTTATGCTCAAGGGTTAATGTGTTGATTTTGATCCAGAGTGCAGATTTGGGAAATCAACAACTTCACCTTGTCAGTTTGCAACGACCGGCATCACACTCTTCGGCTGTGAGTCATTAGAAGTGGCTGTGAATTGAGGTAAGAAATAGAGGGTTGTATTCGTGTTGTAGATTGAGTTGGAATTAAGAATAGATTGTTATGTGTTGATTAGGGTTCATTAATTGTGTTGGAAGGATTAGTTGGATCCAATTTAGAATGTCTTTAATTGGATTAGAATGTAGTTTGGCTAATTGTGATATTATAGAAATAGCTAAACTAGACATTATGTTTGATATACAGGACCTTGACGCGAGACGAGTATCTCGACGTCGGATTTGGACTGATTGGACTTTTCCTATTGGAGGCGGGTACTTTTGACTTTTTGTCTTTGATATGCTTAGTAATGAAATTAACATATTGCATCAATTGTGTTTCTTATCTGTTTCGGTTAATCACTACCCAAATCTTGATATATGTTTGATTGATTGATTTGTTTTGCATCCCATGTATACTTTACCTGTCTATACATGCTTATACGGGTAGTGATATACCATGCTTCACCATGTTCAGGACCTAGGTTTTTATACCTTCTGTGTACCTTTGATTTGATATGATTCGTTGACCTAGGGTGCACTTTTCTATATATATGGATTAGGTCAGGATGTTTATATGGTTATTGCCATGCATCATTTGCATGATTGCATGCTGTGCGATAGTCCGCTCCATTATTGTTGAGCACATCGCCAGTTACATGGATCTCCACACACCACCACTCATGGGTTAGTGGTCGATTCAGGCAGAGTGTGTTGCAGCAGGGACTCTGTTAGGCACCGTTGGTCCGCTCATGGGTAGTGTGACACAACGAGTTATCCGGCAGGGATTCCTCCCCGTCATCGTGTACCGGGAGTTGAGAGCATTCGCGCCCCCATCTATGATTTGGGGTAGGAGGATAGGTGTACTCGACAACATCCCGTCCACCGGTCACTCATCAGGAGTAGTGACGACAGAGTGCACGGTTGTCACCGCACCCACCCGGCCTCACTTTTGTATGAGATGATCGACCGGCGTCGGGGTGAGACGGATCATTGGCATCATATGCATGATGCACTTATTGCTTGTGTTTGTGGTTGCTGCATTTATATGCTGCATATTGTTTGGATACCTATGTTTGACATGCATACAGGATCCCTATACCACTTGGACTGTTTGACCTTATACTCAGGACCTGGTTAGTACAGTATTCTCCTGTTTACTTCAGATGCATTTTTATCTTTCTTATCAGGAGACTGTACGCATGATTTGTGCTAGGTGTTGTTTCTTTACTTTGCATATCAATTGTACCTGCTGAGTGTTGGACTCACCCCGCCTCCATTGTTGTTATTTTCAGGTTGATGCTGTCAGGAGGGAGTTTCAGTCGCTAGTCCCCACTGCACGTAGTGCTACTCCTCTGCTGGTTTTTGAGTTGTTGTTTTACTTTAGCTTTTCGCTATCAGACTTTGTTTTAGTTTTGTTTTGGACTTACATATGGATATTTTATGGAATCTTTCCATTGGATGAACTTTTAGTATGATTTGGATTTGCTCTACTACATGCCTGCCTGGACGGCAGAAGAGGTAAGAAAAATCGGATTTGGGCTTTACGAGTGTAGTTGAGTAGGGTTGATTTCGAGTCAGAGTATTACTATGTTGTTTATTTTATTAACTGCGTGGTTGTGACAGCCAGAGGCTGAATACATATATAAACTGCGTGGTGATTGATTTTATTTACTGTTATTATTCCAGCCGCCTGTGGCTGAGGTATATGAGATGTAGAAAAGTTTCAGATTGTCCACCATACAGGGGAGATGCTGCCGAAATTTTCTCGGACAGGGACTCCTCTGGGGGCGTGACAATTTAGTGGTATCAGAGCGCAGGTATACGATCTTTTGTTTTCGTATTTTGGATGTTTGGGATAACCTGATACCAGTTTATTTACTTGGTATCAGAGCGCCAAGTTGGGCGATACTTGTTGGATTTTTATATTTTGGATTTTCGAGATTTATCTGATACCAATTTATTGGTATCAGAGCAGGTTACGATACCTGCTTTTGGTGTTCTGGATTTTTGGATATCTATTTCAGTTTGTTGGATTTCCGAGATTTGTCTGATACCAATTTATTTGGTATCAGAGCGGGTTATAATACCTGCTTTTGGTGTTTTGGAGATTTATCAGATACCTGTTGTTGGTATTCTGGATATTTGGGTTAGCCAGGTTTGCGAGTCAAACTGGGCATTTTCGGATTTTCGATATGTTTATGTTTCGGATTTCCGTTTCGGATTTATATGGATTTCCGACGATGTTTCTCGTTCGGAATTTTGAGGTCAAAAGTTGGGGACTGGATAGCGATGGAATATCTCCAGACAGCAAATAGGTATGATGTTTATTTTATGATAGTTATGACATGTATTAGCACTTTATCTTTAGTACCTGTCTGGTTGTTGTAGCCATATTACATGTGATGGGTTAGCCACTGATCTGAGTCGACCCTCATAGAGATCAAGGATTATAGTCTCTGGTGATTTTTCACATCATACTATCATTAGTGTTAGCTTCTGTTACTACTCGTAGGAGATGGAGGCACATACCAGCCTCTGCTATTGTTAGCTGGGTAGTGGATGATACCTACATATTCCTGTTGACTTAGCCAGGAGAGTTTTATACTCATATCTTTTGGATATTAGGGTACCAGGTACGATGGAAATTGGTCATTGGGAGTTACCATATTTGATCATTGTTGAGAATGGTTTGAGGTTGAGGGATATTGTGATATAAGATATTATGATATGTTGATTTCTAATGATTTATGAGAGTAAATGTTATGTGGTTGTTTGATGATCCATTATTAGATATTTGTTTTGATGATCTATTAGTGGATAACTATTTTGATGATTTATATTTGGGTTGTCATTGATGGTGACATAGTGAGTGTCATTTATAATATTCACAGGTTTGATGATTATGGTTAGTGATCAGATTATAAATTGGGTGCTAGAGAGTTTATGGTTGAGTGTGCCTATGAGCTTTTAATAATCTGGTTAGTTGTGGTTAGTTAAAAGGATGATAAAATGGATAATTGCTTCCTCTGATATTGGACTTCGTGGATAAATAATGATTTGATGTTTTGAATGCTAACTTGCCCTCATGGGGAGTAGAGACTGATTCATCTGATATTATGTGGGTTGATATTTTTGAGGATGAAAATGAGAGTGTCTTGATGTTCCTAAATATTGACTTTTTCTTTTGGGTTGTACACATTTATACATATGATATTATGTGGTTGGATATACCTTAGTTGCTTGTGGAGGATTAAGGTATTTTTGATTAGTTAGTAGATGAATGATTTAGTTTTGTTGGGTGATCAGTAGAGGATTGCCATATTCTATTTTTAGAGGTTCAAACCTTTAGGTTATTTGTGCTTAGTTATGTATCTAGAGCACATTTGAGTACATGTTTTGTACTGACGTGAAAAATGACTGATTTAGCCATATATCATTATCGGCTTGGATAGGTTATAAAGGATCGATGTATCCTATTCCATGAAGATTTTGACCGTGGATTGTATATACCTGGTGGGATAACTTAGAGGGTGCTTTGGGATATGTGACCCCGCTGATGTAAGGAAGTGTAGAGCTAATTGCTTAACACTTATGGGATACAATAGTTACTAGTGTATACTGGGAGAGTACATTTGGATTTATGATGATAAATTTTCCCTATTAGATATAGTCTTGGTAGTGTATGACATTGACTGGCAATGTTATACCACGGTGTGTATATTTTTCTTGTCCGATACCAGTTCCTTTGAACCTAGAGCAGGGTTGTTACTGGCGGTCCCGTTTAGCGATTTTCGGGCGCGATCGCAGGACAATGCCCCTTGCGGGGTTAGAGGCAGTACCCCTTCTCGTGAAATGAGTATCACGAGTATCCTACTATGATCTAACATCGCCTTAAGCCACTGTCCCAAAACAATTTGGGTGAGAACTTGCCGTTTTGGAAAAAAAAATTCGGTAGTCGAAGCCTACAAGTGTCGTAGCACTCGTTGTTTCGTATGAGAAAAATACTCATAAAAACCATAAAAATCGTAAACTTACAGAAACTTACAGATATGTAATTTTTCATAAAAATTAAAATAAAACAAGTACATGCTTCGCACGTGGCTCTAATACCACTGTTGGGACTTTCGGGCCGCAAAAACCGCTTTTTGCATTGCGGAAACCCCGAAGTCTTGCCACGGATCCGTGCGAAGACATATAAAATAAATCATGTACATGTTTTATCCTAGATCTACACTAGATCTACATGAAAAAGGGAAGTATACCTTTGAAGCGAAGCCCTTCGCAAATCCCGCTCATCCAAGGTCCGTCGGATCTCAAGTGTGTTTAAGTGTACACACCTTTAGAAGTATCCACACGAACAAAAGATAGAGAGGAAACCTTAGAGTGTGCTAGCACCCCAAGGAGTCTCGACCAAGGAGGAGAGGGAGAGAAGAGAAGAAGAGAGGAAAGAAGAAGATAGATTGAATGAGCACACAATGCTATTCAAGCACCATTATGTGGCCGACCACATTTAGAGGGTTTTAAACCTCCATGGGATACCAAGAGTCATGGCTCTTGGTCTCTCTCATGAGGTGGCACTTGGTCAAGTCAATCTTGACCGAGTAAAGAAGCCTTGATGATGTGGAACACCATCATTGACCGGCCCCATGCCATGTCACAATGAGGTGGCATTTGGTCAAGTCAAACTTGACCCTTCATCTTCCCTTCTCAAATCAAGTCAAACTTGACCTCTTATCTCCCATGGTTGATCAAATCTAACCATTTGATTCGAACCAATTTAATTTAATGAATCTATATTCATTGAATTAAATTGACTCAATGAATCATAATCTAATTAGACTCATTGGAAACATGAATCAAATTGAGTCCAACTCCATTAGTCTAATTTGGATTACTCTTAATCCAATTTGGTTCATCACATGAACCTAATCCTCTTGGTCCATCATATGAACATAATCTCCATCTAATTGTCCTTTGTGTGTAACCCTATAGGTTCTTGTAACGTTGACAATGTTCCTAAACTCATTTAGAAACATAAGTAATGAGCGGTATCTAGCAACACATCATTACTACCCAAGTTACAAGAATGTTGAGATCCAACATCACCTTTGTGACTACTAATTGTGACTCTCATAATATGTGACAATGTCCTTCTATCTTTGACATCTAGATTGATCAATTTGAGGCATAGACCGTGTCATCCTCTAATCAATCTATATCTTGAACTCCAAGTAGACTCACTCTAATCAAATGAGCTCAATATCTCATATTGAATCATTTGGGCATGACCATGCACTTAGTGATCTCACTCTATCAAGAATAATGATGTCACTCCCGTCATATAGGAGGGATAGATCCCATCTACATCACTCACATCCCTCCGTATAATTTTTTACATACCCAGTAATCGCCTTTATAGTCCACCCAGTTACGGGTGACGTTTGACGAAGTCAAAGTATGCAACTCCTTATGTAGGGAACCATGGTGACTTCAGGTCCAAGGACTAATAGTCATACTAATAGTCACATGAGAAAGTATATGACACTCATATAACGATCCATGATACTTTCTCATGGCGGGTCATTCAGTATACATTCTCCAATGCATACCCATGTGTCAACTTGATATCTCTATATCCATGGCTTGTGAGATCAAGTCATCGAGTTGACCTACATGCTACTCTCGTCGCATTAACATTGTCCCTGAATGTTAATACTTGACTAGGAATGATTAAGAGTAGTGTTCTCTATATCATCTCATTATCGATTCAACCAATCGATTGATATAGATAAGAACCTTCTACTCAAGGATGCTATTATACTTAGTTATTTGACACCAATACAAGTAAGTATAATAATCATAAAGAAAATATCTTTATAAAAATATAGGAATATGATACATCGAGTCCATACAACAATCATCATATGATTGGCTCTAGGGCTCTAACTAACAGGAATAACTCAGATTGTCTCTCAAGGAAAGTAGCCGGTGAATTCAAATATTAGGATTGAATTTATTTAGACTAGGGTTGGGGTTTTCGAATGCTTAAGCTAAGAGCAAAGAATGAACATGAATGCAATGGATAGAAATGGAAATTTACTAACTACAAACATGGTGAAATTAACATAGACAAATTTAAACTAACTACGATCATAGAAGAATTCTTGGCAATGAAAGCACAATAGTCAAGTTTGATCTAACCTACTTGTGGTAAATGAGAACAAGGAAGCTAAACTACAATTGTGAACCAAGCATGTAAAATAAAGAAGACAAGCAATTGATCTTTCCATAACTACTGCATTGGAGTAACAAAGAACAACAATCAAACCCTAGCCAAACCTTTTAACACTAAGCAATTAACAATCTGGATGAATAGTAGCTAACTAAAACTGAATTGAATACTAAAGTCTATAAAATCCAACTACAACTAACTAGAAGAAGATTTGACAACCAAAAACTCTTACAGTGCAAACTAGGGCAACCCCAGCTCGAAGTGATCTAGATCGGAAAAGATAACTTGGCAAAGATGGTGATCGGTGACAGTGATAGTGGTGAAATAGGATGGCATCGATGGAAGGAAGATGGATTGGGAATTAGGAAGGGAAATCCTTTGACCTAGTTCTGATAAAGGTGATAGATGGATCGAGATGGCCGACAATCGGAAGAGGAAGCCAAGTCTCTATTTTGTGTTGTGATGTGGATGTTGAAGATGATCGCTAAAGCTTGATGGAGTGGACGAGGTAGGAAAAGCCCTAAACCTTAGTGGATGAGAAGGATGAAGCTTCGGTGGTTGGCGATCGACGATGGATCATGAAAGGAGATCGCCGATCTCCTATGCTTCGCATGCCTCTGCTCACTGTTCCAAATTGACAATTTATGGTGGATGGATCCAGGAGGAAGGAGATGCCGGTAGATGATGGTTGGGGAAACCCCCTTAACCTTCGTTGGTGGTGCTCCAATCATTTTCCTCCTCCACTTCCCAACCTGTTGACGAGTGGCTCATATTTGGATGAAGGGATGTCATGGAAGAAAAATCTGTTAAGATTTTTCGTAATAAAATTCTGTTAAGATTTTATATAACAGAATTTTGTTATGTTTTTCATAACAAATTCTGTTACGTTTTTACCGGGTCTGGGGGTTTAGTAGTATTTATAGGGATCATTGTAAACCCATTGTAGATCAGAAAACACAAGAATCATTAGATGTGATTCTTTTGTGTAGAAGAGAATTCTAATAAAGCTTCGGCCGTTTTGTGGAGTAGGCAAGTCGCCGAACCACGGTAACTCTTTTTCTTTCTCTTCTTCTTCTCCTTCCTGGTGTTTGCTCTCTTTTGTGCGTCTTTGTCTTGTTGTTTCGCGCGATCTCTTTTCTCTCTTCCTCTTCTTCCGCGGTTCAGAAAGGTTGAGAGGTATTGCCCCCTCTTTGCACAACAATTGGTATCAGAGCTCCAGGTTTTTGGCAGATTTCTTCAACATGTCGGGGACGACTTCTGCGAAGTTTGATATGGTGAAGTTTGACGGAACTGGAAACTTTGGATTATGGCAGAGAAGGGTCAAGGACTTGTTGGTGCAACAAGGCATGACGAAGGCGCTAGGAGAAAGAAAATCGGAAAGCATGAAGAAATCAGATTGGGAAGAACTTCAGGCGAAGGCAGTAGCAACAATCAGGCTTTGTCTTACGGATGACGTGATGTACCATGTCATGGACGAGGAGTCACCGGTGACAGTTTGGCAAAAGCTGGAAAGCCGGTACATGTCAAAATCATTGACAAACAAGCTGTATCTTAAGCAGAAATTATTCGGGCTGAAGATGACAGAAGGAACCGATCTGAGCCAGCACATCAACGTATTCAACCAGATTGTAAATGATCTGAAGCGGATTGATGTGAAGATCGAAGACGAAGACAAGGCGCTGATGTTGTTGAATTCTCTACCTTCATCTCCTACGTACGAGAATTTGGTTACTACTTTGATGTAGGGTAAGGAAACTCTCAAATTGGAGGAGATCACAAGTGCGTTGCTAGGTTTTCACCAAAGGAAGAAAACAAGCGATGAAATTTCTCAAGGAGAAGGACTTGTCGTAAATAGCAACCAAGAGCGTGGTAGGAGCAAATCTCGACATGGATATGACAACAACAACAAGACTCGTTCTAAGTCGAGAAGGAAGAAGGTGATCACGTGCTACAAATGTGGAGGTAAAGGTCATATCAAGAGAAATTATCCAGAGATAAAGAAATATGTTGCAGAGAACAAAAGTAGTTCGGCAAAGTCTGCAAACATGGTTGAAGAAGAAAATTCAGAAAGCGGTGATGGAGATATGCTATCAGTTATGTCAAGTTCGGAGCAGCTGACGGATGCATGGATTTTAGACTCTGCATGTTCATATCACATGACTCCAAACAAGGATTGGTTTGACACCTATAGGGCAGTGGATTCTGGTTCAGTGTTGATGGGAAACGATGCATCATGCAAGGTTATCGGCATAGGGAATGTCAGAATCAAGATGTTTGATGGTGTGATCAGAACTTTATGTGATGTCAGATATATACCAGAGCTAAGGAAGAACTTGATCTCACTAGGCACATTGGATGGTATTGGTTGTAATTACAAATCAGTGAGCGGGGTGATGAAAGTCAGCAAGGGAGCTCTGACGGTAATGAAAGGACAAAAGGTAGCAGGAAACATCTATAAGTTGATAGGGACTACAGTTGTAGGTGGAGTCTGAATCAGATAGTACTGTCTTGTGGCATATGCGGCTAGGGCATATGGGTGAACGTGGGATGCTAGAACTTCACAAGAGAGATTTGTTGAAGGGTGTCAAAACGTGCAAGCTTGAATTCTGCAAATTTTGTGTTCTTGGGAAACAGAGCAAAGTGCAATTTAAGACGGCAACAAACAAGACGGAGGGGATTCTGGACTACGTACATACGGATCTCTGGGGACCGGCCAGTGTAGCATCACGTGGAGGGCACTTGTATTTTGTGAGTTTTACTGATGATTTCTCACGAAAGGTATGGGTATACTTTATGCGTCACAAGTCAGAAACTTTTGCAAAGTTTAAATTGTGGAAAACTGAAGTAGAGAACCAGACCGGAAGGAAGATCAAATGCCTTAGGTCAGATAATGGGACTGAGTACACAGATTCAAAGTTTCAGGAATTCTGTGAGCAGCATGGGATAATGAGGCACTTCTCGGTTCGCAGGACACCTCAGCAGAATGGGGTAGCGGAAAGGTGCAACAGGACAATCATTGAGAAGGCAAGATGTCTCAGGCTGAATGCAGGGCTTGCAAAGAATTTCTGGGCGGAAGCAATTAATATGGCATGTTATCTCATTAATAGATCACCAAGGGCAGCACTAGAAGGCAAAGTATCAGAGGAAGTATGGATAGGGAATCAAGTATATTACTCTCATCTTCGAGTTTTTGGATGTCCAGCCTATATGCATATATCTAGTGAGGAAAGATCAAAGCTGGATGCAAAGTCAAAGCAATGCATTTTTCTGGGCTATCAGAAAGGAGTTAAAGGCTTCAAGCTTTGGGATCCTAAGGCAAACAAGGTGGTGATCAGCAGAGATGTGGTGTTTGACGAGAAAGCTATGTTACAACGTACTCAGGAAGAAGGAAAGGAAACACCACAAAGCAACAAAGAGAATGATATTGTGCAAGTGGAGCTAGAGACTCATGACTTCGATGATTCTAGCTCAGAGCACATGGAGCATCGCACTATAGCTAGTGGTAGAACGAGACGAGTCGTAAAACCACCCACTAGATACGGATTCGAAGACTTGGTATCTTATGCACTTACCACTAGTAGCGGAGACCCTACATCTTTTCAGGAGGCAATACATAGCTCTGAGAAGGACAGGTGGACGGGTGCTATGGCAGAGGAGATGGAGTCGTTGCATAAAAACCAAACGTGGGATCTAGTGGAACTTCCTAAAGGAGAGAAAGCTATAGGGTGCAAGTGGATATTCAAGAAGAAAGAAGCAATGTCAGAGGGAGAAGAAGTGAAGTTTAAGGCTCGGTTGGTAGCAAAGGGGTATTCACAAAGAAAGGGGATTGACTATGAAGAAATTTTCTCTCCAGTGGTAAGACATACGTCAATTAGAGCGGTATTAGCTTTGGTGGCACATCACGATTTGTATTTGGAGCAAATGGATGTGAAGACGGTATTTCTTCATGGAAATTTGGAGGAGCAGATTTTTATGTCACAACCTGAGGGATTTAGTCAGTCAGACAAGAGCGGTTGGTTTGTAAGTTGAAGAAATCGCTCTATGGACTGAAACAATCTCCTAGGCAATGGTACAAACGTTTTGATTCATACATGATTCAAAACGGATATAGGAGATGCGAGTATGACTGCTGCATATATGTGAAGGGCCTTGAAGATGAATCACTGATTTTCTTACTACTATACGTAGATGACATGCTCATTGTTGCGAAGAAGATGAGAGAGGTTGACAAATTGAAGAGGCTACTGAGCAAGGAATTTGACATGAAAGATTTGGGAGAGGCCAAGAAGATTCTTGGGATGGAGATTCACAGGAATAGAATTGCAGGGAGATTATGGTTGTCTCAACGTAGCTATGTGGAGAAGGTGTTGGATAGGTTCAACATGAAGAATGCAAAGTCGGTGAGCACACCCCTGGCGCATCACTTCAAGTTATCCAGTACACAGTGTCCAAAGACGGATGACGAGATCCAAGAGATGTCAAAGGTTCCTTATGCCAGTGCAGTTGGTTGTCTGATGTATGCCATGGTTTGCACGAGACCAGATTTGGCGTAAGCAGTTAGTATGGATGCAGTGAAATGGATTTTCAGATACTTGAGAAATACAACTAATTATGGCATCATGTTCAGTAGACAACCGGAAGATCCTTTAGTTGCTGGGTACGTAGATGCAGACTATGCAGGAGATTTAGATAACAGGAGGTCTACTACAGGATACGTATTCACTGTGGCAGGAGGACCTATTTGTTGGAAATCTATGATACAATCTATTGTTGCATTGTCTACTACGGAATCCGAGTACATGGCAGCAGCTGAAGCAGCGAAGGAAGCTTTATGGCTTACAGGGTTGGTCAGAGAACTGGGTGTTCAGCAAGGTGGAGTCAAGTTGTTATGCGATAGTCAGAGTGCTATCTATTTGGCGAAGAATTAGGTGTATCATGCGAGAACCAAACACATTGATGTGAGGTTTCACAAGATCAGAGAGTTGATTGCTTCCGGGGAAATTCAACTTGAGAAGGTTCACACTGCAGACAATGCTGCAGATATGCTGACAAAGCCAGTGACCACAGAGAAGTTTAAGCATTGCTTGAACTTGATCCATATCTCTAGATGCTAGAGGAAGGAAGCCCAGGCCCAGAGATCCAGATGGAGTTTTGTCCAGATATTCGTATTCTTCGAAGGGGTGAATATTCGCCAAGGTGGAGATTGTTGACGAGTGGCTCATATTTGGATGAAGGGATGTCATGGAAGAAAAATCTGTTAAGATTTTTCGTAATAAAATTCTGTTAAGATTTTATATAACAGAATTTTGTTATGTTTTTCATAACAAATTCTGTTACGTTTTTACCGGGTCTGGGGGTTTAGTAGTATTTATAGGGATCATTGTAAACCCATTGTAGATCAGAAAACATAAGAATCATTAGATGTGATTCTCTTGTGTAGAAGAGAATTCTAATAAAGCTTCGGCCGTTTTGTGGAGTAGGCAAGTCGCCGAACCACGGTAACTCTTTTTCTTTCTCTTCTTCTTCTCCTTCCTGGTGTTTGCTCTCTTTTGTGCGTCTTTGTCTTGTTGTTTCGCGCGATCTCTTTTCTCTCTTCCTCTTCTTCCACGGTTCAGAAAGGTTGAGAGGTATTGCCCCCTCTTTGCACAACACAACCTCATGCCCATCTCCTCTGTTTTGAAGCGAGAAAATTCATCGGACCAAAAAAGCACCGTAGCATCTCATTTTGAATCAAATTAGATCTCGATCAACAGCTAAGAATGCTTTAGATGTCATCTAATGGATGGATCACTTTAGATCTGGATCAAAAGCTCTAGATTTTGATCAATGGCCTTGATCTAACCTCTCTTTGACTTGGATGGAATAAATCTTTGATGGATGACTCATATCTCCTTGGATCTCGGATGAATGTCCTAGATTGCTTCAGAATTTGATTTCCCCAATTAATATCAGAATTGAGCCCAATTTGGATTAATCTGACTCGAGTCCATGGCCTTTTTTATCACCTACATACCACATTCAAATGATTAGCCATAATTCCACAAATAGATGATATATTTCATCAAAGCTCAAAATCAATCCAAACTCTTAACATGTGATATAAATGTGGATTTAAACACGCAATCAACTCAAAAGCACTAGTTTGGGATCCTAAATAATGTGACAAAATGATGATTATCAATGATTCACTTTTTGATTATCATTATGTTGTTATGTCCTGATGATCGTTGTCTCCTATTCGTGGTTGAGAGAGTTACCAATGACCATTAGTATATCCTGTCGACCACTGTCTCCCATTTACGGTTGAGAGAGTTGTCAACAATCATGATGCATATGACAGTCCATGTGAGCATCTGTGGTAGCGTGTTCGCCAAAGTCCGTAGCTAGATAATCACGTATATACCCTATCTGCCCACAGGACCATCTGTAGTAGAGCGTTCTCTCGCAGAGAGTAACTATTTACATACTCTGTTTATCCACCGGACCATCCGTGGTAGAGTATTCTCCCGTATATAGTGATTATTTACTTATTCTGACTGTCCACAAGACCCATTGAGTGTAACCAGGACTTGTTAGATACTTGATATATGCTAGTTGTGTATTTATTTGTACAGGATTTGGATTGTACTATATGTACACCCTACTTTATTGGCTATACTTGGAGGAGCAGGTTAGTAGGTGACATGTTATTGGTTTTGCTTTTGGTTAGTATATGATTATATAGGTGCTCTTACTTTTGTAGTAATTATTTACCTAAGACTGTATCCTTTGAGCTCCTCATATTTAGTATCATGCACTATCTTTTTATACCCATTGAGTTGTTATACTCACTACCTCTTGCTTTTCTTTTGTCTTTCAGATTAACAGATAGTGGATGTGTTGTGTAGATCTAAGGTCTTGCCTGCCAGTCCCACCTCCCACTTGAGATTGTGTTTTCCATGTTATGTTTTATTGTTTTATACTTGTACTTGATTTTGTTTGTGGATTGTAGTCTTGTGGTGTACTTTATTGGGTCGTGATATTTGTTGTGTTACATCGTGCCAACATGCATTCCATTTATGTTTCCTGTGCTGTCTGGGATTGTGTAAATCCCTCTATTGCATGGTTGGATATCTTTTATCTTCTGCTGTGTTTATTTCTAACCGTGTGGGTTGTATTATGTTGTATCGTACATTGTCACTAGGGATACCATCCATTCTATCAGACAAGTGTACCTTCGGAGCGTGATAATTTTATTGGTATTAGAACTAAGTTTGCGAAGCCTATTTTTATTTTGGATTTCGTGGTTTGTTTTCTCGTTGTGATTTTTGGAGTTTTGGGACTAGACAGTGATAGAACATCTCCGAGCTATATTTAGTTTACTGTTAGACTTTGAATGTCCATTAGGTACTCACTGATTTAGTTTAGCGTAATGACATTTGGTGACTGGGCAGACTTACAATCATGGTCGAGGACGACTACGAAAGTGACAATTTTAACATAAAAAAAAAATGAAACTCAAATGAAGAACATTAGTTCAGTCACGCATACCCACCTTTACCTTTCATAACCTTGGTTAGGAATTTACTTCAGTTGGTAACATATTGGATACAATCATGTGATGCCTATGGATTGTTAAGGTGGTAGTTATCATGCATTTTGGTGGTTATGTTTGTGAGAGCTGAAGTCCAGGCTTTTTAGGAGTCTTGGAGATCAAGAATGTCTCAGCTTTCTGAATTCTGTGTTACAAAGGGATTTAACTGGTAGTTCTTGAAATATTTTAGGAAGAGATAGCAAGCCAGTTTATGAAAAGGTAACTATGAAACACCAAATGGAAATGATGAATGGCTCCACTATGTGGTTGCAATGTTTCATGTGGAATTTGTGACGCAAATAGCAAATGCTTATGAATAAAGATAAATCAGAAGCTTGTACGATAGAATCAACATGAAGCTAGAGAGTGAAAGGTTCTGAACGCCAACTAACTTGAAGTTATAACTCAAGTAAAGATCAGGAAGTAGTCATTTCATAATGTGATAGTTGTGCCATCCTCCATGCCCAAAGGAGACAGTTGGATGTGGATAGAATTTAGTGAAACTGGGAGCACAAAAATCTGATAAAGAAAGTATCTTTTCAAGTGAACATCCAAGAGGTGAAATTGGTTCAACCTCAGTCCACTACAAAAAATTGATTTTTAATGACGAAAACTTAATGAGGATATGGAAAAATGGTCATTAAAATCATAATTGTTGAAGTTTTTATGAGGGTAAAAATAAGCATGGTTAAAAAGTTAAATTATTAGTGACGAATTTTTAATTTTGTAACTATAGATAACAAATCTCGTCATTATGTGAATGCAAAATAAATCCCCTCATAATTGAGTATTATTTTTAGGCGCCAAATTTTTCACCAAATTTTTCAACAAATAAAATTTTTATTAATATTATATTATATTATATTATATTAAAAACATATATAAAACAATATGCTTGTACGTTATCTATAGTTCGATTATATATAACACAAACATATATATGTTTTGCAAACATGTCTTGCAAGCTTCTACACGTTCGTTTGCATTCCAACTACTCCGGCTTCCTGCTGGTGCTCTGCTACGATGTTGCTACGTCTGATTACTACTGAGTCATGCAACACTGACCTTGATCTAATCATCCATGAAGGTGTTGGGTAATGAACTTTACTATTGTACTTAAATTGTTGCATAAAGAAAAGTGTAGCGTGTTATACTTTTCTGATTCTTCTTTTGTATTCGATCCCCTCTTCCGATGGTTTCAGAAAAGGCTATTAGTGGATTATCCATCGATAGATCTGTAGGATCAGGGTCTTGGAGTAGGAGTTGCCGAAGACTCCAAAACAAGTAAAACTGCTTGCATTCTTGTACTTTCCTGTTTTCATTTTTTCTTCTATGCGTATGTAGTTTGTTTTTAAAAGTAAAAGAAAAATTTTAAAAACCATGTGATTTACCCGCCCTCTCACGTACGTCTCAATCCAAGAATATATACATGCAAATATTCAAAAAAAAAATACACAAATATAAATAAATAACTTAGATTGATCGAGTTAAAGGATATCTAGGAGACATGTTTGTTGTTAGGGAGGTGAATAGAGGAGAAAGAGGTGTAAAAGGTTGCTAGAAGGCTCCTTCTCGAGTAGATTTTGCAAACAAAGCAAAGTCTTTGTTCACTGATAAAATCTGGGTTAGGCCAATGGAAGGTGACTTCCATGCATTATGAAGGGTGACTTCAAACGCATTAAAGGCATCTTCAGTCGGTTGAGCAGGAGTTTTGCCGTCCTTCTGAGGGTGCCTTCAATTGTATCGGAGGCACCTTTAACACCAGTTTTTTAAGTTAAGTTTTAATTTCAAGTTTAAATTTTAATTTAATTTTTCATTGAAGTTAAATTTTAAGTTTAAATTTTAATTTAATTTTTAATTTAAGTTTAAGTTTTTATTTTAAGTTTAAATTTAAGTTTAAGTTTTTTTTTATTTTAAATTTAAGTTTAAGTTTTCATTTTATGTTTTAATTTAAGTTTAAGTTTAAGTTTTCATTTAAGTTTAATTTTTTTTTAAGTTTTAATATAAGTTTTCATTTTATGTTTTAATTTAAGTTAAATTTTACTTTAAAGTTTTAATTTTAAGTTTTAATTTAAGTTTAAATTTTAGTTTAAGTTTTTAATTTAAGTTTTCATTTTAAGTTTAATTTGAGTTTAAATTTTATATTTAAGTTTAATTTGAGTTTAAGTTTTTAATTTAAGTTTTCATTTTAAGTTTAATTTGAGTTTAAGTTTTTAGTTTTAGTTTAACTTTTTAATTTAATTTTAGTTAAAGTTTTAAATTTAAATTTAATTTAATTATGATTTAAATTTAATTTCATTTTCTAATCATGTCACCCAGTCTTAGTTTTCAGACAAAGGTATCATATCATTTTGTGAAATGAGTTAAGTTTGATTTTTGAGAGTTGATTTAACTTGGGTTAGATCCAAGTTTAGCTTTGGGTTAATCAAGCAGGTATTCTTTGAATAAATTTCTAGGTTGTGGTGAGTCACATGGATATCATTATAGTAACTACGTACTTCGAGATTTTTCAAATAGTCCTGTCCAAAGAACCTAGTACAAAATTTTGGTATAACCAGTTTAGATTGGTAAGAGGTAGCTTCAGTTAGTTCCACTAAACTAAATACAACAGGATGAATACATATGATTCTTCCTAGACATGTATATACAGAGCTTCCCTAACCTGCTATCATCTTAAACTTCTCTAGTACTATTTGCCAAGTTAAATTAGTCCATAATTTATCTAGTCCTATTTACCCAGCCAGGTAAATTATTGTTGTGGAGTTGCCAGCTAATTTGGTATCTTCCCTTAAATTATTAATCTTGGGTCTATTTTATGTTTTAGGATTATGTCAATTTATTTTATAGTTGTAATAAACTTGATTATAGTTTGAGTTTAAATTGGATTTGTTGTTATTTTATTTAAATTAGGTTTCTGATTGGAGTTTGATTTAGTTTTATGGTTTGGATTTAAATTAGTAGTTTTGACTTTTAATTTCAGGTTTGAGTTTGAATTACTTGATTATTTTGATTTGATGTTAAGTAGTGGATTTTCTTTTTGGGTATATAGTATTGATCGAGCCCTACTTCTTTGGTTAGACATGCTTTTGGAACCGAAGCTTTTATTGGTTTGTTGTCTTGGGTTATGAGTGATATAAATATTTTATTCGGGTTGTTTTTATATCCAAGTCTGCATTTGTTATAGACAGCTCTTTGTGATCCAAGAATAAGGTCAAGATTTTTGAATCTTGTTGTAAATTTTTCAAGTAAGCTTTTAACGTTTAATATTTCAGATTTTAGTGTGGAATTTTCTTCTTCAAGTTTGGTATTTTGAATTGAATCTTCAAGCTGACTTGGTTTAGGGTTTGATTCAAGTTGTTCTTTTAGCTCCTTATTTTCTTTACTAAGTGTATCTATTTGACTTTCAGTAGTAGATAATTTCTTATGTAGACATGAAATAATTTTTTAAAATCTAGAGCTTAGAACAGAGTTTACCTTGGTGGAACCTTCAAAAAGGAGTGCAGACTCGTGACTCGACTCACATTCTAACTCTTCGTATTGTTCTGATTCGCTTTCCGATTCTGGTCCGGTTGCCATCAGTGCCAGATAGTTGATGTGCTTCGGTTCGTCACTGTTTGATTCCTTCGAAGATGACTCATCCCAAGTCGCCTTGAATGACTTCCTTTTCTTGAGGTTCTTGGGTTTATCTTCCTTAATGTTCGGATACTCGTGCTTATAGTGGCCATTTTTATTGCATCCAAAGCAGGTGATCTTCACCTTCGTGTCATTGGTTGTTGATTTGATCACCTTTTGTAAGTCCTTCTTTGTGAAGTTATTTTTCCTTCTAGTGAACATTTTTCTGACCATGTTCACTAGTTGTTGTTCTTCGTCGGTTTATGAGTAAGATTTATCTTTTGACTCAGGCTTGACTCAAGTTATAGTCTTCATTTCTTTTGATGAACCTGCAAGAAAAGTTATACCTTTCTCAACCTGCTTTGAGATAGTATGTTCATGGAGTTCAAGTTCATAAAATAATTCATCTAATTTTAACTTGTTTAAATTTCTCAAAATTTTAGGCATCAACTATGGATGCCCACAGTGCATTTCTGGGAAAATAATTTAAAGCATATCTTATAATGTCTCGGTTTTGATGTTCATGGCCGATAATGTGTAGACTGTTGAGGATGTCTTTGATCCTTGCATGAAGTTGCATTGTCGTTTCTCCATTCCGTATTTTTATATTAAATAATAAATTTAATAAGAGGTCTCTTTTTGTTACCTTTGTGTCGTTAGTGCCTTCGTGTAGTTCGATTAGCTTATCCCAAAGCTCCTTTGTATTTTTTCAAATGGACCAAATCAGTTGAGTTCCTCCTTGGTCAGTCCACACTAGAGGGTGTTTAGTGCTTTGGAGTCAATCTAAGCTTTCCTCCTCATGTATGGGTTCCAATTCTCCAGATCCACAAGTGTTTTGGTAGCTTCGTCAACTGGTGCCTGGTACCCGCATCGGATGGAGAACCACTGGTCAATGCCCGTCTTGAGGTATACTTCCATTCTCCTCTTCCAATATGGGAAGTCATTTCTAGTGAAAAGTAGTGAGTGCACCGTGCTGAAGCCTTCATTTTGTGCCATGTGATTACTAAAATAGAAAACTAGAAAGGAGTACTAAGACTTGGTTTTGTATTAGTACTGCGGGAGAAAAAAAAAAGGGCTCGATTGGTGTTGTACCAATTCAAGAAATTCAAGAAAAATTAAAGTGAACAATTTATCTGAAGAGGCAACGGTGCTGGTTCAAATTGATTCAAAAAAACTTAAAACCGAAAATTTAAAGCGAAAAAATAGTCAAATAAACCCCCTGCTTGATTGGTGGTTGCACCAATTCAGAGCTAACATGACTCTAATACCACTTGATAGATCGTTACGCATATGGGGGGGAGGAGGAGGGGGGCGATGAATCATATGGTTTTAAAAAGACTTGTCTTTTTTATTTTACAAAATAAGTATGCAATAGAAAAGATAGAAATAGAAATGAAAAAGCAAGAACTCGATCGGCTACTTGGTTCAGAGTCTTTGGCGACTCCTACTCCAAAACAAACGATCTCACGGACCGTATCAATGGGCAATTCACTATAATCCTCTTCTAGAACCGCCAAAAAAGGGAAACTAGTACAATAGTAAAGATAGGATAAGTGTATCAAGCTACATTTTCCTTTTCAGCAATAATTAAGTACACAATGGAAACTTCGTTACTCAACACTTATAGATGATCGGATCAGGCTCGGTGTTGGACAGCTCCTCAATAGTAGTCGGGTGCGATAGCGTCGTAATAGAGCAGCAGAACGAGGTCGGCGAGCAGTTAGAACGTTGAACAGACGTGTAGAAACTTATAGAATAGATGTGTTTGAAGTAGTAATCGAGACCCTCTTTTATTGAGTGTTGAAGGTCCTTCCAAAGCATTGGAAGAGCCTTCAACCCCTTAACTTTTATCCCGAACAGCTCACCTCTTATCGTCAACGAAGTCCAATTTTATCCGCTCGAAGGTGTCTTACAAGCTCTCAAATGCACCTTCCATCGCCCAGCTCAAGGCACCTTCTATCGATTGAAGGTGCCTTTGGTACTGTTTGTTGGTCCCTTTGGAGGCCGGCAAGAGGGGAGGGGTGAATTGCCCTACAAAAATTAAATCAAAAACCTTTCTCGGATATTCAACTAATTAACAGACACTTGTAATAATAAAAATAAGAGACTAAATTAAAAGATCAGACACAAGAGGGTTTACTTGATTTGCAATCAGAGGATTGCTAATCCAAGGCAAAGATGACGCACTATCTGATTCTTCTCTGGGCGGAGTAGCCTCTTACAGCGTTGACAGTACAAAAGAATAGAAAGCATAGAAAGAAATGAATTACAAGTTCGTTGATTTGATTATGTAGATCAGTGCTATATTTATAGCACTGGTCAGGGCTCCCCGAATGGGTTCCGGGTGCCCTGGGGGGGGATAAAATTTTATCCCCCAATGATCAGATCGTGTTTGACGCGATCCTGGTCAAAATCCAGGTCCGGGCGCTCGGAAGGGTTCCGGGCGCCCCGGGCTGCTCCGGGCGCCCGGAATGGTTCCAGGCGCCCTGAGCCCTAAAGTCAACAGAGGTTGACTTTTTCGTCTCCGGTTCAATTCGTCTCGGTCCGGGTCTTGTTCGCTCCGGCTCCGCTAGCTTGGGTGATCTCGGTCATCCAGAATAGGGCTCACCCGAACCCAAGTTCCGGCCTTCTCCTCGAGCAGCCTTCCTTCCCGGTTTCTCATCCCTCGAACGTCGTGCACGTTCTTCTCGTTCACCGGTATACTCTTCCGTGGACACCTCGTCCCTCGGACGCACCAAGCCCGTCGGCTCTCTCCCCGTGCTGTCCTTCTCGTTAGCCGTGTCTTCCGCTCAACTTCCTGTGTTCCTAAGCTCCTGCACACTTAGACACAAGGGTTAAACAACGCAGGACCTAACTTAACTTGTTTGATCACATCAAAACACCTTGGGGTTCCAACAATCTCCCCCTTTTTTATGTGAGCAACCCAAGTTAAGTTAGGGTAAAACAGATGCAATAAAAATAGTTAATATTCAAATAAGTCCAAATATTTATATTATCTCCCCCTAGACTTAACATACTTCTCCCCCTTTGATCACATAAAAATTGGGATTATAAACAAGTCTAAGGTAAATTCTTAAAAAAAATCTTAAGTATAAAAAAGTTTAAGCAACATGTCTAAGTAAAGACACTTTTCAGAATTTTTCTTTCAAGAAAAATTTAAGTAAAACATTTTTCAGAAAAAAAACAGTCATAAGTGTTAACAAAAATTTCTTAAAATTTAAGTTTGAAACTTATTTCAACATTTCCTTAAAAAAAATTTGATAAGTAAAAAATTTCTAAGGCAAAAGTTTTTTTTCAAAACAAATGTTTAACAACTTTTAAGCATTATTTAATTCTTACTTTAATACTTTTTCCAGAAAGTTAATTAAACATTTGATTTCAGTATTTTGGTTTCCAGGTCGTGGCGAGGCACTAGGCCTTCTTGGTTATTGGAGCAACAACCACTTTCTTAGACAAAGTCTCATAAAGAAACTATCTGTTTAACTTTCTTGCTGAAAGATACTAAGTTTAATTTAAAATTTAAGTTAAACATGTTTTCGGAACCCAATAAAGGTTCCTACCTACAGGATTAACTAAGTATTTCCTAGGTACATAGACTTTTGATATATTTCTAATTTCACTTTGATGAAATCTATAATACTAATTTAAACCTCTATAATTTCTAAAAGTAGAAATATTAAAACCATTAGATTTTTTCAATCTTTCTATTTCTTCTTTTATTTTTTCATTTTCAATTTTCAATTTTTCAAAATCCTCTATAAGACATGATTTTGCCAAAATTCTTTTTGTTTCTAAAATTTCATTTTCTAATTTAGTATTTTTATTTTCTAATTTATACATGGATTTTGCAATTGTCTTAATACCAAAGTAAAGTTGATCAGAGGGTAAGAGACATACCTCACTTACCATATCAGACTTGAAGCCTGAATCTCCCCCTGCTTCGCTACTTTCATCTGAGGTTGCTCCCCCTTCATCAATGCTGAGTTTTGATGTACTTTGTCCTTCGTAGCTTGCCATCAGTGCTATCCCGACATATTCTTGAATCTCAGACTCAGATGAAGAAGTGTCGTCCCAAGTAGCTTTTAGGTTCTTGTGCTTCTTGGGAATCTTGCCTTTGTCCTTCTTTAGTTCTGTGCAATCTTCTTTTAGGTGTCCTTCCTTTTGACACTGGTAGCAACGCATTCTTCTTCTATTTCTTGGATTCTTTTTACTCTGCATTTCTTTAAATTTATTAGATCTAAAAAACTTTTTAAAGTTTTTTACCATGTACGCTTCCTGATCATCCTCTGAGTCTAATTCGGGTTCATCCCTTTTGGTTGCGTTTAGTGCAATCATCTAGCTTGATTCCTTTGTTCCTGCACACCTGGTTTCATGCAATTCAAGAGTGGAGAATAGTTCTTCTAAAGTACTTACCTCCAGATCTTTTGAAATGTAGTAGGCGTCGACGATTGATGTCCATTCTGAGGTTCTGGGAAACGCGTTGAGTGTGTAGTGTATGCTGTCCCGATTTATTACCGTTTCTCCGAGGTTCTCGAGACCAGTAATCAGTCCTTTTACCTTCGCGTGTAGATTGACTACCTTCTCACCTTTTTCAAGACGGGCGTTCATCAGCTTGTTCCGGAGGATGTCTCTTCTAGCGAGCTTCGCTTCGCTTCGGACGTGCCTTCGTGGAGTTTCAGGAACTTCTCCCAGAGTTCTTTAGCGGATGAATAGCTTCCGATGCGGTTGACCTCTTGAGGCGGCAACACGCTCAGTAGGTGATATTCCGCACGGCTGTTTGCTACAGACTCATTCTGCTCCTTCTTTGTCCATTGGCTCTCTTTTTTTCCTCTCCGTCTTGATTCATCGAAGCTACAAAACCATTCTTCATAATAGACCGAATTTCAAAATCAGTTCTTAGGAATACCTCCATACGTCGCTTCCAGTCTGCGAAGTCCCCCTCGAATTTTAGTGGAACGATGCTTGGTCCGGCCATCTTGTTGCTTCGATCGGCGGTTAGTCCTCCTGAAGCGCCTTGCTCTGATACCACTTGTTGGTCCCTTTGGAGGCCGGCAAGATGGGAGGGGTGAATTGCCCTACAAAAATTAAACCAAAAACCTTTCTCGGATATTCAACTAATTAACAGACACTTGTAATAATAAAAAGAAGAGACTAAATTAAAAGATCAGACACAAGAGGGTTTACTTAGTTTGCAATCAGAGGATTACTAATCCAAGACAAAGATAGCGCACTATCTGATTCTCCTTTGGGCGGAGTAGCCTCTTACAGCGTTGACAGTACAAAAGAATAGAAAGCACAGAAAGAAATGAATTACAAGTTCGTTGATTTTACTGTGCAGATCAGTGCTATATTTATAGCACTGGTCGGGGCGCCCCGAATGGGTTCCCGGCGCCCTGGGGGGATAAAATTTTATCCCCCAATGATCAGATCACGTTTGACGCGATCCTGGTCAAAATCCAGGTCCGGGCACCCGGAAGGGTTTCGGGCGCCCCGAGCTGCTCCGGGCGCCCGGAATGGTTCCGGGCGCCCTGAGCCCTAAAGTCAACAGAGGTTGACTTTTTCGTCTCCGGTTCAGTTCGTCTCGGTCCGGGTCTTGTTCGCTCCGGCTCCGCTAGCTTGGGTGATCTCGACGATCCGGAATAGGGTTCACCCGAACCCAAGTTCCGGCCTTCTCCTCCAGTAGCCTTCCTTCTCGGTTTCTCGTCCCTCGAACGCCGCGCATGTTCTTCTCGTCCACCGGTGTACTCTTCCGCGGACACCTCGTCCCTCGGACGCACCGAGCCCTTCGGCTTTCTCCCCGTGTCGTCCTTCTTATTAGCCGCGTCTTCCGCTCGACTTCATGTGTTCCTAAGCTTCTGCACACTTAGACACAAGGGTTAGACAACGCAGGACCTAACTTAACTTGTTTGATCACATCAAAACACCTTGGGGTTCCAACGCTGTTCACCCGAGACATTTTATATTCCTTTTGCCCGGTAAAATGTGTCAGTCCAACACAAAATATCTAATCTGCAAAACAAAATTAGTACAATAAAAATAAGTAATTTAGTAATAGATTCTATCTCCTCGAGCCCAGGATCTAGTCAGAGTGTCAATTTAGATTTTTGAAATGAACTTAAATTGAACTTGCGCCTAAAGTTTCAAATTGGGATTCCTCACTGGAACACTCTCCTCCAATGATTTACCTTACTTACCTTATAGAATTACTTGACTCTATCCTTGTCCACCGGTCTTCTTGCAGTTATTATATCCAAAGACCCAATTGGACTTCAACCAGCTGTTAGGTCCCATGGACCCAGTCAGACTTCCTGCCAAATATCAAGTTGCTTCTTGACCTATCTAGACTTCTACACTAACTATCAAGTTCTCCAAACCTAGTTAGAATTTAGCCTGGTGTTGGACTAATTAAATCTTGTACACTTGGTAGAAAGATTAGATCACACAATACTTCTAACTTTAATTTATTTGTCATTCATCAAAACTCAGATTTGATTATTGATACTAATTGTACCAATACTCTTTTGATTATTGATACCAATTGTACCAATACTCTGATGAAATGATTCCCAGAGTTCTTTAACTAGATTAACTCCAACATCATATCATCGATGGTTCCTTCTTCGCTATTTCTGGACCGGATCAGTAAGCAATTAGAGTGTAATATTATTTGGGTTTAATTTTATAGTTCTTTAATTAATTAATATTCATTGTATATTTAAATTAATAGGCAGAAGTACTGCTGAATAAATTTAGATCACGAACCGAAGGCGGTAAACTTGGGAGCGCAATGAACGGTTGAGGGAAAAGCAAGCATTATTTATCTGGACAATGTATCATTTAAGCATTTTAATTTTATTTTCACTTTATCTTCTATGGATTGTATGAATCTTTTTTTATGTATTTAATTTCTTTTTTAATATATCAATTTTTTTGTAAGGATAATTGAAAAATTAATAAAAATATTTTAATATTATTTTTCAAAATTAACAGTTAAATATATGTTGACCTATAATTTAATTAAAATTAGAGTCAAATATATATTTATATTTATTAAAAAACTAATCAAATATATATTGGCTATTATTTTTTTTTAAAATACTAACCTAATATATATTTGATCAGTATTTTTAAAAATTTATCAGTCATTTATTTTTAAAAAAATATACCAAATTTGACCCTTTCTATTGATCGATAATCACACTTTTTTCATGATAGTATCTTATAACTACATGTGACCAACTCGATGAGTCACCACCTTCCATTTAAGTTAGATAGATAAATGTCTATTGAGGCCGTCAAAAAGTTTATGAAAATACATAGATCTATCATAAAGATATATCTAATTTACAATAAATAGTTCATGATAAAGACATATAAAATTCATTGACAGTTGATCATTTGTTAAAATTAACATATGAGACTTGGAGACAACATCGGGCGGCTCGAACCCATGACACAGGAAAAAATTGATAGAGATTAGAAGAGACATCTACAGTTCCCCGACACATGATTGAAACACATGATATGGAAGATATGGAAACACTTGTGATAGAGGAGTCAGGACACAGGATACAAGATAAAGTATGACCAATAATGATGAGGAGACACGAGCAATATGGATAGAGATAATGAATGGTGCAGATTGATATCTCAACTTCAATATCTCATATTGAGAATGAGCAGACAGCCAACATGCCTAGCTAAGAGTATAAGAGATGATATACGAGTGAGTATATAAACACGATCGAAGTTCCCTTCTAGATCTGACAATTCGTCAGATATGACAAAAGGAACTTCATGATCATTTTTTATATCCGTGCATGTTTGATAATATATATTTATCTTTATATTAAATAATTAAATAAATAAGATAGATAAAAGTTATGTTTGTAAATTCAATTTTAAACTACAATAATTTTGAGAAATTAAAGTTTAAAATATGCTTTTATTTATTATGGAAAGTAAAATATAAATTACAAGGTAGAAAATAAAATAAAATTAATAATGAGATTAGTAACAGGAAAGGTTGAATAAATAATCGCCCGTAGAGGTGAGCATTTAATTCAGTAACAGAATTAATCAAAAATCAATTTAATTTTAGCTAACTCAAGTAAACCGAAGTTTTATTAAAATCAAATAAATGGAGCCGAATTAAAAATAAATTATTTCAATTAACATGGAATTAATTAAATTTATAATAAAAAATATATACGAAATTACTAATTGAAATTTAATATTTTTATGCCTAAAATAATAAAATTACAAAAATATTTAAATATAAAACATTAAATAAATATTATAAATTATATATAAAATCTAATAAATAAAATTTATTTTTTTTAATAATTTCGTTAATTCGTTATATTTGGTTAACTAATTTTTTAATTTAAAAATTAAAATTGAAGCAAATTAATTGATATTTTTAAAAATAAAAGTTAAAATTTTGAAATAACCAATTTTCAAAATAAATTAGTTCGGATAGATTGAATTGTTGTACATCTCTAATCGCCATAGTAAAAAGGTAATTATTGAATGTGATTTGAAAATGTAACAATTTAGGATGGTTTGCGTGTTTTCTATTTTTTTTTTAAAAAATGTATATTTTCTAAAAAATATAAAAATTTAGATATTTTCTATTTTTTTTAAAAAATATTATCTATCTTTTTAGAAAATAAACATAGAAAATATAAATCAAATACCATTTTTCGTAAAAACGAACGCAGCAGATTTTGCAAAATCCATATATTTATATCCGGTTAATCACGCTGGATAAAAACTACCAAAAAAGAAGCAAAAAAACATCTGAAGAAAAAAAAAAAAAACAAAAACAGAGGAGCTTGCACTGAGGAATCGGGGCGTGTGGAGCGGGAATTGTGGCGATAAATCTCAATTTTACAAGATTCAATCGAATCGTATTGAATAAAAGATCGCCTTCCTTTTCCCCACTCGATTCGGATCAGCTTCCGCTTCTGCCGCCGCCTCCTATAAATCATCGTTGATTCTCTGCTTCCGCCTCCGTGTTTGCCTTGCCCAGTCATGGTGATGGAGGAGCCGCCCAAAGTCGGGCTCGGCGCTCCAGCCAACCGCCCGTGTGTGGCTGCTGCGGCGGCGGCGGTATTCAAATCCTCGAAGAAGAATACTAAGCCTAAGAAAATCCCGCAGCGCGGCCTCGGCGTCGCCCAGTTGGAGAAGCTCCGCATCCTCGAGGGGCTACAAATGAACGACGGCGCATCCGCGTCTCCCGCTCACGGCTTCGGATTGCCGGTGGAACTGCGAGACACCTCAACTTTCTCCAAGAGGCCACCCTTGGTCGCTGCTTCCTTCAACGGGCAACAACAAAGACTTCCTCCTCCCCCTCCGCTGCCGCCACCTCCGCCACCCATTTTTCCGACGTTTTGGAGCAGCAATGCCCGCTTGACTAGCCTGGCGCAGACGATTCCCATGGTGAATTCTGCAGTTAATCATCAGACGGAGCCCCCTACAAACCAAAATACCCCAAACATCCATGATTTGCGCAATTTTTACTGGAGACATAAAGAGAAGGTACCTCGAAGAACTTTATGCTGCATTCTGTTTAATTGAACATGTCTGTTTTGTGATCGCGTTAATCTTGATAGAATTTGTTAGAGATGCTCGGGGAAAAACGTCCTTGGTCTTCTCATCTCGCTGGTGTTTGCTCATCAGCTAATGGAACTAATTCGACTTCAGATCTCTGTCTGGAGCCGTGGAACACAGAAAATGGCAGGTTTCTCAGCTTAGGTTTAGTTCCTACACCAAATTTGAGATCTATCGACAATTCTCAATATCATTGCTCAGATTTCGACTTGCAGAACACTCATCAGGCAAGGAGAGAATGTTATTTTTATCTTTATTCCTCATGAAGTGTTGTTTGACTAAAGTGTTTCATTTGCTGCAGAAAAACTCAGGCAATGGATCTTCTCCGCCTAATAGACGATCATTTTACAATTTCTTTCCTCTTGAGAAAATGTCACCTGAGAATGGTGAAGCACTAGATGGGGATATCGATCTTGACCTGAAACTTTAGGATCTCTTCAGGCTTTTGGCCAAAGTGAGTATCAGCTGTTCTTGATAAATTCAATGGTGACAACATTGTTGAAGATATATATACTTCTATTTCTGAAGTTATATTTTCTTCAGTATACATATGAATTCTTATAAATGATTTAAAGCTAAGAATGTGTATTTATGCACTGATTTATAGAATTCTTATAAGAAGATATATGGCATAGTTCTAAAAAATGGTGCCAAATTTGTTATAATCTAATTGCAACAGATTATAGGCTAGACCGCAACATGGGAACATAGCTAGATTAAATGCATCAAGGTCGATTAGAACTAGTTCGAGTTACAGAAACTAGATTTCATTTTAAACGGTAAGTTTCTTATAGTCGTATTCGCGGCCTTAGCCGATAAGTATACTTGTTTTGCACAGGGAGATCAGCGAGAAAAGCTTCAACGCTGAGGATTTTTATCAGTAACTACCAAGATCTTACCATTGTCGATGAGGAACAACCATGTGTTCAAACAACATAATTAAAGCATGGAGCCACAATATGAAGCTTTCAGATCTCAACTACGCTATTTGTGTTATTCAACTTGTTCAGTGATGTTCTTCATTTGTATTCTTTGAAGTTTGAATCAGAACAAAATGCTCAAGAACTTAATAATAGTTCATAAATAAAGATTAAATTAAGATTACGTGAACATTTTTTTAGACTACTTTAAAATACTATGTTATCTATAAATTGTCATTAAACAAACAATAATGATCAGGGTTCAATGAATAGAACCAATTTTAGAGCATATTATTAGCGTTAAGGACTAATTAGCACATAATATAATTAGTTTTAATTAAACATCATAAGGTTTCACTTCTCCTTGGGGTTGCTTTTTTACAAGAGACTATTTTCAGGATTCAAACTCATAATTTTTTTATCACAAAGTAACAATTTTATCATTGCACCATTATATATATATATATATATAATAATTAATTAGACCCTCATAAGAAAATTAGCATTTTGTTTTTCTAAAGTTAATCACCCTTCTTCTCAGTTTCTCTTGGTTTGTCTATTGGCACACTCAAAAGTTAGAGTACTTCAAGAATATTAAATTCTGATTCTTATAGTTGTTTGTCTGTACTATACTCGTACAGACAAACTTATTTAGATCTTTTTTTTCATGGGAAGTATGCTTTCTTAATAAAAATCATAAATTTATAAGAAAAAGATATCTTCATTAGTTAAAGTTTTTTACCTAGAATTTAAAAATAAATTCATGAAAACTTAATCTAAAGTAGACAATATCATATCATTGTAGAGATATGTAAATTATTTTGGTCCTAATAAATTATATCAGAGTCATGATTCAGATCTAGCCATGTGAGTGAAATAGTATATTGAATGGAGGTGGAGGCTCTCAAAGAGTGAATTATAAGCAAAAAGATCCAAGTAGATCAAGAGTCACCGAATGTTTGGTTGAAATCCTGGAATAGTAGATCCTAAGTAGTGAAAAGTCCAAGCGGGTCAAGAATGATCGGATCCTTGGTGGAAATCTAGGGGGAGTGAACCTTAGGCAATAAAAAAGTCTTAGAGAAGAGAAGTGACCTTGATTAACTGGATGCTTAAGGGGAGGTCTTGAGCAGGTCAAGGGTGACCTGATATTTGAGGAGAGGCTCAGACCATGAGAATGATAGTGGTTCTTCATTTAAGGGGGGATTCTTGGAAATACAATCAAAGTCTTATATTAAAAATACATAGAAAAAAATCATAAATTTATAAGATACATTTTAATATTTAGAGGTGGGAAAAATATCGAAAATTTTAGTATACTGCACATACCATACCGATATATACCATTCATACCAAAATTTTTTGTATACAAAAAATTTTGGTACGATATAATATTGTATCAAAATTTTAGTATCAATATTGGTATAAAGTTTATTATTTTTTGATATTTCGGTATATACCGAAATATGAATAAATTATTTATTTTTTCAATTAGGCTTTTGGCTTTAATAGGTTTTAGTTTATTTAAATTTTTTCTTTTCACAACCTCATTCATCATCTTCACTCTGCCCAAGTTTGTTCTTGGATTTAGACAAGATCTCTAAACGAGCTTCGATTTAATAAATTCGAGTTTATCCTCAGTGTCTCCCGCTCACAGCTTCGGATTGCCAGTGGAACTGTGAGACACCTCAACTTTCTCCAAGAGGCCACCCATGGTCGCTGCTTCGTTCAATGGGCAACAACAACTTCCTCCTCCTCCTACTCTGCCGCCACCACCTCCGCCACCGATTTTTCCAACGTTTTGGAATTGCAATGCCCGCTTGATTAGCATGGCGCAGACGATCCCAATGGTGAATTCTGCAGTCAATCATCGGACGGAGCCCCCTTCAAACCAAAATACCTCAAACATCCATGATTTGCACAATTTTTACTGGAGAGAGAAAGAGAAGGTACCTCGAAGAATTTTATGCTGCATTATATTTAATTGAACATGTCTGTTGTTTTGTGATCGCGTCAATCTTGATAGAATTTGTTAGAGATGCTCGGGAAAAAACATCCTTGGTCTTCTCATCTCGCTGGTGTTTGCTCATCAGCTAATGGAACTAATTCGACTTCAGATCTCTGTCTAGAGCTGTGGAACACAGAAAATGGCAGGTTTCTCAGCTTAGGTTTAGTTCCTACACCAAATTTGAGATCTATCGACAATTCTCAGTATCATTGCTCAGACATTGACTTGCAGAACACTCATCAGGCAAGAAGAGAATGTCATTTTTATCTTTGTTCCTCATGAAGTGTTGTTTGACTAAACTGTTTCATTTGCTGTAGAAAAACTCAAGCAATGGATCTTCTCTGTCTAATAGACGATCATTTTACAATTTCATTCCTCTTGAGAAAATGTCACCTGAGAATGGTGAAGCACTAGATGGGGATATCGATCTTGACCTGAAACTTTAGGAGCTCTTCAGGCTTTTGGCCAAAGTGAGTATCAGCTGTTCTTGATAAATTCAATGGTGACAGCATTGTTGAAGATATATATACTTCTATTTCTGAAGTTATATTTTCTTCAGTATACATATGAATTCTTATAAATGATTAAAGGTAAGAATGTGTATTTATGCACTGATTTATAGAATTCTTATAAGAAGATATATTCCATATATAGTTCCAAAAAATGGTGTCAAATTTGTTATAATAGAATTGCATCAGTAACTACCAAGATCTTACTATTGTCGATGAGGAACAACCATGTGTTCAAACAACATAATTAAAGCATGGAGCCACAATATGAAGCTTTCAGTTCTCAACTACACTATTTGTGTTATTCAACTTGTTCAGTGATGTTTGTTCAGTGATGTTAGTCAATTGTATTCTTTGAAGTTTAAATCAGGACAAAATGCTCAAGAACTTAATAATAGTTCATAAATAAAGATTAAATTAAGATTACGTGAACATTTTTTAGACTACTTTACTTTAAAATACTATGTTATCTATAAATTGTCATTAAACAAACAATAATGATCAATTTTAGAGCATATTATTAGCGTTAAGGACTACTTATATCGCAAAAAAGGCGAAATTGCTCGCCCCCAGTGCCCCCGTCGCACCCGACCCAAGGCCATCACGAGGGAGGTAAATCACAGCATCCTGAACGAGCATGTGGCAGGGGGGTGAGTTGCACAGGGATCGGGGATTTACGCACCGACTACCCTGAGTTTCGACCCTACAACCTCATGTGACAAGCATCCCACCACATACCAACTCAGATGACCTGTGGGGTCATGTTAAGGACTACTTAGCACATAATATAATTAGTTTTAATTAAACATCATAAGATTTCACATCTCCTTGGAGCTCCTTTTGCCGGTCAAAAGATGACTTTGAGGTCCAAACCCGCCCAAGGGAACAACCCGAAACTCTGTTGCATGGGAAAGTCCTTGAACAAAGGCTCGCCTTGAAAAGGTAATTATATTTAAAATGTAATTAATTAGACCAACATAAGGAAGTTAGCATTTTGTTTTTTCTAAAGTAAATCACCCTTCTTGCTCCCTCATATACATTTACATTGATGGCTCAAATTAGCACTTTTCTCTTGGTTCGTCTATTGGCACACTCAAAAGTTAGACTTCCAGAATATTAAATTCTAATTCTCATATTTATTTGTCTAAGTACTTTATCACTATACTATACTCGTAGAGACAAATTTATTTAGATCTTTTTTCATGGGAAGTACGCTTCCTTCATGAAAGGTTTGTTGAAAATATAATCAAAGTTTTATATTAAAAATAATAAAAAAAAATCATAAGTTTATAAGATAAAAGATGTCTTCATTAGTTTAAAACTTTTTAGGTAGAATTTTAAAATAAATACATAAGAGCTTAGATCTAAAGTAGACAATATTATATCACTGTAAAGATATATGAATTATTTTGTTCCTAACAAGTTAATCAGAGTCATAATTTAGATCTAGCCATGTCGGTGGAATAGTGATATTGAATGAAGGAGATGGAGGTTCCCAAAGAGTGAACTCTAAGTAAAAAAATCCAAGTAGGTCAAGGGTTCTTGCATGCTTGGCTGAAATCCTAGGATAGTGGATCTTAAGTAGTGAAAAGTCCAAGCAGGTCAAAAATGACCAGATCTTTATGGGAAATCTTGGGGGAGTGAACCTTAGACAATAAAAATGTTGTAGAGGAGAGAAGTTACCTTAATTGATTGGATATTGGAGGGGAGGTCTTGAGCAGGTCAAGGGTGATCTGATGTTTGAGGGGAGGCTTGAACCATGAGAATAATAGTGGTTCTTTATTTAAAGGGAGGATTGTTGGAAATAGAATCAAAGTCTTATATTGAAAATACAAAGAAAAAATAATAAGTTTATAAGATACAGAATCTCTATTGATATGAGATATTTTGGGTAAAGGCCAAAATTAAATCCATGAGAGCTTAAGCCCAAAGTTTATTATATCTAGAGGTGGGAAAAATATCAAAAATTTTAGTATACTGCACATACCATACCGATATATACCGTTCATACCAAAATTTTTTGTATACAACAAATTTTGGTACGATATAATATTGTATCGAAATTTTAGTATCAATATTGGTATAAAATTTATTATTTTTTGGTATTTCAGTATATACCGAAATATTGAGTAAATTATTTATTTTCTCAATTAGACTTTTGGGCTTTAATAGGTTTTAGTTTATTTAAATTTTCTCTTTTCTCAAGCCCATTCATCATCTCCACTCTCCACCAAGTTTGTTCTCGGATTTAGACAAGATCTCTAAACAAGCTTCGATTTAATATATTCGAGTTTGTCCTCCGTGTCTCCCGCTCACGGCTTCGGATTGCTGGTGTAACCGCGAGACACCTCAACTTTCTCCATGAGGTCACCCTTGGTCGATGCTTCCTTCAACGGGCAACAACAACAACAACTTCCTCCTCCTTTGCCGCTGCCACCTCCGCCACCGATTTTTCTGACGTTTTGGAACATCAATGCCCGCTTGATTAGCCTGGCACAGACGATCCCCATGGTGAATTCTGTAGTCAATCATCGGACGGAGCCCCCTTCAAACCAAAATACCCCAAACATCCATGATTTGCGCAATTTTTACTGGAAAGAGAAAGAGAAGGTACCTCGAAGAACTTTTATGCTGCTTTCTGTTTAATTGAGCATGTCTGTTGTTTTGTGATCACGTTAATCTTGATAGAATTTGTTAGAGATGCTTGGGAAAAAATGTCGTTGGTCTTCTCATCTCGTTGGTGTTTGCTCATCAGCTAATGGAACTAATTCGACTTCAGATCTCTGTCTGGAGCCGTGGAACACAGAAAATGGCAGGTTTCTCAGCTTAGGTTTAGTTCCTACACCAAATTTGAGATCTATCGACAATTCTCAGTATCATTGCTCAGATTTCGACTTGCAGAACACTCATCAGGCAAGGAGAGAATGTTATTTTTATCTTTATTCCTCATGAAGTGTTGTTTGACTAAACTGTTTCATTTGCTGCAGAAAAACTCAGGCAATGGATCTTCTCCGCCTAATAGACGATCATTTTACAATTTCTTTCCTCTTGAGAAAATGTCACCTGAGAATGGTGAAGCACTAGATGGGGATATTGATCTCGACCTGAAACTTTAGGAGCTCTTTAGGCTTTTGGCCAAAGTGAGTATCAACTGTTCTTGATCAATTCAATGGTGACAGCATTGTTGAAGATATATATAATTCTATTTCTGAAGTTATATTTTCTTCAGTATACATATTAATTATTATAAATGATTTAAAGGTAAGAATGTGTATTTATGCACTGATTTATAGAATTCTTATAAGAAGATATATTCCATATATAGTTCCAAAAAATGGTGTCAAATTTGTTATAATAGAATTGCAACAGATTATATGCTAGACCGCAACATGGGAACATAGCTAGATTAAATGCATCAAGGTCGATTAGAACTAGTTCAAGTTACAGAAACTAGATTTCATTTTAAACGGTAAGGTTCTTATAGTCGTATTCGTGCCCTTAGCCGAAAAGTATACTTGTTTTGCACAGAGAGATTGGCGAGAAAAGCTTCAACTAGGCGAAAAGGCACATCCTGATGTCGTTGGGACAAATCTAACTCTGCTGAGGATTTTTATCAGTAACTACCAAGATCTTACCACTGTCGATGAGGAACAACCATGTGTTCAAATAAAATTAAAGCATGGAACCACAATATGAAGCTTTCATATCTCAACTACACTATTTGTGTTATTCAACTTGTTCAGTGATGTTCTTCATTTGTATTCTTTGAAGTTTGAATTAGAACAAAATGCTCAAGAACTTAATAATAGTTCATAAATAAAGATTAAATTAAGATTACGTGAACATTTTTTAGACTATTTTTCTTTAAAATACTATGTTATCTATAAATTTTCATTAAGCAAACATTGATGATCAGGGTTCAATGAATAGAACCAATTTTGGAGCATATTATTAGAGTTAAGGACTAATTAGCACATAATATAATTAATTTTAATTAAACATCATAAGGTTTCACGTCTCCTTGGGGCTCCTTTTGTCGGTCAAAAGATGACTTTGAGGCCCGAACCACCCAAGGGAACAACCCGAAACTCTTTCCGGGAAAGTCCTTGAACAAAGGCTCGCCTTGAAAAGGTAATTATACTTAAAATGTAATTAATTAGGCCCACATAAGGAAGTTAGCATTTTGTTTTTTCTAAAGTAAATCACCCTTCTTGCTCCCTCATATACATTTACATTGGCTCAAATTAGCACTTTTCTCTTGGTTCGTCTATTGGCACACTCAAAAGTTAGACTTCCAGAATATTAAATTCTAATTCTCATATTTGTTTGTCTAAGTACTTTATCACTATACTATACTTGTAGAGACAAATTTATTTAGATCTTTTTTCATGGGAAGTACGCTTCCTTCATAAAAGTTTTGTTGAAAATATAATCAAAATTTTATATTAAAAATAATAAAAAATCATAAGTTTATAAGATAAAAGATGTCTTCATTAATTTAAAGATTTTTAGGTAGAATTTTAAAATAAATACATAAAAGCTTAGATCTAAAGTGAACAATATTATATCACTGTAAAGATATATGAATTATTTTGTTCCTAACAAGTTATATCAGAGTCATAATTTAGATCTAGCCATTTCAGTGGAATAGTGATATTGAATGAAGGAGATGGAGGTTCTCAGAGAGTGAACTCTAAGTAAAAAAATCCAAGTAGGTCAAGGGTTATTGAATGCTTGGTAGAAATCCTAGGATGGTGGATCCTAAGCAGTGAAAAGTCCAAGTAGGTCAAAAATGACCAGATCCTTGGTGGAAATCTTGGGGGAGTAAACCATAGGCAATAAAAAAGTTTTAGAGGAGAGAAGTGACCTTGATTGACTGGATGCTTGAGGGGAGGTCTTGAGTAGGTCAATGGTGATCTGATGTTTGAGGGGAGGCTGGAACCATGAGAATAATAGTGGTTCTTTATTTAAAGGGAGGATTGTTGGAAATAGAATCAAAGTCTTATATTAAAAATACATAGAAAAAATCATAAGTTTATAAGATACAAAATCTCCGTTGATATGAGACATTTTGGGTAGAGGCCAAAATTAAATCCATGAGAGCTTAAGCCCAAAGTTAATAATATCTAGATGTGGGAAAAATATCGAAAATTTTAGTATACCGCACATACTATACCGATATATATATCGTTCATACCAAAATTTTTTGTATACAAAAAATTTTGGCACGGTATAATATTGTATCGAAATTTTTATATCGATATTGGTATAAAGTTTTTTATTTTTTGGTATTTCGGTATATACCGAAATACTGAATAAATTATTTATTTTTTCAATTAGGCTTTTGGGCTTTAATAGATTTTAGTTTATTTAAGTTTTCTCTTTTACCAACCCCATTCATCATCTCCACTCTCCACCAGGTTTGTTCTCGTATTTAGACAAGATCTCTGAACGAGCTTTAATAGATTGTGTGTTTCGTAGTTTAATTTGAGTAAAAGGTTATGATTTCTCAAAGTTCACTCAACAAACACATTATAGCGGCTACTAATCAATAGTTGCTACAATACTATTTTCTCTGTTGTAGCAGCTATTGATTAGTAATTGCTATAATGTGTTTGTCGAGTAAACTTTAAGAAGTCATAACTCTTTATTCTGGATGAACTATATAATTCATAATATATCAAATCGAAGATCTCTGAATGATCTTCGATTTGATATATTTTGTGTTTCATGGTTCAATCTGAGTCAAAAGTTATGATCTCTCAAAATTCACTTAGCAAACACATTGTAGCAGCTACTAACCAATAACTGCTACAACACAATTTTCTTTGTTATAGTAGCTACTACAACATAGTTTTAGATATACCAAAATTTTTGGTATGAAACTCATACCTTATCGAAAATTTAGCATATCGAATTTTTGATATGGTATCTGTATAAATATTTTTATACTAAATTTTTTGGTATGATATATGGTATGAAAATTCGATATCAGTATACCGTATCGACCCAACCCTAATAATATCATATCATTGTGAATATATGTGAATTCTTTTAGTCCTAAAAAGTTTTAGGTATAGATAGAGTTGAGTTGTCAATGTTTATTTCCTATTCAATCGAGAACATTTGAGTCCTTTTTTATGTTTCTAAATTGAAATGAGCTAGGAGTGCTTCTAATACTAACTTGTCAACTAGGGGTGAATTCAGGATTTTAGATTTGGAAAGGGGGCACATGACAAAAAATAATTATTATACTTTGTATTCAAAGGACACATGATCGAGTTGATGGGAGAGGAGGCAAAAGGTGTCGATGAGCAGGTGGACGAAGACAATGACAGAGTCGAGGAGGTACCACCTATCAGAGGGCATAGAACTTGATGGACACAATCAGAGGCGGATTTATATATGGACTGAGGGCAAAACACTAAGTGATTTGTCTTTTTTTTCCTTTTCTTTTCTTTGTTTTTATTGGAGATAGATGGATAGATTGATGGTTGGTTGCATAATTTGTAGGATCGCAATTTTACACAGAATTGATTTGGGGTCAAAATAAGATTTGCCGAGATTGAATCGTGGAATTGTACGATCCTACTAAAAATCTTTAAAATTTAATTTAGTATTTAATAGAATGATCAAATTGATCATTAAGACTAAATTAATTTGATATTTGATTAAAATAATAAATTTATACACATTTTAATAGGATAATTCTATTGAGATTTAAGAAAACTTATTTAAACTATTTAGCATCTAATTGAATGCCACTACTCTCCACTCCTCTCACCTGTGTGAGATGCCATCCTCTCACTCGCACTCACTTCTTGTCATCCCTTCACGACCTCACCCGCGCACTTGCTCCATATCACTGCCACTACTAGCTACCAGCCAACGCCTTCCCCTTTTTGTCTGAGCGTTGCTACCATTGATCACCTGCTCATGGTCACCATCCATGTCATTGCCACTGTTAGTTGCTGATAGACACCTTGTTGGTGCAAGCATGCCTTAAAAGTTTCAATGATTGATAAGTATTTAAGTTTAGGTTAATATGTTGGATCTAACTTGAGTTATGAGTGTACAAGATGAATGAAGTCCAAGAAGGTTGGGGACAAGATTCTTGGCAGAAAGAAGTCCATGTAGGCCATAGGACTAGATGCAAGGCATGAGAAGACCAAAAAGGTCGGAGATCGAATTCTTGGAATGAAGACCCGGAGATGAAGAAGTTCTAGGCACAAAGTCTAGGGAAAGGTCGACAGCCAAATTCTTAGCATGTAGACCCAGAGATGAGGAAGCTTCAGGCTAAAAGTCTAGGGAACAAGAGATTAATTTGGCATGAGGTATTTGAAATCGATTAAATATAAAAAATGAGCATGTGCTCAAGGGTTTAGGGGTGAAAACCTATTTCAGGGTTCACCAATTGATTGGTAAGTTCACCAATTGATTGGTGAGCTAAAACCCAAAATTCGGAAGCAAAAGAGTATATTAATCAACTAACAAAAATTGTCAATCAATTGATAATCAAATTCAAGCACACAAAAAGCTCTGTGATTATTTGGATGATCGATTGGGAAACCACCAATTGATTTGTTGATCGATTGAGAAGCTTTATTCGCGAGAACAGAAAGCTTCATGATCGATTGACTGATCGATTGAAAAATCGTCGATTGATTGGTTGATCGATTGAGAAGCTTTCTTCGTGAGAGAGAAAGCTCCGTGATTGATTGATTGATCGATTGGGAAACCATCAATCGATTGATTGATCATTGAGAAGCTTTCTTCGCGAGATAGAAAGCTCGATGATTGATTGGTAAACCACCAATCAATTGATTGGCAGGTCAATTGAGAAGTTTTCTTCGTGAGAATAGAAAGTTCTCAGATCGATCGGCTGATCGATTGAGAAACTACCAATTGATTGGGTGAACGATTAGGATGTGTTCTTTGTGAGAACAAAAGGCTTCCAAATTGATTGGCTTATTGATTAAGGTGACTAATAATACCAATTGATTGAGATTCAAAAATGGAATAATCTCAGCCATCCATCTAGAGTCAATAGTCGTTCAACAGATAATTAGTAATCAATTGAGGCATTCTTCAATCAATTAACGATGACTAAAAAGTATAGAAACACTCGATTCTGAAGCATTTAAAAAAAAAAAAAATTAGGCACGAAGCTAACTTATTGTTCTATTACTACTCTTTTGCTGATTCTAGTGTCAAACTCTCATCTTCAATCTTCAAATGTAGATCCACTATATTAACAACCCTCCTAGGGTTGACCCCACAGATATGGCTCATCTTCAATCTTCAAGCAATTAAGAGAAGGAGAACCAAGCTAAAAACTTGTAATCTTTCCTTTCTTCTTCTCCTTTGTTGCTATTTCTTTTAAGAGCTTTGAAAACTTATTGTTAAAGGTTTCTGCAAGTTGTTCCAAGAAGGAGAGTTCATAGTGGAATCTATGATTACTTGTGTGGACCTTTGGATTAGTCACCTCAAGAAAGTGAATACCAAGTAAATCAAGGTGTTAGCATTATGGTGTTTTCAGCTTCAAGTATCCATTGCAAAGAAGAATCGAAGTGAACTATTCACCCCCCTCCCCACCCCACCCCTCTATCTCTACCGGTCCTAACAAGTGGTATTAGAGTAAGGTTGATTCGGACGACTTACATCCAAAGGAGCAAAAGTTTTGAGCTGCAAAGATGTCTTTGAAAGAGGGTTATAGTACTCCTCGACCACTCTACTATGAAGGAAACAACTTTTCCTATTAGAAGAGTCGTATGGAGAACTAACTCATGACTGAAATCGATAATTGGTTCTCTGTGACTGAGGGTTTCATTGTGCCAACTCAAGATGGAAAAATTTGGAATCTTCAAAATGGTCGACTGAACAAAAGTGGAAGGCACAAGCAAATGCTATGGCTATCGGAATCCTTCAATGTGGATTGAGTTCAGAGCAACTAAATAAGGTTGGTCCATTCAAGAGTATTAAGGAATTATGGAACAAGCTCATTGATCTAAATGAATGAACAAAGAACTCGAGAATCGCAAAAAGAGACTTTCTCGTAAGTCAAATGTTGAATTTCATCATGAAGGAAGAAGAAACGGTAAGTCCACTACACGGAAGGTTCAAGAAACTTCTAAATAGTCTTCATTCGGTTGGAGAAAGTGTAGAGAACCAATATCCCATTAAGTATACGCTAAAATCCTTCCCGAGAAGCTCACTATGATCATCAAATAGTTGATGCCTATAAGGTTTCAAGGGATTTATCAATTGTAAAACTAGATAAATTACTTTGTGAACTAAAATTGCATGACAAGATAATGCAAGCCATAAGGAGAAAGGTATAGCATTAGTGTTAGTATTAGCCCTAGTACCAATTATGAGATGGTTGTAAAGGGCTCATTTTGTATCATATATCATTACTAATAAAAGTCAAAGTTGGTTATTATATTTATTTCAGTTCAGTGTCAATTGAATAAGTATAATAATGTCCTTGGGTAGTAGGTTTTTATCTACAGTATATCAATTGGTTGAATTGATAGTGAGATATTGTAGAGAATACTACTCTTAACTATTCCTAGTCAAGCATTAATATACAAGGACAATATTAATGCATTGAGACTAGCATATATGTCAACGGATGACTTGATCTCACAAGTCATGGATATGAGATATCAGGTTGACACATGAGTATATATTAGATAATATATACTGAATGACCCGCCATGAGAATGTTTCATGGATCGTTGTATGAGTGTCATAAACATTCTCATGTGACTATTGGTATGAATAATTCTTAGACTTGAAGTCACTATGATTCCCTACATAAGGAGTTGTATACTTTGGTATCATCAAACGTCACCCGTAATAGGGTGGACTATAAAGTCGATCACTGGGTATGCAATAAATTATACGGAGGGATGTGAGTGATGTAGATGAGATCAATCACTTCCATATGACGGAAGCGATATCTGTGGGCCCTTTGATTAGTAGGATACAAGAAAGCATGGACATGCGTAAATGAGTCAATGTGAGATATTGAGCTCATTTGTTTGGGTGTGTCTACTTGGAGATCAAAAAAATACAAAGATTGATAAGAGGATGACACGGTCTATGCCTCATTGATTAATCTAGATATCAAGGATAGAGGGATCAAGTCATACAAGATAATAGCCATGGACAGGTTAGGTCGGATCTCGACTTTCTCGTCACTTGGGTAGCAATGATGCCTTGCTAGATGTCACTTATTGCTTATGTATCTAAATGGTAATTTGAGTACATTGCCAACGTTACGAGAACTTATAGGGTCACACACAAAGAACAAGTTGATATGGAGATAGGTTCATGTGATGAATCATTGGATTAAGTGTAATCCAAATTTGACTCATTGAGTTAGACCCAAAGGGATCTAATTGTTGGATTGAGTCGAGTTGCATGAGAATCAATGGGTTGGACTCATTGGGTGAATTTGTGTTCACCAAGGAAGTTTAATGGTCAAAATTAAACCATTGGATTGAATGGTTAATTTTGAGCCATTGGATGGGAAAATGAAAGAGCAAAACCCTTGGTATTCATGTGATGAGTATATATATCATTTGGATGATAATTTTTGGTGAGATGAAAAGGTGTGAGACCTTTTGCATTCTTCTTCTTCCTCCTTGCCTCTCTTGGCCGAAACTCCTAGGTGAGGTTGCTAGCACAACCTTAGGTGTTTTCTTCTCCATCTTGCTTTGTTTGTGAGACAAGAAAAGACAAGGCTTGTTCGTGTGGATACCATAAAGGCGCGGACGTGTGATCGTGCTGAGATCCAAGCTGTCGGGAGATTGTGTGCATGCATCAAGGGTATAATCCTATCATGTAACTTAGTATAGATTGTTTGTATGCAATGTTTCTTCCCTTCGCATGGATCTGCTAGATGGAGAATCTAGTAAATTTCCGCTGTGTTTCCACATGTTTAGCGCGCTAGATCCCAACAATTAGTTGTAGGTGAAAAGAGCAAGAAGAAAAACAAAGAAAAGGAGGAGAAGAAGAAAGAGTCCTCCTCTGAATCTGAACAAGATAGTGATAGTGATGAGGAACTATCATCAAATGGGATGGCTAACTTTGTTCGGAAGATGATGAGATACTACTCTAGGAGGTTCAACAAGAGGGATGTCAAGAAGATGTTTAGTGATAACAAAAGAAGGGGTAAGTCTCTGGTAAGATTAAAATCAAAATCCGATGTGATTTGTTTAGAGTGCAATTGGAAAGGGCACTTTAAAGCCAATTGTTTGAAATTGAAGAAACAAGATGATAAGTCAAAGAAAAAGAAAGCTTTGAAGGCTACATGGGATGATTCATCATCTAGTTCATTGGAAGAAGAAATTGAAAGAAGGACTTCAAGACACTTAGCTCTCATGGCAATGAGCAATGTTGAGAGTTGAAGATGAAGAAGAAAACCATGGAGAAGAAATTGAGTTCTCATGCGAGTCA